>NC_089491.1:104126615-105376615 GCF_036850765.1 Saccopteryx bilineata | reverse complement strand
ACATAGCCAGCTCTATAGGCTGGAGGTGACAGTGGATTTAATGGAATAACTTAAAATTGAATATTGAACATCTTCATTCTTAAAATTTCTCTAGCCACCCCAGACAAGTGGAATTTCTCACTGTTAGTCTCTCTTCACAGCTTTTCCCCCCTCTGAGGCAGTGATCTCTTCTGTGCTCACCCCACTCTCAAAACTCCTGTTAAACTTCTGCCGTGGCCTGCAGACTGGCGCCACTGTAAGGCAAGGGGATTATCTAGGTGGTGTTCTAAAACAGTTGATAGCTCTACACATGTTTTTGAAAATGTGAACAAATGTTCAGGAATTCAAAGTTTTCCAAACAACAAACAAACGGAACCCCACCTGGGTTTCTGGCCTTTCTTTGAAATACAAAATATCTGGCAGTTGGGGCCGTATCTCTGCAGGCAGCTGCTGCCTCATTCACATAGGACTTCGTTCTTCATCATACCATTTTTTAATTTTTTAATTAACAATAAAGCTTGCAAATGAGTTGGAGGAGTAAGAGGCAATATTTTGAAACACTTTCTCTTTTCTCAGCTTTACTGTTATTAACTAATTCAGATAATGCCTGAATTATAAAATTTAACTTTGTTGGTATCTAATAGAGTTTTGCATCACTGCCTGCATGGCCTCTAGAAGCATTTAAGGACAAGACTCCTGCTGTAGTTAAGGACATTTCTTTCATTAACGGGTGATTCTAACATCTACTGTTGGAGGAGTATTTTGGGACTATTTGAAGATGATGCTTACCTAGAATTTTTTTAAATATTTGAAAGTTTCTTTAAGACTAAAATTTCCATTATACCATTAGAAAAAAATTGAGTTGTTTCCACTTTTCAGATATTCTGCATAGTGCTGGTATGAATATTTGTGTACAAGTTTTTGTGTGGACAGATGTTTTCAGTTCTTTTGGGTGGATGCCTAGGAGTGGAATGGTGGAGTCACAGAGTAACTCGACATTTCGTTTTCTGAGCAACTGCCAGTTTTCGCAGTGGCTACACCACTTAACGTTCCCACCAGCAAGGTAGGAGAGTTCCAAGTTCTTCATCTCCTGACCTTTACTTGATGTTTACTCTTCTTTTTTTAAAAACTATAGCCATCCTAGTGGATGTGTGTCTCACTGAGTTGTTTCTTTGCCTTTCCCTGATAGCTAGCATCATACCATTTTTTAATTTTTTAACTAACAATAAAGCTTGCAAGTGAGTTGGAGGAGTAAGAGGCAATAGTTTGAAACACTTTCTCTTTTCTCAGCTTTACTGTTATTAACTAATTCAGATAATGCCTGAGTTATAAAACTTAACTCTTTGTTGGTGTCTGACTAATGGATTTTTTCCATTTATCATGCCAGAAAAAAAGCGACTTCCTTCGTATGCACACGTTGCCTCAGAACAGTGCTATTTTTCATATCCCTTATCTTGCAACCTTATCCCGTTCGGCTACAATTATACAAATAGTTTTAAATGCCTCCTACTGCCGAATTTAGTTTTGATTGATGGAGACTCAGTCTCAAACCTACGAGAGCATGCTGCTGAGGGAAGCAAAAAATGAGACAGATGTTTAAGAACACGCATATTCTATTTCATCTTTTAACTTTAACTGGAGATAATGAATGGACATCAACAAATAGTTCACATGCAGGGATTTTGCTCTTGAATTTGGCAATTCATTAGGATTTTTTCAATTAATACTAAATGATAACTTTTGGATCCATAAATACCTGATATATGTAATTGTAAGGTTTACTTAATCACTTTCTATACAGACGTCTATGCCAAGCCCTATTAAAAGTTTCATCAGTTTAGGAATTTCTTATCTAAAGAGTCTGTTTGCCCTCTATCTCCCCATAATTGTCTTCTATAGAGTGAACTTGATTAATGGGCTGTTTCATTTTTCAGGATAAAGCTAACATTTTCGTTTTCCCAGCAATGCTAGCAAATTACTTGATTAATATCAAAAGGCTCTCATTCACACATAACCTTTGAATAAACAAGCAGTGATACTGTTGGCAACATGCTAGGAGGTATTCCTGTAAGTAGGCTATAAAGGAAATTGCCTTTGTAATTAAATGTATGAGGAGAGAGCCTGTTTTTTGCTTGCTGCAAATCTTTTTAATTTTTTCTTTCTCTTATAAGTAGAGAATGTATGATGAGATTGGGCCAAGGCAGAATGTCTTTTTCTATGCTGGGATTCCATTTGCATTTCCCTCGCCGCTGGGAGCCCAGGAAGCAAACTTCCAAACACTTATGAAACATAAACAGAGTTTCTAATTTGTACTTTTAGGTCTATCTGGCTTTTCTTTAAAACGTGGGCACCGGCAATAATCAATCCCATGTTGAATGAAAGATAGATACCTCTCTAAAAGACTTTCCAATTATTAATTACTTAAAAACCAAAGTCTGGATACCAGCTGCTCTAATGAAGCTGAGTAAAGGCCTCTATGAATAATGAAGGATTCTCAATTAAAGTGGAGGAAAGAGAAAGAAAATAGAATGTGATGCTCTTATCATATACCAAATACTTTATAAAAGCCTATTTTGCATAGAAAATTAAATCTATCCTTTATTGCAGCATTGTTAGTCATCTCCAGTATTCATTTCTCCCTTAGAGACAACAAGTAGAACACCAATGTTGTCATAGCTTTTATGCCTTGTTCCAGTTGATGGGTTGTCATTGGTCCAAGCCAGAGGTCAGCAAACTATGAGCTCATGGGCCCATCCAGGCCCACCATCTGTTTTCGTACAGCCTGTGAGCTCAGATTGTTTTGTACATTTTAGAATGGGTGAAAAAAATTCAAAAGAATAATATTTCAACCTATGTGAGAGTTCCACTAAATTTCAGTGCCCATAAATAAAGTGTTATTGGAATACAGCAACACTCAATTATTTGCGTATTGTCTATGGTGACTCTCGTGCCAGAATGGCAGGACCGAGTGATCACTACAGAGACCATATGCCCTGCAGAGCTGAAAATGTGTACTATCTGGCCTGTGAGAGAAAAAGCTTGCTGACCCTCATCTAAGCCAATCTTGATACTCCTGTATCTTGCTTTTCCAGGCTCCTCTCCAGCTGGCAGTGCCCATGGGACAATGAAATGCAAGCCGAGGTCTGCTAGGGGGAACTTTGGAAAGGCTCTGCTTTCTTCATAAAAGGCTGGCATCTTAACTCCCCTTCAGGTCTTGAATATGAAAGTGAAATCTGTACGTGAGAGCAGCCATCTTGCAATGGTGGGTGATGAATGTAAAAGTAAAGGCTTTGCCCTCTAGGAAGGGAAAGGACCTGAGTTCCTGATAGAATTGTTAAGCAACTGAACTAAAGCCAACACCTGCTTCTTGCCAGACTTCCAGTTTCATGAGAAGTACCCCTGTCTGGAAGGCAGTCTTCATGGTGGCTTAAGTCACGGGCAGGTAATTGCCATATTTACAGACACGCCCTCCTCTTTTTTCCTTTAGGCACAGAACCTACTAGGTCTCAATTATATGCAAAGAGTTTGGAGGCTGGAGGACCCTTCCTGGCATTTGTTCCATATGCTATAAGTAAATAGCCATTCAGTCTCTCCATGGGTGAAGTCATATGTAAGCTTGGTCTTCCTAACAAACTATTGTCCCCAGCAGAATTATCTTGACTATGTCTCTTTGTTACTACAAATAGCTCACAGCAGAAGGTCATTGACATTGTTTGGTAGTGGCATCATCCCCTACCCTTCCCCTGATTTCCTGTTAACCCAAGTTAGATGTTGTTCATCCTTGTTTCTCCCATGTTTAGGAGAGAATGTTATTCCACTTATTATACTGTACTGTGTGTATTATGTCAGTTTATTTACTCAGCTCTAGAGGCCTTAAGGACAACATTATATCTTATTCCTTATTGTTACTCCAGCATCAAGCACAGGCACAGAGAGGTTAAGTAACTTACTCCCAATCACACAGTTAAAAGTGTCAGGCCCAGCCATTGGCTCAGTGGACAGAGCATTGGCCAGCATATGGATGTCCCAGGTTCGATTTCCAGTCAGGGCACACGGGAGAAGTGAACATCTGCTTCTCTCTCTACCCTCTTCCCATTCTCTCTCCCTTCCCCTCCCTCAGCTAGTGGCTCGATTAGTTCGAACATAGGCTCTGGGAACTAAGGATAGCTCAGGTGGTCCCAGTGTGTCAGCCTCAGGTACTTGAGCATCAGTCCTAGACAGGGTGGCCAGGTAGATCCAGGTCCTGGCACAGGTAGGAATCTGCCTCACTATCTCTCCTCTTCCCACCTAAAAAAATGACTGATTTAAATCTGGGATTTATATGCATTAGTTCCAATTTTAGAACAATGTTTACTTACTACTATACTTTCAAGCTGTTTCTCTGATGTATTGTGTACAGGGAATACCATAGAAAGAAAACTATTGCCTTTTATTATGGGATTCTAAAGCAGAATAACATAAGATACAGTTTGCATAATGGAGATGTAGATCCAGCATGCTGAGTGTCCAGTCCTGGCTATAGCATGTGCTGTATACTGAGTTATATTTTGTGGTGTTTTTTTTTCTTTTCTTTCTTTCTTTCTTTCTTTCTTTCTTTCTTTCTTTCTTTCTTTCTTTCTTTCTTTCTTTCTTTTTGTGTGACAGAGACAGAGAGAGGGACAGATAGAGACATACAGGAAGGGAGAGAGATGAGAAGCACCAGTTCTTTGTTGTGGCACCTTAGTTGTTCATTGATTGCTTTCTCATATGTGCCCTGACCGTGGGGCTACAGCAGACCGAGTAACCCTTTGCTCAAGCCAGTGGCCTTGAGTCCAAGCTGGTGAGCTTTGCTCAAACCAGATGAGCCTGTATTCAAGCTGGTGACCTTGGGGCCTAGAACCTGGCTTCTCCATGTCCCAGTTTGATGCTCTATCCAATGTGCCACTGCCTGGTCAGGCTGAGCTTTTAAACCGTTCTGTGCCTCAGTTTCCATATCAGTAAGCTGGGATCATAATACAATCTGACTCACAAGTTTGATTATTAATTCATAAGGACTGTATGAATTAATATATGTAAAGTGTTTAAAACAGTGCCTGGCATTTTTAAGTGTAAAACCAGGTTTAGATCTTATTGTCGTAGTGAATATTTTTGTAATTATTAAATTGTAATAATAACAATATCTATTACTATTTTCTCTGTAGTCAAGGGGCATGCAGTCAGACTATAATTGATCTCACAAACAAATGTATAATGTTAAGCAGCAATGAAATGTTAAGCAGGTATATTAGAGTTTTCCAGAAAAACAGAACCAAAACCAATAGCATATATGAGCTTATGAGAGGAAGGAAGTGGCTTACAAGCTTAGAAAGGCTGAGGAATCCCAAGATTTGCTGGTGACTCAGTAGAGCTGATGGGATAGTTCCAGTCTAAGAACCAAGAGAAGCAAAGGCATATGTAAGTTCCTGTCTTAGTTTGAGTCCCAAGTCAGGAGAAAACCAATTTCCCAGCTCAAAGACAGTCAGGTAGAGAAAGTAAATTCTCCCATACTCAGCCTTTTCTATTCAGACCCTCAATGGATCCAATTGGGTCTACCCACGTTGGGGAGGGCACTCTGTTTTACTCAGTCTACAATTGAAATGGTGATCTCATCCAGAGACACTCACAAAGACGCTTAACCAAATGTCTGCAACCCCTGCAGCCCGGTCAAGCTGAGACACAAAATTAACCATACTAAGTCCCTTGTCAATTTGGTATCCATCACATTATCTTTAAACATACTTAATTTCTAATCAATAACAATAACAAGACTATAATTCTACCAGCTACGATACAATTCTTGAATACTATGCTATAAAGTCAGTATATCTTATGTTACATGATAAGGAGATAAGAGAGAAAAGAAAAAATGGTATTTGCTTAATATAGACAAACATACAAACATCCATAACAAAAAAAGAAAGAAATACTCTTGACAATGACTATCCTTGTTTCTGTAACTGGTTCATAGCTGGTATTTATTATACCTGCCTCCTTCTGCTGCCCATTCATCAAGTACCTCAGCTGATGTGGATGGTCCTTTACCTGGTAGAGTGACCCAGACTTTCATTCCTGAAGTGTCTGAGCCATTCGGAATCCTGATTGGATTGGTTTGTTAAAGTTTTCATTTGATGTAATCACAGAGCACAGTAATACTAAGAAATGCCCAGAATGATGTCCTGTAATCCAAATATACTCGTCTTTACCTCTATTGTGCAATTGCAGTCAAATTTTCCTTGATAGTCAGGATCAGTCATCCAGCCAAAACTGTAAGTCCCTTCTTTGCCTGTTGATTCCGAGGCATGAGGAGGATAAAGTAGCAGTCTTAACTTTCAGTTCAGGGGAATCATTGTTTCACTTTATGGCCACCCTCTGACTCTCTTGGATTTCTTAAAAAGTGTGTTCTGTGTTGTATTAATGTTTGCTGCTACTGGATGACTACATCATGGTGGAGAAACGTGGATAAAGTCATCACTGCCTGTGGAAATATGTCTGATTAATTGGGAAGAACACTATTGTCTTGAGCAGCTCCTCATTGGGCAGGGATCAAGATTAGGCCTAGAATAAGGAGAAGAATGGATCCTGAAGGAGAAAGGAGAAGAGGTGCTAGCCATGTTCTCCAGCCAAAGCCTGGGAATGCAGGGAGGACCCGAGTCGAGAGAGTCAGCCTTACTGAGCCATCAGGGCAAGCACTGGAAGTACAATCGAAAGCTATAGAATAAAGAAAGATCCCTGAATCAGATCCTGGATCCTACTTAGCAGTGGTAAAAATGCTGGATCAAATCAAGATTGTTCACACAATTGCTGAAAAAGTTCCCAGAGTGTCAGCGGTTATTTCCTGTGGGCCAGAGCCTGGCTCTACCTCTCTAGGGTACATGGTGGACTGTGATGCTTTCAAGTAGAGAGTAAAAGACAGGGGGTCCCCAGGTTACAACAGTCTCGACGTATGACATTTCAAGTTTACGACACTCACTCCCATAAAAACTTAAAAAAATTGAGATGTGTTTTGGTTTAGGCCATTAGTGCAGTACTTGTGGACTACATGGGTGAACTAGTTTGGTTGTGTGCGATGGAAGAATATGTAGTAATGCAGTGTATGAGTGAGGGAGTTGGCGTCTTCCAGTGCACTTACCTAGGCCATTTTGGACTCTGAAAAGCGCAAGTGTTATGTTTGTGTTATTTGGCCCTTATCATGCCTCCTACATGAAAGTCAGTCTTCAGATGGTAGTGCTTCGAAGAAGAGTAAAGCCATCACAATGTGTTAACAACTGTGTTAGGATAAATAAGTAACTTAGGCTAAGGCATGATTTGACTTACACCAAAATTGGGGTTACATCACTGTCTTAGAAATGGAATTGTGTCATAACTCAAGGACCCCCTGTAAAGGGAAAGAGGAGAAGCATCATCTGACATTGAAAACACCACTTTTGTAGCCCAAAACAATTTCAGTTTGTGCATTTTTATTTTTCTGTACATCTATTTATATTCATTCACTCATTCATCTTTTCATTCATTCCTTATCTATCCCAGAAGGAACGATGAAAATTTAAAAGGCCCTATATAATCAAAAATAGTGATACAATAGAAATAGAAGTAGAGAATTATGAAAAAGAAAACATGAGTTCAAATGGAAAATTGAGACAAAGTAAAAAAACAAGGAATAGAACTATGCTTTTCTTTAATTCCTCCATATTAAGTGAATACCCACAAGAAAAATATGATGGAAGTCCATCTTATAATATCTTTATGGATAATAATGTCAAAGTGAAGACTGATGTGGGTCTTTAAGGGCCCAGATGTCTCATTCCATCTCTCACCCTCTTCAAACCAATTATGAGCCCTTGGGCTCGGTTTCCTCTTACATAAAACAACCTATCACCACTGAGAGCAAAGGACCAAAGTTAAGAATCAGTAGTATTTAAGTCTTTCCCTACCATTTGACCTTGGAAAACTTATTGAACCTTTCAGATCTTCAGTTTTTTAATTTGCTAAATGTAGATAATGTGATGCAGTTAGCAGAACACTCCCATGACATTTGAAAATGTTCATAATGGTAGCAGTCTAAAAATAAAGTATTGAAACATGATCTTTAAGTTCTCATTTAGTTAAAAAATTCTGATTCTCTGAATTGACTCATTCATCATGTGAAATTTTAATAACATTGCTTTTTCTTTATCAGTGTTTGCTAGAATTTATCTCTGAATCACGCAAATGATTGCATTCTCTGCATAACCTCTAGGGAGCTCATGTAAAATAAATGCAAATCAGTAGCAAAACTGACTGTAACAGTTTGCAAATCCTTAGGAAAGAAATGGGCTATAGATGAAAAGTTTTGCCTTGGTTTCAAATGAAACTCTTAAGACAAAACTTGAAGATAAAACACTTGAACCAGATCCTACAGTGTAAAGGAAAAGTACATAAGAGCTCTCTAACTCTTTCTCCCACTGTCTGCTTTGCAAAACACAATAGTTTTAGAATTAATTTATTCTAATAATGAATTAATTGGAAAGCTATTTTAGACCACAGGAATTATGACAAAGGATAACTTTTCCAATGGATGTCATTAAAGTTTATAGGGAAAAAAAACAACACCTTTTCTAGGAGAGACACTGTTTTGGGGAGTGGGGTGGAGTGTACTGGCTCAGTACGATGGAGTCTGCAATGAAGGGTTCTGATCCCTTCTTGGATGCTGCCCAAACAGTCGAAAATTAAGATTGAAATAAAGACAGGATGCACCATGTACTGAAGACTTATTAAGTGATCGAAACTGTGTCATAAGCTTCATTTTGTTTCCCCCCTTAACCCTTTCAGTACCCAGGAAGTTTCAATTCTTTCTAATTTAGTAGGAGAGAAGCAAGCTTACAAGAATTACAAGGATTGAGTAACTGCTCAGGATTTAACTGCTGGTAGATAAGCAGATAAACTGTGATTAGAAAATGAGTGTGTCTGACTATAAAACATGCTGCTTCCCTCT
The DNA here is from genome assembly GCF_036850765.1 of Saccopteryx bilineata. NCBI lineage: Eukaryota > Metazoa > Chordata > Mammalia > Chiroptera > Emballonuridae > Saccopteryx > Saccopteryx bilineata. Next base: position 105,367,647 of record NC_089491.1, on the reverse strand, counting down.
TGGGAAGCAAGCTGCTAACCTGTTTCAGCTGGGCCTGACTGCCATTTATCAGCACCGCGGGAGCTGCCGTCCTCAGGGTGGGGAGACAAGGCAGTGAGCTGACCATGCAGGGACAGGCTTGTACATCTGTTCCTTTATCTCCTACAGGGGTTGCCAAGGTGAGAGCTGCAGTAGGGAAAACAGTCTGAGGCAGGATGCAAGGATACCCACGTATGGTAACTTATCACTCCTTTCTCTCAATTTCTCTGCAGAAAGGGGAGAGGTTACTGATGATGACGGTGTTAAAACTATCTTGTACACAATCAGTATTTTAATCATTGATAATTTTAATATATATGGAATATATATATACATCATTCTGTATATGTGTGTGCATACACACATGTGTGCACGCACATTATCATCAATCGTTATGGCTATAATTTGTCTTTGTTAAGAGCAGGGGTCCCCAAACTACGGCCCGCGGGCCATATGCGGCCCCCTGAGGCCATTTATCCGGCCCCCGCCGCACTTCCAGAAGGGGCACCTCTTTCATTGGTGGTCAGTGAGAGGAGCATAGTTTCCATTGAAATACTGGTCAGTTTGTTGATTTAAATTTACTTGTTCTTTATTTTAAATATTGTATTTGTTCCTGTTTTGTTTTTTTACTTTAAAATAAGATATGTGCAGTGTGCATAGGGATTCGTTCATAGTTTTTTTTTTATAGTCCGGCTCTCCAACGGTCTGAGGGACAGTGAACTGGCCCTTTGTGTAAAAAGTTTGGGGACTCCTGGTTAAGAGGATACTAAGACAGAGGGCCCTAACATGCTAGCAAGTGGCAGACACAAGCACAAACCCAGGTCCCCTAACTGCTTTCTGTTACAATTCTAAAACTCTCTGAAAGATGTCTGTCTCTTTTAATATAATTTGCCAGTTTCACAGGGGAATTGCAAAACTTACTTCCTATTTGAAATTAAGATCCTTTACTTCCTCAGAGAAAGCTTCTATATACAAAACATAATGGCATAGTAATGAGCTCCCCTGACTAAATGAACCATCTATGCATACCCTCAAATATTACCCTCCCTTGACTTCCTGTGGCGTCCAAAGTAAAGATCAACAGGAACAGTAGGAGGCTGGGAGAACATAGAAATGAGAAGTTCAAAGAGATTGAATAACATATAAGAATAAGCCCTTATGAATGATGAAATCTTGGTTTAGAAATCCTACCTTTTTGGAAGAGCGCTCAGGGTAGAGAAAAGTGACCCTGTTACAGGGAGACAGACCAGGAACAATGAGTGATCTCTTTTTCGTTTCTTGTCTTTCAAAGTGTATAATCCTGCTAAACCAGTTCTTGGCCAATTGAATACCCACTGAATGAAAAACATAGATGGCATTTGGACTAGGTAGGAGATTTTGAGAGTTTTTAAAAGATGAAGCTTCTCTGTTTTATGCAAATTATATTTGATCGTCAGTATCTTGAGAGAAGTGCAAGGTATTCATGGCAGATGGAAATAACATGTACCAGCAGTTTGGTGTAAGAAATAATTTCTATCCACCTTGTATTTGCTGACAACAGATGAGAAACAGTGCTGTTCAAACGTGGTAGAAAAATCCCTTTTGGGGCTCCTGATGAATCATGTAGCAAAACATGCGATTTGGGTACAATGATTTATTCATTTTTATTTCTTTATTGAAGAACATCAAAAGCTAAAAACTTGGAAGACTAACCCAGTTCATCACCGATATTCGAAATCATAGAAGTGGAGAAAAGAAAACATCTATGGAAATGATTCTAAACTAATACTGAAGCTGAAACATCACTTGATCTCAAATTACTTCTTTTAAATCAACTTGGGAAATGACATAACCGTATTTAACTCCTTTGAGAAGAATAGTTCAGTTCCAACCATCTGCTAAATTAAGCAGCAGTGATTATAATGAACATTTATAACGGACCTGATACAAAAGGGGATAATAACGTTATGCATAAAACAAAGTTCTGGGAGGCTACTGCATCTCAAAGAGAAAGCTCAAAATGAGGAGAAGAGACTTTTCTGTGTTGGAGAGCTTGAGGGGCGGCGAAGGTCAAAGTGCAACATCACCTTTCCTTAAGTTCTTCATGTCATTTTAGGAGAAAGGGTCACTAAATGCTTTCCAATTACCAATTTTCCAGATTTTTCTTTTACCTTGTCTCACCAGACTATTAATTTTCTCTTTCTTTTTCCTTGTGTTAATGTAGATTTTCTTTCTTTCTTTCTTTCTTTCTTTCTTTCTTTCTTTCTTTCTTTCTCTTTCTTTCTTTCTTTCTTTCTTTTTTCTTTTCTTTTCTTTTTTGTATTTTTCTGAAGTGAGAAACTGGCAGGGGGATGAGGAGGCAGACAGACAGACTCCTGCATGGCCAGACCGGGATCCATCTGGCATGCCCACCAGGGGGTAATGCTCTGCCCATTTGGGGCATTGCTCCGCTGCAATCGGAGCCATTCTAGCACCTGAGTCGGAGAACATGGAGCCATCCTCAGCACCTGGGCCAACTTTGCTCCAGTGGAGCCTTGGCTGCAGGAGGGGGAGAGAGAGACATAGAGAAAGGAAAGGGGGAAGGGTGGAGAAGCAGATGGGCACTTCTGTGTGCCCTGACTGGGAATCGAACCTGGGACTTTCGCATGCTGGGCTGATGATGCTCTACCACTGAGCCAACCAGCCAGGGCCTTAGATTTTCTTTCTTTCTTAACTTTTTATCTTTTTCCATACAGGTGAAAGAATCTTCAGCATAACTGCTGACAAATGTTAAGATTACCCATCAAATTACATTACTAATCTCCTGAGTAACAGGAAACCTGAGAGATATATTGTTAATTAGTTTAGTAGTGTTTTTTGGTCCTTGAATGGTTGTTCAATATTTTTGCAGCGCTTTTTTTTTTGTCAGTGTTCATATACAAATGCAGCTCCACACACATTTTCCATGAAACTGGTTGCTTCAGACTAGTATTATTGAGGTAAAATAATAATTATAGTAATAATGTTTTCTTGGCCTTGCCTGCTGTGGGATATTGTCTATGTCTGTTCTTCAAACAGGGAACATATTTTCACAGCACAAAGTCACGTTATTAAATATTAGCAGGGATTCCTCATCAGAAAAGGGGAAAAAATTGTGTTTATAATCTAGCTCCAAGTTCACAGGAAATAAAATGTCTTAGAAGTTCTTTTTTCCTCCATATGCCAATAAAACTAATATGGTAATGGCACTAAGGCATCTGAGAGAGAAATAATTTATGTTTCAGATTTTTCAAAGACATGGTTCTAATTATGTTGCTGGCCCACTGACAGAATGTGGAAGCTTGGCAAAGGGTGACCTTCCTGTCCCTCCTTATGCACACGCCTGCCACTGCAAAAGGTATTATTTATGGGTCTTCGCAATAGCCTCACTCATGAAATGCCTTAACTGTACTTTATGACTCAATGAAACAAGGAGGTCTGGAAATTGATTAAAAGCACTAATTATTGTAATTGTATTTAGAGATATGATTGACAGGGCAGATCCCAATGAAACCACAAATAATCTCCCTGCCCTAGTGACATGCTCACATAGTAGTTTACTAGAACAAAAACTTTTAAGATTATATGATACAAATAATATTCAGTTTAGGAATCCCAGTGAGTTTAATAAGCACAGAGCCTGCCTTCCTTTTATATTAATAACTGTACCTAGTAGGGTTAAAGTGAAGGTGTAACACAGCTTTCTCCCCCTTTCTGAAATAATGTATAATTACAGGGAGACCTTGGGTTACAGCAGTCTCAACATATGATGTTTTGAGTTTACAATGCTCACTCCCATAAGAACTTTAAAAAATTGAGACATCAGTGTTTTGGCTTACACCATGAGCTTCGTTCTGATGGACTACATGGGAGAACTAGTTTGGTTGTGCACAGCAGAAGAATACACAGTACAGGGTACAGTACAGTATATTTATGTCTTTTTCCTTTTTCTGTGGCTTAACTGTGTTTTTATGTTTTAGATTATGATTTTACAACTGTATTAAAATAGCTAAGTGATTACACTAGGGTGTTTTTCAATTTACACCAAAATTCAGGTTATGTCACTGTCATAGGGAACAGAACTGTGTCATAACCCGAGGACCCCCTGTAATGCCATTATGCAGGGATATCATGATGATTCAATGCAAACGACGTTGTATTTTGTTAGACCCAAAGACCTATAAGAAAGTGTCTGCTCATCACCCATTCATCCATCCATCCATCCATCCATCCATCCATCCATCCATCCATCCATCTATCCTTCCATCTGTCCATCTATCCATCCATTCATCCGTCTGTCCACCTATCCACTAAACATTTATTCATTCAACAAATACTGTATTTCTCAAATCACTACCATGTTCCAGGCAGATAGTAAACAAGAAAGATGGTTTCTTCTCTCACATGGCTTATATTCAAAATAGAAAAAGACAGAATATAGGAAAGAAGTGCTCGAGTATTTTTGACAGACACTGAGTTAGGTTCAGCAAAGAGGCAACACTTTCATGTGTTTCTCCTAGTGATGTAGTATGCTAGGTGCATGGCCGCCTAGACTTTCTAAAGGTTCCCACACTCCAGAAGACACTCTGAGGCAGAGGTCTCCGGACCCATGAGAGCACACAGGCTGCTCCAGTTGTCTTGGTGCTAAGCAGGGAGGACGGATGCCAAAGCTTAGAGAATGGGCAGGAGCGGCAGGAAGAGGGACGCGTTTGGTGAAAATGCTGGCCATGTGCCAGAGCCACACAAATGACCGTTATTTTGCTGAAAGGTGTAGTATTCCTCACATGATACATACTAATTTGAATATAGTCCTGCTTGTTTAAATGGCAGGTTAGGGATTGTTACTTAAACTTTCAGTGAGGTTACACAGAGACAAAATGAATGCACATCAGCTAGAGAAGAGGATGTAAGCGAAATCCCAGGCATCCCTTGTATCCTTAGGAGCCACAGCCATCTGAGGTTTCTGCTTCTTCCCTGGGGCATTGCCAGGAACTGCTGCAGAGTCCACAAAAGGCTTTCCTCCTCAGTCTGGGGATTCTCTCCCTCCCTCCCCTGACCTGTGCTTGCAAATGCTACTGTGGAAGACAGCAATACATTTGCAAGTAAACAGGCATTTACAATCACCTTCAATGTTTATAGACTAAAATTTGTTTTTCCACCTCAGCTTCCCCAATAGCTGGTCCATGCTGAACTAGCTCTTCAATTTTTGAGGCAATATTTGTACTGTCTTGAAAAAGAACCGGGTTCATAGCTGAGCGAATCTTCTGGAAATAAATGCATTTGATGAATTATTTATTGAAACTCTTGGGAATACAACTGCTGCCTTGGCGATCACTTTTGCTTTTGAGTGAATTATGAGGTTCAGGATATTGGGCCCAAGGAGTATCTTAGGAGGGAAGGAAAGTGATATGTTTTATGACAGCCCTGGGGTAAAAGCAAGAGAAGTGAGAGAGATGGTGGTTTTAAAGAGCTGTCTCTTCAGACTGTGCGTGTGTTTTCATCATCTGTGAAAGGTTTATATTAAAAAATGATATCCTGGCAGTTAAATAATTAACAGAATAACTGGGAGAAAAAACAACAACTAGTTGACTATGGGAATTCAGTCATTTCCGTGACTTAGAATCAGGTAGGCAAAATGACCTATTTTATTAAAATCCATTTGGGGGAGAAGAGAGATATATCTAGATGTCTTTATTCTGTTTTGCACACATTGAAGCATAAATAACTATTTTCTTAGGGTGTAGGTAATTGTCAGCAACTGCTAAGGTACAGCAAAATTGAAAACAGATGTTTTTGTTAAAAGCCATAGATCGTTTGCAATGTTTGACTTGTCTTTGCCTTAGATCTGCCCTTACGTGAACATCTAACATAACTTAGCTTCTGCATTTTAGATGAAACAAATATATCTATAATTTCCAGCTTTGCCACCTCACATGGAATTGTGAAAATATTTTACATATCTAGCCTTCATTTTGTGATCCAGTGACAAAATACTCAAGGGCTTCCATGGTAGAGCAGTGATCTGAGTAAATGTTCTTTACTTCTCTGACTCTGCCCTCCCCACTCTGTGATAAACTGATGCCTTCTCACAAGGGCTTGTGACTGTAGAGTTCTCAACCGAGACATGACATTCTACCATCACGTCACTTCCCTGGTTGTCCCAATGATGTCTCCTGTTCCTCAAATGTCTGCCACTTGATCTGGTAGGTCTTGCTTGTGGCTTACACCATTTTGTGTCCAGTTCCTGTTCTGTGCTGCACCAACTATGACACCAGATGTGGAGAGTGCTGAACCACATGTACTTACATGGGCCAGGAGGCCTTGCTGCTCTATGCTCTCAGCATCTGACATATCTCTGGTAATGTGACTCCCATTTTATTGTTTTTTAAGTTTCATGCCTCTTGCTCTAGATTACCATAGGTCTCTTGGGGATTGGGAGCAGATATGGAGGATCCAGCATGCCCTGCCTAGCCCTGTTCACAGATGGTTCTTGAACACTGATGTGCTAAGCATTGTGCTGTGTGATGGAAATAGAGTTTGGACTACACAGACACAGTTTCTGCTCTCAGGGGTCTTAGATTCTAAGAGGGGTGATGGATACAAATGAATCACTTAACCAATTGATTATGTTTTAAAGATAGATGTTGGAAAACCGATTACAAAGTAAAGATTGTTAAAAATGGGAAGTAAAGAGTGCTATGGGGAGTTACAATGAGGGAAACTTTAACAACCTCAGGTGGTCAGGGAAGGATTCCTGAGAAAGTAACATCTAGGCTAAGATCTGAGAGATGAGAAGGAATTAAATGGTAAGAAATGGCTGTGCAAGAAATTGGAAGAAAAGCAATGGTGCCTCAGCAGAAGGAAAGTGGGTAAAGATCCTCATTCCCAGAGAGCAAAGCCCAACTGAGCAGGTCAGATAAGAGAAGCGTGCTTTCTTCAGTGAGGCTGGGCAGACCAATGATCCCACATCCAGGGTGGTCTTGTCAGTCAAGTAAAAGCCTCAGATTTTATTCTAATATAAGGAGAAACCATTAAAAGCTTGATAAATATTTTCAATCATTAAATATTCTAAAAGTACAAAATAATATAAAAATAATACAATAGACCTTTTGTAGTCATTATCAAGCTTAGTATTTTGCTTTTGCTTCACAGATTTTAGAGGAATAAAAAATTTTTTTCAGTTAAATTCTCAAACCCACATCTTTCTTCCTCCCTTTTTCCTCCCTCCCTTTCTTTCCAGATAATCACTATCCTAAAGTTGGAATATATCATCCCCATGCAATGATGAAGTATCTAGTGAAGCTCAAAATGTGCAATTCCCATGACCTTGCAATTTGTTTTCTGTATGTCTATTTTAAAGAAACTCTCATACATGTGCACAAGAGACATTTTCAAGAAACTTAATCATAGCATTGTTCATTGCAGTGAAAATGCAGTACTAACATAATAGCCCTCAGCAGAGGGATGAATAAAGAAACCCTGGTTTTGTCATAAAATGGAACCCCATTCATCAGTTGAAAACAATACCTTGGAGCTTATGAATTGATGAGGATAACATTAAAAAATAAGATGTTTAGTTGAAAAGGCTAGTTCCCAATAAATATGTAGTATATATTTTATGTATAAAAATAAAAAAAACAAATAAAACTATTATTTATGGAAGCTAATCTATGTAGTAAAAATATTGAAGACTTCTAAGCAGGAAGATATACAGTAGAACTTGTGTTTTAAAAGTTCATTCTGAAAAAAAAAAAGTTCATTATGGCTATATTTTGAGAATGCAATCACCAGGGTAGACCAATTAGGAAGCTTTTACATTAGAGTACTTAAACAGTGATTGGAACTTTAATTAGGGAGTAAAGTAGACAGATTTTGTCTGTCAAAATAGAACTATTTTGAAAGTAGAATTTTTAGAATAGGGAGTGTGACTATCAGGGTGTGAGGAGTAGAAAAAGTCAAATGACTTACAAATTTCTGGCTTGAGTAACTTGATCACTTGTGCTTCTATTTATTGATGTGGGAAATGAGGATTATGTGACAGCTTTGGTCATTGATGGAGGCAATTAATCATTAATCCAACTTTTGAAAAATCAATTTTTGTTGCTTTCTCCAACTAGAGGAGTTAAGGATGTATGAGAAATGAGTCTACTGGTCAATAGAGAATTCTGAAATTAAGATAAAGTTTGAAAGTCATCAGTGTATGCTGTGGGAAATAATTACATTTGAAAGAGTAGGTGAAATTAATTGGATAGCGTACACATGAAGAGAAGAAAAGGTCTAAGACTTAAACCCTAATGTACATTAAAATATAGTGCTTTCAATGGAGGCTGAAAAGAGAGGCCATAAAAATAAGGGGAAAAAGGTGATGGGAGTATATGAAGTCATAGAAGCCAAGGAAACAAATTACTTCCAGAAAAAGGGGGTGTCTGTCAGTTTCAAATACTGATGATACTGTAAAGAAGAGAAGGAATGAAAAGTATCTGTTGGCTTTTACTATGTGGAAGTCTTTGGTAATATAAAAATGAGCATTTTCAGAAGAATGGTTGGGCTGAAAGCCATTTGGGGTCATTTGAGAAGTAAATGGAGGAGTGGAAATGGAGATAAACAAGATACACAGACGCATTGTTTGAAATGTTTGGGAAGTCAAGGACAAAAACAGGTAGGAGCCAGAAGACTAGGGAGATAGTCTGAAAGGAATAATTATATTGTTTTTGGCATATTTGTTTCTTTAAGATAAGGTGAATTCAAACATGTTTAAGTGCTGCTGAGAAGAATCCAATAAAGAAGAGGCTGACAATTCAAGAAAAAGAGAAGATAACCAATGGGTGAGGTTCTCCTAAGAAGGTAAAATCCAAAGCATTAAACAATGATTTGTTGTTGAATTGAACTGATAAATGAATAGGAAGAAAGATATCATTTCTTCTGTAACAGCCAGAAAGGGTAAAAGTATGGCTATGAATGTCAAGGTTTCCTGAGTACAGTAGTGGGAAGTTGAGGGCTTTCATATCTGATTGCTTCTACTATCTCTCTGAGATAGAAGGTGAAAGCATCCGTAGAGAGGATGGAGGGGCAGGAATTACAGGTATTAGAACAGGGCTTGTATTACTAGTTATGGAGGATTGGAATGAATTCTGTATAAGGAAACAATATAAGATTTCTGTCACTATTTAATTTCAAATTGAGGTTGGAGATTTTGAATGGACGTTGGCGCTAATCTCCTTGGCCCACCCTTGTGTATCTGCACTTTATTTCCTTTAGATTAATTTTTTTTACAAGTGTCCCCCAATTTTTTCTTACAGACAGAACACTCTTCAAGATGTGCCACACATGTCAGAATTTATAGTCAATATAAAACATAGGTCAGCTTCAGGGGAGTCATGGTGCTTTCTTAAAAGATGTCTTGTATAGTTGAAAGAACCCTGTACAATGGCAATATCCTAAAGCTTAGCTATCTCCAAGCATGTCATAAGCATTGATGGATTCTCAAATTTGTTATGTTTTTAAGCCCTGAAGGAAGAATTGGGTATTTTAAAGATCTCTATAAATGTCAATGTGAGACTAAAGGGTTCCATTTATCAAGAACAATTTTTATAATCTATTACACAGGTTTCATCAGCCCAATGCTGGAAATAAGGGTCAAGGTGTGTGCTTCTTGAGTGTGGCAGTGTTTACATTGCACAAATTTTTATTGTTGTTGCCACGTAGGCATGGTCTTAATATGGGGAAATGTGATAGGTATTTAGAAATCTAAGAACACTGAGTATTTTAGTATGGTTACTGTGGTCTGATTGACTCAGCAGCATACTGACACACATTTGCCTCCCGTATACTCAAAAGAACCAATGTTTTGTTTTTAAAAGTGACTTCATCTTCCATAATAAATGTCTACACTCTAAGGCCTGGTGAGAGAATTCCTTGGAAACCAAAGAACATTTAGTCATTTAGTTGTATGTGGGTGTTTTCTCTTTAATTTATAAAGTCCTTTGCATGAGTAAATTAAAAAATGGTGTGTTAGTAATCCACATTTTGTTATTTTTGAGAAGAATTTATTTCATAAACAAGTTTATAATTTAAATAGTGTTTGTGATCTTCTGGGAAACTTTTAGTTATATCTATGCCATGGAAAGTAGTTGAACCATTTTTTTTTTTTTTGCTTGATTTTTATCAGAAGAATATTGAGTGGTAGAATGATAACCATTTATGGAGTAAGGATGTTGGGTTATAGTTCTAACTCTGATTCTCACAAATATAACCTTGTGTAGCTCTTTGTCTGGACTCTAGTTTCCTGACCTAGGAAAAGAGGAGTTTTATTAGGTGATCTTAAAATATTTTTCCAGATCTTAAACTCAATTTTAGTACTGGATACAATTATTTGGCAGCATGAAAAAAAGCTAAGTATTTTAAGGATATTAATTTATATATGGTAGAATTTAAAATGTGCATGCTAAAGCCTGGGGTTTAAGTTCATAGTATTCATTCATTCATTTATGCATACTTTTATTCAATAATGAGTATCAGGAATTTGAGCAACAGCTATAAACAAGAAATGTACCAGTCTGCAGGTAGTTCACATTGTAGCAAGGACGACCTACATGTCAACTGATTATTGGAAAAAATATGATAAGTGATCCTGTAATATCTATCTACAGCTCAGCCTTCTCTTCTTAGTCTTTTAAAATTCATGCATTGAAGAGCAGAAATAATGTGGCCAAGGTCACATAGCTAGTTTGTTCTAGAACCAGTTTTCAAGCTTAGGTTTTTCTGACTATAAGGATATATCATCTGAATTTATCTGCTTAGTTTCCTTTAAAAAAAAACCACCTAAGAATACGTGACTCAAACAACAGAAATTTATTTTCTCAAAATTCTAGAGGCTAGAAGTCCAAGATAAAGGTGTTGGCAGGTTCAGCATTTTTCTGAGGCGTCTCTCCCTGCTTGCAGGCAGCTGCTTTCTCGCTATGTCCTCACATGTTCTTCCCTCTGTACATGCATGTCTGTGTTCTAATCTCCTGTTCTTACAAAAACACAGATTATATTGGATTAGGGCCCACTCATGAAACTTTGTTTTATTTTAGCTACCTCTTAAAAGACCCTATCTCCAAATACAGTCACATTTTGAGATACTGGGGTCAGGACTTTAACATGCAGAATTTTGGAGAGACACATTTCAGGCCATAACATCATCCTATCATAATGCTTTTTTAAAGAGATCATCTTCATCTCACTCAGTTGTGAAATGTCATTTCTTTTACAATATAGAATAAAAGGAAGTACTCTTTATTAATTAAAAAATGTCCTTTGTTTTTAATTTTTCTGAAACTTCTAGGCAAAACAATTTGACATAAAACAACCACAAAAAGAAGGATAGCAAAAAAAGGAGGAAACCAAATGATTAATATCTATATATGATATAACTGTATACCTTGAACTAACTCCCTCATATACTGAATTAGTGGAAAATATTTTAAAATGTTGAAGTATATATATATATATATATATATTATTTATTTTTAGAGAGGAGAGAGAGAGAGACAGAGAGGGATAGAGAGGAGAGGCAGAGAGAGAGAGAGAGAGAGAGAGAGAGAGAGAGAGAGAGAAGGGGGAGGAGCTGGAAGCATCAACTCCCATAGTGCCTTGCCCAGGGTTTCGAACCCACGACCTCAGCATTTCCAGGTCGATGCTTTATCCACTGCACCACCACAGGTCAGGCCTTGAAGTATATTTTTAAGATCATGGATATAAAGTAAATATTCAACACAAATAATTTTCCATTATTAATTAAAATTATTCCAACAAGAATAAGTTTACTGGGAAATTTTTATCATGAAATATATCATATACAGACATGTATAAATCTGTATATACAATTTAAAGGATTACAAAAAGCAAGCACACGTACATGCCACACCAACCTAAGACATGGTATAAACACAGTTTCCTGAATATCCTGTTTGTTCTTGCCCTGCTCCAAAATATAATCACCATGCTAATAATTATATCACTCCTTTGCTTTCTTAAAAATACTTTTCTCATATCTGTATGTATCTCCGAGTCCTATTCCTTATTTTGATTTTTTTTTGAAATTTCTAAGTGTAAGAAGTCTGCATGTGCTATCCTGTCAACATTTTTTATTTTACTTGTTTTTTGAGGTTCATCTATGCTGTTTGGTATAGCTGCAATGTATTCATTTTTATTGCAGTCCAGTATTCCATAATATGCAAATGCCAGCTTGCTTACCCCTTTTTCTATCTAAGGATGTTCAGAATGGCCAAGTATTTTGTTATAAATAATTCTGATATCTATCAATGTTTGTCTCTTTGGATACATGTTCAAGAGTATTATAGGGCGGTGGCTTTCAAAGTGTTTGATTTCAACCCTCAAACATGAATTCATTTTACATTGTAATATAATATACATATAAATACTCAAACATGTATATGCACTTATGGCTAAAACAATATTTTTACAAAATAATATTACATGCAGTGTACACTGTTATTTTATATTCTAGTCTACTTCTTTTTTTTTTTTTTTTTTTTTTTTGCATTTTTCTGAAGCTGGAAACAGGGAGAGACAGTCAGACAGACTACCGCATGCGCCCGACCGGGATTCACCCGGCACACCCACCAGGGGCGATGCTCTGCCCACCAGGGGGCGATGCTCTGCCCAACCTGGGCGTCGCCATGTTGCGACCAGAGCCACTCTAGCGCCTGGGGCAGAGGCCACAGAGCCATCCCCAGCGCCCGGGCCATCTTTGCTCCAATGGAGCCTTGGCTGCGGGAGGGGAAGAGAGAGACAGAGAGGAAGGCGCGGCGGAGGGGTGGAGAAGCAAATGGGCGCTTCTCCTATGTGCCCTGGCCGGGAATCGAACCCGGGTCCTCCGCACGCTAGGCTGACGCTCTACCGCTGAGCCAACCGGCCAGGGCATACTTCTAAAACATACTGGTTGTGGACCAATAAGTTGATTTTATGACCCCAAAATAACTAATTTAAAAGTAGTAAAGGATAACATGGAATTACTCCATGTTAATGATACAGAATATTCCATAGTAGTCTTCAAAAGAAGGATGGCTTTAAAGTTTTACTAATATGGTAGAACTATCTTTAAATCTATTTTAAACATAATTGTTTTTTTTTTCTTAAAGTGCCTCTTACTCTGTAGATGTTATGGCATCTACCCCAGTGGTTTCCAAGTGATTGGTCACCTTGCTATTGTGTGAAGATTAAAGACCCAGTGGTTCACTCTTTCGCAGACTAGCATGAAATTTTTGGCAGAACAGCAGTTGAAAAACACTGATCTACCCCACCTCTCTCTCTCTCTCTCTCTCTCTCTCTCTCTCTCGTCAGTTTTGCCTGTTTCTTTCTTCCCATGTCCAGTGTTGCTCCACCAGTCAATCTCCTTGCCCTTTTAAAACGTTTTTGTTTGGGTGTCTCTGATATTTTATTATGTAGAAATACTTAGCTTTAGTGTCAATTCACCTTGAAACAGAATGTTCTATATAATATAATTTCCAAAATGTAGGTACATCCATTAATGGACCCTGAACTCAATGTAGTAAGACAGGTGTTTTTTCACTGAAATGTAGTAGACCAGAAAATAAATTTTGTTTTGCAAAAGCTTGCTATGATTACATGTATATTTGTATGTATATACTAGCTTTCAATAGTATGCATCTTATTTTATGTATGTAACAAATGTTTTTTTTTCTTCATACAACCTTTTATAAGACAAAAAAATATATTTCTTAATTGTCCTTACACTAGGTTACACTATTTACTCTCACATATGGTTTGATCTTACCTCACTTTGTCATGGAAAGCTTTAGGGATGTTCTTATGTGGCACAGACTTGCCTTGGCATCCATGCAAATCCAACTGGTATTAGCACTTGAATGGGTCTGAGTACAGTAATTACCTACAATAGCATTTAACTCTGCCTAAAGACTTCAGTAGGAACCAGGTTGTATGTCTCAAAGTTACTTTCTGACAATGAAATCAGGAAGAACTTTTCTCTCCCTGAAGCCAAGTTTTTCTGTCAGCCTTGTGGTCTAGTTCTATGTGAGCAGTGCCTAGGTAATCATGGTGATCTTGTTTGCAACATACTTCCAAACAACCTGGAGGGCCGAGGTTGGCTCTATGGAGACTTGGATGAAAACTGAGCCTCCTTCCTGGGGACCTCAGTGTCAGAAAGCCAACTCAAGTCACTGAAGCAGGCCAACATTAGCTGTCTGCACGGGTGTTTCCCATAATATTTTTACACCTTCTATTTTTCTCTGTGTTCTTTCTGATTTGGCTTTACTAAACTGTAAGAGCTGTGTAGGCTTTGGAGAAGCCTAAGCTTTTCAATCACATGTGCCCATGTGCTTGTACATGGTTCATTCTGACTCGTTCTAGTCAGTTCTAATTCTTTTTTTTTTAAATTTTATTTTATTTATTCATTTTAGAGGAGAGAGAGAGAGGGAGAGAGAGAGAGACAGAGAGGAGAGAGAGACAAGGGGGAGGAGCTGGAAGCATCAACTCCCATATGTGCCTTGACCAGGCAAGCCCAGGGTTTCGAACCGGCAACTTCAGCATTTCCAGGCCGATGCTTTATCCACTGCGCCACCACAGGTCAGGCCAGTTCTAATTCTTTAAACTGCATTCCACATAACCTTTCAAATATGACTACCAAAATCATTTGATTCTGTATGAATGCTTAGGGAGATTCTCTAATGTGTCAACTAAATATAAATACAATATTCCACACACCTCTCTATCTTAAGTTATTTGAATGAAGAGCAGTATTATTTTATAAAAATAGCTTTGAGGCAGTGAGTTCTCATATAATTATAGTACTGAAATCCTGAAACTCTTGGGTCACCTCTGTTACTTGTCTACCTGTGTGCCTTAACTATACTAATATAGTACTCAGAGGCATGTTCTAATCATGACTTGGAAGGCAACATCCCCTGTAATTGTGTATTTTTAGGTTTCAGTGTTTTAGGTTTGTACCATACTAAATATAAATATGTTACATACTTAAAATAAATATTTGCCCAAACTGCAATGTTTGTTGTCAGTCTGTGGCAAGACTTCCCCAGAGATTTCAGTGGTAAAGATCACTAAATTATTCTGTAAAATAGATGATAAGAGACACCAAAGGAAAACCTTTTGAAAAGACACAGAGGTGAGTGAATAAGTATTTTCAAAACCGTACAGCCTCCAGACATTTCTTTCTCTAAGGGATCTCTTTTAAGCAGATGAAGAGTAGCAAGGCTCACATATTGCTCAGACATTTATGCCTCTTACCATTATGCTGGAGCCTACCTCTTTTGACCCAAGAGAGGCAATTATGTGCAACTATTCCCTTTTAGTGATGTCATGTTAGTGACAACATCATTGTTGAAATTGGCCGTGGTGGGAGTATTTACACTATGGAAATTGGCAAATATGTGTTTCAAATCAGTGTTTTTATTTTTTCTAAAGCCTTTGTTAAACATTTACCAATACACATCTGCTTGTACCTGATCTTTCCTTTCCAGGAAATAACATAATTTAAGACACATAGTGTCTGGAGAGATTAGGTTAAACTGTAATTTCCTGTCTGGAATTTCACCTAGATTCTCTTGGATTATAGTAATGAGCTGCATAATGATATTTTCATCAATGAAGAACTACACAATCATGGTAGTAGACTATCCCATCTAGATTTGTTTAAGTACAATTTATGATGTTACAGGATGTAACCTCCTAAGGATGCATTTCTCAAAACATATCCTCTTCATTAAGCAGCAGATGACTATTTCATTAGAGTAAGATTTGATAGCATTGTGTCCATCTGTCTTTTCAATAGAAAAAAAACAAAAAAAAAGAGAGAGAAAAAAAGAAACAGCCAGTTTTGAGCACTATCTTAACTATGTCACCTGAAAGTGACTAATGGGGATTTTCCACAATCTTATTCTAAATTAGATATGGTCTGTCATTACACCTCTTGTTAGTTCAGTATATACTGACTTACTCTTCAAAGTCATTATAGGAATTCAATTTTGACACAATTCTAAGTTGACAATTCAATCGGAGTTTCAGCTGTATTGAAGAGCAAATAGTTTAGACAGAAACTCTCAAGGGTTAAACTGAATGTAACTGGAGCCCTTGGAAACCTCTGCTCTTGCCTTGGACTGCTTTGAGACCATTCTGCACATTCAAAAAAACAAACCAATGAGAACTCATACGTAAATTAAAACATTGCACACATATACCTAGTGAACTGAAAAAAAGCACAGGTGACTAATGAAGACCCTTACCAAAAGTTTTGAGATTAGGTCAGTAGTTTTCAAGTGAAGGTCATTTTGCCTTCCAGGAGACATTTGGCAATGTTTAGAGACATTTTTCACTGTTACAATTAAGGATAGAGTGCTATTGTGTCTGGTGGCAAGCGCCTGTTGCTCAACTCCATAGAATGCATCAGAATGTCCCACAATAAAGAATTATGCAGTCCCAAATGTCATAATGCCCCAATTGAGAAGTCCTAGATCAGGGGTAGTCAACCTTTTTGTACCTACTGCCCACTTTTGTATCTTCGTTTGTAGTAAAATTTTCTAACCACCACCGGTTCCACAGTAATGGTGATTTATAAATTAGGGAAATTACTTTACTTTATAAAATTTATAAAGCAGAGTTACAGCAAGTTAAAGCATATAATAATAATTACTTACCAAGTACTTTATGTCAGATTTTCACTAAGTTTGGCAGAATAAATCTTTATAAAACAACTTACTATAGTTAAATCTATCTTTTTATTTATACTTTGGTTGCTCCACTACCGCCCACCATGAAAGCTGGAATGCCCACTTGTGGGTGGTAGGGACCAGGTTGACTACCACTGCCCTAGATTATATGGCTATAGACCTTATAAGACTTATCACCTTATAAAACTTCTTTAAAATTTGTTTTAATTACCTCTGTTCTTTGTCTTTGGCAGCTGTCACATCTATTTCCACAACTCCAATCTTCAGGATGTCCCACCCTTCCTTTCATAGGTCACACTTCCTTTTCTTATGTGGAACAATTTAGCAATAGTTTATTTCTCTTTTTGCCTCCTGTTTCATGTGCCTTCTCCAAAATTATCCTTACTTGCCACTCTACTCAGGAGGCAAGTGTCTTTCCTTAAGATCTATTCTTAGAGAGATTTAAAGAAAAGAGTAAGGAGAGTTGTAAATACTAAATGCAATTTTCTTCTCTCATACATGTGGGAGAGTTAAGTTAATTTTAGGATGCATGAGTCATATCTTTTTTTAAATTTAAATGTTTTTTCTCTTCAAGTTTGTCATGCTTTCTACTTTGTTCTTTATTTGGGTAATTAAAAGGCAGTAATTTAGCAGGTAGATTTTCCCCAGCCATCAGAACTTTTGCTAAAATGATTTATATAGAAAACATTGGAGCAAAAGGAACCTGACAATTAAAGTGGTTTTTTTTTAAAGAATTGCACAATGAATGTGCTTTCTGGGAATGTTTATTTTCTATCTGTTACTATACTTTGAAGTAGAATTACTAATTGTTATTGAAGTATATTTCATTGTAGTTAATTGGCTTCCAAAGTTTGAAAACAATTTACTTCTACTAGTGCAGAAGCTACTAATAGCAGCCCTAAATCACAATCTCGACAGAACAGCTTCATGTTCTCTCCTGATTGCATTGCCTTTGTACTTCCCAGTTTAACAAGCTAATCATATTCTTGAATTTTTGTACTTTGTGATTGTTTAGGTGGAGTGATATAATGATGCTAAAATAATTCCTTTTTCAAAAATAGAATCTTAACTCGCCTCCTTACTAAATGATATTTCCAAATTTTACCATTTAAACAGCAACAGGCCCAAGAGGTCTATGGGGAAATCTAGGCAGAGTTTTACAAGGGTATTCATATGTGTGACCACATGAGTGGATACAGAAGCACTTCAAAGATGCATTTGCTTCCTCCTAGACCACTGCATCTGCAACTCATGGAAATCAAATGCAGAGTCACATACATCAAAATTACTGGACACCCCCGGCAGCAAGAGCAAAATAAATGAGCATACACTAAAGAATAGAACGGTTATTGCCCCTCATTCATGGAAATTAGACAACCAGATTAAGCCATAGGTTTGCTACTTTTTAATCCACAAGCAAATCGCTTTAATTTGGAACTTCTGTAAAATGAGGACAATAGTGTCATTCCAGGGCTGTGTGAATGATTCAGGGAGCTCATTTTTCCCTTAATAAATACTTATTGAGGACCAAACATGTAATAGATATTATAGTAGATAAAACAGATGTAGTGGCGAACCAGGGAATAGAGGTTAGAGGTCTTTGTTCTTTTGTACCTTTATTACCTGGGACCCTGCCACTCAAAGAACAGTGCATCCTGGTAGCATGGGCATCCCCCAGGAGCTTGTTAAAAATCCAGAATCTCAGGCCCTCCTCAGACCTACTGTTCCATAAACATTGGTGTGAATGATTTAATGAAAACTAAATTCTGAAGTTAGCAAAGTGCAATGCAAATACTTTTTGCAAGTTCAGTTACTCATAAAACTGAGAAAAGAAAAATACAAATTGTATTTAAACTTCAAAGAAATATGAGTACTTAGGCTTACTAAAATCAGATAGTTTCTGTTAAGATTATAGGAAAAAGATAAATTATATGTCAATATAATTATTGACCTTATTATTAGATATATTTTCAAACCAAAGGAGTTCAAGAAAATATATGAAATTTCCGGAGGAAACTGTATTGAAGCTACTATATAACAGAAGACAAGATGGGCAGAGCTACCTGCTTCAAATCAGTTTAGCTGCGGCATCATCCTTGGGTCATTATTAGAAAATATTATCTCATAGTACTTGCTCTTTGTGGAATCACCAACGAAAACATGAAGGGAAAATTTTTCTTTCTTTTTGAGGAAGAAAATACACTTAAGACAGAGAATGAGAAATAGAGACATGAGAAAGGAAATAACAGATAACTTAAGACAAGAACCGAAGTCTAAAGTGGAAAGAATTAGAAAGTATAGACTGTGTCTTCTGTGGGTGCTCCAGACATCAAAAAGGAGAGTATAATATATATTTCAGGGCTTGATATTCCTTAACAGTCAGAACAGCCACAAACTACTGTAAGTAATTTAGCAGGGACACTGTGTAAAGGACAAAATCCACACCCACAACCTCATACTCAACCAAATTGTATGCAATTGCTTATGACAAGTCCTTGTTGGAATCCTCTTATCATGACAAACATCCTCAGTCTTCTAAACTGTGTCAGGAAGGAAAAAAAAAGAAAAAAGTCCTGAGCCTCAGCACAAATTTTCTGTGGAAACAAAGAGGAAAAAAATTGAATAGTTCTACAAGAAAACCATTGCTCATGTGCAAAGATGGTTGTAAATTTTATTGACATATATAGTATAAAATACATGCTCAAGCATTGTTTAATAAAAGTTAAATAATGAATAAATAGATAAATAAATAAACAAAGGTGACTTTTCTCATTGCAGAGTCATCAGATTCAGTTTAGGGACTGAGATGTCAGAATTAACCTTTTTTTATTTTTTAGATTTTTTTATTTATTCATTTTAAAGAGTGTAAAAAGAGAGAGAAAGAAGGAAGGGAGGAGCAGAAAGCATCACCTCCCATATGTGCCTTGACCAGGCAAGCCCAGAGTTTTGAACCAGTAACCTCAGCATTCCAGGTTGATGCTTTATCCACTGTGCCACCACAGGCCAGGAAGAAGGCCCTATCTTATTATTCATTTATAAGTTTGCTAGAACAACACAAGTATGGAAACATAGCCAGAGTATTGAACCATCAATGTACGATCAATCACTTTCCAAATTCTGCTACTTGGCCAGCACAATATCCATTGGTGAAATGCTTTATAACAGAAGATAAACTGAATCTAGCTCGTGTGTCCTTGGGGTGTATTTACAGTGTGACACCAATAGAGTTTTGATCCATCCAGTCACAAATATTAATTAGGGTACTAATATGTACCAGTCATAGTGAGGTAAACATGTTTTTAATAAATTGGAAGATAGGAAAACAATAGTAAAAGTGCACAAATGTCAATATTTTAGGTGGACAATTCACCTGGGTCACACTACATTACCATCAGTAATGTAGTGATTATGTTGGAGATTATATGTAGTGATTATATTGTCTATTAGTACTTATGTTGAGACCAGTTAATTATAAGTCTGTTGTGTGTCTGGAGAGTGTGGAGGTGAGGGCAGCCTCAAATAGGTAAGGCAATAAATGACTTAATAATATTCACCTTCAACCATTTTGGGAATCAACTGTAATGATAGTCATTACTGTTAATTCAAAGAATGATACAAACTGCAAACTAGTTGCCTCACTGGTCCCAGAATTAATTGACAAAGTGAAAAAAAAAAAAAAGCATTATACACTATATTCCCTTTTATCATGTTGCTTGCCACATGCATTATAAGGGAAAGCTTTATGTTTTTCTAATCATCTTCTCAGCTGGACATTCCCAAAAATTAAAGATTGTGTTTCTATTAGTCACCATTCTATTCATAGGAAGTAGAATAAGGCTTGATATTTATTCATCCTAAATATTTATTGAACATGTGTTATATGTATCATTGTTGTACCCACTATAGAACAACATCATCAACAGGAAAATTATTTTCCCTACTTCTTGACTCTTACAAACTAGTGAGAAAGATGGATATTATTGATTTTACTTTGCTATGCAGATCTCATGCTAGAGAAATGTCTTATATGGCTACATATGTGAGCATGGGATTACGGAACTCTTTCTTTAAGGAAGTGATATTAAGCTGTGACCAAAAGAATAAGGTGGTAACTTGTCAATGAGGAAATAGAAGAGATGTTTCAGGCAGAAGAAAGTGCCTGCAGAGGTCCATGGCACAAAGATTGAAACCAAGGCTCATCAGATTGGATCTTAGAGAATAAACACAAGAAGAGTAGCCCAAGATGAAACTGGAGTTTTGGCTACAGTGAGCTTATGGAGGTTGTCAGTGGTCATTTAAAGATTTTAGATTTTATCATAAAGCACAATAGTTTTAGGCAGGGTATTGATGAGGTATAATTAGCATTGATGAAAAGATGAATCAAACTGCTATGTCAGGAATGGATTGGAGTGCACCAGACTGAATGAGGTAAAACTGGTGAGAAGACTTGCAATGGTGAAAGTGAGAAGACAGTGAATTGTGAATTGAACTAGAGTGGTAACAGTGCAGTTATAGAGATTCTAAGGCATAGATAAGTGAAAAATTAAGGAAGTAGAATTTGAAAGACATAGTTATTGATAGAAGGAAGGAGAAGAGAAAGAAGGTGTTAAATCAGTGCTCGGTATTCTAATTGAACAACTTAACTAGGGTGGTTCTCGACTATTTTTGAGACCTTTGTTTTCTGCAATAATGTTGCTCAGCAGAGTGTACTCAGAAGTGCTAGATGCAATATAGGGAATGTTTTGTTAAACATATAGATGATCTGATTTGAAAGTGAAGGAATTCTTTAATGGCCATGAACACAAGGAAAAGCATAAATCTGTAAGGTGTAAACCAGGTTTTGAGATTTGATTATTTAGATAGTGTTGGCCAATATTTAGATGCTTAGAGCATTGCTTTCTTTTTTTCCTCTAAATATTAAATTTCAGCCTAACAATACAGTGGCACAGTGTATAGAGCATCAAAGTAGGATGAAGAGGTCCCAGGTTTGAAAACTCGAGGTCGCTGGTTTGAGCATGGGCTCATTCAGCTTAAGCAGAGGTTCACTAGCTTGAGCGAGGGGTCGCTGGCTTGAGTGTGGGATCATAGACATGACCCCATGATCACTGGCTTGAGCACAAAGGTCACTGGCTTGAAGCCCAAGGTCACTGGCTTGATCCCAAGGTCGCTGGCTTGAGCAAGGGGTCACTCGGTCTGCTGTAGCCCTTCGGTCAAGGCACATATAAGAAAGCAATCACTGAATAACTAAGGAGCTGCAACAAAAAATTGATGCTTCTCATCTCTCTCCCTTCCTGTCCATCTGTCCCTATCTGTCCATCTCGCTGGCTCTGTCTCTGTCAAATAATAATAATAATAATAATAATAATAATAATAAATTTCAAACATACACAGAAGTTGAAAGAAATATATAATGAAACCTATGGATCCACCACAGGTAGACTAATGATCAATTCAGGACTCATGTGAATTCATTTATATATCTGTTCACCCTATTTCCCTCCCAATATAGATTGTTTGGAAGCATATAGAATATATTAATTATTTCACCTGTAAATATTTTAGTTTTTTATTCTTAAAGGTAAGAATTCTTTGTTTAAACATAACCATAATTCCATTATTACACTTGAAAAAATAAACATAATTCATTAATATCAACAAATCCCCCAATGGTTTGCCTTTTTTGATTTGTCTCTCTTTTACTTAAAAAATCCAAATCTAAATAATATCTAAATTACCACTGATTGGTATATCTTTTATAATCTTCAGGAATCATTTCACTATCTTTTCCTCGCAATTTATTTGTTTGAGAAATCAGATTGTTTGTCGAGTGGAATTCCTCATGTTCTGAAATCTGTAGAGCCAACATTTAAAGGGTCACTTTTCAAAATTCAGGAGACAAATCCTTGAGGAAAAAGGGCAGACTCTTGGCACAGACAATCTTATAGAAAGAGAGAAAACTTAAAAAGTGACACCCCTCAGTAGAGGAATTAAATAAATATTTTTCATAATCAAGAGATATTTGCCTGTCCTGTGGTTGGAAGAAACTGGCAGAAGAAAAGCAAGCATTCTCAGAAGAGATATACTTTAAAACAAGTCAAAGATTTCCACAGATAAATTTTCAAAGGATATAGGCTCACCATCGTAAATGACCAAACATACAAGGAAACAATTTTCATAAAGAAGAGTCATTAGAACCAACAAACTGTTAAATTAGACTATCAAACTGCTGATATAGAAATTATTATGTACAGAATTTGAAGTGTTTACTATCTTAAAAAAAGAGATACATTGACATTATAAAGAAAGAAAAACTTACATTGGCTATTAAATATAGCTACCATATGAATTTTTAAATTAAGTTTATATAGTGGTTATTGCTTGGGGTCAAAAGAGTAACTTTTTAAACACTTGACAAGTCTGATTTTTTTTTAATTTTTTTTTTATTCATTTTTAGAGAGGACAGAGAGAGGGAGAGAGAGAGAGACAGAGAGGGAGAGAGAGGAGTGAGAGAAGGGGGGAGGAGCTGGAAGCATCAACTCCCATATGTGCCTTGACCAGGCAAGCCCAGGGTTTTGAACCGGTGACCTCAGCATTTCCAGGTCAACGCTTTATCCACTGCGCCACCACAGGTCAGGTGACAAGTCTGATTTTTAAATGAACCAATTGAGACTTCTAGAATAAAAATAAGTATATTAAAAATAAAATGTAGAGACATAACAAACAGCAAAGTTGGTAGAAGTGATAAACAGGAGATAGATCGGAACACTTAGACAAATGCAAACAAACATTTAATTGAGAGATTTCCCAACATTAAACTAACGGAAGTTTATGAGAAGATGAGAAGGGTAATGGTAGGACTTATAATTAAAGAGATAAAATGGCTGAAAATTCGAAAAATGGTGAAGTACACCTATCTAAGATTCAAGGAACTCTGCTTGTCCCCAACCCCCAATCTCAAGTAGAATAAATAAAATAAATCTACACCTAGAACCAACATAGTGGAAACTACAGAACAATAGAGACAAAGAACAAATCTTAAACACAGGAAGATAGAAGTACAATTAGAATGACAAGTAATTTCTCAGTAACAACAAAGCATTTCTCAGTAATGTAATCAAGAAAGACAGGCAAGTCATCTTCAAAGTGTTAAAATGAACTTGTCATTCTGAAATTATATTTCCAGTATTTTTTTTTCAAGAGGAAAGATGAAATATGAAATGTTTTCATAGAATGAGAATTTTTATAAAAGATCCCTTACTAAAGCAATATATATAGAATATATTTCTTTTTTAATTGATTTTAATTTATTGTGTTATTGTGTTTACATAGATTCTAATGTCCCCCCAAATGCATCCCACCCTCCCCCATGTTCCCCTCAATATCCCCTTTGCCCCCTCTCTGCAACACCCTCCCCTCTTCCCTTCAGGTTTATCCAATCCTATTATCCCCTTTCCTTCTTTCCAGTTTCCCTCTGGTTATTTGATCTCTCCTCTGTCTCTATTCTGTTCCTCAGTTCACATTGTTCATTAGATTCCTCAAATGAATGAGGTCATATAATATTTTTCCTTCTCTGCCTGGCTTATTTCACTTAACATAATAGATTCCAGGTTCATCCATGTTGTCACAAAAGGTAAGATTTTCTTCTTTTCTATGGCCCCATAGTATTCCATTGTCTATATGCACCACTGCTTTTTAATCCACTTGTACACTGATGGACACTTGAACTGTTTTCAGATCTTGGCTATTGTAAATAATGCTGCCATAAACAGGAGGGTGCACTTCTTCTTTGAATCAGTGATGTGGAGTTCTTGGGATATACAGTGTCCGTAAAGTCATGGTGCACTTTTGACCGATCACAGGAAAGCAACAAAAGATGATAGAAATGTGAAATCTGCACCAAACAAAAGGAAAACCCTCCCAGTTTCTGTAGGATGATGTGGCAGCATGTGCGCATGCGCAGATGATGATGTAACACTGTGTATACAGCGGAGCAGCCCACAGCCATGCCAGTCGAGATGTGGACAGTACAGAGGAAAGTTCAGTGTGTTCTGTGGCTCACTAAATTCGAATCCGTGACCAAAGTGCAACGTGAATATTGGCGCATTTATAACGAAGCGCCACCACATAGGAATAACATTTCTCGGTGGGATAAGCAGTTGAAGGAAATTGGCAGTTTGGTGGAGAAACCCATTCTGGTAGGCCATCAGTCAGTGACGAGTCTGTAGAGGCTATACGGGATAGCTACCTAAGGAGCCCTAAAAAATCTGTGTATGAGCCCACATCGGACTGCACTGAATAGGTATAAACCTGGGAAAGTTTTCCTTTTATTTGGTGCAGATTTCACATTTCTATCGTCTTTTGTTGCTTTCCTGTGACTGGTCAAAAGTGCACCATGACTTTACAGACACACTGTATTCCTAAAAGTGGGATGGCTGGGTCAAAATGCAGTTCCATTTTTAATTTTTTGAGGAATCATTATACTGTTTTTCCACAGTGGCTGCACCAGTTTGCGTTTCCACCAGAAATGCAGGAGGGTTCCCTTTTCTCCACATCCTCACCAGCACTTATTATGTGTTGTTTTGTTAATGAGTGCCATTCTGACTGCTGTGAGGTGATATCTCATTGTGGTTTTAATTTGCATTTCTCTAATGATTAGTGATGTTGAACATTTTTTCATCTGCCTTTTGGCCATCTGTATGTCCTCTTTGGAGAAGTGTCTATTCATTTCTTTTTCCCATTTTTTGATTGGATTGTCTATCTTCCTGGTGTTGAGTTTTACAAGTTCTTTATAAATTTTGGTTATTAATCCCTTATCAGACATATTGTCGAATATGTTTTCCCATTGTGTGGTTTGTCTTTTTATTCTGTTCATACTGTCTTTAGCTGTGCAAAACCTTTTTAGTTTGATATAGTCCCATTTGTTCATCCTGTCCTTTATTTCACTTGCCCATGGAGTTAAATAAACGAATATATTCAAATATATTGCTGTGAGACATGTCAGAGAGCTTACTGCCTGTTTTCTTCTAAGATGCTTATGGTTTCATGGCTTACATTTAAGTCTTTTATCCATTTTGAGTTTATTTTTGTGAGTGGTGTAAGTTGGTGGTCTAGTTTCATTTTTTTTTTTTTTTTTTTGCAGGTAGCTGTCCAATTTTCCCAACACCATTTGTTAAGGAGACTGTCTTTACTCCATTGTATGCTCTTACTTCCTTTGTCAAATATCAATTTTCCATAAGATGTGCATTTATTTCTGGGTTCTCTGTTCAGTTCCATTGATCTACACTATTGTTCTTAAGCCAGTACCAAGCTGTTTTGAGTACAATGGCCTTGTAGTATAACTTGCTATCAGGAAGTGTGATACCACCCACTTTATTCTTCTTTTTCAAAATTGCTGAGGCTATTTGTGTCCTTTTTTTGGTTCCATATAAATTTTTGGAATATTTGTTCTATATCTTTGAAGTATGTCCTTGGTATTTTAATAGGAATTGCATTGACTTTATAAATTGCTTTGGGTAATATAGACATTTTAATGATGTTTATTCTTCCTAACCATGAGCACAGTATATGCCTCCACTTGTTTGTATCTTCCTTGATTTCTTTTATCAATGTTTTATTTTTTTTTTTTTTTACAGAATCAGAGAGAGAGAGTCAGAAAGAGGGATAGATAGGGACAGACAGACAGAAACAGATAGAGTTGAAAAGCAATGGAACAAAAAATCATCAGATTTATATGGAACTATAAAAAACCCCGAATAGCCAAAACAATCCTAAGGAAAAGAATGAAGCTGGGGGCATTACAATACCTGACTTTAAACTATATTATAGGGCCACGATAATTAAAACAGCATGGTATTGGCAGAAAAATAGACACTCAGACCAATGGAACAGAATAGAAAGCCCAGAAATAAAACCACATATATATGGTCAAATAATCTTTGATAAAGGGGCCAACAACACACAATGGAGAAAAGAAAGCCTCTTCAACAAATGGTGTTGGGAAAACTGGAAAGCCACATGCAAAAGAATGAAACTCGACTACAGCCTGTCCCCGTGTACTAAAATTAATTCAAAATGGATCAAAGACCTAAATATAAGACCTGAAACAATAAAGTACATAGAAAAAGACATAGGTACTAAAATCATGGACCTGGGTTTTAAAGAACATTTTATGAACTTGACTCCAATGGCAAGAGAAGTGAAGGCAAAGATAAATGAATGGGACTACATCAGAATAAAAAGTTTTTGCTCAGCAAGAGAAACTGATATCAAAATAAACAGACAGCCAACTATATGGGAACTGATATTTTCAAACGACAGCTCAGTTAAGGGCCTAATATCCAAAATTTACAAAGAACTCATAAAACTCAACAACAAACAAACAAGCAATCCAATAAAAAAATGGGAAGAGGACATGAACAGACACTTCTCCCAGGAAGAGATACAAATGGCCAACAGATATATGAAAAGATGCTCAGCTTCATTAGTTATTAGAGAAATGCAGATCAAGACTACAATGAGATACCACCTCACCCCTGTTA
Organism: Saccopteryx bilineata; assembly: GCF_036850765.1. NCBI lineage: Eukaryota > Metazoa > Chordata > Mammalia > Chiroptera > Emballonuridae > Saccopteryx > Saccopteryx bilineata. The sequence continues at coordinate 105,340,367 of NC_089491.1, read as the reverse complement.
GATTAGCTATTATCAACAAGACGGGTAATAACAAATGTTGGAGAGGCTGTGGAGAAAAAGGAACCCTCATTCACTGTTGGTGGGACTGTAAAGTAGTACAACCATTATGGAGGAAAGTATGGTGGTTCCTCAAAAAACTGCAAATAGAACTACCTTATGACCCAGCAATCCCTCTACTGGGTATATACCCCAAAACCTCAGAAACATTGATACGTGAAGACACATGTAGCCCCATGTTCATTGCAGCACTGTTCACAGTGGCCAAGACATGGAAACAACCAAAAAGCCCTTCAATAGAAGACTGGATAAAGAAGATGTGGCACATATACACTATGGAATACTACTCAGCCATAAGAAATGATGACATCAATTGCTTTCTCATAGGTGCCTTGACCTGTGGGCTACAGCAGAATGAGTGACACCTTGCTCAAGCCAGTGACCTTGGGTCCAAGCTGGTAAGCTTTATTCAAACCAGATGAGGCTGTGCTCAAGCTGGCGACCTCGGGGTCTCAAACCTGGGTTCTCTGCATCCCAGTTTGACACTCTATCCATTGCGTCACTGCCTGGTCAGGCTATAATTTTTTGAACACAAGTCTTTAACCTCCTTGGTTAAATTTACTCCTATGTACTTTTTTTTGTTGTTGTTGCAATAGTGAAGGGGATTGTCTTCTTAAGTTCTCTTTCAGACAGTTCATTGTTGGTTTATAAAAATGCCTCTGATTTCTGAATATTAATTTTATATCCTGCCACCTTGCTGAATTCATTTATCAGGTCCAGTAGTATTTTGACTAAGACTTTAGGGTTTTCTATGTACAGTATCATATCATCAGCAAATAATGATAGTTTTACTTCTTCTTTTCCAATTTGGATGCCTTTTATCTCTTCTTCTTCTCTGATTGCTGTGGCTAGGACTTCCATAAGTATATTGAATAAGAGTGGAGAAATGGGGCACCCCTGTCTTCTTCCTGATCTTAGGGGATTGTTTTTAATTTTTGCCCATTGAGTATGATGCTGGCTGTGGATCTGTCATAGTTGGCCTTTATCATGTGGATGTATGTTTCCTGTATTCCCACTTTGCTGAGAGTTTGATCATAAATGGGTGTGGAATTTTGTCAAAAGCTTTTTCTGCATCTATTAATATTATCATGTGGTTTTTCTCCTTCCTTTTGATTATGTGATAAATCACATTGATTGATTTGCAAATATTGTACCAGCCTATCCCAGTATAAATCCCATTTGATCATGATGCATGATTTTTTTCACGTATTGCTGGATCTAGATTGCTAATATATATATATAATATATATATTTGTATTTTTCTGAAGCTGGTAACGGGGAGAGACAGTCAGACAGACTCCCGCATGCGCCCGACCGAGATCCACCCGCCTCGCCCACCAGGGGCGACGCTCTGCCCACCAGGGGGCAATGCTCTGCCCATCCTGGGCGTCACTATGTTGCGACCAGAGCCACTCTAGTGCCTGAGGCAGAGGCCACAGAGCCATCCCCAACGCCCGGACCATCTTTGCTCCAATGGAGCCTTAGCTGCGGGAGGTGAAGAGAGAGACAGAGAAGAAGGAAAGGGGGAGGGGTGGAGAAACAGATGGGCGCCTCTCCTGTGTGCCCTGGCCAGGAATCGAACCCGGGACTTCTGCACACCAGGCCGATTCTCTACCACTGAGCCAACCAGCCAGGGCCTAGATTGCTAATATTTTGTTGAGAATTTTAGCATCTAATTTCATCAGGGATATTGTCCTATAATTTTTTTTCTTTGTGTTGTCTTTGCCTGGTTCTGGAATCAGAATTATGCTTGCCTCATAAAAGGAGCTTGGAAGTCTTCCCTCCTCTTGAAATTTTTGCAATAGTTTGAGAAAAATAGGAATTACTTTTCCTTGAATATTTGATAGAATTTGCCTGTGAAGCCAAAAGGCCAAGGGTTTTTGTTTGTTGGGAGTTTGTTAATAACTGTTTTAATCTTATTCATTATAATCAATCTGTTTAGGTTTTCTGATTCGTCCAGATTGATTTTTGAAAGATTATATTTTTCAAGGAATTTGTCCATTTCTCCTAGGTTTTCTAATTTTTTGGCATACAGTTCTTCATTGTATTTTCTTACAATATTTTGTATTTCTGCTGTGTCTGTTGTTATATCTCCACTCTCATTTCTAATTTTATTTATTTGAGTTCTTTTTTTTTCTTGGTGAGTCTGGTTAAAGGTTCATCAATCTTGTTTACCTTTTCAAAGAATGAGCTCTTACTTTCATTGATCCTCTGTATTGCTTTTTTAGCTTCTATGTCATTTATTTCCACTCTGATCTTTATTATTTTCTTTCTTCTTCCTCTGGGCTTACTTGCTGTTCTTTTTCTAGTTCTTTTACATGTAGTAGGGTTAAATTGTTTATTTGAGCTTTTTCTAACTTTTTAAGGTATGCCTTTAATGCTATGAACTTCTTTCTCTGGACTGCTTTTGCTGTGTCCCATAAATTTTGAGTTGTTGTATGCACATTTTCATTTGTTTCAAGGAAATTTTTTATTTCTTCCTTGATCTCATTGTTAACCCATTTATTGTTTAATAGCATGCTATTTAGTTTCCAAGTGTTTGAGTGTTTTTCAGTTTTTCTATTTTAGTTGATTTGTAGTTTCATGCCATTGTGATCACAGAAGATGCTTGATATGATTTCAATCTTAAATTTGTTGAGATTCGTTTTGTGACCTAACATGTGGTCTATTCTAGATAATGTATCATGAGACTTGAAAAGAATGTATATTCTGCTGCTTTAGGCTGAAAGGTTCTGAAGATGTCTATTAAATCCAGTTGATCTAGTGTATCCTTTAAGTCTGCTGTTTATTTGTTAATTTTCTTTCTTGAGGATCTATCCATTGATGTTAGTGGGGTATTGAAATCCTCTACTATTATAGTATTGCTGTTGATCTAGGTTTTTATGTCCATCAAAGTCTGCTTTATATATTTAGGTGCTCTTATTTTAGGTGCATAGATATTTATAATGGTTATATTTTTTTTGTTGGACTGCTCCTTTAATCATTATGTAGTGACCTTCTTTATCCCTTATTATAGCCTTTGTTTTAAAGTCTATTTTGTCAGATATAAGTATTGTTATCTCAGCTTTTTATTTCATTTCCATTTGCATGAAATATTTTTTTCAACCTTTTTTGTTCAGTCCATGTGTATCTTTTGTTTTGAGGTGAGTCTTTTCTACACAGTGTATGTACATGTCCTGTTTTCTCATCCATTCAGTTACTCTATGTCTTTTGATTGGAGCATTTAATTCATATACATTTAAGGTATTATTGATATGTAGTTGTTTAGTTGTTTACTGCCTTTTTTTTTTTTGTATTTTTCTGAAGTTGGAAACTGGGAGGAAGTCAGACAGACTCCCGCATGCGCCCGACCAGGATCCAGCTGGCATGCCCACCAGGGGGCGATGCTCTGCCCATCTGAGGCATTGCTCTGTTGCAACCAGAGCCATTTTAGCGCCTGAGGCAGAGACCATGGAGCCATCCTCAGTGCCTGGGCCAACTTTGCTCAGATGGAGCCTTGGCTGCAGGAGGGGAAGAGAGAGACAGAGAGGAAGAAGAGGGGGAGGGGTGGAAAAGCAGATGGGTGCTTCTCCTGTGTGCCCTGGCCGGGAATCAAACCCGGGACTCCTGCATGCCAGGCTGATGCTCTACCACTGAGCCAACTGGCCAGGCCTGTTTATTGCCATTTTATTCTTTAAATCTATATACATTCCTCTTTTACTTGATCCCCCCCCTCCTTTATACTGTTTACAAAAGGCCTCTTAACATTGCTTGCAGCAATGATTTGGTTGTAATAAATTCATTGAAGTTTTTTTTTTCTTTTAATGTCTGGAAAGCATTTTATTTCTCCTTCAATTTTAAACGATAGCCTTGCTGGATAAAGAAGTCTTGGTTGTAGGCTCTTGTTCTGCATTACTTTGAATATTTCTTGTCATTCCCTTCTGGCCTCAAATGTTTCTGTTGAGTAGTCAGATGTCATCCTTATGGGTGCTCCTTTGTAGTTGATCGCTTTTCACTTGCAGCCATTAGTATTCTTTCTTTATCTCTTAGCTTTAGTATTTTAATTATGATGTGTCTTGGTGTAGGTCTCTTTGGGTTGACTTTATTTATTTATTTTATTTATTTTTCTTCATTTTTCTGAAGCTGGAAACGGGGAGAGACAGTCAGACAGACTCCCGCATGCGCCCGACCGGGATCCACCCGGCACGCCCACCAGGGGCGGTGCTCTGCCCCCCAGGGGGCGATGCTCTGCCCATCCTGGGCGTCGCCATATTGTGACCAGAGCCACTCTAGCGCCTGAGGCAGAGGCCACAGAGCCATGCCCAGCGCCCGGGCCATCTTTGCTCCAATGGAGCCTTGGCTGCAGGAGGGGAAGAGAGAGACAGAGAGGAAAGCGCGGCAGAGGGGTGGAGAAGCAAATGGGCGCTTCTCCTATGTGCCCTGGCCGGGAATCGAACCTGGGTCCTCCGCACGCTAGGCCGACGCTCTACCGTCTTTGGGTTGACTTTAGAGGGATTATCTGTGCTTCTTGAACTTGTGTGACTTTTTCCTGCATCAATTTTGGGAAGTTTTCAGCTATGATTTTTTCAATCAGGTTCTCTATTTCTTGTTCTTTCTCTTTTCCTTCAAGAACCCCTATAATGTGAATGTTACTTCTCTTTATGTTGTCACAGATCTCTCTTAGAGTTTCCTCAGACTTTTTGAGCTTCTTTTCTTTTTGCTGCTCTGCTTCTGTGTTCTCATTAATCTTGTCTTCTAAATCACTGATTTGATCCTCTGCTTTATCCAGCCTTCTTTTAATTCCTTCTAGTGTATTCTTCATTTCTGATATTGTATTTGTCATTTCTGACTGGTTCTTTTTTTAATTTCAATGTCCTTTTTGATGCTTGTTATCTCTTGATTTTTATTATGCCCATCCATTGTTACTCTAAGATCTTAGAACATCCTAACAATCATTATTTTAAACTCTGCATCTGGTAATTTTGTTATTTCCATCTCACTCAGTTCTTTTTCTGAGGATTTCTCTTGTTGATTCATTTGGATTGCATTTCTTTGTCTTCCCATTTTGTCTGTGTATATACTTTTCCTTTGAGTGTGTTGTTTGTGTAGCTAGCTGAGTCTAGGGTTGGTATTATCTGCCTCCAATTTTCAGTTGTGTTGTTTCTAGGTCTTCTTGGGTTGGCATCAGTATTGTTTATAATCTGCTGTGGATATACCCGCTATCACTATTCTTTTTGCTATTTGTGTTGGTGTTTTTTATGTCTTAGCTAGGTCAGGTTTGAGGAGCCCTTCCTTAAGGTACCACTCTAACAAAGGTTGTTAGGTCCTGAACTGATGCTCTCTGTATCTGGCCACTGGATGTGCCTTCCCTGGACCTCCTTGGCTGGAGCCTGGTGCAGATCAGTGGGAGTCACTGCCTATGACTGGTTCTTATCAACTTTTTTGCAGCTACAGGCAATCCAGGTCTTGTGGCTACCTCTGCTGGGCCCAGATGCCATTGTAAATATCAGCTGCACTCCTCAGCTAGCTTTTATCTGCTCTTGGCCTGGGGGAAGTTCTTTTAAAAGTTCAAGTTCTCCTGATATGTGCTTTCTGTCACCTCTTATTGCTGGCTACTTGTTGGACTCAATACTGTAATTCAGTGATTAGTTATGGTATTGGATGTGGCTTGCCCCTTAGCCTCAGATGTCATTCTATCCAAACTTTTTATTTATTTTATTTTTTTCTTCTTTCTCAGCACTCAGATGGGTGTGTTCACAGGGGTCCAGTGGGTGTGGCCTCTGTGCTCCAGATGTGTGGTCTGCTGGCCCCTGCCACTGCTGTTGCCACCTCCAGTGTTTGGCCTAGACACTGCTGGTACCAGCCCACCTCCATGGCCACAGCAGCTTCGCTGCCCCTGGCGGGCTCTGACAGCCTCTGTGGTCCAAGGGCGGGCTTAGGCCACAGGCGGGATTGCACATGAGCTTGGACCTTCGCAGCAGCCACCATAACTTCTGCCTCTGCTGGTGGGCCCCTTTGCACCTGCTCAGACTGTTTCCGCTGTCGCCTGGGCCTCAGTCACCGCCAAGTGCGAGTTCACGCCATGGGTGGGAATGCATGCAAGCTTGTACCTCCACAGCAGCTGCTGCACCTTTTGCCTCCACGGGCGGCCTTGTGCGCTTGCTCTGACCCCTGCAGTGGCTGCTGTGGCTTCCGCCTGCATGGGCGGGCCCATGTGCGCTCTCTCGGACTGCTCTGGCTCCTGTAGCTATACCCCACCTCCACATACCCACCCACCCCTGGCAAGCACTCAGCAACGTGGTGGGGGGCAGTGTAGCTTAGAGCTCAGCACCCACTCCCTGTGTTTCTAACATGCTGCCTGCCTCTATATGCTTCTTTGTTCTGACTGGAGCAGGAGAGCCTCCAGTGGGCATGGTAATTTCTTCCCTTTGTTAGTGTTGCTGCTCCCAGGAAAAATGTTCACTTTAGATTTGGCATGTGATTCAGCCCAGGGGTTAGAGTGACCATCCCTCAAAGTGTCTCCCTCTGTGCCTCCGAGACTACACTTTCTCCTGGCAACTCCAGTCCTTTCAGCAGTTCCTGGTCCTGGAGCCCTGGCCAGGTGGCTGTGGTCTGAGAGTTCTTTTTCTCTCAAACAGTATCTAGGCCCCTTTCTCAGCCTAACACAGTCCGTTTGCCCCTTCCAGGTTCCAGGGCTCTAGGCTGGGACTCCAGTTCTGGGGCTGAGGACCCACAATTCACCAGGCAACCCTCCCCACTTGTGAGAGCTTCTCTGGGCCGCCGCTCACTCCAGGGAAGTGCAGCCCTTCCCACTTCTCTGTCTTTCCTACCAGTCTCAGTGTGGCTTTTTTGGTGGTCCTTGGCTATAGAACCCTCTTAGTTTAGTCCAAAGTTGGTCTTTCAAGATGACAGTTCTCAAAATTAAGTTGTAATCCACTTTGTTTCTGGGATGTGGGAGTTGGAACGTCCGCCTTACTCTGTGGCCATCTTGTCTCTCTTAGAATATATTTCTTGAATAAGGAAATTAATTTCTGAAGGACCACTGATGTGCAAAGAAAGATGGTGAACAAAAATGGTAAAGCTTCTGAGGAAATGTACATATGTTGTGCAAACTAATTATGATACTTTATAGAAGCAGGCATTCTCACTTGGAGAAACCTGTGAATATATGCAGTGAGACATTTACAAAAATGCTAAGAATTATCTTTGGAATAATAAAATTTACACTGATAAATGCTCTGAAAAAAACAGGTGGGGTAAAAGGATAGAGAGATACTTGGCAGGTATTGCTGCTGAGGGGAGGGGTGCTTTATATTAGGAGAAAAAGGAACCTTTGAACTCTGGAGAGATTTGTAGACCACCTTTGGGTGGTCTAAAAACCCTGACTGTCAAATTCTGAAAACTGAGGCTGGGACCCTGAGCTTATAAAAATATGTAAGTTGTAAATTTATTTAAGTTTGAGCAACTGACCAGTATATCTCTTTCTCTAACAACTTAAGTGTAATCGTGGACCATAGGGATTAACAAAAAAGACATATTAATCTAAATTACAGACATGGAAAATGTGACTGATATTTAAAATCCTGCTAGGTTTTTGTTCTAAGATGGACAAGTTAAAAAGTTTTCTCCATCTTCAATGGTATTGATTATAAAAGATAGAATTGAACAAGATGATGCCTAAGTGTCTTTCTAGCTCTAAAAATAAATAATAAAATAAAGGCCAATGTGGAACTATTTTAAAAAAAGATGTTATCAGAGTAAATGAAATATGGATTTGTATATGTAAGAATTTTTAAAACTAGCTTCTGTCCACCTGACAATTGTGAAAACTATTAGTAAACAGCAATATATCTATTCAGATATAAAACTAGTTTATCTTTAAAATAATGGAATTTTTATTAAAATATTTTATATATAAAATCAGTGGTTCAGGTATATGGGCTTTCATTTGCATAAAGTGCAAGCTTTTATTCTATGGTTGTTTCATTGAATAGATTTTCATATTTATAATGAGGTAGTCAGTTGATACAGTCACATATTAATTTTCTATTGGATGAGGACTGTCTCAAAGATAAAACAAAAATGGTTTAGATTTCCCTGAACTGGGCAATAATTTCTCAGGCTTTCACAAATCTATGGTTTTAGTAGTCAGTTGTTTTATGAAGGACAAATGGAAGACAGTCTGTTTTTATTTGTAGCTTGATTGCAATGTCTGATTTTAGATATAAACTAAGGAACTGGGTGTTTCTCCATAATTTTATCAGCCAGCTTATTTCATACAATCAACAAAAGGCAACTTGAGTCAACTTTCTATTTACTAATTATAAAAATCATGCATTATTTTTTGCTTATTATCATCTTAACATGATAGTGTAATTAAACCTAAGTTTTCAAATGTACTGCAACTTTTGAATGTCAACGTTCAGTTAGAAAATGTACATTTACAATACTAGTTTTCTTCTCTTCTCTCCTACATTGAACTAAGCAGTTGGGAGATTTTCTCTATTGTCATTTCACTGCATTGAAAACAATTATTTGAAGTTGGATTTTGTAAGAGAAGTTACTTGAAATGAACATATTCTATCAAATCTGATCTGAATATGACTTAAAAACATAAAAGCTATCTGTGGTGAGGAACAGCTTCAAGACTACACATCAGCACACTACATTTTATAATTTTAAATATAAAAATTCATTTTTTCTTTTATTTAAATATGTACTTACTGTTTTCTTTTTTTTCTGTTTGAAGTAAATATATACTTTTTTTAAATATAGAGGTTGAACTATGTTTAAGAATGCCTTCAATTATGAGAGGTAACATATGATGAAAGACTGTCTTGGCTACAAGTAATTAACACCCCTTACACCTTTGGAAAATGAAAAATGGTAAGCAGGTTGAAGGATTATATATATATATAATATATATATTATATATATGAAATATATGAAAGGTGAAGAAAGAATCAATTAGCATATTAATTAAGTAGGATAGGCTTTATAGTTTATACAATCATTTGCTGTATTTAAGTCCATTGCATCTGTCAGAGTGAGATACTGTGCTTCAAGTTCTGAAATGTTGTGGGACCTTATAGTATTTTCAAAGTATATTTCATTGGATTTTTGTCCTGCATGGTGCTTTGGTGAAAATAGGGATTCTTAGTCAAATCAGTTTCAAATTCTAAATATTTCCATCTCTTAGAGAATAACAAAATTCACAAATGAAAGGTTCTAAAAATTTCTGGTGAACAAACATCTGCTTAACTTTCCTTAAATGACATTCCTTTGCTGTATTTGTTGATGAATCTCTTTTTGTTATGAACATTTATTTTTTATTTAATGCCTGTTACCATTCTACAGAAGTAGAGTTATGAGGGACACACTTTGAAAAGATTTGAGTGAAGACAACAGGATGAATCTCTCATTTTTATTTATAACAAAATAATTAATATAACAAGTAACAATAGCCCTGGCTGGTGGCTCAGTGGATAAAGTGTAGGCCTGGCATATGAATGTCCCATGTTCAATTCCCAGTCAGGGCACACAGGAGAAGCGACCATCTGCTTCTCTCCCCTCCCTCTCCCACTTCTCTTTCTTTTCCTCTCCTAAAATCAGTGGCTTGATTAGTTTGAGTGTGGCCCCAGCTTTGAGGATATCTTTTTTTTTTTTTTTATAATTTTATTTTTTTAATGGGGTGACATCAATAAATCAGGATACATATATTCAAAGATAACAAGTCCAGGTTATCTTGTCGTTCAATCATATTGCATACCCACCACCCAAAGTCAGATTGTCCTCCGTCACCCTCTATCTTGTTCTCTCTGTGCCCCTCCCCCTCCCCCTTTCCCTCTCCCATCCCCCCCCCCCGTAACCACCACACTCTTATCAATGTCTCTTAGTTTCACTATTATGTCCCACCTACGTATGGAATAATACAGTTCCTCTTTTTTTCTGATTTACTTATTTCGCTTCGTATCATGTTATCAAGATCCCACCATTTTGCTGTAAATGTTCCGATGTCATCATTTCTTATGGCTGAGTAGTATTCCATAGTGTATATGTGCCACATCTTCTTTATCCAGTCATCTATTGATGGGCTTTTTGGTTGTTTCCATGTCCTGGCCACTGTGAACAATGCTGCAATAAACATGGGGCTGCATGTGTCTTTACGTATCAATGTTTTTGAGTTTTGGGGATATATACCCAGTAGAGGGATTGCTGGGTCATAAGGTAGTTCTATTTTCAGGTTTTTGAGGAACCACCATACTTTCTTCCATAATGGTTGTACTACTTTACATTCCCACCAACAGTGGATGAGGGTTCCTTTTTCTCCACAGCCTCTCCAACATTTGCTATTACCTGACTTGCTAATAACAGCTAATCAAACAGGTGTGAGGTGGTATCTCATTGCTGTTTTGATTTGCATTTCTCTAATAGCTAAAGAAGATGAGCATCTTTTCATATATCTGTTGGCCATTTGTATTTCTTCCTGGGAGAAGTGTCTATTCATATCCTCTTCCCATTTTTTTATTGGATTGTTTGTTTGGTTGTTGTTGAGTTTTATGAGTTCTTTGTATATTTTGGATATTAGGCCCTTATCTGAGCTGTTGTTTGAAAATATCATTTCCCATTTAGTTGGCTTTCTGTTTATTTTGTTATCAGTTTCTCTTGCTGAGCAAAAACTTCTTAGTCTGATGTAGTCCCATTCATTAATTTTTGCCTTCACTTCTCTTGCCATTGGAGTCAAATTCATAAAATGCTCTTTAAAACCCAGGTCCATGAGTTGAGTACCTATATCTTCTTCTATGTACTTAATTGTTTCAGGTCTTATGTTTAGATCTTTGATCCATTTTGAGTTAATTTTTGTACAGGGGGAGAGACTGTAGTCCAGTTTCATTCTTTTGCATGTGGCTTTCCAGTTTTCCCAGCACCATTTATTGAAAAGGCTTTCTTTTCTCCATTGTGTGTTGTTGGCCCCTTTATCAAAAATTATTTGACTATATATATGTGGTTTTATTTCTGGGCTTTCTATTCTGTTCCATTGGTCTGAGTGTCTATTTTTCTGCCAATACCATGCTGTTTTGATTGTCGTGGCCCTATAATAGAGTTTGAAGTCAGGTATTGTTATGCCCCCAGCTTCATTCTTTTTCTTTAGGATTGCTTTGGCTATTCGGGGTTTTTTATAGTTCCATATAAATCTGATGATTTTTTGCTCTATTTCTTTAAAAAATGTCATTGGAAGTTTGATGGGAATTGCATTAAATTTGTATATTGCTTTGGGTAATATAGCCATCTTGATTATATTTATTCTTCCTAGCCAAGAACAAGGTATATTCTTCCATCTCATTATATCTTTTTCAATTTCCCTTAACAATGGTTTATAGTTTTCATTATATAAGTCCTTTACATTCTTTGTTATGTTTATTCCTAAGTATTTTATTTTTTTTGTTGCAATCGTGAAGGGGATTATTCTTTTGAGTTCCTTCTCAGTTGTTTCATTGTTGGCATATAGAAAGGCTATTGACTTCTGTATGTTAATTTTGTATCCTGCGACCTTACTGTATTGGCTTATTGTTTCTAGTAGTCTTTTTGTGGATTCTTTGGGGTTTTCGATGTATAGGATCATATCATCTGCAAAAAGTGATACCTTTACTTCTTCTTTTCCGATATGGATGCCTTTTATTTCTTTGTCTTGTCTGATTGCTCTGGCTAGAACCTCTAGTACCACATTAAATAAGAGTGGAGAGAGTGGACAACCCTGTCTTGTTCCTGATTTAAGGGGGAAAGCCTTCAGTTTAGTGCCATTTAATATGATGTTAGCTGATGGTTTATCATATATGGACTTTATCATGTTGAGACATTTTCCTTTTATACCCATTTTGTTGAGAGTCTTAAACATAAAATTGTGTTGTATTTTATCGAAAGCCTTTTCTGCATCTATTGATAAGATCATGTGGTTTTTGTTCTTTGTTTTGTTGATATGGTGTATTACATTAACCGTTTTACGTATGTTGAACCATCCTTGAGATTCTGGGATGAATCCCACTTGATCATGATGTATTATTTTTTTAATATGTTGTATTCGATTTGCTAGTATTTTGTTTAGTATTTTAGCATCTGTATTCATTAGAGATATTGGTCTGTAGTTTTCTTTTTTTGTGCCATCCTTGCCTGGTTTTGGTATGAGGGTTATGTTGGCCTCATAAAATGTGTTTGGAAGTATTGCTTCTTCTTCAATTTTTTGGAAGACTTTGAGTAGAATAGGAACCAAGTCTTCTTTGAATGTTTGATAAAATTCGTTGGTATAGCCGTCAGGGCCTGGACTTTTATTTTTGGGGAGGTTTTTAATGGTTTTTTCTATTTCTTCTCTATTGATAGGTCTGTTTAGGCTTTCTGCTTCTTCTTGACTCAGTCTAGGAAGGTTGTATTGTTCTAGGAATTTATCCATTTCTTCTAGGTTGTTGAATTTAGTGGCATAAAGTTTTTCATAGTATTCTACAATAATTCTTTGTATATCTACGGTGTCCGTGGTGATTTCTCCTCTTTCATTTTGGATTTTGTTTATATGAGTTCTTTCTCTTTTTTCCTTGGTAAGTCTTGCCAAGGATTTGTCAATTTTGTTGATCTTTTCAAAGAACCAGCTCCTTGTTCTATTAATTTTTTCTATAGTTTTTCTGTTCTCTAATTCATTTATTTCTGCTCTGATTTTTATTATCTCCTTTCTTCGGCTGGTTTTGGGTTGTCTTTGTTCTTCTTTTTCTAGTTCCTTAAGGTGGGAAGTTAAGTGGTTCACTTGGGCTCTCTCTTGTTTGTTCATATATGCCTGAAGGGATATGAACTTCCCTCTTATCACTGCTTTTGCTGCATCCCATAGATTCTGATATGTCGTATTGTCATTTTCATTAGTCTGTATATATCTTTTGATCTCTGCACTTATTTCTTCTTTGACCCATTCATTTTTTAAAAGTATGTTGTTTAGTTTCCACATTTTTGTGGGATTTTTTTCCTCTTTTTTGCAGTTGAATTCTAGTTTCAAGGCTTTATGATCAGAAAATATGCTTGGTACAACTTCAATTTTTCTGAATTTGCTGATGTTGATTTTGTGGCCCAACATATGGTCAATTCTTGAGAATGATCCATGTACACTGGAGAAAAATGTATATTCAGTCACTTTGGGATGAAATGTCCTGTAGATGTCTATCATATCCAGGTGCTCTAGTGTTTTGTTTAAGGCCACTATGTCTTTGTTGATTCTCTGTTTGGATGACCGATCTAGAGCCGTCAGCGGTGTATTGAGGTCTCCAAGTATGATTGTATTTTTGTCAGTTTTTGTTTTAAGATCAATAAGTAGCTGTCTTATATATTTTGGTGCTCCTTGGTTTGGTGCATATATATTAAGAATTGTTATGTCTTCTTGATTCAGTGTCCCCTTAGCCATTATGAAATGGCCATTTTTGTCTCTGAGTACTTTTCCTGTCTTGTAGTCAGCATTATCTGATATGAGTATTGCTACACCTGCTTTTTTTTGGATGTTATTTGCTTGGAGTATTGTTCCAGCCTTTCACTTTGAATTTGTTTTTATCCTTGTTACTTAGATAAGTTTCCTGTAGGCAGCATACAGTTGGATTTTCTTTTTTAATCCATTCTGCTACTCTGTGCCTTTTTATTGGTGAGTTTAATCCGTTTACATTTAGTGTAATTATTGATACTTGTGAGTTCCCTATTGCCATTTTATATCTTGCTTTCTGTTAGTTTTGTGTCTTGTTTGATCCTTCTCTTTCGTTTTTCTATCTTTTGTTTTTATTTGGTTGTATTCCATACATCTTTCCTCTGTTGCTATCTTTTTTATCTCATGTGCTTCTGTGGTGGTTTTTTCAATGGTGGTTACCTCTGAGTAATGAAAAGGGTCCCTACCCTGTTCATTGTAGTGAACTATTTTGTGAGTACTTTTGCACTCCATCGTCCTTTGCTACTGTTAATCTCCATCTTCTTCCCCTCTTTCTTTTTGTTGTTGTCACAGTTTAAATTTGGTTTTATTGTGTTCTTCTTGGAGCTTTTACTTGTGGCTCTGTTTTTTTTTTGTTCTTTGTATCTGATTGGAGAACCCCCTTTAGTAATTCCTGGAGTGGGGGTTTTCTGATGATAAATTCCGTCATCTTTTCTGTATCTGTGAATGTTTTTATTTCTCCTTCGTATTTGAAGGATAGCTTTGATGGGTATAGTATTCGTGGCTGAAAGTTCCTCTCTTTCAGGACTTTAAATATTGGGGTCCACTCTCTTCTAGCTTGTAGAGTTTCTGCTGAGAAATCTGATGATAATCTAATGGGCCTTCCTTTATATGTTGTATTCTTCTTTTCCCTGGCTGCCTTGAGAATTTTTTCTTTGCTGTTGGTTTGTGTCAATTTCATTATGATATGCCTTGGAGTAGGTTTGTTGGGGTTAAGAAAACTCGGAGTTCTGTTTGCTTCTTGAACTTGAGGCTTTAGTTCTTTCCAAAGGCTTGGGAAGTTCTCATCTATTATTTGTTTGAGTATGTTCTCCATTCCATTTTCTCTCTCTTCTCCCTCTGATATACCTATTATTCTTATGTTATTCTTTTTGATGGAGTCAGATAATTCTTGTAGGGCTATCTCATTTTTTTAAATTTTTGAGTCTCTTTCTTCTTCTCTCTGTTGTGCCTCAAGTTGCTTGTCTTCTATTTCACTAATCCTCTCTTCTATCTGACCTGTTCTATTAGCTAAGCTTGTTATTTCGTTTTTTCAGCTCGTGAATTGAGTTTTTCATCTCTGTTTGATTTGTTTTTATAGTTTCAATTTCCTTGCACATATATTCTTTGTGTTCATTGAGTTGTTTTCTGAGCTCCCTAAATTGCGTTTCTGTGTTTTCTTGTATATCTCGGAGGATTTTTAGTATTTCTATCTTGAATTCTCTGTCATTTAGCTCCAAGGTTTTTAATATATTAAATTTTTTCTCCATAGATTTTTCCTCATCTAGCTGTGTTACCTCTCTTTCTTTTGTATCCATGATATTCGATTTTCTCTTCCTTAATGGCATCTGAGGGTGGTTTTGTTGATAGTATTAATGAGATTTAATAAAGAATAAAAAGTTAAAAAAAATAAAAATAAAAAAAATAAAAAATCGAAAAGAGTTGTTTTTTTTTAAAAAAAATTAATAATGAAATAAAGAAAAATAAAATAAAATAAAAATTAAAAAAAGGAAATTATTCCCCCCCTCTTTTTTTCCTCTCCTCTCCTCTCCCCTCTTTTTTGAGAAAATCTTGTGGTGGACTGTGAATTATAACAAACAATGCCTGTGATGGAGGGCCTGAATTGGGGAAAAGTAATAAAGGGGCAAAAAAATAAATAAATAAAAAAAAAAAAAAGGAAAGAAAAAAGAAAAAAAAGCGTATGGACCCACAAAAAGCAAATAAGGAAAAAATTTGGGTCAAGAATGAAATGATTTGCTTTTAGGTGCTGGTTGTCTAAGAGTTATGATGAAAGGAATAAGAGGAAAACAGAATAATGGGGGGACAAATTAAAAAATTACTATTGTATTTAGTGGAACAAGAACTAGATAATATGGAGAGCCAGGAATGAGAGCACTGCTAGTGAGTTAAAAAGGTGAAGTAAAAACCCCCCAAAATGCCACAAACATAGGTTTGAGTCCCAGATAAGATAATTTGTTTGTTATTGAGGTTTGAATGAGAGGAGATGTAAAGGAGAAAGGAAGAAACTAATATAGAAGGAGAAAAGAAAGAGAGAGAGAGAAAAAAAGAGGTAACCACTAAAAGAAGAAAAAAGAAAGGAGAGAGAGAGAGAGATTTAAAGGTTTTGGAGTGCAACCCTCATAGAGAGAAAGGAAGAGAAGAGAAAAGATAATGGGAGATGTAACACTTATGGGTAGTGTAGTTCAAGGAGAGGAGAGAGTAAGACCGGTAGAGAGTTAATCGGCCAAATTGGAGGAGGAAAAAAAAGTCTAAAGAATGAAGATAAGAGAAACAAACGAACAAATATAATAAAATGGGATAGGTTATAAAGTCTGCAGATTATTCTTGATTTTGAGAGGTTATCTTCTTGCTTTTTCTTTTCTCTCCCTCTTCCTGGTCGGTGACTCTGTACCCCAGGTTCTGCCCCTTTGGCACGCTCAGGTAGAGGTTTGCAGTTGATAAGTCTCTATGGCAATGTCATGTATTGTGCTTTAGTCTCGTTGGCAGTCGAAGCTCAATAGCATTTATAGGCTCCGACAGTGAGAGAATCCGTGTTCCTGGAGCCTTTCTCCTAGTCTTTCCTTCCTCAATTAGTAGCCTGATAATCCAGCTATGGGGTTGCTGCTGCCTCTGCCTGGATAGTAAGAGGCTCAAAGAGCTGGCAACTCCCCACTCTATTTCCACTCAGCACAGGGCTCTGGGTAAGGCTCAGTCAGTCAGAGCTGCTAGCATAATCAGGCGGGCTTTCTGCCCACTCAAAGACCTCTGGCTCTGCCACTCTGTCCGGTAACACAAGCGGGCACCCACTTCCGGGGCGCTTGGAGGAAACTCTCACTCACTGTCTGCAACCAGGATATCCGGCCAGCAGTCTCACGCTCTGAGTGAAACCCCCAACCGCAGGGAAAAGTTGCAACGTTGGAATTGAGTCTCGCTCCATCCCTGTGCGCGGCTTTTGCAAGGCGCTGGGGCGGCTCGAGATTCCACTTTGGCCCACACAAAGGCCCCTGACTCTGCCCCTCTGTGCGATAACACGGGCGCGCACTGCCGAGGCACTCGGAGGAATTGCTCACTCCTTATCTGCGCGCGCAAACCAGGATATGAGGCCGGCCGCGGTTCCCTCTGAGTGAAACACCCTCCAGCACGGAAAATCTCCACCGTTGGAATTGAGTCTCGCTCCGTCCCCGTGCGCGGCTTTTGTAAGGCGCTGGGGCGGCTCGAGATTCCGCTTTGGCCCACACAAAGTCCCCTGACTCTGCCCCTCTGTGTGATAACATGGGCGCGCACTGCCGAGGCACTCGGAGGAATTGCTCACTCCATATCAGCGTGCACAAACCAGGATATGAGGCCGGCCGCGGTTCCCTCTGAGTGAAACACCCTCCAGCACGGAAAATCTCCACCGTTGGAATTAGTTCTCACTCCCTCCCGTGCGTGGCTTTCCCAGGAAGAAATTCTCGCCCACTAACTGCGCACCGACCAGGAGACCGGGTAAAATGGCCGCTCCGCTTTTCTTTCTTTGTTTGGGTTTGGCGCGAGTGTTAGCTTGTATTGCCCGGGTTGCCACAGGATCAGTTTTTCCTCGGCTTGGATCTCCATGCCACAGCCTGTTTCGGCCATTTGTGCCGTGGCGGCCTGGATCTATTCACCCCCTTTGCCCGCCTCAGTTTCTATATTCACAGTTACCAGAGAAAGCCGCCCTGTTTAGGTTAGTGAGGAAGGAGGAGCATTTCTTACTCCCTATTTCCTTCGGGGTTTGGTTATATATTTAGCCAATTTTTCACTCAATCATACCTTTGGGTGTATTGCGAAGCATCTGGAAGCTCCAAGTATAGGTTTTTCTGTTTCTGGTTGAAGATCTTGTTGAGTTTTGGGGGAGATTTATCGGTATCGCTTCCTACCCCGCCATTACTCTGACGTCATCTCTGAGGATATCTTGGTCTGAGTGCATCAGCCTCAGGTGCTAAAACTAGCTCGGTACTTGAGCATTGGCCCCAGATGGGGTTGCCGGTGGTTCCTGATTGGGGCACATTTGGGAGTCGAACTCACTATCTCCCCTGCTCTCACCAAAACAACAACAACAAAAAACAAATAACAATAGTGATATTTATTAAGCACTTAGGTATCAGATAGTGCTCTAAGCTCTTTACATATATTAATGTATTTAGTGTTCAAAGAACTACTGTGAGTTAAATATTTAATTTTTTCCCATTTTAGAAATGAGGAAACTGGACCTCAGAGTGATAAAGTAATGTCCAAGACTTGCAAACTGCCAGAGTGGAATCTAGACTTGAACCCAAGCTCTCTGGATCCAGAGTTCACATGTTCCAGCCCTCTGTCTTTTAACTTTCAAGGCCTCAGGTTACTTTCCTGTTAAAAAAAGATATGTGAATGAAACTGTGTTTCAGTCTTCTCTGTTGTATATGAAACATATTTGTTGGAAGCGTGCTGAAAAAATAACATTTCAGCATAATTACTGATACCAATTATGCATTGGTTTTTATTCAAAATAACAAAAACTTATCTTTCATATGGAAATTACTGAGACTCAAAATAACCATTTGACTTTTTATGAGCCTTTTCGTTTATTGATATTAATCTAAGGCTGTTTTGTATTTATCTTACATATTTGGACAAATACACACAGCATTACTTTCAGATTAAATCTGTCTTCAGTTTTATTTTGAAAACATTATTTCTGTATGAGAACTTAAGTTTTCTTCCAATTCAGAGATTCTGTCATTAATTAAGCTGATGATAGAATCTAGTTTGGATTTAGAGATTCACCATGAACAGATTAAGGTAACTATAAGAAATATATTGTGGAAATTGTAACATTTACTACTGAAATTATCCTAAAAGCAAATTCAGGGCAACTGTAGCTATATTTCATTAAGCATCTGTTAATACTAGACACTATACTGGATTTATAAGTTTTGTAATAATCTTTAAAATAAGTAGCATTTATAAGAATAAATATTAATGAGAAACTTAGGTTCAGGAAATTTAAATAAATTGCTCAAAGTCATAGAATTATTAAGTAACAAGCCAGAATTCAAACCCAGAACTTTTTAAATTTCAAACCCTTGAATTGGCCCTAGAGTGTATATGTCCAATACACCCAGAGTGTATATGTCCCAGGTTCAATCCCCTGTCAGGACAAACATGAGAAGCAACCATATACTTCTTTTAACCTCCCTCTCCTCCTTCTCTTTCTCTTCCCCTCTCATAGCCAGTAGCTCGATTGGTTTCAGTATCGGCCTCAGATGGAGGTTTCTGCGTGGATCCCATGGGGGCACTTGCGGGAGTCTATCTCCCCTCCTCTCAATTAAAAAATAAAATCCTGAATGTACCACTTCTTATTTCAAACCAAATGTTTCAAAAGCATTACTTTAATCAAAAACATATTTATTTAAATCATCAATATCCATATTTTATAACTTCTATTTCATATAGCCAGAATATTGTTATGTACTGGGTTTAGTTATAAATATTTTTAAAGCAAGTGATAATTGTCACATATTTATATTTTCCGTCAAAAGCAAAATTTGGGCTTATGAAAGGGGTTTGCTTGCTTGGTATTGTCCACACTTGGCATCAGAAGTCTGACTGTAGTAGCCAGGCAAAATATATCTCATAAAAAATTTAGAGTGGAATGTATTATAAAAATTTTGTACATAATTTATTTTTAACTCAATAAAATACATGGAATTTAGGAACATCTTACAAGAAGGTTTACCTAAGCATAAGACTATAGCACAATTGTAAATTATATATAAAATATGATATTTTCGCAAACAGCCTATTATTCGGTACTGAGAAAATTAGGAGACTTCTAGGTCTCTAGGACTAAGAAAAGGAAGGTCCACACCATTTTCCTTAGTGACTTCACTCACTATCTCTAAGCGATGACTTCCAAGTTTGTAACTCCCATCAAGTTTCTCCTTTAGAAAGCTTCAAAACAGTGTATCCAATTTGATATAATTTACTTGATATTTCTCCTTGGATCGCTCACAGAATTGTCAAACTTGAAATATTAAAAAGTGGCAGCATACTAACTTCTTCCCATATCCACTCTACCTTCTCTCCCAGTTGATCATAGAAGGATCAACCTAATTGCTCAAGTCAGAAACTTGGGCATCATGCTTGATTTTTTATTATCCCCAACCCTGGACATCCAAACAATTACATATATATATTTTTTCTTTTTCTATCCTCTGTATAGCCTTCAAATCAGCATATTTTTCTGAATCTCTATTTTTACCTTTTGAGTCTACGATAACACATCTCTTTCATGGATGACTTTAACGGCTTCCTAACTTGGCTCAATACATCCAATCCTGCCACCCATGCAATCCTTTCTTTACATGAACTAGAGAGATCTTTATAAAATATAGATTTTTATCTTGCTCTTCTGTGCTTAAAATTTTTCAATGTTTTTTTGAAATTGCTCCTAGGATCATGTCCAAATCTTTAAACACAGCCCATGGTATTCTATATACTGTGATACCTACCCCATCTTGAAACACTTCCACAGTCTCCTAACCATCTTACTCCAGCCATATCAGTCATCTTTCAGCTCCTGCTGTATGCCATATTTTTCTTACACCAAGGTCATTGCTCATTAAGTTATGTGGAATTAAGGTCTGCTGTGCAACAGAAAGCCCCATAATACTGGCTTAAATAAGAGAGTTTGTGTCTCTCCTATAAAAAATTCTAAGTGAGGTTTCCAGGAATATGTTGCCTGAGACCCATGATCCTTCTATCTTGAGCTTCTACCATATCTGGCTTCCACGTTGTTCATCTCTGTCTTAAGAGCAGGATGAAAAAAAAGGACAATGCAGAAGAGGCAAGGAATACATGTATCCTATATCTTAATGTTCCTAGAAGTTGCCATATAGTATTTCTTTACCAATAACATTTGCTTAAACAATGTGTTTTTTTGTTTGTTTTTTATACAGGGCAGAGACAGTCAGATAGAGGGATAGATAGGGACAGACAGACAGGAATGGAGAGAGATGAGAAGCATCAATCATCAGTTTTTTGTTGTGACACCTTAGTTGTTCATTGATTGCTTTCTCATATGTGCCTTGACTGCAGGCCTTCAGCAGACCGAGTAACCCCTTGCTCAAGCCAGCGACCTTGGGTCCAAGCTGGTGAGCTTTTTGCTCAAGCCAGATGAGCCCACGCTCAAGCTGGCAACTTCAGGGTCTCGAACCTGGGTCCCTCTGCATCCCAGTCCAACGCTGAATCCACTGTGCCACCGCCTGGTCAGGCCCAATACCATTTGCTTAAAATTTAAATGGATGATGGCACTGGGATGCAAGAAAGACTGGGAAATACAGTCTTTATTTTAGGTGCATGTGTCTAGCTAAAAAATTTGGGTTAAACAACTTTGTTTAATGGTCATCTCTTCTTCCTCTCAATGTTGTTGTGTCTAAATCTGTTTCCTGCAGTCTATACAATCATCATACTAGCGAGAAGATCAATATGGAGAGACAACATAAATATAAGCCAGGGATGCACAGGCGCTCCACCCCATTGGCCACCTTGTATTGCCTACCCTCTTTACTTGGGCACTCTTCTTCACCTTTGGTGTCTCAAGCTTAAGCCATTTTCTTAAGGAATCATTCCCCAATTTCTTCTCCCCATACATTCTACACTCCAATCCAAACACTTAATTAGCTTTCTAGTAGTATTTTTTAATATACATTATATTTTAGATCAGTTTTAAGGTCACAGAAAAATTGATTGACAGGCACAGACATATGAACATATAAACAGCCTCCCTCACTATTGATATCTGGAACTAGAGTGGTGCATTTGTTATAATCTATGACTGTATTGACCATCATAATCACCTAAAGTCCATAGCATACATTAGGGCTTACCTTTGGTGTTGGACTACATGTTTTTTATTTTTTTATTTTTGTTTATTTATTCATTTTAAAGAAGAGAGAGAGAGAGAGAGAGAAGGGGGGAGGAGCTGGAAGTATCAACTTCCATATGTATTTTGACGGGGCAAGCCCAGAGTTTTGAACCGGCGACCTCAGCGTTTCCAGGTCGACCCTTGATCTACTGCACCACCACAGGCCAGGCGAACTGTTTTGATAAATGTATAAGGACATATATCCGTCATAGTATCATACAGAGAGATAGTTTTACTGATATAAAGATCTTCTGTGCTCTGATTATTTATTGCTTCCTTCCCACTAACCCCTGACCCTGAAATCATTCATCTTTTTACTGTGTGCATAGTTTTGTCTTTTCCAGAATGTCATATAGTAGAAATCATATTGCATGTTGACTTTTCATGTTGACCTCTTTCACTTGATAATATGCATGTAATGTTCTTCCATTTCTTTTCATGGCTCAATAGCTTATCTTTTTCAGCACTGAATAATACAGTGTTTCTGTAAAATCATGGTGCACTTCTGACCGGTCACAGGAAAGCAACAAAAGACGATAGAAATGTGAAATCTGCACCAAATAAAAGGAAAATTCCCCCAGTTTCATACCTATTCAGTGCAGTTTGATGTGAGCTCACGCACAGATTTGTAGGGCTCCTTAGGTAGCTATCCCGTATAGCCTTTACAGACTCGTCACTGACTGATGGCCTGCCAGAATGGGGGTTTCTACACCAAACTGCTGATTTCCTTCAACTGCTTATCCCACCAAGTAATGTTATTCCTATGTGGTGGCGCTTCTTTATAAACACGCCGATATTCACATTGCACTTTGGTCATAGATTCGAATTTAGTGAGCCACAGAACACACTGAACTTTCCTCTCTACTGTCCCCATCTTGACTGGCATGGCCGTGGGCTGCTCTGCTGTATACACGGTGTTATCTCATCATCTGTGCATGTGCAGATGCTGCCACTCATCCTACAGAAACTGGAAGGGTTTTCCTTTTATTTGGTGCAGATTTCACATTTCTATTGTCTTTTGTTGTTTTCCTGTGATCGGTCAAAAGTGCACCATGACTTTACGGACATACTGTATGTCATTGATTGGATGTATTGCAGTTTATTTATCTATTCACCTTCTGAAGGACATCATGGTTGCTTCCAACTTGGTGATATTATGCATAAAACTGCTATAAACATCTGTGTGCAAATATTTTTGGACATAGTTTTCAACTCATTTGGATAAATACCAAGGAGCATGATTGATGGGTTATATGGTAAGATGTTTAGTTTTGTGAGAAACTGCCAAATTATCTTCTCAAGTATCTGTACCATTTTGCATTCCAATTCCTGTTGCTCCACATCCTCACCAGTTTTTAGTGTTGTCAGTATTTTGGATTTTGGCCATTCTAATAACTGTGTAGTGGTATTTCATTTTAATTTTAATTTCTCTGATGACACATTCTGTGGATGATCTTTGTAAATGCCTATTTGTCATTTGAATATTTTCTTTGGTGAGGTGTCTGCTAAAGTCTTTGGTCCATTTTTTAGACATGATATTTTTTTCTTATTGTTGAGTTTAAAGAATTCTTTGTATATTTTGGAAAATAGTCTTTTACCAGATATGTCTTTTGCAAATATTTTCTCCTAGTTTTTTTTATAAAAATTTATTTCTTAATTTTTTAGAGAGAGAGAAGTAGGAAAGGGAGAGAGAGACAGAAACATCAATCTGTTCCTGTGTGTGCTCTGATGGCAGATGGAACTGACAAACTCTGTGCATTATGGGGACAATGCTCCAACTGACTGAGCTATCCAGCCAGGGCTTCTCTCGGTCTTTTTTTTTTTTTTTTTGAGAGAGAGAGAGAGAAGGAGAGGAAGAGGGAGAGAGAGAGACAGAATGGGAGAAAAAGAAGGAGGAGGGGAAGAGAGAGATGAGAAGCCTCAGCTTGTAGTTGTTTCACTTTAGTTGTTCATTGATTGTTTCTCATACATGACTTGATAGGGGGGTTCAAGCCAGCAACCTTGAGCTTCAAGCCAGCAGCCTTTGGGCTCCAGTTGATGAGCCCACACTCAAGTTGGTTACCTCAGTTTTTTGAACCAGGAACCTCAGCGTTCGGGGTGGACACTCTACCCATTGTGCTATCATGGCCAGTTTCTCCCAGTCTTGACAGTGTCTTTTGCAAAACAGGAGTTTTTTATTTTAATGAAATCTAGCTTATTAATGATTTCTTTCATGGATCATGCCCTTGGTGTATATCTGAAAATCACTGCCAAACCTGAGGCTATCTGGGTTCTTTCTGACATTATTTTATAGTAGTTTTATAATTTTTTATTTTCACTTGGTCTGTGACCCATTCTGAATTAATTTTTTTGTGAAGGTTTTAAGGTCTGTGCCTAGATTAATTTTTTTTTTTTTTGCATGTGGAAATTCAGCTGTTCCAACACCATTTGTTAAAAGGACATCTTTTCTCCATTATATTGCCTTTATACCTTTGTCAAAGGAAGTTGACTATATATTGGTCACCTTCTGGGATTTCTATTCTGTTTCATTGATCTACTTATCTATTCTTTCACCAAAACTATGCTTTCCTGATTGCTCTAGATTTAAGCCTTGAAGTTGGTAGTGTCAGTCCTCTGATTTCATTTTTTTCCTTTAATATTAAGTTGACTATTTTAAGTCTTTTGCCTCTCTGTATGAACTTTAGAATCAGCTTGTCAATATCCAAAAAGTTAGTTGCTGGGATTTTGACTTGGATTCCACTGAATCTATAGATTAAGTTGGGAAAACTGACACCTTAACAATATTGAGTCTCCTAGCCATGAACATGGAATAGATCTTGATTTAGTTCTTTGATTTCTTTCATTGTTCTTTGATTTTTTTCATTTCTCTGGATGTTATTAGGGTTTTGTAGTTTTCCTCATGTAGATCTTATACACATTTTATTTGATCTAATAGCATTTTTAAAAAATTAGTCATTCAATTATTGCCAAATTTTTAAAGCTGTCCACTCTTCCAGCTAGACTGTTAGCTATATGAGATTAAAGCCAATGACTGCCTTGTTTACTATTATCTTTAGTAACACATAAAAAACACATAAATAGCAATAAATATTTATTAAATAAGTGGAGTAATGAATGCCATATGTGTTGAACTATGTCATATAGTGATTACTAAAGTTGTCTCCCCAACATCAATTCTACCACAAATGAATAGTCTAGCCACATGGTATTAAATTACCCCTTGCCAATAATTTGTTGTATAAAGAGTATGGTCATTTTATGTAACAAAATGTTAGAGGAGTAGTAATGGAGGAATCTGGGAAGAATAGACACTGTAAGAAGTGCTTTTCTTTATTTGTGGGCATGTTTCTGGGTCTGAATCTAACACCAACCAGACTCAGCATGAAGACAACTTGAAGGATGAAAGTATTGAAAGAATGAGAACAAATGAATCCCAAACTGATCCTTGAATAATGTAATTGTGTTACTGAATCAACCAACTGGAAGTCTGTTTTATTTCTCTGGACATTATATTACGTGAGATAATCAATATCCTTGTCATTTAAGCTAATTTGAGTCTCTGTATTATGGGGGGGAAATGAGTATTTTAAAATATTTTTTAGTTTGAAAAGTTCCTGTTTGGGGTCTACATAAACTAAAAACAAATATCACCATTGGATAGAAGCATAAAGATCTTGATCCTCCTTTTTTGATACTATTTGTTACATTCCACCTTCTTCTCACACCCTCTTCCAAGGGCAGTACACTGTGTGCTTTAGTTCTACTGCAGGTCATTTTTGCACACATAATTTTAATTGAATTCTACTAAGTAATTAAGTAAGTGATTTTGTTTATCTAAGTATATTGTATATTCCTTTTTAAAAAAAAAAATCCAGGCTAAAATACTCATCACCACCTTAAATTATTGGGGTATAAAAATAAGGACCTCAAATTTAACCTTCATTAAAAAAATAGTGTTTTAATATCTTCTTAAATAGCCTTTGCCTTTTTTACTTTTAATTACCAAATTCCTCTACACACACACTCAAACCACCATATTTTTCTCTTTCAAAAATACTCTTTTAAACTCCAACAATTATCTTTGCGTTGCCTGCATAACTTTGAAATGACAGGAATTTGAACTGTTAACTGGATTAAAAGGTTAATTGCCTAATCTTAGTTTCTTTCCTGAGAAGACTATTTTGACCTATACAAATTTCCTGTCTGGAAGCTAGGAATCTTTTGAAATGTACTTAAATACATTAGTCTTATCTCTAAGGTTAAGTAATGTTATGTAATAATTCTAATGTTAGTTTCTGGCAGCTGATATTTGTCTTATGCCATTATGTTGGAAAATTATGATCTCAACTTTTTTTCTCTATTAACAAATATTTTGAGAAAATGTTTTGGGAAATGTCATAATCTTTTGAATAAACCTAGGATAGTTTCTTATATTCAAGATGCTCAGTCCAAAAATAAGTAGAAATATCTGAAAAGTGAGAGAGATTTCAGAAAATTTCTATATTCTTTTTTTATTAAATACTTCTGGTGTCCCTTCAAAAATGTTAGAGAAATACTTCATTTGCAATATCTTGTGTAAGAAAAATCTTTGATATGCCCTAATGAAAAATTACAATTGTTATTAGCATACCTTTTACATTTAAGCATCTTACATTCAGTAATGTGAATTTGAAATGTTTCATGTCTTAAATTTCCCCAATGTGTTATTTGCTTGAGTTTTCACACCTCGCTTACAGGATAAAAAAAAAAAAAAAGAAAGAAAGAAAAGCAAGTATTGATTTTATTGGACTTGGTTCCTTGAGTTTCATCCTAATAGGTCATACTTTTATTTCTGTATATTTGATATTTTTGATTTGGATTCAGGGATATATAAAATAATACTGTTTCTTCTGGATAGTAAAGCACTACATTGAAGACATGACATTTAAAAACTTGGTTATTGATTTGCTCCTGTATAATTTTTAGGACCTTATAAAAGTAGAGGAAAACCCCATGGTAGGGCTGTTAGAATTCATAGCCTCACACAATGAAATTATTATTTTTTTCACCAGTTGAGAAGACACGATCCTTACTTAGTGAAGACACGATCCTTAATTTTCTTTCTAAAATAATCACCTTCATTTATAAAGAGACTTAACTGCTTAGACATTCCCACAAAGGAAAGGTGATGGGGTAAAAAATGTACTAAATGGGATTGTCAGGAAGGAAAGACGCAAACAGAAAGTGAGAGAGCCTGAGGCACAAAAGCAGGTTGAAGTGCAACAATAACAGAGAAAAGAGAAATATAAGAAATCACAGAATAAGAACACAAAAAAAAATGTCTACATTTCTGACACCTGAAGTGTGCCAGGCCAGGGTGAAATTCATCTGCAGATGAGTTGGTGATCAAAGAGAAAGAACAAATAGATTTGGCTGAGTTTGCCTGGGAATAGTCAATGTCTCATGAGGACCTTTATATGGCTTGACTCTAAAGACCAATAAAGGAACACATGACCTGGCCAACATGAAGCGCTGAGCTAAGTGGTTCAATACATTAGAGCAAGGCTAGGTAGAGAATTGATTCATTTTCTGTTTCCTTAGTCTTTTAATAAAATTATAAAAAATAAAATCACTAAAAAATAATGAAATATGAAATATATACAAAAGAGTATATTAAGAGTGAAAGGCAATGTTTTTCGAATCTAGTTATGTATTAGAAGCACTTGGAAAGCACTAAAAAATATTGTTACTCCAATACTTCAGTATAATTAAATCAGTGCCTGGGCATTGGTTTTTGTTTTAAGCTCTTCAGATGAGTCTAATGTGCAGCCTGGATTGACAGCCACTAACAAAAAGAATGATAAGATCAATGTTCATGTACCCATCACAAACTTAAGAAATATGATGTTACTAGTTCCTTCAAATCCCACTTTAGGTATTTCTCTAATAGGATTACCAGCACTCCTCTCTTCACTCCAAACATGCAAAGGTATCCATAGCCTATATTTTGTATTAATTATTCCTTGCTTTCTTATCTATATTTCTAAATATTTTAATTTTTAATATTTTTGAGTTTGAGCCTTTTTATAAACAGAGTCCCGCTATATTCTTCTGCAATATAACATTTCACTTAATTGTTTTTTAAGATGAATCTATTAGATGCATATAGTCATTTCATTGATTTTCATTGTTGAATGGTATTCTGTTGCATGAACATTAACCATTTTACTATAATATTCTGTAGAACCTTCTGTAAACAAAGCACTGTTGTTGTTGTTTTTCATGGTCAATTAACCATAAGGAAATCTTTAAGGCTGTTTTAGACTGGACTAAAGCAGAAGAAGCAATGCAGGAGGATTACGGACTGGAGGCATTTGAGCCATCTGGTCACTCAACTTCCTTGAAAATTTGCTTTAGTCTAACATCTTTTATACCAGTGTTCCCCAACCCCCAGGCCACAGACTAGTACCAGTCCGTGGGCCGTTTGGTACCGGTCTGCAGAGAAAGAATAAATAACTTATATTATTTCCGTTTTATTTATATTTAAGTCTGAACGATGTTTTATTTTTAAAAAATGACCAGATTCCCTCTGTTACATCCGTCTAGGACTCACTCTTGATGCTTGTCTCAGTCATCCATCCCACCCTAAAGGCCGGTCCGTGAAAATATTTTCTGACAAACCAGTCTGTGGCCCAAAAAAGGTTAGAGATCACTGTGTTATACTACTTCACTTGGCTGGAAATTGCTTCTCCGCATGCTCAAACAATGACTTGATGTATCAGTTAAAAAACAGTTTGTGACACATTTCAAGTCTTCTGATCATCTTTCCATCAAATGCACAGTCTCTTTTGGGACCCAGTAGCAAGCAGGAGCTATTTCTCAATGATTGTCTCCATAGAAGATACGGTTTTGCTTTTGTTGCTTGTGAGTTGGCAATGTCACTGTTGGGACAACAACTGTGTTAGGCTTGCTTGCTGGTTTACAGACTGCAAGCACTTGCTTGATTAGGGTGTGAGCATGTGGCAGTGCCATGTGTGTATAGTCTATGTAAGGCTTGCGCTCAGGGTAGATTGTGGATTGTGGATGGCAGATTGCCTGCCTGCCACTGTGAGGGATTGTTTTGCTGTTTTTTCGCTTGCTGCCATGAGAAGAGGTTTTCTCCTGTCTGTTCGCTTGTCTGCCATTGCGAGACTTTATTAAATGGGAATGGCCCAATGCTTTCTGGCTGCACAGTTTTTCTACCATCTGCCTGAATCCAATGTGGACCTACCTGGCCTCGACGACTGGCATTATAGTCACTCTAACATTTGGGCTGACCAACGGATGTGCACAGTGGCCTTCTTGCCCTGGAGAGTTTAAATGTTAGACCTGCTGAGTTATAAAATCCAATTGCTAGAACAGATTTCATCATAATAGGCCTGGTTCATCATCTTCATTTGCTCTAAGCTGTACAGCTTTCATGCTTATAGTTAACGAATCAGGGCAGATCTCAAATATGACTTTTACCTTTAAAATCCAAAGATGCCTACTAAGATTTAGGGCTCTTCTTCAGTGGTAAGTGTAGCTAGCTATAACAAGTTTTCTTTGAAGGGGATATCTCAACACTCTCTGGACCATTAACCCCCTAGAAACTTCTCTAAGATACGGGGTCTCAGACATGCTATGGCTGTTATTTCCTAAGGTACTTGCCACATGGTGCTCAAGGATCAAGAGATACAGTTGGCATGATGGCAGTAACATAGTAAACCAGTGTGGAATGAGAAAATGAACATGGTGTCTGTAGGCTGATTATGGTAGAGCAGGAGATGGGAAACTTTTTGGCTGAGAGAGCCACGAATGCCACATATTTTAAAATGTAATTCCATGAGAGCCATACAACGACCCACGTACATTATGCATTATCCAATAAAAATTTGGTGTTGTCTGGGAGGACAGCTGTGATTGGCTCCAGCCATCCATAACCATGAACATGAGCAGTAGGAAATGAATGGATTGTAATACATGAGAATGTTATATATTTTTAATGTTATTATTTTTTTTATTAAAGACTTGTGAGCCAGATGCAGCCATCAAAAGAGCCACATCTGGCTCACGAGCCATAGGTTTCCAACCCTTGTGGTAGAGAGTGTGATAATTGAAATAACTTTGAGGCAATGCAGTGAAGATGTACTGGGCTCGTAACTGGGGTAAACTCTATTAGACGTCTTCACTTCCATGCTGCTGACCCCCTAGCCCACACTGCGTATTTCAAGAACTGTCTTATTCCTGTTAGTTCAGCAACCTGTACTAAGAAAGCTTAACATTGGGCTCATTTTAAAAGAGAAAATCTTTAAGGAATTCATTATTTGTCAGAGCAGGGAGCATTCAGAGCTGAGAGGCAATAAATTGAAAACTGACATAATTGGCATTAAACAACAACATAGGAAGATCCAAGCACACAAGTGTGGGCTGTCGTGGAGGCTGTGGTGAACCAGCCTGTGGTGAACTCAGATGCCTCACTGGTTCTGCTCGCTGCTTAGCAATGTTGATTGCTGACAAATCACAGCTGAGTCCTTGCTTGGCATGGCCGTCCGCCAGAGAGAGATGCTTTGTCGAGGTTTATTTCTCCTGCTCAGAGGCGATTGCATTCAATGACAGGTCAACACGAAGGTAAACATGCTCAGATCTTTGTTTCAATTTGGACATCTCTGAAGGGCTATTCCAGCTCCAGAGCACCTACGACATTGAGTAAGGCCTCCTTTTCTATTACACCTCAGTTCTGTCTTCCTTTGCTCAGTCATGCTTCACTCTCTAACCATGATTTTCAGAGAACTCTCACTAATAAATCTCCTGGATGCAAATCTTTTCATCAAAGTTTGTTCTCTGGGTATGTGAACACAAACAATGTCCCACAAACTTTTACATCTTTATAATGGGTGCTTTCCCATTCCTCAGTTATTCAGCTTCAGTTTTCTGTTTTAAACTGATTTTCTAGTTCACTGTTTTCAGCTGCGTGCAGTCTGCTCAACGCATCTATTAAATTCTTAGCTTCATTTCTCATTTTTACATTTACAGAATGAATGTTCATTTGATCCCCCTTTACAGATTTTAATTTTCTCCTAAATTTTCTACTCTTTGACCTACTTTGTCTCTCTTCTTCTAGTGTTTCTGACGTAGTAACCATAAAATTTGAAAGTCCTTGTTTGCTAACGCCAGTATCACGGACATCTTTCCTCTTGTTTTCTTAGGAGAGTTGGTTATATTTTTCCCCTCTCCACATTTCTAGTAATTTCTTAGTGCATGTTGGGCATTGTATCCCACTTGAGAGGTTCTACATGAGTTATCCTCCTCCTTCATTGGTACAGAATGAGGGTTGGACCACCTGCATCCAATCAGCCATTAATCAAAGGGCTGGATTTCCGTTCAGTAAACCCAGAGCACTTTTCTGCTTTACCCTTGCTCCTGTTTTCTGTGTTCCTTCTCCACCTGCACAGGATGTTGATTCTAAATTTGGTAGATTTCTACCTCCTCAGGTTTGGATGACTGTAGAAAATTCACATATGCCCTTCTGACATCTCAGCCCAGCTCTCTTACATTGCTTGAAAATATAGAATATTCCTTGAATGTAAGACTAACAGAATGACTGAATTAGGCCGTTTCCACAAGACTCAGAGAGATTTCACTTTGCCTTCTGGAAGCTTTTGGCCTCGTTCCCCTGATTCCCGTAGAGCACCAGAACTCAGCAAATGTTCTGTGAGGAAGCACAGTTGTGCATCTGAAAACCCTCAGGTTCCCAGTTTGTCACACCTGCCCTGCCGAATCACTAAGGTTTCGCTAGTTTCTCTTTTCCCTAGTTGATTTTCTGACTGATAAGTCTTATCCTCAGCGAGCACCCAGAATTAGAAAATGCCTGCAGGGGAAAGGGAGATGAAAACCCTTGCTTTACATTAGTTTGTCTTCTCTACGGAATTTCGTTTCTTGCTGCTAAAGTTCTCTGATCCTCTAAAAATATAATATTTATAATTTATCTGACTTTGTCCAGTTTTGCAGTAAGAGTGCTTTTCTGCCCTGACCTCATCTATCCCACAATAGAATTTCCCTTGTCATTATTTTAAACTCCATTAATTACACATTGTCAATTTTATTACTGTTTGGTTAAGTCAAGCTTTCAATGATTTATTTGTATGTTGACCATTTTTTTTTTGTCCTCAAAAGTCATTTTTACATCATAGTTTTGGGGTTTTTTTGGATTAATTTCTTGAAGAATGTTATTTAGAAGTTTCTTAATGAGCATTTGCTGGTGGTATTACTCTTAGTAAATGTTTGCATAAAACTTCCTGTAATTCATCCCAGTTCTTGGAATATGGTTTAATTGGATATACACTGCAAGTATTTTTTTCTCTCTGTATCATAAAGATTTAATTCAACTCTCTGTTGCCTTCTATTTTTGAGAAATATATTGTTGGCCTAAATAAATGGAAGCTCTTTTTAAGTGTTCTTTCCTTTCTGTTGGGCTTCTAATATTTTCTTTTTAGATTTGGTATTCTTCTGTTTTTCTGGATGGGTTTGACTGTAGATTTAGTTTTTTAACTGTACTTGGAATGTATTTGGCATTCTGAATCTAGGACAATTTTCTTAGCAATTCTTGAAATTTCTGTCATGTCTAAATATATCTTTCCTCTCTTTTTGAGTTTCCATTCTAGAAGTCTGATGAAATGTAGGTTTTATTTTCTCTTTATGTCTTCTAAATATTTTATTTCCTTGTCTAGTATTTTGCATCTGTTTTTCTCCTCAAGTTCCATTTGAGGTAGTTTCTTTGGCTATACCAGGAGTAGTCAACCTTTTTATACCTGCCGCTCACTTTTGTATCTCTGTTAGTAGTAAAATTTTCTAACCGCCCACCAGTTCCACAGTAATGGTAGGGAAATAACTTTACTTTATAAAATTTATAAAGCAGAGTTACAGCAAGTTAAAGCATATAATAATAATTACTTACCAAGTACTTTATGTCCAATTTTTGCTAAGTTTGGTAGAATAAATTTTTATTAAACAACTTACAATAGTTAAATCTATCTTTTTATTTATACTTTGGTTGCTCCACTACCGCCCACCATGAAAGCTGGAATGCCCACTAGTGGGCAGTAGGGACCAGGTTGACTACCACTGGGCTATACCTAACACATTAGAGGCATACTCAGAGATACTGCAGGTTTGGTTCCAGACCTCCACAATAAAGCAAGTATTGCGATCAAATGAATAATAATCTTTTTGCCTCTTGATTGTTAAAAAAAAAAAGCAACAGCTCTAAAGTAGACACACTAAAGCAAAGCACAATAAACCAAGATATGCTTGTAGTAGTTCTCTGTTTAGCTCTATCTATTCTGCTGTTAATTCTAATAAAAAAATTTTAAATTTTTAGAATTTTATTTTATTTTTCAACTGTGCCATTCTCTCTTATAAATATCTTAACCTTTATTTTTTATATTTTTCTTTCTTTGCTAGATTTTAAATAATGATTTCATATGTTTCTTTTGTTGTTGTGATTGAATTTATTGAGGTGACTTTGGTTAATAAAATTATGTAGGTCCAGTTGTATAATTCTTTAATACATCATCTGTATATTATGCTGCATGATCACCACCCTAAGTCAGGTCTCCTTCCATCACCATTTATCCTCCTACACTTTCTTCTGCCTTCCCCACCTCCTTTCCCTCTGGTAATCACCATATTATTGTCTGTGTTTATGATTTTTTTTTTTACAGAGACAGAATGAGAGAGTCAAAGAGAGGGACAGGGACAGATAGAGAGGGAGAGAGATGAGAAGCATCAATTCTTCATTGTGGCACCTTAGTTGCTCATTGATTGCATTCTCATATCTGCCTTGACTGAGGGGGGTGGTCTACAGCAGAGTGAGTGACACCTTGCTCAAGCCAGCAACCCTGTGCTCAAGCTTGTGAGCCCATGCTCAAGCTGGGGACTTAGGGTTTTTGAACCTGGGTCCCTTGCCTACCACTCTGACACTCTATCCACAGTGCAACCGCCAGATCAGGTTGTTTTTATATTTCTTAATTCCTTAACATTTTCTTCCAGCCCCCTAACCCCCCTCCCCTCTGACAGCTGTCAGTCTGTTCTCTATCAGTCTCTTTCTATTTGGTTTGTTAGTTTATTTTGTTCATTACATTCCACATATAAGTGAAATCATATGGTACTTGTTTTTCCCTGACTGGCTCATTTCATTTAGCATAGTGCTCTCCAGGTCTGTCCATGCTGTCACAAACCGTGAGAGTTCATTTTTTATTATTAACAGCCAGGTAGTATTCCATTATGCAAATGTACCGAAAGTTTTTTTATCCACTCACCTAATAATGGACACTTGGGCTGCTTCTAAATCTTGGCTATTTTAGATAACGTTTCAAATGACATACTGATGCATATATTCTTTCGATTTATTGTTTGGGTTGCTTTGGATATATTCCCAGAAGTGGAATTGCTGGGTCATAAGGCAGTTTCATTTTTTTTTTTTTTTTGAGGAAACTCTGTTCTGTTTTTCACAGTGACTGTACCAATATGCATCTGCCCCAACAGTACCTGAGGGTTCCCTTTTCTCTAAATCCTCCCCAGCACTTGATGTCTATGATTTATTGATGATAACCATTCTGACAGGAGTGAGATGATATCTCATTGTGGTTTTAATTTGCATTTCTCTTATGATTAGTGGCATTAAACACCTTTTCACATGTCTATCAGCCATCTGTATGTGTTCTTCAGAGAAGTGTCTATTCAGATCCTTTGCCCATTTATTTATTGGATTTATTTGTGTGTTTGTCTTTGTATAGAGTTTTATAAATTTTTTATGAATTTGGATATAACCACTTATCAGATATAGCATTAGTGATAATGTTCTCCCATTTAGGAAGTTGTCTTCATTTTGAGGAAGTGCAAAAATTTTTTAGTTTGATATAGTCCCATTTTTTTATCTTTTCTCTTATTTCCCTAGCCAAAGGAGATAGATATATCAGAAAACATATTGCTATGAGAAATGTTCGAGATTTTACTGCTTATGTTTTCTTCTAGGATTTTTTATAGTTTCATGTCTAATATTTACATTTTTAATAAATTTTGAGTTTATTTTTGTGTATCATCTAAGAAAATGGTCTAATTTCTTTTTTTTTGCATGTTTCTGTCCAATTTTCCCAGCACCATTTATTGAATAGACTATCTTTATCTCATGTATGCTTTTTTTTCCTTTTTCAAATATTAATTGGCCATATGTGTGGGTTTACTTCTGAGCCTCCTATTCTTTTCCATTGACCCACATGTTGTTGTTGTTGTTGTTTTAATGCCAGTGCCATGCTATTCTGATTACTGTGGCCTTGCGGTATAGTTTGATATCAGGTGGCATGATTCCTTCAACTTTGTTCTTCTGTCTCAAGATTGCTGTGGCTGTTTGGGTTCTTTTGTGATTCCATATAAATTTTTGGAATATTTGTTTCAGTTCTGTGAAATAATAGTAATTGCTTTGAACATATAAATTGCTTTGGGTAGTATAGACATTTTAATGATGTTAATTCTTCCTATCCATGAACATGGTGTATGCTTCCACTTAGTTGTACCTCCTTCAGTTTTCTTCTTCAGTGTCTTATAATTTCCAAGTACAGGTCTTTTACATCCTTGGTTAAGTTTCTTCATAGGTATTTTTTTTTTGCATGCATGCAATTGTAAATGGAATTGTTTTTTAAGGTTTTCTTCCTGATAGTTCATTATTGGTGTATAAAAATGATAAAGATTTCTGAATATTTATTTTTTATACTGCTACTTTATTGAATTCATTATTTAGTTCTAGTAATTTTTTGGTGGAATATTTAGGGTTCTCTATAAATACAGGATCATGTCATCTGAAATAATGAGTTTTACTTCTTTCTAATTTGGATACCTTTTCTTTCTTTCTTTTCTTCTTCTTCTTCTTCTTCTTCTTCTTCTTCTTCTTCTTCTTCTTCTTCTTCTTTTTATTGCTCTGGGTAGGACTTGTAGTATATACTATGTAGAATAGGAGTAGTGGAAGCCTACATCCCTGTCTTGATACCAATCTTAAAGAAAATGCTTGTAGTTTTTGCCCATTGAATATAATGTTGGCTGTGGGGTTGTCAAATGTGGCCTTTATTGTGTTGAGCCATGTTACCTCTATTCCTACTTTGCTAAGATTTTTATTTTTATCATAAATGGTGCTGGATTTTATCAAACGCTTTTTTGCATCTATTGATGTAATCACATTATTTTTATCCTTCATTTACTTTATGTGGTATATCACTTTTATTGATTTGAGAATATATACCAATCTTGTGTTCCCAGAATAAATTCCACTTGATCTTGGTGCCTGATCTTTTTAATGTATTGCTGGTTCTGATTTGCTAATATTTTGTTGAGGATTTTAGCATTTATATTTACTAAGGATATTGATCTATAATTTTATTTTATATTTTAGTGTTCTCATCTGGTTTTGGAATTAGGATGGTGCTGGCCTCATAAATGAGCATGGAAGTCTCCTCTTAAATTTTTGAAATAGTTTAATAAGGTTAGGGGTTAATTTTGGGAGGAATATTTGTGTAATATTCATCTATCAGGTAATTCAGTCCAGGACTTTTGTTTGTTGGAAGTTTATTTATTACTGCTTCAATTTTTATATATTCAGATTCTTTGATTCTTCCTGAGTCAGTTTGAGAAGATTATATGTTTCTAGTAATTTATTTATTTCATCTAGATTGTCCAATTTGTCAGCATGTAGTTGTTCATTATATTATTTTAAATCTCTTTTGTTTCTTTGGTGTCAGTTGTTACTTCTCTTGTTTCATTTCTGAGTTTATTAAATTGGGTCCTCTTTCTTTTTTCCTTGATGGTCTGGTTAACATTTGTCAATCTTGTTTGTCTTTTCAAAGAACCAGCTCTTGCTTTCACTGATGTTTTCTATTTTTCAGACTCTTTCTTTATTTATTTCTGCTCTGCTCTTCATTGTGTCCTTCCTTCTACCCACTTTGGCATGGATTTGTTGTTCTTTTTCAAGTTCCTTTAAGTATAAAGTAAAATTGTTTCTTTAAGACTTTTCTTATTTCTTCACGTATGCCTGTAGTACTCTGAAATTTCCTCTTAGGACTGCTTTCACCAAGTCTCATAGATTTTGGTTTGTTGCATTCTCATTTTAATTTTTTATTAATTTATGATGTTTACATAGATTCTAGTGTCCCCCCGAATATACCCTCCCCTCCCCCGTGTTTCCTAGTACATCCGCCCTGTCCTCCTCTGCGTAACGCCCTCCACACTTCCCTCCAGTATTGGCTTTTCTGCTTTCATACCATCCTATCACTATATCATCCCCTTTACCTCTGTCCACTTTCCCTCTGGATCCTTTGATCCCGCCTCTGTCTCTATTCCGCTACACAGTTAATATTGTTTATCGGATTCCTCAGATGAGTGAGGTCATATGATATATTTTTTTCTCTGCTTGGCTTATTTCACTTAACATAATAGTTTCCAGGTCCATCCATGTTGTCGCAAAAATAATATTTTCTTCTTTTTCATGGCCCAATAATATTCCATTGTGTATATGTACCACTGCTTTTTAATCCACTCATCCACTGACGGGCACTTGGGCTGTTTTTAGATCATGGCTATTGTAAACAATGCTACCATATACATGGGGATGCATTTCTCCTTTTGACTCGTTGATGTGTTGTTCTTAGGATATATTCCCAAAAGTGGGATGGCTGGATCAAAAGGCAGTTCAATTTTTAATTTCTTGAGGAATCTCCATACTGTTTTCCACAGTGGCTGCACTAGTATGCATTTCCCCCAGCAGTGCAAAAGGGTTCCCTTTTCTCTACATCCTGGCCAGCACTTATTATATGTTGTTTTGTTGATGAGCACCATTCTGACTGGTGTGAGGTGATATCTCATTGTGGTTTTAATTTGCATTTCTCTAATAATTAGTGACATTGAGCATTTTTTCATATACCTATTGGCTATCTGTAAGTCCTCTTTGGAGAACTGTCTATTCATTTGTTTTGCCCATTTTTTAATTGGATTGTTTATCTTCCTGGTGTTGAGTTTTACAAGTTCTTTATAAATTTTGGTTATTAACCCCTTATCAGACGTATTGTTGAATATGTTCTCCCATTGTGTGGTTTGTCTTTTTATTCTGTTCTTATTGTCTTTAGCTGTGCAAAAGCTTTTTAGTTTGATATAGTCCCATTTGTTTATCCTGTCTTTTATTTCCCTTGCACATGCAGATACATCAGCAAATATATTGCTGCGAAAGATGTCAATGAGCTTACTGCCTATGTTTTCCTCTAGGATGCTTATGGTTTCATGACTTACATTTAAGTCTTTTATCCATTTTGAGTTTATTTTTGTGAATGGTGTAAGTTGGTGGTCTAGTTTCATTT
This sequence comes from Saccopteryx bilineata, assembly GCF_036850765.1. Taxonomy (NCBI): domain Eukaryota; kingdom Metazoa; phylum Chordata; class Mammalia; order Chiroptera; family Emballonuridae; genus Saccopteryx; species Saccopteryx bilineata. The sequence continues at coordinate 105,302,311 of NC_089491.1, read as the reverse complement.
TTTTGTAGGTAGCTGTCCAATTTTCCCAATACCATTTGTTAAAGAGACTGTCTTTATTCCATTGTGTGCTATTACCACCCTTGTCAAATATCAATTGTTTATAAAGGTACAGGGTTATTTCTGGGTTCTCTGTTCTGTTCCATTAATCTATATTCCTGTTCTTATGCCAGTACCAAGCTGTTTTGAGTACAATGGCCTTGTAGTATAACTTGAGGTCCGGAAGTGTGATATACCTCCCATTTTATTCTTTTTTTCAAGATTGCTGTGGTTATTCATGTTCTTTTTTGGTTCCATATGAATTTTTGGAATATTTTATATCTTTGAAGTATGTCCTTGGTATCTTAATAGGAATTGAATTTATAAATTGCTTTGGGAAACTGGACATTTTAATGATGTTTATTCTTCCTAGCCATGAACACGGTATATGATTCTACTTGTTTGTATCTTCCTTGATTTCTTTTATCAATGTTTTATAATTTTCCCAGTAAAGCCTTTAACCTCCTTGGTTAAATTTTCTCCTAGGTCTTTTATTACTTTTGTTGCAATTGTGAAGGGGATTGTTTTCTTAATTTATCTTTCAGACAGATCATTGTTGGTGTATAAAAATACCTCTGATTTCTGAGTATTAATTTTATATCCTGACACCTTGCTATATTTCTTTATCAGGTCCAGTAGTTTTTTGACTGTGACTTTAGGATTTTCTATGTACAATATCATATCATCAGCAAATAATGATAGTTTTACTTCTTCTTTTCCAATTTAGATGCCTTTTATTTCTTCTTCTTTTCTGATTGCTGTGGCTAGGACTTCCAGAACTATATTGAATAAGAGTGTTGAAAGTGGGGACCCATGCCTTGTTCATGATCTTAAATAGATTGCTTTTACCTTTTGCTCATTGAGTATGATATTGGCTGTGGACCTGTCATAGATGGCCTTTATCATGTTGAGGTATGATTCTCACTTTGCTGAGAATTTTGATCATAAATGAGTGCTGGATTTTATCAAATGCTTTTTCTACATCTATTCATATTATCATGTGGTTTTTGTCCTTCCTTTTGTTTATGTGATGAATCACATTGATTGATTTGCGAATATTGTACCAGCCATGCCTACCCAAAGTAAATCCCACTTGATCATGGTGTATGATTTTTTTTCATGTGTATTGTTGGATCCAGTTTGCTGATATTTTGTTGAGAATTTTAGCATCTAAATTCATCAGGGATATTGGCCTATAGTTTTCTTTTTTGTGTTGTCTTTGCCTGGCTTTGAAATCAGAATTATGCTTGCCTCATAAAAGGAGCTTGGAAGTTTTCCCTCCTTTTGAATTTTTTGAAATAGCTTGAGAAGGATAGGAGTTAGTTCTTCTTTGAATGTTTGGTAGATTTTGCCTGTGAAGCCATGTGGCCCAGGGCTTTTGTTTGTTGGGAGTTTTTTGATAACTGTTTTGATCTCATTTATTGTAATCAGTCTATTTAGGTTTTCTGACTCTTCCAGATTGATTTTTGAAAGACTATATTTTTCAAGGAATTTGTCCATTTCACCTAGGTTGTCTAATTTTTGGCATACAGTTCTTCATAGTATTTTCATACAATCCTTTGTATTTCTGCTGTGTCCGTTGTTACTTCTCCACCCTCATTTATAATTTTATTTACTTGAGTTTTTTCTCTTATTTTCTTTGTGAGTCTGGTTAAAGGTTCATTGATCTTGTTTACCTTTTCAAAGAACCAGCTCTTGGTTTCATTGATCTTCTGTATTGTTTTTTAGGTTCTATGCCATTTATTTCCACTCTAATCTTTATTATTTCCTTCCTTCTACTTTCTCTAGGCTTTACTTGCTCTTTTTTTAGTTCTTTTAGATGCAGGGTTAAATTGTTTATTTGAGTTTTTCCTAGCTTCTTAAGGTATGCCTGTAATGCTATAAACATCCCTCTCAGGACTGCTTTTGTTGTGTCCCACAGATTTTGAGTTGTTGTATACTCATTTTAATTTGTTTCAAGGAAATTTTTTATTTCTTCTTTGATCTCATTGTTGACCAATTCATTGTTTAATAACATGCTGTATAGTTATCAAGTATCTGAGTGTTTTTCAATTTTCCTATTGTAGTTGATTTCTAGTTTCATGCCATTGTAGTCAGAGAAGTTCCTTGATATTGTTTCAGTCTTCTTAAATTTGTTGAGACTCATTTTATGCCCTAATATGTGGTCTATCTTAGAAATGTACAATGCACACTTAAGAAGAATGTATATTCCGCTGCTTTAAGGTGAAAGGTTCTGAAGATATCTATGAAATCCAGTTGATCTACTGTGTCCCTTAATTCTGCTGTTTCTTTTGTTAATTTTTTTTGAGGATCTATCCATTGATGTTAGTGGGCTATTGAAATCCCCTACTATTATTGTATTGCTGTTGATCTCTCCTTTATGTCTGTTAGATTCAGGGAGTGCTGATATGCTGGGGCTGCTAAGAGTGTAACTATTGAAGGAACAGGGAGTGCTGATAGGGCCCCTGTGACGCCAAAAACAAAGAGTTCAGCAACATCCTGCATTTTATGAGTCAGAGACCCTTATCAGAAGTTTATGTTTGAAATTCTCCACTGAGCAATACCCCCCCATAACTGCGCACGACCTCCCTAGCCAATAGCTAACAGCCACATCAGCTTCTGTATAATGCTTGCTCAACCTAGATAGCCACCCTATAAAAAGGAGCCATTTTAGAAGCTTGGGGCTGCAGTGTTCACCTGTGTGGGTTACTTGCAGTCCCTGTGCAGGTTTGGGGGCTGCAGTGTTCCCCTGTGTGGGTTACCTGCAGTCCCTGCGCAGGTCTGCAATAAAACTTATAAAATTCACTTTGAGTTTGCTGTAGCCTGTCTCATGGGATGTAACATATGGAGGCCCCCAGCGAGATAGACCGTATAAGACCCCTCCTCATGGAGTGGGCTGCAGCAGACGTTGGTAGCTGGCCAGCCTCCGGCAGTTACCGTTTGGAAACTGAATTTGACTGATTCAAAACATTTGGAGTCTTGAGACTGTTTGGTAAGGAAGTTTCTTCTTTGAATATTTGGAAACAGAGCTCTGGTTAGAAAAGGGTGTAGTGGAGCAGGCGGGATGCCACCTGATTTCTCCCCACCTGGTCAGGCAGGGAATGCAGGACGCTGCCTTCTCCCTTTGGTTTTGGTTTAGAAGTTTTGTTTGTTTTGTGTGCATATTTGTAGAAGTTTTGTTTCTTTTGTGTGCATATTTGGTTTGTTTGTCTGCTTCGCCCATTGCTTCCTCACAGGATTCCTTCGAGAGTCAAGGACCATGGGTCAGGGGCAATCTGCTGCCCTAATGCCTCTTCAGTGCTTGCTTGATAACTTTTCTGATTTCTCTCGCAGGGCACGAGACTATGGGACTCCTGTTGATTCCGCCACATTGTGGACTCTTTATGAACTAGAATGGCCAACTTAAGAGCAGACTGGCCAAACTAAGGATTGCTAGACCCATAGAAAACAAAGAGAGTTTAGCGTACTATCACCAGCACCCAACTGCAGGCAGGTGGCACGGTCAGTATGCAGCCCAGTATGGCAGCAAAGGTAGAGAAAGAAAAGGCAGCCAGGCTGCAGCTGCCTGCAGGAGAAGCAGTGGGCTCCCCTCACAGTTTCAGGCACTTGCCCCTCCCCCTTGGGCATCGGCTCAAGGGCTGAGCCACTGCTTAGTCAGACAAAAGATAACAGCGCAGTAAGCTAAAGGCTATCATCACCTTGCTTCTGCCCCCTGCCCTCCTCTGCTTTGGCTCTGGGGAATCCCCACCTCCTATCTGGAGCCAGACTCAAGGAGAAGATTTAGGGAATACGGCCCCTTCTAAGCCCACTGCTTTAGCCATAATAGAATTGTATAGTCTGTCAAATACAAAGACTTCCTTTTTGTACCAAGGATCTGTTGTTGTAAAAAAAAACAAAAAACATTTTCTATGTTAGAAATGTATATGTTATTTCAACAGTCTTTTGTTAATTCTCCTTTTCATTTGCTATTTCATAGCCTGTGATGTTAAAATTTTAGTTTAAATATTAGGGGATATATAATAATTCAGTAATTGTTAATTGTTCAATGTTAGGTCACAAAACCCAGAGTAGCAAATATTACTATTGATTGGCTTAATAGAAGAATTCTTAACATAATAGGTAGAAAGGAGAACTCTAGAGACATAATCTTGAACCTCCACCTGATTTACCACCACAGATCAAATCTTTTCTTTCCTCGGTCTAATAGGCTTCTTTAAATACAGGATTCTCAATTTTGCTCTCTTAGTCAAGCCCCTCAGTGAGATCTTCTGAGCATGGCTTTTAAGGTCTATAATGACCAAGGAAGTAACAGAAAAGGCAAAGAAGGCCCAAAAGAAGTCAGGAAATACCAACTTTTGGCTCCAGTGCCCTAAGGGGCTTGCTTCATAGCATTTCATCAAGGCCCTGCTCCAGAGTGGAAAGAAAGGTCATTGAACTGAAGCCTGCCAGGCTTCCCAGCCCCACCGGTTGACACGTCTGTGCTGTGGAAAGAGAGACATGATAAGGTAAGCTGCCCCCTTGCTCCATGGAGGGAGAGTTCAGTCTCTTTTAGCCCTGCTCCAGCTACCTGTGACCTGACTTTGCCCAGCATGCTGGGAATTGCCACTGAAGGCCCAAGGACATCGTTCATGAGCCTAAGGTATTTCTTCCAAGTAGCAGATAAGCTAATCTCATTTCTTGTAAACACAAGGGCCATCTACTATGCCTTGCTTGAATATTTAAGTTTTATTTATCCCTCAAAGATCTCTATTGTGGGTATTGATAGTCTGATTTTATTGCTTTATTTAATATTTAGTATCTCCTTTATTTCTCTTATCTCAATGTCCCATGCATATTATAGGCTGGGACTTGCTGCTAATTCCAGCTAGAAGCAGTGGTCACTAGGACTTAAACTCTAACTGCAAAGTGTAGAAATGTAACACCCTTTCTCTAAGTACTTGCAGGTTTTATAGGTTACTCAGCAAACTGTTCAAAGACTGTCCAAGAGGCACTTCTAGCAGTACACCACCCAAAGACTGACTCCCATGTAGATGGGTCCACACACCATGATCCTGATCACTCCCACTACTGCCAAGGTAGAAGGCATACCCGCCTGGGTCCACTGCAGCCAGCTGAAGCTTGCAGTCCCAGCAGAGACACCTTTGTGGACAGCAAAGACTGACCCCGCCAACCCTTGTAAGCTGACCCTGAGAAGGACAGCATGCCCTGCTTCAGCCACAAACCAGAAGTTAACTGGTCCACGCATGGCTAATGCCTAGAGAAAAAAAACTAAGGACTCTTTTAATCAGGCTTTAGGAAAAGGGAAACTAGGATAAAAAGAAAGTCAACTTAATTGTCACTAAAGGTTAAAGATTTTTAAATCATGAGTTCTGACTAGAAAGGAATAGTATGGTTTTGATAATAGAAGGTATAAGGTATAGAAATACTTTTGAAAGAAAAAGGAAAAGCAAGTTGTTATGAAGGCCAGTTATTTCTGGATAAGAAAGTGCATAAAAGTTGAAGGTTTATGTAAGTTGCAGAATGTTTGTGTAAGTTGCAGGAGGTCTGTGCAAGTTGTAAGAAGTTAGTACAGAGAAGAAAAATACAAGGCAGAAAGAAATTAGTATAAGAATTTATTCTCTTCATCCCCTTAGCTCACTATGTTACTTACTGCTCTTACCGGACCCCTCATTTTGCTTATAGTAGGGGAGGTCACCATTAGTCCATATATTAACTGCCTCACGCAGTATGTACAAAAGAGAATTCAAGTCATAAAGCTTGTAGTACTAAGGGCACACTATCAGCGTGCCATCACATACTAGGGAGGACCCCTGACCCAATTAGCTTATAGCTACAGCTAAAGTAGAAAATTCTCATGAACCCCAGCCTTATACCATTCTCCCCACTGATGAAGAATCAAGGGTTTGATTTATGCCCAAAAGAGATAGGGGAATGTTAGATTCAGGGAGTGCTGATATGCTGGGGCTGCTAAGAGTGTAACTATTGAAGGAACAGGGAGTGCTGATAGGGCCCCTGTGACGCCAAAAACAAAGAGTTCAGCAACATCCTGCATTTTATGAGTCAGAGACCCTTATCAGAAGTTTATGTTTGAAATTCTCCACTGAGCAACACCCCCCTCGTAACTGCGCACAACCTCCCTAGCCAATAGCTAACAGCCACATCAGCTTCTGTATAATGCTTGCTCAACCTAGATAGCCACCCTATAAAAAGGAGCCATTTTAGAAGCTTGGGGCTGCAGTGTTCCCCTGTGTGGGTTACCTGCAGTCCCTGCGCAGGTTTGCGGGGCTGCAGTGTTCCCCTGTGTGGGTTGCCTGCAGTCCCTGCACAGGTTTGCGGGGCTGCAGTGCTCTCTTGCGTGGGTTGCCTGCAGTCCCTGCGCAGGTCTGCAATAAAGTTTATAAAATTCACTTTGGGTCTGCTGTGGCCTATCTCGTGGGATGTAACAATGTCCATCAAAATCTGCTTTATATATTTAGGTGCTCCTATATTAGGTGCATAGATATTTGTAATGGTTATCTCTTCCTGTTGAATTGCTCCCTTTATTATTATGTAGTGACCTTCTTTATCCTTTATTTAGTCTTTGTTTTAAAGTTTATTTTGTCAGATATAAGTATTGCTATCTCAGTTTTTTTTTTCATTTCTGTTTACATGAAATATTTTTTTCTATCCTTTTACTTTCAGTCTATGTGTATCTTTTGTTTTGAGGTGGGTCTTCTGTAGACAGCATATGTACAGATCCTGTTTTCTTATCCATTCAGCTACCTATGTCTTTTGATTGGAGTATTTAATCCCTTTATATTTAAGGTTATTATTGATATATAGTTGTTTGTTGCCATTTTTTTCTTTAAATCTATGTTCCTCTTTTAATATATATATTTATATGTTTTATTTAATATATTTATATATTATATATTATATATATTTAATATATATATTTAATATATATATTTATATATATGTTATTTTTGTTTTTTTCCCCTGCTTTGGTTTCTCTACAGCAGGCCCCTTTAACATTTCTTGCAGCATTGGTTTGTGATGAATTCCTTAATTTTTTTTGTTTGTTTGGGAAGCTTTTTATTTCTTCTTCTATTTTAAATGATAGTCTTACAGGATAAAGAAGTCTTGTTCTTCTTTATTTTAAATATTTCTTGCCAATCCCTTCTGGCCTCAAGTGTTTCTGTTGAGAAGTCAGATGTCATCCTTATGGGTGTTCATTTGTAGGTGATTGACTGTTTTTCTCTTACAGCTTTTAATATTTTTTCTTTATCTCTTAGCTTTGGTATTTTGATTATGATTTGTCTTGGTGTGGGTCTCTTTGCATTCTTTTTTAATGGGGTTCTCTCTGCTTCTTGAACTTGTGTGACTCTTTCTTGCATCAATTTAGGGAAATTTTCATCTATAATTTCTTCAAAGATCTTCTCTAGTCCTTGTTCTTTCTCTTCTCCTTCAGGAACCCCGATTATGCAGATATTGTTTCTCTTCATGTTGTCACAGAGCTATCTTACAGTTTCCTCAGACTTTTTGAGCCTCTTTTCTTTTTGCTTTTCAGCTTTCATGTTTTCACTTATCTTGTCCTCTAAGTCGCTGATTCAATCCTCTGCTTCATCCAGCCTGATTTAATTTCTTCTAGTGTAGTCTTCATTTCTAATATTGTGTTTGTCATTTCTGTCTGGCTCTCCTTTATGATTTCTGTGCCCTTTTTGATGTTTACAATTTCTTTATTGAGGTGTTCATTAAGTCCATCCATTGTAGCTTTGAGATCCTTAAGAATCCTAACAATCATTATTTTATACTTTGCATCTGGTAACTTGATTACTTCCAATTCATCCAGGACTTTTTCTGAGGACTTATCTTGTTGAAGCATATGACTTATGCTTTTCTGCTTACCCATTATTCTCTGTATGACTTGAAGATTTCTTCCAGTGGTGATCTCCTTACCTAGTAGAGCCTCTTTGAAGTCTGAGTTGTTTGTTTTCTTCTCAGTTTTCTTAACTTGGTGGTAATTTTGTTTACTGATCTCAGCAAGGGGCTTATTTGAAACTGTATCTAGGAATATGGTGGCTGAGACTCTGAAGGCTTGATCTGCCAACTTCTCTCAGGGTGCAGGGTGCTTTCTTAGCCTCAGTAGGGGGAGGTGTATCTCAGATCTCCATGGAGACCTGAGTTCATGCCCCTCCTTCCCACTTCCTGTTTTCAGCTGTGTCTTGTTGTGCTGATTGGAGCTGGAAAGCTTTCTGGAGTTGGGTCACCCAGAACCACTTTAGTCTTATACCGTGTGGAGGGATCAACTCCTCCCCCCAGTTATGGTCTCCTCTGCACTGGATGCATCAGCTTCTCAGGTCATCCTATGCATTCATCTGCCCCTGACCATCTGTCTTTCTTTCCCCACTTTCCTTTTGGAAGACAAACCAGCCCTCTCAGCACACCTCATTCCCATGTGCCCAGGAAAGTGGCTGTGAGTGATATTTCCTGCTCTTCTCCTTGTAATGAGAGCCCTTCTGGGTCTCAGCCTCACCCCCCTTCACTCCTGGGATCAGGGGAGTTCTTACTGTGCCTTGCACTCCCTACCAGGCTTGGTGTGGCTTCTTCTTTGCTCCTTGGTTTTTGAGACTTATTTTTGTAGTGCAAAGTTGGTTTTTCATGCTGATTATTCCTAAATTAATTTGTAATCCAGTTTGGTGGTGTAAGTTGGGAGTCTGTGTGTCTGCCTACTTCTGTGTCATCTTGGTATCTCCCTCATTTTCATTTCTTTCAAGGTATTTTTTTGTTTATTCTTTATCTCATTGTTAATTCATTCATTGTTTAGCAACATGTTATTTAGCCTCCATACCTTTGTGTGTTTTTTAGTTTTTTCTTATGATTCATTTCTAGTTTCATTCCATTATGATCAGAGATGATGCTTGATATTTAAATCTTCTTAATATTACTGAGACTTGTTTTGTGTCCTAATGTGATCTTTTCTAGAATATGTCCCATATGCACTGAAAAATTTATTTTTTCTGCTTTGGGGTAAATGCTCTGAAGATATCAATTAAGTCCTTCTGGGCCCTGGCTGGTTAGCTTTATGGATAGAGCATTCACTCTGTGTATGAATGTCCTGGGTTTGATTCCCAGCCAGAGCACACAAGAGAAGCATCCATCTGCTTCTCTTCCTCTTCCCCTCCTGAAGCCACTGGTTTGATTGGTTTGAGCATTGGCCAGGTGGTGAAGATAGCTTGATTAGTCCAGTGTGTCAGCCTCAGGTGCTAAAGATAGCTTGAATGATTCGATCATAGTCCCCAGGCAGGGGTTACCAAGTGGATTCCAGTAGGGGCACATGTAAAAGTCTGTCTCACTGTCTTCTCTCTTCTCACTTAAAAATCTATCTGATCCGTTCAGCAACTCCATCTGGGCCAATGCTCAAGTACTAAGCTATTTTTAATGCCCAAGACTGATGCATTCCAATGGAGCTATCCTCAGCTCCCAGGGCCACACTCCAACCAATCGAGTTACTGGCTGTGGAAGGCGAAAAGGAAGAGAAAGAAGAGAAGGGAGTAAGAGTGTGGGGGAGAAGCAGATGGTCACTTCTCCTATGTACCCTGACCAGGAATCCAACCCAGGATGTCCATATGCTAGGCTGATGCTCTATCCACTGGGCCACCAGCTAGGACCCAGTGTGTTATTTAAGGACACTGTTTTCTTGTTGCTTTTCTGTCTGAAGGCTCTCTCCATTATGATAGTTAAAATTTTTCTATTATGACCACATTTCTGTCATTATCTCTTTTAATGTCTATTAAGATTTGCTTTACAACTTAGGTGTTCCATTGTTGGGTGCATAAATTTTTACAAGGGTTATATCCTTTTGTTGCATTGCTTTCTTTATCATTGTGTAGTGTCCTTCTTTGTCTTTTACTATAACCTGTTTTAAAATCTATTTGTCAGATGTAAGTATTGCTACCCTTGGTTTTTTTTCCTTTCTTCATATATTCCAACTCATTTATTCTCTTTACAATTTAATTAGTTTGTAAATCTGGAGTTTATTAATTCCAGTATATTTTTATTTTTAGAAATTAATAACTTCCAAAACTGCAAGGTAAATTTATAAACTCCACTTTGCTTAATTTTATTTTATTATAATATTTAATTGATATAAGCATTTCTGTGCTTCCTGTGATAGCTGTAATATTTGTAGCTTTTGCATTTCTGGGTCTGCATTTTATTGCTTATGTTCTCTTGCTCATGTTGCTCTGTGTTTTGTGATTTTTATTTGTAATATAATCCTGGAATTTCTTTGAAAATATTTGATCCTAGATTTAAAGTTTGTTTCCCTTGAGAAAACTTGCATTTTATATGCAATGTACATGGGGGCACTAACAATTTGGGGCTGCTCTAAACCAATTTTTTTTTTACTTTTTTTATTACCCCTATGAATATTAATTCCAGCATCATATCCTACTGTAGGCAGGTATTTTTATTTTTCTCTATGTGGAGAGGTTTTTTGTTCTTTTTTTTCTGGCTCAACTAGTGTAATAATTAATATTATTAGACTAAAAGTAATTAAAAATAAATCCCCAAATTTCAGTGGCTTAAGAAAAATGTGTTCATTTTCCTCATGCCAAGTTAGATGAAGAGTAGGCCATCTTCTCCCATTTTTAACTTTACTGTGTGGAACAAATATTTTCTAGAAGTTGTGCATCATTTCCACCCACATTCTACTGGCTAGATGCTGTGATATAGTGCCAAACTGCAAGGGAGGCTGGGACATGTAGTCTCCTTAGTGCCAGAAAGAGAAATAATTATGATGAATGTATAATAAGATCTCTGTCACATCCACTAAGGTTGAAAACCTGTCATTTGTCCAGCATTATGTGGATGTCTTCATTCTGATTTCCCAACTTGTGCAGGACCTAGGCTTTTTTACTGCTCCCCCATTTTAGTGCTTTAGGGCTTTATGAGTTTGTATTTTGTTGACAGTTTTGGCCTTTGAAAATTTTCTTATTTTTCTGACAGCTCATCAGTAAATTTTTAAGTTTTCTTCTTTTAAAGCATATTTTGTGCACTATTTTTAGGTATTCTGTACCAAAAGTGTTTCTGAGAACAAAAAAAATGACATGTTGCATAAAATGAAAGTCAACTCATGTTTTTGAGAAATTATTCATTGTCCCCAACTGGTAGCCCTATACTGTGTTTTTTCATGTTGAAGAGGAAACTGGGTGGTTTTCTCATTTCAGAAGTATCCGAATTATTGGGGGTTCCAGATAAGCTAGCTGCTCCTGTTTCCTAGTAGTATATGTCTCTCTCAATTTTACATTTTATACGAGAAAGCCTTATTCCCAGACAAGTTATTTGAATTGTATTTCCAAGGGCCTACTCTTATCCAGCTTTCATTTAGACCAGTACTGTAAGGTATTTTTCCCCACTGAGAAGGAAGGAAGGGGGCCGGAGCCATGAAGTGTGGAATAATAAAAGGTTTTACTGAGTACAGAGCGTGCATCCCGCCTGACGAGGTTCCCTGACCCTGAGAAAAGATGGGGGCCAGGTAAGTTGCAAGCAGTGACCCACATGGGAAATATTTAAAGGGTCCCTAGGGTGGTCAAGCTAATATGACATGGTGAAATCTCACTGGCTAGCAGACAGTTGCTGTTTTCCAAAGGGCTCCTAGGAAGTTTCTTTTGGTGTGCTTGGTTTTGGGTGGTCCTAGCCAAAGTTCACAGGTCTGGGTTCCCCATGTGACCATCCCCCATTATCCACTGACCTTACAGGTACTACATCATCTTTCTCATTGTTTTCATTTCTAGATGCCCTTCAGGAATTTATAGGGACATTCTATCTGTAGAAAAGAAGAATTAATTTTATGACATAGAATAAACTTATAATATCCCATATTCTAATTTAAACTAGGTAATATAAATGTCATTAAATATTAAATTATAGATAGTGTATTAGATTTTCCTTATTTATAAAAATTAAGGGAAGACAAGATGGCACTGGAGTAGGCAGATGTACCAACATCTACCTCCAGAACCAAAATGGATTACAAACTAATTTTAAGGACTATCATCTGGAAAAACCAACTTTGGACTAAACTAAGAGGACTCTTCAACCCAAGAACACTGAAGAAGCCACACCAAGACTGGTAGGAAAAGCGGAAACATGGAGAGGGCTGCCCAGCTCCCCAGAACAAATGGCAGCCGGGAGAGACTCGCATGGTGGGAAGTGAGTTTAGCAGAGAGGGGAGGGTCCTGAATCCCAGGAACAAAGCCCCAGCCTGCAGCCCCAGAGACCAGAAGAGGCGTAAAAAGCTAGAAACAAGTCAGGATACTGTTTGTGAGAAAGAGTCTGATTTCTTAGAGCCAGGATTCTTCTTAAAGGGACTGTGCAGAACACCTCGCTCACAACCACTCACCCGGGGCTCCAGGGGATGGGGAGAGAGGAGAGTACCGGAGTAGCAGGAAGAGACTGTGATCTAGGAGAAACATTTTGGGAGACAGCCACCCTAACCCCTGGGAGGAGTCACTCCCCAAATCTGAAGTGAATATTTTCCCTGGAAACAGCAATAACAGCAAAGGGAAGCAGGACACCAGCCAAACAAGCTCTCCCGCCGCACTCAGAGCAGAGTCGCTTAGAAGGAGGGAGCTTTCAGGACTACAGTAGTGAGTGTTAGGGTCTGAGCTGCAGCACCCCCAACCACACAGCTGAGGGCTCGCTGGAGGGCGGGCGGTGGCAGGACGCAGGGGTGCGGTTCTGTCAGCAGGGACGGAAGCCTGCTGGCTGCCACTGGGCTCAGGTGTGAGTTCAGTCTTGCCCGGCTGGGGAGGAGTAGGCATGCAAAAGCAGTCAAGCCCAGCTGCCAGCAGCCTGCAATCCAGCCTGCGGGAGAAGGGCGGGAACCCCAGAATGGGTGGAGACCAGCCCTTGAGCAAGGATGCAGGAGCACAGCCTTGCCTTGCCCACGGAACCAAGGCTTGTGGCCTGACTTGGGAGCTGGATCCTCCTGTGGTGGTGGAGCCAAAAGCCCAGAACAGGCGGAGTGCCACTACTGAGCTGAGTGTGGGCACACAGTCCTGCCTGGCTGGTTGAGCCAAGGCTTGCAGCCGTCCCACAGGTGGGCTCCTCCTGCAAGGGCAAGGCAAAAGCCCGGAACAGGCAGAGACCTGCAGCTAAGCAAAGGTGCTCGCCACTGCCCTCAGGGCCGAGCATAACTCAACCCACGGGGGTGGGGCAAAGGCCAAGGCCACCAAGGCTTGTGCACCCGAGCATGTGATCACAGCCACCCCATGAAGGAGACCACAGCAACAGCCCCAGTGGGCAGGCACCAGCAATGCCCAAAGTCAAAAGTTCTAGGCAGCAACAGAAGAGGGGGTGGCAGGCCTGCAGTCAGATCATACCTAGGGAACAGAGGCCATTTCCAGTGGACTCCAGTGGCCAAAACCTTCCTTTACACAGAGAAAATGCGAAGGCAGAGAAATGCAACACAAATGAATCAAGAGAAATCCCCAGAAAAGGACCTGAATGAGTCAGATATAACCAAATTACCAGATGCAGAGTTTAAAATAATGATTGTTAGGATGCTCAAAGATATTAGAACAAAAGATGGTCATTACGAAAACCTAAATAAAGAGATAGCAAATATAAAGAAGGATATTGAAATAATAAAAAAGAATCAGTCAGAAATGACAAATACAATATCTTAAATAAAGAACACAATGGAAGGAATTAAAAACAGGATGGGTGAAGTGGAGAATCGAATCAGTGAGTTAGAGGACACAATAAATAAAAGCACAGAAGCAGAGCAGAAAAAAGAAAAGAGACTCAAAAAGTCTGAGGAAACTCTAAGAGAGCTCTGTGACTACATGAAGAGAAATAACATCCACATCATAGGGGTTCCTGAAGAAGAAGAAAAAGAACAAGGGATAGAGACTTTGTTCAAGCATATCATAGCTGAAAACTTCCCTCAGTTAAGGCAAGAAAACATCTCACATGTTCAGGAAGCACAGAGAACTCCATTAAGGAGAAACCCAAAGAAATCAACACCAAGACACATCATAATTAAAATACCAAAACTAAATGATAAAGAGAAAATATTAAAAGCTGCTAGAGAAAAAAAGACTATCACCTACAAAGGAGCCCCCATAAGGATGACTTCTGACTTCTCAACAGAAACACTTGAGGCCAGAACGGAATGGCAAGAAATATTCAAAGTAATGCAGAACAAGAGCCTATAACCAAGACTACTTTATCCAGCAAGGCTATCATTTAAAATTGAAGGAGAAATAAAAAGCTTTACAAACAACAACAAAAAAAACTCAAGGAATTCACTACAACCAAACTAAGGCTGCAAGAAATGCTAAGGGGCCTGTTGTAAACAGATCAAAGGAGAAAAAGAATATAGCAAAAGAGGAATACAGTTTTAAAGAATAAAATGGCAATAAACAATTACATATCAATAATAACCTTAAATGTAAATGGATTAAATGATCCGATCAAAAGACATAGGGTAGCTGCATGGATAAGAAAACAGGACCCATACATATGCTGTCTACAAGAGACACACCTTAAATCAAAAGATGCACATAGACTGAAGATAAAAGGATGGAAAAAAATATTTCACGCAAGTGGAAATGAAAAAAAAAGCTGGGGTAGCAATACTTATATCAGACAAAATGGACTTTAAAACAGAGAATATAGTAAGAGATAAAGAAGGCCACTACATAATAATAAAGGTAGCAATCCAACAGGAAGATATAACTATTATAAATATCTATGCACCTAATAGAGGAGCACCTAAATATATAAAGCAGACTTTGATGGATTTAAAAGGTGAGATCAACAGCAATACTATAATAGTAGGGGATTTCAATACCCCATTAAAATCATTAGATAGATCCTCAAGAAAGAAAATTAACAAAGGAACAGCAAACTTAAAGGATATATTAGATCAACTCTATTTAATAGATATCTTCAGAACCTTTCACCCTAAAACAGCAGAATATGCATTCTTTTCAAGCGCTCATGGTACATTCTCTAGAATAGACCACATGGTAGGGCAGAAAAGTGTTCTCAACAAATTTAAGAAGATTGAAATCATATCGAGCACTTTCTCTGATCACAATGGCATTAAACTAGAAATCAACCACAACAGAAAAACTGAAAAGTACTCAAACACTTGGAAACTAAATAGCATGTTATTAAATAATGAATGGGTAAACAATGAGATCAAAGAAGAAATAAAAAAATTCCTAGAAACAAATGATAATGAGCATACATCAACTCAAAATTTATGGACACAGCAAAAGCAGTCCTGAGAGGGAAGTTTATAGCATAACAGGCATACCTCAAGAAGCTAGAGAAAGCTCAAATAAACAACTTGACCCTACATCTAAAAGAAGTAGAAAAAGAAGAGCAAGTAAAGCTCAGAGCTAGAAGAAAGGAAATAATGAAGATCAGAGCAGAATTAAATGACATAGAGGCTAAAGAAACAATACAGAGGATCAATGAAACCAAGAGCTGGTTCTTTGAAAAGGTAAACAAGATCAATGAACCTTTAACCGGACTCACCAAGAAAAAAAGAGAGAGGACTCAAATAAATAAAATTAGAAACAAGAGTGGAGAAATAACAACTGACACAACAGAAAAACAAAATATTGTAAGAAAATACTATGAAGAATTGTATGCCAAAAAACTAGACAACCTAGATGAAATGGACAAATCCTTGAAACATATAATCTTCCAAAAATTAATCTAGAAGAATCAGAAAACCTAAACAGACCAATTATAACAAATGAGATTGAAACAGTTATCAAAAAACTCCCAAAAAAGAAAAGTCCTGGGCCTGATGGCTTACAAGTGAATTCTAACAAATATTCAAAGAAGAACTAACTCCTATCTTTCTCAAGCTATTTCAAAAAATTCAAGAGGAAGGAAGACTTCCAAGCTCCTTTTATGAGGTGAACATAATTCTGATTCCAAAACCAGACAAAGACAATACAGAAAAAGAAAATTATAGGCCAATATCCCTGATGAATTTTGATGCAAAAATCCTCAACAAAATATTAGCAAACTGGATCCAGCAATATTTGAAAAAAATCATACACCATGATCAAGTGGGATTTATTCTGGGGAGGCAAGGCTGGTACAGTATTCGCAAATCAATTAATGTGATTCATCACATAAATAAAAGGAAGGAGAAAAACCACATGATAATTTCAATAGATGCAGAAAAAACATTTGATAAAATCCAGCGCCCATTCATAATCAAAACTCTCAGCGAAGTGGGAATACAGGAAACATTCCTCAACATGATAAAGGCCATCTATGACAAACCCACAGCCAATATCATACTCAATGGGCAAAAGTTAAAAGCAATTCCCTTAAGATCAGGAACAAGGCAGGGGTGCCCCCTTTCACCACTCTTATTCAACATAGTTCTAGGAGTCCTAGCCACAGCAATCAGACAAGAAAAAGAAATAAAAGGCATCCAAATTGGAAAAGAAGAAGTAAAACGATCATTATTTGCAGATATGATATTGTATATAGAAAACCCCAAAGTCACAGTCAAAAAACTACTAGACCTGATAAATGAATTCAGCAAGGTGGCAGGATATAAAAATCAATACTCAGAAATCAGAGTCATTTTTATACACTAACAATGAACTGTCAGAAAGAGAAATTAAGGAATCAATCCCCTTTATCATTGCAACCAAAAACATAAAGTATCTAGGAATAAATTTAACTAGGGAGATTAAAGACTTGTACTCAGAAAATTATAAAACATTGATAAAAGAAATCAGGGAAGATATAAACAAGTGGAGGCATATACCATGCTCACGGTTAGGAAGAATAAACATCATTAAAATGTCTATATTACCCAAAGCAATCTATAAATTCAATGCAATACCAATTAAAATACCAATGACTTACTTCAAAGATATAGAACACATATTCCAAAAAGTTATATGGAACCAAAAGAGAACACAAATAGCCTCAGCAATCTTGAATAGGAAGAATAAAGTGGGAGGTATCACACTTCCGGATATCAACTTATATATAAGGCCATTGTACTCAAAATAGCCTGGCACCGGCATAAGAACAGGCATATAAATCAATGGAACAGAACTGAGAACCCAGAAATAAACCCACACTTTTATGGACAACTGATATTTGACAAAGGAGATAAGAAATACATTGGAGTAAAGACAGCGTCTTCAACAAATGGTGTTGGGAAAATTGGACAGCTACCTGCAAAAAAGTGAAACGAGACCACCAACTTACACCATGCACAAAAATAAACTCAAAGTGGATAAAAGACTTAAATGTAAGCCGTGAAAGCATAAGCATCTTAGAAGAAAACATAGGCAGTAAGCTCTCTGACATCTCTCACAGCAATATATTCTATTTGCCGATTTATCTCCAAGAGCAAGTGAAATTAAAGACAGGATAAACAAATGGGACTTTATCAAACTAAAAAGCTTCTGCACAGCTAAAGACAATAAGAACAGAATAAAAAGACAAACTACACAATGGGAGAATATATTTGACAATGCGTCTGATAAGGGCTTAATAACCAAAATTTATAAAGAACTTGTAAAACTTAATACCAGGAAGAAAAACAATCAAATCCAAAAATGGGCAAAAGAAGTGAATAGATACTTCTCCAAAGAGGACATACAGATGGCCAATAGGCATATGAAAAAATGCTCAACATCACTAATCATTAGAGAAATGCAAATTAAAACCACAATGAGATGTCACCTCACACCAGTCAGAATGGCGCTCATCAACAAAACAATGCAGAATAAGTGCTGGCGAGGATTTGGAGAAAAGGGAACCCTCTTGCACTGCTGGTGGGAATGCAGACTGGTGCAGCCACTGTGGAAAACAGTATGGAGATTCCTCAAGAAATTAAAAATTGAACTGCCTTTTGACCCAGCTATACCACTGTTAGTAATATACCCCAAGAACACCATAGCACTGTTTGAAAAGAAGAAATGCATCTCCATGTTTATGGCAGCATTGTTCACAATAGCAAAGATCTGGAAACAGCCCAAGTGTCTGTCAGAGGACGAGTGGATTAAAAAGCTATGGTATATATATACTATGGAATACTACTCAGCCATAAGAAATGATGACATCGGATCTTTTACAACAACATGGATGGACCTTGATAACATACTGAGCGAAAGAAGTAAATCAGAAAAAACTAAGAATGATATGATTCTATACATAGGTGGGACTTAAAAATGAGACTCAGAAACATTGACAACAGTGTTGTGGTTACAGGGTTGGGCGATGGAGAGGGAGGGTATTGAGGGAGGGGAGGGACACAAAGAAAACCAGTTTGAAGGTTATGGAAGACAATTTATTCAATGTCACCCCATTAAAATTAATCAAAAAAAAATTAAGTACATCTCCCTTGTCAGTAAAAGTTGACCAAAGCCTTGAGTGATCCAATCAAAATTATTGTTTGTTGAAGTTATATATCATAAACTGATCTAAATACAATGTTTAAATACTTATACAAATTATTTTGTATTTTCTTCAGAAAAATTATTAATGTGGCATAATCAATTTTAAGTTCAGTGGGTATTACTCAAAGCTATATATTCTCATATATTGTCCAACAAACTTTTGTTGTAAAAAATGGTTTAAATGACTTGAAAATTTTTGCAAATCTTTAGAGGCAACACCTGAATGAACTCCATTTAGGTTTTTAATCTAAATAAGCTTTAATTAATTTCTCATCTCACTAAAGTCTCATGTTGTATTATACTAGTTCTAAAAGAATCTCATATTAAAGAATTTCTTTAGCCACAATTTTTTTTCTATTTTTATGAACTGACTTCCGGAGTCGAATCAGTACCATATATGGTAGACCTAAAACTTTTTCAAAGTCTGTTTCTCAAATTGTATCTTCTAGCTCCTCAAATAAACAGGTTGATATTTCCTGTTAAAAATTTTCAGTATTGCTCTCTTAAATATTTTAGTATTCTTCCAGTTACTTGCCTTGTCATTTGGGCTCATTTTAATAAAAAAAAAGAAAAATGTTGTTGTCTGCTGTTGTAGCTACCATAAATTTCAGGGAGTGATTTATTGCTATATATTGAAAAAAATTGAGGAAGGTAACAGATTTCTTATTGTGTAACAGAATCCCAATGCATGATTAAAATTCAAAATTTGCCATTGCATTTTAAATATCCATCTCAAATTGCCATATTTGCATGTGGCAAAGATGAAGGGAAAGTCTGTCTTTTATTCAGTGGATTGATTATTGCACTGTCGGATGTCCAGGGGCAAAAATCAAGCAGGAGAAAGAAGTTACTATTTGCAAAGTGTTAAAATAACAGCCAGATTGTTTCTTCACTTACTGTGCACAGTATGGGCTGGCACTTCTGTGGTAGTTTAGAAATCTCAAATGCTGTCAGGAGAAACAAACCAAGCCTTCCAGATAGAATAAAAGGGTGAAAAAACAAGCCAGGAGGAACACTAAGAATTTATCTGCAGTTGACAAAAGAATGGTATATTTGCTAACAGAGTGGTGGAAACTGCTTTGTGAGGAGGGAGTGCTCTCAGAAAATGCCTTTCTTCCATTTTCCTGTCTTTGTTCCTGAGTGTAGCTTAAGTGTTGATTTAATTAGCAGTGAATTCCTTTAACATGTAAAATTTTCTTTCAGACTCAAAAGCCTATGTAGCCTGCATGATGGCATTTATTTTAAGAGTTCATACATACTAAGATGATTATTGAAAGAAGTGTCATATGAAGTTTTTTCAGTGAAAACCGAGTGTATGAAAAAAGAAATGACCTTTTATTACATTAACTATTTAAGGTATTTACCTTAAATGGTATGCAGGACTAACATTTGTGGTAAATAGCCTCTCTCTTCCTTTCTCTCTCCCTCCTGTCTACCTCCTCTCTCTCCTCCAACACCTGCCCCCCAGTACCCTCATCTACACCCCATCCTTTAACCCCTAAAGAAATGTTAAGTGTCTGGAAATTTGCTTTTGGAGCAGTTGTAAGTTTAGTCACCAATATTATATAGTTGTAATATTAATCATCAATATTTCATCATTATGACTGGATAAAGAAGATGTGGCACATATACACAATGGAATACTACTCAGCCATAAGAAATGATGACATTCGATCATTTACAACAAAATGGTGGGATCTTGATAACATTATACGAAGTGAAATAAGTAAATCAGAAAAAACTAGGAACTGCATTATTCCATACGTAGGTGGGACATAAAAGTGAGACTAAGAGACATTGATAAGAGTGTGGTGGTTACGGGGGGAGGGGGGAGAGGGAAAGGGAAAGGGGGAGGGGCACAAAGAGAACTAGATAGAAGGTGACAGAGGACAATCTGACTTTGGGTGATGGGTATGCAACATAATTGAATGACAAGATAACCTGGACATGTTATCTTGAATATATGTATCCTGATTTATTGATCCCCATTAAAAAATAAAATTATTAAAAAAAAATTTCATCATTAGTACGAATTTTAATTGTTTTAAAATATTCTTATGGTAGTGACTGGAAAAAGAAATTTTAACAAAAAAGTCAATTAGCCAGCTTTACTCTTTTTTAAATTTTATTTTTATTTTTGTATTTTTCTGAAGTGAGAAGCAGGGAGGCAGAGAGATAGACTCCTACATGCACCTGACCAGGATCCATCTGGCATGTCCACCAGTGGGCGATGCTCTGCACATCTGGGGCATTGCTTTGTTGTAACCAGAGCCATTCTAGTGCCTGAGGCGGGGCCATGGAGCCATCCTCAGCGCCTGGGCCAACTTTGCTCCAATGGAGCCTTGGCTGCAGGAGGAGAAGAGAGAGACAGAGAGAAAGGAGAGGGGGAAGGGTGGAGAAGCAGATGGGTGCTTCTCCTGTGTGACCTGACCAGGAATCAAACCCAAGACTTCCACATGCTGGGCTGATGCTCTACCACTGAGCCAACTGGCCAGGGCCTAAGTAGCTTTACCGAAACTGTAAGCTGTTTGACTGAAAATGACCAACTGATCGATTTTATTTTTTTCTGTTATTTGATTGATTTTCTGCATTTTTTAATTTTTTTTTCTTACTCAGTGTAGGTCAGGTTTTATCTCATTTTGATAATATTTTTAGGGAGGTGGGTCAGTGGTAAGGTCTTTTTATTCCTCTCAATTAAGAGTGTTCCAAACTGATTTTCACCCTTAGAGATTTAGCATGTCATGTTGTTTCACTTACATTTCATGTTGTATCATTTGCAACTACTTACACACATTTAATATGAAAACTTGACACATTTACTATGAAAACTTATATAGAAATATCTTCACAATAGACTTTTTACCATCTAAAAATTATTCAGGAATAGAGGGTACTATTTTAAAGAGTTTCAGTCACAAGATGACAAATATGTACTGTAGGATAATCATTTATGTTTGCATACCTTTTAGACACTTAGAAAGGTTTCTTCTGAACTCCAAAGATAGTAGGGAAAAAGTGAGGAAATGAATGTAAAATCAATATATCAGTTAACAATACAAGTTCACAAGCCAATCCTGATTGTGTTACCATTAGCATAAGATTCTAAGCTTAATGATTTAGCAAAAGTTATATAGTTACATTTTTTTTGTGAATAAGTGCACATTGTTCAATCTTTTTAAACTACTACATCAAATAAGTAGCAATAAAGAAAGCCAGATCAGAAAAGGGAAATACAGTAACTCAAATTATTTTATTATTTTAACATGAATGCATACCTTATTTTTTTAGCACAGTTGTTTTGAAATAGCAAATGTTTTAGTGTTCAACAGACTGATTATGCTTTTGATTCATAAATAGATGCTCAAAAAGAGTTCTTGAAATGATGAGGGCATGAATATTTTTTAAACATCCTAAGAAAAAATATATACACAACTCTGTATATGCCTGCTATGTATTATATGTTATGTATAATAAATTAAATGTTACATATATATGTGTGTTTGATAATATCTAGTGATTTCAATTGACTTTATATTTTTGTATTGTTTTACTCATTTACATTCCTGTCCTTTATGAACACAAAATACAAGTCCCTCTGATTATTATCCTACTAAGAACTTCAGTCCTCATTCTGTTCTGTGCTTTCCTCCATCCGTTCCTCCATTGCTAACCATTTATTCAGTTCTTTTTATTGCTCATTACATGTTTCCTTCTTCACAGAATGCTTTTGACATCCTTTCTCCTCCATGATTGAATTTTCTTTGTCCATTGGGATATTAGGTTCATGAAGTCATTCCAATCAAATGCTGCTCATTCTCTTACATACCCATGTTTTGAAAATTTACTGTATTTGAAGGTAAATTAGTTATTTAAAAATATTTTTGAGTAATTGTAAAGAGATTATTATTCTTCCATCTCTCTGTAAAACCCATTAAAATGATTTCAGACAAATGGAGTACAGCTATGCTCTCCTACTTTTTAAAAATGACTATCATCGAAATTCATTTACTTCCCTGTAGTCATCAAGAATTTTGGCTACTTGCCAAAGCTACTTGCTGGTCTCTCTCTTCATCTCCGCCCCTGGTTCAATATTCCTGTTTCTGATCCGCCTGGTGCCTTAGTGTGAAAGGCTGTACTGAAATTCCATACTAAACCATGTAAGCTATATTCTACTCATTACATGGCCAGACTATAGATTTTCATCTCAAATGGAACTCCAGAATTGAAAATCTAAACTCTTCCAATCTCTTCTATCACTAAAACTTCAAACACCTCATCAGGGCTTTACCCTTATCATCTTACTGTTGTACATTGTAGCCACTCTATAATTCTTAAAAATTTGTTATATGTTTTTTCCTTAGGGCACTCATCACTATTAAGAATTATTGATTTGTTTGCTTAATAACTTTATTTCTCTCTCCAGAATGGAAATTTTTGGAGGAAAAACGTTTTGTCTTGTGCACTAATTCTTGAGGTTTACAACAAAGTACAATGTAGAGAAGGCATTAGATAGTTTCTGTTAAATTGATGAATGAATAAACCAATTCCAGTGAATCAGGGAGTTGTTTTTTTATTCTTAAAATCGAGTGTATATCAGATTAACTATATCTTTAAATCATTTCTATAAGATTCATTCCCGAAAACTATCTCAGAAGCATTCATATTTAGGGAGAATGTTTCAAGAGTATGTTTAGCAATATGAACAGTAGAAAATTAGGTACATTTTCTTTGATAATTGAGCAACACTTTTGTAGTTCTCTCTGCTTATTGATCATCCCCAGTGAAAAGACTGCAAATATTAAGGAGCCAAAAAACCAGCACGTTTAGTACTTTGTTAGCCATAAGTATAATTTGGGAAGTGACATATATATTCTCAAATATTTTGGAACAAAGCCTAGATAAATGTTATATGAAACTTCTGTTGCATTTCACCCAAAAGCCAGAGTACCCTCTAATGCATTTTAGTTGAGGTCATTGAAATAGTTTGCTTTATTTCCTTCCCTTTGCATATTAGAATGTAACTCTAATAAAAGGATAATTCTCATTGTAAAATGAGAATTAAGCAATAATAGGAGCTTTTAATCAGCACTGGTGTTACTTATTTACTAAGTATTAAGTAGACCATGTAATTGAGAGTCTAGAACATCAAGGAAAGCATTCTATTAATCTCTATATCTCTCTAAAATCAAAACACTGTGATGGCATTTGGAAGCAGTAGTAGTTCTTGTTAAATGATGAATCAAATTTTCAGTCCTGAAATCTGGTATTAAATAAAAATTTGTATTCATTTTCTTAAACTTAGTTTTAGCTTTCTTGTTGTCTTTTGTTGTGTTAAAGTCATTTGTTTTATGATGAATTATTTAATTATCATTAAATACTATGTAAATGTAAATCCATATGATCAGAGAAAGAGCATCTTAAAACCAGAGTTTTAGGGCTAGATGGGTCATTAAAGACCAGCCAGCCAACCATTTTATTTTAGAGGTTGGCAAAAGATGTCCCAGAGACTTAAGCTGACTTGACTGGGGTTTTACAGCTTCTAAAAATTGAACTAGAGTCTAGGTCACTCAGTGCTGGGCTACTTCCATTCTATTAGATAATTATGCACCATAAAGCTCATTCAGAGGGTAATATAATAAACCTGTGTTGTGTGACATTCTCAAAGGCAATGATTTCCAAACTCTTTCCATGATATATCCTAATGAGAAATTTTGAGAATACTCTCAGCATATCAAAAGTTGCTTATTAATAAGTTACTTATTAAAGTACTATATGCAATTTTCATAATAGAAATTAAAAATAATATAGAGTAATAACACTTTAAAATATTTTTATATTAATAACACAATCATCTTTTTCTGCTTTTCCCAAAATTATAAAATTTCAGAGAATATAGTATATTTTAATGTACTTTATTATTTTTGAAAATATTGGTTTAGATACCATTTGATAAAGTGACTTTAAATTTGGGTTTTGAGTTCTGTTGATTTTGATTCTTGGTTTTAACAGCTGTCATAGAAGTACTAGATTTAAATGGAGGAAATATAGGATATAATACAACTTCCAGTTATAAGATGAATAAATTCTGAGAATCTAATATATAGCATGATGTCTATAGTTAAAAATATTGTATTTTTTTTAAAGTGAGTGCAGGGATGATAGTGAAAAATAATCCTGCATGTGTCCTGACTAGGATCCACTTTGCAATGCCTATCTGGGGCCAACAATGCTCAGACCAACTGAGCAATCCTCAGTGCCCAGGGCCAACACTTGAACTAATAGAGCCACTGGCTGCAGGAGGGGAAGTGGGAGAGAAGCAGATGGCCACTTCTCCTATGAGCCCTGACTGGGACTGAACCCAGGACTTCTGCATACCAGGCTGATGCTTTGTCCACTGAACCACCAGCCAGGGCCCACAGTTATCATTTAAATTATTTGACTCAGAAATTCTACTCCTATATAATCTAAGAAAATTGAAAACAAACATTCACACAAATATTTACACACACTATTCATAATAGCCAAATGTTCAGCAATTGACAAATGGATAAATAAATTGTAGTATATCCATATAATTTATTTGACAATAGAAAGGAATGAAGTAGGCATACATGTTACAACATGGATGAACCTGGAGATTAATGAAAACTAGCACTTATCTCCCCACAGCAAACCACAAATATACAAACACAAAATTTTTACTACAAATTTCTGGGCATTCACAAGCCTCCTAAACATATTCATGAAACTCTAAGGCTCATTGACCCTATGGTAAAAATCCCTACTCTGTGAGATCCTGGATGAAATAATTTAATCATAAATAATTCTTTGGCACTCATCTTTATATTAGTTACCACATGTGAGTGGTTAATAACAAAACAACTACAAAAATAAAAGCAAAAGTTAGCATTCACTGGTAATTTATTCTATGCCAGGCCCTGTACTTGACAAGCACTTTCTCATTTGATTATCCCTGTATTACAGATGTTTCATAGCTCCAAAGCACATACTTCTGAGTCCTATCTGCAAAGTGATGAAAGTAGAAACCATCCTGCGTTAGAGTAGCAGTGAGGAGTTCTGTGTTATCAAGTTTAAGCAAAATCTGCTATTAGCTAGCTTATATGATTTTGAATAGTTACTTCATGTTTCTGTATATCGATTGCTCTGTTCATAAAATGAGAGGGTGGCCAGGGCAGGATATTTTCCTATTTATTAAATATTTTATTTATTGATTTTAGAGAAAGGAAAGAGAGAGAGCCAGAGAGAAAGAGGAGAGGAGCAGAAAGCATGAACTCTTCACTTCTCATATGTGCAAGCCCAGGTTTTTTAATTGGCAACCTCAGTATTTCAGGTCAAACCTTGATTCACTGCACCACCACAGGTCAGGTATTCTCCTATTTTATTTGCAAGCTCTTATATGTTATTATTCTAATGTAACTTAAATTTCTGTTTGTATGAGTGTGTATATACATGCTATCTCTAGTGGAGATTATTATTACTATTATTAAAATACACTTAAGTATGTTATTTCCAAATTAAATAAACTGATTTTCAGAGTATATTTTGGGAAGGGATACTGAAAATATCCAGCTAGTGTGGACTCCATAGCCAGGACCTTGTGGATATTAGAGATGGTAGGAATTCAAGATAAGGAAGTAGCTGCTTTGTTAAACTAGTTAATTCATCCAAGACAAATGTTTTTCCCAAGGTGAGAAACAATTAGTGCTAACCATTTGCTAACAATGGAGAGACTCAGGAAGGTTTCAAAGGAAGATCAAGCAACTTTTGAGTACACTTGTAGTAGAATAAAAACCAAGTTTAATCTGGGCTATTCCCATCACGTCTTATTTTCTGAGTGAAAATTTGCCTTAGATAGAACCTTTGTGCCTTCCATCTAAACGTTTCTGAAATTGTATGTTGAGGCAAAGCCAAAATATCAAGCTGGAAAATTGAGTCCTCTGTATGAACCTTCCAGTTGAGCGAAAGGAAAGTAGAATTGATGCCTGCAGAGTGTCTCCAAACTAAATGTATTTCCTCTGACAACAGGGCAAAAGTGCTCTGAAGATGACGTGGGACCCAAGCAGACATTTTGCTGCTCAGATAGTGGTTACATGGTTAGAAATGGAGAAAGATGTCTATGGATAATTGAAGAGGAGTAGTCCAGAAAGGGTCCAGAGAAAATAAGCAGTTCAAGAAATGGGGAAGAATATAAATGAAAAAAACAAACAAACAAAAGATCTTAGACACTGGTTGTTTTTGCTTAGTAAATACATTGTATCTTATACAGAGATTGAAGGACTAGTATAGTATTATAGAAAATTTTAAAGGGAAGATGTGATGAACATAATCTTTTTCTCTTTTGTAATGTTTGTGAAGAAAAGTTTTCCAGTTTTAATGTATTCTTGCTTTTGAAATGGAATGTCCTCTTCCCTTTGTTTAAACTGCTACTTCCCTTTCAAAACACAACTTTAACTTTCTTCTGATTTTTCTCTCTCCTATTCCTGTAGATTGATCACTGTTTCTTTATGCTTTTATTATACTGTGTATATTTCTATATTTTGTGTATATTGCTAACATACCACATGACACATTGTATTAGCAATCCTTTGCTTATCCCCAGGTTTCCTCTAACAGAATACAAGGCCCTTGATAGGGGATCATATTTATTTTATTAGTGCCTGGGTCCTGGCACATTGCATTTAGCCAATTTTATAAAAGATTTAAGGACAATTTATAAACCGCAGTATTTAAATTTTAGGAACTAAATTTAAATTTTAGGAATAGTGATCATGATGTGATTTTTATCATCTAGGTAAAAGAATACTTCTAAGTTGATTCTGCAACAACCAAAATTGTAGGCCCTCTAGAATTTCATCTCTTTGGAGGCTGAGGAAGCTACTTTCCTTTTCAACAAGGCAGCAGAAGTCTATATAGTCTAGGATGACCAAAAAACATGGGTATTTCATGATTTTAGAAAAATATGATACACACTAAATAAAGAGACTTAGCAAAGTATCAGCAGGAGTAGGAAGAAGCCAGGCTGTGGGGAGAAAGGGGTGACATGCAGTGTCTAACTTGGAAATAGCCTACTGCTTCTGGACATGTGTGACTGTAAAAAATGAATCACCATCTGTCCTTACCATTCCAGCTGCTTTTTGCTTGCCGGATGTAGCAAGGCAAGTGGAGAGGGAAGGAAACGTTCATAAACAGCTTGAGAAAGATAATTGTTAACCTTGGTCACAGTGGTTCTTGTAGGTAGAAGTAATAAAAGCAAACTACAAGAGGATGGAGGAGAGAGCTAATCAAAAGCAAGTGAAAAGGCATTCCACTTGAAAACTTGAGTGAAAGGGAGAGAAATGTAGGCATGCAGAATAGTTGGGTTAGGAAAATGATGTTCTTACTTAGAACTGAGATGGTGCTTTCAAGTTTGAATGCCCCATAAAGAGACCCAAATATTCAGTAAAATATGAGCAGGGAAATGAAGAGTCAAACTAAAACTACAGGTTATAGGCTATATGGGAAACTCTCATAAAATTCAAGATAGGAAAAAAAGGAGAAATTTAGAAATTATTTTTCTTTTGTATAATATTAACTAAGACCTTTATCAGTGATTATCAACTTCCTCAACAGTGTGTATTGCTTTGATCTGTTCATGTCTCCATTGGTGTGTGTGTGTGTGTGTGTGTGTGTGTGTGTGTGTGTGTGTATATATATATATATATATTTTTTTTTTTTTTACAGAGACAGAGAGAGAGAGTCAGAGAGAGGGATAGATAGGGACAGACAGACAAGAATGGAGAGATGAGAAGCATCAATCATTAGTTTTTTTGTTGCAACACTTTAGTTGTTCATTGATTGCTTTCTCATATGTACCTTGACTGCGGGCCTTCAGCAGACCGAGTAACCCCTTGCTCGAGCCAGCGACCTTGGGTCCAAGCTGGTGAGCTTTGCTCAAACCAGATGAGCCCACGATCAAGCTGGTGACCTCGAGGTCTCGAACCTGGGTCCTCCACATCCCAGTCCGACGCTCTATCCACTGTGCCACTGCCCGGTCAGGCTCCATTGGTTTATATTTTGAAAAAGATTTCTAGCTCAGTTACATTTATTAATGACAACCTATTTCTCATTAAATGTTGTAATACGACAGTTTCCCATTAGAGTGTCTCATGACCATGAAATAAGCTACTCTACACCGATTTATTAAGAATTCAACCTAAAAAATTTAATTCTGGTTAGATTGTATAATATATTATGATCTTAAATAACTACATATTTTATTAAACTTTTAGATGTTGAAAATAAATTAAAATATTTATTGCTTCCTTTTTGCAGTGTTTCTTAGTAGTGGCTTTATTGACATTTGTGATTAGATTATTCTCTGTGGTAGGGGGGTTGTTGTCTTATGGATTAGAGAATGTTAAAACAGTGTCCTTGGCCTCTATCCACTAGATGCCAGTCCTCCCCAAGTGATGACAATCAAAAATAACTGTAGACATTGCCAAATGTCCCCTGGGGAGCAAAATTAGCCCCAGTTGAGATTTGATACACAGTACGTTGGGACCCTGGTTTGAGAGTCACTCACCTAACAGGATCGCACAGTGTGGGATATAACATGTAGAACCAAATGACTCACCCACAAGGAGGAGTAGAGGAATTTGCAAGATGGAACTATCTATCTTTCATAGAAGGTGAAACATAGGGTATAAGAAGTATTGCAGAGCTAAGCTGTCATCTTTCTGGTCTCTAAATAGGAGTGTATTCATCATAGCATCAAGAGACATAAATTCAAAGTGAGACCACACAGTGAGCAAACTAAAAAGGATACCTCTTTGAGATCCTCCAAACTGATTGCTAAATTCAGAAAGAAAAAAGCAATTATACAGAAAAAAAAGTGTGAGGCTATGGATTCAAAAATTCAGACAAATTCTAATTCAGTGATGAATGCTGCTTATCAGTTTTGCAAAGGCAGAGAACAGATTAAAGTTTACAAGTGTTAATGTCTGGTTAGAAAGAAAGCTTAACTACCTAGGGCACTGTTCTCTGTTTTTTTTAAAAAAGCTCGACCTGATATGTGGTGGTACAGTGGATAAAACGTCAACCTGGAACACTGAGGTTGCTGGTTTGAAACCCTGGGATTGCCTGGTCAAGGCACATATGGGAGTTGATGCTTCTTGCTCCTTCCCCACTTCTCTCTCTCTCTCTCTCTCTCAAATGAATAACTAAAAAGGAAACTTTAAAAAAGTGCTCTTTGCAGTAATGTGTATAGGGAATTTTCTTGAATTTGGGAGTTAAAGGCTAGTCAAAATCTTTCCTCTCCCATAGTTCTGTTATACTTTATTTTTATTGGTTACCAATTTTCAAAACCTTAGCTGTTATTATAGTGACTGGGCTGACTTAATAATGGTCATCAATGTGCAATTATATTTTTTTGCCACAATTTTCTGTAGGTTTAAATATTAAGGCTTGTCTAAGAAAAGCTATGAATTAAAAATGAATCATAATCACTATCATTTTATCAGCTGAAGAGTGACTTGGGTGTGACCCTAGCTGTGTTAGAACATAGAGCAGTCTATTTGTCACTAATGGAAGCACTGGCTTGAGCACCACATTACTTAGGACAGAGTAATTAAAAGTGATCTCTATGTGATTGTTAGTTTTTGAGTTAGATTGATGGAACTTGGTTATCATCTGCGAGAACACAAGGCTCTGACACCATAATTTTCATATAGAGGAATGAAGAAGAGAAGAACATGATCAGTTTAGCCCCACTAAAGTCTCTTTGCACATAGTAAAGAGAGAGTGTATTACAATATTACTAGTTAAGTAGTTTATTACTAATGCTACCATTATTAACTACTACAGCGTGTCCATAAAGTCATGGTGCACTTTTGACCGGTCACAAGAAAGCAACAAAAGATGATAGAAATGTGAAATCTGCACCAAATAAAAGGAAAACCCTCCCAGTTTCTGTAGGATGATGTGGCAGCATGTGCGCATGCGCAGATATTGACGTCATACCATGTATACAGTGGATCAGCCCACGGCCATGCCAGTCGAGACGTGGACGGTACAGAGGAAAGTTCACTGTGTTCTGTGGCTCACTAAATTTGAATCCATGACCAAAGTGCAACATGAATATTGGCGCATTTATAATGAAACGCCACCACATAGGAATAGCATTACTTGGTGGGATAAGCAGTTGAAGGAAATCGGCAGTTTGGTGGAGAAACCCGATTCTGGTAGGCCATCAGTCAGTGATGAGTCTGTAGAGGCTATACGGGATAGCTACCTAAGGAGCCCTAAAAAATCTGTGTGTGAGCCCACATCGCACTACACTGAATAGGTATGAAACTGGGAGAGTTTTCCTTTTATCTGGTGCAGATTTCACATTTCTATCGTGTTTTGTTGCTTTCCTGTGACTGGTCAAAAGTGTACCATGACTTTACGGACACACTCTGCTACCATTATTACTCTTCCTAATGTTAACAAGAACTGCAGCAGCTTTGATCATGTTAAGAGCTCCTATTGTATACCAGTGCTTGACATTTAAAATAATTATTTAAAATCCTTCCAACAACCTGTAAACTACTAATATCTCCAATCTTGAGATGTGAAAATCAGATTTTGGAGAGATTAATTTCCTCAGGTGAAACTGTATTCAGTGGTGTAGCCTGGATTAATCAGGTTTAATTACCTTCAAAGCCCATGATTTTTGTGGGTTTTTTTTTCTTTTTATATATTACACAGAATCCAGAATAAAGTTCCCCTGATAAAGTCAAGGAATGAGGCAAGGAGAATGCCAAAGAACTAGTCTACACCCCTGTCATTTCACAAAGGAGCAGGAATCTTCCAGTTCTCTAATCCTCCTTCCTAGCTCAGTATTTGTGGAGAGGAGTTATTCTTCTTTCCTCATTTCTACATGTCATATGTCCTTTTCCCTAAGCTTGTTCATTCTCGGAGATGGGGAGATGGAATTATACATATAATTCAACTTTGTGGTTTTTTAGGTTTGGGAGAATGTCTGTTATCCATTGTTCAGTTCCTGTTTATGCTCAGTGACTGATAATACTGCATACGTTAATTAGAAACATTGGGACTTTGAACATCTAGTCACACTAAAAATAAAATTTGGAATCCTGGTAGAAATGACATTCATCTTCAACTCAAGTAAGTGAAAATTTCTATTTTTAAATATAGTCTTTGCCCCTTTTCAGCATGGTGAGGGAACAGACATTTTTGAAGAGAATGGGAATCATAAGCATCCTTTTCCTAATACATGTTTCTTTTCAAAGCAGAGAGATCATTGAAATGATAAATCCAAATGGTACATGATTCTGGTGAAATTAGCCAAGAAGAAAATCTTTTTTGAGATAATTAACAGTAACTCTTTGTTGTTGTTTTTTTTGCTGCTTTATTTATAATTTCTGTTACTTTGGAAGCCAAGGCCAATTAATATTCATTTAAAAAATATTCAAGCTTCTATTTTCTTGTTCAACATTTCTTACTGGGATACAACCCTGCTCATATCTATTTACCCATATTCATTTTAGTCGCTAATTTTTACCAATAAAAATAATAAAAGGCATCATATAAAGGTGACAAAGAAGAATATGCCTGTAAATGATCATTCATTTAATGCCTAGAAAATGGCTACAGTGCCCTCAGCGAGGTGCTGTGTACAGCAAAAGTGATTCAGTTACTGCCCTCACTGGACATAGGTTGGGGAAGAGCATTTATGTGTATTTCTTTGGATATGCTTCCCCCCACCTCTCTCTCATGATCTATTTTCTGCTTCTGGAATACTTTGAAAGAGCATAGGAGACAGTGTCAGACTAAACTGTATTAAACCTAGCTAGTTTTGAGTTCGTTCTGAACCTCAGCTTTACCTTTTATAAAATGGGGTGATCATACCTTCTCCATGGGGCATTTGTCTGAGTAGATGACATGTAAGGAACCCAGTATAGTGGCTGACAGAGAGGCAATTAATATTTAGCTTTTATTATCACCATCTCTGTTTCTTTAAGTCGTAAAGGAGATAAAAGGATCACGTATCTGGGAACTGAGAGTCCTCCGCACTATGAGGCATTTATGTGCACCATTTTATGAACTTATTTTTCCCACCTAGGTTTTAAAGATATTGATAATCTGAAGTCAGCACTAAGCAAACGCATAGCTAGTGGGAAAAGAAAAAAAAAACCCATTAATCAAAAGGAAAAGAAAAGAAAAACAATCTTATGTGACTAAATGTCTAGCTGTACTTGAACCAGAAGCTTTTCTCTGCCCAAGTAGTTTTCTGGATGTTGTGGTAGTCATCAGAAAACCATATATTTGACACATAGTTTATGCTCAATATCTTTTTGCTGAGCAAGAAAATGAACCAAATAAATAAAAATAAAAACTCTGCCCTTGATTAAATAGACTTGTAAAAAGACCCCTAGAAATAATAATTTACAAGAGTTAAGAGAATCAGTTAATAGTTTTAAATTTTATTGGTATTGTTGAAAATTAGAAACTTGTACTAATTCTGCATGATGCAAACTTTTTTTTGTTGTTGTATTTTTCTGAAATTGGAAATAGGGAGGCAGTCAGACAGACTCCCGCATGTGCCCAACTGGGATCCACCCGGCATGCCCACCAGGGGGTGATGCTCTGCCCATCTGGGGCGTTGCTCTATTGCAACCAGGGCCATTCTAGCGCCTGAGGCAGAAGACATAGAGCCATCCTCAGTGCCTGGGCCATCTTTTGCTCCAATCGAGTCTTGGCTGTGGGAGGGGAAGAGAGAGACAAAGAGGAAGGAGAGGGGGAGGGGTGGAGAAGCAGATGGGCGCTTCTCCTGTGTGCCCTGGCTGGGAATCAAACCTGAGACTCCTGCACACCAGGCCGACACTCTACCACTGAGCCAACTGGCCAGGGCTTGATGCAAACTTTTTAAAGATGATACATGTTGGTTTTCAGAGCCATAAATCCATGAGCAATAGGCACATAGGCAGTGTCTTTTATATAAAGACTTTAACAACCTAATTCAATCCAATAAACATTTTCAGAGATATATTATCTCAAGTAAAGTATTCTAATCTACTGTGAAATTGTAATACCTGAATAAACTAACAGAGATTTTATTCTGTTTTCATGTAGTCCTTGTTGTCTGGCAATGTTAATCAGAAAAATGTGTTACCTTACAAAAAGAAGCATTATTCATTGGTTTAGGAAGTTCTCCAAACACAATTAAATCATTCAAAATCCTCTTCTTTTGAAATGTTATGTTGAGTTGTTACACGGTTTATAGAAAGGCTCTTGTTAAATTTTATACTGGTTAAAATTTATTTTATCATGGAAAATAAATGTAAAATGGTCAGTGGCTTTATGTGTTCTTACTGTATTATGTCATATTTAGAAAATTGAAGAGTTTAGGCAAACATTTAAAACTTATGGACCCCTAACCTATAGAAACATCTAGTTCAAACCTGCATATCAGAAACTAGAAAATTGAAAAACAGGAAAAGTGTTAGGCTCAAAGTTGTTCACGTTGATCGGCAAACCACTATTATTTCTACTGAATATGGTGCTTTAGCCTTACCATTACTTCCCTTTCAGATAAATGCATTTTTGTAAGTTTACACATATTCTTAACTTTAACATAGTGATATATATATAGTTAGTGTATATATTTTCTCTTAGTTAATTTATTGGTCTGCTTGCCTTTCCATGACTTATGCACATTTTAACATGAAATTCTTTAAAGAAGAAACTGAGCAATAAAGTTTTATTTGGGAGAAAAGCCAAAACGTGGTACCCATCAGTTGACTGGTTGTTAGCAACAACAAACCATGCTTTATTTCACCCAAAGTAACCATTCTTGACATCCCCCTCTGTTTTTCCCTAAAATGCCATTATAATGCCAATGTAATGACAAGATAGTGCTGGGTTGTTGTTTTTTTTTTTTTGAGTGTGCAATTATCCTTAAAATTCTATTTTATCTATATTGAATTTTTTCTTTAATAACCATTCAAAGAAATATAAACACTTTTATTTCCATTGATATGTATAGATATATCTGTCTAATCTTTCTATATGCAGCCCCCTTTAGAGAAATAGCAACACAATTAGGTGGTAGTTAAAATGACTTATGTGTTTGATAACCAAAGAAGTCTTGCAATGGGAAAATGGGTGTTAAACATTAGTAGATCCTACTTTACTTAGATAAAATTGAACCTCTTGACAATTTTGCTAACTATGATAATAGATATAAACTCAGTTTATTTTTGTTAGAAAAAGTAATTTATCTAAATAATGTAGTTTATGGCAAATTGTGGTAGAGCAATAAAAAAATAACAGAGAAATATTAAGTTGTTGTTTTTATCAAAAACAGTAAAATCCCATGACAATTTTTCTCTTGTTCCTTATCACTGCAACAAGAGAGGCCTTATTTTGGATTTTTAAAGGTATTTATTTATTTAGGATGTTGGTATGTATTCTATTTTAAAAATCTGTGCAGCATTCTTCTTTTAAAAAATTATATAACTTGCTATTTGAATGCTCTTGGCTTCAGTTTCTTCATTTGTAAAATTAATGAGTTGATATTTAGCTATTTCTATTTTAGGACTTCCTGTTGTAAAAGTCAGATTCTATTATTTAGTTATACCACATGAAATAATTTCTTCTGTTAAAAAAATGTATTTGTGTGTATGTATTCAGAAGTCCTATCCATATTGTTCTGATTTATTAAAAGTTTAGCAGGTGCATAGCACCTGCCTGACAATTTGGACACACGAGTGTAAATCAAGAATAGGCAAACTGGCCCTGGCCGGTTGGCTCAGAGGTATAGCGTCAGCTTGGCATGTGGATGTCCCAGTTTGGTTCCCAGTCAGGGCACACAGGAGAAACACCCATCTGCTTCTCTAACCTTCCCCTTCCCCTTCTCTCCCTCCCTCCCTCCCTCTCTCTCCCTCCCTTGCTCTCTTTCTCTCTCCCCCCCCCCGTCTCTCCTTCCCTCTCTTCTATTCTCCCTCCTTTCCTTTCTCTCTCCCTTCCTTTCTCCCTCTCTCTCCCCTTTCCTCTCTCTTTTCCTCCCTTTCTCTCCCCTTCCGTCTCTCTTCCCTTCCCTCTTTGCCTCCCTCCCTCTCTCTCTCTCTTTATCTCTCCCACCCTCCTTCTCTCTCTCCCTCCCTCTCTCTCTCCCTCCTTTTCTCTTTCTCTTTCTTCCCCTCTCTTCCCTAAGCAATGACTCGATTTGTTCCAGCGCATCAGCCAGGTAGAGGAAGGCTCCGTGGAGCCTCCTTCTCAGACGATAAAAATAGCTCAGTTGCTATCATAGTCCCACATGGGCAGAGCATCAGCCCCAGATGGGGGTTGTCAGGTAGATCTAGTCAGGGTGCATGTGGGAGTCTGTCTCTCTATCTTCCCTCATCTCACTGGGAAAAGAATTTAAAAAAAGAAAAAGAATAGGCAAACTATGGTCACCTGGGTAAATATGGCCTGCTGCTTGCTCTTATGAATGAAGATTTTTAGAACATCCTCACAGCATTTGTTAGCTATGTCTATGGCGCTTTCATACTACAGTGCAGAGTTGACTAGTTTTCAAAGAGAATCTTGCACACGAAGCCTAAAATATTTACTAGCTGGTCTTTTTCAGAAAAGGTTTGCAAAATAAAAATATAATTTTATGTATATATTCATTTTACTCAACCTGTTACAGATTTTTAATGATTGCACTATTGTAAGGATTTTTGTTGTTGGTGTTCTAGGGTGTAAGTGTGAGTGTGTGTTTGGTCTTTCTGACAGTAAATTGAACCTTTGTTTTGTTCATTTTTTCAATATGTTATTCTGTTCAATGGTGATTAATCAACTAGAAACTGGTCATTTCACTTAAAAGCCAGTAATGTATGAATAAACACTCCTGATGCTATTTAAAAATGACTGTAAAATAGCTTAATTAAATTTTGTATTTTTGTCTGTGAAACACTGCCAATGACTTGAAGAACCATTTCTTTGTTCTATGTAGCTCTAATAGGTAACACTAAAATACTTTCTTTTTGTGAAAATAAAAATATATAGAAATCATTATATATTATCTTAAAATATTCATAGTATTTATGGAAGATTGAAAAGTAACTCCTATTTTTAAAATGTTTATAGTATTGATTTGAGAGAGAGGAAGGGAGAGAGAGACAGGAACATTGATCTGCTCCTGTATGAGCCCTGAACAGAGATTGAACTGGCAAACAGTACTTCAGATGATACTCTAACCAAGTGAGTATCCAGCCAGGGTGAAAAGTAAGTCCTATTTGTTAAATAAAGGGTAATCAGGCAGCTCTTTTCTCTCTAAAATGGTATTGATATTTAAAGTCTATTGTCAGTTTTCTCTTTGCTTTTATTTTTTCATATAGTGTGGTTGTGGGGAGGGAGAGGGGAGGGTGGAGAAAAGAAAGAGAAAATTCTAGGAGCCATAACAGTCTGTGGCACATGAGGAAAGGGTCCTGCTTTAGTTAATATTAAGATCTGATACTCGCTTAAGCTCCATGTTTCCCCTCATCTCTGCAGGAAATTAGACTTAATATAATTTTTACAGTTGACTCTATTATATGAGAAGATGATTAATGAAGATGACATTTACCCTGATTGTTGTGCTCTTTAAAAAGATATTCTCTATGAAGAGCTCATATTTCTAGGCTCCAGATGGAGATAACATTCTTCTGTGAAGAAATACAGTTGAATTCTGTTTCACTAACCACGTTCTCAGGTACAGATTCCTATCATGGTGCTACTTGTCAGGCTTATCAGAAGAGAGATATTTTCTTTGAAGCACAGCACTCATTAGTTTCTAAGCACTGAATCTCATGATCTTCTCCATCTTTTTTTTTTTTTTTTTGTATTTTTCTGAAGTTGGAAATGGGGAGGCAGTCAGACAGACTCCCGCATGCACCTGACTGGGATTCACCTGGCATACCCACCAGGGGGTGATGCTCTGCCCCTCTGGGGCATTGCTCTGTTGCATCCAGAGCCATCCTAGCACCTGAGGCAGAGGCCACAGAGCCATCCTCAGCTCCCGGGGCAACTTTGCTCCAATGGAGCCTTGGCTGCGGAAGGGGAAGAGAGAGACAGAGAGGAAGCAGATGGGCGCTTCTCCTGTGTGCCCTGGCCGGGAATTGAACCTGGGACTCCTGCACGCCAGGCCGATGCTTTACCACTGAGCCAACTGGACAGGGCATCTTCTCCATTTTTATTTAAAGTCTATTAAAGATGCTAATGTTCAGCCTTAAATTAAATTAAATTATTTGGAAATTTTAAGAAAATTTTTGTTGGAGAAACTTCAAAGACTTCAATTGTGGCCTAAATAGGTGATTCAGGACATGAATAGCTAAAAGCAGACAGGGTTTACATCTCAAATAGTTACCTTTTGGGTCATACAAGCAGGAGGGCTAACCAACTGCTCTAATCTTTTAGGAATTCTAACATCCTTGTCCCTTGAAAGTGGCATTCAGCCATTTTTGCTGATCAACGTCAAAAATCAAAAACCTTAGATATATTCTGGAGTTATTGAATGCTACATAGGCAGGAAGTAGTGCTAACATATACTATAACTGCAGTGTTACATTTATAGACACAGAAGGCAACATACATTTTGTACCAGGGGCAAGGTAGTTTTGAGGAGGGAGAGCTTATCTCAGTTTCTTCTCTGAAAAAGTAGATGCCTTAAATCTAGACTACATTTATTTGTTAATTAACTATTGATTGAGTCCCTCATATACACCAGTATTGTATTCTAATGGTACTCAGAGTCAAAGTGAACACCAGAGGCCTACGAGGGCCAGACAGATCCATAGACTGACTTGACGACCCCGGACTGTGACATCCAGTGGAATATAAAACAGTTTTGAGGAAACAAATCTGAAAACAAAATTTGAGGCATACAGTCCAACTGAAGCATCATTCTCCAAAAGACAAGATCAAGATCAGAGTCTAGTTATAGGGTCACAAGACTATACTAGAATTATTGGACAAACATGAGAGCCTTTGAGTTGGACAATGGGATGAAGAACTGGGCTTGGAGCTGGATGGAGGCTGATCAGAGGACTGAACTGTCCAGGCAGAATTCATCTTCTTACTAATGTAGAGTAAATCAGGGTAAGAACCTCTGAAATAAAGAGCAAACTCATTCAAGAAAAACTTTAAAAAAATTTTTTTTAATTTTATGGAATTTTTGTTGTAGCATCTCAATTCAGGACACCCAAGTTTATTTCCCAATAGTGACCCCTTAAGGATGATCTTAAGGATAGATGCCATGAATTTGTAATTAGGACAGAATGTGTTTTCATATTCATTATTACTCTGAATTATTTTAAAATAGTTTTTAACCACTCAAGTCAAATATTTTCCTTGCAATTGCATTTATACTATTGCTTAGGTAAGCCTTTCCCTGTGTGCTCTGAAAATCAACTTTCTTTTAATGCTTTGACTACCTGATCATAAATCTCAGATTACTGAAGTTCAAAATAAACTTTCCGTAGAAACAGTTGTTTGTCAATCTAAATTAGGAGAAATGACAACTTTTTCTTTGCCATTCTATTTGAGACCTTATCTCATTTGAATGAAAAATTATGGATCAACAAGAACTTATGTATTGAAATAAATTTAGAAAGCTTCTACTCTGAGTGTTGTTGGTCTGCTTTTTATAGGGCTTCTAACAGAAGACCTGTCTCCTTAGGGAGATGAATGCATTTTCTCAAATATATTTTAATATTTCTAGAACCTGGGCAAGTCTTTGATTACAAAAGATTTTTGCCAGACACACTAAAATATTTCTTCCATCTCTTAAAGTTGTAATTTAATTGATGACATGCCTTGCAATTTGAGGCTGTTTGGGAAATAAGGAAACATGGCTATTAAGATTCTTTGACATTCTCATATTTCAGCGTTATCTGCCCTTTTGGATCTATCTAATTTCAAACATAAGTCTGATAAGCTCTCTCTTCTAACCTAGTAAAATAATCTGCTCGCCTCTTCTTTTGGCCATTAAAAAACACTTTTTCATGACATCTTTATCCCTTTCAATTCCTTTTCCCATTTCTGACAGGAACCATTACTGTTTCCCTTAAGCTCTTCAATCAGTCCTTGAGCTTTCACTGTCAAAAATGACCTTTTGGTCTTGATAGAATAAAATGGACTTGCTCAAAATTTCTCCCATTATCCACCACACCAAACTATACCTTTACCAATTTTTACTCATCTTATTTCTAAAAAAATTATCTTTTAATTCTCTCCCTCTCTTTTTTATGCCTTTGCCCCATTATTGACAGTCTCTTTATCAGCTTCCATTTTCTCCATATTGATTCCTTCTCTTCAGAGTTTGACCATAACTGATTCTCTCATAATATAAAAATGACATATAATACATTTTTAAAAAAGAAAAAGTCATTGTCCTACATTTGTGTACAAAGTGTTGTGCTTTCTTTCTGTTTACCACCATCTCTTTAAAAATATTAAAAATATTATCATTGCTGCCCACCTCCATCTTTAGTGATTTCTTAATGTTCAGAAGTCTGAATATGCCTTCTTGGTGAAAAGCCTTCAGTGGTCAATAGAACTGCCCCAGTTACAACATCTAACGATTCTTTTTCAAATTCTTTTATTCTCAGCATCCTCAACTGACTATTTTGAATTTGTTCTTCATTGTTGCTATCTCTCAGGTTTCCGTGTTCTAGATCTCTCATTGCTTTATAATTTCACTCATGTTAATATCTTCACTTAATCTCTGATATGCTGATTGCTACAAAGTCTGTCTCTGTGCTTCCTCGAGATCCACACT
Organism: Saccopteryx bilineata; assembly: GCF_036850765.1. Classification (NCBI taxonomy): domain Eukaryota; kingdom Metazoa; phylum Chordata; class Mammalia; order Chiroptera; family Emballonuridae; genus Saccopteryx; species Saccopteryx bilineata. The sequence goes on along the minus strand of NC_089491.1, from coordinate 105,262,024 downwards.
TAGATCGGTACTACAAACTCAAAGCATCCCTCCTTACTTTCAGAACTGATTTAGTTCTGTATATTCGAGTGCTAAACTACAGACTTTTGGTAATCATCAATTCCCAATTGCTGACTCAATGTACCAAATCAACAGGCCTTCCTGGGTTTACCTTAGAAACATCTTTTCTAATCTCTTCCCTATTTCCATTCTTATTACCAAATTTCTACTCTATTTTTTATTGCCCTATAAAAACATATTCAAACTCCTTAGCCTGCCTCAAATCAGTTCAAACCCCATTTCTAACTGACCTCTCCAGTGTGTTCCTCTGATGCTTTCCCCCCATTCTTGCCGCTGTGGGCCATATATCATCTCCTGAATAATAATTTAAAGAATAAAATATTAAAAACCTTATTACTTTTAGGCTTTGTATTATTTTGTTTTGTAGGCTTTTACTGTCTGTCTTTTCCTTCTTAGCCTGGTTAAGTTCCACTTGTTTATAAATACCAATACATCTTTGTTAAAAACTTCCCTACTTTTGTACTCAGGTAGAAATAATTCTATTATTATTATCCCTTCTTCATCCATGTCTCAACTGTGGCTCTTTGATTTTTAAGAAACTGAAGCTTAGTTACACTAGATAAAAACAGATAACAGTAAGGTGATTGCCAGGAGAGAGGGAGGTAGAGGAGAGTATGGGGCCAGACATAGCGATGGATGAAGACTTGACTTGGGGGTGGTGGGTAGAACACACAATATGGTGTGCAGAAATGTGTTGTAGAATTGGGCACCTGAAGCCAGTTTAATTATGTTAACTAGTGTCATCCTAATACATTCAATTAAAGATACTATACATTGTGCCCGTAAAGTCATGGTGCACTTTTGACCTGTCACAGGAAAGCGAAAGATGATAGAAATGTGAAATCTGCACCAAATAAAAGGAAAACCCTCCCAGTTTCTGTAGGATGATGTAGCAGCATGTGCGCATGCGCAGCTGATGAAGTAACACCATGTATACAGCGGAGCAGCCCACGGCCATGCCAGTCGAGATGTGAACGGTACAGAAGAAAGTTCAATGTGTTCTGTGGCTCACTAAATTTGAATCTATGACCAAAGTGCAACGTGAATATCGATGCGTTTATAACAAAGCACCACCACATAGGAATAACATTACTTGGTGGGATAAGCAGTTGAAGGAAACCGGCAGTTTGGTGGAGAAACCCCATTCTGGTAGGCCATCAGTCAGTGACGAGTCTGTAGAGGCTATAAGGGATAGCTACCTAAGGAGCCCTAAAAAATCTGTGCATGAGCCCACATCGAACTGCACTGAATAGGTATGTAACTGGGAGAGTTTTCCTTTTATTTGGTGCAGATTTCACATTTCTAACGTGTTTTCTTGTTTTCCTGTGACTGGTCAAAAGTGCACCATGACTTTATGGACACACTGTATAATAAAAAAAAATGAAGATTCATGAGAGACAAGATAAAATGTACTTTACATACATTAACTATTTGTATTAGTTTTCTATTGCTATGTAACAATTCAGCACAAAACTTTTTGGCTTAAATCAATACATATTTATTATATCACAATTTCTGTGGGACAGAAACCTGGGCATAGCTTAGCTGCATGTTCTACTTAATGGTCTTTCAAATGGCTGGAATTAAGATGTCAGCCCACAGTTTGTACTTTTATCTGAAGGCGTGAATGGGGAAAGATTTCTTTCTTTTTTTCTTTTTTTTGTCTTTTGACAGAGAGAGTCAGAGGGACAGCTAGCGACAGACAGACAGGAAGGGAGAGAGATGAGAATCATCAATTCTTTGTTGCGGCTCCTTAGTTGTTCATTAATTGCTTTCTCATATGTGCCTTGACCAGGGGACTGCAGGAGAGCAAGTGACCCCTTGCTCAAGCCAGTGACCTTGGGGTTTCAAAGCTGGGCCCTCTGAATCCCGGGCTCATGCTCTATTCACTGTGCCACAAACTGGTGAGGAAGACTTATTTCTAAGCTCAGTTCTACACTCTCACATTCTTGTGGGCTATTGGGCTGAAATCCTCGGTTCCTTTCCATGCAGGATTTCCCCAGCAAGGCAGCTTGCTTCATCAAAGCCAGCAAGAGAGAGTGTCTGGGAGCAAGAGAGCAATTACAGCCTTTTGTAACATAGTTATGGATGTGTTATCCCATTAGCCTGTGATATATCATTGGGTACATGCAAGTCACTAGGTTCAGGGAGAAGATTACACATGGATGTGCATACAAGAGATGATGGTCATTTGTTATCATCTTCATAGTTTGCCTATAAAAACATATTCAAACTCACAGCAATTGTATGAGATACATAGTAATAGTACAATCTTACTTGCCAGAGTGGAAACTGAGCACTGAAAGGTTAAGCACAGAGAATAAGAAAAGGAACTCAGATTCAAATCCAAGCAGCCAGCCCCAAGAATCTTTGTGTTTAATCATGGTGGTCTCCATGAAAAGAAAGGAACCAGTGTAATGCTGGAATCAGAAGTAGCAATGCTGGGAAAGCAACAGTAGTGAAGGCGATGTTTCACGCCAGTATTTTATGATAACATCACTATGCTCCTGACTTTCTATCCGTGTGTCACTTTGTTCCTGCTGTTATAAGAAAATGCCCTCTGCCTGCTAGCCAGTGGATAGCCCTCTGATTCTGATCTCTGCCTTTGATAGAACTAATCCTAACCAAGAAAGTTAGCTCACCTAGTACAGAAAAGCTTCGGGACTTCTGGCGGCAGGTTATGGTGTTAAACAGAGAAGTTGAGTGCAGATTGAGAAGACAGGTCTTGGGTCACACCCTTAGAGCAGAATTCACTGCATCACACTGTATCACAGTGAGTTGCTAAAATGCCTGCTTTCCAAAACCGTTTGCAGACAGGACTGACTGACCAGGCTTCAATTACCTTTTTGTTCCCAAATGAATAACAGAGCGGAATTGAGCCTTTTGAGATTTTTCTGGGTAAGTTAATTTTCTTCACAAATGCTTTTTGTGAAGTTCTATAAAGATATTTTGATGATCATGTAACCGGCAATCTTAAGAGTGGGACAATCTGAATAACAAAGCTCTTATATGATTGTTGTCAATGACAAGGACTGTAAGTAAACCAAAGGCATGATCATCTTCTAGGGTCTTTTATTAAATAGTTTGGTGGTGGTGTTTTTTATATGTACTTGTGTTACTAAGGATCAACACAAAGAGTTTGGTCTCATTCTGTGATATTGGCAAGTACTCAAGAGGTAATAGAACCATAGTAGTAACAAGATTCCACACCGTTTCTCCATGGAATATTGTCCCTTAGGTACCTTTAATTTAGAATGTTTATAATAACATGTTTTAGAGTGTTTATCTATTCCTTCAAGTCTGTGATGATGAGTCAACAAACATGTATAAAATGTGTGTTATTAGGAACCAAAAGGCTGGATATTAATGACACTATGAATATGACAGTTTCTGCTCCTCAAGAACTCTGTCCAATAGTGAAGACATCTTGGTAAACAGATATAAAACCATTAATAAATTCATAGGTATTTATAGGACAGTCAGAAGTAATTTCTGTTTTATTTGAAGGTCTACAGGATTTGTTTACATTAGTTATAGAAATACTTGCCATATATTTCTTGCTTAGTTGTTCTTGTATTTGCCTCGTTTCTTATATTAGTAGTAAATTCCTAAAGGGCATACAACTGAATGAGGTTTTTTTTCTTCAACCCCTGCCTAGTAGTCGCATTCTAAAAAGCCTTCCCTGACTTCTCCTGTTGTATGCTTCATTTTCATAAAGCATTGGGCAGTATCTCCATCTGTTTCTCTAGACTATAAATCCTTTTATTGGAAAGAATTACATTTTTTTTAATATCTCAGTTCTAAAATTCCTGGTGCTATCCTAGGTCCTGTCTATTCAACACCTGATTCTTGGATTGTCCCGTTGGCATCCCTTCTAAGTTTTTTAGAAATACAGGTTCTTGGGCCCACCTTACATCCTACTGAATCACAATAAGCATTTTATCAATATCTCCAGGTGAGTGCGTGCCCATAAAATTTAATTAACACTGTTCTAGGGGATATAGTGTATCACAGCACAGGCTTTTCAAATGCAGTTGAAAGACCATCAACATCAGAATCATTGCATTTGGGGTTAGGTGATGGTTGGGTCGTGGTGGTGATGGTGGCAGTGATGTTGTTTATGAGTTTGTAAAATACATGTTTCTTGGCCTCACCTCAGAGCCTATTAATCTACTAAATCTACTTTCAAATGAACTTGTATGCTGTTATATTTTAAACAAGTTCTCCAAGTGATTCTTATTCTTATAGAAATTTGAGAAGTATCTGGGTAAAGTGTCCAAACTGGAGTCATATGCCCTTAGTTTCTTCTATTATAAAATGGGAGAGTAATAGCACCCACCCATTTGATTTATGGAACTGATAGAAAGGTTGCCTGAGACAGTCTATGCTCAGTACTTCGCCCATCGCTTGGTGCCTAGCAATCATATGCTAACAACTGTAACACATATTTGGTGTTTAACAAATGCAAGTCTGCCTTATAAAGTTGCTGGCAATGAATGGTAGCTACACAGTAAACACAGGATGGGTCTCAGGTAGGTTTACAGTTGTGAGTATGTGAAACACAAAGATCATTCTTGTGTTAGTGTTTACTAATTATTATATTATTTTCCATATGAACAACTGCAAACCTACTTTTGCCCCACCCTCACTTGTTTTTACTTTATTTTCTTCTTGTTTCTTCCTTTGCCCAAATTATATTTCGTGATATTTTTCTTTTCTTCTTCCCCCCCAATATTTTTTAATTCTTTGCAATACTCTTTATTACATTTAGCATAAATAAGTTCTTTGATAAATTTGGTTCCTCAAAACATTTGCTGGCTTTAGTAATAAAGAAACGTGAAGGAGCAGCAGGGCAATGAAGGATAATATTGAGACTGTGAGAGAAATGTGAGAAGGGTGATATCCAGAGGGTAAAAGGGTGTGGCTGTGTAGCCATTTTGAAGAGATTTCCTCAGTCATCTCATCATGGCTTGATGTCAAAATCCTCAGACTTCAATGTGGCTTCAAATACACTTTTCCTAAATCATTTTCAAAGCTTATATAGTTTATATCGTCAAACATTTATATAATTAAATGAGTGTTATAAAAGTCAAGATTTGCCCTGGACAGATAGCTCAGTTGGTTGGAATGTCTTCCCGGAGTATGGAAGTTGCTGGTTTGATCCCTGGTCAGGGCACATACAGAAACAGATTGATGTTCCTTTCTCTCTCTCTCTCTCTCTCTCTCTCTCTCTCTCTCCCATATTCTACTGCTAAAATCAATAGATAAAAAACTTTTTTAATAATATAAAATAAAAGTCAAGATTTCCAATGGAAAGGATGTCTGAGAAAAGAGAGAAAAAAATCCAAGAAATGTTTTGCTGGAGCTTGTAAAGCAATTTTACTAGAGCAGAAGGTTCCAAGTTAAGAAAGTAATTTGATTTAAAATATGCCAGTGTATTACCATCTTATTTAAAATATCTAAATAGGTTAATCTTGCATTTGCGAGACAATCTGGACTCTGCTCCATCAAAGCCTTTTGAATGGGCACTTGCCTGTATTGTTGCTTCAGGTCTTAGCACCAAGTCCCTAGTTCACTGCTCCAGACGGGTCTCCTTTCCCATTCTGCAGCACACCATAGGAAAGTGACTCAGTAAATACCTGCGAAACTGACTGACTAAATGGATGATTGAATGGATTATAAACAGATGAATGAATAATGTGTTAAAAAAATGAGCAGTGCTTTGGTTTATTTTTCCTTTCACTAAGTCTATGCCTACAGAATTAAATTTGAATAAAATGAAAAACAAAAGTGTTTGACTCATAGGAAGACTCATAGAGCTGGATAGCTCTGTCTATAAGATTATGTTTCTTTCCCTATAGATTCAGGTTGCTTTTCTATGAACTTGAGTCCCAATTTCTCATTCTATAAAGTAAATCTATTTAGTTAATCAGATTTCTTCCAAAAGAAACATTTGCTTGTATCAGCTATTCCTTGGTGTTTTAGATTGAAACCTTAGCTTAATTTTTAAGAGTAAGTCTATACATAAGTGCATTTCAATTGGATATTTTTATTAATTTGGGTAAAAAGGGAAAATTTCCATCCTTTTTCTAACTAAATCTGTGGATGGTTTGAATTAAAAATTGAAGAGTCATGGTAGTGTTCTTCAGTTATTTTTTTTCAATTAACAGCCTCTACATTGTCAACCTCAAATATGTTTAAACATAGAGATAAAAGTTGAAAAAAGGTTTGGGGTTAGCCTTGAATAAATCCAGAAACATCATTAAAATATTTCTACTACAAACTGATACATTTTTTTTAAAAGTTATTTTTTTAACTTTATTTTATTTATTCATTTTAGAGAGGAGAGAGAGAGAAAGAGAGAGAGAAAGAGAGAGAGAAAGAGAGAGAGAGAGAGGAGGAGGAGCAGGAAGCATCAACTCCCATATGTGCCTTGGTCATACAAGTGCAGGGTTTTGAAATGGTGACCTCAGTGTTCCAGGTCAATGCTTTATCCACTGCACCACTACAGGTCAGGCTCAAACTGATACTTTATAATAGTCAATTCTATTTGACTCTTTTATTTTTGTGTCAAAATTAATTCTTGTAGTGCATAACTGGATTTGAGAACAAGGTAAATAAAAATAAACTTTATGCTTGTTGGATCAGCTTTTTATAAATTGGTGATTTTGTAAACAAAACAAGACATGTAGTATTGAAGTAATTAATTTGTTGAGTCTCCAGAACTTTCTTTGCACAAAAGGCAGCTGGGCCTATGGCTAGGGTGTTTTTAACCACAGAAAACTATACCTACAGAAAATGTTCACATGTCACTGAAAACTTTTTTTTTCTGCTGCCCTGTAGTTGGGCATCATGAATACAAATTAGTGAGACTCTGTAAACCAGATGTTCTTACTCTGTGGTAACATTTAAGTGGTCTGTGGATAAATGTTTAAAGGTCCTGAAAACCTCTGTAATTGTATACTAAATGCTGGTATAATTAAAATATTCATTTTCTTGGAAGAGAGTCTATAATTATTATCAGATTCTCCAATATCTCCAATATCTCTGCAATTGCTTCTGCATCAAATGTTGTCTACTTGACTATATTTCTCACTAGATTCTAATCATGACCAAACATGGAACTTATTTACTATTGAAATCCTTGTACCAATCTCAATACTTAATAATAAAAAGGTACTCAGTGTTTATGAAAAAAATAAATGAATGTTTGAGAGAATAAATAAATGGACTATATCATCTGTTGTTAGTATCTAGCATCTTATGATGGCATGGCCCTTGCATTTAACTTTTTCCTTGGCTTAGAAGAGAGATTATCTCCATATTGTGTTTGCTGTGAGGGTTTCATAACAGAATGCACATAATGTGGTGTATATGTACCTAAACAGTTCTATAACACAGCTCAGAATAACTTTTAGTATATTGTATAATAAAACTTTTAAGTAAAATATTTAATTTGTTGTTATCATGAGAATCAACAAAGCTAATGAGATTTTCCAATGATATTTACCCTTCAAAATTATTTTACAGTTTTACCATGTAATCCATCACTAAATTGATATTTCTTTTGTCATTTATTGTATCTGTTAAACTAATGTACACATGGGCCATTATTCAGGCATCTGGGATCTGGTCTTCTCTTTTGTGACACATTTATAAAACACATGATGAAAGCATGCATAATATAATTATTGCAAAATATTCCCAACAGTCACTGATACCCCATGATTTTAATGAAGACTGATAAAAGAACTTAAGAACTAAGCTGCATTCTTGTGTTTACATTAGAAGCATCAACTCATAGATGCAGCAATTTAGATATTCATTAATTGCTTTCTAATATGTGCCTTGACAGGGGGCTCCAGCTGAGCCAGTGACCCCTTGCTCAAGCCAGCAACCTTGGGCTCAAGTTAGTGACCCTTGGGCTCAAGTCAGTGACCATGGGGTCATGTCTATGATCCCACGCTAAAGCCAGTAACCCCATTCTCAAGCCAGATTAGCTTACACTCAAACCAGCAACCTCAGTGTTTTGAATGTGGATCCTCAGTGTCCCAGGCTGACGCTCTACCCACTGTGTCACCACTTGGTCAGGCTCAAGCTCTTTTTTGGTGAAACTAAACTGTTACTTCAGCTACAGACAATACCTTTTTACTTTTAAAATGTTAGTATGAGATATTTCAGTAAAATAATTCAGTTGTATTTTTATTTATTTAAAATAACACAAAAAAATACTAACCAAGGTTGTTAAAATATGGTATCTATGGTAAGTAGATTACACCATTTTTCCCACTTCACTTTTATTCTTTGTTCTATTAAAAAGCAGTAAAACTAGAGATCTAAATCTTTGTTTTTTAGACAAAATAAATGCTTTTAATGTAGAAACTACCTTCTTAAGATTTAATATACATTAGTGGATTTTTAAATTATTTTTGAAAGATATTATGGTCAGGCTTGCTGATGCTTTGTCATAATTTGTTGGTTTTAAATCTCAATATAAATATAAAAGCTAAACAAAAAGAATAAGATGAGAAGACACACCAAAAGTGCTCTGCTGGAGCAGGTAGAGCTGGAATGTTGGCTCTGCATCCATGACAAAGGAATCCAATTCAAAAGAAAATTACAGGAAACTGAAATAAACAACCAGCTTTGGGAGTATAAAAAAGCCCTATTTTAAAATTTTTATATGGGCAGGGACTTGGCTCAGGGGGGGATCTGATTCTCTCCTTTAATTTATGAAAGGACACATACAGATCCGAAAATATTATGCACATTATCATCTGTCCATCCAAGATCAGGTACCTATTTAGGTTCTGAGCTAGAACTAGAATCCTGAGCTCTTCACTACACATCTTTACCACAATGCTCAATTTCTTGTGAAACTTCTGCCTAAATCTGTATCTTTATGTCTTTGGTAAAATACATGAAGGGAATCCTCAGAAAAGTCTTTCTGACATTATTGACTATATTCATTAGTTGCTATACACGATATTTTATCCTAAAACTTTGTTATGACATCAAATATTTACTATCTTAAAGTTTCTCTCTATTAGGAATCTAGGTGCAGCTTAGCTGAGTCCTCTAGCTGCGGAGAAACCATAGGGCTGCCAGCTAAGTGTCAGCCTGGGTGTCATGATCTCAGGCTCAGCTGGTGGGGGCTTTGCTTTCCAGCTCACTCACGTGGTTTGGTTCAGGTCCTCACACACTGCTGCTCAGAGGCTGCTCTCCATGCTTTGCTGCAGGTGCTGACACTGTGGCAGCTTGCTTCATCCAAGTGACTAAGCCGTAACAACCAGACAGAGTACTAGCAATAGAGCAGTCATATTTCTTATAACTGTTAATCCTAATCCAGAGGGACCCAAAACATTGAAGACATGAACAAGGTCCATCGATTACACACCAAAGCTTTATTGTCTAGCTCGGCCAAGCGGCGGGAACTCCAACAGGAATCTGCGGGAGAGCGCGCTGGCCCTTTGTTGTACTTAGTTTTTATAGTTTTGTAAGTGGGAAGTACAGAAGCAAAAATTGCAATTAGGAGCCCCTTACCACTATTGGTTATAGTCATATGTCCTTTAACATGATAGGACCATGTTCAATTTGCAAGCCATACATCCTTTTGGAGAAAACAAAATTTACAAATCAACACATTGGTAGAAAGATGTCTCTTTACATATTAAAAGGCTTTCCTATATTATCTAGTGTTTATCTGCTATTTCTCTGTTTAGAGTCACACGTGTTAACCACACGCATTTACATAGGAGAGGTAGTTTCTGTGGGGATAAATGTCCGCAAATGGCTCATAGTTATAAGAAAAGGTTTATTTTGGCTTTTCTCTCCCTGTACCTGGCTAGCCGTTCACCCCTTTCCCCACAGGTGTGGTGGAATGTCTGGGGATCCATGTTTTCCTCCCCTTTGCATTTACAATACAATGCCAAGGGCCATCCTGACTATGCCAATCACACAGTACAGAGACTATTCTCACAATTTCTCTGCACACCTTAACCCAAATTAATAAAATGTTCTCCAAGCCTCTTAAAATATTAATATTAATTCTGTAGCTTTTGGTACTTTACAACACCTGCGGGTGAAGTGGCTCAATGGCTCCTCAATAACCTAATCTTGCCATCTTCTCTTTATTAGAAGCAAGTATCTAGATTCACCTCCCACATGAGGGCATGCCTATCTCTTCAGTAATCCCCCCCAGGGATTACTGGGGGGTCGTTTTGTATTCTGTTTACCACATTGCCCAAATCCCACTTCTCTGTGCTCTCACAAATCAGAATAAAGCACTTTGTAAGATGTCTATGATTGCAATATTGCATGAGAGAAAGATGGGTTGAGGGTTAGACATTAGAGTGTAGCCTTCTACCTAGTGTCTTCATTTGCATGAATTTTCTATAATTGTGGTCTCTTCCCTTGACCATGAGTTCCATGAAGATGAATGCCATTCTTGCTAATCCTAGTAACATTCCCTCTCCCCCAACACATGCCGTTATATCTCTAAAACCTCTTGAGTTAATGGCACGAATCAGAATACAATAAATAATTAGGAATAAATGAACAGATTGTGTCCAGAGAATATTAGACTTGCATACAGGTTCCTGTCAGATGCAGAAATATGTGTATTAAATTAAAAGCCAGAAGAAATAAAGACAGTGTCATAACCTGTCACAATTGTTTGGTGTCTTATTTCTTGGCACATCAAGATATCTGATGTAGCATATGTTCATGTACAAAACATTATAAGCATGAAATGAATGCTTAAAGAGCAGGCGGACACTTGGGAGTAAGGATACATGGTTACTTTAATCACTCACCCACCAGTCGATCAGCTTGGAGATCTTGACATGTGTTCTGAGCTCGGTCTGTGCTTTATGTGGTCCAAACGTACTAAATGGTCCCTGATGTAAGAGTACTTATTATCTAATCAGTGAACTAAGACTAATATATGAAAAAGCAGTTAATGTTGTGTATAAATTTTATGCATCAAATGAATGGAAAGGACAAAAAGAGGTTTAAAAAGGAAGAGAATTTTCAGTTGAGGTGGTGAGTGAAGACTTCACAGCAGTTCCCGTTGTTCCTCTGCATCTTCTTCAAGGACTGCTCGGATGTAGGTGGCTAAGCAGGGCAAGGGGAAAGAGCGTTTGTGGGGGAGACTACTGTGGACAGCATTGGGGGTTGAAAATAGGAAGCTCAGTAAGTAATTTTAGAGGAATAACAAGGAAAAAAAAACAATGCTTCTCAAAGATTCAGTAGAATTAAGGTTCTTATTGGTTTTACTTTGAAAGGCAGAAATTTACTGGTCACAAAAATTTGTATTTTTGGAGATCTCTAACTCCGGCCTATCTCTAAAAGGCAGGAGATAACAAGGCCAATCCTGAATTCATTTTGGAAGGAATGCCTAGATTCCTCGGTTTGTCTCTGAATTCTGAGTGCATGAAAATATGCTCTATATTACCACTAAGCTTTTTTGTTTCAAAATTAATTTTTTTCTTCATCTCGCTCCTCAGATTTTGGGCAATCTCAGCTATTTGGGAATGCAGATAAAACCAATTCAGACTGATGCACAAATGACGGATATTCCTGGGACTCCCCTGAAGGGTTTAAATGAAACAAAGCAAAACAACAGCCAGAACAAAAACACTCCAGGAAGGGAAGTCATGCCATTAATTACTTTGGGGAAATGAAAGCTTACTTTGCATTCTACAGGTTCAGGAAGGAAGTCAACCTCTGTGTATCCACCTGTTTTATACACTTAGTTTCCTCAAAGGGACCTCATAGCTGTTCTTGCACTGGCTACACACTCCATCGGCTTCATTTGCTTGAAACCAGTTGTGCTTTCTTCACTGCAACTTTTACACACACATATCCTGCCCCAAGCTAGGTCTAGACTAGTTTGTTTTTTAATGAATTGGGATACAATATGTTGAAAGGTGTTTTAGTCTCTTCAGGTTCCCAGAACAAAGAATCACAGCCTGTTTGCTTAGACAACAGAATTTTATTTTCTCACAGTTCTGGATACTAGAATTCCAAGATCAGGGAGACAGCAGGGTTAGTTTCTCCTGAAGCTTTTCTCCATGGCTTTCTCACTACATCCTCATGTGACCTTTTCTCTTTATGTGTGTATCCTTGATGTCTCTTCATCTTCTCATAAGGACACCAGTCTTGTTAGATTAGGACCCTACCATAATGACTGCATTTAACATTCATTACGTCTTTAGAAGCCCTATATAGTCACATTAAGGGTTAGGATTTCAACATTTGAATTTTGAGAAAACACATTTATTTTATAACAGTTGGATACCTTTCACTTAATTTTACAAGGAAAAATCTTTAGTTTATGTTTTACGGTAGTCTATAGAGGACAAAGTGAAGGCAAAGAATGTTTTAATTTGATAAACACGTATTGAGCATTTGTTGGAAACTAGTGCTAGGCTAGCCCCTAAACATTCAAAGGCAGTGAAGACATTCTCATACTCATTACTTCCTCATTCTAACAGATGAAACAGATGTCTAAATGCATAATTACAAGGTGTGCTGGTTAATTTTATGTGTCAATTTGGGCCATAGTGTTCAGATATTTGGTCAAGAATGATTCTGGCTGTTTCTGTGAATGCAGGTTGTTTGTTTTTTAATAAGATTAACATTTAAGTCAGTGAACTTTGAGTAAAACTGATTGCCCTCCATCATGTGGGTTGGCATCATCCATTTAGCTGGTTTTAATGGAAGAAAGAGCTGCCCTGAACAAGGAGGAGTTCTGCTAGCAGACAGCCTTTAAACTTGAAGTATAACATTGGCTCCTACTAGGATCTCAGCCTCCTGACCAAATCCACCTTGCAGAATTTGGATTTGCAGTCTTCAAACCAAATAAGCCAATTCTTTAAAAATCTCTGTAGCTACAAATAAACATATCCTATCATTTCTCTTTCTCTGGAGACCATTGACTGATGCACAAAGTAAACTTTAATAATAGCACATACCTGTTCATTTAGTCACCCATCTTTTCCTGTACTGGTTTCACTGTTTAGATTGTATCCCTTTTGGGACACGGAAGCAAAGGCAAGGAGCTAGAATATCAGTTCTAGATCTCTATTCAAACCACTGGAGAAAATCAGCCCATGGGGTATGGTTTTCATGCTATACAGTTTGATTTTATAGTCAGCAATTGACAATTTTACACAAATTAGAATAAATGTATCAAACTATTCTTTCTGATCTAACAGGGCTGGCTGTAGTGCAAAGACTTCTTCGTATGAGAGTCTGATGGTAATTGTGCACACAGACACTGTATAGCATACTGGAAGGGTGTGTGTGTGTGTGTGTAATATAGTGTAAATCTGTGCCAGGGGCATGCACTAGGCTGTGTGTAATTGTATGTAAGTAGCACAAGACTCTGTATTTCCAGAGCGTGTTTTGATTACTTGCTAACTTACAATCTTTCCTAGTTAGCTCCTAACCTTGCCTGAAGAGGATCAGTGATAAGAATTATCAGCTTCTTAGTGGTGTCTAGGGACACTAAAATGCAAGGACACAGATCACCTGCCATATATTATACTGCAGGCCTAGGAAAGTATGCTAGTGCATGGAGCGAGCTCCTTACCTGTTCATCCTTGGAAGCCACTGCTGGGATCTGAAAGGTCCTTTTTTTCTTTTTTTTCTATGTGAAATCTTACTGTTGTCATCTGTGGTATAAAAATAGAGGGAAAAAAGCATCTTAATGGGTATATAAATGAAGGTTATATTTTTCATTCCTAAAATGAAGAACTGTGCTGACTTGAAACAAAATTAAAAAGAAGCTTTGATAGTCCATAGGGTTATAATAGTTATTTTACCACTCTGTGCACAGCCTGCAACACAGGCTCAGAGGGAGCTAAAGAAATGATAAGCCCGACATAGAGTTCATAGAAGGCATGATGTAAAAATCCATATTTTTATTTATTTAATTGAAATATATAATTATGACCCACCAAAATGTTTTGTATGATCTCACCAAAAGCATAAAAAAAAATTCCATTTTAGAACTGTAGCTTTTCACTACTTTCTGTAGCAGGATTACCTCTAACAAAACTTGAAAAAATAATTTTGTTTCCTTGTATCTCGATCATAGCCCTAAAGACCATTCTGCTAAATCCTCATTTTGCTTATGAGATAACAGATTCAGAGAGGTGAACAATTTGATTTTGTGTATTTGTGTTTTTGTGACTAAGGATGTTAATTTTCAACACCATGAAATTCTTTCAAACACAAAAGTACAATAAGGCTTGCTACATTTATATTACTTTCACTCAAACTTTGTCTGCTACGAATCTGGCAAATTAAATAAAAAGTAATTGGTAGAGCCTGGTGTTAGAGTTGACTACTGTTCTAACTGAACTGATGGCACAATTGAATCAAAGCCAATGGTTGAAATGGACATTTGGGAATATAAAGACTGGTGTGTGCTTTTCCTTTCATCATGTTCTTTCATTATTGAGGGAGTAAAATGGCTCCCAAACCACTAACCCATCTTCAGAAACTATCATACACAGGATAAGAGCAAAGATTTTGGTATCAAAGAAACCTAACTTTTAGTTCTCTCTCTTCTATTTTATTCTATGTAACTTTGATGAAGTGTGTTAACTTTTGACAGAATGGTAACTACCTTACAGAATATTCAGGTATTAAGTGGTGCAATACCTAAAAATGTTCTTTAAAGAAAAGCATCTATTATCTTGTGATTATTACTGTAATGCAGTGGTTCTCAAAGTGTGCACGAGGGCACACTGGTGCACCCTAGTCGATTTCCAGGTGCGCCCTACGGTATTCAGAGAAATATGTGCCTGTTAGGGACCAAAAGATTAACAGGGTTTTTGGAGTTTAGATTTTTGGGGGACAGAGGTATGGGGAATTGGCTGTAAGCTGACAGTCTGTCCAACCCCCCACCTCACTTGCCTGATTAGGTTGCAAAAGGCTGTTAAGCTGTAGTCCTGGATTGTTTACACTACCCCCCATGTTCCCTAGAAAGACTGGAGGTGTTTCTTCTATCTTTTGTTTGGTGTAAATTTAAGATGATATATATGGTGGGGGTTTTCTGCACTCAACACAATTAAGAGTAAAAAGAGAGGAATTCTTCAATGTATTGATGAGGAATTGAGAGCTTGCCTTTCAAATATATGCCCAAACATTGAAGAAATTGCTAGGACACATCAGGCTCATGTTTCTCATAAACACAAGAATAAAAATACTTAACACATTCATTCCAGGACCTATCGAATTTACTAAATCTTACTAAGAATGTATCTATCTATCTATCTATCTATCTATCTATCTATCTATCTATATAAAGATAACATTTTTGTCATTTTAAAACTTTTAATCCCTCTTTTTTTCATTTTTTTTTGTTTGTTTGTTTTATGTGCCTTTACCATGGGCCTTCAGCAGACCAAGTAACCCCTTGCTTGAGCCAGCGATGTTGGATTCAACTAGATGAGCCCTCACTCAAGCTGGCGCCCTCTGGGTCTCGAACCTGGGTCTTCCGCATCCCAGTCCGACGCTCTGTCCACTGCGCCACTGCCTGGTCAAGCTAACCCCTCTTTTTTACAAATTCTAAAAAGCATAACTCAAAAAATGTAACATAAAAATGTTTTTTAATGTCAGAATAAATTTAATGTCATATTTATTTTAATTACCATAAAAGCACAGTTGGACTTTATATATATTTTTTAATATTTGACTTAATTATTATAACATATTTCTCAGAAATTTGTATATAGGGTGCCTAAAATTATCTGTAGAATTTAAATGTGCCCCAACTTCAAAAAATTTGAAAACCGACCTGACCTGTGGAGGTGCGGTGGATCAAGCATCGACCTGGAATGCTGAGGTTGCTGGTTCAAAACCCTGGGCTTGCCCAGTCAAGGCACATATGGGAGTTGATGTTTCCTGCTCCTCTCCCTTTCTCTCTCTCTCTCGCTTCTCTAAAATGAATAAATAAAAATAATTAAAAATAATATATATATATATATATTGTATTTTTCTGAAGCTGGAAACGGGGAGGCAGTCAGACAGACTCCCGCATGCGCCCGACCGGGATCCACCTGGCACGCCCACCAGGGGGCGATGCTCTACCCATCTGGGGTGTCGCTCTGTTGCAACCAGAGCCACTCTAGCGCCTGAGGCAGAGGCCATGGAGCCATCCCCAGCGCCCGGGCCATCTTTGCTCCAATGGAGCCTTGGCTGTGGGAGGGGAAGAGAGAGACAGAGAGGAAGGAGAGGGGGGGGGGGTGGAGAAGCAGATGGGTGCCTCTCCTATGTGCCCTGGCTGGGAATCGAACCCGGGACTTCCGCACGCCAGGCCAACGCTCTACCACTGAGCCAACCGGCCAGGGCCAAAATATATTTTTTAAAAAAGTTTGAGAACCACTGCTATAATGATTGTTATTATGGTTATTGCTAATATTTTCCTTTGTCTCTTTTCATATAAGTTTTCAACCCCCTCTGTCTTTCTTGTGAAACCTAAAATGTAGGTTAGAAGGGAGAACTATCATGGTTAATGAAATATCCAGAGGAAGAAATATATCCCAGGATAAGAGAGGGGTGATTATCTGTATGAAAAAAAATCTACTTCTGCTTAAACGTAAATTATAAATTTTTTTAGTATATTCATAAAATATAATACACATTAAAAAATAAAATAAGAGCTAAATATATCAATGAATATATCTCCCAAATAATACTGAGTAGAAAAAGGAATTGTAAAAGGATATGTATATTATTATACAATTTGTTTAAGTTTAAAAAATATAAAAACATAAGTTTTAAGTTTTAAAAGATATAGCTATTATTTACAGATATGCACAGATATAATAAAACTATTTAAAAATCCATGAGAATGGGCCATGGCCTGTTGGCTTAGTGGTAGAGTATCTGCCTGGTGTGTGGATGTCCTGGGTTCAATTCCCGGTCAGGACACACAGGAGTAGCACCCATCTGCCTCTCCATCCCTTCCCCTCTCCTCTTTTACTATCCTCTATCTCTCTCTTTTTCTCTTTCTTCTCCTGCAGCCATGGCTTGATTGGAGCAAGCTGGCCCCAGGCACTGAGGATGGCTTTCTGGCCTCTCCCTCAGGCACTAAGAAGAGTTTTTTTGCTAGGCAATGGATCAATGCCTCAGGTAGACAGGGCATCACTCCCTAGTGGGCTTGCAGGTGGATCCCGGTTGGGGTGCATGTGGGAGTGTATCTCTGCCTCCCCTCCTCTCACTGAAAAAAAAATACATGAAAATGGCAATTAGCAAATGTAAGCTTGTGGTTACACCATTCAGAGAAGAAGGGAAATAGGCTGAAGAAGAGGACATAGTGACTTCAATTTTTTTTAAAGAACACGAAATAACAAATTTGTATACTTTTGATATTTCATAAGACAAAATTAAATTTTTCTGTAATTTTAGTTCAAAAACTGTACAGTAATATTTAAATAAGTCCATTTTATGCAAAAGAAACATTCTAACACAGTAGAGTCTCATAATGCCTTGGCAAACACAAATTTGATGCTTTAGGATTTTATTTATTTATTTATTTATTTATTTATTTATTTTTGATCCTTTAGGATTTTAATATGCTAACAAATTTTCAAACTCAAGCAAGTTTAGAAATTTTTCCATATTGAATTCTTTTAACTATGTGTCCTTTTTAAATTTATGATTTTAATTTGTGTTTACATAGATTCAAGTGTCCCACTGATTATATCTCCCCCCACCCTCTTATCCCCTCTCAGTCCCCCCATGCCTTCTCCCTCCAAGTGACTTCAATTTTATTTGCAGTGTTTTCTAAGCTGAGTAGTGGATGTGTGAGAATTTATTATATTTCCCTTGTACTTACATGGGACTGAACTATTTCATAATAATGAAAAAAAATAAAAAAGAGGTAACTTTTTGGGAGGATAAGAGATATAGGAGAATAGGGAAGGGATGACCCTATTATCTAACAGGACATCTACTCAGAAGAAATTAGGGGATTACTGAAGAGGTAAACTCAGGGAGAGAATAAATATGTTTTCTTTTCCTGTTTGAGAGCCACAAATTCTTACTCCTGCTTGTCCCTAAAGTACTCAGGAAAGTGGCACTTATAGCAGCTAACACCATTTAGGAGGTTCCTAATGTGTTCCTCAAGGCAACATCTACTATTTGCCTTGAACTCTATGAACTACAGTTCAGTACAAGAAACAGGGAACTCCTCTGGCTGGAAGAGGTGTGGAGGGTGATACAGGAAGAATTACCCTTCCTCTGATATAAGAGGTATGTGTGTGTGCACGTGTGCATGTGTATGCATCACAAGAAGTTTATCACCTTAGAACTTTATTCCTATCAGAATGATGGGTATATAAAGGAGTAAAGAAAAAATTCTGCAGCCTGACCAAGCGGTGTCGCAGTGGATCTAGCCTCGGACTGGGGTGCGGAGGACCCAGGTTCAAGACCCCGAGGTCGCCTGCTTGAGCGCGGCCTCATCTGGTTTGAGCAAAGCTCACCAGCTTGGACCCAAGGTCACTGGCTTGAGCAAGGGGTTACTCGGTTTGCTGAAGGCCCACAGTCAAGGCACATATGAGAAAACAATCAATGAACAACTAAGGTGTCGCAACAAAAAACTGATGATTGATGCTTCTCATCTCTCTCCGTTCCTGTCTGTCTGTCCGTCCCTATCTATTCCTCTCTCTGACTCTCTTTATGTCTCTGAAAAAAAAAAAAAAAAGAAAAATTTTCACAAATTTAAGGAAGTTATTATTCTGGGCTGAAGATATGTACAGCTAAATTTTATAGACTGGTTTCCCATAGAATTTGTCCGACCTAACTTCTTATTCTTTCTCTGTGCGCCTGTAGCTTGTAGATAGGTAATTTTTACTCTTCCTTCTTCAAAAGATAAAAACAGAAAAATAAAATCGAGCAAAAATATCCATGAAACCATAGATTTCTCAAAACCTTATAGAACTAATGTTAGGTTTATTAACTTCTCAATGACCCTTTACATTTGCTGCCATTCTAGCTTTCAGCCTAACAAATGACTTTGTGATATTAATATTAAGACCAAATGTTTAAAAACAACATTTTGAAATAAATAAGCAAGAGATATTTGGTTTGGAAACTTTATTTCCTCATCGTTGCCTGGGAGTGGGATATGTATGGCTGAGAGTCTACTATTCATGCCAGAGAACTTTTTAAATTCACAGATAGAGCAATTTACATTCACTGTGGCTTGCTACCATAGCAGCTGATTCTTAAATTATTTATGCAAGGAAGCGAATTGTTCTGCTCTTTATCTGAAATTATTCCAACTGCATGCCTAACAAGGCTAAACATTTCACTGAAAATTCAGCTTTTATAAAGCTTATCTTTTTTATATGCCAAGAAAGATGATCGTGATCACAGAGTACAAAGCTATGCCTGGACTCTTGAGAGAGTAATAGCTAGAACTGTGATAGCAGATTCTATAAGCAAAACCGAACAGGTTTATACTTTAGTCAGCAGGCTATTAATGCTTCTTGAAGTTATACTGCTGAATAAACAAGTTTTGGGCATTAATTTTGCTCAGCAGAATATATTCTCAGTCAAAAAAATTGGCGGTTAGAAGACTGTCATCCAAAATCTGTTAGCTATAAAACTAATGAACTTTATGTGCCAAAGAAAACTCAGACTTATCAGAGTTGAGATTTGGTTTACTAAGGAAATTGAAAGGAAGCAAGCCCAAGTATTTTATAAGAAGCATACAATTTTAGAAAAGCAGAATTATTTTGGTCATTAATCACCAAGCCCAAAGCAAACCAACATATTGAACCTTCCTATTTGCTAGGTGCTGTGCTTGGTGTTTTCTATTTTTACGTAAATTATGTCATTTATTGTGAGCAGCCTTCTGTGTGGTAGCTGTGATTGTCCAGATTTAGACAGGAGAAATGGCTCAGTTATAGCCAGCAATTAATTCATCACAGAGCAGAACTGGCTCTCTGGTTTTATTTTGGTACAATGGGCTTCTGACACATAACTGGAGAATTCTTATTTTCAAGATTTTCTTTAGTACAAGAAAGTTTGATATCTTTTTTTTTTTTACATTTCTTAGTATCATTAACTAGATAAGAATTGGTTCCAACATTTTTTTTTCTTTAGTTATTTAAACTGAAAGCATAGTTAGCTCTTAGCCATAGATGGCATAATCTCTCAACAACATAATTTTGCCTAAAGTCACATCAGGAAGCATAACTCTCTGGAGAAAAAAATAAACCAGAATTACTCTTTTGGGGAATGATTAAGCAGGTCTGTCTAGCTTTATTTTTCTCTCTTGTTCTCTTACTATGCAAATACTAATCTTTTTATTTCAGTGGCTTTAAAGGAAGATAATACCATTATCCTTGTTTTATACAGAGGGTCCTTGGTTACAGCACAGTTCATTCCTATGACAGTGATGTAACATGAATTTTGGTGAATGTTGAAACACACCCTCGCCTAGCATAAATGGAACATTTGTCCTTTAACAACCCAAAATGGCTAGGTAAGCATACTGGGGGATGCCTACTCCCTCATTCATATGCTGTGTTACTGCATATTCTTCCATTTCGTGCAGCCAAACTAGTTCGCCCACATAGTCCGTAAATACAACACTAATGGCGTAAGATGAAACACTCACGTCTCAATTTTTCTATTTTTTTATGGGATGAGCATCGTAAACTTGAATCATTGTATGTCAAGACTGTCATAACCCAAGGACCCCTGTGAATGGGAAAACCAAACTATGAAAAAGTTAAGTAACATGGCCAAGGTTTCATAGCTAGTAAGTTAGTAGAACTGGTATCTAAATAGCTGAAGGCTGGCTCCAGCTAATGTGTTTTTAACCAGTACAATTGTTGCCTCATTTTAACTTCTAAAGTGTAAATTTAGAAGAACAGAAGACCCGAAGTGCTCTCCCTTTTCGGGAACACGCTGGTGCCTTCCTCCTTCTCCTCTGTCCCTTTCCACCCCCCACCCTACCCCCAAATCAGGTACGTTTTTCTTGCCTCTCTATTTCTCCTAAATTCTGAAGAACCCCATGAGACTTGCAATCAGCGGAACACTGGACAAACAGCAGCTCATCGCAGATGGACCCCCAAACCTGTCTCCAAGGTCCCCCTTTCTCTGACTTTGTTCCTTCAAGGCTAATACATTCTTCTTTTACTTGCTGGGGAAAAAATGTAAATTTAGATGTAAAAAATAACAAAATAAATAATACATGATAATATGGGACAAGCATATTTAGAATTTTGAAATAGATTAGAATATTATTCATTAAATACAGGCCTAGTGCATGTTTTTCTTGTACAAAGTCTTTTGGTTTGTAGTGATCAATTTCAAAGTGTGTGCAACATCTTTTGGTAAATGGAAAACTTATTTTTCCATATCCCAAACTCAACACAGCATTGTAACACAACAATGTGCAGGCATTAAGTAGGATGGCCCTGTATTCCAGTTTTTCTTCGCAAAGGTTTCCCCTCTTTGTGGTGTCCCTATTTTGTGGGAAGATTTTTTGTCTCAGCCCTACTGAACATAGGAATGATCATGTTACCTCCTCTAGCCAATGAAATGTGGGTGGAAATGACTTGTGTAGATTTCAGGCAGAAGCTTTATGGGCCTGTACTGTATATAGTTTTTTAAGTTTTGTTTCTCTCTGCCAGAGATCATCAATATTCCAAACAGAGACCTCTGCCCTGGAAAGAGACAACATGCAGCTGAGCTTTAACAGTCCTTGACAAATCCCTGGTTTGAGTAAAAATTAACCTTTGCTGTCATAACTTATGAGATTCTGGGTCATTTCTTAACTTATTTTAACTGATTTTGACTAACTTAAGAGTTATAATTTGTTGATGTAATTGTTTTGCATTAAAATAATTTTTTTTTTTATGTGCCTTGACCCCGGGCCTTCAGCAGACCAAGTAACCCCTTGCTGGAGCCAACCAGATGAGCCCTCGCTCAAGCTGGCGACCTTGGGGTCTCAAACCTGGGTTTTCCACATCCCAGTCTGACACTCTATCCACTGCGCCACCACCTGGTCAGGCGCATTAAAATGATTTTTTATATCATTACTGAGACTATGTTTGAGATGGTTAGCTTAGGTGACCCAGTTTCTGAGTGGATTTGAATTTTTTGCCCAGACCATTAAACATGTTTTAAATCTATATAACTAATATTGTCAAGATAATGAAATATCCTGAAGGGACATGTTTACATTGGTTTTTATTTCTAGTGTCTTACATTCTTACTTTGCCAAAGAGACTTTAGCTTGACCTACTTCATTTCCACATTTGTGTTTGATATGAGATAAAAGTCATAGATGATAAAGTTTTCTATAATTATATGCATAAGTTCATTGCCCTGGCCAGGTTGCTCAGTTGATTAGAGTCCCAATATGCCAAGATTGCCAGTTCAATCCCCCCAACAGGGCACATATAAGAATCAACCAATGAATGCATAAATAAGTAGAAACAATAGATCAATGCTTGTTTTCTTTCTCTCTCTCCCTTTCTTTTCCTCTAAAATCAATGAATAATTTTTTAAAGTCTTTAAAAAACATAAGTGCATTTACACATCTTGTTTTGCTTTCTAATTCAATAGCATAATTTATTTCAGTTTATTCCCAGAAGCAAAAACTTTTGGTGAATAAATAAACTAGGATCAATGTCTTTATATATGAACTTTAATTCATCTCTAGACAATTAGTAAATATTTTACCACCAGCTCTATCACCATTAACTGTTTGAATTTATAAAATCCTGTTGCTATTAACTTTGGAGCAGGTACCAAGAGTTCCCCATTTGAGAAAGACTTTGATAGCAAGATTTTCCCAATTTCAAAATGTCTGACCTTATAATTTTGACTTGATGTTCGAATTTGAAACAATTTTGTTTTCTCTGAGTTACTATGTGTGAATGGTTTATATTGGTTGGCAGTTCATATGCAAGTGTCCTTGACATACTGAAGTTGCCTGAAGGACTGCCTGTCTTCTGGGGTGCATAATATGGACATCCTAAAACAATTCAAAATTTAAATCTGTGTAAAAACCTGCCTAGGTTGTATTAGTATAGTATAAAATAAAAATAATCAAGATATATTAATAATGTGGATATAGAGATACGTAAGGAGAGAGATGACAGATACACTAGTAGATAGAAAAATAGATCAGATAATGTTTATTTCAAGTGAATGTATATTGCCGTGATGGTGAACCTATGACACGTGTGTCAGCACTGACACACGTAGCCATTTTCAATGACTCGTGACCGCATGCGGCCGCATACCAGAGAAGTATGGGGCCGCATGCCGAGAAGGATGTTTCATCATTGGCTCCTGCATGGCCAGGTGCAGTAGCCAAGGATAAAACATTTGCTGTAGTGTAGACACTCTGTGCCGGAGGTCTGTAGGTTAAAACAACAGACCTGGGACTTCTGGTTAGTTCTGGGACTTCTGGTTAGGGCGTTAGGGGATCTTTGACCTCACTTCTGGCCAGCGGAGCAGGGTGCAGTGGAATGCCACGAGGGATACATCTCTGGGGGCCCTGTGATCACCACTACCAACCACATAACCACAGCAACCATCATCCAATCTACAGTTCTGGGGTGTCATGGATTTCTAATTGACCATTATTACTGAGATAAGTGAGGGGAGGATAGGAGAGGCGAGGGCCTGTGCTGTGGGTGCCGTTTCCCACCATTAGAAATAGCAGCAGCCATCTTAATTTACATAAGATGCAACTTGCAGAATTTCAAGACAGCTTCTGGGCTCAGGTGTTTGCTGACTTGAGGTCAAAGCTTGAGAATCTGGAAAGGTGCTGCTTGGAGAATCAAGAGGAGTGCCACTACGAATAGGAAATTTGGAGTGCCTGGAAGCGATTACCAGACACTTCTAGCACCCTGAAAAATATAGCAATGGCTTTACTCACAATTTTTCCCTCTAGGTAGTTTTGGGAGACCTTATTCTCAGTGTTAAATAATATCAAAACCAACAAAAGAAACAGATTGACAGATGAAGTTAGTAGGGCTTGCTTGGGCTTGAAGTGTACAAAATACCAACCTTCAATTGAAGATTTAGCCAATGAAATTCAGCAACAAAAAAGTCACTAATAGGCAGGTTAGTTAAAGAATTCCCCCTCCCCCTCACTTATCTTAGTTCATAGCACCCCACATAAGTTAAATAATATCAAGACCAACAAAAGAAACGGACTGACAGATGAACAAAGAAGTCACTAAGCAGGTAAGTTAAATAATTAGTTTTTGGTATATTAAATACAGTTATATATTATAATTATACATTTTTGTTATTTAAACTATAAATATCACAAAATTATGGGTTTTTTTCAAAGTGACATACCACCTGAGTTATGCTCAGTTTTTTGGTGAATTTTGACACATCAAGCTCAAAAGATTGCCCATCACTGGTATATTGCTTTGTTAAAAATCTTCAGTTGGTACCATTAGTTTAGAGCTACTTAGAATATTTGTCTTGATTTATGCTTTAGGTTAGATAAAATGGTAATGAAAACTTGTGATTGATAAATGGGAAAGTAGAAATTGACTTTCAGTTGAGGATTATGTTTTCATTAATGACACCTAAGTTTTACTTACGTAGACTCTATGCTATCAATTATTCTTAAATTTACATAATACTCCTGTAGTCTATAAGCAATTTATTTTCATTTTGAAAAGTATAAAATATTAGAGCTAGAAGGGTTAGCGCTTATCTGGTTAAGTTTCTTCTGAGACACTGAGTGTCTTGTTAGGTGTCTCATAGTCAATTAGGAGAAGATCTAGGAGGCCTGCCTCAGTCCAGTGCTCTTTCTCCTATGATGTTACCTCATATTCCTTATAGGCTGATAAATTAAAAAGTAAGGAATCATTGTTTCCATTTGTGTGGGCAATGGAGGAGTATTTTTGGAGGAAAGTAGAAATATACAGGAAAACAGTGAGGAAAACATTTATTGTATTTGACTTTCAATGAGAAGAGCAACTTGGCAGAAGGCATCTCATATGTATGCAAATATGACATCTGAGATACAGAAGGGATAGGGTCAGGAGGAATAAGGCTAGTCTCTTGACTACAAAATCACTGTGACTCTGAGAGAAAACATAAACTGGCACATGAATATCTGTGTTTAGATCCACCTTTATCAGGATATTAGGATGAACATAGATTAGAAAAAAAAAAGCAATTCAGGATAGATATATCTGATTTAAAACAGTAAACAGCTAGAAAAATTTTAAAGTAACTTTAGACCCTTAAGGTATATCATACTTTTTAAGACAGAATACAGGGCCTGACCTGTGGTGGTGCAGTGGGTATGCTTCAACCTGGAACGCTGAGGCCGCCGGTTTAAAACCCTGGGCTTGCCTGGTCAAGCATCAACATATGGGAGTTAATGCTTCCTGCTCCTCCCACCCTTCTTTCTCTCTCTCTCACTCTCTTTTTCTCTCCCTTCTCTAAAATGAATAAATAAAATCTTAAAAAACAAACCAACCAACCAACAAACAAAAGATAGCCTGACCAGGTGGTGGTGCATGTGGATAGAGCATTAGACTGGGATGCAGGGGACTCAGGTTTGAAATCCCAAGGTCACCGGCTTGAGTGTGGGCTCACCAGCTTGAGTGTGGGGTCGTTGGTTTAAGCGTGGGATCATAGACATGACCCCATGGCCACTGGCTAGAGCCTAAAAGTTTGCTGGCTTGAAGCCCAAGGTCGCTAGCTTGAACAAGGGGCCACTCACTCTGCTGTAGCCCCTCTTCCCCATCAAGCAAGGCACATATGAGAAAGCAGTCAATGAATAACTAAGGGCCTGAAACAAAAAATTGATGCTTCTCATCTCTCTCCCTTCCAATCTATCTGTCCCCTCTCTCTGTCTCTCACTAAAAGAAAAAAAAAGCCAGAAAACAAAAATCATAGGAATCTTTGATTTAGAACAAATCTTGTTGTCCAGTAGAGTTTTACTTACTTGACTAAATAGCCTTAATCTATATAGTTATAAATTGGTTTGTTTTCTTCACCTCCATATTGGAACAAAAATATGCACTTTATTTAATTCCAGGGCCCTTGGGAATTTAGAATGAACTAGTGTCTGAGGTGGCTACAGAAAAGTAAAGATAAATGTGTAAATTTTAAGTCAGTGTTTTACAAATCACTAATTATAGAGTAGTTTATTACTCCTATAGGAACTCACAGTGGCTCTACAAGGAGTAGAAAGGCAGACTGGCAGGTTATTTATAAATAGTTAATCTCAGTGAAGGCAACTTCTGTGCACTGCTTAGCCTTTGACGAGAAAGCTAAAAGCTATCTCCAACATATGCTATGAATTTTTTATTACATATTTTACACAGATTTACAAACATTGTAATAAAATATTTATGAGATAACAACCTAAAGTCATAATAGTTAAATTTAATAAAGAAATATTTCATATTAATTTTATTATTATCCCTTGCAAACAGAAGAGAAGAAGGTTTAAAATAGTAATTGGTGCATATTTAAGGGTCGGAGTTGTAGATAATATTTTTAGCCAGTTTTTATATTTATGGTGATGACTATTGCTGTTAAATGCGATCTTTCCAGGTTTAAATCCTGCTTTGATATCTTGTCTTTAGCTATTTTTTCTTTGGTTATGAATGATGTCCTTCATTTGGAAATGCTTTTTACTTTATAACCCAGTGTATCAATTCCATCTATAATATTAAATTAGGGAAATGTTTGGATAAGATCCTATAAACTCTTTGAGATATGTTCATGAGAAAAAGAACAATTTGATAGTAAGCCTACTGATAATATGAAAAATGTAAAATCTTACAGTTGTTATAAGACTATAAAATAAGTACTAACATTATTTTTTTTTATTTGTGAGATTCTGACTTATATGAGAAGTAACTTTTATATGTCCTGATCATAGCATTTTGAACAGGAATTTTAAAAATTAAAATTGATATTTTCTGTATAGTATAGTCACATATATCAGGTATTTGTCAAACATGCAAAAAGTTATTAAACCATATTGGTTTTCATAAGGTAGAAAAATATATAATATATATGATGGGTATATATTATATTATATATATATCATTTTTATTAGAACATTCCAAGTTATTTTTTACAATGAGAGCTACCAATAAAATATGCATTATATCTTCTATTTCTCCCTCTCTACAGGTACACACATTCACACAAATATATAATATTGTGAGAAAAAGTTGTTTAATTCTTAACAATCTTTTATTAAATGCTCTTTGTTTATTTATCCATCCATCCACCCATGTATGAATTGATTCATCTATTCATTCAATATCTAGTAATTCAACATGAATGTTTGTTTTACCTTATCTAAATTACACTGGTTTTGATTTTATTGAATTTTAAAATTAAAATTTCTCCTCATGTATTTCTGTCTGCATTTTTTCCTAAATTATTTACACATACAAATTCTAAACTCTAGCAAATGGTCATTAAAATAACATATTGAATCTTAGTATATTCCCTCCTGACTCCTGACAAATCAAAGCTTTTTATGGTTGATGGGTTGGGAAAATCAAACTAAATACAATATATGGATATTTTTCTGGAGAGAAAAATCTCAAGATATATAATAGTCACCCATTGTGTTATATGGCATTTTCCTAGTGAATTCTACTACCAAATAGTCATTTCACCATTTAATCTAGTATCAGTGTCTTTCATAAATATTATATATTTAAAAATTACATGCATGTATGTAGTAGTCCACAAAAGATAGTACATAGATATTTCATTTCCTATTGTACTTCCTTTTACAGATTTTACTCTGAAATCTGATGTATTGTATTGCCCTAAGAACTTGTACTGACAATTTAATCTGCTATAAAGGTCATTCATGGCAGGCCACTTCCCCTTTTCCAGCCCCCCTGTTTTATATGCCTGTTATATATCTTATTTTATAATTAATGCTTGTTAAATAGGTTCTTTTAGTAGGCAATACATTCCAGACACACTTCTATGCTCTAACTAGTAGAAAGGCTGATTGAAATGACTATGGAAATAGCCATGAAAAATTCAGCCTCTAACCATTATAGGGGTGCCTCAGAATTTCTACTCAAAAGGGCGAGAAGTGCTGAGGAAATGCTTGAATTTAAAAGGTATGATTAATTGAAATTCTAGCAAGAGTCAGTGAGGCTGGATGTCATTCATCACACTGATTTGATATGAGGGATGTGAGACTTCAAGGTTAGGCAAGGTGAGGTGAAAATTTCATGGGAGCAATGCTGTTCTTTATTCTCTTCTGAATAGAGGTTGGCAACCCATAATAATCAAAAGAAAGAAAAGAAAGCCTTTGAAGAGGCTATTCTCTGATATAAATCCTGTCTTTGGTTTATCTTTCAAATTTATTCTTATTATCATTATTTTATTTAAATGTGTCTGAACTTAGTAGCAAGAAAAAAAAAACAGAAATAAAAAAATTACTTAAATATCTTAAAGCCACAGTACTGTCATTAAAAGTTTATAAGCAAATACAGTTTTAATGAAACAGCCATCCCGTTTATCAGATTGAATGAAACATTGATGTTATTCTTGAGGTTTGGTAGGTCAATAACACATCTCCCTCTCTATTTGGAGAGGCCTTGAGAAAAAGGCATAAGAGTTGTGTCTGGATATTATATTTGGGAAAGTATGACTTGCCCTGTAACAAAGAAGGCCTGTTATTACTTCATGTGTGAATTTAACCCACCAGCAAAGTCACAGGCATTACTAAAAAGCCACTGATCTCACATTGGGGACCTGACTGTAAAATTTAGGACAAAGAAGGGAAAAATCATATGCTTCCTGTAGATAGCAGCCTCAGGTCATAGAGAAATGGGAGAGATGAAGGAGCTTGCTGGGCTCTTTCTTCCAAACTCACGAAACTAGGGATTCCTCCTCCCTGTGGAAGAGTAAGCAAAGAGAGAGAATAAAGAAAAGGAATTTAACTGCAGCAAAGTCCCTCCATGTGGAAACCTGGAGGTTGAAGAATGTATGTGCCCCTTTATTATTTTAAAGTCTAGGAGATCTGGAAGGAATTCAAACCCATCAATAATTAAATGGTATGTTATATCGTGTTAGGTGTCACAAGGAAGATTATTCATTTAATTCCTTCATAAGAGATCTAGAATTATCTTTTTCTCAGTCAACATAAAGGGTATAGCAAAGTTTCAGAAAGGAAGAATTTGTGAGTTAGTTTCTCTTTG
This sequence comes from Saccopteryx bilineata, assembly GCF_036850765.1. Classification (NCBI taxonomy): domain Eukaryota; kingdom Metazoa; phylum Chordata; class Mammalia; order Chiroptera; family Emballonuridae; genus Saccopteryx; species Saccopteryx bilineata. The sequence continues at coordinate 105,232,748 of NC_089491.1, read as the reverse complement.
TTTTATTTTTGGGGGAGAATTAAATATTTGCTTTAATAATTATTAATGGAGAGGGAAATTTTACAAAAAAAAATTCCAAACATTTGAGGTACTATATCCATCAAATACTAGTCTCTCTAAGTCTTACCATATTAAGCTATATATCTGGAACAATTAAACTGATCCTTCAAGTGTGTGTTTATTATGAAGATGCCTATAGGATTAAATGTTGAATGCCTTCTTGCTCTTTTTATCATTACGTACCAGGAAAAGACTTGGCCTTCAAAGAATTTACATTTTGGTATGAAGGGCGCACATAATAAACATAAATACATGTTTCAAGTAGTGATAAGTGTTGTGAATAAAACTAAGTAATGGCAAGTGTTGTGAGGACCACAAGATAGTAGGAGGTCAGATAGACATGTTCTCTCCAATGTAGAACTTTATAGCAAAGACCTGAGTAAAGCCATGTGAATATCTTTGTGGAAGTGCATCCTAGGTTAAGGGAGGAGGAAAGGCAGAGGCACTGAATGGGTGTTGAACATGCTGACTATGCTCAGAAGCTCCTCAAAACCCATATGTCTGGCATGGAACAAGAAAGAGGAACAGCAGAAAGTAATCATGTTAGATAGTGGTCAAGGACCAGATCACATAGAGTATCATAACGACTTTGGACTTCATTCTAACTGCACAAAGAGGTTATTAGAAGGTTAGAGCTCTAATAACTTGATTTAAATTTAGAAGTATCAATCTGGCTGTTTTATTAAGAATAAACTTTTGGAAAGTATGGGAGGAAGCAGGGATAACTTTATCAATACACAATACTTATTGTCTATTTTTTGCCTATTTTAGGAACTAAAAAATACATTAGTGAATTAAAATTAAAAATGTTTCTGATCTCATAAAGCTTATATAAAAATAAATATATGTTCTGCTAAGTGTCACTATGTAGTAAAAAACATTAGGTGTAGGGATAGAAAGTGGTGGTGGAGGTGCATGGACTATTCGATATAAAGTGTCTAGGAGAATGTTCCAAACAAGGTGACATTTAAACAAAAACCAGAAGGAAATAAAGATATCCAGGGGAAGAAATCTTGAGAATGCAGAAATAGCAAGTGCAAAGGCCCTTACACAGCATGTCCTTAGGAAGAAGCTGGATTAGAGTGAATAAAGGGCAAGTGGTTGGATGCGGCCATAGATCCTATGTTGAGTGACATGAGAAACTTATGGAGGCCCTCAAACCCAGAAATGACACAATCAGACTCACATTTTAAGAATATTCTAGCTGCTGTGTTTAGAATAAATGGTCAAAGAATAAAACTACATGGTAAGGAGCAAGGATGTTCTGGAAGATAGAGACTTATTCTTCTCACATCTCCTTCAAAAGGGGTCTAACTGCACAGCTGTGAAGTGTGATTAGCTGACAGCCTCCCATTTAAGGTTAATCAGGGTTCTGCCTCAGTTTCTAAGTGAAGTCACATTAGTTTTGGAGTGGGCCCAGAAAATAACTGAGAAAGAACCTAACCATTTCTGCCCAATGTGGGACCCCTTTAATGGGCAGTCTTTGCTCAGAGACCCCAATTGGGTTGACAGAGACTTTGTCATGTCAACATCACTGCCAATGGCAACCTCTACCCAATCCAGCTTCCACTTTTTTTAAAATAAATTTTTATTAATTTTAATGAGGTGACATCAATAAATTAGGGTACATATGTTCAAAGAAAACATGTTTAGGTTATCTTGTCATTCAACTATGTTGCATACTGATCACCCAAAGTCAGATTGTCCTTCGTCACCTTCTATCTAGTTTTCTTTGTGCCCCTCCCCCTCCCCCTCTCCCTCCCTCCCCACCCCTGCCCCTCATAACCACCACACTCTTGTCCATGTCTCTTAGTCTTGTTTTTATGTCCCACTTATGTATGGAATCATGCAGTACTTAGTTTATTCTGATTTACTTATTTTACTCTGGTATAATGTTATCAAGATCTAACCATTTTGTTGTAAATGATCCTATGTCATCATTTCTTATGGCTGAGTAGTATTCCGTAGTGTATATGTGCCACATCTTCTTTATCCAGTCATCTATTAAAGGGCCTTTTGCTTGTTGCCATGTCTTGGCCACTGTGAACAATGCTGCAATGAACATGGGGCTACATGTGTCTTTACATATCAATGTCTCTGAGTTTGGGGGGGTATATACCCAGTCGAAGGATTGCTGGGTCATAAGGTAGTTCTATTTTCAGTTTTTTGAGGAACCACCATACTTTCTTCCATAATGGTTGTACTACTTTATAGTCCCACCAACAGTGAATGAGAATTCCTTTTTCTCCACAACCTTTCCAACACTTGCTATTACATGTCTTGTTGATAATAGCTAATATAACAGGTGTGAGGAGGTATCTCATTGTAGTTTTTTTTGGTTTTTCTTTTCTTTTTTCTTTTTGTATTTTTCTGAAGTTGGAAACGGGGAGGCAGTCAGACAAACTACCACATGTACCCGACCGGGGTCCACCTGACACGCCCACCAGGGGGCAATGCTCTGCCCATCTGGGGCATCGCTCTGTTGCAACCAGAGCCACTCTAGAGCCTGAGGCAGAGGCCATAGAGCCATCCTCAGTGCCCAGGCCAACTTTGCTCCAGTGGAGCCTTGGCTGCAGGAGGGGAAGAGAGAGACAGAGAGGAAGGAGAGGGGGAGGGGTGGATAAGCAGATGGACGCTTCTCCTGTGTGCCCTGGCCGGGAATCGAACCCGGGACTTCTGCACGCCAGGCCGACGCTCTACCACTGAGACAACCGGCCAGGGCTCATTGTAGTTTTGATTTGCATTTCTCTAATAACTAATGAAGATGAGCATCTTCTCATATATCTGTTGGCCATTTGTATTTCTTTCTGGGAGAAGTGTTTGTTCATGTCCTCTTCCCAATTTTTTATTGGATTGTTTGTTTGTTGTTGAGTTTTATGAGTTTCTTGTATATTTCAGATATTAGGCCCTTATCTGAGCTGTTGTTTGAAAATATCATTTCCCATTTAGTTGGATGTCTGTTTATTTTGTTGTCAGTTTCTCTTGCTGAGCAAAAACTTCTTAGTCTGATGTAGTCCCATTCATTTATATTTGCTTTACTTCTCTTGCCTTTGGAGTCAAATTCATAAAATGCTCTTTAAAACCAAGGTCCATAAGTTTAGTACATATGTCTTCTTCTATGTACTTTATTGTTTCAGGTCTTATATTTAGGTCTTTGATCCATTTTTAATTAATTTTAGTACAAGGGGACAAACTAGTCAAGTTTCATTCTTTTGCATGTGGCTTTCCAGTTTTCCCAGCACCATTTGTTGAAGAGGCTTTCTTTTCTCCATTGTGTATTGTTGGCCCCTTTATTGAAAATTATTTGACCATATATATGTGGTTTTATTTCTGGACTTTCTATTCTGTTCCATTGGTCTGAGTGTCTATTTTGATGCCAATATTATGCTGTTTTGATTGTCGTGGCTCTATAATATAGTTTGAAGTCAGGTATTGTAATGCCCCCAGGTTTGTTCTTTTTCCTTAGGATTGCTTTGGCTATTTGGGGTTATAGTTCCATATAAATCTGATGATTTTTTGTTCCATTTCTTTAAAAAATGTCATTGGAACTTTGATGGGAATTGCATTAAATTTGTCTATTGCTTTGGGTAATATGGCCATTTTGATTATATTTATTCTTCCTATCCAAGAACAAGGAATATTTTTCCATTTCATTGTATCTTTTTCGATTTCCCTTAAAAGTGCTTTGTAGTTTGTTATATAGGTCATTTACATTCTTTGTTATGTTTATTCCTAGGTATTTTATTTATTTTGTTGCAATCATGAAGGGGATTATTTTTTTGAGTTTGTTTTCTAATGTTTCATTGTTGGTATATAGAAAGGCTATGGACTTTTGTATATTAATTTTGTATACTGCAACCTTACTGTATTGGTTTATTGTTTCTAGTAATCTTTTTGTGGAATATTGGGGTTTTCAATGTAGAGGATCATATCATCTGCAAAAAGTGATACCTTTATTTCTTCTTTTCCAATATGGAGGCATTTTATTTCTTTATCTTGTCTGATTGCTCTGGCTAGAACTCTAGCCCACGTTAAATAAGAGTGGAGAGAGTGGACAACCCTGTCTTGTTCCTGATTTAAGGGGGAAAGTCCTCAGTTTTATGCCATTTAATATGATAGCTGATGATTTATCATATATGGCCTTTATCATGTTGAGATATTTTCCTTTTATACCCATTTTGTTGAGTGTCTTAAATGTAAAGTTGTGTTATATTTTATCAAATGATTTTTCTGCATCTATTGATAAGATTATGTGGTTTTTTGTTCTTTGTTTTGTTGATATGGTGTATTACATTAACTGTTTTATGTATGTTGAACCATCCTTGAGATTGTGGGATGAATCTCACCTCACTTTATCATGATGTATTATTATTTTAATATGTTGTTGTATTTGATTTTCTAGTATTTTGTTTAGTATTTTACCATCTGTATTCATTAGAGATATTGGTCTGTAGTTTTTTTTTGTGTGTGTGCCGTCCTTGCCAGGTTTCGGAATGAGGGTTATGTTGGCCTCATAAGATGTGTTTGGAAGTATTGCTTCTTCTTCAATTTTCTGGAAGACTTTGTGTAGAATAGGAACCAAGTCTTCTTTGAATGTTTGATAGAATTCACTAGTATAACCATCTGGGCCTGGACTTTAATTTTGGGGTGGTTTTTAATAGTTTTTTCTATTTCCTCCCTGCTAATTTGTCTGTTTAGGCTTTCTGCTTCTTCATGACCCAGTCTAGGAAGAGTGTATTGTTCTAGGAATTTATATTTCTTCTAGATTGTTGAATTTGTTGGCATATAGTTTTTTGTAGTGTTTCTACAATAATTCTTTGTATGCCTATGTTATCTGTGGTGATTTCTCCTCTTTCATTTTGGATTTTGTTTATATGAGTCCTTTCTCTTTTTTCCTTGGTGAGTCTTTCCAAGGGCTTGTCAATTTTGATGATCTTTTCAAAGAACCAGCTCCTTGTTTTATTAATTTTTTCTATAGTTTTCTGTTGTCTATTTCATTTATTTCTGCTCTGATTTTTATTATTTTCTTTCTTCGGCTCATTTTGGGTTTTGTTTGTTATTCTTCTTCTAGTTCCTTAAGATGTGAAGTTAAGTGGTTTACTTGGGCTCTCTCTTGTTTTTTCATATAGGCCTGAAGTGATATGAACTTCCCTCTTATTACTGCTTTTGCTGCATCCCAGAGATTCTGATATGTCATATTGTCATTTTCATTTGTCTGTATATATCTTTTGATCTCTGCACTTATTTCTTCTTTGACCCATTCATTTTTTAAAAGTGTGTTGTTTAGTTTTCACATTTTTGTGGTTTTTTTCCCTCTTATTTGCAGTTGAATTCTAGTTTCAGGGCTTTATGATCAGAAAATATGCTTGGTACAATTTCAATTTTTTTGCATTTGCTGATGTTATTTTTGTGGCCCAACATATGGTCAATTCTTGAGAATGTTCCATGTACACTAGAGAAAAATGTACATTCTGTCACTTTGGGATGACATATCCTGTAGATGTCTATCATATCTAGTTGCTCTAGTGTTTCGTTTTAGGCCAATATATCTTTATTGATTTTCTGTTTGGATGAATGATCTAGAGCCGTCAGCGGTATATTGAAGTCTCCAAATATGATTGTATTTTTGTCAGTTTTTGTTTTTAGGTGAATCAGTAGCTGTCTTATATATTTTGGTGCTCCTTGGTTTGGTGCATATATATTAAAAATTGTTATGTCTTCTTGATTCAGTGTCCACTTAATCATTATGAAATGACCATTTTTGTCTCTGATTACTTTTTCTGTCTTGTAGTCAGCATTATTAGATATGAGTATTGCTACACCTGCTTTTTTTTGGATGTTATTTGCTTGGAGTATTGTTTACCAGCCTTTCACTTTGAATTTTTTTAATCTTTGTTGCTTAGATGTGTTTCTTGTAGGCAGCATACAGTTGGATTTTCTTTTTTAATCCATTCTGCTACTCTATGTCTTTTTATTGGTGAGTTTAATCCACTTACATTTAGTGTAATTATTGACACTTGTGGGTTCCCTATTGACATTTTATATATTGATTTCTGTTAGTTTTGTATCTTGTTTGATTCTTCTCTTTTGGTTTTCTATCACTTGTTTTTGTTTGGTTGTAATCCATACTTCTTTCCTCTGTTGCTACCTTTTTTAAGTCATGTGCTTCTGTGGTGAGTTTTTTCAAGGATATGAATAGTGTACTTACCATGTTCGTTGTAGTACACTATCTTATGAATGCTTCTGCACTCCATCATCCTTTGCTTCTGTTAATCTCTGTCCTCTCCCCCCCCCTTTTTTTTGTTGTCACAGTTTAAATTTGGTTTTATTGTGTTTCTAGTGTGGCTTTTACTTGTGATTTTGTTTTGTTTTGTTCTTTGTATCTGGTTGGAAAACCCCCTTTAGTATTTCCTGGAGTAGGGATTTTCTGATGATAAATTCCTTCATCTTTTCTGTATCTGTGAATGTTTTTATTTCTCCTTCCTATTTGAAGGATAGCATTGATGGGTATACTATTCTTGGCTGAAAATTTCTCTCTTTCATGACTTTAAATATTGGGGTCCACTCTCTTGTAGCTTGTAGAGTTTCTGCTGAGAGATTCGATGATAATCTAATAGGCCTTCCTTTATGTGGTATTCTTCTTTTCCCTGGATACCTTGAGAATTTTTTCTTTGTTGTTGGTTTGTGCCAATTTCACTATGTTGTGCCTTAGAGTAGGTTTGTTGGGATTAAGAATACTGTTTGCTTCCCGATTTCGAGGTTTTAGTTCTTTCCACAGGTTTGGGAAGTTCTCATCTATTATTTGTTTGAATATGTTCTTCATTCCATTTTCTCTCTCTTCTCTTTCTGATATACCTATTATTCTTATGTTATTCTTTTTGATGGAGTCAGATAATTCCTGTAGGTCTTTCTAATTTTTTAAAATGTTTTGAGTCTCTCTCTTTTTCTCTCTGTTGTGCCTCAAGTTGCTTTTCTTCTATGTCACTAATCCTACCTTCTATCTGGCCTGTTTTATTAGCTAAGTTTGTTACCTTGTTTTTCAGTTCATAAATTGAGTTTTTCATCTTTGTTTAATGTGTCTTTATAGTTTCAATTTCCGTGGTAATATATTCTTTGTGTTCATTAAATTGTTTTCTGAGCTCTCTAAATTGCCTTTCTGTGTATTCTTGTATATCTCTGAGTATTTTTAGGATTTGTATTTTAAATTCTTTGTCATTTAGTTCCAAGGTTTCCAATATATTAAATTTTTTTCTCCATTGATTTTTTTCTCATCTATCTGCACTACATCTCTGTCTTTTGTATCCATGACATTCTATTTCCTTTTCCTTAATGGCATCTGAGGGTGCTTTTGTTGATAGCACTAATGAGAATTAATAAAAAATAAAAAGTAAAAAAATAAAAAGAAAAAAATGGAATAAAAATGCTAAATGGAACAAAAACTACCTATAACAGAGGGCCTGAGTTGGGGAGAAGTGATAAAGTGGCAAAAAAGGAGGTAGGGATACACAAAATGCAAAAAAGAAAAAAATTTCCATCAAGAATAAAATGATTTGCTTGTAAATGATGGTTGACTGAGAGATATAATGAGTGGGATAAGAGGGAAACAGGAAAAAGAAAAATTAATTACTATTGTATTAAGTGGAGCAAAAACTAGAGAGAATGGAGAGCTGGGGTTGGGGGAAATGCTGCAAAAAAAAAATGAATCCCAAGTAAAATAATTTGTTTGTGATTGAAGATTGAATGAGAGAAAAAGTAAAGGAGAAAAGAAGAAACTAATAGAGAGAGAGAGAGAGAGAGAGAGAAGGAAAAGGGAAAAAGAAATGAAGAAAAAAGAAAAAACAGAAAGAGAGAGTTAAGGGTTTTTGAGTGTAACCTTCATATAGAGAAAGGAAGAAGAAAAAAAAGAAAATGGGAAATGTAACACTTATGGGTAGTGTAGTTCAAGAAGAGGAAAGAATAAGATGGGCAGAGAATAAAAGGACCAAGGTGGAAGAAAAAAAATAAAGACAAGAAGATGAAAGAAACAAAAAAAGTGGAAAAAGTTATAAAGACTGTGGATTTTTCTTGATTTTGAGAGGTTATCTTCTTCCTTTTTCTTTCCTGTCCCTCTTCCTGGTGGGTGGCTCTGTACCCCAGGCTCTGCCCCTGTGGCATGCTTAGGTAGAGATTTGCAGTTGATAAGTCTCTATGGCAATGTCATATATTAGGTTTCAGTCTCATTGGTAGTTGAGGGTTGTTAGCATTTGCAGGCTCCAACAATGAGAGAGTCCGTTTTCCCAGAGCCTCTTTCCTAGTCTCTCCTTCCTGAATTAGTAGCCTGATGATCCAGCTATGAGGTTGCCACTGCCTCTGCCTGGAGAGTAAGAGGCTCAAAGAGCTGGCAAATCTCCACTCTATCCCCACTCAGCGCAGGGCTCTGGGAAGGCTCTGTCAGTCAGAGCCACCAGCGTAATCAGGCAGGGCTGGGAGCCAATTGCTCTCAAGGTGCCTTTTCATGAGCCTCCAGGCATGTCCAGTATGCCTCAGCACTCTGTGGGACCACTCTCCCCAGGCTTTTTGCACTTTGTAACCTGTTTTGACTGGGAAGAAGATGCCCTAGTTGCTGCCTGCAGAACAGGAGGACTTAAAAGCTGTGAAGTCCCTCTTTTTAACATATAGCCCTGAGTATAAAAGCTCTGCCAGTCAGAGCCACCAGCTTAATCAGGTAGGGGGGCGTGTTGATTTCTGTTGAGTTCCCAAGGTATTTCTAGTTAAATTTACCTTGGTGTTCCATGGTATTGCTTTCTGCAGGCTTCTTCCTTGTTAAAAAGCCTACAGCCTAGTCTAGCTACTGCAGTTTTCTGAGGTTTGTTCTGTAGGAATGTGTTTTTCACCCTGTATTGGCTGACAGGAAGTTGCTCCTGCCCCTATGTGCATAGCAAGAGACACTAAAAATATATATATTATGCTTCTTGTCTTAGATCACTGAACTGAGAGAGATCTTATCAGTTAGAGCTGTGTAAGTCAGTTGGGAGGTGAGCACACTGTGGGTTAGGCTAATTTCAATGATTGGATCTGCAGATCTTCTCCAGAGACAGACTGCAAGCTGCTTATGCACCCTTCCCCCTAATGATTTTGTATTTTTCTTCCCTGGGATGTTAGCCTGAATAGCTGAGTGAGGCGCCGCGCCCGCCTGGAGAAGTTCAGGCAAAGGGAAGTTCGCTTTCATGCACACCCCATGCACCACTGTTCATGGTGCAGGGACCACACAGAGACTCCGGTTACAGTCCACGCAAAGGCCTCTGATCCTGCCCCTCTGTCCGGGAACACAGGCGCCCACTCCCGGGGCACTAGGAGGAACCTCTTGCACACTATCTGCACTCGCCGACCAGGATATCGAGGTTAATGGTGGCTGCTGCTTGCCCGTCTTTGCTGGGGTCCAGCGTGGGTGTTAGCTCGCTGCTTGGGTTGAGTCGCCGCTGGCACACTCTTTCCTTGGCTTGGATATCTGTGCTGCAGCCTGGCTCCCTCCACACCCTCAGCCCTCACTCTATCTCAGTTCCAAGTGAAAGCAGCCTTTGCTCAGGTTAGTGAGGAAGGCAGAGTGTTCCTTTCTCCATCTTATTTCCTACAGGGTTGATTATATATTTAGTCAATTTTTCGTTCAATCATACCTTCGTGTTCAGTGTGTGGGACTTCCAGATGCTCCAAGGATAGGTTTTTCTGCCTATCTGGTTGAAGAACTTGTTGAAATTTTGGGGAGATTTATCGGTAGTGCTCCTCATGGTGCCATTTCTCTGACATCATTTCCTCTTTTTTCTTTCACCAGTATCACTCCACGATGTACTGTTGGCACAACTAATTCCATCTCAGCGTCTGCTTCCTGGGGAACCCAGAATCTAACAGATGGAAAAAATGGAGGTGAATAAAGTCTATTGTGGTAAATCAGGAAAGGGATCATAGTGCTTTTGAGTAGGTTAGTATAATAGGAGATCTTGAGAGAAAGATTATGGATCTACTTTGAAGGTGAAATAAATAGTAATTGGGTTGAAGATGGGATGTGACAGAAAGATTGGAGTAAAGGTTGACTTCAGGTATTTGCCTTGAACAATTGGAAACTGGAGGTGCTTTTAATTGTTTGTTTGCCAAAATGGAGAAAATGAAAAAAAAAGATCAGGTGGGTGTGGTAGCTTATAAAAATACCAAGTTTGTGTAGCATGTTAATTTTGCCACATTAAGTTGGATTTGCAAGTCTGGATTTTGGTGAGTAGTTGATGAGGGAGAGATGCATTTAGAAGTTATCAGCCTATTATAGTATTTAAGCTAAACGAGCGGATGAGCTAACCTAGGAAATAAGCATCAAGAGTGAAGTACTGCATTTTAGGACACTATACAGTTTGGAGGTCAGAGAAATTTTAAAAAAGCTAATTAGGAAGTCTGAGAAGACATAACCATTGAGGTAGTAAGAGGCAATAGAACATATAAAAGGGGCTTATTTAAAAGTATTTCAAGAAGGAAGGATCATCTGATTCAAATGTTGAAAATTACAGCATAATGAAAATGTAAATCACTACAGGCATTCCGCTGAGTTACGAATGAGATAGGTTCTGAAGGTTTCAAAATGTTTAAGTATTTATATGTACAGAAAGGTAAAAATAAATACTATGTTAAAACAAGCATGTCTCTAGGTTGCATTGAATAGGTTAGTGTACCTGTTCCAACTGAGATACAAATTCAACTTAACAAACCTTCAGAATCTATCTCATTCTTAATCTAGGGATTGCCTGTACTTTATTTGGAACCATGGAGGAGTTGATAACCTTGATAAGGGTAGTTTGAGTGAAGTGCTGAAGACTAAATCCTGAGTATGGGAGTTCAAGAGGAATTGCTGGATATGAAAGTGAGACAATGCATATATACAGCACAGCTCTTTAAATGTGTTAGGAAGTAGCTGGAGGTAAGTGGATGGCTAAAGGTATTTATTTTGTGATTATTTATTATTTTAATAAACCCACATATATATCAGTTACAAGGTGCCAGACATTTTTTTATGTGCTGTAAAAATATCCAATTTAATTTCCATAACAACTCTAGGAAAAAGACACTATTGTTATTTCTGTTTTAGTTGGGAATTTCAGGACAGAGATATTAAGTATATAGCCTAAGGTGTGCTCGTGGTAATTCATCCCAGGTAATCAGCATTCTTCAGAATTAGTCCTTCTAACCTTCTTTCTATATAGTGCATAACACTTGTATGTTGAAGTTTATATACTGATGGAAATGTTAGTATAAGAAAAATTTGATGATGATGATGTAAGAGAGAGGGAAACTTGTAGGAACTGATTCTTTGGGTATGCAAGAAGGGATCTAAATGCAGTGCATAAAGTGCTGGCCTTAGAAGCAGGGATAGTTGATACCTTGTGAGGTAAGAAGGCTAAATATTGGTGTGCAAATGCTGGTAAGTTCTTAGCTTTGTTGCTAGGAAAATGAAGATGTTCTCTTCTGATTGCTATTTATTTTCTAGTGAAATGTGAAGCCAGTCCTTTAGTTCAGAGTGAGAAAGGGGATAAAAGTGATGGAAGAGTGAGGAGAAACAGAAAGTATGAAATAAGTGCCCCCCCTTTGGAGATAAGAGAATAAAGTGACTAGGAAAACATAAAAGGATTGGCTTGAAGTGGTGAGAGCCTAAAGTCTACTTAATATTTGATGTCATAAAAATAAAGTGAGTCTTCAGTGACAACAGAGTAATGGGGGTATGAGAGTTACTCCTGATTTCTCCCCTTGAAATTTTAACAAATTGAACAACTATAATGTAGCAAAGGAACCCCAGCAGGGCTTAGGGGTGTGCCTGAAAGATCTGCACACAAACGGACTAAAGGTGGGATGGGGTGAAAAGGAGGGTAGAAGATAAAAGGCAACTGTGGTGGGCTCTGGGGAGGAGGCAAACCTGGAATAAATGTTTTGTTTTTTTTTTCTCTGCTGGACTATAGGAAGGAGGGAAGCTTGGGAGGGGCTTTGTCGGAGGGGTATGGAAAAGGGAACCTGGAGTGACTGGGTCTCCTTCTGCTGGGAGGAGCAGTGAGACAGATGGGCAGAGGAAGCAATAAACCAAAGTGACCAGAGCATGGGGTCATGGCCAGTATTCTTGTGGTCTGCCTGCAGCCTGCACTTGGCAGACACAGAGAAAACTAAAGTGTGGACCCCAGCCTCCCAAATCCTCCTCCCTCACCTCGTGGTACTGAGTGTGGCAGAGACAAATCCCACAGCCAGATCTCCAAAGCCACTCTCTCCCCTGAAGAAGAAAAGTACTCCACGTCCAGTCCCCAGGTCTGTTGAGACATGGGGAGGAGCATCCAGAAGCCTGAGATTGCCATTGCTACAGCTATAAAGCCCTAAAGACCTCACAGCATGCCCCACTCACCATTAAAACTGTGGCCCTGCCTACATAATTGTGATAACAACATCTCAGTGGAGGACAGCCCAGGCACTTCAGAGAGCTAAAACTTGTAATACAGCAACACCTACTGGAAGAAACCTTTAATTTTGTTTATTTTTTCCTTTTTATTTCTTCTTATTCCTTCTTTCTCTCTTTTGAATTTCATTTTCTTTAATTTTTATATATTTTATTCTTATTTTTTTCTGAGCACTTTGTTTTTTATATTTTTGGCTTTCAATCTCTTTTTTCTGTGTTTTTTCTTTATTTGGCATAATATTTAAAATTTTTATATATTTAAAACATTTTTTTAGTTTTCTTTTTATGTTTTTGTTAGCATTCTTAGCAACATCACTCTCAAATGCCATCAAAGAAGAAGAAATCAGATACCATATCTACAAAAGTCAGAGATATAGTTAAAAAAGACAATGAAAAATCTCTAGAAAAAAAATCTCAATTACATGGAAACCTTGGAGGTAAATGATAGAAATTAAAAGTTGAAGTTCTGAAAATACTCAAGATCTGAGAATAGCCTGACCAGGCAGTAGCACAGTGGATAGAGCATCAGACTGGAATGTGGAGGACCCAGCTTTGAAATCCCAAGATCACTGGCTTGAGTGCAGGCCCACCCGGCTTGAGTGCAGGGTTTCTGCCTTGAGCATGAGGTCATAGACATGATGCCATGGTCACTGCCTTGAGCCCAAAGGTGATTGGCTCGAAACCCAAGGTTTCTGGCTTGAGCCCAAGGTCACTCACTCTGCTCTAGACCCCCAGTCAAGGCTCATAGGAGAAAGCAATCAATGAACAACTACGGTGCTGCAACAAAGAACTGATGCTTCTCATCTCTTTCCTGTCTGTCTGTTCCTATCTGTCCCTCTCTCTGACTCTCTCTCTGTCAAACAAAAAGAAAAGCACAAACAAACGAACAAACAAACAAAAAATATGTGAGAAGACCCTAATAGGCAACTTAATGAGCTCAAAAAACAAAATGAACATGTCATCAAGGTTTTGAAACTTTAAAAACAGAGATGAAGAACTCAGTACATGAATTGCAAACTGAGATAGCAAGTTTGGCTAATAGAACAAGCCAGGTAGAAGAACGAATCAGTGACATCAAAGACAAGCAACCAAAGATGCAACAAAGAGAGGAGGAGATAGACTCATGAATTAAAAACTCTGAGAGAGCTGTACAGAAATTGTCTGACTCCATCAGAGAAAGGAATATAAGAATAATTTGTATATCAGAAGGAGAGAGGGAGAAGGGAATGGAGTGCCTATTCAAACAAATAATTGATGAGAACCTCCAAAGCCTATGGAAAGAGTTAGCATTTTGAATCCAAGAAGCAAACAGAATGCTGAGTTACCTCAACCCAAACAGACTTACTCCAAGGCACATTGTAATAAAATTGTCAAAAATCAATGACAAAGAATCCTCAAAGAAGCTCAAAAAGAACATTACCTATAAAGGAAAACCGATTAGGTTACCATCAGACTTCACAGCAGAAACCCTACAAGCCAGAAGAGAGTGGATCCAAACATTCAAAGTACTGAAAGAGAGGACTAACCAGCCAAGAATACTATATCCATCAAATTTATCCTTTAAATATGAAGAAGACATAAAAATTTTTACAGACATATAGAAGCTGAGGGAATTTATCACCAAGAAACCCCCACTGCAGGATATACCCAAGGGGATTATTTGACCAGACACAAAGAACAAAACAAATTAAAACTCTAAGCAAAATCTCCAACAAGGTCACAATAAAAACAAGGATAATCTGTCATAACAATAACATAAAAGGGGAGAGGATAAAGATCTGCAGTAGCAAAGGAGGATGGAATGTAGAAGCCCTCATAAGACAAATGTACATATGAACATTTTTCTCTTAATAACCTAATGGTAACCACCCATGAAAAAGCCACCACTGAAACACACACCTTAAAAAAAAGAAAAACAGGGGAAAGAAATATGGACACACCAAACAAAAACAACTGACAGAAACAAGAGAAGAACCAATCAAGACATAGAGTTACCAGAAAACAAAACATAAAATGGCTATAGGAAATCCTCACATGTCAATAATTACCCTAAATGTAAATCGACTAAAATCACCAATAAAGAGGCACAGAGTAGCAGATTGGATCTTATGGACCTTGGCCATTGAAAACAATTGATGATTTTGACCCCAAAGGCAAGAAAAGTAAAGGCGAAAATAAATAAATGCAACTATATCAAACTAAAAAGCTTCTGCACAGCAAAAGAAACTGACAACCAAACAGATAGGCAGTCAACAAAATGGGAGATATTTTCAAATAACAGCTTCGATACGGAATTAATATCCAAAACATACAAAGAACTCTCAAAGCTTAGCAACAAACAAACAATCCAATTAAAAAATGGGAGAGAACCTGAATAGACACTTCTTCCAAGAAGACACACAAATGGCCAACAGAGATATGAAAAGATGCTCATCTTCACTAGATGTTTGAGAAATGCAAATCAAAACTACAATGAGTTATCACCTCACACCAGTTAAATTGGCTATTATCAACAAGACTGATAGTAACAAGTGTTGGAGAGGCTTGGAGAAAAAGGAACCCTCATTCACTGCTGGTGGAAATGCAAATTAGTACAACCATTATAGAAAAAAGTATGTTGGTTCCTCAAAAAATTAAGATTAAAGTTACCAAATGACCCAGCAATCACTCTACAAGGTATCTACCCCAAAGGCTCAAAAACATTGGTACATAAAGACATATGCAACCCCATGTTCATCACAGCATTATTTACAGTGACCAAGACATAAGAACAACCAAAGTGTCCCTCTATAGAATATTGGATAAAGAAGATGTGGTACATATATACAATGGGATACTACTCAGCCGTAAGAAATGATGACATAGTGTAGTGACATTTATGACAACATGGATGGGTCTTGAGAACATTACACTGAGTGAAATAAGTAAATCAGAAAAAAGCTAAGAACTATATGATTTCACACATAGGTGGGATATAAAACTGAGACTCATGGATATAGATAAAAGTGAAGTGGTTACTAGGGGAGGAAATAAGGGGGGGGTAGGGGGAGGCGGTGAGGAAAAGGGTATAAAGAGGGACAAATATAAGGTGACAGAAAATATTTTGACTTTGGGTGATCGGTGTACAACATAACAGTTCAAATGCTATAGAAATGTTTACCTGAAATCTATGTACTCTTATTGATCAACATCACCCTGTTAATTTTTTTTTTTTGTATTTTTCTGAAGTTGGAAATGGGGAGGCAGTCAGACAGACTCCCACATGCGCCCTACTGGGATCCACCCAGCATGCCCATTAGGGGGCGATGCTCTGTCCATCTGGGACGTCGCTCTGTTGCATCCAGAGCCGTTCTAGCACCTGAGGCAGAGGTCATGGAGCCATCCTCAGTGCCCGGGCCAACTTTGCTCCAATGGAGCCTTGGCTGTGGGAGGGGAAGAGAGAGACAGAGAGGAAGGAGAAGGGGAGGGGTGGAGAAGCAGATGGGTGCTTCTCCTGTGTGCCCTGGCCGGGAATCAAACCCGGGACTCCTGCAGGCCAAGCCAACGCTCTACCACTGAGGCAACCAGCCAGGGCTCACCTTGTTAAATTTAATTTTCTAAATAAAATTTTAAAAAATGTAAAGTGAGTCCCATCAGCATATTCTTAATAGTTGTTTTTCTAAGGAAGTTCAACTACTTATGCATATGGTTAAAATAGATCAAGAGTTGTATTTAAGCAGGTTTGAGTTTTTGCCAGGTGAGTGTTATGGTGGGAGACAAGGATGAGGTACTTGAAGTTTATGGAAGACATCTTGAAATATTTGTTCAATAAGTGAGGAAATGAAGACATGAGGGATCTGATAGATAGTGATAGGGATGTAAGTCACTGGGACTAGGGATCCCAATGTTGGCAAATAATTGATGGAAATGGGAGTATTAGGAGGAATGAACTATATTTGAGGGCAGTATGAGTATGTCTGGCAAAGAGCAGACAAACTCCATTTATAAAGTCAAAAGTAACTTCCAGTTTATTACAAACTTTCTTTAATTTCTGTGAAATGCAGTTATTCAATCTCAATGAAAAAAATTTCTACTGGAGTCAATTATCTAGGTTTTAAATTTGGTTAGGTAGTGGAAATTCTTCTCTGTGTGTTCAAATTATAGGGTGAGTCCATCACAGGAATATTTAGTACTCACTATTACTAACGGTGTAATAGTCAAAGCCATCATTTGTCTATTTTGGTATGTGAAATTTAAACATTTAAAAAGTAATAACAACTATGATGATTATATATTATGAAGTACTTACGCTGAGACTGCACTGTTCAGAGGCCATAAATGTATTAATCACTCCTCTCAAATGTACTATAAGTATATTATAACAACTTTGCAGATAAGAAAACTAAGACATAGACTTAGAATGATTTATTTGTCAGTATTCTGTTATTCAAAGGACAGTTATAAAATTCACTCATAAACTTAGGGTTCCTGTAGTGGGAGAATCCAAGGGTTGCCTGTCTAGCATGGTTAATTTTAGGACCTTCAGAGAGGTCTTCTCTTATAACCCTTAATTTCTTCTCTTTGCTATCCTCTGTGTTAGATTCATTCTTAACGTGGCTCTTCCCAGCACTCCCACCTCCCAAACCTTTCCCTTGGTGGCTTCTGGTAGCTTCAGACTTATATCCTTATAGTTTGTTAACCTTTGAAAAAAAATTTCTTTCCTAATAGTTGCTATGCTAATCTTAGGATAACCTTGGATTAATGCTGTCCTGAACTGATTGCTGAAACCAGGGGGTGGAATTCACTTGTTGGCCAAACCTACATCAAAGAGTGGGTAGTATTGCTCACACATGAACTTCATGGGTTAGAAATGATGAGAGATTGCTTCTGAAAGGGAAATTTGAGGTATTCTTATTACTAGAAGAGAAACAGATGCAAGGCAGAACAGTAATGAAAATCTATTATTATTGACTACCTTCAGTGTTCTCACATGGTAGTATATATCTCATAAGTCCTAAGGTCATTTAAACCAATGTAATGAAAGATCATTGAAAGTTTGTCAAGACTGAGTAAGAGTCAGCAATGTTTATGCAAGGTAGGGTGAAAGTACGTTTACAGTTGTTTGTATGGAAAATAATACAATAATTAATGATTATATAAGAATAAACTGTGTTTTGCATACTCATAACTATAAACCTAGTTTTGACCCACCCTGTACTCTTATATGTAAATCACTTATTCTATTCGAGCTAAATATTCAAAATATTGCCTTGTTCTTCCTAATACTTTTTGTCTCTGAACATGTGCCAGTTTGCAAGATTTTGCTCAGCTTTCTTTACCAAACTGTGCTACACATTTGTTTTATTTAACTTTAATTTGCACTTCTATAATATCACTGGAGGAAGAATTTTCAGTGGTATTTGGGATAAATAATAACCATAATTTAATGCATAGAAAGACTGTTATCAAAGGTTTAATAATTCATTCTGATATTTGTATGGGCTGAGATGGAAATAAAAACACTGTTTTTGACTTCTTAATTTACTTGTTCTTCCCTAATCCTATTTTCCCTTTAGTGATTCATTTTTCTTCTAGATAAATGCTGAAAATCGATTTACTAATATGAATGATTGTCATTAGAAATCTAAACAGATACAAAATACCTGGGCATTTCATGTCTAGAAAAGATTTTAAAGCCAATATATGTATCTCAGAAACAGTGTCAGTATTATGAAGTTATTATCTCATTCTACAGTTATGATGTAAGGCTTTTTGGAAGTTTATTTTATGGAAAATTTTATATACATAAATTCTGATTAAATGATAATGAACTCTCATTTACTATCACCTAGCTTTAAAATTTGTCAACTCATGGACATTTCTTTCTTCTATACATGATCAAATTCACTAACACTTCTTTAGCGCTAGTAACACGGGTAAAATGGTTTGAAATACATTGTGGCTGGTGCCAGAGAACACTATTGTGTTAATCTAGAAGAAAACCTGAATTAGTAAATGGATAATTTGATTTAAAAATATATATATGTGCACAAGTATAAGATTTATATAACTTGGCTATTAGTTGGATGAGTGATGCTCTAAAATATTCTGACAAGGGAAATATAGGTGTAATTTTATTCTTTTCTTTGGTTTAAACATCACTGGTAAGCTACTAAGCTGTCTTGCAGTATTGTATTCTCTTTGATGGTACTTAAAATCACAATAATATATTTATGTAATTTTAAAATTAAACTTTATAATCAGATTAAAATTTGGTATAAAATTTTGTGGAAATGAAGAATGAGTTTAATTTTTGTTTGATTTTTGAATTTTGAGAGAAGCAGAATTCATAGGAATATACCTGACACAAATAGAAGTTTAATAAATGTACTTTTAAAAACAAGTAAGTATATTGTTCAAAAAATGGTTTAGATGCAATTGTTTATTTTTATTAAAAAAATCTCACCTACTTTTGGAAATTGGGTATATTTTTTGTAGGAATACAATAGAATATTTTATTTGTCAGTTTTACCTCAATAAAGCTAAAATAAGGAAATACAATAGAATAAAACTGTACAACTATAAATTAAGAGAAGAAAAAGTCCAACAGTAAAAAGAGAAAAAAGCAAATAGATAATCTTGTCTTGGCTGATTTAGTTACACTCTTGCTAGAAGTCAGAGGGCTGGGCTGCTTCTATTATTCTTTGATTCTGTGAATAAAAGAAATGGATTGTATTAAGTGCAGTATATTTAATCAGTATTCAGTAACTCAGATGTTAACTAACATTAGTACGTACTTGATTTAACACTTAGATATCACAAAGAGAAAAGTTAAACATGACTTTGATTTCTAAAATTTTTTTGGAGCCCATATTAGTATTTCAAATACAACAAACCCTGAAAAGTGACTCCCCTCCTACTCTAACTTTGCCACTTGTAACAACATTAGGGAGGAAGAGAGAAATCCTGTGCTTTGATCATCAAAATACAGTGTCTACATAAATTGAGCTCTTACAGGATAGCATTATGGGAGTTGATACTTATATAAACACATGGGGGTAGAAAACGTGCAACCTTATCTTTCCACCTTGGACATTTCATAATTCCCACTGTAAGAAAAAGCTCTCCCTAGCCATCCTCTTTTGCCTTTTACCCTAACCCTTTGAAGAAATACAGAACTTCCAGTAACATGTTTGGTCACCAAACTGCCAGAAATTGGAGTTCAACACTGTTTATATACAAATCGGATTAGTATTCTTTGGAGAGTATCCACTTCATTGGTTCTACTCTCTCTGAGAGCAGACATAGTCCTAAAGTGAGACTGTTCTTATTTTTCAAAAACATAACCTCTCTGGAAGCAGTTGTTGTTTTTTTATACTGAAGTGAGCCATCAAGATAGAAAAGTCATAAGACAAGTAAAAGATTCTTTTCTATCATGATAGCTCACTTCATTAAAAACAAAACAAAACACTGCTTTCAGAGAAATTATGTTTTTGAAAAATGACTAATATAAAAGGATAATTGATTTTCTGATGTGAAATACATAATACACTTTTAAAACCATGCTTTACTCCAAACTGCAGGTAAGAATTTATTTTAGATTTTAAAACATCGTCTGTTATTGTTTCTCTTTTAATTTCAATGTTGCTATGATTTTGTGAGTTCTTTTATTCTGGACACTCCTCTCCATCTGAGTTGATTGCTTTGTGTGCTTTTAGGCATCCAAAAAAGGCAAATTGAGTAAGTCATAAAAAGAATCCTTTTAGATTAGTAATACCATCTACTGTAAAATCCCTTTCCAATTTTAAGAAATTAGCAAAACTTTAAGATTTCCTTTATCCTTAAGAACTTTCCAAAATTATAAAAATTATGGTCACATGGCAATGTGATTTCTAACTTCTATTGGAAAAAATTAACAAGACAGACAAATAATGAGAATGTTCAGTTTGGTTAAATATGGTATTCTAATTAAGTATTTAAAGCTCTGGGAGATACATAAGCATTTCCTTCTTTATTTCTTTCTATTTTTTTTTTTTTTTGTATTTTTCTGAAGCTGGAAACGGGGAGAGACAGTCAGACAGACTTCCGCATGCACCCCACCGGGATCCACCTGGCACGCCCACCAGGGGGCGATGCTCTGCCCCTCCGGGGCATAGCTCTGTTGCGACCAGAGCCACTCTAGCACCTGGGGCAGAGGCCAAGGAGCCATCCCCAGTGCCCGGGCCATCTTTGCTCCAATGGAGCCTCGGATGCGGGAGGGGAAGAGAGAGACAGAGAGGAAGGAGACGGGGAGGGGTAGAGAAGCAGATGGGCACTTCTCCTGTGTGCCCTGGCCGGGAATTGAACCCGGGACTTCTGCACGCCAGGCCGATGCTCTACCACTGAGCCAACCAGCCAGGGCCTATTTCTTCATTATTTAATTTAATAACTATTTTCATTAATGTGTAATGAATGCTATGTGTTAAAGTGCTAAAACTTATATATAGAGAATGGGCATTCACACTTTTACCATGCACATATTGTAATTAAATCTAAAATATTACTGTCATGGCAAATAAGGATGTGTTTAAAATAGAATTTCTAATAAATGGAAGACCATTGACTTTATTAAGCACTGTGTCAGTATAGGTTCTTAATAATTTGGTAACAGAATAGTGGTGAGTGCTATTAGCACACTAGACTAAAAAGAGAAAAGAAAGAAAGAAACCAAAGAAAACCCTGTGACAGTACCATTCTCAGCTTTTCAGAGCTATCTTATCACATTCCATTTCTCTATGTACCTTTTTGGCAATAGTTTCATTACCTAAAACAGTGATTGACACTCCATAAATATTGTTAAGTGACTGAATGAAGCAGTTAATTACCATTTTCAACCATAAATACCCCTCAGAAAATTTTTCTTAGGCAGCATTTTTATTTTGGACAAATGGCCTTTCATGCCCAAAATTAAAGGATCAAGTTGACATCAATCAATTAAACTCATAAATGCACCTTTCTACTTCAAAATTCAAATTAATGATGTAGTATTTGGAATACAACAAGATCTATGACATTAAATGCTAGTATCAGCTGGATTTTAATGGTTATATGGTCATATCCATACTTAATTTATAAGTTTGTTTTGGTTTTATAGTTATATGCATTAGCATAAATCATTTATAAGTAGCTATGGTTGTTAAATATTGTTCTCCTAGAAGAAATGAGACAACTAACCTGTCTAGACCAACCTCAGAGGCCACTGCAGATTGTAAAGGGCAAAGAGAGGCATTTATTGTGAGTGCATGAATGGACTGGCCCAGTCATTAGAAGTGTGAGTGAGGATGGAGAAAACTAAATAAAACATTTTATTGTTTACATGATCTACTTCTGCTTCCTGAAAAACACTGAAAGGTTCCTTTTTTTACTTTTTAGTTTTCAGAGGTTTCATAAACTGAAAGCAGTAGAAAGCATTTTCCTTTATTGTTTGATTATGATCAGAAACATCAATTTGGAAATGGAAATTTAAACCATTAAAAACATACTTAAAGATGAAAGAACTCCAAAATATATACAGTAATACAGAGTATTTTTGTGCAGCTGATATGAGCCTGCCAGAATTTTAGGCTCTTGGATCCAGCAGTGGACCCCCCCCCCAAAAGCCCCTAACTTATGGATTAATATTTTTTCCTACTTGAAGACAGAAGAGTAGAAAGTATACTTGAATGTTAACTTGGAATTGTAGTATCTACTCAGATGGTAACTAGCTTTTTCTTAAAATGCATTAAATTTAAAAAATTAAATTACAGTTAATGTGCAATTTTATATTAGTTTCAGGTGTTCAACACCGTGATTAGATTCTTATATAATTTACAAAGTGATCATTCTGATAAATCTAGTACTCTTCTGATACCATATATGTAGTTATTAAAATATTCTGTATTTGCTGTGCTGTACTTTACATTCCCACGACTACTCTGTAACTACCAATCTACTTCTTAATCCTTTCACCTTTTTCACTCAGCCCCCAAACTCCCTCCTATCTGGCAGCCTTCAAAATGTTCTCTGTATCTGAGTCTGTTTCTGTTCTGTTTGTTCATTTATTTTGTTTTTATTCCACATAGAAGTGTAATCATCTGGCACTTGTCTTTCTTTCTTTGACTTATTTTACTCAGCATAATGCCCTTTAGATCAATCCATATGGTTGCAGATAGCAAGCTTTCATTCTCTCTATGGCTGAATCATATTCCATTGAATATATGCACCACTTCTTCTTTATCCATTTATCTCTGATGGACAGTTAGCTTGCTGCCATAACTTGGCTATTGTAAATAATGCCGTGATGAACATATGGATATACATGTTTGTCTTTTCTGTTCTTTTTTTCTTTCTTTCTTTCTTTCTTTTTTTGATGGTGCATTTTGGAGAAGTGCAATCACTGGTTCTTTCTTTGTTTCTTGTTATAGACCTTGTTTTAAAGTCTATTTTGTCTGGTATAAATACTGCTACTCCAGTTTTTGTTTATTTTCATTTTCATAAATGTCTTTTCTATCCCTTTACTTTCTTTCTGTTTGTGCCTTTTCATCTGAAGTGAGTCTGTTGTAGACAGCATATGTAAGTAAATAAGTGTTTTGTTATCCATTCAGTCACTATATGATTTTTTTATTTTTTTTACAGACAGAGAGAGAGAGAGAGAGAGTCAGAGATAGGGGCAGACATACAGGAATAGAGAGAGATGAGAAGCATCAATCATTAGTTTTTTGTTGCGACACCTTAGTTGTTCATTGATTGCTTTCTCATATGTGCCTTGACCGGGGGTGGGGGTGAGGCTACAGCAGACCGAGTAACTCCTTGCTCAAGCCAGCGACCTTGGGTCCAAGCTGGTGAGCTTTGCTCTAACCAGATGAGCCCACACTCAAGCTGGTGACCTCGAGGTCTCGAACCTGGGTCCTCCATATCTCAGTCCGATGCTCTATCCACTGCACCACTGCCTGGTCAGGCAAACTATATGACTTTTGATTGAAGCATTTAATCCATTTGCATTTAAAGTAATTGTTAATAGATATGTATTTGTTGACATTTTATTATTCATTTTTTTAACCTTTCTTTTTCTATCTTAAAGAAGATCCTGTAACATTTCTTGTAATACTGGTTTGGGCATGATAATCTCTTTTAACTAGCTTTTTTCTTTTTTTCTTTTTGTCTGAGAAGGTCTTTAGCAGTACTTTGATTCTAAATGATAGATTTGCTGGGTGGAATAATCTTAGTTGGAGGTCCTTGCTTTTCATCATTTTTAATATTTTGTGCCAGTTAATTCTGGCAAAGTTTCTGTTGAGGAAGCAACTGACAGTCTTAAGGGAGCTAGCTCCCTAATAGGTAACTGTCTCTTACTGCTTTTCAGATTTTCTCTTTGTTTTTAACCTTTGACATCTTAATTATGATGTATCTTAGTGTGAGCCTCTTTGGGTTCATCATGTTTGGGAATCTCTGCACTTCCTGGACTTTTATGTCTGTTTCCTTTACCAGGTTAGGAAAGTTTTCTGTCATTATTTTAAAAATAGGTTTTCAATTTTTGGTTCTCTCTCTTCTTCTTTTGGCAACCCCATGATGTGAATGTTGGTTCACTTGAAGTTGTCCTAGAGGCTTCTTAAATTATCTTCATACTTTAAAATTCTTTTTAATTATTGCTGTTCTAATTGGGTGTTTTCTGCTTCCATATCTTCCAAATCACTGATTTGATCCTCTGCTTTATCTACTCTCATGTTGATTGCCTGTAATGTATTCTTCATTTCAACTAGGGTATTTTTATTTTTCATTTCTGACTGGTTCTTTTTTATGTTTTCTATCTCCATTTTTATGATTCCTATCTCTTTGCAAAATTTTTTGCTAAGTTCCTCTCCTCTTCCCCTAAGTTCATTGAGCATCTGCATAACCAGTGTTTGGAACTCTGTACCTAGTAAATTGCTTGTTTCCATTTTGTTTAATTCTTCTTCTGGAGTTTTGTTCTGTTCTTTCATCTGAGACATGTTTCTTTGTCTCCTCATTTTGGCAGCCTGTCTGCATTTGATTCTATGTATTGAGTAGAGCTGTTATATCTTTTCGTATTGGTAAAGTGGCTTTATGTAGTAGGTGTTTGGTAGGACCCAGTGGCTCAGCCTCTCAGTTCATTTGATCTAGATACTCCATGTGTGCCCCCCATTGTGGGCTGAGTGCACCTACCTGTTGTGGTTGAGTCTTGATTCCATTTGGCACATCAATAAAAGAAATTTACTTCCAAACCAATCAGCTATGAGAACTGGCCATGACCATCATGGAAGATCTGCTGTGCTGGGTCTGACCGCACAGAGCAGGACTTACATCAGTGGGGCTCTGGTGCATGATGAGTCCACCTCTTGATTGTATGGCTTGTGGGGGTACTTGGGTGATGCTCTGGCTTGGTTTGAAGTTGTCTACCAGGTACACTGGCTCTTGGACCTACCAGGAGGTGCAGGTTAAGGTCAGTTGAAAAGGTTTGGGTAGGCCTGAAAATTGGGTGGGGTAGGAACCCAGAAAATCATGCAGGTTGATGGAGACTCAGATATGGTGAACATTGAGGCTTTGTGGGTGAAGGGCTCAGCAAAGGAGCAGGGGCCTCTACCAGCACTTCTGTCTGGGAGAAAGCTGCCCAACTCGCCCTTGGCCTGATTCCAGACAACTTAGTTCCTTCCTATATGTTCCATTCACCTTTTGAGTGGCTACCCCAGGGCTGGAGCTCAAAGCCAGTGAGTCTGAGTAAGTTCATGTACAGCAGGCTTTTTAAGAGGAATGCCTGGAACCCCAGCAGCACCTTCATTTAACTTAAACCACAATCCCTGCTGGTTTTCACAGCTAAAAGTTTTGGGACTTCTCTTCTTAGCACCTAGAACACTGGGCTTGGGGGCCTGGTGTGGGGCTGAGACCTCTCATCTTCAGCGGTACCTCTGCAGTGGAGATATCCCTCCTAACTTTAAATTGCCACATGTGGATATGGGACAAGCTCATTTAATATCTCTGCCCCTTCAACAATCTCCATGTGGATTCTTCTTCATATCCTTCATTTTAAGATTCTGTTCAACTAGATTTCAGGCTTTCTGAGTGACGGTTGTTCTGTAATTTTGATGTGGTTGTGGGAAGTGCCAAGTACCATGTTTACCTAACCCACCATCTTGACTGGAAGCCATGACTAACTTTTTGACATTGGAAGACATTTTGCTTTTGCTTCCTCATCTATAAAATGTGATGAAGTTAGGCTTTTTAGTTTAAAATAATTTCAAACTTATATAAAAGTACTAAGATCAGTACAGAAAACTTCTATAAAATGCTTATTCATTAAAAATTTCAACAATTGTTGCAATAATGTTTTATTTTATAGCAAAAGAATCCAATCCAGGATCACATGTTCAGTGTAATTGTCCTGTCTTTTCAATTATCCTATATCTGAAATTGTTCTCCAACCATTCCTTTATCTTCATGATCTTAAGAAAATTGAAGATTAAAAAAAAAAAAATTGAAGGTTGTAGGCTGATTATTTTGTAGAATTTGGCATTGTCTGGTACTCCACTTATTAGATTCAGAGTATAAATGCCATAGGAATGACTTCATGCCCTTTTCCCTGTGTTCCATTAGGTGGCACTTTGGGTTGGGTGTCCCATTACTTGTAACCTTAAGTTTGATCATTTAAATGATATCTTCTAGATTTTTCCAGTGAGGAACTTCTCCTTTTTATAATTAACATTTATTTTTTAGAAGATAATTTGATGCTACCCAAATATCTCATTCTTTATTCAACTTTCACCCATTACTTTTGTTGATGTTTCTTGCCTGAATTTATTGTTAGATTATGGTTGATAAATGGTAATTTTCAAATTCCATAATTTCAACACTTGTTAGTTGTCATTATACTGTATGAAAGGCTTTATTATTTACTTATATACTTCAGAATAGACAGATTTATTCAGTGGGATATAATCTGTTACTATCACTGAGTCTTTTGATACTAAATTCTCTTAGTTTTGATCAGTGGGTACCCCGCTTCAAACTAGTTTGTGTTCTGTCTGACATGGCTTCATCTTTATTTGTACATTTCCTTAATTTCTGGAATAACACATTCCAGGCTTATTTTGTATTTTTTTTTTGTCCCTAGTCCTAGAATTAGTTACTTAATCCAAGGAGATCTGGTAGGTCTTGGTGATGTCTATGCTGACAGCTATTGAGGTATCAGTTTCCACATGCTCTCAGGATCCAGAGCTAGTATATATATGTCTATATATCATCCAGGTTTTCAAATTTTGATATCTATACCTTTTTCTCTTTCAGTGAGTAAGCTAAATTTACTTGTTTATTTATTCAGTTTTCTGATTCCAGTGGGTTGTATCCCCTTGTTCCCACTCCTGCCCTATCTTTCTCCTTTCTTGATTAGAACTGGTTAATGGATCAAAGAAAAGAAAGAAGTGAGAATGAAAGGAGACTATTAATTTTGAAGAAGAAAAATAATGGCTTTAGATATAATTTTAAAATAAGGGTAAGTATATAATGTTTGATAATGTATCAGCATAATATAGATTACTGGATTTATAATGTGATATCTTATTAATAAAGTAAAATAGAGAATATATTTTTAGTTTTCATGGGTATACTTTCAGCTGACTGGACCCTTAAAATCTGACTTTCTTTTCTAATGGCAGTTGTGGTATCTTCGGATTCCACATTTGCTGTATATACCGCTTTTCTATCTTTGAATGAGAAAGAAATGAAGACCTGAATTTCTTGATTTTATTTGGCTAACTACTAAGGGGTGTGCTGTCCAATATTTTTGGAAAAAATGAGCATTTTTAATTTAAAAAATGTGAGTAAATTAAAATAAATTCTCTTAAGCAAAGGGGATCCAGAAACTTCCCATAATTTGTGAGCCTTGAAAGAAGTTAAAAATGGAAATGTCCTGACATTCTTATTTTGGAAGGTTGAACCTAAAAATAAAACTGACCTGACAAACAGACCTAATTACACGTTGGACCATAACATACAAAAACAAAAAGTCTGAGAACAAATAAATCTAAAAAGCATAGGATAGTGCCGTGGGGCAGGTAATGTGCCTCCGAGGAAAAATTAATGGGTGGGGCATAAATGCATTTCAGTGGTCATTCATGGTTAGATAATCCTCTGGGGCGGTGCACTGGCATATTTAGTGGTGTTATAACTAATGAAAGAACCACAACTTGAAAAACTTGATTCTTTTATTTTTTTCAACTATTATTTATTCCTGTAATCTTTCCAACACCTGGAGACACACCACTGTTGACTTATAAGAGCATTTTGTTTTCATGACCATTGCTAAAATTTTAAATTTTGGTTATTATTTTAAAAGAAGCTAGTTTTTAAATACATAATGAGATTCTTTGGCTCTTTTCCAGGGTCTCTGCTCCTGATTTTCCTCTCTGGCATGATGAAGATGTATCACTGATTTGTTCCTACACTGGCTGGTGGATATCAAGTTTTCCAAGTAAGAGAACTTATTCAGTCATCAAACAGATGTTTTTAGAGCACTTACTATGTACAGTTCCTCCAGTTGACAACACTGTCTCAAAGAACATACTGTGGTCATGGAAATGACTAGAAAATACATACTAACTATAGTATCCTAAAATTTTCCTTGATGATTTGATTATTTTAATAAGATTCTCAGTTGCAACAAACAGAAACTAATTCAATTTAACTTGAGTAGGGAAGAAAAAATCTTGGAAGGAATTAGTAGGAAGTCTCAAAAATCCAGCTGAGGAAATGAGCAGAAAATAGTGTGGCTCAGCTGCAGGATACACAGCCAGGATCTGGATAGAGCTGAACTGGGTAACGGGTAGCTTATATAACTGAGATAAAGGAGACAGAAAAAAAAAGAGGAAAAAGAAAAGGAGACAGTAGTGTGATTATTAGCATCTATAGTAACCAATAGTTCCAGTTTGCTTGGGATAATCATGATTTTAGCACTAGAAGTCCCATGCCTTAGAAAACTTAGTCCAAGGAAAACTGGGATGGTTGATCAGTATTTTACTAACATTCAGCTGAAATTTAATCTTAGTGCAAAAATAAAATTTGAACATTTCAATTAAAATCATAGAAAAATGCTACATAGTCCATACATAAACCCCTGAAATTGGTGGTTGTGGGAGGTGGGGAATAAATTCTGTTAAAATAGCAATTTGGTACTGCTTTAAATTAGTCACTACAGTTAGCCTTTTAACTCATAATTCTATGTAGGCACAGCCACACTTGCATCTATATAAAATTTCTTTATGTACTGCATGATCTATATTAAGCTCTTCCTTCATCTATTTTAGTCTTTACTGGATGGAGCCTTCTACTGCGACTGTTTGTTGATTCACATAAATAACTTTCTTTATTATACCATCTTAATTTGTTGGCTGATGTCTTCTGACAAGGGCTTTATTGAGTTCTACCTACATTATGCCATTTAATTTTCACAACAACTCTATGAGGTACTATGGTGTCGACATTGTGTAGATAAAGCAATTAACTTTGAGAAGTTTAGCCACTTGCTTTGATCATGTAACTCGTAAGCAGCAGAACCAAAAATGAATGAATGCTTGCTTCAGAGTGTATGCTTTAGCAACTTCATCTTTATGGACTTTCAGTGGTCACTAACATTTTTCCAACTGTATTTTCAGAGGGAAATAAAATACTTGAGGGCAGGCATATCTGCTGCAATAGTTGTGTATTGAATAAGGCAGTGGTTGCCAAGCCTAGGGAGTTTTTGAGAATCTTGGTATCTGAACTTCCCCATAGAAATTCTGATAGAGTTTGTTTGGTGTAGGTAGTGCTGGTCCAAATATATATACTATTTATAATTATAAATAAATAAATAAATAAATAAATAGTGTGTGTGTGTGTGTGTGTGTGTGTGTGTGTGTGTGTGTGTGTATTTAAGAAACATAACCAGGTGATTCTTGGCACAGCCAAACTTGAAAAACCACTGATATAGTATGTTAATCAATATCTTTCTATTGTGAGAATATGAATCATTGAGAACAAGGACCTGATTTTAAGGTTAATGAGGCATCAGGAAGTTATCTGAATAAACTTGTGAGACTTAAGTTTGATATTCCAGTGAAATCAATATATAAATAGACATTAAAGCTTTGATGAGCTTGTAGCCAGAAGTCACATGGATAGGCAAAAATCAAGCTTACCAATTGTTTTATCTCTATAGATGGCTTTATTATTTTTTAAATGCGTTGGTCAGAGAAAAGTTAATTTAAAAATTTTAGGCTCAAATTATAGTTTAAACTAATATGTATCTTATGGAATATTTAAATATCATTGATGAAACAGCATTTGGTTACATCAATGTTTTTCTGAAGCATAAGGAACTTACTTTTCAGATTAACACCAACACTGTATTGATTTCAACTGTTTTTACATTTTAATCACATCCATTGCTTTCATCATTCACTGTTGAATAAAAATTCACAGAATCATTAAAAAAATGCAACATATTAGCAAACCACCATATTACTCCCTTTAGTTAGATATTTTTCTCTAAATGAAATTGCATTGTATCTAATTGTGAGTGAGTACAATGCGAATCAGATTCCCAGCTTTGATTTCCAAAACTCAAGTTCCAGTTTTGAATTCTTTCCAAGTGAAATAAAAGTGACTACCAAAAAGTAGACCAGGGGAGGATTTCAAGTCTAGACAGCTGGGAACTGGGAGAGAAATCAAAATACCAGGCAGGTACATAGGTGCTATATAGGCACCGAAACAAAGAGCAAGACAAATAGCTGGAAAGGCAGCAATAATAATCTGAAGATTTTTCATCACCGATCCCCTTTTTCCTAGGGCAGTAGCACTTCCGGTATCCTGTTAAGGCAGAACCTGATTCTTAGTGTAGCTAGTTTGATTGTCAGGTTGAGTATTTGAGTGTCATGATCTGAGAGTCAGTAGGAGGAAAGTGATTTTTGACAGTAGAATGGATGGCCCCAAATCCCTTTTGATTGAATTATGTCATTGTTAAAGATAGGGCCGTTATATTCTCTTGAAACAATTAACCAAGTTATACTGAATTATCTGCATAACTGTTGATGCAAAATGGCTCTTTGTTGTAAAGAAAAAAAAAGCACATTAAATTTTTTGCATGTTTTTGTTCTGGATTTGAAATGACCACATTGAAATCTGAGTTGAAAATACTTTCTAGTATAGGACTATGTATATCTCTTTATAGGAAAAACACAAACTCACTGTGAAAACAGATGTGGTACTTCGGCATAGCACCAACAGGGTAATACAGTTGTTAAATTGGCTCCAAACACCAGCACATACATTAAAGAAAAAAGGTTGACAGAGAAAACATATCTCTTGTAAGCGCAGGCTAGACCATCTGTCAAGGGAAGAATTGAAACCATATTTCCATTAGAGGTGGTCATTGATCATTTGGTGAAGATTTCTGTAGACAAATTGCACAGACCATGTCATCTTCCACTATCTTATCTTTTGTGTACAGACCTCAGACATTCTTCAAAAAAAGACAATCCGGGGCTTAGAATTTGAGCAGGATAGTTAAAAATGCAATCACAGGAAAGGAGAACTATAGACCTCAGTAGAGAAAAAGTAGTTGGAGTAAACGGAAGCTATGTGTTGGATCTGGGCACCAGATAATCAGCTATAGTACTCTCCTAGGCTGAAGTCCAGAAATAACTCCAAATAAAAGAAAGATAAAATAAAGTTTAATTTATTTATTTGGTAGATAAAGTGAAAAGACAAAGATCTGTAAATGAATTAACTTAAAAATCAATGAAGACTCAGATAATTTCTTTTTTGAGTATGAGGACCCCTAGATATAAACATTATCAAATTAATAGAAGTACCTTGAATCATCTAATTGTCTTTTCCGATATAACTATGCATCCAAGTAGTATATTAATAGCATTATTATCCTTGAACACTGATAGAGAAAGAAAATGTATATAATATGTCATCTTAGAAAATAATGCTACCTACTACTTTCTATAATAAGTTTGAGGCAGTTGTTTGAAAAAAGTGGTGTAAGTCTTAGCATTTTCTACATTTTAAATCTCCTGTGTGTGTAATATTAATATTTACTTTAGTGTCTGCATTATATTAACATCTTATGGATTTACATACAGATTAAATATAATAGAACAACGGAAGGGAACAACTTTTTACCTGAAAACAATATAACTTGCTAACTCCTGATCCTCACTGTGATGGCACACAAGTATTTTTTTCAAGAGTCTTTACCCATGTCTATATGTGCAAGAGCAAACAGTGCTGTATGCATTAAGTATGACAGTAGCTAAGGGGGGGTTCAATGAGGTCTGAAGAGGTGGAAAAGGGAACAGTTAAAGCATCTTCCTATGATTGCTGGCGAGGTGCCCTCTTCTGTCTACCTCTCTGAGTTGTGACTGACAGGGTTTTAACTGTGTAACAAATGTTTTAAATCTTTGCCATATTAAAAAGAACCTTAGAGATAAATGTTTCCCGGTTGGATTTCAGTGATCAGTCTTGCTTGCACATATTCATCATGTCTCCATGCCCTGAAAAGTCAGAGAGTGTTAACTTTGGAAAGAAGATAAGGAAAATACCTTTGAGGTTAAATACAGTGGTAATTTAGAAACACTTACCTGGTCATAACTTTGACCTGGAGTGCCAGTGTAAGAGGTTTCAAATTATTCAAAATCAAATAAGTTAACTCATGTGATTATTTTCACAAATCCTGTAATATTGATGGTTTCCTCATTCCATTTTATATAACGTTTAGCTGTCTGCAAACACATGAAGAATATGAGATTTTAAAATGTTTATATTTTTAAGAATATGAAAATCTGTACCATCCCAGTCTCAAAGTACTTTTGACAATAGCATTTTTCTATTATCAAGTAGCTCTTTTTACTTCATATTTGGGCATTTATAAAATGAGCAAGCTGATCTTTTTAATTATACAAAAAAGATTTAAATATATATTCTCCTTTCTTTTATCTACTTCAGCACAAACTTAATAATTCTAAAAAGTCTTTTGATGATGTAATAATTTCAATTGTTCCAAAATTTTACAATTAACTATAGACCTTAGTGATTAATTGGAATGTTTTTTAACTTTATTTTAAAAATTAAATTTAATGGTGACATTGATCATTAAGAGTACATTAGTTTCAGATAAACATTTCTATAGCATTTGAACTGTTGAATACATGTCAAGTTTGTTTTTATTATCAGATTACCTCTCTCTGTGAAATAAACTCAAAAGTGGTTAATTTTCTTTCTCAAAATGCTCAATTATTCTCTATCTTATTACAAAGAACACATTTCTAATTATCTTTAAAAATTCATTTTAGTTCATTGTCTACAATCCTCCCACTGGGTTTTAGATAAAATCTTATTTTCTATCACATCTTTTCAACATACAATAATGCCAGAATATCAATGCTTAATGTCTGTTTTAAGCTCAAGGATATATTTTATATGGAAATGGATTTTTAGTCCTTGTTGAGAATGACTTCCCTCCAGTTTTAATCAAGTTTGACTCAAAGAAAAGAGTCTCCCTGATGATTAGTTAATACAGTTAAAATGAGTGAGCGTCCATCTGCAGGAAACATAATATGAATTTAAGTTACATTTTCATCCAGCTACTCAAACTATTAATATATGCAGAGTGATTACAAGATAATTTAAAGAGCCAAGGACTTAAAAGTTTTCAAAAAATAACATAATTGGAGAGTCGTTTCACGTAGTCATTCAAAAACAAAATCACTTCACTTGTATTTTAGAACTGTCCTGAACACAGTTGGAAAGAAAGAAGCTTCAGGATAAAAACAAAGGAGCATTATTATTATTTCAGTTATAAAAATGCCAAATCTAAAGATATGTTCACACAGTCAAACCAAACAGCACTTTACTGACTGAACAAAGACGAGACTGTTATGGCATTTCTCTTTGGGAGAAGTCTGTTCCATTGCTCAGGCAAATGTATTACATTTTGAAAGGCTAGATCCTGAGGAGAGAATAAAGCAATAAAACATGACTAGGAAGAGCCCTTTTCTCATGTTGTTATTAACATCCATCATAAACCCAGAGGCTTTTTTTTTAATACTACTTTCAAACCGACTCCCATCAAACAAAATTGCTTATGACTTCATTCACGAAAACAGGCTTTTGGTTTCCCATTAAGAAGTGGCAACATATTTTTGTCAACCCAACCAACAAGTCAGTATATTTTACATCTGATATAAAATGCAGTTTCAGTCAGTGGAATCATTTGTAAGTATATAGCAAGAAAAGAAAGCTCAACTAGACGTTGGCTAAATATATTTAATACACCGTGAATGTTGGGCCATCCCAATGGAATCAGACGTAAGTATTTCCCTTACTAAGCCTTCCTTTACCATTTTGGAAAGAGCTATGAAGTATGTTTATTTTGAACTTTTGAACCATCTGAACTTATTCTTTCCACTGAAATATTGCCTTGAAAATGCTATTTTCAACTAGTCACATGACAGTTAAGTCTGTTGTGCTCTGTGTCATTCAGCTGGAAGGTATTACTCTGAGAATTACATTTACTAGCCTTAGCCTGGGTTACCTAAAAATGGGTAAGCTGCATGGGGAATAATTAATATTGGCAGAGTTATTATAAACCTCTGTAGATAGACTATCTTACTCTACTGGAGTACATCCCAAGTACAAAGCAGCTTTGATTTAATTCATTGTCCGTTCCAGATTTGTTTTTCTTTTACAAGTCTGCCCTCTATGCAAGACATCGTATAAATAAAATTACTGTTTCTGGCTTGAATCATCACTAGACTCGAGTTAGTGGTTGCATGAAAGGGTAATTTAAACAACAGGCAGGGTCACTGCCTTATATAGAACTCAGGAAGGAGCTCTATCCACGATCATCCTTGGCAGTAATGCTATGTCCGATTAGAATGAAGCATATTCACATTATATGTAAAATATAGCATACCAAGGCAAACTAAGAAGTTGCTCTGATAAAGTCAAGAATGCAAAAAAGCTTCAAAGGTCATTAGTCTCTCCTCTGGATTTTTGAGGGTTACAATTAAAAAGTCCTGGAGAATTATCTGCCAAGTCCTTAAAATTATTCAGACAAGTAGGCACCACAGTCTCCTTCTGTAAATCATTACCAGGTCTGCCAGCCTTTATAGTCAGTAAGGTCTGCTTGCTATTTAACCCAGCCATGAAAATAGTCTCTGGCCCAAGTACAATGGTCCCAGATAAAGATAGACAGGGGATTTAATTTTAAATTTGGGATGGGAATAAAATGACTTAATTTTTTTCTCTTCCTACCTTCTAGAATTCTTCCTTTTGGTTTTCTTGGTAATCAGTCTTTTTGAAAAGTCCCAGCCTTTTAAACCTGTGAGACAGGCTCTTATTACAGTGTGGAACTTTGGCTGGATCTACTATGTCCCGAATCAAAATACATTCCCTGAGGAAGAGAACACAGTGAAGAGCAGTCGTAACATGAATCCCTGTCTCATCCCACAGATACAGCAGAATAATAATAATTTACACGTACTGAGAGCTTACTGCATATTAGGCATTGATTTAAAACCCTCGAATGTATCAAATCCTCACAGTATCCTATGAGGTTATTCTTCCCATTTATCAAGTGAGAGCTGAGGTACTGAGGAGGTCAATAACTTGCCAAAATCACCTATTAGATATTGGCAGAACTTGAGTCTGAAAACATCAATTTTGGAGTCAAAGTTTGTATATAACCCCAAGTAAATACCATTTGATAATTAAAAGTTTGCATGTTTCCAAGCTTATAGGGTAAACTGAGATAAGCAGAGTCAACTGGAGAGGGTTACAGTAAATAGTAGGAATTTGTAGAGGAAAATAATAAATTGCCTACATATTTCAGATAGGGTTATGAGAGATCTTTTGATATGGTAGGAAGTCACTCGTCATGTGGAGGTGTAATTATAAGTAATTTTGGCAAACTGTAGCTTACCATTTACTTTAATTTTCATGACTCCTGAGCTATACAATTCATATAAATGGGCAATACCAAGGTAAGGTTTTAAATATGATGAAACTTTTTGTGGTTTTGAGGAGGAATATCCTGAAAGGGAGTGACTCATTCTTGTGTTTAATAATTCTTCTACTCTGAAATCCATCAGTGGGTTATTTTACAGTGTCTCCAAACATTTTTGCCTGTCTGTTTCTCAACTCAGCAATCTTTTTCCTAATTTCCACATAATATTATTTCAAACTTTCTCCACTCTCCTCAAATCCTTGACCCTGCATCTCCTCCTTCAATTTCAGCAGATGGCTGAAGTATTCTATTTTAATGGGAATACAATGACATAAGAATAAAAACTGTCTCTTCCCCACACATGCTCATATCTGATTTTCACTTCTCCTCTCCAAGATTAATCTTTCCACCTGTTTTTCTGGGAACCAGGTTCTACAGGTTTCTTCCTCTCTTTTTCCATTCCTTCTTGTGCTTCTTTTTCCTTTGCATCAATCTGTAAATAGTCTGTCTCTTAGTGTGAAACTAAATAAGTAAGCAAAATAAAATAACATTTTAACCTACTGTTTACCCCCAGCCCCCTCCTAATGTCTTTTTTGCATGTAATTTTCTTGAAAGAGTTGTGAACTCCCTCAGCTTGTTAAGCTCTTAATGCATTTCTTCTTTAACACTGTCTGATGTCGGTGCCCCAGTGTTGCATTAATATTTCTATTTTCAAAGTTAGCGCTTTCGTTTTAGAAAATATAATGGGTATTTCTCAGTTGCCTTTTGGTATTATTTAGCGTTGTTGAGTATAGTCTTCTGTAAATTCTCTGTTCTCTGGCCTACCATGCTTTCTTTTTTACTTTTTTTCTCTTTCCCTGTTTCCTTATATATTCTTCCTCTGCTTGATAAAATAAGCTTTATGGTTCATTGTGTCTCTCTTGAGGAAATATTCCCCACCTCCAAGTTGCATCTAACATCATGACTCTAATTTATCACAACATGTTAATGATTAATAAATAAATTTAACCAGATATTTCTCATTAACATCAAATCTACTTAGCTGACTTCCTATAGAACACTATAGGTAGTTATTCTAACTCTTCAAATTTAACACACAATGAAACTAACTCATCATTTTTCTCTGCTATTTTCTCTTCTTGTGTTTTCTACTTCAGTGAATGGCAAACCTCTACTAGTTGTCCAACCACCAACTTGGTTATTATTCTTGAAATCTCTTCTTTGTCCCTCACATCCATTCAGTCCCAGTGTCATGGTTGATTACTCATCTACAAAACTCTCAACCAGTCATCTTTTCTCTGGAGCTACAAGCCAGCTCTCACCTGGATTCCTGCAACAAGACTTTCATTTGTTTCTCAATCTTGACTCTTGTTCCATCCCATCTTCTGAATTGTATCTTTCCCAAAGACCTTTGTGATCATGTCATGCTTCTGCTTTACCTCCTTCAGTGGCAGCCCATTGTTTTTATACTAAAGTCCAAATGTATTAAGAGAACTTACAAATCACTTCCTGGTAGAACCTCTGTTTAGTTCTCCAGCTTTGTCCTGTTCCAGGCGGAAGTGATTTTATTTTCTTGAACACATCATGTTTCTATGAATTCTGGGCCTTGTCTCCACTGTTTTCTTGATTTTGAACACTCATTTCTCCAGCTTCCTTTTACAAAATTTTTTATACAAGTTCTGCCTTGTGAAACTTTTCATCAACAATTAAACTTAGGTTAGGCATTGTTGCTGTGGGTTTTCAATATCATCCAGGTGCTCCCTCATTAGAGTTTCTCATTTTTTTCTCCACACTGCTCATTTATAGTTAGATCATTTAAAATTATCAGCTTAATGAAGGCAGGAAAATTACCTGGGTTCTTTGCTATAAATTCAGAGTCTAGTACAGTTTCAGGCAATATGTACTTAAATTTACTTGTTGAACACAAAACTAAATAAGAAAAACAACTTCCTGTTTTGGATAATAATGTTTACTATTATAGACCATATGTATATGTCTTGCTATATTTGCTTTTTAAATTTAGTGATAATTTATAGTATGATATATCAATTTGAATGGAAATCATTTGAAACTCCAAATTATGTGTCATCATAATTCATATGATCTTGTGATTCTAAAGTTAAAATTTTACCAAGGTTGAGATGGAAAATTTAAGAAGTCATTTAACTTTTTAAAATTTATTTTTAATTATAGTTGATATACAATATATAGTAGTTTCAGGTGTCCAACATAATCACACACACACACACACACACACACACACACACACATGCATGTCTGATGAAGTGATTACCACAATAAAAAACTAGTAACTCTATCACCATACATTTGATTTTGGATATTTGAGCTGTCTGCAAAATATGGCTCGGTCTCTGGGGAACAAAAGGGTGTCATGTGACCTGGTCTAATTCTTTTGTCTTCTGAGCAAACATACTAATGATATTTGCTAGGAGGAAGAACCCATATAGCTAAAATACCCTTTGTAAGATATTGCTAGCAAATAGTTACCTCTGGGAAGTAGAAGCTAGAATCTAGAATGTATGGTAAGCTAGAGAATGCAGTGCCAGCCATGCAATTCTCTAGGGGTATAAAATGAAGATGTTTCATAACTGAAACCTAATTGACACTCCTCTAGTTAATGTAGAATTGAAGACTTTCATTTAGAGACCACATCTATTCTAGCCCCCCCACGCCAAATAAATAAATCATATGTGACACAGAAAGGAGCACCTGAGGAACTGCTTTCGATGTCCTCAACCTCCTGTTACTTCTTTTGAGTCTTTAATATTATCTTGTAAGGGTAAAATCATTGATGATTGTGAGCTTGATTTGACAGTCTAATCCTATGTGTTAGCTTGGACTCAATACTTCTTTATATTAATTTAACAATTTTCTGTTGATATTTATATCAAAATATTTCATTCTTATCGAGGTTGCATTTTTGTCTTTCTAAATTCCTTAAGAAGAGCCAGTCCTTTGAAACACTTTAAATGTACCCATTTGGTGAAAAACTATTTGAAGGAAAATTCAAGATCAACTTTATGATCCATTAATAACCTTAACAGTTATTTTATACATTTTAAGCAGATTTAAATTGCATTAAATAAGCTTTATTTCAAAAAGCATATATATTCTATCAGAGAACAGCACTAAGAACAAATATGGGTAATTGCTGAACTGAATATTATAGGGGAATAATTTCATTAGATGTTTTAACCGAATATCTACAAACATAGACTTTATCACACATTGCACTGTGCCTTACAGTATAAAAAAGCGAAGTGTCCATTTGTTCTAAATGGACTATCGTGACATTAGCTGTTCTGGGAGTTCCTGGAAATATGGTTATTCTTATCTACCCCTTAAGGGGAACAATTATTATTTACTGCCTCAGAGGCTCTGCTGAGTGGATGGTGGAGGGGAATGGAATAGAGGAAGCCGGAGCCAGTTATGAGAACAAGATGGATTGCCATGTTTGCGGCAAAGACAGATTGAACACAATGAGTCTCAGAAGATAGCATATATCAGGATATTCTGACATAATATAGGAGAGGTCTTTTAATGGAACTGATTTCATAGTCTTGGTGAGTCATAAAAAGTCTATTTGAAAAACTGCAACCATAATTAGACATCTGCCAAATTTTCGGTATCAACATTTGTTGGAGGACTGAAAACTTCCCTGAAATCTTTTCTTTTGAAGACATTTTCTCAGCTAATCACAAACATTTTTTTTAATCAGAGTATCCTGTGTGAACCTTTTAAACAAAAAATATAAGCACTCTGAGAAGGAAGGGGAAATGTGGCACAGTTCCCTCTTGGAGTTTCTGCTCAGTTAAAGAAGCCAGGAGAGATTGCAACTCCATCCAAATGCACTTGTGATTTTAAAACAACCGAATTGCTATAAGTACTTTGAAAGTTCTTATGGCAGTCTGTAAAATTTAGCTTTTTAACAATAAAATTTGAATTTGAATGTACAGAAATAACTTCTAAGAAATTAGTTAAGTGGGATGGAAAGAAACATATCTGCTTAATTCAACACAACCCAGAAAAAATTATGCTAAATGCATTAAGTTTTAGGAAGTGTGAAAATTCCATTTTTGCCATTCCATCAGCTGAAATTTTTACTCACTACTTTAAAAAATAAATAAATTGGACTTTTCTGAATTACACTCAGGGACGATCTCATGA
Source organism: Saccopteryx bilineata (assembly GCF_036850765.1). NCBI lineage: Eukaryota > Metazoa > Chordata > Mammalia > Chiroptera > Emballonuridae > Saccopteryx > Saccopteryx bilineata. Next base: position 105,193,059 of record NC_089491.1, on the reverse strand, counting down.
ATTATTAGTCTTGTGAAGGAAAAAAATTTTTTTCTCTGCCCATTCACAAGTATTTACCATCTTATTTTAGCAGCATATTTTGATTTGTACTTATGTGTGTGTACAACATATTCAGAGATGATGAAAAATATGCTTATAATTACTTAAGAAAATTCTGTGAATTTAAGAACATTTTTTTTAGCCTCCAATTAAAAGGCTGAAGTAAAAGTGTAACTAGTGTGGTTTGGGCTACAAGTGAATTCTGAAGTGCTTCTTGAACACAGTCTAGTTGTTGAGTTCACAAACATTTTTTCCTATGGTTTCAGTGTAAAAGAGATGTGAGCCATTTCATCCTCTCAGAATAAGACCCTGGCAGGTAATTAAAATGAGCGAAGGGGGTTGGATTGTGGACAGAAGAGACAGCTCCAAGTATTTTCTGAGAGTGTAATCTCCACTCAACTCCAGCTACTGTTGCTGTGCAGGCCCAATGGGGGAGAATCTGTTTGAAAAGCATTCATGAATCACTACTATGTGACTTCTCTCCATTTTAAATGGTGGCCAGACAAATCCTAAATACAATAGGTTATTTGTGGCCCAAGAGCTGCCAGTTCCAATATCAAAAATGGGGAGTTCATATTCTTTGGCCCTATCAAGAAAACAAACAAACTCCCAAATATATACACCTAAACTTAGCTTATCTTCTTCAAGTAGCATCTTCACTGATTTGTACTTCATGTTGTATATTTGGTCCTCATAGAGAATTGATACATCAAATAAAATTGCAAAGAATATAACGAAATATACTACAAAACTGATCAATAGACATGATCCATCAGCTGTAATATGTTGCTTGTAGTATAAGGATCCGTGAAACAAATTTATTTAAAAGTTTGTACCAGTGAAAAATGATTTTAAGATAATGAGCATCATATAATACATAATGTCCTTTAGGAATGAGCAAATTGACCAAAAAAAAAAATTACATTTAAATTCAGTCTCATTCATGGTAATTTGAGTTCAAGAGAGTGATCATTTGTATTTTTGTGTATAGAATTTTGGATTTCTTGTTCTCTTTTAAGAGCTTAGTTGTGTGTATGTATAGTTATGCATGTGTGTGTATATATATATATGTGTGTGTGTATATATATATAAGGTCTACCGGAAAGTTCTGTTCATTTTTGGAATAAAACAAAATACAAATTTTTCTTACTGTCAATAAACTTTATTAAATAATATAATTGCCATTATTATTAATGATTTCTTGCTAGCGTGAGGGCAATTTATATATCCCATTTTTGAAAAATGTTTTTTCTTTTGATGCGAAAAATTGAACCAGTGCTTGTTTAATATCTTCTTCATTTTTGAATTTTTTCCCTTCAAAAAATTTTGTAAGGACAAAAACAAGTGATAGTTGGAGGGTGCTAAGTCCAGGGAATATGGTGGATGCGACAGACATGCTTCTGTAGCATTTCTTCCTTGTTGAAATTCGTAAAAATTACAGTGGCGTAAATGAACTTTATCAGTAGCCATGGGTACATTATCGCTTCACACATAAGACTAACATGAATCAACTTTGTTTTAGTTAATTTTCTACGTCAGTGTGTATACATTAAGTGATAAAAATAGAGAGGCACACATGCGTCAAATAAACATGTTCTTACATGTCGAAACTTGTTGTGATAGAAACGGACAGAACTTTCCGGTAGACCTTATATATAGATATATGCATATGAGTGTGCATGTATGTATTTGGGTGTTTTAATTCCTTTAACTCATCCTTTGAAAGATGAGACACAATTTAAATATAAATTAAGAAAAACTATTTGGAATCTTTCTGTTATTAAATATATATTAAATAATTTTGAAAACATACTGGCATCAGAAAAATAATGTATATATTACTATACACTTTTGAGTTAAGCCTAACTAATTTTTATTGATAAACTTTAATTATTTTACTAATTAGAAATAAAGTTATATCTGAGTAGTTTTTGAGCAATTGCCTTCTTCTTATACTTTGGTCATGATGAAATTAGATAAATGTGATAAATTTTCATATTTTTATGTTTAATAAAGCCAATATAGGTGAATTATTGAGATGTACATTAAGTATAATGAGACTACAATAAACTGGACTTGAAAAACATTAAGAAATTGCGCATGTCCAGATTGGAATCTCTAAATATACAGTTAAAGTGCTTTTAAGTTTTTATTTTGCATATGCTTCTGCTATGATCATAATGATGGTGACTTTTTTATTGACTGCAGAAAGAACATTTTATTTCAATAATTCGGTGAAAATGCTTTTTCTAGTAATGCTAATCTAGCACAGTAAGATAGGGTTGTGTGAGTGTGTGTAAAATAAGTTCCAGCGTCTCTGTTTCAGGTTTCATCCCTGTCCCGAGTGAATAATGGATTGAAATACACCTTTGTCTTTCCTCCTGCCAATTCCTAATCTTCACAGTAGAAAAATATGTACTTAGGGAAAAAGCTCAGTGGTCATAAGTTTGCATTAATTTTCAGAAAATGAATATAAATTATATTTTTAGATTTCCAAATAGCTTCAAATGTGAGTATTCCTAGGGAATTGGTGGAGTGCATGCTAACTAATATATTCCAAATGCTACTTTGTGAGTGAGAAGTTGAGATGAAGATGCTCTCTTCACATGATCATTTTCGTTGTTCTTTCATCAATCTGTCCTGCTTCACACAATTATCTGATGAATATTGCACTTTAAGTTTGCTGTTCAATTCCATATTTCTCTGCCAAGTCTCATCTGGGTCTCTGACATATAAAAAGCAGCTACATAATGGTGCAGACTAATAGCTAATGGATACTTTCCCTCTTCATTTAGAGTAAAGAATATTTCTATAGGAAAATATGCTCTGGTTGTCAGATCATAATAACATATTGCATGAGGAAAGGGAAAAAGTGTATAGATTCATAATTAATATCAGGTAATTAATGATTTGCCCATTAAAACAAAATTAAGAGCTGGCTGAAGAGTTTTAATTTATAGTTTATTTGGGAGTTCTGCGCTGTACAGTCCTATGATTTACAGACATAGAAATAAGCTGTTCGTGGTTTTATTTGGCACAGTGAAAGAGGCAAATCACTCATGGAAGATCTGCATTTTCATTTCAGCTTACAACTTACTTATGCGCCATCTTTAAGAGCTTGAAGAAGTCAGGACCCCCACAAGCTTCTGTTTCCTCGATCATGCTGCTCCTCCTGTGTAGAATCAACAGGAGATTCAAGTGAGATAATATATATGAAATTATTTTGTAGTCTAAAAAAATAGCATATAAATGTCAGGACTTTTGCAGTATTGTTGTTAATTGTGATTTATTTCATTCTCTAAACATTCAGTGAGATAATTAAAGCAGGTTCATTCATTTATTCAACAAATTGTTATTAATCACCCACAATGTTTATTTAGGTCAATAGTGTTTAAATTAAACAGTGACTCCTGCCTTCCTAGAACTCCTATCCCAGTGCCAGGACTAGATAACGTCTAGTTAACCCATTCCTAAGCAAAGAACATTTCAGTCACCTAGACATGTAATAATGAGATGAAACAGGATGATATTTTAGTGACTACTTAAGATAAGGATTAGGAACTTTCACTAATTAGTCAAGATTCAATTAATGAATAGGAACCTGTTAGCTGAAGAAATGGAATAAGAACTTTTCAATAAGGAAAAGGCCCTAAGTGGTAGAGGAATGACAGAAAGGCTTATGGAGCTCAACATACCGAGCTAGAGAGAGGATGGAAGGAAATGTGGCATCTCACTTCTTCAGTGAACTCTTCTGCGCACCTCAATCTCCTAGGCCTTCTTGAGCATCCCTGCTGTGTATCTCACTATAGCCCCCATTTCTTCTATAATTTTACACATATTTGTACTGAATGTTTAATTGTTTGCTATTCTCATGAGACTCTAAACTGGGAGAAAGCTTGTTTTTTATCTCTAGCATCCAAAACAACTTATCTCCCAGTGAATGGAGAAACTATTTAACAAAATGGAAAAATTATACAATGAAGTATTATCAAGGTTAGCTAAGTTTGTCATCTTCAGAATACTTAGTAAAGTACTCTTTTCACAACTTCTTACAAACTTCATTCAGAGAAAGTGATCTGTATTTTAAAGGTTTGGCAAATATTTTCTGTTTTCTAATTCAACATAGACTAGTGAAGATATACAGTAATGTGTTAGTGAAATGCTAGACAGAAAGGTAAACACATTTTCAGTTAGGGTAGCATTTGTGGAGAACTTCAATGGGATAAAATAAGAGCAATTTGTTGAGGTTGTGTGAATTAGCACCTACCATTAAAAGCAGGTGATTTCATATGTTATATTAATGAATGGACATTGCATCCTTGAATGACACGTGCACCGATGTTTAAAGTAAGGAACAGAGTGTTTGAGTTACTCATTTGATTTCACAAAGCTGCAAGTTAACCCTGAAAGTTTCAAAACTAGGTTTGCTGACTTTAGTAATGTTACTACTTTTATTCCATTTAAGTATATTGTCCTTTATATTAGCATAATAACATATTCACTGTCATCAAAAGGTCACACATGCCTGACCAGGTGGTGGCGCAGTGGATAGAGCATCGGACTGGGATGCAGAGGACCCAGGTTCAAGACCCCGAGGTCGCCAGCTTGAGCACGGGCTCATCCGGTTTGAGCAAAAGCCCACCAGCTTGAACCCAAGGTTGCTGGCTCCAGCAAGGGGTTACTCGGTCTGCTGAAGGCCCATGGTCAAGGCACATATGAGAAAGCAATCAATGAACAACTAAGGTGCCACATGAAAAACGGATAATTGATGCTTCTCATCTCTCCATTCCTGTCTGTCTGTCCCTGTCTATCCCTCTCTCTGACTCACTGTCTCTGTAAAGAAAAAAAAAAAAAAAGGTCACATGTTTTGTGTCTCTTTTATGATTACAACTGTGTAGATATTGATTTATTCACTTCTACTCCACTGTGAATTTTCTTAATTTTTAAGAGGCATATGGCATGATGGTTGGGTCTAGAGAACTTGGGAAGATTCTAGCCATAAAAGCAAACAAACTTAAGTGAAAATTTACACTATCATTTTAGGCTTATAACATCAAGTTCTCATTAAAGAAAATATTGAAGACAAATAAACTTAAAGTGCATATAGATGAGATGAAAAGTTGACTTCTATTATTCTTCAAACAAGTAAAATATGGGGCTGAGATTTTGAAGAAATGCAGAAATTAATATGCAACTAATTATTTTTGTTTTTTGGTTGCTATTTTTGTTTTTTTGGGGGGGCCATCAGTTTAATATAAATCCTTTAATAATATACTCTGAATATAATTTATATAATAAATGTATTTATAATTCTATTTTTTGATGACTGTCCTTTAAAAATCAGAGAGATACAAAAATAAATTTTTTTATTACAGTAATGCCAACTGTTTATAAATGATTGTTATTTTTGCATTATCTTTATTTATAGAGAACTCTTTCTGTATGGAGACAATTAAGGAAAAAATTGGTTATAGAGCCTAAATTTTGAAATTTGGAATACAAAGATATGAAAGTCAGAGCTGTGAAAAATGATTAATATTATAACTTACTTATTTGGTTTTAGAAACTAAATACAGACATGTATAGTAACTAATGTTAATAAATCTACGCTCATAAAAATTAGAGGATATTTCAAAATGAATATGAAACATTTAACTGTTACCTTTCTTGATAATTATATTTTTCAAAGTAATTATTATAGATTAACAATCTATTTGGTCTTTATAGTTTTAAGGATAGTAATTTTATCTAGAAAATTGTAGTATAATTATATATGCAATGTAATAATTCAAAATTATTAAAATCACTTTGAATGATAAAATGATCAAATAATTGGTATGATAATATATACAATATAAAAAATTGTTCTAAAAGTTATGCCAAAAATACTTTCAAACCAAACCTCTGAATCACAAATAATAAGGAAAGTGAAAAGATGAAAGTCCTAACCATCTTGAATTTGATGCACTGAAATTATACAGTAAACATCAAAGAGATTGAAGCACATAAATGGGAGTTTTCCAATTCATATTGCTGATTATACTTCAAGAGACAGCCATGAAGTATTTCTTCTAATTCACAGTCAAAACTTATAAGCTATCTTCTTGGTGATTTTGTTTAAAGTTAGCTACAGGGGAAGAAAAAAAAAAAGAAAGAAATGACTGGAAAATTTTCATAACATCAAGAAAAATGTGTGCAGTAAAAGTCAGCAAGAAAGATCTCTAACTTGCTTTGCAGCTAAGTGCACAGATATTTTAGATTTTTCTATAATTTAGCCTGGATATTAAAAGTGATACATTAACTACCTAGTTAACATAATCTTCCCCCTCATTTTATTTACTACAATTTTTTAAAAAATTATCTTTTCACTTAAAAAAATTTCATTACCGTTAACATATATATTATATTAGTTTCAGGTATACAACATGGTGATTAGACATTTATATAACTTACAAAGTGATCACCCTGATAAGTCTAGTATCCATCTGAAACCATACATAAATATTATAATGCTATAATTATGTTTCCTGTGTAATATTTTACATCCCCTTGACTATTTTTATAACTGGAATTTTGTATTTAACCTTTTTTCACCCTTTTCACCCCGACCTCTAACTTCTTTTCCATCTGGTAGCCATTAATTGGGTTTCTATATCTATAATTTTGCTTTTGTTTTGCTTTTTCATTGTTTTTTACATTGCACATATAAGTGAAATCATATGTTATTTATCTTTGACTTATTTCATTTAACATAATACCCTCTACATCCAGTTGTGTTGTCACAAATGGCAAGATTTCATAATTTCTTAAGACTAACATTTCATGTGTACTGCATCCTATTTATTCAGTTGTCTATCAATGAACATTTAAGTTGCTTCCATATTTTGACTGTTCTAAATAATGCTGCAATGAACATAAATACAAAGAAGTGAGATTTGTAGATCATATGGTAGTGCTGTTTTTAATTTTTAGAGAAACTTCTGTACTGTTTTCCATGGTAATTATACCCAATTTCCAATCCCACCAAAAGTGCATCATGGCTCCTTTTTTCCACATATTTGTCAACACTTATTTTTTGTTGATGTATTGATGAAGCGATTCTAACAAGTATGAGATGATATCCCATTGTGGTGTAATTTGCATTTCCCTGATGATTAGTGATGTTGAGCATTGTTTCATATGTCTATTGGCCATCTATGTGTCTTCTTTGGAGAAATATCTATTCAGGTCCTCTGCCCATTTTTAAAACCTGTTTGTTTGGGTTAATTGAATTCTTTATGTATTTCAGATATATGCCCTTTATCTGATATATCATTGATAAATACCATTTTCCAAATAATAGGTTGTCTTTTCATTTTGTTGATGGTTTCCTTCACTGTGCAAAACCTTTTTAGTTTAATATAATCTTATTTGTTTATTTTTTTATTTTGTTTCCTTGTTTGAGTAAATATATCAGAAAAAAAAACATTGCTAATAACAATGTCAAAGATTTTGTGGCCTACATTTTCTTCTTTGACTTTTAGTTCTTACATTTAAATCATTAATTTATTTTATTTTATTTAATTTTTATTATAAATTTTTATTAATTTTAATAGGATGACATCAATAAATCAGGGTACATATGTTCAAAGAAAACATCTCCAGGTTATCTTTTTTTTTTTTTTTTTTTTGTATTTTTCTGAAGCTGGAAATGGGGAGAGATGGTCAGACAGACTCCCGCATGCGCCTGACCGGGATCCACCCGGCACGCCCACCAGGGGCGACGCTCTGCCCACCAGGGGGCGATGCTCTGTGGCGACCAGAGCCACTCTAGCACCTGGGGCAGAGGCCAAGGAGCCATCCCCAGCGCCCGGGCCACCTTTTGCTCCAATGGAGCCTTGGCTGCGGGAGGGGAAGAGAGAGACAGAGAGGAAGGAGGGGAGGGGGGGTGGAGAAGCAAATGGGAGCTTCTCCTATGTGCCCTGGCCGGGAATCGAACCCGGGTCCCCCACACGCCAGGCTGACGCTCTACCACTGAGCCAATCGGCCAGGGCCAGGTTATCTTGTCATTCAATTATGTTGCATACCCATCACCCAAAGTCAGATTGTCCTCTGTAACCTTCTATCTGGTTTTCTTTGTGCCCCTCCTCCTCCCCTTCCCCTCTTTCTCCCTCTCCTCCACCCCTAACCACAACACTCCTTGAGAAAATACTGTGAAAAACTCATTAATTTATTTTAAGTTTATTCTTATACAGTGTGTGAAAAAGTTATCTAGTTTTATTTTTTTTGCATATATGTTTCCAGTTTACCCAACTCTATCTGTTGAAAATAACTCTTTTGCCCCATTGTATATTCTTGCCTTCTTTGTTATACATTAGTTGAACATATCAGGGTAGGGTTACCTCTGGGTTATCTGTTCTATTTTATTTATCTAAATATCTGGGTTTATGCCAGTACTATGCAGTTTTGAATACTGCAGCCTTGTAATGTAGTTTGATATATGGTGGGATGACACCTTCAATTTTGCTCTTTCTGAAGATTGCTTGAATATTTTGGGTCTATTAAAGTTAAACAGCAATATTGGAAATATTTCTTGTAGTTCTTTGAAAAATGCCATTGCTATTTTGATAAGGGTTGCATTGAATCTGTAGATTGCTTTGGGTAAATATGGATATTTTAAAGATGTTAACTTTTCCTATCCATGAACATTATGTATTCTTCCATTTATTTGTATCTACTTTAATTTCTTTCTTCAATGTTGTGTAGTTTTCCAAGTACAAGTTTTATCTTTTTGGTTAAGTGTACTCCTAGGTATTTTATTCTATGTGATGCAGTTATAAATGAAATTCTTTTCTTAATTTCTTCTTTGGATAGTTTGTTATTGATGTATAAAAATGTGACCAATTTCTGAATATTATAGTCTGATATTTTACTTAATTCATTTGTTAGTTCTCATAGTTTTGTATTAGATTTTTTGAGGTTCACTATATGTAGTATCATGCCTGTTGCAAATAATGATAGTTTTACTTCTTTCCACTTTGAATGCCTTTTATTTCTTTTTTCTGTCTGCTGGCTATGGCTAAAACTTCCAATACTTCTATGTTGAATAAAGGTGGTGAATGTGGCCCTGGATGGTTGGCTCAGTGGTAGAGAGTTGGCCCATCATGTAGAGGTGCCGGACTTGATTTCCAGTTAAGGCACACAGAATAGACACCCATCTGCTTCTCTACTTCTTCCTCTCTTGCTTCTTTCTCTCTCTCTTTCTCCCTCCTTCAGCAATTGCTTGATTGGAGTGAGTAGGCCTGGGGTGCTGTGGATGACTCCATGGCCTCCACCTCAGGCACTAAGGAAGAGCTTGGTTGCTGAGCAATGGAGCAATGCTCCCGATGGGCAGAACATTGCCCCCTAATGGAGCATCACTCCCCATGGGAGTCTGTCTCTCTGCCTCCCCTCCTCTTATTGAAAAAAAAAAGGTGATAAAGGTAAACATCCTTGTCTTATTTCCAATCTTAAAGAAAAAACTTTCAACTTTCCACTGTTGAGTATAATGTTAGCTGTTGGTTTGTCATATATGACTTTTTTATGTTGAGGTATATTCCTCCCACTTTGCTGAGAGTTCTTATTATACAGAGATGTTAAATATCGTCAAATGCATTTTCTGAATTTATTGATATGTTCATATGATTTTTATCCTTCATGTTTCTTATGTGGTATATCATATTAATTCTTTTTGGTGAATATTGAAACAATTTTGCATCTCAGGAATAAATCCCGTATGATCATAGCATATGATCTTTTTAATGTATTACTGAATTTGGTTTGCTAATATTTTGTTGAGAATTTTTACATTTATGTTCATCAGAAATATTGGTCTATAATTTTTTTATATAATGTCTTTCTGATTTTAGAATCAGGGTAATATAAGTATCATCAAATAAACTTGAGAGGTTCCCCTCCTCTGGAATTTTTGGAATAGTTTGAGAAGACTAGGTATTACTTCTTTAAATGTTTGGCAGAATTCACCCGTGAAGCTATCTAGTCCAGGGATTTTTAATTCTTGGGAGTATTTTGATTACTGATTTGATTTCATTAGTAGTTACCCTGCTCTTCCAATTTTCTGTTTCTTCTCAATTCAGCCACAAAATATTTTTAGGAAAATTTATATGAAAGAGATAGAGAGTCAATGCTTGACCTAAGAAAGGTCATAGTCTATGTTATTGAGTTGAGTTGTTTCAGGCCCTCTTACCTGCACCCTGTTCTCAGAATTACCAACCTCATCCTTTGTTCTATTCTGTTTTACCTATTATCTCTGTGTCCCTCTCTTACCAGAAACCACCAGTTATAAGCCAAAGATATCCTCTCTGCTATTGTTGGAACTTTATATCTTCACTGGCTGGCCAAATGTACCTGAGAGGGTTAATTTTATGAATCAACTTGACTTGGTTAAGGGATGTTCAGATAGCTACTAAAACATTATCTCTTACTTTATGTGAGGGTGTATCCTGAAGAGTTAGCATCTGAATCAGTAAAATGAGTAGAGAAGGTTGTTCCCTCTAATGCAGGTAGACATCCCCCAATCCAGTGAGTGCCAGAATAGAACAAAAACATAGAAGGAGTGTAAAGTTGCTCCATTACTTGAACTGTGTCATACATCTTCTCCTGCCTCAAAACATCAGCACTCTTGCATCAGGTCTTTGGACTTGAATTGGGAGTTTCACCATCTGGACTTAGGACTTGGAATGAATTATATCACTCATTTTCCTGGTTCTCCAACTTACATACATTAGACCCTGGGGCTTCTCAGTCTTTATTATTGTGTGAACCAATTACTGTAATACATCTTCATATATATTATATATTCTCTATATAAATATATCCTGTTGGTTCTGTTCCTCTAGAAAATGCTAACTGACAGCAACCACATCCAGTCCTGGACTGTAAACCAAAAAAGAGATGAGATAATGTGATATGCAATGGCAGTGACATGCTGGCAAATGTTCAATAGCTTGCTCTCTAAAAACCAGAGGCCCAATTATCATATTTTCAAGCTTCTATGGTGTAAATAATTTCACCATATAAATAAACTCAAGATAAATCTCATAGGAAATAGTAAAATGCAGCAGAGTAGAAAGATTATATATGTATGAATTTTTCATAGTTATATATATACAGATATATATATATATGAATTTTTAATAGTTGTTTTGTTAAAACTGGCACAATTCCTGGAAATGCAACAAACCACTCATAAACTCTTATGAACTGGCTTCAGCACACAACTAGGGGAGAGGCAAAGGGTAGATATATAATCTGGGAGGTTGTTGCCTTGATTTAGACAGAGTAATGAGAACTTGGATGATATGGTGACTGAAATATGGAAATGGAGGAAAGCTTGGGAGATGATGCAGAAAAGGATCAATAAACCACTCAAAGGAGGGAGGTCTCTTTTAAAGAAAGTAGCACATTTTGTAAGATATAATCAAAAGCAAGAGGAGATCTGGAATTGGGAGCAAAGTTAGAAAGTATATATCAATTTGGATCAAAATGTTGCTAAATTTCTAAAAATTTTGGCAAAATGATAACATAAAATTGAAGACACTGGTTTAATGAGCTGAGTCAAGGCTAACCATTTAACCATATTGGGAATCAATGCTATGAGAGGGGCATTAGTGAATATAGACTGGTCTTTCAGAATAATGCATATATTTAAATGGAGGAACTATCTGAATTTATTTTAAGAAAAATGCTAGAAATCGGTATAGGAAATAATGTTAAGTTACCACTCTAGTAGAGAGGTACAATTTGCTGTGTATTGAATCTAATTTTTTTATTAAAAACTCAGCAGATAAAAATCAATGCTCAAATGAGCTCTTTCAAACGTGATGTTGTATCTTTTGAAAATGTAATAACTAATAGGAACTTTTTATTTAAAGGGGCGAAATTAACGCCCACAGAGATTGGAAAAGCTGACTTAGTAAGTACAGTTTTTTCCTCTTCTTTTTTCTTTATACTTAAGAAACTATTTCTTAGGTTTATCAAGTCAAAGTTGGCTCAATAAAATTTACTAGGTATTAATTTATAATCTGTTCAGTATCACATTATTTCTTTCTTAATAGAGTCCTGATATTTTAACTGGTTTTAAGATTTAAGAGAATAAAAATGGAACTCAGAGCTGCAGTAATTTATTGCCCAAGCACTTCAAAAACAAAATGCCACCCTGTTGTCAAAGAGCCTCAGAGTCCTGGTGTGCTGTGAAGTCTGTCTTCTTTAAAAGACTGATGCTCCGTGTCTTCCATGATAGAGCAAGAAAGTGACATCAAGCAGCTTGTAAATTTACAGGTCAAAAGAAGCTCAGTGGTGTAAATTACATTACTTTGAAGTCTACATCTACTGCTGATCCCTTTGGAAAATTAAATTTACTCAACAAACTCCTTCCATCATAGAAATGTTATTTTCAAAGAAAAGATGACATGGTTTTAGAAAATAGAAGTGTCCATAGAAAAATATAGCAAGAATAAAAAAAAACTTATAGTACCTGTGTTTAAGGGCATAAGTATCTTTTGGAATTACTGAATAATCCATACGCAAATGAGTTTGTCATTTCTACCCGCTATGAAGAGGGGGTGTGGTAAAAAGCAAGGGACTGTACACACTCAGAGATTCTATTAGAATGATGAATAGGATTGGTTATTTAGCAATTCATATCAACAAATTATGATTCAGATATTTGTATACAGCCAGATTTTATATTTTTTCCTTTCTTTAGACAATGATTTAAAAGTAGTGGGATGAAATTGTAATTGATGCATACCTTTGTGGTGAGCATGATAAAAAGGAAGGGCAGTTAGCAATGAATTGATTTCTGATATGAAAATAAGAGGTAGAGGGTTTGGAGACTGTATTCTCAAAAGTGAGGAGCCACTGCACCACCTCACCCGCAGGTGTTGTAAAGTACCAAAAGCAGCAGAATCAATGTTCATACTTTAAGAGGCTTGAAGAACATTTTATTAATTTGCATTAAGATGTGCAGAGAAATTGTGAGAAATAGTCTCTGTACTGTGTGATTGGCATAAAACCAGATGGCCCTTGGCATTGTATTGTAAATGCAAAGGGGAGGAAAACATGGATTCTCAGACATTCCACCACACCTGTGGGGAAAGGGTGAATGGCTAGCCAGGTACAGGGAGAGAAAAGCCAAAATAAACCTTTTCTTATAGCAATGAGCCATTTGCGGTCATTTGTCCCCACAGAAACTACCTCTCCTATGTAAATGTGTGTGGTTAACACGTGTGACTCTGGACAGAGAGATAGCAGATAAACACTAGATAATATAGGAATGCCTTTTAATATGTAAAGAGACATCTTTCTACCATTGTGTTGGCTTGTAAATTTTGTTTTCTCCAAAATGATGTATGGCTTGCAAATTGAACATGGTCCTATCATGTTAAAGGACATATGACTATAACCAATAATGGTAAAGGGCTCCTAATTGCAATTTTTTTTACCTCTGCACTTCCCACTTACAAAACTATAAAAACTAAGTAGAACAAAAGGCCAGCGCGCTCTCCCTCAGATTTCTGTCAGAGTTGCCACCGCTTGGCCAAGCTAAGACAATAAAGCTTTGATTTGTAATCGATGGACTTTATTCGTGTCTTCCATGTTTCGGGTCCCTCCGGATTAGGCTTAACAAAAAGTCCCTATTGATCATTCTTATGAGCTGTTATGAGGTACCTAGCAGGGACCTTGGTCAGGTTAGGAAATTTGGTAGGCACCTTCTAAGATGAGCCCCAATAATACTAGCCTTCTGATTTTCATGTTTATGGGTGATCCTCTCCACTTGACTGTGGCTGGACCTAGTGACTTGCTTTTGATGAATAGAATACGGAAAAATGATGAGATTTTTTTAAAGTGACTTTAAAGATTGGGTTACATAGTGATTCTGGCTTCTGTCCTATTTGCCCTTTCTTACTCTCTAACTTGCTTTTTCTGACCATTGTCAGATACCATGTATGACCTACCTTCTGAGAGGTCCATATGACAAGAAACTGGAATGACTGCATTCCTGGTTGGCACCTGGACTGTATGTAGCCTGTGGGAGATCCTGAGCCAAAGAACCCACCTAAATTTTACCCAGATACTGTACCCACAGAGATTCGAATGCTAATTTTTTTTGTGTGTGTATTTTTCTGAAGCTGGAAACGGGGAGAGACAGTCAGACAGACTCCCGCATGCGCCCAACCGGGATCCACCCGGCACGCCCACCAGGGGGCGTCGCTCTGCCGTGACCAGAGCCACTCTAGCGCCTGGGGCCGAGACCAAGGAGCCATCCCCAGCGCCCTGGCCATCTTTGCTCCAATGGAGCCTCAGCTGCAGGAGGGGAAGAGAGAGACTGAGAGGAAGGAGAGGGAGAGGGGTGGAGAAGCAGATGAGTGCTTCTCCTGTGTGCCCTGGCCGGGAATCGAACCCTGGACTTCTGCACACCAGGCCGACGCTCTACCACTGAGCCAACCGGCCAGGGCAGAATGCTAATTTTTTTTAAGCTGCTAAATTGTAGGATAAGTTGTTGCAGATAATAGGTATCAGATACTGAGAAAATTCCTCTCGTATTTATCTCATAATCTCACACATAAGCACCCAGTAATTATATGCCAAGCAAAATGAAGTCCACAAGAATGACTGTATCAATCAGGGGCGAGGTTGGGAATACATGGCACCTCATAGTATTTAACTAGGAATGTTTTAATGAACTATTTACAGAGGGGCAAGGAAGTTATGATTTAAAAAAAGGTGAAACTAAAATCTATCCTTAGTGGGCAGCTATCAGTACCTATAGGTCTGAAGGAGTCAGAATAGGGAACAGTTTAATTGGAATGCTAAGGGAGACTGGTGCCTTAGAAAATTGGCCACCTTTCAAGAGCTCTTCTAGCTTTGGAAGGAAGCTCTCCCTAGAGCAAACGCAAGGCTGGGAGAAAGTGTGGAGAAGTAATCAATACAGTGAATTCTATCTTCCTGCTTTTAGACCTTCTCTTTCTACATCTCATTGACCAAACTCAATCAGAAGTCAGAAGGCAAGCAAGCCTGGTGGTGCAGTTTTGTGGTCAGTCTCTTACGGCACAGACCGGGACAGAGAAAGGGCAAGTGATGGATCTCTAGGGATGTAAGAAAGACTAAACAGCATAAGAGATATTTAAACTTGGAGAGTCTATACAACCTAACAATAGGGAGATAGTCATGGGGAAGAGGGTGTGGAGTGTGTTTGGAGAAAGTTGGATGCCACCTTTCAGTAAAATATCTGGCTTCTTCATCCAGGGAGCAAGCTATGCTACTATTTCTATCCTCTTTTACCGTTTGATATTCCATATTACAAAGTCTAGCAATGGAAACTGAGAAAACTCAGATTCCTTCCAGATCAGAATCATACAAACATTGTATGCACTTTGTTTTATGCTGTTTTCTACTTCTTGTTGTGAATGGTGTTCCTGCAAATATGCTTGGAATCCAAGTGTTTATTATAGTAAAATGTTGCTGGAGACATAGGTCCCTAAATGACTGTATGGAGCAGAGCTGACCATTAATTAAAAACAACTTGGATTTGTTATAAAACCATGAAATAAATAATTAATTTATAAAGACATTACTGTATTTTCCCATGCTTAAGATGCACTCCTCCCCCAAATTTGGGGTCTAAAAACTGGGTGCATCTTGTTATACAGTGGTTGTAGATTTTTTTACTTGCGTTTTCTGCTTTTTCACACTTGTTTTCCGCTCATGGTTGAAGACAGTGATTTATCATCAGACACAGATGAGGACAAGCTAATGGATGGAGGTTTTGACAGTGATGAGGAGTTGTATGAATTTTATGATGAGTAAAATTTGAGTTCTTGAGTTCTTACTCTATGTAATAAATTTTTTTAAAAAAATTTTGGCCCCCAAATTAAGGTGTGTCTTATACATGGGAGCATCATATATATGGGAAATACAGAATATTATTAAGGATATTTTCCCCTCCTTTATTCTAGCCTATCTTTATTAATACAAGGGAAGAAGGGTAAAAGTTTCTTATAAGGTTTTCTATTTTACACTGGTAGTCACTGGCCACTTTGCTTCCAAGAAAATCTGTCTTTATCCTTAGATTTGATTAGTATTAGCTAAGATGGATTAAGTTTCTAAAGATCCAGTAAAGATTCTTCAGCTTAAAGGGACCAAACGCATAAACAAAATTCCTAGTATGGCTGATATATATATTTTTTAAATGGCTAAAACATTATATATAATTTCACATGTTTGCCTTAAAATTTGCCTATCAGTCTATAATGTTCTGTCTTTTGAAACCTGGAGATCTGGTGACTACAACACAAATGGTGTGTTTCCCAAGGTGAGATTATAAAAGGCAATACAGTTTCCATCTGGTTCTCTTGAGATATTCATTCATAGGATTGTGCTGAGAGGAAGCAGGCTGAAGAGACTACTCAGCTAAAAATGTGGGAAATTTCTTACAGAAAAGAAAGAAAGACTCAGAAGGCTAAGCCAAGGGCCCAGAAGGTGGAATCGAAGCTTAGAAGGGAGAGACAAGAACCACAGAAAACAACTCTTAGATAGTAGCAGGTCTTAGCTTAATCAAGAAACATGCTAGACTTCAAAACTGCTATGGAGCAGTGCTTACAATGTGTTTCTGATTTTAACTCCTTCTAAATAGAACTGTCAATAATATTTATCCTAAGGATAGCCAACCATTGTATGTTGGGTATGTGTGGCAGATATCCTTACTTCACAGATCAAAAGAAATAGTACTGAAAAAACTTTATTCAAGTATTCACATTTGAAGGGCCTCTTCTGCTCTTGGACCTAATTTTGAAACTAGGATCCTAACTTGAAGCTGATGGTGTAATCAGATTAGACTTGGGGATTTTGGAGGGAATCAAGATTACATTTGCATGGGAATATTTAAATTTGGGGAGCTAGAGGGCAGACAGAGGGAAACTGTATTTCTCAAAAATAGTTTCAAACATACTTCCCTCTCACATGGCCTTGTTAAAATGTGTCCTTAAGACTCCTCACACTGAGAAATAGAGAAATCTACAATTCTCTCTCCTTTGAATTTGGTTACACTTCTGATTGTAATCTAGTTCACACACATATCACTTATAAGTCTTATAAGTCTAGGTTGTTAAAAGAAAGAAAGTTTCTGCCTGGTCCTCTTGAAATTGATGCTCTTAGAACTCAAGCAAAATTTCTCTAGCCAAGATTGGAATGTGCTACCTGCATTTAAAGCAGATATATGAGTGAACAGGCCTTCAGATGACTTTAACTTCAAGACATTTTGTTATCGAGAGCCTTTGAATTTTTTTAGCTTAAACATTAGACAGTGTGGAGAAAATTAAAGAAAGGAAGGAAAGAAGGAAAGGAGGAAGAATGAAGGAAGAAATAAAAAGGAAATAAAAGGAGGAAGGAAGGAAGGAAAGAAGGAAGGAAGGAAGGAAGGAAGGAAGGAAGGAAGGAAGAAGAAAGAAAGAAAGAAAGAAAGAAAGAAAGAAAGAAAGAAAGAAAGAAAGAAAGAAAGAAAGAAAGAAAAAAAGAAGAAAGCTCTCCTGGACTGCCCTTTCTAAAACTCTGATCAACAGAATACGAGAAACATAATAAAATAATCTTCTACACCACTAAGATTGAGTAAGGTTTGTTTTGTAGCTATAGTCACTAGAATGCCGTTTCCACTTATAGCCCAATTACCCAATTCTATAATTGATGATTTCTGAGGTATCGAAAAATAAAGACCTTGGAAATTTCAACAACTTCACAATTTTTTAGTCATTCTGGTATTTTTTTAGGCTCATCACAAAGACTTTTTTGGGGGGTGGGGAGAGAGTGGAGATAGTGAGGTAGATTCTCACATGTGCTCCTACTGGAATTCACATAACAACCTTAATGCTTGAGCACTGAGCTATTTTTAGTGCTGAGGCTGACAGGCAGACCAGCTGAGCTATCCTCAGTGCCTGGGGCCACGCTTGAATCACTTAAGAGATAGAGAAGGGAGAGAGTATGGGAAAGAGAAGCAGATGGTCACTTGTATGTTTTTGACCAGGGATCAAACACAGGATGTTCATATGCCAAGCTGGTGCTCTATCCATTGAGTCAACTGGCCAGGGTCAAGACTATCGTCTTAATTACTTTACCCTTATCTTTTTATCAATCAATCAGTTTGGTATGACTAACAGTCACTAGCATGTTCACCTTGAATTTACAAAAAATGTGGAGTAAAAGAAAGGTTTTTGTAACTCAGAAATGTGATGGAACTATACATTAAATCAACTATATAACTTATGAGTCATATCTCATTTTTCTACTTGTTCTGTGACAGTGTAAAAGTCTTTTTCTCTAGGTAGTAAATAAAAATAAAGAATGATAAATGTCATTTCATGAAGAGACATTCACTAGTGTGTCAATATTTCCTGTGTATTGAATTTAGTTTATATTTGCTCTTCTTTGTAGAATAGAAACCTACTCTTCCTGTCTTAAGGATGCCCTCTATTGATATACTTAATAAAACACTCTGCATTTTATTTATTTATTTATTCTTTTTATTGAATTTATGGAGGTGCCACTGGTTAACAAAATTATATGGGTTTCAGGTGCATAATTCTACACCACATCATCTGTACAATGTATTGTGTGTTCACCACCCCATTTATCCCTCCTTAATCCTGCTTCACTTCCCCCCACATCCTCCTCTAGTTTCACCAGCCACCCTCCCCCTGGCAATCACCATACTGTTGTCTGTGTTCATGAGTCTTTTTTTCTTGTTTGCTTAATCCCTCCAACCCCCAGCTTCCCCCCACCCTCTGACAGCTGTCAGTCTGCTCTCTATCTATAAATCTCTATTTTGTTTGTTAGTTCATTTTGTTCATTAGATTCCATCTATGAGTGAAATCATATGGTTCTTCTCTTTTTCTGACTAGCTTATTTCATGTAGCATAGTAATTTCCTACTCCATTCAGGCTGTCACAAAAGGTAAGATTTTCTTCTTTTTTATGGCTGAGTAGTATTCCATTGTGTGTTCATCAGTAGATAAATGGATAAAAAAAACTGCATTTTCTTATTTTGCTGTGAGCTCTATGCATTTCAAGAGGATGGAAATATATGGGGCAAAGCTTAATCAGACAATATTGTCTAAACGATAATACTAAAGTTGCTAATTCAAAATCTGCATTTGAATATGAATTACCAATTCTGATTCTCTGAACAAAGTGATAGGCTTTAGTTTGTTCAAAGTATTGGTAAGTAATCAGATGTGAGTTGCTCAGTTCTGTTTGTTGCTTGGAGATTCAGAGTTTTTTCCTTCAAATTCAACATGCAGTGATTGAACATAATAAGCCATGCCTCATTTCACCTTTACTAGTGGGAGATTCTGCTTAATTTGAAGCTGATTTAACATACACTATTTAGTAGGCCTGTTGAAATTGTACATGAGGGATCTATTTGCAGGAAGTATCTCATGTGAAAAAAAAAAAGAAAAGAAAAAACCCCAACAAAGTCAAGGTCTCTGAAATTGCTCAGGGTACAGAGAAGAACCGATAGTGAGTATAGTATCAGCTGTGACTCTTTCAGTCTCAAATATAAGAAACTCATTTCCATCTAGGCTTCTTCACCTATCAGCTAAACTCAGTTGTTTTGCTGGAACATACTGGTACCAGTGCATGAAAACTAATTGTTAAACTTTTGGAATATCAATGAGCTGGTTGCTAAACCATTGGTAGCTTGAACTTGATAAGAGTGGGAGATTTTATACCAAAGAATTTGGTGAACATACAAATACTCCTCTCCTCTCCCCCTAACAAATAATTAAAATGTTACTGGAATACCATTGGCTAGACTTGACTCCTAACTGGCCTTCTGCATCCATGTTTGCACTTCCTCTCCTATTTAATTTACTACTACTGCAACAATAGTCATCATGATGATTTACAAAATCAGATTATGTCATTCCATTGCTTAAAACTATCCAATGACTTCTCATTATACTTTTGTAGTAGCATCGTCCTATGTCAATTCATTTGGAACTTTGTTTCCCAGAATTCTTTTCTCTATATGGTTCTGGGCTAGCATTGGCTAAAAAAGGAACTTGTTTTAATATGGAAGGTGAAAGTGAAGCAGCAGCCATATTTAAGCTTGGAGGGCCAGTGTAGATATAGGCACTGTTGCCACAGCCTGCTCAGCTTGCCCTTAGGGTTTCTGTTATAGTTCATCCTTGCTCTTCCCCATGAGTTCCAGTTTTCATTTTGCACCCTTGCTTTATGCCCATTTTTTTTCTTCTCAAATGCCTGCTCTGATGTCCTCAAGGCCAGGACCAATGAAGCAATAGCTAGACAAACTGTTTTACCAACTTCCACAATTGCATTAGGAGTTCTTTTTCTATATAATCCACACTGGTTCTGTATATCTGATTGAACCCTAACTGATGCAGCTTAGAATGAAGAACCAAGCTTCTCACTCTAGCTTATACAGTGAGAGGAGGGGAGCTAGTGAGATAGATACCCTCCCACAAGCTCCCTGACTGGGATCCACCCAGCAAATCCTCGTCTAGGGCTGATGCTCAAATCAACCGAGCTATTCTCAGTGCCTGAGGCCAATGCTTGGACCAAACAGTGCCTGGGGCCGATGCTGGAGCCAATTAAGCCACTGGCTTTGAGAGGGGATGAAAGAAAGGGAAGAGAGAGGGGAAAAAAAGCAGATGGTCACTTCTCTTGTGTGCCTTGACTGGGTATTGACCCTGAGAAGTCCACACACCTGACCAGTGCACTATCCACTGATCCAACTGACCAGGGTCTTCAACATGTCTCTGCATCTATCTGTAACCTGTGGTGGACCACTGTTTCCCTTGCTCCTGCTGTTGCTACATGAGCTCTTTGTATTCTTAGAATACAATTCTTATTACTTAAGGGTTTTGTGTTAGCTTCTCCCTAGGCCTGATCTGGACAGCTGCTTCTCTACTTGAGTTTTCTGTTCAAATGTCATCTTCTGGGAAAGATTTTGCTTGAACACCCGATTTACAGTTTAAACTGAAGTTACTGTGGTTGCTCTCTGATATTTATTTATTATCTTTCTCCTCTCAGTGGAAATTAATGCCTCAGAAGTACAAGTCTTTCTGGCCTGGCCAATAGTAGATCTCAATAAACATTTGTTCAATGCATATTAATAACTCCTTCATTGTTATTTTACACTGTATAGCAAATAGAGTGAAAGTAATTCATGAGATTTCCATCCAGGTCTTCTTTAAAATGAACTCATTCAAATTCACTGAAGATAATTTTTCTACTTACTTGAAAGAGAGCTCAATTTTATATCCATGTTAGCTAAAAAGCAAAACAAAATTTAGATTAGAGCCCAGAGTCAGAAGGAATCAGAGGAATCTAAGTCTCAGGATATTAAAAATTATCTGTAACAGCTTACAGAATTAAAGAGGTGTGACACTTGAAATACTGAGGGAATGTTAGTTAACACTCCTGTGGCAGAGAGACTCCAAATAACATCTACATCTCAGAAGGCAGGAAGGAACTTTAGCTTAAGAGTGAAGAATGTTGTCTTTAGATCCAAGTTTGGACCCATATTTTCTCTACCACTTACTGATTCTGTGACCTTAACTGTTAAGTTACTTGTACTCTATATACCTTAGTTTCCCCATCTGGACTTTAGACCTTATAATAGTACCTACCTCATAGGTTCATGTGATGATTTAATAAATAAAAAACATTTAATACATTAAAATACTTAGAGTACTGTCTAACACATAATAGTTAATTATTGTGTTAGGAGTGATTTTGACCTAGGTTAACATGCATGTTCATATCTTCAATCAGAATACATGTTTACTGAAGTTCTGTTCTATGTTTGTGCTCTCAATATTTCACCCTGTTGTGGTTCTGTCATAGCCAGACAACTGTTTATTAAATTTTATGCTTTAAAGTCAATTTTAATGGCATTTATATATAATCACAATATGATAAGTTTATAATTAGTTATGTCAATAAATTGTTTTTACATACATTATGAAGAAATATTCTGTGCATTTGATAAAATCATAGGCTACAGATTTTGTACCACAAAAATTCCTTTTCTGACATGATCTATTGCTAATGACTTTTTCAAAATTTTAAACATTTAATCACTTTTTAAAAAGATTTATAATACCTGTGTGTGTTACAAAAATTCAGGAGATATAAAAGGTCTTACAGTGAAACATCAGCTTTCCTCCCCATACTGTTCCCACATCGTAATGTCCTTCTGCTGATTGTATACACACAGTTATCCTCTGGAAATAACTTGTACCTCACAGAAGCACACAGATGATAACTGCAAGACACAGGCTTTCTGCTTTCCTGACTCAAAAAATGATCAGTTGACTTTAGAAGTTCAACCACATGTTCACATATCCCCCCAAAAACTCTTGAAAGGGAGTAATAGTCAGGTCAAGGCATCAGGGGTCCTCTTGCTCTGCTCAAAAACACCAGTGAAAATAATCTATTCAGTATTAAAGCTAGCAGCTCTCCATGTAAGCTTTCCAATTAAATGATCGAGAAACATTTCTATAAGTTCTCAAGGAACTAAAAAGCCTAAAGTGTATGCATTTAGAAACTAAATGATTATGCATTGTTATTCAGTTGTTTCCACACAATATAAATATATGTGAAATGGAAATATTATGAAGAGTAAATTAAAAACACAAGCGAATTATAGTGTGCTAGATCCAAGTTTTCTGTGGGAGCTACTATAAATTTTGGTAGGGTAACTTTATCACAGTAATTGAACTGATTTTTTTTTTTTGTATTTTTTGTATTTTTTCCGAAGCCAGAAACAGGGAAGCAGTCAGACAGACTCCTGCATGTGCCCAACCGGGATCCACCCGGCATGCCCACCAGGGGACGATGCTCTGCCCATCTTGGGGCATTGCTCTGCCACAATCAGAGCCATTCTAGTTCCTGAGGCAGAGGCCACAGAGCCATCCTCAGCGCCTGGGCAAACTTTGCTCCAGTGGAACCTTGGCTGCGGGAGGGGAACAGAGAGACAGAGAGGAAGGAGAGGGGGAGGAGTGTGGAGAAGCAGATGGGCACTTCTCCTGTGTGCCCTGGCCGGGAATCGAACCCGGGACTCCTGCACAACCAGGCCGACGCTCTGAGCCAACCGGCCAGAGCCTGAACTGATTTTTACATTGAATTAATGTATTGAAAAATTATTCATGTAAATGGGAAATTTTAATTCTTCTATTTTTTTCCTGAATAAAAAAAATTGCATGCTCATTATAAAAATTATGGGAAGTAATGGAAACTATACTGGCAATCTCATTACCCATTACCTGCCATTAATAATTTCTTCATATATGTGTAATATATTACATATATATAGAAATATATATAAATTATAAGTGAAAGTGTGACTGGTGATGGCACAGTGGACAGAGCATCCATCCAGGATACTGTGGTCCCTGATTCAAAATCCCAAGGTCACAGACTTGAGTGCTGGGTTGCTGGCTTGAGTGTGAGATCAATCCCGTGGACATTATCCCAAGGTTGCTGGCTTGAGATCAAGTTCACCGACTTGAGCAAAGGGTCACTGGATGAGCTGGAGCCCCTCAGTCAAGGCACATATGAGAAAGAAATCAATGAACAACTAATGTGAGAAGTGCCTCTCACCTCCTCCTGTCTCTGTCCCTGTCTGTGTATGTGTATGTGCATATATTAATACTAGAAAGCCCGGCGGTCATACAAAATGACCGCTGTTCTAGATATTATAAATTGTAAATAAAATGATTTGTGCAAAGGTGTCTGCTATTTCAAACTGAATTACCCAGGGCAGGCGGCGAGGACGCCCCTTTGCTTACTGCCCCACTGGGTTTCCCCCTTCTACTTGCTTAATTGCTTAAAGTAGAGTGCAGTGAAGGAAACCATTGGTGGTACATTTCTTAAGAGCCACCGCTAGCTCAATAAATAAAGGTGATTTAAATAATAAAATGTTAATTCACACGTCAAAGATCTCTTTGTACACAACATTTCTTGTGTAGATCTTTCCATCATTTTTAAGCTCGCCTTGCAGAGGACCATCAATTATTTTTAATTTTACTTCCATTCTTTCACAAACTCTTGAACAAGTAACATAAAGTTGACCGTGTCCAAATGCAGGCTCAGGTAAAAAAAATGCCAACACGCTTAAGCGTTTGGCCCTGAGACTTATTGATGGTCATAGCAAAGGCAAGTTTTACAGGAAATTGTCTACGTCTCAATTGAAACGGCAACCCTGTTTGAGATGGAGCCAAATAAATTCTTGGAATGACATGTATTTCACATTATTTTTCAATTGGAGAACCTCTAGTCTTGTACCATTGCAAAGACCCCTTCTGGTGTTAAGATTTCTTAACAGCATAATAATTGCTCCAATCTTTAACCTCAATTTGTGAGGTGGCATGCCAGAAGGCGGGACTATTTGAATGCCATGGCAACTTTACCCCATTGGCTAGTACAGTTACGCAAGCAACCAATAAGCTATCGGCGACAAACAGGCACTTAAGCTGCATATAATAAAGATATACATATATATAATATATATATATGGAAAGCATTTTGTATATGTTGTATTGCCACTTAACATTCTGAGTGTGTGAATATATAAGTGACAGGAATATAAATGAGTGATTCACACACATGTACATACTCCTGCTGCAAATTTTTTAAAACATAAGTGGGAGCTATAATAACTATATACAGTGTTCATGGGTACTAGAGTTATCAGGATGAGCAATTTTTAAATTATATGTCTACTCACTGGGTTGTGCCTGATTGGAATCCACCTGGTATGCCCACAAGGAGGCGATGCTCTGCCCATCTGGGGTGTTGCTCCATTGTGGCTGCAGCCATTCTAGCATCTGAGTCAGAGGCCTTGGAGCCATCTTCAGTGCCCAGTATAACTTTGCTCCAATGGAGGCTTAGCCGCAGGAAGGAAAGAGAAAGATAGAGAGGCAAGAGAGGGGGAAGGGTGGAGAAGCAGATGGGTGCTTCTTCTGTGTGCCCTGACCAGGAATCAAACCCGCACTTCATCATGCCAGGACAATGCTCTCCCACTGAGCCAACCAACCAGGGCCATAATTATTTTAAAATATTTAAAAATTGAAATGAATGAAAAACAATTAATTAAAAAATGTGTGTCTTTCAGCTTTGCTGAATTTACTTATTACCACTCCACAACTTTTATTTTTTTTATGCACAACCAAAATTTATTTTATAGTGTTCTTTTTTGTGTGAAAGAGACAGAGAGAGACAGAGAAAAGTACAGATAGGGACAGACAGACAGGAAGGGAGAGAGATGAGAAGCATCAATTTTTCATTGCAGCACCTTAGTTGTTCATTGA
The DNA here is from genome assembly GCF_036850765.1 of Saccopteryx bilineata. Lineage (NCBI taxonomy): Eukaryota > Metazoa > Chordata > Mammalia > Chiroptera > Emballonuridae > Saccopteryx > Saccopteryx bilineata. Next base: position 105,167,651 of record NC_089491.1, on the reverse strand, counting down.
TTGCTTTCTCATATGTATGTTGACCGAGGTTGGAGGGGCTCCAGCAGACCGAGTAACCCCTTGCTCAAGCCAGTGACTTTGGGCTCAAGCTGGTGGGCCTTGCTCAAACCAGATGAGCACATGCTTAAGCTGGTGACTTCAGGCCTCGAACCTGGGTCCTCTGTGTCGCAATCTAGTGCTCTATCCACATTGCCACCACCTGGTCAGGCTAATAATGTTTTTAATTTTAAAAGTAAACTTTTTGTGATTATAAATAATGTTTAAAAAAAGGCTGCATTATTAATGTATATCTTGCTATATCTTTAGAACAAATTCCTAGAAGTGACATTATTTGAGCACATGGTCTTCAGAAGGGTTTGTTAAAAATTAAATTTCAAAAAAGGTAAAATAATGACTTTTACACAGATATAAAATAAACTCATATTAAATCATTTTATTTACAAAAATGTGGGAATTAGGCAAATGTTATAACCGTTTCAAAGGAAAAGTTACAAGGGCACACATTTATAAAGAGTAAAGGAAGTCCTAGTTGAATAGCATTAGAGACTACAGTGGTTTTTTCATAAAGTGGAGTAAGCCAATTAAAATCAGTGGCAGACAGGACAGCAGTTATAAATCTAAATTAGTTATCTTTAACTTACAAAGAATTGCAAAGTAACTTCAAGACAATTAATTGGGCTAGAATATGATAATTCAGAAGGATGTGCTAGAGAGGATACGGTTTTCCACCGAAAGACAAGCAACTTTTCTTACAGGTTGTACAAATTTATATTTTTTAAAATATTAAAGTATAGTTTATATACAATATTATATTAATTTTAGGTGTACAACATAGGGATTCAACACATACAGGGAGGGACAAAAGTAGATTTACAGTTGTTTGTATGGAAACTATAATAATTAATAATGAGACATAAATGTAAAAGAGAATTATCTTAAACAGTGCTAAATACTTTTTCATAGGTGGCTGAGAAATTTTTAAAGATAAAATTGAATATAAATAATAAGTATCAAATAGTAATTTACAGCTAAAATTTTAAAAACACCACAGTGCCATTTGATTATTCTCTTTTGATAATTAGATCTATTTCCCTTTCAGATTCTACTTTAACCTGGAAAGTATGCTTACTGCAGAATTATGCAAAGAATATTGGGTGCTTAGTAGAAGAAAAGCTTTGCAAACTTATTATTAATAAATGCCTATAACACAGGCCACTTTTATAACCATGTACTCTTATTACATATTCTAAGTTTGTTAAAAGTGCTTCCCCTGAAATTTTAATCTTTCCTCTGCTATTTTTAAATTGTATAACCTTTTGTTCAGTCATTGGACCTTTCTCTTTATTAATACAAATTGTTGCCATATTCTAGGCTAGACAAATTAATCCATGTATATGAAAGCACATACAATACTGGTGTTTTAAAGAGATATGAGAAAAATTTTAATGTAACATATTTTCAATTCTTCTTACTAACCTCTTTTTTTTCCCTCAGGTGCACTAACTTTTCAGGCTGCCCTCTTTTCCCCATGCCATTCAAGCAGTAATGAGAGAATGATGTGGTTTTCTCTTCATACCTTTAGAGAGCGGTTCTAAAGAGCCAGCATAGAATTAAGTTCTTGACTTTTGATCCCTTAAGAAGTTTACTGGAAAGTATTAGAAAAGGCCTTACTGGAAAAGCATGGAATCCAATTGTATGGGGATGCCAATAACTTGGAAAAGATATATTTGTTTGCCTGGTTTTAATTCCGAAATCCTAGCTTTAAACTTCAATCATCAATTCCCAGAGAACCCAGAGCTTAGAATATTTTTCATAAACCTTGAATGGGAAATGTTTTCAGAATATGAAAGCCTCCTTTTTCATTAAAAAACAAACAAACAAACAGTAAAATAATCAGAGAAAAACTGGCAGTTAAGAGAAGATCTAGTGTCTTATTTCCTGTATTACATTTAGGAGAGGAATAGAATGACAGAAAGTTGAATGAAAACACCAGAAACCTTGGGGAAGCCATCTTCTTTAATACCTAGAACTATTGTTTGGCTAATCTTAGTGTAACCTGGTCATAAGAGAACCTTGTAAAGAAGTAGCCAGTATATGTGAGAGCCTCATCCCAGTGTCTCTTACTCCATGTCCCATTGCTACCCCTAAGAAGGGTCCAAAAATGGCTAGCAGGGTGGGATGCCTGGAAGAGATCTCACAATGTACTTGTTCATGACAACTGTAGGTTATGGACTACAGCAAACACATATTTTTAGCATGTGCATATGAATCAGACATACACATAGATAGAGTGATAAAGAACAGCTTAGCAGAGGCCAGAAATGGCGAAAATCACATTCCGTTACATGTAGAGATATGGCCTATGTTACCAAATGCAGATTTGGCTGCTTGCTATGATAAACGATCACTAATTGTGGGACAGGCTCTGGTGCAAAGAAAAGAGGTTTATTCAAGAGCTGATAGCCTGAGTCAGATTGGCAGATTCCTGTACTAAAAAACATCTTAATTTTGGGGGGCAAGCAAGGGTTTTTATAAGATGGAAGAATGAGGGGAAATAAACAAAAAATAGAACAAAGGAATTAAAGGAAGCGTGTTGAGAGTTCTTTGCTGTGAGGACTAAGTTCTAGTCAGTTTCCAGCACAGTTTGTTAGTGAAGGTTAGGAAATATTCTGGAGCTGTCATACATGAAGGTCAAAGTCTGCTTCTTTGGTTGTATTAGGAACTGAAGCTAGCAAATAACTTATACAGTGATCTCTCATCTATCACTGGGGTTAAGTTCCGGAACCCCTCGCGAGAGGTGAAAATCCACAAAGTAGTGACCTTATATTTATTTTATTATTTATATATATTTTAAGACTTTATAAACTCTCCCCACACATTCTTATAAACTTTCTCACACTGTTATTAAACTTTTCCACACTCTTATAAACACTTCCTATGCAAAAATAATTAAAATAATAAATATATAATAATACCTATATAATGCAAAAACCCCACGATATAGTGAAAAATCCAAGATACAAAATTATATATATAGAATTTAAAAATCAGTGATACAGTGAGACCGTAAAAAGTGAACTGCAATACAGTGAGGGGTGATTGTAAACTAGGGTTATTGTTCTTTGCAACTGGTGCCTACACCTTCTTATAGTCAGATTGTCATCTTGGCCTTGAGCAAGAATCAGAACTACAAGCCTAAGTATAGTAGGAGAAAGAAGAAGGTGGGATCAAGAAGGAGTCATGTAGCTCCCACTTATGTTTATTCTTCTTGCTCTGATGTTAACTCTTGATGTGCATTAGCTGGACGGGAACAGGACTTTCAACTGAAATGAGAATTTTGCCAGAGAAGAAAGCATAAGATTTTTTATTTATGATTTGTTATAGAATAAATAACTTTGATTATTAACCTAGTAATATTGAATCATGGTTATAAGAGTAACAAACTGGATTGTTACTTCATTCTTATTTAGCTCTATTTTATGGCTATTCAGACTAAGATCAGTAAATCAGTACTCTAGCATATTTATTCCCAGTTACACACGTACAAATGGACCCTGGCAAGACTTTATATAAAAATAGAACTCTGACCCACAATCTCTGCAGTAACCAGTCCAGGAAGCCAACCCACAACATCTTTAGCAATCCAAAAAATCATCCAAAAAAAAATTAAGATTTGAGTTAATAACTGCCAGTTTTCCTAGTTTTTGCACACACCAGCCACTGACCTGCTTTTAACTTAGGAAGAAACCAAATATGTTCCTCTAAACAATCACATAGGATGCCCTTTTCTAGTTAACCCATATTCAGCTTCCCCATGACAATAACGACCAATTAGAGCACATATGAACCTTTCCCATTTGTCCAGTAGAAAATGTTTCAATCCCCTTTCTGCATTCAAGTCTCTGCCAAATGTAAGTGATGGTGGCTGACTCCCTTGCTCTAGCAAGCTCTAAATAAAATTTTACCACAATGTACATTCCCCTCCTAAGGTATAAAATTGTATATGGGCGTTTCTGAATCTAGATGCCACGGGAAAAGTCTAGAAGAAGCAGTGAGAGAGCCCTAAACTGCCTAAGAATTAACCTAGAAAAACTGAGTTTTCACAAAATTAGGCTGAAGTGTCTGATATTTATAAGGTTAAATTATCTGAGACTAAGCAAAAATTAAATACTATATTATGAGCTAAGGTTATTTTAGATAGAAATAGCTTTAGTGTATTTTTGGCAATGTTTCAACAGTATGAAATGTATAGCCCTGAACAATACTGTACAAGAGAAAATATAAATTATATTGGACATTATTGCCTTTGTCACTTATTTATATTAACCAGTGGAGGGAGGCATAGCACTCATTCTTCCAGTCATCAGTATTTTTTTTTTTGATATTTCACTTCCTTTTGGATACCATGAGTACAAAGAGAAATAACATAGGTACCATATGGATCAGCAACCTTAGTGGGGACACTGCCTGGCAGGGTTTCTACAGACATGTAACACAGGAGTGTCAGAGGTTATTTATGTCAGAAGATGCTTACTCCAGACCTCATAGCTACTAGAAGAGATGGGAAGGTCCCTTTGTCCAAGGGGACCACTACAGCTCTGCTCTTAAATTTCTAGGTGCAGTGGTTAAAACTTTTAGAACACTAACATTTTCCTCATGAAGCCATCTCAGTAGTTTCTAGCTTGAGAGGATATCTGAATTTTGGTTACAACTATCATATTGAAAGAACTCAGCACTTAGGTTGTCAGTCAGTTCAGCTCACTATCTTTTGACAGTGAATTTAAGATAAAAAAGCAATTTAAGAAGTTATTTCCTGAACCTGCTGTATTTAATCAAACACTGCAGTCTAAAATAATTAGAAAACAGATATGTAATTTACATAAAAGCTGCTAAACCAGATGTTTTTTAGTGTGCAATTTATTTCCCATGAAACGAGAAATTTAAATTTAAGATTTGGGGAATTATACTCTTTCTTATCCCTAACTCAAGCTCACTGCACCAGGTGCTATGGATTGCCTTTCTCTTTAAACACTTTTATTCTCTTCTTGATTGGCTCCATGTCTTTTCCTGTGATGCTATTCTCTAGAATGGAAACTTATGAAGAGATAAGCGATGTCAGATTTCAATATAGTAAATATCACAGCCTGTAGTGATTGAAAATAGTGGTTAAAATTATATAAAATTTAGTATGTTTAAATGTGTTTCACCTGTTTGAGCACCTAATGTAAGTTAGTATTGTACCAAATCCTGAGGGAATACAAGTAAGAATAACCTAGCCCTCATTTTCTATAAATTTATTTATATATAAGAGAGAAGAAATAGCAGTTGTACAATTTACGTCTTCTTTAATTTCTTTGAAAGTTTTGCACATAGTGCATTAGGCATCTTAGGTATTTGATGACTTTTCCTGGTACTTTAAAAAGGTATCACTTTAAAAAACTTATCACTTAAAATTTCATTTTCTATTTCTTGTTGGTATATAAAAATACTATTGACTCTTGTATAGGGTACATTGTATATAAATACCTTGTTAAATTCACTTATTAATTCTGTAGACTTAAAATATAAATTTCTATAGATTCTTTTTTATTATGTTATCTGTGAATAAGTACAGTATATCTTTTTCCTTTTGATCTTATGCCTTTCATCCCTTTTTATTGTATTGCACTGCATAGGAATTTTAGTATAATATCAAATAGAATTCGTAGTAGTTGATATCTTTATTAGTTCCCTGTCTCAAGGGAAATTTTTAACATTATACTATTGATATATGTTTCTTGTAGTTTTTTCTTTCTTTAGGCATTATTCATCACTTTTAGAACAACTTAATCTCTTCCTAAGCTTGGAATAGTCTAGAAATTTTAAGCAGGAAAGGCTATAATAACGTGCTCACAAAGTTCTATGCTTAACTAACATTATGTTTACAAAATTGTTGAGGGCCCTGGCCGGTTGGCTCAGTGGTAGAGTGTCGGCCTGGCATGCAGAAGTCCCCGGTTTGATTCCCGGCCAGGGCACACAGGAGAAGCGCCCATCTGCTTCTCCACCCCTCCCCCTCTCCTTCCTCTCTGTCTCTCTCTTCCCCTCCCGCAGCCAAGGCTCCATTGGAGCAAAGATGGCCCGGGCGCTGGGGATGGCTCCTTGGCCTCTGCCCCAGGCGCTAGAATGGCTCTGGTCGCAACATGGCGATGCCCCAGAGGGGCAGAGCATCGCCCCCTGGTGGGCGTGCCGGGTGGATCCCGGTCGGGCGCATGCGAGAGTCTGTCTGACTGTCTCTCCCCATTTCCAGCTTCAGAAAAATACAAAAAAAAAAAAAATTGTTGAGAGTCCTGGAGCAGCTGGATTCAGAGGGCTAACACGGGTGCTACTGATTCCAAGAACACATGGTAATGTCTCTAACATAGGGATCTGGAAGCTGAAACTGCATCAGCATGAACCACTATTTATTTATTTATTTATTTATTTATTTATTTTCATTTTTCTGAAGCTGGAAACAGGGAGAGACAGTCAGACTCCTGCATGCGCCCAACCGGGATCCACCCGGCACGCCCACCAGGGGCGACACTCTGCCCACCAGGGGGCGATGCTCTGCCCATCCTGGGCGTCGCCATGTTGCGACCAGAGCCACTCCAGCACCTGAGGCAGAAGCCAAGGAGCCATCCCCAGTGCCCGGGCCATCTTTGCTCCAATGGAGCCTTGGCTGCAGGAGGGGAAGAGAGAGACAGAGAGGAAAGCGCGGCAGAGGGGTGGAGAAGCAAATGGGCGCTTCTCCTGTGTGCCCTGGCCGGGAATCGAACCCGGGTCCTCCGCACGCTAGGCCGACGCTCTACCGCTGAGCCAACCGGCCAGGGCTGAACCACTATTTAATACTCATTGCTCCACTGTCTTACTTTCCAGGAGAACCTGCAGCCAGATGACAGTTTCTCTCTCCCCTGTCCTTTTCAAATGTGCCCTGAGTGCTTCTCACTGGCAGAAACAAATTTATATTTTGACCCTACGTTGGAAGTAAAGGTGAACGTGCCAGATGGTGTAGTATAGAAGACATATGGAGGGAAGTGGAAAATGTGCCAGGTAAACATAAATGACTAACAAAAAATATACAGGATGGTCTATTCTTTTGACTTTTTAACATTTGTCTATTTATACCTCTTTCTCTAGTCTTAATCTTTCATATAGCAAAGGCAATAATCAAGTGCTCCTGACTAATACAATGCAGTTTTTCCTTATACAAAGGAAGGTTTCCCATATAGAACTTATCAGTCATTGTACCTATCTCCAAGTGAGCAATATTAATTATCCTTATAGTTTATTTCTTATTTTTATTTTTTGGTTTTAGGTGAGAGGAGGGGAGATAGTGAGGCAGACTCCTACATGTGTCCCAACCAGGATCCACCTGGCAACCCCATCTTGGGTCAACACTCAACTACCAAGCTACACTTAGTGCCTGAGGCTGATGTGCTGTAACAGAGCTATTTTTGGTGCCTGGGGCCATTCCCAAACCAATCAAGCCACTAGCTGAGGGAGGGGAAGAGAAAGAGAAGAGGGAGGCAGAAGGTTGGAGAAGCAGATGGTTACCTCTCCTGTGTGCTCTGACTGGGAATCAAACCTGGGACGTCCATACACAGGGCCAAAGCTCCATCCACTGAGCCACCTGCCAGGGCCTATCTTGATATTTTAACAAAAGATTATTTTTCATTTTAATGAAAGGACTAAACTATGAACTTAACTGTTATCACCATAACTAACACAATGTATCGGTATATGGAAAAACATTTTTATGTGAATGAAACTACAGATATTCAATAGTTATTTCCATTCTCACTTGTAGAACTGGTCATGAGGCTTTTATTAGGTTATATAACTTGCTCTTGAAGATTTATTCTGTGTTCCATTATCATTAGCCTATGTAGAGCCAGGAGCCTAGGCCAGGGCCACCATCAGAGCAGCCCGGCTCATGCAGGTTCGCATTGGATTCGGACAGTCGGTAAAGAAACAACGGAGCCACAAACTGGTGGGCCACAGTCTTTAATTCTAGCTTACACCCGGCGGGCAAGTAAAAACACACACTGGGCTCCAAAACCCACTCACATTCAGTGCTCACAAAGCCACTGACTTATCCGAGTTTCCTAGAATCAAAAGTTTCTAGCTCACCAGCCTTATTCTCCTCAGTTCCCCATCTCCTTCCTTCTCCAGTGTCAAACTGCACAAACTGGCCGTTCACTCAATACTCTGCCATCTTGGCTGCTTCTCCTGGCCACATGGCCTCTTTCAGCTCTCTGCTCTGCTCCCTCTGCTCTCTTATGCTAATCATCCCAGGAACCAAGAGCGCAAACTCTCATTCTGCCCCCATTTTATATTGTAGCTTCACAACCTCTAATCCAATATACAAAACAGGGAAGTCTCTAATACAAAGTCACTTCTCTGAGGCATGATTGGGATTGTACCACCCCACATCAAAAAGGGTGGGAAAGGCTTAATCCCAAAACCAAGCCCCAGGCTACAAGGATTCTCAACACACATTAATATCACCTGGGCGACGGCCTCACGTGGGCAGCGCCATTTTTAACAAAGTGAGCATAATACATTTTATCTGCCCAACAGCCTAAGACATGAGATAATTTTAGTTATTCTGTCATGGAGCCACGTGTCTGCATTCCTCAGGTTTCTAAGCTCTCTTTGATCTGCATTAGATTGTTGTGGTCTCTTGCTAACTTTTAACACTGGTAATGGCAAATTTAGAAGGCATCAGATACAAACTGCTCCCCATTTTGTGGCAGTAATGTTACTTCTTTATGAAATTGAGAATCAAACCCACCAATATTATAGTCATCTCTTTTTTTGGTTTTTGGTTTGTTGACATATCAATTCAAAAATGAGTAGGTGGTAGTCTCAAATGACAGTTCTGTGAAATAATTTCAGAGTCCAGGAGGCAGTCAGATCTCTAGAACTGAAAAATCAACAAGCAAAGAGTCATTTGGACAGGAAGCAACATTATTAGGTGGCCTTATTGGGTGCAATCTTGAGAGGTAGTACTCTTATTTCTACAACTTAAAAAAAAAAAATTTATGTTTACCTGACCAGGCAGTGGCATCATGGGAAGAATGTCGGACTGGGGCACAGAGGAACCAAGTTCGAAGCCCTGAGTGAGGTTGCCAGTTTGAGTGTGGGCTTATCTGGCTTGAGCGCAGGGTCACTGAATTGAACTTCTGCTGGCATCAAAGGAGGGAGCAGCCAGATTTCTTATGAGCATGCCCAGGTGAGACACAGAAGGGAAAGAGAAAGGGTGGGCTTAAATGCTGTTAGCAGTCAAACATCAAAAAAATGCAGTCAAGTTCTTTGTTTTGATACCATAAACCAGGGGTAGTCAATCTTTTTATACCTACCTCCCACTTTTGTATCTCTGTTACTAGTAAAATTTCTAACCGCCCACCGGTTCCACAGTAATGGTGATTTATAAAGTAGGGAAGTAACTTTACTTTATAAAATTTATAAAGCAGAGTTACAACAAGTTAAAGCATATAATAATAATTACTTGCCAAGTACTTTATGTCAGATTTTCACTAAGTTTGGCAGAATAAATCTTTATAAAACAACTTACTATATAGTTAGATCTATCTTTTTATTTATACTTTGGTTGCTCTGCTACCACCCACCATGAAAGCTGGAATACCCACTAGTGGGCGGTAGGGACCAGGTTGACTACCACTGCCATAAACAGTAAGTAGACCCATATTTTAGCCTTGCTTGTTCACTAAATATCTGTTTAATTTTGAATAAGTCACTTTACCTCAATATGCTTCATTTTTATTCACTTATAAACTAAGACCATGGATACATGGATTCTGAAGGGTATGCTCACTTAAAATTACAAAATTAAAATTTTTCTTAAAGCAGTAATAACATTATTTATGATACTTAAAAATTTTTACCTATAGGAAGTCCTTTTCAGTTAAATATTTTAATAATAATAAGTGAAGAATAGAAACATCTGATATTTTGATATGTTTTCTTTAAAATATATGTAAGGGATAAAAAAAAAACTTTCCACATTTGAGGATAATTCAATTATAGACAACTGAGGGCAAGTGAAACCTAAATTATTTTTTCTCAAGCTTTTACTGTCTTAATATTTGACATGTTTATACTCCTATACAATTTAATCCATATGCTGGAATCAAGTACTTATAATCAGTAAAATGATTTGTAAGAACTGTTTGAAGTCTTAAAACTCTGAATTCTCTTTAATCAGCTAAAATTTTCTTTCCTTTAGATACTGAAGAGTATATTTTTGTAAAAAAGAAATCCACATAATATATTTTCAGTCTCTTGGCTTAGGAAATAAGACTCTGAAGTGATTCTGAGTACTTTCTTATAAATTTCTTTATTTTCTTTGATTGCGCACTAGAATAGGCATTTATTTTTATAAACTAGTTCAATAGAACTAGTGGTAAAAAAATAAAAATCAAACAGACAAAAAGAAACTTTTCTAATTATTCCACAATGAGAGTCTCCAACTTGTTAAGGAATTTTGAGATTGCTGAGGGTAATAGACTCCCACTAAGATATGGAATGTAAGAGCTAAAGAAAGTACATGAGATTTCAGGTCACTCAGCTAGTTGGTACACAAGTTAAAACTAAAATCTGTCTCCTTACCATGGGTTTGTAAATATTGTCTGTTATAGACAAATAATCCTCTGGCTATTAAAATATCCTGTTTCTACCTGGAACCTCTTTTTTTCTGTGTTTTATTAAAAACCAGATATTTCAACACAGAACTTTGTTATATTTATTTGTATTTTTAAAATAAATGCCATATTAATGTTTCACAGTTGCCTTTTATATAGTTTTTACAGTAGATTAACTCATGTTTTCACAAATTTTAAAGGACAAATCAGTTTCTATAATACCCTCTTTCAATCACTTAAACTTTGCATTGTCTACATGATGACAGGAATGATAGGGATATATTTACTGTGTGTGTGTGTGTGTGTGTGTGTGTGCATGTGTATGCATGTATACATGCACACACATATACACACTATATGTATATATCAATATAATACACTATATATAAATACTATCTACTATATATAAATATATAGATATGCCATTATTATACTCTATATAAATAATTTACTACATAGAAAATTATATATTCACTATAGATATATTTGCTATACTACTATGAAATCCCTGATTCCTTTTTTTTGTGTTATTAAATTATTATTTTTTAATTTAATTTATCGTGTTTACATAGATTCCAGTGTTGCCACGAATGCATCCCCTCTCCCTCATATTCCCCTCAACATCTCCCTTGTCCCCCTCCCAACAGCTCCCTTCCCCCTTCCCTTCAGGTTTAATTCTGTTCCTCAGTTCCCATTGTTCCTTGGATTCCAAAAATGAGTGAGGTCATATGATATTTTTCTTTTTCTGCCTGGCTTATTTCACTTAACATAATAGTTTCCAGGTCCATCCATGTTGTCACAAAAGGTAAGATTTCCTTCTTTTTTATGGCCCCATAGTATTCCATTGTATATATGTACCACTGCTTTTTAATCCACTCGTCCACTGACGGACATTTGGGCTGTTTCCAGATCTTCGCTATTTTGAACAATGCTGCCATAAATGTGGGGGTGCATTTTTCCTTTTGAATCAGTGATATGGTGTTCTTGGGATATATTCTTAAAAGTGGTATGGCTGGGTCCATTTTTAATTTTTTGAAGAAGGCAGTTCCACTTTTAATTTTTTGAAGAATCTCCATATTGTTTTCCACAGTGGCTGCACCAGTCTGCATTCCCACCAGCAGTGCAGGTGGTTTCCTTTTCTCCACATCCTCGCCAGCACCTATCATGTGTTGCTTTGTTAATGAGTGCCACTCTGGCTGGTGTGAGGTGGTATACTTCAAAGATATAGAACACATATTTGAAATATTTATATGGAACCAAAAGAACAGGAATAGCCTCAGCAACCTTGAAAAAGAAGAACAAAATGGGAGGTATCTACAAGACCATTGTACTCAAAACAGCTTGGTACTGGCATAAGAAGAGGCATGTAGATCAATGGAATTGAACTGAGATCCCAGAAATAAACCCATACCTTTATGAACAATTGATATTTGACAAAGGAGGTGAGAACATAAAATGGAATAAAGACAGTCTCTTTAACGCATGGTGTTGGGAAAATTGGGCAGCTACCTGCAAAAAAATGAAACTAGACCACCAACTTACACCATTCACAAAAATAAACTCAAAATGGATAAAAGACTTAAATGTAAGTTGTGAAGCCATAAGCATCATAGAAGAAACCATAGGCGGTAAGCTTACTAACATCTCTCGCAGCAATATAATTGCTGATTTATCTCCTTGGGCAAGTGAAATAAAAGACAGGATAAACAAATGGAACTGTATCAAACTAAAAAGCTTTTGTACAGCTAAAGACAATATGAACAGAATAAAAAGACAAAACATACAACGGTAGAACATATTTTACAATACGTCTGATAAGGAGTTAATAACTAAAATTTATAAAGAACTTGTAAAACTCAACACCAGGAAGACAAACAATCCAATCAAAAATGGGCAAAAGAAATGAATACATACTTCTCCAAAGAGGACATAAAGATGGCCAATAGGCATATAAAAAAAATGCTCAACATCACTAATCATTAGAAAAATGCAAATGAAATCCCTGATTCTTACTGTCAGCTTTGGTTTATGTGTAGTATCTGAGGGAAAAGAAAAATCATTACAGGCGTCCTGAGTTTTGGAAAAGCCTGACCTCTTCAAAGAAGCACGACTGTGAAAGGGAAAGGCATGCTAAGGGGAGCGTTTGTTTACAACTCTTCTGATATTTGTAAAGCACCTATCTTAAGAGATAGGATTTATTCAGGAAAGAAATGACTCTAAATGGTTTCATAAGTAGAGACAAAAGAGTAGACTGAAGAAATGAACTTACCTCCACTGGAGCAGGCTGGAGGGACTATTCTTGTAATGTTTTCTTAGGCCTTCCATATTCAGTTACCAATCTTCATGCTGTCTTTCTTGTAGTATCTTTGTAAATGAGCCAATTAGACCCAAGGGGCACACAATGGTTTCCCCGTCACAGTTTTTTTAACAAACAAGTCATCCCATATTAAAATGAACATTTTGAGAGATAAAATTTCTGATTTTATTGGGAGTCAGAATTAGACGATCCAGAGAAAGCATTACTCTGGAGATCTTTCTTTGAAAGTATCATTTCTGATGGAATGAGAAGGAGGTGTCAGGCCAGGCTGAATGTTAATTTGTTAGCATTAGACCAAGAACAGAACATGAGAAGTCATACTTTCTATGTATCTTCAGGACTGAATTTAGGCAGAAAAAGAGCATTAGTGGCAGAGAGGCACTCAGTTGGGGATACATGCCCACCAAGTACACCATATTTTCTTAAATCCGCAATGTAAGATACTTTTTGTTTGTTTGCTTTTGTTTTTTTAAGACAGTGGGGAGAGGCAGGGAGAGTGAGAGATAGGAACATTGTTCCTATCTCTGTATGTACCCTGACTGGACAATCGAACTGGCTACCTCTGTGCTCCTCATTGGCGTTCCAACCAATAGAGCTGTTTTCAAAAGTGATGTCGAAACACGACCTAAAATATTTGTTAGAATGCAGATTCCTGGGCTACATGATAGAGCTATTTAATAAGAATCTATGGCCCAGGCCAGTTGGCTCAGTGGTAGAGCATCGGCCTGGCATGCATAAGTCCCAGGTTCGATTCCCGGCCAGGACACACAGGAGAAGTGCCCATCTGCTTCTCCACCCCTCCCCCTCTCCTTCCTCTCTGTCTCTCTCTTCCCCTCTCGCAGCCAAGGCTCCATTGGAGCAAAGATGGCCCGGGCGCTGGGGATGGCTCCTTGGCCTCTGCCCCAGGTGCTCAAGTGGCTCTGGTCGCAACAGAGCGATGCCCCCGAGGGGCAGAGCATCGCCCCCTGGTGAGCGTGCCGGGTGGATCCCGGTCGGGCGCATGCAGGAGTCTGTCTGACTGTCTCTCCCCATTTCCAGCTTCAGAAAAAAAAATACAAACAAACAAATAAATAAATAAATAAATAAATAAATAATCTATGGAGTTCAAACCTGGAATCTGCTCATTTAAGGACTGCTGGCCCAGGCCTAGTGACTCAGTGGATAAAACATTGACACAGAGCACCAGATGTCACAGGCTCGATACCCAAACAGGGCAAGTATGAGAAACAATCAGTGAGTATACAAATGGAACAACTAAGTAAAACAATGAGTTCATGCTTCTCTTTCTCTCTTTCCTTTCCTCTCTCTCTCTTTCCTAAATCAATGGGAGCAGGGGGAGAAGAACTACTGGTTTTATTGTACTTCCTAAAGTTTGTGAGTACTTTCCTAAAAGCCTGTTCTAGGACACTTTTAAGTCCCTCCTTCCCATTCTTTAAGAAATTACCTGTTTTCTTAGTTCATATATATTTTTTCTGAATATGTTATGTTCTTCTCTTGTATTGGGATCATCTGGACCACAGGGAAAGTTGGTTCTAACTTCTCAATGTGTTAAATAGTGATGATGCTATTGATGATGTTTAGGAATACTTTATGTAAAATTTTATCTGAAACCATTTTCCTATTGCTTTTTCTGGAGTTTTGTTCTGTAAAGAGTTACAGATGAAGTTAAAGGTCAAGTACGACAATTTCAGAAAAATATAGTGCTTTAGAAAATATTGGTTTAAATAAAAAATAAATAAATATATTAAAACATTCATTATGAGAAATGGTTTATAGGGCAGCACTATTTTTTTTTAAACTGAAAACCAATTCATTTAAAATTGGTCTTTATCTTTTTTTTTAAACAAGGTGGACAAACTACAAATTTAAAACTTGAATCTAAAATTTTAGATGCTTTCTTAATGAACATCTGTTGAGGAAAAGTAAGCTGCTTTTGAGAAAATAAACATTATATTTGACTTTTGGCAAATTAATGTAAATTCTTAATTCTCTCTAGCTTAACTATAGATAGTTTAATTTTTTTGAGATTATATTTTGCTTCTATTTATAGATTCTGAAGACCTTCTTTGATCAAAGAAAGTCAGAAAAAGCAAGGGCGTTGGGGACAGGCAGAAACAAAGCATGTACTCTGCAGCTTGTAGGTACAATATTGCACCGTTGATGAGAAGGCATTTGTCTCAGAACTGGCAGATGGCAACTCATCTTGAAGTAAACCTTGCAATTTTTTGTTCTTCACCCTTCATAGCAGATCTGATAGTAAAAGCAATCTTCTCATTATCATCATTGACTGGTAGAAATTAAACTCTTTGGCCATTTTCTGTTATTTTTCAAACTAGGTTACCCTTAATCACTTGTGGTACATGTGAAGAATACAGATTTATAGGTTAGTCTCCTTCAGTCTCTGACTGGCTTATTCCATGCTGGGACCTTAGGGAAACTGGATTTTTAAAAAAAGTTATTCTTATGATCAGGTAACTTTGGAAATATTATTAAATCTATTATCCTTTTTGTCAGAATTGTGCTTTTAAAAGTATGTAGGATTATATTTCAGAATTGACTAATTTTTGCAATTCTCCTTTCAGGTTTCTATGTCTTCAAGTTAATAAGCTAGTTTGCTATGAATGAAAATCAGAAGCCCTGCTGGATAGCTAGATGGTTGGAGTGTCATCCTGAAGCATAGAGGTTGCTGGCTCAAATCCCCAATCAGGACACAAGGGCAGCTTAATGTTCTTGTCTCTCTCTCCCTGCCTTTCTCTCTCTCAAGAAAAAAAAAGAAAAAAAAATCAGAAAAAATCAGGAGGTCTGGTTCTATTCCTGCTTCCTACATTTAATATATGTAAATTAAGGCATATCACTTAATTGGCTTTACTTTCTTTCATTTTATACCACACACATGTCTTTATTGTCTTTTATGTGTTAGTCATTTGTCAAAGGAAGGAATCAGGGCAGATAATCTCTTAGGTTCTCTGGAGCTCAATTATTGTATTTATAGAACCTACTTTTTTTTTTTTATTACTGGAGTTACTTCTTAAGATATAATGGGCTTTACCTTTTCTTTTAAGTTAGCAGGACATGCAATAACACACTTTGGGCTTCTGACCTTCAATTTATTTCACTGTTTCTTATATCTAAATAGTCCAGTAAACTTGAGTGAAATTTCTCTTATATGTACATTATCTTTTGGACTGTAAACACTTTTATATCACAAAATCCCTAGCTGTATACAATGGGGTTTTAAAAATATATTTATTGACTTTAGAGAGAGGAAAGGAGAAAGGGCAAGAGGGAAAGAGAAAGAGAGAGAGGGAGAAAGAGATAAAAGACACATCAATCTGTTTCTCTATGTGCCCTGACTGGGGATTGAACTTACAACCTTTGCATTTGGGGACAACTAACCAACTGAGCTATCTAGCAAGGGCTATACAGTAGTTTTCAGAAATCAGTATTTTGGGGAAGTTTTCTTTAGTGACTGGGAGGATTCTCAGGTATAATCCAGTTTTTGTCAGTGACAGAGTGAAACGTAGAACCTGGATTCAGAATTTCACAGCCCAGGTTTTGTCATACAGTACTTCCATCATTTAAAAGAAAAGCAACTTGTTCTCAAGATTTGGTCATCTTGGAAGTGACAATAAAAAAATAATGAGGCCCTGGCCAGTTGGCTCAGTGGTAGAGCATCAACCCGGTGTGTGGAAGTCCTGGGTTCAATTCCCAGTCGGGGCACACAGAAGAAGCGCCCATCTGCTTCTCCCCCAACCCCCCTCTACTTTCTCTCTATCTCTCTCTTCCCCTCCTGCAGTCAAGGCTCCATTGGAGCAAAGTTGTCCTGGGCGCTGAGGATGGCACCATGGCCTCTGCCTCAGGTGCTAGAATGGCTCCGGTTGCAACGCAGAAACGGCCCAGATGGGCAGAGCATCACCCCCTTTTGCTGGATGGATCTCGGTTGGGCGCATGCGGGAGTCTGTCTCTCTGCCTCCCCTCTTCTAACTTCAGAAAAACACACACACACACACACACACACACACACACACACACACACACACACACGAGTATACTACATCTTCAGAAGTTTGCTTCACAAGAAGTAATCTTCTGGTATGTTTATCAAGCAAGAAAATTAAATGCTTTTTGATTCTCCAATTTGATTTTTGATTCTCCAATTTGATTTTCCCCAATTCAGCATTCTACAGGATATTTTTTAATGTCTCTGTGCCAGATGTGCTGGGGATATATGAGAATAAAACACAAACATCCTTACCCCCACCCCAAATACCCCTTCTTAAAGGGCTTGCATTATGGTGAGGAAGTTAGGAAATAAACTAAACACTAAGGAAACTATAGTGCATTAAAAAATATACAGGGTGTTAGGGAAAAATAAAACAGAAGAGAAGGGTAAGGAATGCTCAAGGGTAGTTCAGTGAGGCGCCAGTGTCACTGGATGGTCTCCCTGGGAAAATCTCTTCAGCAAAGATAGGAGGAGACGAGGATTTGAACTACAGTGGTCCCTATAGCAAGAAGGTTCCAGCAGAGGGGAGAACAAGTATAAAGTTCTGAGGAGGGAATATACTTGGCAAGTACGTACAATTTCTAGGATTGCAGTGGGACCGGAGTAGGGAAAGCAAGGGCATAGATAGGGCACAAGGTCAGAGAACTAACGGGGTCAGACCATGTAGGATATTGTAGGTTATTGTAAGAACTTCTTCTGTATTTACTCTGAGGGATTTGTGCAGCTCTAACTAAAGCTTACCAGTCAGTTAATAAAATTACCAGGGCTATCGTATTACTAGGATTTCCAGTGACATATTCCCCCATCTCTGCCCTACATTCCTTTGTGGTACCTTTAGGTAAAATGTGAAGCTGATGAATAGTAAAATTTTATAGGATAGTATCAGCCACATCATAGTGATGACATCATGTGACAGTGGTAAAACTGGTGACACTAATGAATCACTTTTTTCCCTTAGCATAAATAACCAGTAATGCATTATTCATGCACATATACATTTATATATTTAAATTATTTTTATTTAATGGGTCTATTAGTTTGCCATTAATAATAATATATATTTTTTACTTATATTTTGCTCTATTTGGTTGCATTGTGATTAGCAAATGAGAAGGTTAAGCAATAAATCAAAACCTCTGAAGTATTTTTAAAATAAAAACATTTGCTTGCATTGTATAATATTTTAAGTGTTAAATATTTGAATTTTTGTGACTATTAGGTGCAGTTTTAAATCTGTTTAATATAAAATGTTAATAATGATAGATAAGTCAATCAGATCAAATTAGAGAAGCTTTCATTTTAAATGCTAGTAGAAATTTAAAAAGATATTTTATTCTGTCCATGACATTCAAAATAAGGATAAAAATGTAACATTCATTTAAAATGGAAGTTTCTCTTTTATTTTTAAAAATGTTCTAACCACATCTTCTTAGTAAGCATTTGCAAAGGCATATTAAATTTAACACAAGCTACTGTATATATTTTAAAATCTGTAGAGTAATAAACTTTAATATATTTTCCAAAATAAAAAGCAAAATCTTATTTCTATAGAGAGTTTAATAAAGAGAATTTTTAGATTGTACTGAATGAAATCATTTCATTACCAGGTTCCTTTGATTTTTACTAGAAAAAAATCTTATATAGGTTTGCATAATGACTCATTTAATTAGGAAAAATATTTTCTTTGTGAAACCATGTCTTTATTTATGAACTATTGTATCTACTAAAACATATAATAAGGCATATGATACTATTTTTAAATTAAAGCCAGCGTCCAGGAAACTTTGGAAGTTTATAGGCTTCATTTCCATTGTTTAGTTTTACAGAATAACAGCTTATCTTTCATCTTTATTTTTATTTTTTTTATTTTTTTGTATTTTTCTGAAGCTGGAAACGGGGAGAGACAGACAGACTCCCGCATGCGCCCGACCGGGATCCACCTGGCACGCCCACCAGGGGGTGATGCTCTGCTCATCCTGGGCGTCGCTATGTTGCGACCAGAGCCACACTAGCGCCTGAGGCAGAGGCCACAGAGCCATCCCCAGCGCCCGGGCCATCTTTGCTCCAATAGAGCCTTAGCTGCGGGAGGGGAAGAGAGAGACAGAGAGGAAGGAGAGGGGGAGGGGTGGAGAAGCAGATGGGCGCCTCTCCTGTGTGCCCTGGCCGGGAATCGAACCCAGGACTTCTGCACCCCAGGCCGACGCTCTACCACTGAGCCAACCGGCCAGGGGTTATTTTTTTTCCTTTTGACATTAACCCCTCTTGCTTCAGCACAAAATTTTTTCATCCATCTAAATACAAAACTAGATATAGGGAATATAAGTTAGGCAATCCTATAAGTAAAGTAAACTGATTAATTTTGTATACATAAAATAGTCATTTTCTAGGAATACATCTTCCTGCACAAATATTGTCTGACTCCGCCATATGTTGTTTTAAATGCAAAGCACATTTTCCTGTCTGATATTTCCTAATCTTACTGCAACAAAGTCGAATGCTTCCAATTTTTATAGACTTCAGAGAATGTTGTTCAGAAACACCCAGTAATTTATTTTTTACATTATTCCACAGTACAGCAGGATGACCTCACCATTGTTAACAGATGTTTTTTTGTCTCCACAACCGTTTGCTGTTATTTCATCAAACACAAAGATACAAAGAAATGCAATAAGAAATGTATATTCTTTTCCCTTATCGCATTTATCACAATCAGTGCAGTGTTGGAGCAATGCTAACGCTGCTGCGGTCCTCTGGGGCTGGAAGTGTTTGTAGTGCAGCGGTGGTGCTCTGCGCGGGTGCCAGGACACATTCATGGAAACACTTAACGATAATACTGCTTCAGTAGAGGCAGTAATGGTGTAAACAGGGCAAAGGAAATACCAGGATTGCAACAGATGCAATTGATTATATGCCTTGGGGAATATTCCACTCATTTATTTTAAGTCCAGTGCATGTAAATCAAACGACTGTGATGTTGTCAGTAAGACACATCGCAGACATCATAATAGGTTGTGACAGTGCTCCTGCTTTCCTGACACAGCACATCATGCCTTTGGACACAAGGCTCTGTCTCAGGCATAGCTCTTACACTCTCCACTCTACTAAACAGTCTGGCTGAAGCATCTGAATCACTACAAACTGTGATAGAGCTTGTTCCAAAAGTAAAGGTGATAGGACTGCTTTAGGTAGACTTAACTTATGTATTTGAAGTTGGTCTCAAATTTCTCACTAAGAACATGTAATTATTTTCAATAATACTCATATATTGTCAACTAGTGCAGTAAATTTTAGGCACCAAAACAGGCAACTATAGAAAAAAAATCCTCTATTTTTTTTAGACAAATAAATAGGCTGGATGTAAAAGGTGAAGGGACTAAGCAAAGAAGAAAAAAACTTATAGAGACCAAAAAAGGAGAGAAAAGGAGATTGCAGGAGGCAAAAGGGGATGGGAAGATGGTTGAGGATGCAGAGGGGGATAGATGGTGATGGAGGGAGACTTGACTTGGGGTGGTGAACACACAATACAATATACAGATGATGTATTGTAGAATTGTTCACCTGAAACCTGTATAATTTTTTTAACCAATGTCATCCCCATAAAGTCAATAAAAAAAATTTTTTTTAAAAAGAAAAAACTTTAAAATCAGGATTTCAAACCACATGTTCTCTCCAGAGATGTTTTCAGTACAGGAGAAGTTGCTTCATGAAGACCAAGTGTCTTCTTTTTCTTACTCCTTCCCAGTGATAAAGAGGGTATTTTCAGAATTAAAATTTTCTTTCCTCTGTCAGAGTTATAGTCTTGAGTCACACGAGAAGAGCTATGCAGTATTTTTCTAGTAAGATACAGGGACAGCACACAGATTAGGAAAAACAGTTTGCATTTCCTTTTATCTCTTACTGATTAAAAACTCCAAAAATTCCCAGATTAACCCTGAAAGTATGGGAATGGCCGAGAAGTTCTTTGAAAGCTGGAGTTTAAAAGCAATTGCTAGGCATTTTAATAGCTGGAAGAATTAGAAGTCTTATAATTAATGCTAATGTATGGCCTCACTCCTATGAAATTGCATATTACATGCACATTAATTACGATTAGCATTCCTTCAAGGAATAGCAAAGGAAATTATAATGATTTGTTACTTATTATACAGTGCTGCCGCACAGTCTTTTGTAAAAGAATGGGCTTAACTTCCTCCATAGATAATAAAGGCATGCTAAATTTCAGTATCGTGGCTCCTTTCACTAGGTAGTTCGTAAAATAGGCAAGCAGAGAATGATTCCACTTGAACTCTGCCCCTTTTAAAAAGTCACAGTATGGTAACTTAACTTGTGACTTTGAAAATAAACCTATATCATTTTTAAGTAAAGAATAGAATGCAATCATATTTTTATTATCTGCATTTGATCTGAAGACACATCAGCTCTCATTCAGTCTTGAAACAACTTGGGAATCAAGGAGGTAAAACTTGGGTGTTACTAATATACTTAGTTTTGCCTGCATATAACCATATTGATATATTATACTTTTATCAATTATGAATCACTGTCTACAGATTCAGACAGTCAGGAAATGTCATACGAACATATATACACATATAATTAGATATGACTTGAAGTTCATAGGAAATAGAATTTCAGCCATTCGATTATTGTGAAAATCCCCCTTCTTGGTGTTGTACAAAAATCTGGCAAATTGAAGGCAGCCTTCAGTATCAGTGTAGCTGCTGATTCACTTCGTGTTGAAGCATGGAGCTAAATCATCTCCGTTGCTTTTATCCTAAATGTGGGCATGAAATTTTTTTGAGTCCATAATTCTACTTGGTAGGTCCAACCTCCCCAAGTGCAGGCCGCAGCTGAAATCCTGCATCATGGGGTACTGCCAGGGACAGGAAACGGGTTCCCAGTCTGCTCAGGACCCAGCGGCTTCTATCACGCTTAGTTGGGAGAACTCTCGGGTTTGCCTCTCTTATTTTTGCTTGTCTTTACCCCTGTCAAAATACTCTTCTGCCTCTTTATCCTGTCATTATCCTCTCATCCTTGAAATCTAATTTTCAAAACACAAAAGCTAAGAAGGAATCTGCAGTCAATTAATGCTTTGAGCCCTGCAACCACAAGCCTCTTCCAAGATAGAGGGGTAGAAGGACCTGGATAACTTACGAGAATGTGGGGATGGAAAAATAGAGTGAGAACAGATCATAAATTAATAGCCCAATAAATTACCTTACCTTGTTGCTTTAAAATTCCACCTGGAACTTTTAATGAATCAGTACCCATAGTTTGTTTTGGAATTATAGATTCAAAAGAAGAAATAGAACACACACAAAGGGGGAAAGAAATGTTGGCTCAATCACTTCCAATCCAGAGATTCTGTGTTGGATTACTACAGTAACCTCAGCAGGCAAGTGAACCACAGAGGAGGTTAGTTGGTGCTGCTTCTAGTACGTGCATATTTCTAAATGAGGTGCACCTTTCAACAATCCTGACTTTTATCACTGAGTTCGTGCCTATTGAACCACAAATTATGAAATCTGGTAATAGTAGCCCACCATCCAAATTCCATTGTATTCAGACATCTGTTAAAAAATTCTTCCTTTGAGACAAATTTTGTTCCACAGAGCATTTGAACCTTAGCTGCCAGTTTGATCTGACTTTACTTATGCTGCCACTCACCACTGTGGTATAATGTTCATAACACATTTTCACTCCTTGACATAAAAATAGTCGCACAAGATTGAGACTTGACACAGGGGACTGAAATAAATGATGGCCTGAGGGTTCTGTCAGTTCAGTAGAGTTGTGCTAGCAGTGATGATAATAGCTAACACTTAATGTGATGCTTACTTTTTCTCAAGGTGCTTCTAAAGCCTTAGAGGTATTAACTATTTCAGACCTTCCAACTCAATAAGGCTACTATTTTTATCACCCACTTTATAGCTAAAAGAACTGAGGTGGAGATATTGATTGTTCAAGTTCATGTTGCTTACAGGAAGCTGATTGGGATTTGAGCCTGATAGTTTGATTCCTAAATTGCTCCTCTTAACCACGCTACTTAGCACCATAATTTCTTAGGATGGAAGTTGGTCACAATCAGCTTTATTCCCATCCTCCCCCCCAACCAAACACATAGAGTATCTATGTGAGAACTTCTGTTTCAAAAAGAAAATAAATTAGTAAATTCATGCTTACTGAAAAAATGTAAGTATGTAAAGTATTTTAAAAATAATTTCCATTTGATACTTATATAATAGTTCATACAGTTACTATTTAATGTATGTTTGTATTATATAAAATTAGGATCATAAGTAGGTACAATGTTAAGGTCTACTTTTGCATTCACCTTTATATTATGAGAATTTTCTGCTTGAGTAGACCTTAAAATATAGGCTTCTATTATAAAATATTTTTACATAAAGTTTTAGATTGTT
Organism: Saccopteryx bilineata; assembly: GCF_036850765.1. Taxonomy (NCBI): domain Eukaryota; kingdom Metazoa; phylum Chordata; class Mammalia; order Chiroptera; family Emballonuridae; genus Saccopteryx; species Saccopteryx bilineata. The sequence goes on along the minus strand of NC_089491.1, from coordinate 105,144,227 downwards.
TCCATCTTCTCAAATATCTAGATATAGTAAAAAATATTTTTGTATTCTTACGATTATTTTCTTAAAACACATTTCTCAAAATGAATCTATGGGCTAAATTCTATAAACTTATATAAGGTTTTGAATCACTTTGACAGATTTTCCCTCTAAAGGTAGTCTGGCTTTATTTTCCTACAGATAGTACACAGGTGCTCTTAGCAATATAAGCATAATAAAACTGGGTATTTCATTCGCATTTCTTTTTTACTAGCAGGACAAAAGGTTTGTTATATGTTATTGAACTGTTTTAAAATGTTCTGTGTTGCCTATTTCCTTGGCACAGGAGGTAAATATAATTTTTTTTCTTTTTTTAATTTAGAAATTTCATTTAATGAGGTGATATTGACCAATAAGAGTTCATAGGTTTCAGGTAAACATCTCTATAGCATTTGAACTGTTAGTTGCATTGTATGCCCATCACCTATATTTTCCTTAGTGTTTTCAGAGTACAATTTCCACAATAAGCATAAGCAACCTTTGGCTTTCTCATATATTGCAAATATTTTTTCCTAGTTGCTATTTGTCTTTATTAAGTTTAACATGATTATTAGTAGAAGCTTAAAAATATATAGTTTCAATACATCAAGAATTGTCTTTGTAGTTTCTTTCTTTCTTTCTTTCTTTCTTTTTTTTTTTTTTTTTTTTTACCTTCTTTTTCCAAGTGAGAGGAGAGGAGATAAAGAGACAGACTTCCACATGTACCCCAACCGGGATCAACCTGGCAACCCCCATTGGCACCTATGCTCTGTCTATCTTGGGCCATGCTCACAACAGAGCTATTTTTAGTGACAGACCAAAGGCTCCATGGAGCCATCCTCAGCACCAAAGACTGATGGCTGCAGGACCGGGTGACAAAGAGAGAGAGAAAGAGGGAGAGAGAGAAAGAGAGAGAGAGAGAGAGAGAGAGGGAAAGGAAAGGGGGGAAGAAAGGGGGAAGAGTGGGGAAGCAAATGGTAGCTTTTCCTGTGTGCCCTGACTGGGAATCAAACCTGAGACATTCACATGCCAGGCTGACACTCTGCCACTGAGCAAACTGGCCAGGGCCTGTAGCTTCTTTATTTTTATATTGGGAATAGCTTCCCTTATTTTAATTTTGGAGAAATAATCAACTTAATATCTTCTCTAGTTATTTTAGTTTTATATTTTAATTTTTCATAGAGTAATGATCTGGAACGTATTTTGACAAAAATTAATACCAACCTAATTTGTGTATAATGACATCTTAATAATATTGAATTTTCTCATCAGTTTATCAATGCTTTCTTTTGTTTCTCATTTTGTTTTCATAGTTTTTTCTTATTTTAAGTCCACATTTTAAAATTTTTTATCTAATGACATTATATATCTTGGATACTGCTGCCAATAAGTTATATTGATTTCCCAACATTTTATTTTACTCTAAACTACAGCAATATATGAACTACATATATGCATGTTACATTTTACATTTATAAGTATATATACATATATATGTAATTAGGTAGCTTATTAAATTTCCAATTAATTTTAATAGTTTAAAAAGATTCTTCTCCTATAGGCTATACAAAAGTTATAGGTTATATAATAAGATGGTCATAACCATCTAAAAACATTTTATTTTCTTTTTTCTAATTTTTATATGTCATTGTTTTATATTATAGCATATGCAAAACTTGCAGAATATTAAATAGTAATAAAAAGAGGTATTCTTTTCTTGTTATTTATTTTAATTGTTTACTCTGAAGTAGAATATTGGCTGCTGTTGAGATAATGAACTAAAAAATATTTATTAAGCACCTAAGTTTTGTCAGGTACTGTGGGAGATTCTAGAGAAAGAGTCACAGAATTAACAAGATAAATAAGTACATTTATTAAGTTAGTCAGTGATAAATGTTAAGGATAAAAAAATACATAGGCAATAGAGAAAAGTGTTTGGGTGGGTTGATTTTAAGTGGAATAGCCAAGATAGAAATCACCGAGAAGACAGTTTTTGATTAAAGACCTTAAGGATGTAAATAAGCGAGTCCTGTTGATATCTGGGCAAAAATTATTACTGGAAGAGGAAACAGCAAATGAAAAAGCCTGGCAGTAGGAATTTGTCTGGCATATTTAAAGAATAATGTGATTTTCAAAGATCTGCTAGCTAATGAGGCACCAGACTATGGAGACTGAGAGGTTGTATAATAAGTGCTTTGGTTTTTATTTTGCACGAGGAGGGAAATTGTTATGAAAGGTTTATTGAAAGAACCTGATTAAGAGATTTTTTTAAGTTAGAAAAGTATATTAAATTAATTTAACATGCAAGATTTTATTAAGAGAATTTTTACAAAAGTTTTTAGCATTTTCTATATCTGTAAAACAAGTAAAAACAGAAAATGTAAGTGAATTTTAAGTAGGTTATTATAAGTGAAATATCTTTTACCAGAATAAAGGGTATTATTCTTTGGGGAACAAGAGCATGTACACTTACCTTAAAATTTTTTTATCAGATTTGCCTGACCAGGTAGTGCAATGGATAGAGCATTGACCTGGGACGCTGAAGACCCAAGTTTGAAACCCCTAGATCGCTGGTTTAAGTGCAGGCTCATTCGCTTGAGCATGGGCTCATCAGCTTGAGTACGGGATAGCCTGCTTGAGTTTGGGATCATAGACTTGACCCCATGGTCACTGGATTAAGGCCAAAGATCACTGGCTTTAAGCCCAAGGTCGCTGGCTTGATCAAGGAATCACTAGCTCAGCTGGAGCCCCCGTCAAGGCACATATGAGAAAGCAATCAATGAACAACTAAGACACTGCAACTATGGGTTGATGCTTCTCATCTCTCTCCCTTCCTGTCTGCTGTCTCTCTCTCTCTCTCTCTGAAAAAAAAAAAAAAAAAAAAAGGTTTTTATGAGATTTAAATGAAATAGCACTAGCACATGATCTTTGGTAAATAATAAATGTACAAATACATTAAGATATTATTATTAAAGTTAGTTAAATATTATTATATAGCAAAGCCATTGCCATAAGAACATATATAATATTTGTAAGAAACATAATTTGTATTTAAAATGGAATTAAACTTTATTAATCAAGTCAAACAAACACATTATTTCTTTAAATAGTAATGTAATTTTAGAATATTTTCTCAATGGTTACATTAGCCTCTAGGAAAACCTTGCTTTGCTCGGGGGTAAATCCTAGGTACTTTAAACATATATTATGTCGTATTTTAGAGCTATTTTAGGTGCACAGAAAAATTGAAAGGAAGATACAGAGATTTCTTTTATATCGGCCCCCATACATGTGTAACCACCCCCATTTTAACATCAACCACCAGAATGGTATATTTGTGGCAAATGATGAACCTACATTGACATGTCATTATCACGCAAAGCCCATAGTTTACATTAAGTTTCGCTCTTGGTACAGTACCTTTTATAGGTTTGGACAAATGTGTAATAACATATATCCGCCATTATACTATCTTACAGAGCATTTTCACTGCTCTAAAATTCCTTTGTACTTTACCTGTTCATTTTTTTCTCCTCCCAGCCCCTTATCTTTTTCCTGTCACCATTAGTTCTCCTTTTTCAGAATGTCACATAGTTAAAATAATACAGTATACATTCTTTCAGATTTATTTCTTTCACTTAGCAATATGCATTTAAGTTTTCCTCATGTCTTTCAATGGCTTGATAGCTTATTTCTTTTTGACCCTGAATGATATTTCATTTCCTAATGTAGCACAGTTTATTTATCCATTCACCTATTGTGGGACATCATGGTTGCTTCCAAGTTTTGAAAATTATGAATAAGCTGCTATAAATATCTCTGTGTAGGTTTATGGTAGATACAAGTTTTAACACCTTTGGGTGAATACCAAAAAGTGCTATTGCTTAACTCTATGGTAAGAGTATATTTAGTTTTTTAAGAAACTGCTCAACTATCTTCCAAAGTGCTTGCACTAATTTGCATTCTCACAAGCAGTGGATGACAGCTTCTATTGTTCCTCATCCTTTCAAGCATTAGGTGTTATTAGTGTTTTTAGGTTGTGTTTATTTTAATAGGTGTTTGGTGATACATCATTATTATCTTAATTTATATTTCCCTGATGACATATAATATTTGCCATCTGTCTATCTCCTTTGGTGAGGTGTCTCTAAAGGTCATTGGCCCACTTTTTAATCAGTTATTTTTTCTTATTGTTGAGTTTTAAGAGTTCTTTTTATGTTTTGATTAATAGTTCTCATCAGATACATCTTTTGCAAATATTTTCTTTCAGTCTGTGACTTGCCTTTTTATTATTGACAGTATCTTTTGCAAATTAGAAAATTTTAACTGTAATGAAGTCCAAGTTATTAATTCTTTCTTTTATGGGTCATGCCTTTGGTGTGGTATTTAAAAAATCATTGCAAAACTCGAGACTGTTAGGTTCTCTCTTATCTTCTAAGAGTTTTATAATTTTTCATTTTACCTTTAGGTCTATAATCCATTTTGAGTTAAATTTTTGTGAAGGGTATAAGGTCTGTATCAACATGCTCTTTTTTATTTTTCCATGTGGATATCCAGAGTTTTCCCACACCATTTATTGAAAAGACTGTCTGTTCTTCATTGCATAGCTTTTGCTCCTTTCTCAAAGATCAGCTGACTATATTTATTGGGGCCTATTTATGGGCTCTCTATTCTGTTTTACTGATCTATTTGTCTATTCTTTTGCCAATACCACAATGTCTTTATTACTGTAGCTTTATAGGAAGTCTTGAAGTCAAATAGTGCCAGAACTCCAACTTTGTTCTTTCTTTTAATATTGTGTTAGCTATTCTGGATATTCCTATGTACTTTTGAATATTAAAATGTGGGCAGGAAATTTAAACTTTAGCACTAAAACAATGTGTATAATAAATCAGGAATACACTCATTGTTTTTGAAATCTGTCCTTCTGTTGTATGATAATATATAGATCCAAGGAAAAGGCTATAACAAGCTTTTCTACTTCTGAATATGTGGAATTATGCTAAATTATCTGTGTCTCTTGGCGATGGTAAGAGAGGAATAATAACTATAATAAAGGTAAGTAGGTGTGTGTATGTGAGTGTGCAAAGTCATGTGGGCATTAAACTATCTTTGCATTAATTGGATGTCCATACAATGCATTGGCTATATTGCAACCAATTCTACAGAGAAACATTTCAGGATTAGTTGGAAAAAATGAGAACCAGTAAACTCACTTGTAGATGATCACATTAGCAGGTTTTTATATGGCATTCTAGCTAGCGGTACCCAAGTCAACTTGGATCAATGGTGTGAAAGGAGGTGGCTCTCTTTCTGAAGGTCTGCCTTTGACCTGGATTCCATTTTAAATTGTTTTATCTCTTAAGCATTCTGATTTGAGTCACCTACTTCTAGAAAGAAATGAAGATGATTCTGTGCTTTTTAAAATTGTTTATTGATTTTAGATAGAGAGGAAGAGAGAGAAGATGGAGAGAGAGAGAGAGAGAGAGAGAGAAACATCAATCTGTTTTTGTAAGCGCCCTAACTGGAGATCAAACCTGCAACCTTGGTGCATCAGGACGATGCTCTAACCAACTGAGCTAATAGGCCAGGATAATAATTCTGTCTTTCTTTTCTTTTTTAAGATTTTATTTATTCATTTTAGAGTGGAGAGAGAGAAAAAAGTAGGAGGAGCAATAATCATCAACTCGCATATGTGCCTTGACCAGGCAAGCCCAGGGTTTTGAACCGGCGACCTCACTGTTCTGGGTTGATTCTTTATACTGTGCCACCACAGGTCAGGTGATAATTCTGTTTTTATTAGCTGTTATGGGACATAAAATACAGTAAGGGATAGTGGCATTATCTGCTCTGTAATGTGAGGGGGCTATTGCTGAAAACCAGTTTACCTTGAAAGTGATAAGAGGGTTTTCTTTCCTGGTCTATCTCATGCCAGATAAGATAGATCTTTAGTTATGCAGATGTCCAGCAATTTCTTGCAGTATACCCACAAAAGAAAAAGATTTGAGATAAAAAAGTTCTTTTGTTATAAGCTTAAATAAGATAAAAGAATAATCTTATTTTTCCAGTTACAAAAATACTGAAAAGAAAACAAATGAAATTAGCAGATATAAGAGAATATTCAGTAAAATTATATTTAGTAATAGATTTAAGCTTTTCAAATATTAACTATGTTTATTCTTGTTAATTCAAAATGATCTGCTCCATATATGAAAGTCAAGTTCTTGTAAGCATAGAACATATTCCCTGAGCTGTGCTTTAATGTTAACAAACACTGGCATCTTGTGAAAACTTTGTTACTCTATTTGTATTTTGACTAGTATAAGGTTATTTTTCACACAACCACTTAAGGTTGTGGACTTTAAAGTACTATATAAAGCATTGTCATTACAATTCAGTTCTATTAACAAAAAAGGACTTTCTGAGATATAGTTAAACTGACTATATTTTTCTCCTTTCAATTTGTTTATCAAAGAGCTTAAATACAAAAATGAAGCCCAGTTTTACATACCCTATTATGACTTACAAATTAGAACTCTTTTTGAATCTTGATTTTCTCTTCTAATAGTTTTTGGTTTTGATTTTTTAATTTTATTTTTTTGTGTGTTTTAGCTATCCCACATTTCTGTGTGAGTAAAAGTTGTATATAAATAGGTGAATCAATGCTGCATATCCAAACTTTCTAACTTCTTTAGAAACTTTTCAAAGGTTTGTTGTTCTTAGGCAATAAAGCCATTGCATAAAATTAAACTCACTGGAGACAGACTAATAGTCAGATTCAGGGCAAAAATTTGTTAGGGGACTATGTCAAGTCAAAACTGAAGTATATCAATACTTCAAATCAGTTCAAGGTGAAGTTATAACTTGATATTACCAATTATTTAAGAAATTTTTCAGAGTTATGTTTTCTAGTAAACTAGTGTATAATAAGGCATATAATAATGATAGGTGGACACTTAGAAATTCACAATAACCTTTAATGTATCCTTGAAGTTTTTATAATACATAGAGGAATAACTTTATCAATACCTTTCTGCCTTGGATTTTATATTAATAATACAAACACCCAAAACAATTATTTTACCATTCAAAACATACACACACACACACACACACATACATGTATGTATATATGTATATTTTAATAGTTTCTAAAACAGTTAGTGATTCTACTCTTCTTCATAAAACAACATTTTTTTAAAAAAAAGACATTTTAAAGAGACCTTTATTTGAACCTTGTATCCAATTTAAATCCTATATTTCAGGAAATAAGAAAAAATGTCTAGAGAGCATTAACACAATTGAAGAAGTGGAGAAAATTGTTTTTAGGCTAATAATATAAAGGAGTCGCCTTATTTATTCTTGAAAGAGAAATAAAATTGGTTAAATTAATAACCCTCTTGTATTAAAAAATCTATTTATAAAATGATATTCTCTTGCTCATCTATTTTTCATCTTTCCAAGTGTGGACTAAAGAAAAAGAAAACTGTACTTTTTGTCAAGGAAGAATTCACACTAGGGAAAATGTCTTCTAGTAAAATAGATCAAATAGTTTACCAAGAATTGTTAAACTGTCATGAATTCTTAATTTCTAGGGAATCACTAAATTTTGATAGACAATTGCATGATTTGAATGATTTATTTTTATTATTATTTTAATTTTAATGAGAGGAGGGAAAGCAGAGACAGACTCCTGCATGTGCCTTGTCAGGGATCCACCGGGCAAGCCCACTAGGGGGGTGATGTTCTGTCCATCTGGGGCATTGTTCCGTTGCACCCGGGACCATTTTTTAGTGCCTCAGGGGGAGGCCATGGAGCCATATTCAGCGCTAGGGGCCAACTCGCTCCAATCAGCTCTGGCTGCAGTAGGAGAGGAAAAGAGAGAGAGAGAGAGAGAGAGAGAGAGAGAGAGAGAGAAGCAGGAGTGTGTGTGTGTGGAGAAGCAGATAGACACTTCTCCTGTGTGTCCAGACCAGGAATGGAAGAATCAAACCTAGGACATCCAGCTGTCGCTCCACCATTGAACCGACTGGCGAGGGCCATGATTTAAGTGATTTAGACAGGTTTGATGCTGAATCCCTAGAAGACATGAAAGTTGTAATTTTCTAATTTCTGGTTCAGTGATTTTATTGAAGCAGATAATCACATATTCAAAGAGGTATACCTTCTTCTCCATAAATTAGGCATAATGTTCTTTAAACTTTTTTTTATTATGAATAGTCCACTAACACCTTAAGAAAACTGCATTTACTTCATGATACAGTGAGCTCTGGTACCATGCTGCACACACACCTATTGAAGTGTTTAATATGTGGCATTGTATTATACATTTCTTTCTTTTACTAGGTAGTCATTTTTTGACAGCTGAGACCATGATGAAAACTATTTGCATTCCCAGAATCTAGCTCAATGATGCACATGATGCCTGCAATTAGAATATGGTAGTGAATGGAGAAAGGAAGAAAGCAAGTAGGAGAGAACTTGACTTTCTGGTTCCTTTCTTAGAAAGCTGATCCTGTAATTTTGACATGTAGCCATAAGGTGGCAGAAGTGTGCCACCATCAGGAAATTCATTCATTCATGTTCATTCAAATAATCATTTTATACACTATTACGAATTTTTCCTCTCTTTCCCCCCAAGGCCATGATCTTTGGCAATCTTGGTGACTGAGAGAGGACAATGAATATCTGAAAAGCAACTCACACAGTACAAGTTTGTTAATGGACCTACTGAAATCTTAGCAAGATAAAAATATATTGCTGCTAAAATGGAGCATTCCCTGACAAATTTTCTATCATAGTCTTGGTTTTAGTTTCCAGATATGCTGTCATATCTCTTGGAGCCCTAACTTGAGGTTTAATGAAAGTATTCTAATAAAGCTGAAAATATTCTTGCATTTAAATATTTTCTCTGCTCAAAAATTTATGTAAATTATCTGTTGGTGGGAGGCAGAAAAACTTTCATTATTATAAGATAGCTATCGTTCATTGGCCAACAAGATATCACTTTATGTATATATATTATTTTCCCCCTTATTTTCAAATTCAATCTAATTTGTAAATACATTTTTAAAATGAGGAAACTGAGGAAAATTTAAAGCATTTGCTCAATGTTACACAAGAAGTTATTAGAAGAACTAGGGATGGGAATTTAGTTTGGAGTTTTCATTTTTGGAGCCCACCCATGAGAATGTATCTACTGATGGAGGATACTTTTAAAATTCATGTTGGCTAATGTCACAGATTTTATTTTTGTTTCAATTTACAATATTGAAATGACAGCAGAAGACCTATCTATTAGAATTCTTATCACAATTTGTATTGTAACTGTTTATTTACTTGTCCATTTAATAAGTAAAGATTGAGTTATTTGGGTGCAAAATTGGATCTTCTACTTTTATATTCTCAGCACCTTGGAAAGAGTATGATAGATAGAAAATATTCAATAAATATGTTAAATAGTTGAATAAAGAAGAGTTTAATTAGCAAAGATTAGGCTTCTTTTCCCCTTGACCCTCCCTTCTGTCCAAAGGCTCAGAAATAGTTTTCTTAAACTGAGAATATTCCTACATCAGATACTGTTGGTTACCAACCTCAATTTCTTCTTTGAACTTTAGTTCTATTTAGGTGTCAGAATGCTTTGTGTTTCAGGGGAGTAGGAGACAGAAAGGAAACCAGTCAAAGTTATTCAATACCCTTGTCAGTGCTTTTAGTTAGGAGTGTGCATGTGATATGATACAAAAGGAGAGAAACTCTGTAGCTGGTTTACTGGAAGAGGTTTTGTTGCCTTTGAAAAGCTTGACAAGAACAAGGTTTGTGTTCTGCTGCTGTTGCATGTTTCTGTGTGAGAATATGATGGTTGGAGCTACTTCAACAATTTCAAAAACAAAAACCAACATAATGAAAATGGCAGAGCAAACAGATAGAAGCAACTTGACTACACTGTAGTTTTCTAATAGCCTTTGAAATGTCCTAATCTCTTCTAGTGGGAGAGATAATCTAATCATAATAATTGACTTATCTGCCATTTGTTCAATTTAGTTTATTAAGAATTTTTCTATATAATCAAATACAAATAGAATTGTGACAGAGATTGCTCCCTCTAACTGGCAAGTAGCAAGGGACTTCTGTAACAGTTAGAGAAGAATTACTCACTTCAAGCAGATTCATACCTCCATACAGGACTAGAGCACACTTTGAGAAACTACTCACCTACCTAGTAGTTTTAGTTAAACAGATAGTAAAAAAAAGCAACTCTCTGGTTTGCTAGTAAAAATGTAACAACTGGTTTCTGTAAAACAAAACAAAAAGTATATATTCATGCAAATATAAAAGATGTAAATATGCAGTTTACAAATAATACTAAAGCATACAGTATTCTTTACTGTACATTCCATATACCTCATTGATTCTTACATAATACTTTGTTTTGTTTTGCAAAATTTGTATATTTGTCAACAACTAATGGATGATTGTATTGCCATGACTATAAGTTGTTTTCATTTTCATTTAAGAATAAGAAAGCCTGACCAGGCGGTGGCGCAGTGGATACAGCATTGGACTAGGATGCAGAGCACCCAGGTTCAAGACATCGAGGTTGCCAGCTTGAGCATGGGTTCATCTGGTTTGAGCAAAGCTCACCAGCTTGGACCCAAGGTTGCTGGCTCGAGCAAGGGTTTACTCAGTTTGCTGAAGACCCATGGTCAAGGCACATGTGAGAAAGCAATCAATGAACAACTAAGGTGTTGCAACGAAAAACTAATGATTGATGCTTCCTATCTCTTTCCATTCCTGTCTGTCTGTCCCTATCTATCCCTCTCTCTGACTCTCTATATGTCTCTGTAAAAAAAAAAAAAAAGAATAAGACAGAATGAAACTAAAAAAGCATATGTTGGAACTTTACTCAATGGTCAGTGGCATGAATAACTACTTTGCTAAATTGAATAATAGTTTGCAAACACTGGAAGAATATTTACTTAATATTTTGTGCTATTCACAATGCAATAGATGTGGCCATAATATATTTTAAGTTTTCTCTATTAACATTTTCTCCATCAGTAAGTTTAGACAACATAGAAAACAACTAAGCAAACCTTGATTTGTAGCGTTTACTAATTGCTGTAGAATAAATATTCTTGCTATGGCTAACTTTAAACTACTAATATGAAAAGGGACAAAAGATTGGGAAGAGATATGCAGTGGCACACTATAATACAATACTTCCCACTTGTAGAACTAAGAGAGGGCCCTGGCCGGTTGACGCAGTGATAGAGCAAAATCCCACCATGTGGATATCCCAGGTTTGATTCCTGGTCAGGAAACACAGGAGAGGTGCCCATCTGCTTCTCTACCCCTCCACCTCTCATTTTTCTCTCTTTCTCTCTCTCTCCGTCCTGCAGTCATGGCTTGATTGGAGTGACTTGGCCCTGGGAGCTGAAGATGGCCCCATGGCTTCCTTCTCAGCACTAAGAAAGGTTTGGTTACTGAGCAATGGAGCAATGCCCAAGATGGGCAGTGCATTGCCCCCTAGTGGGCTTTCTGGGTAAATCCTGGTCAGGGAACATGTGGGAGTCCATCTCTCTGCATCCCTTCCTCTCACTGAATTAAAAAGATAAAAAAAAGAACTAAGAGGTAAATAATACCCAAGGCAAAGATAATTGTAAGATAGACTAAAATAATTAGGAAGTGATGAGGTTTAAGTATTTTCTACATATAAAATTTACTGAATTGTATATTTATATAATTTAATTTGTAATAATAACTGTTTTACAACCAGTTCATAAAATTCCAGAAAATTTAATAATCAGTTCTCACAAGCTGGTATAGGCCAGCTCAAGCACCATATGCCTCTTCACAGAAATAAGTAATTTATTTTCCTGGTTCAATTCAGCTTAATTTGAATAACAAATTATTTAGAACCTCCTGTTTCAATCAGATGTGTTTGTTTTTAGGCAAACAATTCTACTGGCAGATTGTTTTATTCTTCCTGAAGAGTTAATGCCAGTAGTGACTGAATATAATGTTTAAAGACCAAATCTAATTATTTTAAGCTGGTCATGAGTACTATATTTTCAAATTTACTTAGTAACTTAAGTAATATGACTTCTTTTATAAGTAGCACTTGAACTCCCCTTCAAGGGATATATATCTGTCAAAACATTGGGGTTAAAATTTGTCAAATTATTTTTGTATGATATTAGAATAAACATAAATCTTAAATTATGTTATTATAATCCTGTAAATTCATATGATTGTATAATAGTTGCTTATAGATAAATTCATACTGACAAAAATGTGAGGGTCCTTATAGGACATGTCATTCTATCCAAAATTGCAATTTGGTCCACACCAAAATGTCCTTGATCATGTGCCATTACCAGCTAGGCTACCAAGACAAGAAGGGTTACTTACTATTGGCAATATAGCCCACAATTACTACATAATAAAATATAACCACACTTTTTATGTATAATATTAATCCTGTAAACCAAAACTATATACAAGTGTTATGGGATATTTGAACCTGGGGACATTTTCTAAGTGTGGACATTTTGAATAGGACCAAATTTCAAGTACCCTTTGGCATGGACCAAATGTGTCCATGAACATTTTGGACAGGACCAAATGTCCACTAATCATGTTAAGCCTAATCTGGAGGGACCCAAAACACTGAAGACATGAATAAAGTCTGACGATTACACACCAAAGCTTTATTGTCTAGCTTGGCCAAGCGGCGGCAACTCCGACAGAAATCTGAGGGAGAGCACGCTGGCCCTTTGTTCTACTTAGTTTTTATAGTTTTGTAAGTGGGAAGTACAGAAGCAAAAATTGCAATTAGGAGCCCTTTACCGGTATTGGTTATAGTCATATGTCCTTTAACATGATAGGACCATGTTCAATTTGCAAACCATACATCATTTTGGAGAAAACAAAATTTATAAGTCAACACAATGGTAGAAAGATGTCTCTTTACATATTAAAAGGCATTCCTATATTTTCTAGTGTTTATCCGCCATCTCTTTGTCCAGAGTCACATGTATTAACCACATGTATTTACATAGGAGAGGTAGTTTCCGTGGGGACAAATGCCCGCAAATGGCTCATTGCTATAAGAAAAGGTTTATTTTGGCTTTTCTCTCCCTGTACCTGGCTAGCCATTCACCCTTTCCCCACAGGTGTGGTGGAATGTCTGGGAATCCATGTTTTCCTTCCCTTTGCATTTACAATACAATGCCAAGGGCCATCCTGGTTATGCCAGTCACACAGTACAGAGACTATTCTCACAATTTCTCTGCACACCTTAACCCAAATTAATAAAATGTTCTTCAAGCCTCTTAAAATATTAATATTAATTCTGTAGTTTTTGGTACCTTACAACACCTGCGGGTGAAGTGACTCAGTGGCTCCTCAGTCATAAAGGTAATTTTCTTTCTATTCAGCTCACACAATTTTAAGATTAATATAGCAGTGACATTTCAGGTTTATTTAAATCATACAGTGAACAAAATTTGGGGTTAGAAACGGAAATCAACAGTTTTACAATACTGTCTTATGATTTGTCTTCTTCCAATGTATGTCCAGAAATAACATCTCATTTCTGTTCCTACTCCAATATAGAATTCCTGATATTTATAAAATATTCCTTATTGGAGATGTTTTCTTAAAGTCTAAATCATAAGCACTGTTTCATTTGTTCTGTTTTAAAAATAAATTATGGGGAAAAAACTATAAAAATATTCTTTCCTTCTTTAAATTTCATGTTAAATAAAATATTATTTATTTTTGACCTTAAACAATCAGCTGCTGTAGAAGAAAGGATACATAAATTTGGCAATAGATAAAACAATATCTAATTCTGCTCTAAGCTCTTGTGAAATGCATGGAAATTAAATAAAATGTCATTGAAATTGAACCCTGAGAGGTTCAATTTCAGAGAGGTCTTATCTCAGTTGGGTCAGGAAACAAAATAATAATTCTTCTTCTATATTAAGATTTAGCTGAATTTTGCCCACTCTGGCTTACTGACCCGTGTTTATAGATACATTAAAGCTAAATGTCTGATCAACTACATATATGACTATAAAATAAGAGAAAAAATAGTTTGGTTGTACTGTCACTAATTTATTCCAATTGCTATAGACAGAATACTATTAATCTTGGGCAATTTGACACAAGTGTATCTCAATTCAAGAACAATGTTTTCTATTACCTAATTATTCACATATTTGAGAAAAATGGGGCTATTATACTGACCTCTGTATTTAAATCCAACCTTCTTTTTCCCTTTTTTTTGGTATTTAAAAAGAGTTAACTTGACAAATTATTTTAATACTGATTTTGTGTTTTCACTAATTATTGTCTTTGTAAATGTATAAAATAGAGATTTTTCTAAGAATTTTCTCCTACTAATATCTCTGTACTAAAATCATTATGAAATGGTTATGATATGTCCTCAATAATAATTTATCAATATCTCAATTTGCGAAACTTTTAAAGATAATCTCTAAAGTTCAAAGTTCTAATTTCAAGTACTACTGATTATTAGTTATGGGGTAGAAAGAAGTGATGCCTTTTAAAGAAGTATATTAATAATTTTAAAGACTTTTTCCCTAAGAATAATTCTTACAGAATATATCTTGATTGAACAAATATACATCCTGGACCTATTTTCACTTGTCAAGCCTACATTTATATGTATGGGCATTATCTTTTTGATAATTGTTCAAGGCATTTATAACATTCTTATTTGCTAATGTTCCACTACATGCCATATCATGAAACAGTAGAAGCTGGTACACTGGAGAATCATCTATATTCCGCATAAAAGAAGAGAGAGATTTTTAGGAATAAATTCTGAAAAATTTTCTTTTCTAGATACTAATAGACTAAAGCAAAATAAACCAAAACAGACCTGAGGGCTTAGGGAAACACTCCAAGATATTAGGTTACAGAAACTGCCAAACTGCCTTTCTCCTTTTCCTCTCATTAAAAAGCCAGAAGACTATAAAATGGCCAGGTTTCATTTAACTCCTTGGCTATGAGATATTAAGTAAATCTACTCAAGTGTACCTCAGATTTCTAGAGCATATCTGTCTATTTGAATATATGTATAAACCACATTAATTTTATACAAAATTAAAATGGTTTTAAAAGGTCTAAACTCAAGGGATACAGATACCTTCCCTTTAATGTAATTGTGTACCTTTTATTTCAATGGGACAGTGTTACTGTGACACTTTGGGATTGCTAGAAAGAGGCCCATTTTCAGTTTACCCTGACATTGTTTTTAAGTTCTAAAATAACATGTTTATGGTAAGGCTCAATCTGCAAACAAAGAAGACTGGACTCCACTTTAAATAAACTTTATGGGAATACCATTACACATTCTGATTGGCACACAGAATGGGGATTTCATCTGGGATCTGGATTGGCACACTGAACAAATTCAGGGGCCACTGCTTATGCTGTTATCCCCTGTAGGGAGTGCACCATTAATATTGTAGGCTGTGTGAATTCCTCCCTCAAGTCTGGAGTTGTTCAAAGCATTGCCCTGTACAGTATACACAGTTCTAACTAATATGGTCATTGTGTCCTCTCAAAATAGTTTCTCCTCTCACCCTACCACACAGCCATAATGACTTAAAAACATGTAGTAAATCAGTCATTATTTAAAATAAAATATATGAGAAAGATATTGGGAATTTGCTCCTGTCCAAAATGTCCATGGACATATTTGGACCACGCCAAAGGGTACTTGAAGTTTGGTCCTGTTCAAAATGTTTACACTTAGAAAATGCCCCTAGGTTCAAATATCCCATAGCATTTATTTATACTTTTGGTTGATAGGATTAATACACAAAAAGTATTTGTGATAGTTAATATTACATGTCAACTAGACTGGGCTAAGGGGTGCTGAGATAGCTGGTAAGACATTTCTGGGTGTATCAGTGAGTGTTTGTGAAAGAGATTAGCATTGGAATCAGTAGACTGAGTAACGAAGAGCTTCTCTCAACAGTGTGGGCAGGCATCATCCAATTTTATCTGATCTGTTTAAGGCCCAAATAGAAAAGAAAGGGGCAGAAAGTTCAAATTCTTCTCTCCTTGAGCTGGGAGGTCCAAATTCTCCTTCTCTTTGACATTGGAGCTCCTGGTTTTTGGGCCTTCAGACTCAGAGACTCATCAGCAGCCCCTCTGGTCCTCATGCCTCTGGTTTGGGGACTGGGACTTACAGCATCAGCCAACTCAGTTCTCATCCTTTGGACTTGGACTGAATTATACTATGAGCTTCCCTTGGTCTCCACTTTGCAAACCAAAGATTGTGAGACTTCTTGGCCTCTTTATATTATAAGCCAATTCCCATAATACATCTCCCCTTAGATGTACATTCCTGTAGATCCTATTATTTCTGTTTCTCTGGAGAACATTGATTAATTTAGATGTCCTGGGTTCATATTTTTACATGTTAACTTATATTTCTTAATTGCTATGCATACATGTAGTGATTACTATTTGCCAGGCAATATTTTAGTCACATTTACACATTATATATATTAAGTCATTTGGTCCACAGAGTCAGCACTCAAACTTAGGCAGTCTGTCTCAGAGACGATGCCTGTAACCCATTATCAGCTCAAAGATGTTGGGCAGGTTCCACAATTGCCATAAAATGCAGACAGAAATGATATCTTTCTCATATATATATATTTAAATAATGACTAATTTACTACATGTTAAGCACTTAGAGCAGGGCCTAGCACTTAGTAAATCAAAAGTGTCTGCATTCCTGCTCCCAACACCTCAACTTAATTTTTTTTAAAGATTTTATTTTTCGTTTTAGAGGAGAGAGAGAGAGAAAGAGAAGGGGGAAGGAGCAGGAAGCATCAACTCTTGTTGTGGACCAAAAATGGCAAAAAGCCATTTTAGATTCGAGGCTTAGCAAAAGGCTAAGTTCTCCCCCCTTCACCTCCATATTGGCTATGATGCTGAGTATTTGCACCCACTCCACTTGCTTCCTTGGGCTGCTGGAAGCAATATACATGCCCTTCCTCTGACTTTTTGTTTGTTTCAGATGTTGGTAGATTTCACTAATGCATCCTGTTTTATGCCTTGGGAGAGTTCCTGTCTTAGCCTTGGATGTGCAACTTTGTATCAAGGTCCTTGATTTTCATATGGCTATATAATAAAGCAAACTGGGGCTATGGGGCACTCAGATACTGCCAGGCAGTTTGAAGAGTCCTCCCGTCCCATCGTTTTTGTTTTGATAAGTGTGTTTCCTTAATTCTGCACCATTATTAGGAGCCATGCTGGTCTGTGGCAAACTCCCACATGTGCCTTCACCAGGCAAGCCCAGGGTTTCGAACCAGTGACCTCAGCTTCCCAGGAGGATGCTTTATGCACTGCACCACCACAGGTCAGGCACCTAATGCCTCCACTGTTTTATCTGTCCTTTAGTTCTGCATCAGAATGGTGACTTGATTTCTCATTAGCCATTCTCAACGATTTTCTCTTATTTTTTCTTATAGGATTTTTCTTTTTGTCTTTTCTAAAACCTACCAGCTCTCTTTCTAAGTCATAAATGTAAAATCCCTGAGAAAGAATTTCACTAATCCATTGGTCCACCTAAATCTTTGTGAGATTGGTAGCTTTTGACTCATCTATGTAGACTGCTACCTCTTTGGTCTGATGCTGAACTCTGGGCCACTGATCTGTGGTGAGGATGGTAGAATCATGAAATAGCTTTTCTTAAAATATGAACAAATGCATAATATATTCTACTGTTCTTTTATATGAAGACATGTGTGCTACATTTTAACTCTACCAAACATGCAATCTTTTCATTATAAATAGTCTATTTATCAATTTAACTAATTGCATAGCTTGCTTGAGATCTGGCTAAAGCACGCTCAGCCAGTAACGCTGTGATTTACCTTAACATGTAATTTCCTTATTGTTGCAAATTACATTGGCCTCTTTGAAAAGAAGTCGGCCTGGTATTATTTTAGATTAGGTTCATTTTTCTTTTTTGTATTGAATAATCTTATATATTATATGTATTAACTTAGGACATGTAGGAAGTGGCTCTTTTAATACTGTAAATTATTATTTACCATTGATATGCATTCATTTTGTTACCTAAGGTAATATATAAATATACGAATAGGGAAGAGTCATCTCTGAGACAAAATTGTAATTTAGAGTTGGAAGTGGGTGATACAATGGTAGGGCGAACAGTTCCCACATTTCTATTTGGATACCTTGACTTGAATTGGAGAAGGAAAGCTAGAAAAGTTTAGCTATTGAAGACAGAGACTGAAGGAGGGTGGGTTTGCTATCACAATTTAGGCCTGAGTGTGAGCCTTATTAAAACAGAGAGGTCAGAAAGAAGGTGAGGATTCTAAT
Organism: Saccopteryx bilineata; assembly: GCF_036850765.1. Taxonomy (NCBI): domain Eukaryota; kingdom Metazoa; phylum Chordata; class Mammalia; order Chiroptera; family Emballonuridae; genus Saccopteryx; species Saccopteryx bilineata. The sequence continues at coordinate 105,125,813 of NC_089491.1, read as the reverse complement.
AATTATAAGAGCTTCTCGGAGGCAGAGACATAGACTGTGTGGCCTGACTGATCAGATGATGAAAGGTGACACAGAGCTTTAAACCAATTGGATATTCTTCCCTGCTTTGTAGAGGACAGGATAGCTTTGGCCCAGTAAGGATGAAAGTATACTCAATTCCTTTCTTGTCACCTCTTTCTTTGAAATCTCAGGGCAGAAATGAGAAATTTGAACATAGAATTGTTCTAGAACAGATCAACTATGTATAAATGGAAAGAGCTTATGGGAGCCATCATCTTCATGGAGTAGGCATTACGAAGAGTTTTATCTAGTATGTGCAAGTAGTTCAAACATGTCTGAAGTTAATGACAAACAGGTAAAATAGAGTGTTAATGGACACATTTGAGATACTAAGGATGCAAGAATGTAACCTAGGAATGAGACTAGAAATCTAGAACTAGGTAGGTGGTAACAATGTAAAATTGGAATTTGACTTATTGTTTATGTAACCTATTTTGAATCCAAAGGATGGTTGACTTTGAGAAAATATTAATTGCATGTTGATTTCAATTAGGCTATGCCTTGATCCACTGAGAAACTGTGTAATCCTACATAGGCTAGGGAGGGCATAGAGATAACAGTAAAATTCTGAAGTTGGAGATTATGAGACAACCATTTATTTTTTTGCAGCATTATATGCCTCTGTCTGATTTCCCCCCTTCAATATTAGATGGATTTAAAAATCATATAATTAATGTTTAAAACTTCTTGTTAAAAAATAATAAAATAAGAAAAATAAAACTTCTTGTTGATGTTAGTTTGTAACATGTATAGAGGAAAAATTAATTCACATATTTAACATTTATTAAATATCTAAACAAATAGTAAAAAATGAAACTAAATAGAGGCATTTTCATATTATAAGGATGATGATTGTAACTTTGTTTTGTGCATATGGACCTAGATTGCTTGTATTATGGTGTGGGGAGGAGACAATGTTTATAAGTTAATAAGTAACTCTATTTTGGGTATATACTCCATGATTCACTCTTCTTGTTTCATTCAGTCAGTTAAGACATTCAGGATTTATTCTCATTTTCCTTATAGCTGTTAATTTTCGGATTTTAAGTTAATGTAAATTGAAGCAGAGATCAGATGGGCGGAAGAAACTTTGATGATGGTAACGACAATGATGTTAATGAAGATGATGATGGATTTGACTACATTTCCTATGGCATCCTATAAGGAGCAAAGTTTCATTGATAAATTACCGTATCTTTTCAGTCCCCCTTTGAATCTTTTTTCTTTTTTTTTTTCCTTCTTTTACAAGTGAGAGGAGGGGAGATAGAGAGTCTCTCGAATGTGCCTCAACAGAGAGGATGAGGCACATCCTCTCTAGCAACTCCCCATCTGAGACCTATGTTCTGCCCATCTGGGGCCATGCTCACAACTGAGCTATTTTTAGAGCCTGAGGCAGAGGCTCCAAACAGCCATCCTCAGTGCCCAGGGCCAAAGATCTTGAACCAATCAAGCCATGGCCATGGGAAGGAAAGAGAGAGAGAGAGGAGGGAGAAGGGTGGAGCAGAAGATGGTCGCTTCTTCTGTGTGTCCTGACTGGGGATTGAACCCAGGATTTCCACATGCTGGGCCAACTCTCTACCACTGAGTCAACCAACCAGGAAAATTCTTCCTATTTTCATAGGAGCCCCTAGAATAGATTCACAAGGAAAAGGTGAGGGTAGAGTAGAAGGAAATGTCTTAGGAATTTGTTGTTTCCAAAATCACTTTGTATCTCAATAAGTTTCAGATCTTTTCTTTTGCAATGGCCTTGTTAATTCTTTCATTTTCTGAACACATTATGATGGTATCCTGTGCCATACCTCTACTAAAAGAAACACGTAAGAAAGTATATTCTTTTTCTCCCCAGTTACCTAATGTGTTTATTCTTACAATATGCAGGCAAGTCAGATCACAGTTTAGATATAAAGGAGTAATTCCAGCTTTAAATAAAAATTACAATGTCCTGTGTACAATCCAAATCAATTTAAATCAGAATCTCTGGAAGTAGGACCTAAACATTATTAGTTTAAAAACTTTCTGGTAATTCCAAAGTGCAGTAAGTGGAGACTGACTTAGCTATGGAAACATGCTGACCTGAGTAGTCCTTAAAGCAAGGGTCCCCAAACTATGGCCCACGGGCCACATGCAGCCCCCTGAGGCCATTTATCTGGCCCTCGCCGCACTTCTGGAAGGGGCACCTCTTTCATTGGTGGTCAGTGAGAGGAGCATAGTTCCCATTGAAATACTGAACATTTTGTTGATTTAAATTTACTTGTTTTTTATTTTAAATATTGTATTTGTTCCTGTTTTGTTTTTTTACTTTAAAATAAGATATGTGCAGTGTGCATAGGGATTTGTTCATAGTTTTTTTTATAGTCCAGCCCTCCAACAGTCTGAAGGACAGTGAACTGGCCCCTGTGTAAAAAGTTTGGGGACCCCTGCCTTAAAGGTACCATTTACTTCTTGGTTTATCTATTATTCCATAGCCAACCAACACCATTTCTGATTCAGGCTGTCTGCATTTAGAAATGTTAATATGACTTTCTGACTTGGAAATCATTTAGAATTATTAAGATGACTGCTATGCCTTCTTCCTTGAGGGTAAGTTAGGGCACAAACTTTATCCATCTGTTCAGTTTCCCTTGTGTGAGGTACCTGATGGGGAAGAGGGAAAATGAGGGCCCTGTCCCTTTCTCACTCCAATATTTAGCACAATGCAAAAATTATTTAGGGTCTTATTTTAAACATCCCTAAAGATTTAAAGATTAATTTCTTAGATTAAATGTCAGTTTATTATTAATTCAGACAGATATAATTCTATTTTTGAATTTTTTATTAGTATTAAGTAAGAGGTGGGGAGGCAGATAGACAGACTCCCACATGCACCCCAACTAGGATCTACCTAGCAAGTCCTCTATGAGGTGATGCTCTGCCTGTATAGGGCCATTGTTCCTTTGCTCAGCAACCATGCTATTCTAGTGCCTGAGGTAGAGGGCATGGAGCCATCCTCAGTGCCTGGGCCAATTTTGCTCCCATGGAAAAGAGAGGGGGAAGGGTAGAGAAGCAGATGGGCACTTCTCCTGTGTGCCCTAGCCAGGAATTAAACCCGGGACTTCCACATGCTGGGCTGACGCTCTACCACTGAGCCAACTAGCCAGGGAAAAAGAAGAATTTTAAAGGCAGCAAGAAAATAGCTGATGAGGGAAATGTCAGTAATGCACACAAACCTTTAGGGGAAGAAACGGTTCCTCAGGTAGAGTCTGATTGGGACCCTGATAGGCAAGCTGGAAAGGAAGCCATTGCCCATATAGTCTCCTATGTATCTAGATACATGGTTAAAATTTTTAAAAAGACAATTAACTATAAAAAAAGAATTCAAAAAATAACTCAGAATCTGGAGAAGAACTCAGCTGTTTTTTTAAGAAGATTAACTAAGACCTTAAGAAAATATACTAATACAGATATAGACTTCCCACCAGGTGTCCCCAAACTACGGCCCGCAGGCTGCATGCAGCCCCCTGAGGCCATTTATCTGGCCCCCAGCGCACTTCCGGAAGGGGCACCTCTTTCATTGGTGGTCAGTGAGAGGAGCACTGTATGTGGCGGCCCTCCAAAGGTCTGAGGGAGAGTGAACTGGCCCCCTGTGTAAAAAGTTTGGGGACCCCTTCCCCAAACAATTAGATAATATGTCTATACTTTCATCCTTCCAATTACAAAAATTGGAAGCTGGATCTGAAACTCCTGTTTCTAAGCTGACGAAGGAAACCAATAAGGTTTTTCATAATCAAGATCTAGAAGAAGCTAAAAGAGAAGAGAGTAAAGGGTGAAAGGATAGGAAAATAGAAAACAGACCTATATTTTGCTTGCTCAGCAATCAAAGCTAATCAAGACCATTACCTCCCTCCCACAGTACCCACCACCCACAAGGCTACTGGCAGGGCCTACCCAAAGTTTGATGTTAATCAGAGTGCTTACTGCAAAGAAGATCACTGGAAAGGTGAGTTTTCCAGCCTTTTGAAGAAGAAGACACAAAGGGAGACCCCACACCAGCAAGACTGCTTTGTCTGTGAGCCCTTCCGAATTATGGTACCCAGTGAATCCAGGAACCCCTGCCCAGACTGAAATACCTACCACTCATCTTGATTCATATGTGCAAATGGAGGTCAAAGGTAAAAGTATTTCATTTATTTTAGACACAAGGGTGGCCTTTTCTATCTTCCTTTTCAAATTGGGAAGCTCTCTCCTAATTGCTGCTATATTGTCTATATTGTCACTGTAAAAGGAAGACCTATATCAGAATACTTCAACACTCCTTTTACTTGTTGAATAAGCAGTTGCCAAGGACTCCATCTCTTTCTATTCCTTAAAAACTTCCCTGCTCCCTTTCTAGGGAAAGATATCTTCCACCAGCTAGGCACCTGAGGATCTCATAGATTCTAAGGAAGCACAACTAGACTCCCATCTTCCTTTTCTGGCAATAATTAAAAATCAGCCAACTAAAAAATTGACACTAGCCTGACTGGTGGTGGCACAGTGTCAACCTGGAGTGGTGAGGACCCAGGTTTGAAAACCTGAGGGCACTGGCTTGAGCACAAGCTCACCAGCTTGAGTGTGAGGTAGCCAGCTCAAGTGTGGAATCATAAACAAAATCCCATGGTTGTTGCCTTGAGCCTAAAGGTTGCTGGCTTGAGCAAGGGGTCACTGGCTCAGCTGGAGCCCCCCCCCCCCGGTCAAGGCACATATTAGAAGCAATCAATGAACAACTAAATGCAACAACCATAAGTTGATGCTTCTCATCTCTCTCCCTTCCTGTCTGTCTATCTCTGTCTCTCTCTTACTATATAAAAAAATAACATTAAATACCTCCTCTTCAGCTTAGATTAGGCCCCCATTGTTTGGAACACTAAGCAACATTGATTAGCTATAAATATTGAGCCCATAAAAATAAACTCAAAGCCAAATATAAATTATCTTTACCAGAAACAAAATGCCCTATAAAGAGAGAGGCTCCAGGCCACATTATAAAAGCTCATAGAATAGTCTTATTCCTTGCCAGTCCCCTTGTAACACTCCTATCCTGACTATCAAAAGGCCTGATGGAACTTACTGATTTGTCCAAAATCTTAGGGTGATAAATAATGTAATATTTGTCAAACCCTCAATTCAATCACCTTAATCCCTAATGCCTTGACTCGAAACTCTGAACTAGAACATAACTGCTTAGAAACAATCAATAAAATCTATTCATCAAAACCTGACCTTCAAGATGCTCTTTTAGAAAATCCTGATAAAATATGGTTTACATATGGGACCAGTTTCATCTATTTGGGAATGAGGAAGGTTCTCAAACCCTAGAAGCCCAACCTCTGCCTCCAAGGACTTTGGCCCAAAAGGTTGAACTAATTGTCCTAATTAGAGCCCTTGAACCTGGAGATGGCCATAAGATTAATATTTACATTGACTCCAAATATGCTTTCCTTATTTTATATGTCTATGTTGCATTCTAGAAAGAAAGAGATCTATTAAGTGCTAGAAATTCTGGCATTAAATATCAAGACCTCATTTTTCAACTATTAGATGCTCTTAAGAAACCAAAAGAAATAGCTCATACTCATTGCAAGAGACATCAAAGAGAAAACTCAGAAATTGCTAAGGGAAACTCTCAAGCTGACAGAGAAACAAAAGTTGCAACTAGACACTTTTTGAGAGCAGGAGATACTATCTTCTACTCCAGCTTCCCCCTTTCTCCCATATTGAAACTTAACTTGATTACCAACCTTTATACCAGGAACTTGAAACTAGCTGTAACTTAAAATTAAATGAATCAGGACAGTATACTTCTGAACAAGGCCAAATCTTGATCCCCAAAACAGAACTATGGAAAATTCTTAGGGACTACAGCAAAGCACACAAGGAAGTCCCATTTAAATGTTAAGGCTTCTCATTTACAACCCTGAATTATTTCAACCATAACACAAGTTACCAGAATCTACAAGGTCTATCTTAAAAACCAACCCCAAGAATCGCTGTCCACCACCATGCATCCCTTCTCTGCAACACCAGGGAATGTATGTGGGAGAGGACTAGCCCATTGATTTATGGCCATAGCCTTTTGCATAGACTACAGATATTTTTTCAGTCTTTATAGATACTTTTACTAGATGTGTGGAAGCCTACCAGAACCAGAACTGAAAAGGGCTACTGAGGTCCGCAAGAATTTACTGAAGGATGTCCTCCCTAGATTTGGACTACTAAAGTCCCTCCACAGTGACAGTGAGCCTTGTTTCATAGCTCAGATTACTCAAAGCCTAACTACTTCTCTAGGAATTAAATACAAACTCTATTCCTCTTGCTATAGCCCTCACAGCTGGAGCAGTGGCAACTAAAGGTGGCCTAGCAGGATACTCACAATGTGATAACAGATTCCTGGCTCAGGAAACAGCCACTTCCCTACAAGTCATTGCCAACCCTTTAACTCAAGCCTAAGAACAAATAGACTCTCAGTCCTCCATAGTCTTACAAAACTGGAGAGCCTCAGATTTGCTTACAGCCAGTCAGGGAGGAACCTGTCCTTACTTACAAGAAGAATATTGCTTTTATGTCAATCAATTCTTACAAGTCCAAGAAAACATTAAGAAACTATAAGTAAAGGCTTATAAACTTAAAGAGAAATTCCCAGTCCCATGGTTCTTACAAGATCCCAGATCCTGGTTTATCCTATTGCTAGGACCTCTCCTAACCATTCTTCTGCTATTATTCTTTGGCTCTTGCATTTTGCAATGTCTAGTTAAATTTGTTTTTTCTAGACTACTGCAATTTCAAACCAAATCCATGGTAACACACGGATAGAGACAAAGTATGAAAACAGAATCTTATTTAAGCATAGATATTAAGGGGAGAGATTGTTACTCAGGCAGGTCAATGTCCTTGTTCAGCAGGAAGTAGCTGTAGAATAGACCTCTGTCCACTAGCCAGGAGAATAAAAATGTTCCCCAAAATTACTCCAGAACAAATTGCTCCATCAAGTCATGCCTGTTAGAACTGTGGCAATTATTTATTTATTTTTTGTGTGTGACAGAGACAGAGAGAGGGACAGATAAGGATAGACAGATAGGATGGGAGAGATGAGAAGCATCAATTCTTTGTTGCAGCTCTTTAGTCTCCTTAGTTGTTCATTAATTGCTTTCTCATACTTGCCTTGACTGGGGGACTGCAGCAGAGTGAGTGATCCCTTGCTCAAGCCAGTGACTCCGCACTCAAGCTGGTGAGCCCGCGCTCAAGCCTGCACCCTCAGAGTTTCAGACCTGGGCTCTCTGTGTCCCAGTCTGATGCTTTATCCACTGCGCCACCACCTGATCAGGCTATGGAAAGTATTAATAGGTAGGTATAAAACAATGATCCAGAAAACCTGCCTCATTTTAGGGTTTTGTTTTTGTTTTTTTTTCAGATCTAAAGCCAGCCACAAATTACAGAGACAATCTTAAAACCTAGTTGGGAAAGCCCCCTCCTGTGTACCATAATAGGTACAGCACAATACCAGAATGCTTCACTTTGATAACATTTACTGAGTTATTAATTTTACCAAAAAAAGGGACAAGGACTTGCTAACCTAATACCTGATTGTTTAATCTTAGCAACTTGCATGTTCTCAAAGCATAACAACCCCTAAGGCCCATATTCAGGTTGCAGAATCTGGGACCCTATCTCAGTGTTCTCGCCTTCTGCAGGGCCTCAATAAATCAGCCTTTGCTTTTATGAGGGTCTTTGGTCTATATTCTTTTATATCTGGAGACAAGAACCCAAACTTGTTAGTAACAGAAATCGCTCTGCTACTTGAGTGTGTGGCTATGCCAACATTATTTTCTATCACAGAAGAGAAACTGATCCATTTTCTCACTAAGTAGGACCTGCATACTTCTTCCTTGTTCTATACTCGCTATAATTTTCAGAATTTAATTTTCTTTTGATTCTTTTAGATAATGTAGTCTATTTGAAATTTTTGTTAATAAATTGAGGAATTAGGTGGAAAAGGGCATAATATTAAATTGTTTGAAAATTCTTTGAAGTTTATGAATTTCTCCTCTTCCCACAGTTTATATAATCACAAGCTATTTAATTATTCAATTTCTAAACTTTTCTACAGAAGAAGGATTTCTATATTCTATTGGTAGACTTTCCAGCTTATCTTCAAAATGGACTTTGAGGCTCTTTATGTTCCTGCTTCAGAAGTCTACTTTCATATGTGCTGACTTTGATGCTTAATTATTACAAAGTGAATCATAATACAATTAGTGGTGTTGATATTTTCTTGAGTTGTTTATGTTACTTTCATTGCAGTTCATTGAGTTCAATTATCATATATCAATATTTAGTTATAATGTATACTCTTTATAACTGTCACTGTTACAGGAGGTATATTTTATTACTTAATTGAAAAAAGTTCAGGGTGGTCTCAGTGCCTTTTAAAATTCTTAATTTAAATTATTCAAGTATATGAGGGATGTGAGGGTTATACTATTTAGGATTTTTAATTCTGCTATAGTCAGACAACTCATTCCAACCTACATTAAATAATAATATTTCATTCAACTGAAAAACCAAGAGCTATGCTACATTTATGCAAAGAATGAATGTAATCAAAGACCAAATTTACTTCTGTCACTTTTCCCTTCTTGGATTCAAATTCATGCAAAGTTGCCTCTCTTCATGGCTCCAAGATGGCTATCAGCTGCTCCTGGGGCCACATAATTCCTTAAGTATGTCCATTAGCATTCTGTACAATGACTTTAGATTCACCATGAATGTCCAGTTTAGGTCACATGTCTAAATCTAAGTGTAAGGTCAGGGGCTGCCACCATCATCACCATTTACATGCATATGCAGGTTCCCATTAGATTCGGGCAGATGGTAAAGAAACTACGGAGCCGTAACCTGGAAGGCCATTCCTTTATTCAAGCCTCACACCCGGAAAAAGAGTAAAAAGACACAGTGCTCCAAAACCCACTCATTCAGCACTCACAAAGTTACTGACACATTGGGTTTTCCTAGAATCAAAGGCCCCTGCCAGCCTCAGTCACCTCTGGTTCCCCATCTGCCAACATGGATTCTTACTCTGCAAAACTGGCTTCTCTCTTCTTCCCTTCCATCTTGGCTTCTTCTTCCTTCTAAAAAACTACCCGGGCCCACAAAGACCCCTTCTCTAGCACACATTAGGATAACAATGGCCCTTCCCAAGCAGGGAGGTAATTAACAGTTTCACCTGGCAGCACCATTCACATGGGCAGCACCATTTTTAACAAAGTGAGCCAACATAAAGATCATATTTTACAAACTTATTTGCCAATCACCATACATCTAGGTATAAAATATAGTGATTGCCTTTGCCTAGGCCATGAACTATATTCCTGTTTCAATGATAGAATTATCAAGGGGAAAAATTATCCTCTACTCTTCAAGTTCTTCTGTCTGGAGTAACAATCAAATAAAGACAAAGCAGATTAGCAGGAGAAAAACAAATTAAAGGTTAATAACATGAATACTTTCTGCATACATGAGAGAGACTCAGAAACACTGAGTAACTCACCAAATGTTGGAAGTGAAGTCATCACCTCAAAGACCACCTTAAGCTAAAACAAAAAATGATGTTGCGGGTGGAGAGTCAGTTATTGATGGTTACAAAAAAGCAGAAACCAAGAATAAGATTGTTACGCAGATTTAGGCCCAAATCCTTTTCCATTGATAGGAAAGGCAGACTTGATTTACTGAGCAAAACACCTTACAGATGGAGATTTTTCTCACAAATGTAAATGTCCTTTTATTTTATTTTTTTACTTTTTTTATTTTTTCTGAAGCTGGAAACGGGGATAGACTGTCAGACAGACTCCCGCATGCGCTCTACCAGGATCCACCCGGCACGCCCACCAGGGGGTGACGCTCTGCCCACCAGGGGGTGATGCTCTGCCCCTCCGGGGCGTCGCTCTGTCGTGACCAGAGCCACTCTAGCGCCTGGGGCAGAGGCCAAGGAGCCATCCCCAGCGCCCGGGCCATCTTTGCTCCAATGGAGCCTCAGCTGTGGGAGGGGAAGAGAGAGACAGAGAGGAAGGAGGGGGAGAGGGGTGAAGAAGCAGATGGGCGCTTCTCCTGTGTGCCCTGGCTGGGAATCGAACCCTGGACTTCTGCATGCCAGGCCGATGCTCTACCACTGAGCCAACTGGCCAGGGCCGTAAATGTCCTTTTACAAAGGGTAAATTATACCTGTTTTTCACAGCATCTATCATGTCTGCTGTGTCTTAAAATTAACCAGCCTAAAATAATCAATATTCCAAAGTGGTATATTTTTGGATTGCAAACTCTGCTCAGCTTCAGAATCAACCTCTGTGGAACCTTATTGCACTGTGTATTAGTGACCTATGGCTGTATAACAAAATATTTCAAAACTTAGTTGCTTGACACAACCATATTTATACTTTCACAGTTTCTGTGGGTTAGAAGTATGGGCATGTCCTAGCTGGGTCCTATCTCATGGCTTCTTTCAAGCTACAGTCAAGGTGTTAGTTAGTATTGTAGTCATCTCAGACTGGAAAATAATCTGCTTCCTCCATATTCACTTGCATTGTTGTTGGCAGAAGTCAGATTCTGAAAGGCACTGTACCTCACTTCATTGGGTTTACGTAGAGACACACAGTCCAGATGAATTTTGAAGAGTTTTATTAAGGGAGGAGATTTATTAAATATGCCGGCTGCATATGGCTGACATGGGGCAACAAACCCACATCATGCAGTCCACAAAAATAGTTCAGGGGCCCTGGCTGGTTGGCTCAGTGGTAGAGCATCGGCCTGGCGTGCAAGGGGTCCCGGGTTCGAATCCCGGCCAGGGCACACAGGAGAAGCACCCATCTGCTTCTCCACCCCTCCCTCTCTCCTTCCTCTCTGTCTCTCTCTTCCCCTCCCGCAGCGAGGCTCCATTGGAGCAAAGATGGCCCGGGCACTGGGGATGGCTCCTTGGCCTCTGCCCCAGGCGCTAGAGTGGCTCTGGTCACAACAGAGCGACGTCCCGGAGGGGCAGAGCATCGCCCCCTGGTGGGCAGAGCATCGCCCCCTGGTGGGCGTGCCGGGTGGATCCCAGTTGGGCGCATGTGGGAGTCTGTCTGACTGTCTCTCCCCATTTCCAGCTTTGGAAAAATACAAAAATACAAAAAAAAAAAAAGTTCAGGGGCTGCTTATATACCCTTGATCACACACGGGTGGGGAGAGCATGACGTCATGGACGAACTGACAACATTTGTTTAGGGGATACACAGAAACATTAAGACTTTCAAGGTAACATAATCAAAGATATTTACAAATCTTTTAGGGTTCATTTTCCCTTACTAGCCTAGAAATATTTTACTCTCAAGATTCCAGAAAAGTGGAGGAACTACAATCAATGTAAGATGGTATGCAAATTCTGCCTCCTATTGAAAGAGAAGAAGTTTCTCAGTTAGCCTTTATTTTAGATTTAAAACTAAGTGACCCATTGTTCTTGCAAGCCAGAAACTTCTACATTCTTCTCCCTCCCCTCCCCAAAGGAAGGATGGGACAAGAAAGCCTGATAGGAAGACCTGACCTTTCATCCCAGAATATCAATATTAATTTTGCAGCTTTTTGGTACCTTACAACACAGGCAGGGAAGACTGCTTCCCTCTCACTCAGAGCTCCCAACAGCCCTACTCATTCTCTGGATTCTCCCAGTCTTCTGGGCCCCCACCAGCCTCAGCAAGGTTCTCTCTCTACCTCAGCTGCAAAACAGGCTGAGGGAAAAAACTCCTTCTCCAGCAAAGAATAGCAACAATGACCCCTCCCAAGCAGGAAAACAGTCTGCAATTTGCAATCTGCTGCCCTGAGGGCAAGCACCCACAGCCTTCCATAGACTAAACACATGGTGCCGCCCCCCCATACAAGTGAGCAAACATAAAAAAAAAACAAAAAAAACATTTGTTTACCCAACAGGCTAGCAAACATCCTAAGATCTCTTTCTTGAAGTAGGTTTCTTTGTCTGAATCTTTTTTATTTTTATTTTTTTTAAGGTTTATTTTTTTATTCTATTTATTCATTTTGGAAAGGAGAGAAAGAGATGGGGGGGGGGAGGGAGGAGAGAGACAGAGAAAGAAGGGGAGGAGGAGCAGGAAGCATCAACTCCCATATGTGTTTTGACCTGGTAAGCCCAGGGTTTCAAACCGGCGACCTCAGCATTTCCAGGGTGACGCTTTATCTACTGTGCCACCACAGGTGAGGCCTCTTTGTCTGAATCTTCTGGGCAGGAAAGTGGTGAGGGTCTAAGTCTCTAAGTCTTGTTTCTTTTTTTTTTTTTTTCTTTTTTTTTTTTGTATTTTTCTGAAGCTGGAAACGGGGAGGCAGTCAGACAGACTCCCGCATGCGCCCGACCGGGATCCACCTGGCACGCCCACCACGGGGCGATGCTCTGCCCATCTGGGGCATCGCTCTGTTGCAACCAGAGCCACTCTAGCGCCTGGGGCAGAGGCCAAAGAGCCATCCCCAGTGCCCGGGCCATCTTTTGCTCCAATGGAGCCTCAGCTGCGGGAGGGGAAGAGAGAGACAGAGAGGAAGGAGAGGGGGAGGGGTGGAGAAGCAGATGGGCGCTTCTCCTATGTGCCCTGGCTGGGAATCGAACCCGGGACTCCTGCACGCTAGGCCGACTCTCTACCACTGAGCCAACTGGCCAGGGCCTAAGTCTTGTTTCTTAATAAACAGCTTATAATAAAAATAAATAAAAAGAAATTAAACAGCTTACTATCAATATTCCAAATGTAGCTTCAGGGTGGCAAAACTTTACTTCCCTTTTAGTATTTATTAATTTTCCAATAGCTGAAGTTTAGAGTCTATCTTCATTAGAGAATGAGGTTAGGCCCCAACCTGTTTGCTCAGTGGTACAGTGTTGGCCCAGCATGTGGCTGTCCTGGGTTTGATTCCCAGTCAGGGCACACAGGAGAAGAACCCATCTGCTTCTCTAGCACTCCCCACCTTGTTTCTCTCTCTCTCTCTTCCCCTGTCCTCTTGCAGCCATGGCTGAATTGAAGCAAGTTGGCCCTGGGCACTGAAGATGGCTCCATGGCCTCTGCTTCAGGTGCTAAGAAGAGCTCAGTTGCTGAGCAGTGGAGCAATGTTCCAGATCAGCAAATCATTGCCTCCTATTAGGCTTGCCTGGTGGATCCCAGTCAGGGTACATGCAGGAATCTCTCTATACTTCTCTTCCTCTCACTAAATAAATAAGTAAGTAAGTAAGTAAGTAAGTAAATAAACAAATAAAAGAATGAGGTTAAATATTTGAATCCTATAAACCTCTCAACCAATGTCAAAAGAAATATTTTAATAATTTCATACACTCAAATAATAAATAAATAAGTAAATATATCCGACCCTGGCCGGTTGGCTCAGTGGTAGAGCATTGGCCTGGCCTGTGGAAGTCCCAGGTTTGACTCCTAGTCAGGGCACACAGGAGAAGCACCCATCTGCTTCTCCACCCTTCCCCGTCTCCTTCCTTTCTATCTCTCTCTTCCCCTCCTGCAGCCAAGGCTCCATTGGAGAAAGTTGGCCCGGGCATTGAGGATGGCACCATGGCCTCCACCTCAGGCACTAGAATGGCTCCAATTGCAGTGGAGCAATGCCTCAGAGGGAAGCACCATCCCCTGGTGGGTCTGCCGGGTGGATCCAGGTTGGGCACATGCAGGAGTCTGTCTGCCTCCCCCCTGCTTCTCACTTTGGAAAAATACACACACACACTGTTGGGTAGAAAAAATATATTATGTTCACTTTGATAAAGATGGCACTGCTCATGTGGAAGCCGGTCACCCAGGTGATATTAGTTGCCCTTCTTGCTTAGAATGGGCGTGATTATATTAATGTGTGTTGGGGCGGGCTGTGGGAAGGCAGGATCCTTGTAGCCTGGGGCTGGTTTTAGGACTATGCCTTTCCACCCTTTTGATGTAGGATGGTGCACCCTCATGAGGAATCCCATCATGCCTCAGATAAGTGACTTTGTATCAGAGACTTCCTTGTTTGTATATTGGATTAAAGGCTTTGATTTCTATACTATAAAATGGGGGCAGACCGGGAGCTTGCTCTCTCTCAGTTCCTGAGATTAGCATTAGAGAAGAGAGCAGAAAAAGGCCACGTGGAGAAGACCAGGAGAAGCAGTCAAGATGATGGAGTGCTGAGTGAGAAGTCAGTTTGTGCAGAATTTGTACAGGCAGAAGGAAGGAGATGGGGAACAGAGGTGAATAAGTCTGGTGAGCTAGAAACCTTTGATTCTAGGAAACTCGGAAAAGTCAGTAGCTTTGTGAGCACTGAATGAGTGGGTTTTGGAGGCCAGTGTGTGTTTTTACTTGCCTGCTGGATGCAAGCTAGGATTAAAGATGATGGTCCACCAGTTTTTGGCTCTGTTGTTTCTTTACCGACTGTCCGAATTCAATGCGAACCTGTATGGGCTGGGCGGCTGTGATGATGGCCGTGGATACTGGCTTTACACACACAAAAGTAAATAAATCCATAAAGTCTTTACTTGTTGCATGATTGCATATTCTCTGATATTTCCTGAATGTTTTCCAATAGTGATACTGAGGTGTGAGTACTACTCAAACTAAAAAGGAAACAAAGCAGGTCCAGATGGGTAGCTCCATTGGTTGTAGCATTGTCCCAATTTGACAAAATTGTGGGTGGGTTTGATCCCAGATCATGGCCCATGCAAGAATCAACCAATAAATGCATAAATAAGTGGGGCAACAAATTAATATTTCTCTTTCTCAAATCAATTAAATAATAAAGAAAAACAAAACAAACAACTCAGTAGCAGGAGAGAATTTAGAACCACCCTGTTGAAAACTTAAAAATGTTATGGGTTAGTGGACAAACCTCTTAACCTGAAAATTGGCAGCTCTAATCCTAGTTTTATCTGTGATTCCCACTGTAAATTGGTAAACAATACAACCACCATTCATTTACATGTCTTCATTTATAAAAGGGAGATATTAAAGCATCTATCATCTCAACATGGCTCATGGAACTCTTCTGAATCGTAGGAGTGTTTCAAATCAGAATTATTCTATTTCCTTTGATGCAGCACTGAGATTTATAAGTACCGGTTTTTATTTTTCCCCAGTTTATTTTCTAACCCAAATCTGATATAGTTAGATTAAATTTTTATATAGATGAAACATCTCAACATTTTATTTATTTGCTTGTTAATTTGCTGAACATTTATTATATCTAAATTAGTGGTTTTTAAAATTTCTTCCATTGGCTTACAGTTTAGTGATGAAGTAAAAAAATGTCTAAAAAATAAAGGCAATTTAAAGCAGTGAGTCTTAGGTTTATGAGAGGGCTAGACATAAGAAGCCATAGGAGGGACATTTTTTATGGCTAGGACATTAAAAGGAAGGCTTCAAAATGGAAGCCGTATTTGATGAGTTACTTGAAGGATAGATAGGATTTTAAATTTTGGAGATCATGGGTCAGAACATTTTATTGAGAGGAAAAACAAGAACCAAATATAGATGACAGAAATGCACAAGCCATGTGTGTAGCCCAAACAGCTCATTTTGACTTGACTTGCAAATATGATGCATACCATAAAGTGCTAAAGGTTGCCGTTACTAAGTGGGCTTGGAGTCAGACTCTGGAGAGACTTAAAGGCCAGATAAAAAGTTTTCATTTTATTTTGTTTGGTAAGGAGGGTTATTAGGTGCTGTGAATGACAAAGAGTGAAAGGGGGGAGGCAGAATTAGGAGGCTGCTGTAATAGTTCACTATCGTACTAAGCATGGTTTTTCTTACAAGCAGCTTGCTCAGTATAAAACCAGAATGCCTAGCCCTGAAAATAACTGCTAGCCTGAAGTAGCTCTCATTACATGAAATTGTTTTCTTATTAGATTTGTGTCACATAGGTCATTCCCATCTTTAAATAGGTTATTTTCCTTTTTAGAAAATTCAATTTTTGAAAGAAAAGATAATTTTTGGTTGTTTTCTATAAAAAGTAAATTTCTAAAAACAGACTTACATTTCTAATAACAGTGTTTCCTTTTTTCCATATCCTAAAACTGTTATCTCATTTTTTTTTTTTTTTACAATAGTCATCCTAAGAGGTGTAAGGTAATATCTCATAATGGGTTTGATTTATATTTTTCTCATGGTTAGTGATGTTGAGTACCTTTCCATGTACCTATTGTATTGGCCATTCATATGTTTTCTTTTGGAAAAAATATCTATTCAGTTCTGGTGCTCTATATCTTTCTTGCTCCTACCACATAATTTTTTTCTTAAATAGGAGTTCTTATCCTTGGTCAAAAATGATTTTCTTTTCTTTTCTTGTCCTCCACCCTGATCAGGCAGTGAATTTATAATTCTGTTTGTGACATTGTGTCTGTTCCCAAAGGAATGGAAGTAATATAGCATATTTAGTACTATGGATCCAGCTAAAGATATTTAAGAGCCTGAAATGTGAGGCTGTATAAGGCCATGGGTGTGGGCTCTGCTTTGGTGTTGATGTCTTCATTGAAAATGTCACCATTGCCTGACCAGGTGGTGGCGCAGTGGATAGAGCATCAGACTGGGATGCAGAGGACCCAGGTTTGAGACCCTGAAGTTGCCAGCTTGACCACAGGCTCATCTGGTTTGAGCAAAGCTCACCAGCTTGGACCCAAGGTCACTGGCTCCAGCAAGGGGTTACTCGGTCTGCTGAAGGCCCACATTCAAGGCACATATGAGAAAGCAATCAATGAACAACTAAAGTGTCGCAACAAAAAACTGATAATTGATGCTTCTCATCTCTCTTCGTTCCTGTCTGTCTGTCCCTATCTATCCCTCTCTCTGACTCTATCTCTGTAACAAAAAAAGAAAAGAAAATGTCACCATTTTTATGAAAGAAAGTCAGAAAGCAATTAAAATGGTACAGAGAGGTCAACCCTGCAGACTCAGCTTCTCTGCCATTTGAACTAGTTTGGTTGGTTTGTTCCTAAGGATGCATAGGAGACTTTATATCTTATTAACTATAACTGAGAAAGAAGATTCCTCCAGTCTTATTTCAGAAATGTGATTTTAACTGTAGTAGAGAAAGAAATAAGGAATACTAGCATGGAAAAGATGTAGCGTTCCTTTCCCTTAAAAAAACAAAATCAAACAACAACAAAATCATTGCCTTAAGTTCTTTTTAAGGCAATATAAAAGTTACAGAGAGACTTGTGCTAGTTTGGAGGTAAAAGTACCCCTGCCCCCCAAACTAGTATTATTTAAATTAAAAAAAAATATTTTTCTTCTTTTACAAGTGAGAAGAGAGGAGATAGAGAGATGGATTCCTTCATGCACCCTGACTGGGATCCACTCAGCAACCATGTCTGGGGTTGATGCTCTGCCCATCTGGGGCCATGCTCACAACTGAGCTATTTTTAGTGCTTGAGGTGGAGGCTCCACAGAGACATTCTCAGCCCCTGGGGCTGATACATTCGAACCAGTTGAGCCATGGCTGCAGGAGGGAAAGAGGAAAATAGAGAGAGAAAAGTGAGGAGGAGCGGTGGAGAAACAGATGGTCACTTCTGTGTGTTCTGACCAGGAATTGAATCCAGGAATCCACATACCGCCTGATGCTCTATCACTGAGCCATCTTGCCAGAGACCCTAAACTAGTTTTTGATGCTACATGATACAGTAATCCTGGCAGGGTAGCTCAGTTGTTTATAGCATCATCCAAATATGCCAAGGTTGTGGTTTGATTCCTAGTCAGGGCACATACAAGAACCAACCAATAAATGTGTAAATAAAGTGGAACAATAAATTGATGTCTGTGTCTCTCTCTGTTTCTCACACACTCTCTCTCCCTCTCTCTCCCTCTCCCTTCCTTCCTCTTTGAAATTAATAAATAAATATTTTTTAAAAGGATATTTACATAGTATGCCAAATTTTAGATAATCGAGTTTGAACACTTTATATATTTAGTTCAAGTTATTATCCTTAAATATATCTTTGGTGATTTCTTTATTTTTTTAAATGAAGACCTTTTTAAGCTTTATTGAGATATTATGATACATAATATTGAATAAGTTTAACACATATAATTTGATAATTTGATATATTTATGTAATGAGAAATGATTACCAAACTAGAGTTAGTCAACACTTCTATCAGCTCATGTAATTACCTTTTTTTTTTTTTTTTTTGTGAGAACATTAAAGATCTACTCTTGACTCTGGCTGGTTTGCTCAGTGGTAGAGCATCAGCCTGGCATGTGGAAGTCTGGGTTTGATTCCTGGTCCCTTCTCTCTCTCTCTTCCTTTCCTGCAGCCATGGCTCTAATGGTTTGAGCAAGTTGGCCTGGGTGCTAATGATGGCACCATGACCTCTCCTTAGGTGTTAAAAATAGCTTGGTTGCCAAGCAATGGAGCAGTGGCCCCAGTTAGGCAAAGCATTCCCCAGTAGAGGCCTTGTCAGATGGATCCTGGTAAGGATGAATGCAAGAGTGTATCTCTCTGCCTTCCTGCTTCTCACTTAATAAGAAAACAAAAATCTACTCTCTTGGATATTTAGATATATAATACTGTATTGTTAACTGTAGTCCCATGATGTACATTACAGACCTAGAACATATCATCTTATAATGGGAAGTTGTTAGCCTTTGACTACCTTGACTACCATCTTCTCATTTTCAACATCTTCTAGCCCCTGTCAACCATCAGTCTACTCTGTTTTCATGAAATTTTTTTTTAGATTCCACATATAAGTGATATCATAAAGTATTTCTTTCTTTGTCTGACTTATTTCTTTTTTTTATTTAAATTTTTATTCCTTTTTTCAAAGTGAGAGTAAAAGTCTACAGAGATAGACTCCCACATGCACCTTGACCAGGGTCCATCTGGTGACCCCCATCTGGGGCCCCTGCCCTGCCCATCTGGGGTCATGCTTGCAACTCAGCTATTTTTAACACCTGAGGCAAAGGCTCCATGAAGCCATCTTCAGTGCCTGGGGGTGATGCACTGGAACCAATCTAACCATGGCTATGAGAAGGGGAAAGAGAAAGAGAAGAGGGAGGCAGAAGGTTGGAGAAGCAGATGGTCATTTCCCCTGTGTGCTGAGACAAGGAATCAAACCCAGGACATCCACACTCAGGGCTGATGCTTTAACACTGAGCCAACTAGCCAGGGCCATATATGTATTTCCTTTTGTAGCTTATGCTTTTGAAGTCATTTGAAAACAATTGTTACCAGATCAATGTCAAGATGTTTTTTCCTTGTTTACTTCCAGGAGTTTTACTGTTTTAGGTTTTATATTTATCTTTAATCCAATTTGGGTTAATTTTTATGTATAGTTTAAACAGGGGCCTAATTTTATTCTTTTGCATATGATTATACACTTTCCCCAACACCATTTTTTTTGAAGAGACTGTCCTTTAGCCATTGAATCCTGTTGGCTCCCTTGTCAAATATGAATGACTGTATACTGGAGGATTTGTTTTGGGGCTCTCAGTTCTGTTCCAAAGGTGTATGTGTCTATTTTTATGCCAGTATATACTGTTTTGATTACTATTACTTTGTAATATATATTGCTCCCAAAAATTAGGGGATATTTTAAAATGAATATGAAGCAATAAAAAAAAGAAGCATTTGATTTTTTTTTTTATTAGACAAGAACATCAGAAAAGCAAACGACAAGTCAAAGAAAGTTGTTTGATTACGCAAATGGGATGCAAAACCAACTTTTGTTTTGTTGATGAAAATGCATTATACAGAAATCTGAAAATACTGGAGTATCTGCACATTCCTTGATCCCCTAATTGTTGTGAGCAGTGATATGTAGTTTGAAATTAGAAAGTTGGAAGCCTCCAGCTTTTATCTTCTTGGTCCTATTTAGGGACTTTTGTAGTTTCTTAAAAATTTTAGAATTTTTTTCTATTTTGGTGAAAAATGATATTGGAATTTTGATTGATATTGCACTAAATCTTAGGATGGCTTTGGATAGTATTGATACTATAATAATATTCTCTTTTTGGATAAATGAACTTGTATATCTTATCATTTATTTACATCTTCTTCAATTTCTTTCATCAAAGTCTTATTGAATTTTTTTGTTAAATTTATTCCTAAGAATTTTGTTGTTTTTAATGCTATTATGAATAAATTATTTTCTAAAAATTTTTCAAATATTTTATTGTTGGTCTATAGAAACATAGCTCATTTCTGTATGTAGATTTTATATCCTGATTAAATTTGTTTGATTCTAACAGTTTTTTTAATGGATTCTTTAGGATTTTCTATGTATAAGCCCAGATCATCTGCAAACACAAAATAATTTTGCTTCTTCCTTTTCTATTTGGATACTCTTTTTTTTTTTTTCATGGAATGTTTTTCGTTCATCCCTTTACTTTGAACCTATATGTGTTTAAAACTGAACTGGTTCTCTTATAGGCAGTATATAGTTGAGTTTTTTAACAAAAACTTGAATTCATCCAGCTACTATATGCCTTTAGATCAGAATATTTAATCCATTTACACATGGAGTAATTTTTGATAGGTCAGAACTTACTAGTGCTATTTCACTCATTGTTCTCTGGGTGTTTTATAATTGCCTTGTTTCTTTCTTCCTCTCACCACTTTCTTTTATAAATTGAAGATATTACATAGTGGTATGCCTTGCTTCCCTCTCTTATCTTTTATGCACCTACTATAGGTTTTTGCTTTGTGGTTACCATAAGAGTCACATAAAACATCTTGTAGCTATAATGGTTTATTTTACACTGATAACAACTTAACTGATTGTATATAAAAGTCTGCCATTTTACTCCCCCCACTTTAATGTTTTCTATGTTAAAATTTACTTTTTTAAAAACATGGTGTGTTCATTAACAAATTATTGTAGATGTATTCTTTTTAATAAAAGGTTTTAACCTTGTAAGGAATTTTATCTTTTAGTCTTCATACTAGTGTTATTTGTTTAATATACCACTGTATTACAACATTAGAGTATTCCGAAGTTAACTATACTTTTAAATTTATCAGTTTGTTATATATTTTAAAGTTTTTATGTTACTAATTTGTGTCATTTTATTTCAGTTTAAGAAACTTGTTTCATTTTTTTCTTTTAAAGCAGGTCTACTAATGAAGAACTCCATCAGCTTTTCTTTGAGGGTATATCTCACTCGAAGGACAATGTTGCTGCTTAGAGTATTTTTTTTAATTTTTATTTATTGATTTTAGAGAGAAAGGGAGGGAGAGAGAAACAGGAACATTGATATGTTCTTGTATGTGCCTTGACTAGGGATCGATCCAGCAACCTCTGTGCTCTAACCCAGTGGTCCCCACCCCTGGGCTGTGGACCGGTAACGGTCCGTTGGCCATTTGGTATCATTCCTCAGAGAAAGAATAAATAACTTACATTATTTCTGTTTTATTTATATTTAAGTCTAAATGATGTTTTATTTTTTAAAAATGACCAGATTCCCTCTGTTACATCCATCTAAGACCCACTCTTGACGCTTGTCTTGGTCACATGATACATTTATCCATCCCACCCTAAAGGCCGGTCTGTGAAAATATTTTCTGACATTAAACCAGTCCGTGGCCCGAAAAAGGTTGGGGACCACTGCTCTAACCAACTGAGCTGTACAACCTGGGCTGGGTTAAATATTCTTGGTTGATACTTTTCTTCTTAGCACTTAGAATATATCACTTCACTCTTTCCTGACCTTAGGTTTACACTAATAAATCTTCTCATAGCCTTGTGGTGTTTCCCTTATTGGTTACAAGCTTCTTTTCTTGTTTTCAACATAGCCTTTGACCTTGATTTTTGACAATTTTACTATAAACTGTCTTGGAGAATATCTGTTAAGAGATATCCAAATATCTCCAACAATTTGCGAAGTTCTCAGGCATTATTTCTTGATACACTCCCTGCCCCCTTCTTCCTCTCTCTCCTCTGGGACTGTAATAATTAGAAAATTGTTTCTTTTAATGGTATCCTCTAGATAATGTAACCTTTCTTCATTCTTTTTATTTTTTTAATCTGTTCTCTGACTTGATAATCTCAAAGGTCCTGTCAAGTAATTCACAAAGTCTTTCATATATATATTTGCTCCATTCAACTATGAATGTTCTCTTGTACTTTCATTTTTATTAATCACATTCTTTAGCTCTGTAATTTCTGTGTGGTTCTTCTTATGATTTCTACCTTTTAGTTAAGCTTCTCATTTCCTTCATGAATTGTTTTTATGATTTCATTGAAATATCTTTCTGTTTTCATGTAGCTCATTGAGCTCCCTTAAAACAAGTATTTTGAATTTTTTACTAGATAAACTAAAGATCTTCATGTCTTTGGGATTAGTTACTGGGAGATTTTTGTAAGCTTTTGGTGGAGTCATGATTCTTAATTTCTTGTGTTTCTTGAAGTCTTGAATTGCTGTCTTTACATTTGAAGTAGCATTCATCTCTTCCAGTCTTTATTAATTGATTTTTGAAAAAGAAATACTTTCTGTTAGCCCTCCAAGGGAAGCTGAAGCTTTCTTAAACCTTCTAAGGAATGTATCTATCCTATGCTTCTTGCTCTCTCTTGTGGCAGAATTTTTAAGATTATATATCTTTTCTTGATCCTGCAATGAACCAGCTTGGTGCAGCTTGACAGCCTCTCCTTTTCTTTTCAAAAGAAAGTGGTAAAGGTAAATCTTAAGTTTGTAATGTCTCTCTGGCCCACATAATCTGGCTAGCTTTCTGCCTGTGATCACTAGCTGTCTGTTAAAACTTGCTCTCATTGCTGTTGGAACCATGTACAAGAAACTGGCCATAGGGTGGGTGAGGTGCTCAAAAATCTCTGTCTAGACCTTCTTCATACCTTTCCACATTTGTATACATTTTAATTCTTAAAATAAATTTCTTATCCTGTATAACTCATAGTAGATTTTTCTTTTTTAAATCTCACAGAGATTTTGAGGGTTAGAAAAAACACTAGTGTAGATTTTGAGCAAACATATCCAAACACAGAAGGGGAAGCTTGTGGGTGATATTTTGCCATATACATTCACAACCAAACATTTACTGGTGAGTGTGAAGCACTATTGGTTAACAGAGCAGCATTCAGGACAATGATTACAGGCAGAGAAAGAAAGAACATGGATAAATTTGATTCTAACCAGAATTTCCCCATGTATCAAACATGGTCTTTACTTTGATATTCTTCAGAGAGTTATGGCCATTGTTTTACTTCTGTCTTGTGGATATCAAGCAAAAATCCTCTTCTGGCCAATTCTAACATGGTGGTTTAGAGATTCTGAAAAACAGTTCTCAGCTTAACAAAGATAGGTAGTATAAGACACTGCAATGGGTATATGCCCTATTGGGACAACTTTTTCAACCTGTATGAGAATGAAGAATATCTGGAGTGGAACACACAGTATTGACAAAGTTTCAACCAACCAGCTCTTACATAACATAAATAAACAAAAGAAACATTTGATGTAGAAAGCACTGAGATGTTGGGGCTGTTTGTAATAGCATACTTGACTAATAGTGAAACTGTTACTGGAAGAAAGAGGCTCCCTAAACCAAATGCTAAAAATACATCTAATTTTTGTTGTTGTTGACTATAAAGGAAACAGAAACCTAGAGAGTGTTTAATATTTGAGATATTGAATAAAATGTACAATGGATTACTTGGAAGACAAAAAATGCCATCATAAAACTGAAGCTTTGAGTTAACACATTTTGAAAGAAATGGTTCCCAGTGTAAGCAAGTTTTTATCAGTTGCATTTAGTAAGACTCTATAAAAAAGACTTGGGCACATACAGGGATGGATTATTTTTTAAAAAAAGAATGAAAATGAAATGGAGAATTTTTGTGACTTACAATTTGAGAAATAATGTTTTCTAATATTTAAAAGAAAATATTAATAAGTTATGTGAACCACACAATCTGATTTATATTAAGACAGTCTCAGAGGAAAAAAAAGTTTCATGGTGAAGCCATCATAACTTATTAAGTCTTTCATTAGGTTAATGTGGCATCCACAGTCATTCTTTGAGTTAAATAAAATGGCTCAGTAAAAGAGAACAAGAATTGTCTCATGGAAGCCTAAATAAAGTAACTAATTAAGATAAGAAGGAGAGACATATTTCAAAGAGAATTGTAAATGTAAAGGGTTCTAAACAGAATCAGACAGAGTAAGTCAATTAACTTTCTGAGAGAACTGTATGGCCAAAAGCACTATCAGCTTGGATTAAAACCTGTGACTATTAAAAGTGACAATTCATCTGGAAAACAAAACAATTCTAAATGTGTATTCAATCTAAAACAGAGCTACAAAATATGTACATAAAACCAAACCAGATAGAACTAAGGGGGAAATAGAAAAAAATTTATGAACATAGTTGGATAATTAACCCTCTTTCAGTAATTGACTGAACAGTAAATACAAAATTAATATTGGTATTGTAGACCAAAAAAAAAAAAAAAAAAAAAAAAAGGCCAGGAGCTACACCTGATAAGTTCAGATGTACCCTGCACAATGGCCTTGCAAACTCTGAGACCTAAAGTAAACACTCAGGATGGTCTAAATCAGTGTTTCCCAACCTTTTTTGTGCCATGCCCCACCTTAACCTTTCTAAAATTTTTATGTCCCCCCTTATGTAACATACATAATTTTTAACATTAAAAAATTGATTTGTTCACTTAATAAACATAAATGATAGGTTCTAGGAAGAAATCACTATGAAATTGTTAACAAAACACAGTAAGTAAAATTTCAAAACATATAATGAAAAACAAATTTAAATTCCAAATAATTTTAATACAGATTTTTCTATATTAATTTATTATTTTAATTTAGTGTGATCCTTGCGCTTGATGCTTGCTGCACAGAGATTTTATATTAGGTTCCAATTTGGTTAGCTTTAGTCTCAAGTCTCCACGTTGTGTTATATCCAGCCGATTTCTTTTTTTTACCAGTAAATCATTTACATCACTAAATCCACATTTAGCTAAAAATGAAGATGGAAACAGTAGCAATAGTTTTCTTGCACATTTGGTTGAATTTGGGTATTTGATTTCTGTTTCCTCACAAAGCCATGCCATCGCTCCTTTGATATTAAATAAAGCTTTAACTGACTCATCATTTTGCAATTCTGCGAGTTCTTGATACTGCATATTTGATATATCAGACAAATCCACTAACATTGGCTGCATCATCCATGTTGGGAAATCAATTTGTTTTAAATCAGAAAATCTTTCTTTTAAATCAGCCGATAGAATATTCAAATGATTGACAATAACAAGTAAAGCGGTATCAGTTACTTCACATTTTTGGAGCTAATGAAACTGTTTCAAGTTTTTGTTGTTAATATGTTTCTGACATAACTCAATATTGGTAATGAAACCAAATATCTTTGCTTTTGCATCGACAAGAGTTTTATTTGTTCCTTGAAGTTGCTTATTTAATATATTTAGTTTTTCAAAGATATCGGCTAAATAACTCACAAATGCTTTACCATCTATTGTTAACAGATACTTCATTTCAGGTTTGTCGCTTAAAAAATCACTAAGAGTATCAAACAGTTCCATAAATCTTTTCAAACAGTTTCCTTTAGATAACCATCTTACTTCAGTATGAAGTAAAAGTCTCACATGGTCTTCATTTTGTTCTTCACAAAATAGCTTGAAAAGATGCTCACATTTGGCACTAGCTTTAATAGCATTAACACACTTTATTACTGTATGTAATACTTCATTCAGAACAGGCGAGATGTTTTTAGCTACCAAGTTTTCCCTATGAATAACACAATGCACAAGAATCATTTCTGGATTCGCATCTTTCATCAATTTTAAGCAGCCATTTTTCTTGCCCATCCTATTGGGAGCACCATCTGCAGCACAAGATGTTATATTTTTCATTGGTATATCATTGACATCTAAGTAGTTTTTTAGCTTATTATATATATCTTTGGAGGTAGTGGTGCTTTCTAATCTTTTACAGAACAACATTTCTTCAGCAAAATGTCCTTTATCAATATATCTCACGTAAGTTATCAATACTGCCTCACTGTCTCTCAATGTTGATTCGTCCATTTGCAAGGAGAATTTTCTTGTTTTCAGCTTTTCAATAAGTTGTTTTTCAATATCCTCACTCATTTCGTCTATTCTTCTGCTAACAGAATTGTTACTGAGTGGCATAGCTTTTACATCTTTGTCATCTTTTTCAAGAACCGTTTTAAGAAATGCTGATATCGATGGTTTTATTAAATTCTCTCCTATAGTGTGATTTTCTCCAGTTTTAGCGATGAATAAAGAAATTTGATAACTAGCCTCAAGAACACGATTATTATTTGAAGTATGAGCAGTAAATAGAGACTTTAATGTTGTTCTTTTTCCAAAATTTTTCTTTAAAGTTTTAAAGTAACTCAAATCTGAATTAATATGAGCACTATGTTTCACCTTCAAATGCGCCTCAAGACGACCTCATTTCATTGATTCGTTGGTCAAGCATTGCTGGCATAAAAGACAAAAAGGAATCCGCTCATCGTGAACAGTGGGTATGAACCCAAATTTTAAATATTCCTCCGAATATTGACGAGTTTTTTTCTTGCTTGCACCACTCATTTTACTATGGGCTATAATAAAAATAAGATCAATTAAAAACTAATATTAAAATATGTGTTAAAATATATTCAATGTGACATAGAGTAAACGTATACTAAAAATTCATATTTATTTAAATGTATATAACACATTTACTATACTACCACTCAAAATCAAAGGTATCAATCAAAAGGTATCTATATTTTTTCCACTTGACAAAATTTTCTGGAAAGTTATGCTTCTAAAATTAAAATTGCCGTGCATGCACTATTATAGCCCCAATAATATTTATAAAATATTAGTGCTTTCTAGCCCCGATGCAAGAAGTACTTAATAAAGAGTTTAATATTGATAAAAATCAAATCAAATACTTACCAATTATATCTATACTATATATATGTATATTTATTTATTTTTTAAAATTTATTTATTAAATTTAATGCAGTGACATTGATAAATCAGGGTCCATATGTTGAGATAAAACATCTCTAGATTATTTTGACATTTAATTGTGCTGTATACCCCTCCCCCAAAGTTAAATTGTCTTCTGTCACCTTCTATCTGGTTTTCTTTGTGCCCCTCCCCCAACCCCTCTCTCCTTCTTCATCCCATCCCCCCTCCCCCCACCCCCCACCCCCCACCCCTGTTGCCATCATATTCTTGTTCATGTCTCTGAGTCTCATTTTTATGTCCCTTCTGTGTATGGATTCATGTAGTTCTTAGTTTTTTTTTCTGATTTACTTATTTCACTCCGTATAATGTTATCAAGGTCCATCCATGTTATTGTAAATGATCCGATGTCATCATTTCTTATGGCTGAGTAGTACTCCATAGTATATATGTACCAAAGCTTTTTTTTTTTTTTTAATAAATTTTTATTAATGGTAATGGGATGACATTAATAAATCAGGGTACATATATTCAAAGAAAACATGTCTAGGTTATTTTGTCATCAAATTATGTTGCAAACCCCTCGCCCAAAGTCAGATTGTCCTCCGTCACCCTCTATCTAGTTCTCTGTGCCCCTCCCCCTCCCCCTAACTCTCTCCCTCCCTCCCTCCCATGTCCTCCCTCCCCCCCCCCCACCCTTGGTAACCACCACGCTCTTGTCCATGTCTCTTAGTCTCATTTTTATGTTCCACCAATGTATGGAATCATGTAGTTCTTGTTTTTTTCTGATTTACTTATTTCACTCCTTATAATGTTATCAAGATCCCACCATTTACTGTAAATGATCTGATGTCATCATTTCTTATGGCTGAGTAGTATTCCATAGTGTATATGTGCCACATCTTCTTTATCCAGTCTTCTATTGAAGGGCTTTTTGGTTGTTTCCATGTCTTGGCCACTGTGAACAGTGCTGCAATGAACATGGGGCTACATGTGTCTTCACGTCTCAATGTTTCTGAGGTTTTGGGGTATATACCCAGTAGAGGGATTGCTGGGTCATAAGGTAGTTCTATTTGCAGTTTTTGGAGGAACCACCATACTTTCCTCCATAATGGTTGTACTACTTTACAGTCCCACCAACAGTGAATGAGGGTTCCTTTTTCTCCACAGCCTCTCCAACATTTGCTATTACCCGTCTTGTTGATAATAGCTAATCTAACAGGAGTGAGGTGGTATCTCATTGTAGTTTTGATTTGCATTTCTCTAATAACTAATGAAGCTGAGCATCTTTTCATATATCTGTTGGCCATTTGTATCTCTTCCTGGGAGAAGTGTCTGTTCATGTCCTCTTCCCATTTTTTTATTGGATTGTTTGTTTGTTTGTTGTTGAGTTTTATGAGTTCTTTGTAAATTTTGGATATTAGGCCCTTAGCTGAGCTGTTGTTTGAAAATATCAGTTCCCATTTAGTTGGCTGTCTGTTTATTTTGATATCAGTTTCTCTTACTGAGCAAAAACTTTTAATTCTGATGTACTCCCATTCATTTATCTTTGCCTTCACTTCTCTTGCCATTGGAGTCAAGTTCATAAAATGTTCTTTAAAACCCAGGTCCATGATTTTAGTACCTATGTCTTCTTCTATGTACTTTATTGTTTCAGGTCTTATATTTAGGTCTTTGATCCATTTTGAATTAATTTTAGTACACGGGGACAGGATGTAGTCGAGTTTCATTCTTTTGCATGTGGCTTTCCAGTTTTCCCAACACCATTTGTTGAAGAGGCTTTCTTTTCTCCATTGTGTGTTGTTGGCCCCTTTATCAAAGATTATTTGACCATATATATGTGGTTTTATTTCTGGGCTTTCTATTCTGTTCCATTGGTCTGAGTGTCTATTTTTCTGCCAATACCATGCTGTTTTGATTATCGTGGCCCTATAATATAGTTTAAAGTCAGGTATTGTAATGCCCCCAGCTTCATTCTTTTTCCTTAGGATTGTTTTGGCTATTTGGGGTTTTTTATAGTTCCATATACATCTGATGATTTTTTGTTCCATTTCTTTAAAAAATCTCATAGGGATTTTGATGGGAATTGCATTAAATTTGTATATTGCTTTGGGTAATATGGCCATTTTGATTATATTTATTCTTCCTATCCAAGAACAAGGAATATTTTTCCATCTCATTGTATCTTTTTCGATTTCCCTTAACAATGCTTTGTAATTTTCATTATATAGGTCCTTTACGTTCTTTGTTATGTTTATTCCTAGGTATTTTATTTTTTTTGTTGCAATCGTGAAGGGGATTATTTTTTTGAGTTCGTTTTCTAATATTTCATTGTTGGCATATAGAAAGGCTATGGACTTTTGTATGTTAATTTTGTATCCTGCGACCTTACTGTATTGGTTTATTGTTTCTAATAATCTTTTTGTGGAGTCCTTCGGGTTTTCGATGTATAGGATCATATCATCAGCAAAAAGTGATACCTTTACTTCTTCTTTTCCAATATGGATGCCTTTTATTTCTTTGTCTTGTCTGATTGCTCTGGCCAGAACTTCTAGCACCACGTTGAATAAGAGTGGAGAGAGTGGACAACCCTGTCTTGTTCCTGATTTAAGGTAGAAAGTCCTCAGTTTTATGCCGTTTAATAGGATGTTGGCTGATGGTTTATCATATATGGCCTTTATCATGTTGAGATATTTTCCTTCTATACCCATTTTGTTGAGAGTCTTAAACATAAAATTGTGTTGTATTTTATCAAAAGCCTTTTCTGCATCTATTGATAACATCATGTGGTTTTTGTTCTTTGTTTTGTTGATATGGTGTATTACGTTAACCGTTTTGCGTATGTTGAACCATCCTTGAGATTCTGGGATGAATCCCACTTGATCATGATGTATTATTTTTTTAATATGTTGTTGTATTCGGTTTGCCAGTATTTTGTTTAGTATTTTAGCATCTGTATTCATTAGAGATATTGGTCTGTAGTTTTCTTTCTTTGTTCCATCCTTGCCAGGTTTTGGTATGAGGGTTATTTTGGCCTCATAAAATGTGTTTGGAAGTATTGCTTCTTCTTCAATTTTTTGGAAGACTTTGAGTAGAATAGGAACCAAGTCTTCTTTGAATGTTTGATAGAATTCACTAGTATAACCGTCTGGGCCTGGAATTTTATTTTTGGGGAGATTTTTAATAGTTTTTTCTATTTCCTCCCTGCTGATTGGTCTGTTTAGGCTTTCTGCTTCTTCATGACTCAGTCTAGGAAGGTTGTATTGTTCTAGGAATTTATCCATTTCTTCTAGATTGTTGTATTTGGTGGCATATAATTTTTCATAGTATTCTACAATAATTCTTTGTATATCTATGATGTCTGTGGTGATCTCTCCTCTTTCATTTTGGATTTTATTTATTTGAGTCCTGTGTCTTTTTTCCTTGGTAAGTCTTGCCAAGGGTTTGTCAATTTTGTTGATCTTTTCAAAGAACCAGCTCCTTGTTTTATTGATTTTTTCTATAGTTTTTCTGTTCTCTATTTCATTTATTTCTGCTCTGATTTTTATTATCTCCTTTCTTCGGCTGGTTTTGGGTTGTCTTTGTTCTTCTTTTTCTAGTTCCTTAAGGTGTGAAGTTAAGTGGTTTACTTCGGCTCTCTCTTGTTTGTTCATATAGGCCTGAAGTGATATGAACTTTCCTCTTATTACTGCTTTTGCTGCATCCCAGAGATTCTGATATGTCGTATTTTCATTTTCATTTGTCTGTATATATCTTTTGATTTCTGCACTTATTTCTTCTTTGACCCATTCATTTTTTAGAAGTATGTTGTTTAGTTTCCACATTTTTGTGGGTTTTTCCCCCTCTTTTTTGCAGTTGAATTCTAGTTTCAAGGCTTTATGATCAGAAAATATGCTTGGTACAATTTCAATTTTTCTAAATTTGCTGATATTGTCTTTGTGGCCCAACATATGGTCAATTCTTGAGAATGTTCCATGTACACTAGAGAAAAATGTATACTCTGTCGCTTTGGGATGAAGTGTCCTGTAGATGTCTATCATATCCAGGTGTTCTAGTATTTCGTTTAAGGCCACTATATCTTTATTGATTCTCTGTTTGGATGACCGATCTAGAGCCGTCAGCGGTGTATTGAGGTCTCCAAGTATGATTGTATTTTTGTTAGTTTTTGTTTTAAGGTCAATAAGTAGCTGTCTTATATATTTTGGTGCTCCTTGGTTTGGTGCATATATATTAAGGATTGTTATGTCTTCTTGATTCAACTTCCCCTTAATCATTATGAAATGACCATTTTTGTCTCTGAGTACTTTTTCTGTCTTGTAGTCAGCATTATTAGATATGAGTATTGCTACGCCTGCTTTTTTTTGGGTGTTGTTTGCTTGGAGTATTGTTTTCCAGCCTTTCACTTTGGATTTGTTTTTATCCTTGTTGCTTAGATGTGTTTCTTGTAGGCAGCATATAGTTGGATTTTCTTTTTTAATCCATTCTGCTACTCTGTGTCTTTTTATTGGTAAATTTAATCCATTTACATTTAGTGTAATTATTGACACTTGTGGGTTCCCTACTGCCATTTTATAAATTGCTTTTTGTTAGTTTTGTATC
This sequence comes from Saccopteryx bilineata, assembly GCF_036850765.1. Taxonomy (NCBI): domain Eukaryota; kingdom Metazoa; phylum Chordata; class Mammalia; order Chiroptera; family Emballonuridae; genus Saccopteryx; species Saccopteryx bilineata. The sequence goes on along the minus strand of NC_089491.1, from coordinate 105,094,192 downwards.
TAGTTTGATTCTTCTCTTTTGTTTTTCTATCATTTGTTTTTGTTTATTTGTGTTCCATACTTCTTTCCTCTGTTGCTACCTTTTTTAAGTCAAGTGTTTTTGTGGTGGTTTTTTAAAGGGTGGTTACCATTAAGTAATGAAAAGGGTACCTACCATATTCATTGTAGTACCCTATCTTATAAGTATTTCTGCACTTCATCATCCTTTGCTACTGTTAATCTCCATCCTCTCCCCCCTTTTTTTCCTTTGTTGTCACAGTTTAAATTTGGTTTTATTGTGTTCTTGGTGGAGCTGTTACTTGTGGTGTTATTTTCTTTTGTTCTTTGAATCTGGTTGGAAAACCCCCTTTAGTATTTCCTGGAGTGGGGGCTTTCTGTTGATAAATTCTCTCATCTTTTCTGTATTTGTGAATGTTTTTATATCTCCTTCATACTTGAAGGATAGCTTTGATGGGTATAGTATTCTTGGCTGAAAGTTCCTCTCTTTCAGGGCTTTAAATATTGGGGTCCATTCTCTTCTAGCTTGTAGAGTTTCTGCTGAGAAATCTGATGATAATCTAATAGGCCTTCCTTTATATGTTGTACTCTTCTTTTCCCTGGCTGCCTTGAGAATTTTTTCTTTGTCATTGGTTTGTGTCATCTTTATTATGATGTGCCTTGGAGTGGGTTTGTTGGGGTTAAGAAAACTTGGTGTTCTGTTTGCTTCTTGAATTTGAGGCTTTAGTTCCTTCCACAGGCTTGGGAAGTTCTCGTCTATTATTTGTTTGAGTATATTCTCCATTCCATTTTCTTTCTCTTCTCCCTCTGATATACCTATTATTCTTATGTTATTCTTTCTGATGGAGTCAGACAATTCCTGTAGGGCTTTCTCGTTTTTTATTATTTTTGAGTCTCTTTCTTTTTCTCTCTGTTGTGCCTCAAGTTGTTTGTCTTCTATTTCACTAATCCTATCTTCAATCTGGGCTGTTCTGTTAGCTAAGCTCGTTTCCTCGTTTTTCAGCTCGTGAATTGAGTTTTTCATTTCTGTTTGATTTGTTTTTATAGTTTCAATTTTCTTGGTAATATATTCTTTGTGTTCATTGAGTTGTTTTCTCATCTCCCTATATTGCCTTTCTGTGTTTTCTTGTATCTCTCTGAGTATTTTTAAGATTTCTATTTTAAATTCTCTGTCATTTAGCTCCAAAGCTTCCAATATGTTAAGTCTTTTCTTCATAGATTTTTCCACATCTATTTGTGTTACCTCTCTTTCTTTTGTACCCATAATATTCGATTTCCTCTTTCTTATCGGCATCTGAGGGTGGTCTTATTGATAGCACTAATTAGAATTAATAAAGAGTAAAAAGTAAAAAAAAAAAAAAAAAAAAAAGGTAAAACACCCCACAAAAAAAAAAGCAGTAATAATTTATTATTTCCCCCTTTTTTTCTCTCTTCTCTTTCCCTCCTCTCCCCTCCTCAGGGAAATATCATGCCTATAATGGAGGGCCTGATTTGGGGTGAAGAGTTCAAGGGGCAAAAAAAAGGAAGTAGGGGCCTACTAAATGCAAAAAAAAAAAAAAAAAAAAGGAAGAAAATCTTAGACAAGCATAAGATGATTTGCTTGTAAGTGATAGTCAAATAAGAGATATAATGAGAGGGATAAGAGGGAACCAGAAAAAAGGACCAAAAAAGAATAATAAAGAAGAAAAAATAAAAATAATAAGTAAAAATCTGTTTTATTAAGTGGAGCGAAGACTAAATACAATGGAGACCTTGGGTTGGGAGGACCCAAAATGCCACAAAAATAAACAAACAAGAAAAAATAAAAAAAAATAAAAACAAAAGCAAAAAAGAGAAATAAAGCCAAAAAAAGCCTTGAGTCCCAAATTAACTTATTTGTTCGTGATTGAGGATTATATGGGATGAAAGTAAAATGAGAAAAGAAAAAACAAATAGAAAGGAAAAAATAAGAAAAAGAGAACAACGAAGGGAGAAATAAAATAGGAAGAGAAAAAAACAAAATAAAGCAAGACAAAAAAAACAAAAAAACAAAAGAGGAGAGAGTGAGAGTTAAGTGTTTTGGAGTATAACCTTAAAGGAGGGTGAGGATGAAGAAGAAAAATAAAATGCAACACTCATGGGTAGTGTAGTTCAAGAAAGGGGAAGCATGAGATGGGCAGAGAATAGAAGGACCGAGGTGGAGGATATAAAGGCAAAAAGATAGAAGAAACAAACAACAACAACAACAACAAAAAATTAGTGGATCAAGTTGTAAAGTCTGTGAGTTTTTCTTGATTTTGAGAGGTTAACTTCTTCCTTTTTCTTTTCTCTCCCTCTTCCTGGTCGGTGACTCTGTACCCCAGGCTCTGCCCCTGTGTCACTCTTAGGTAGGGATTTGCAGTTGATGGGATTCTATGGCAATGTCATATAATTGGCTTTAGTCTTGCTGGAAGTAAAGGCTTGTTGGCGTTTGCAGGGTCCAACGATGAGAGAGTTTGCTTTCCTGGATTCTCTCTCCTAGTCCCCCCTTTCTGAATTAGCAGCCTGGTGATCCAGCTATAAGGCTGCAACTGCTTCTGCCTGGGGAGTAAGAGGCTCAAAGAGCTGGGAAATCCCCACTCTATCCCCACTCAGTGCAAGGCTTTACCAAAGCTTTATAATCCACTCGTCCTCTGACGGACACTTGGGTTGTTTCCAGATCTTCGCTATTGTGAACAATGCTGCCACAAACATGGGGGTGCATTTCTTTTTTTGGAGCCATTCTATGGTGTCCTTGGGGTATATTCCTAAAAGTGGGATAGCTGGGTCAAAAGGCAGTTCGATTTTCAGTTTTTTGAGGAATCTCCATACTGTTTTCCACAGTGGCTGCACCAGTCTGCATTCCCACCAGCAGTGCAGGAGGGTTCCCTTTTCTCCACATCCTCACCAGCACTTATTCTGTGTTGTTTTGTTGATGAGCGCCATTCTGACTGGTGTGAGGTGATATCTCATTGTGGTTTTAATTTGCATTTCTCTAATGATTAGTGATGTTGAGCATTTTTTCATATACCTGTTGGCCATCATATGTCCTCTTTGGAGAAGTGTCTATTCATCTCTTTTGCCCATTTTTGGATTGGATTGTTTGTCTTCCTGGTGTTGAGATTTACGAGTTCTTTATAAATTTTGGTTATTAACCCCTTATCAGACATATTGTCAAATATGTTCTCCCATTGTGTAGTTTGTCTTTTTATTCTGTTCTTGTTGTCTTTAGCTGTGCAAAAGCTTTTTAGTTTGATATAGTCCCATTTGTTTATCCTGTCTTTTATTTCACTTCCCCGTGGAGATAAATCATCAAATATATTGCTCCAAGAGATGTTGGATAGCTTACTGCCTATGTTTTCTTCTAAGATGCTTATGGTTTCACGGCCTACATTTAAGTCTTTTATCCATTTTGAGTTTATTTTTGTGAGTGGTGTAAACTGGTGATCTAGTTTCATTTTTTTGCAGGTAGCTGTCCAATTTTCCCAACACCATTTGTTAAAGAGGCTGTCTTTACTCCATTGTATTTCCTTGCCTCCTTTGTCAAATATCAGTTGTCCATAGAACTGTGGGTTTATTTCTGGGTTCTCTGTTCTGTTCATTGATCTATATGCCTGTTCTTATGCCAGTACCAGGCTGTTTTGAGTACAATGGCCTTGTAGTATAACTTGATATCAGGAAGTGTGATACCTTCCACTTTATTCTTTTTTTTCAAGATTGCTGAGGCTATTCGTGTCCTCTTTTGGTTCCATATAAATTTTTGGAATATGTGTTCTATATCTTTGAAGTATGTCATTGGTATTTTAATTGGTATTGCATTGAATTTATAGATTGCTTTGGGTAATATAGACATTTTAATGATGTTTATTCTTCCTAACCATGAACACGGTATGGTATATGCTTCCACTTGTTTGTATCTTCCTTGATTTCTTTTATCAATGCTTTGTAATTTTCTGAGTACAAGTCTTTAGTCTCCTTGGTTAAGTTTATTCTTAGGTACTTTATTTTTTTGGTTGTAATTGTGAAGGGGATTGTTTCCTTAATTTCTCTTTCTCACTGTTCATTGTTGGTGTATAAAAATGCCTCTGATTTCTGAGTATTGATTTTATATCCTGCCACATTGCTGAATTCATTTATCAGGTCCAGTAGCTTTTTGACTGAGACTTTAGGGTTTTCTATATACAATATCATATCATCTGCAAATAATGATAGTTTTACTTCTTCTTTTCCCACTTGAATTCCTTTTATTTCTTTTTCTTGTCTGATAGCTGTGGCTAGGACTTCCAAGGCCATGTTAAATAAGAGTGGTGAAAGGAGGCACCCCTGCCTTGTTCCTGATCTTAAGGGTATTGCTTTTAATTTTTGCCCATTGAGTATGATATTGGCTGTGGGTTTCTCATAGATGGCTTTTATCATGTTGAGGTATGTACCCTGTATTCCCACTTTGCTGAGAGTTTTGATCATGAATGGGTGCTGGATTTTATCAAATGCTTTTTCTGCATCTATTGAAATTATCATATGGGTTTTCTCCTCCTTTTTGTTTATGTGATGAATCACATTGATTGATTTACGAATATTGTACCATCCTTGCCTCCCCAGAATAAATCCCACTTGATCATGGTGTATGATTTTTTCCATATATTGTTGGATCTGGTTTGCTAATATTTTGTTGAAGATTTTAGCATCTATATTCATCAGAGATATTGGCCTATAATTTTCTTTCTTTGTGTTGTCTTTACCTGGTTTTGGAATCAGAATTATGCTCGCCTCATAAAAGGAGCTTGGAAGTCTTCCTTCCTCTTGAATTTTTTGAAATAGTTTGAGAAGGATAGGAGTTAGTTCTTTGAATATTTTGTAGAATTCTGTTGTGAACCATCGGGCCCTGGACTTTTCTTTGTTGGGAGTTTTTTGATAACTGTTTCGATCTCCTTTGTTGTAAACGGTCTGTTTAGGTTTTCTGATTCTTCCAGATTGATTTTTGGAAGATCGTATGTTTCAAGGTATTTTTCCATTTCATCTAGGTTGTCTAGTTTTTTGGCATACAGTTCTTCATAGTATTTTCTTATAATATTTTGTATTTCTGTTATGTCAGTTGTTATTTCTCCTCTCTCATTTCTAATTTTATTTATTTGAGTCCTCTCTCTCTTTTTCTTGGTGAGTCTAGTTAAAGGTTCATCAATCTTGTTTACCTTTTCAGAGAACCAGCTCCTAGTTTCATTGATCTTCTGTATTGTTTCTTTAGCCTCTATGTCATTTATTTCTGCTCTGATTTTTATTATTTCCTTCCTTCTACTACATTTGGGCTTTACTTGCTATTCTTTTTCTAATTCTTTTAGATGCAGGGTTAAGTTGTTTATTTGAGCTTTTTCTAGCTTCTGAAAGTGTGCCTGTAGTGCTATGAACTTCCCTCTCAGCACTGCTTTTGCTGTGTCCCATAAATTTTGAGTTGTTGTATACTCATTGTCATTCGTTTCTAGGAATTTTTTTATTTCTTCTTTGATCTCATTCTTAATCCATTCATTATTTAACAACCTGCTATTTAGTTTCCATGTGTTTGATAATTTTTGAGCTTTTCTGTTGTGATTCATTTCTAGTTTCATGCCGTTGTGATCGGAGAAAGTGCTTGATATGATTTCAGTCTTCTTAAATTTGTTGAGAGCACTTTTGTGCCCTAACATGTGGTCTATCCTAGAGAATGTACCATGAGCACTTGAAAAGAATGTATATTCTGCTGCTTTAGGGTGAAAGGTTCTGAAGATATCTATTAAATCGAGTTGATCTAGTGTTTCCAATAAGTCTGCTGTTTCTTTGTTAATTTTCTTTCTTGAGGATCTATCTAATGATGTTAGTGGGGTATTGAAAACCCCTACTATTATAGTATTGCTGTTGATCTTGCCCTTTAAATCCATCAAAGTCTGCTTTATGTATTTAGGTGCTCCTATATTAGGTGCATAGATATTTATAATAGTTATATCTTCCTGTTAGATTACTCCCTTTATCATTATGTAGTGGCCTTCTTTATCTCTTACTATATCCTTTGTTTTAAAGTCCAATTTGTCTGATATAAGTATTGCTACCCCAGCTTTTTTTTCATTTCCGTTTGCATGAAACGTTTTTTTCCATCCTTTTACCTTCAATCTATGTGTGTCTTTTGTTTGAAGGTGTGTCTCTTGTAGACAACATATGTATGGGTCCTGTTTTCTTATCCACGCAGCTACCCTATGTCTTTTGATTGGATCATTTAATCTATTTACATTTAAGGTTATTATTGATATGTAGTTGTTTATTGCCATATTCTTCTTTAAAGGTGTCTTCCTTTTTTTTTTTTTTTTTTGCTGTATTCTTTTCCCACTTTGATCTGTTTACACCAGGCCCCTTAATATTTCCTGCAGCATTGGTTTGGTTGTAATGAATTCCTTGAGTTGTTTTTTGTCTGGGAAGCTTTTTATTTCTCCTTTGATTTTAAACGATAGCCTTGCTGGATAAAGTAGTCTTGGTTGTAGGTTCTTGTTCTGCATTACTTTGAATATTTCTTGCCATTCCCTTCTGGCCTCACGTGTTTCTGTTGAGAAGTCAGATGTCATCCTTATGGGGGCTCCTTTGTAGGTGATAACTTTTTTTTCTCTTGCAGCTTTTAATATTTTCTCTTTATCGCTTAGCTTTGGTATTTTAATTATGATGTGTCTTGCTGTAGGTTTCTTTGGGTTTCTCTTTAATAGAGTCCTCTGTGCTTCTTGGATTTGTGAGAGTTTCTCTTGCATTAATTTAGGGAAGTTTTCAGCTATGATATGATTGAACAAAATCTCTATCCCTTGTTATTTTTCTTCTTCTTCAGGAACCCCTATGATGCAGATGTTATTTCTCTTCATGTTGTCACAGAGCTCTCTAAGAGTTTCCTCTGACTTTTTGAGTCTTTTTTTCTCTTTTCTTCTCTGCTTTCATGCCTTCATTCCAGTTGTCCTCTATCTCGCTGATTCGGTCCTCTGCTCTATTTATCCTGTTTTTAATTCCTTCCATTGTGGTCTTTATTTCTGATATTGTATTTGTCCTCTCCATCTGATTCTTTTTTATACTTGCTATTTCTTTATTTAGGTTTTCAAACTGCCCCTCCATTGTTGTTCTAAGATCCCTAAGCATCCTTACAATCATTATTTTGAACTCCGCATCTGGAAGTTTGATTATTTCCATATCACTCAGTTCATCTCTCGAAGGTGTCTCTTGTGGTTTTATTTGGATTGCACTCCTTTGTCTTCTCATCCTCTTTTTTTGTTTGTTTGTTTTATTTGTAGAGTTGGTTGAGTCTAGGCTTGGTGTTGTCTGCCTCCAGTTTTCAGTTGTGTTATTTCTAGGTCTTCTTGGGTTGGTATCAGCTGTTATCTGTAATCCACTTTCGGATTTGGGCAGCTTTGAAGTCTTGATTTGTTTGTTTTCTTAACAGGTGATAGTCTTGTTTACTGATCTCAGCAGGGGGCTTCCTTGAAACTGTATTCAGGAATGCGGTGGGTGTAACCTGAGACTCTGAAGGCCTCTTTAGCCAGCTAGGTTCTCTCGGGGCAGGGTGTTTTCTTAGCTTCAGTAGGGGGAGGTGTATCTCAGATCTCCATGGAGACCTGAGTTACTGCCCCTCCTCCCCACTTCTTGTTTTCAGCTGTGTCTTGTTGTGCCGATTGGAGCTGGAGAGATGTCTGGAGGTCTCTGATCTGGAAGCACTTCAGCTCTGTTTTGTGAAAGGTTCAGTCCCTCCCCCAGCTATGACCGCCTCCAGCATAATGAGTCAGCCCTTTTAGCTCCTCTCCTGCATTCCTTATCCCCTCACAGTCTGTCCCTTTCCCTGTCCTCTCCACCTGGGAGATAAGCTGGTCCTTTCAATGCACCTTGCTCCCTGGTTGCCAGGCAAGTGGCTGTGAGCAGTAGTTTCTGCTCCCCTCCCTCCGAGATCCTCTCTGGGCTCTCAGCCCCACCCCCCCTGTTCCGGCAAGCAGAGGAGGTTCAGGGGCTCCCTACCAGGATTTCTGTGATTTCCTCTTTGCTCCTTGGTTTTTGAGAGCCGTTCTTGCAGTTCAGAGTTGGTTTTTCATGCTGATTTTTCCTAAATTGATTTGTATTCCAGTTTGGTGGTGAGAGCTGGGCGTCTGTGCATCTGCCTACTCCGCTGCCATCTTTCTTCACCCTCCTATGTATATTTATTAAATCAATGAGCTTTTACAACAGTTTTGACTGACACTTATTTCAAACTAACACCAACTGAATGATGTGAAACACTATAGAAGTTGCGATGGGCCAATTAGGTGAGAATAATTGCGTTGTTTAGCGAGTTTTTAAAATGTCTGGGGTTCCCCATGGCAGATGGCACGCTCCACGGTGAACCCAGGAGAAAGTTTACTTGACGACGCCAATCACCCAGTTGATATTTTGGTCTCATCAAACGAAATTATACTTAATAATTATTTACCACAATTATTTAAGAATTGCATTTTTTGTTAAATTTGGCACTGATATCTAGCATTGCATTTAAATGGCCCGGGGCGAAAGAGTTAAAGTCGTGTAGAGTCCATTTTCAAATTGCCCCCCTTAACTATCAAATTGCCCCCCTGTGGGGCATGGGCCCCACGTTGGGAAACACTGGTCTAAATGAAACCTTTCTAGCTAAAAACAGTTTAAGGTGGGTAGTCATATCCTAGAGAAGAGTTCTCTCTCAACAAATGTCAGTGCTTACTTTTACTCAAGCCCATCTGTTGTCCTTTGCATCTACAATACTGTACCCTATAACATGCCTTTGGAATGTGAGGGTTGTCTTTTTTTTTTTTTTCTGTCAGGCCAGACACTGGAGCAGCAGCCAACAGTACCCATCATTGTTATTGTTATTGCTATGTAAAGCATTAAATGCTAACTGTCTTGTTCCTGCCTATATAAAAAAATTTTCAGCATATACACTGTTACTTTCTATCTAATCCCCAAAAATTTCCTACTTTGCCTTCTTTCACTTCCCTAATCTATCACCAGTCAATTTAATGTAACTCCCTTATGTCTTTCCCTTTGATTCTGATGTATAAAATAAGTGCTGAAACCACCATTTTCCAGAGCACTTTCTCAATTCATTGAGACTGCTTCCCAGCAAGTGTCTACAGTTGGGCTCAGATAAACTCATAAAAAATTCTTACTGGTTTGAAAGTTGTTTTAAGTTGACAGTAGATCTGAATAATAAATTGTAAATCCAGTATTCACAGCCGCCTGGCCAACGCAGGTTCAAGTTTGATTCAGATCAATTGTAAAGAAGCAACTGAAGTGAAAAGTGGTGGTCCATTTTCCTTTATTCTAGACTCACACTTGGCAAGCAAGTAAAAACATACAGCGAGAAAACACTTCCCTTTCCATTCAAGGCTCCCAAAGCCACCCACTCATCTGAGTTTTCCTAGAATCAAAGGCTTCTACCTTACCAGTCTTATTCACCTCTGTTCCCTATCTCCTTCTCCTCCATAAACTGGCTTCTCCTTCCCCATTCCACCATTTTGGCTGCCTCCTCCACATGGCCTCCCTGCCCTGCCTCCATGCTCTCTTCCTCTCTACATGAAGGTGCCCACTCTTCCCGTGGCCTCCTAGCTCCTCTTTTAAAACCTTTTGGCACAAAAGCCCTCCCCCAACACACATTAGCATAACCACGCCTATCCAATCAAGAAGGGCAACTAGCTGTATCACGTGATGGCAGCAGCCATCTTTAACAATGAGGGTGAGAAAAAATACCTTTATCTGCCCAACATAAATACTATTAACCAACTTGGCCCAGTAGATACTTAACAAACACTATCAAGAATGGCACAATGTGCATTCGTTTTTATTGTACAGGGAACACTTACCAAGATAAGATATATGCCAAACAGTAAAATGTTTCTAAATAAATTTCTAAGCATTAAAAGCTTACAGAATTTGTCTTTTCTTACAGAATATGTCTTTTCTCACAGAACATGTCTTTTACTACAATGTAACCAAGTAGATATTTAAAATTTTGATTTATAAAAAATTTCCAAATATTTTAAAATTAAATACACTTTTAAGTAATCCACGTGTTAAAGCAGAAATATTTCTATATAAAGTCATTTCAAACTATAAAAAATATCAAAATTTGTGGGGTGAAACTAATTCAGCAGTTAAAGTAAAATTTGTAACTTTTAATGCTTTTATTGGAAAACAAGAAAAATTTAAAATAAAAGATGTATGTGTTAACTTTGGAAGCTAGAAAAATATTAATTAAACATACTGGGAAAGAAATGAACAAATAAAGGTAAAAATAGAAATCAATAAGATAGAAATGATACAAACAATAGAGAAGGTTCATAAATTAAGATTGCTGGGAAGCATTAATATTCATAAATCTATAACAAATCAAATAAAAATAGAGAATACAAATGAACAATATCAGAGAAGAAAGAAGGAAACATCACTGCAGCTTCTACAGATAACTTAAATATAATAAGGGAATATAATGAACAACTTTATGCCAATAAGTTTGTTATTAGATAATATAGAAGCAGATTTCAAAGACTACAATTTATTGAAACTATTTGCTAAAGAAATACAATATTGATATGTTTTCAAATTTATTGAAGAGATTAACTTTTACTAAACTTCTCTTTACATGAAAACTTTAGTTCAGATGTCTTTATCAAGTTAATTTTACCAAGCATTTAAAATAGAAATACAGCAGTATTTCATAAAGCATTTTACAAAAGGAGAAGTAGGTAATCCCTCCCAACATAAATAAGGTCAACATACTCCTCAGACCAGACTGATAAAGACATTGAAAAATTATAAACAATATTCTTTACGAGGATAGAATAAAAAATCATTAAGAAAATATTAGATAATTGAGTTAAATTACATAAATTAATAATATAGCCAATATGACTTAACCTCATGAATGCAAGTTTTGTTCAATAGAAAAATTCAGACATGATGTGTAGTTTACTACATTTACAGCATGAAGGAGAAAACTCATATGATCTACTTGTATACCTGTGACAAAATGCAATCTCTCAATGATGTATGCTCTTATTACAATTAGAAGGAGAATTTCTGTTTTATATAGGACATCTTCAACTGTCCTTCTGCTACATAATATTTAAGAGTAAAATATAAAATACTTTCTACCAATGATTGACTAAAAACAAAGATGTCTACTATCACCGCTTTCATTCCTTATTTTATTTAATGTCCTAGGTACTGCACTAAATCAAGTAAAAAAAGGAAACATAAATGGATAAATTAAAACTCTCTATGCAAATAGATGACATTATTTATGTAGCACGTCACATGGAGTCTATCAAATACTACGAGAATTAAGAAATCAAATTAGCAAACCCACAGGATAGGACAACAGTAAAACATGTGTTTTTATATACTATAACTAAGAAATGGAAAATCAAGTAAAAATATAGAAGAATTTCCAGTAAAATAAAAAGATGTAAAGTTTGGAGGATTAGGTTAAACAAATGATGTGCAGAACCTGTAAACTGAAAACTACTAAGCATTGCTAAGAAAAATGAAAGAAAAGTATATAAAGAAAGCTATGGATTAATTTCATAGGTTGAGAAACTCAACATTATCATGATGGGTAGTCTCTTTAAATCCAGCTGAGGAATCAAGACAATAAAAATAAAAAATCCAGCAAAAACTTTTTATCCTTTTGGTAGAAAATAAAAAATAATTTTAAATTTACATAGAGTACTTTAACTGCCTAATTAAATTTACTCTATGAAAAGACATAAAATTAATGTAATAGAATAGATATTTCAGAAATAAACCCACATATATATTGTTAATTGACTTTCTACAAAGTTACTTATGTATATAGTTCATTGGGAGAAAATATAATTTTTAGCAAGTAATGTGAAGACACTGGATATCTGCATTAAAAAATAACCCCCCATTTACTGTTTTACATAGAATATTCTCACTGTGGTTAATAGAAATAAGAGCATGACCTTGGAGATGGCAGGTTTCTTAGGTCATATAAGAAACAAAACATTAAGAAAATAACAAATTGAATTTTGGCATTGTTAAATATCTACTCTTTAAAAAACATTCTACTTATATTTTAGGATTCTATTTATATCATTTATAATGTGTTTATCTTATATATATTATTTTGAATAGCCAAAGCTTAAAACAACACAAATTTTAATCAACAGAGAAGTAAGTAAATTGTGTTATATTGATATAATGTAATACTACTCAACAATAAAGGGGTGAACAACTGACACAATAAGAAGAATATAACAATATGGATGAAATCTCTAAACTATGCTTCAGGCTAGAAGCCAGACACAAAGAGTACATACTGTACGATGGAGGTGGGCAAAATTCTTCTGTACTAATTGTTAAGTGTTTTAGGTTTTCTGTGCCATATGGTATCCATCACAACTTCTCAACTCTGCCACTGTAGCATGAAATCAGTGATAAACATGATTTATATAAATGAGTGTAGCTATGTTCTAATAGAACTTTGTTTTAAAAAATAGCCGCCAAGCTGGATTTCTCCCATGAGCCATAGTTTACCAACCTGTGCAGTATGATTTTATTTATATGAAGTTCTAGAACAGGCGAAACTAATCCAAAGTGATATATTCAAAATAGTGGTACCCTAAGGTGGGGAGCAGGAGAGCAAATTGATTGCAAAGAGGCAGGGGAGAATTTTCTGGTGTGAAGTAAATGTTTTGTGTCTTGATTGAAGGGGTGGTCACACAAAGTACAAACTTGTCAAAGATTATTAACTTATTTTATGTAGAAAGAAAAGCATATGCAGAGGTGTAGAGACAAGAAAAAATATGGAGGTACAGGCAATCTTAAGAAAGTTTGCATTGCTTGACCTGTGGTGGCGCAGTGGATAAAGCGTCAACCTGGAAACGCTGAGGTTGCCGGTTCAAAACCCTGGGCTTGCCTGGTCAAGGCACATATGGGAGTTGATGCTTCCTGCTCCTCCCCCCTTCTCTCTCTCTCTCTCCTCTCTCCTCTCTCCTCTCTATAATGAATAAATAAAATCTTAAAAAACAAAAAACAAACAAAAAAAACATTTAAAAAAAAAAAGAAAGTTTGCATTACTGGAGCTCCAACTAGAAGACATAGAAAGCAAGGGTCTAAACTTAGAAAGATTTGAGAACTGGTTGTGTGTCCTGGAGACTTTAATAGTGAATGGTTTGTAGTATATACCATATTAGTGTGTATGGACTGTTATGTATCATATTAATATCCCTTTCAATTTATTAGGTTTAATTTCAAACTTTTGCTGATTTAGTTAGGTCTATAGCTGGATATGAAGTTAGTATTCAATGTTAGTTTCTAGAAGACCCAAAACTATTTATGCCAAATATCTCCACATTCCCAGGCAAAGGTAGAATAACTCAACAGGTCTTGGAAAGGAGTGGTGAGTAAAATATGTGTGGTAATCCTCAACTCATCTACTTAAGTATATTGAAGTGTAGGTGTAGACATGACCAAACTTGGGGGAAGAATTTCTTTGGAAAGAGTTGCTAGAATGCTATTGACCACCCTTCCCCCATCTTAAAGAGGCCATTTTTCATCTCATTTAAACTTAAAGGGGATTTAAGAAGACAGGTTGAAGAACTTCACCTGAGTCTCCAATAATTGTAGGTTGCCAAGAAGAAAGTTCTCTACCCAAACCTTAGAAAAACTAGAGGCAAAAGTGATGATGGCTGGGTATTTGTTCTGATAATAGAATAGTGAGGAAATACCACACATGTATATTATTCTAGGCCAAGGATGATTCTGTGTTTATCAGGTTAAAAAAAAAAGTAAGACTTTGTTCAAGAAGAATGAAGTGCCCCAAAATATAGTGCCCTTATAGAATTGCACAAAGGGCACATACCCACAGAAGAAGATCCTAGGTTGAGGCAACTGCTAGTGAGAATACCCAGTTGCAAATATACTATTTCAGGGCAAAAACTTTCCCTGACTAATTTTATTAGATCCTTCATAAGCCAAACAATTGGATCAGGGCAGAAGAATAAATTATTTTTATATAGAGCTTCCCAATTTAGGTGTACTTGGTAATTGGCCTTTTTTTTTTTTTTTTTCAGATCACCACTTTTATAAAGTTTGAATAGTTATAGGATGGGAAATTTCAAAAATACATAAAGTCTGCATATTACTAACCTAGAGTCTGGAATGATTTAAAATATTTCCTTTGATATGATTTCCAAATTCTATATAAAAGTGAAGTAACAATACAGAAATAAAACATGGTGTGGCATGTCTAGAACTTTTATAACTAGCCTGACTTTGAAACTGAGTGAAATGAGTAGGAGATCAAAGCTTTAATGACTTCAGTGTTTCTCTTAACCTTTTTTCTTTTGAAAATGTTGGTGTTCTATAAGGAAACTAAAACAATCTACACTTTAAAACAAAATCGTATTTAGGCAAGTATATAATATTGGTTATCTTATAGTAGTAATTCATAGGTACTATGAGATAGAATTCTATTTCTTTTCATTTAAAATTTTATTACAATTGTCGAAATAGTTTAGAAACACCCCTGTGCTGGGGTAGAAACAGAAGTGCAACAATTCTGAATATGATAATATTAAAGCATATTAGTAACTGAAAGTTTATAGAAGAATATTCTTAAGTGGGATATGATGAATGTTTGGAAAAATATGATGTTTTGATAGAGCAAAAAATTATCAAGTACCTTTTTTGCCCTGGGGATAACATTTTTTGTTTCATTTTAACACAGTAGATTTTGTGTCTAAGAGGAATTACTGGCAATGGGTAACCCCCAAAAATTGAAATAAAAATTCAAATTGGTTTGGCTTTGTAAAATATCTTGATTTGGATTTTATAATACATTTATATTCCTGTATGTTTTTTTGTGGGGGTCATTTCTAATAAGATTGCATTCTTTGGGCATGGGCATACTGAAATAATTATGAATGGGTGATTAGATTACAGTGTGTCCATAAAGTCATGGTGCACTTTTGACCATTCACAGGAAAGCAACAAAAGACAATAGAAATGTGAAACCTGCACCAAATAAAAGGAAAACCCTCCCAGTTTCTGTAGGATGATGTGGCAGCATGTGCGTATGTGCAGATGGTGAGGTAACACCGTGTATACAGTGGAGCAGCCTACTACCATGTCAGTTGAGATGTGGACGGTACAGAGGAAAGTTCAATGTGTTCTGTGGCTCTCTAAATTCGAATCCATGACCAAAGTGCAACGTGAATATCGGTGGGTTTATAACAAAGTGCCACCACATAGGAATAACATTACTCAGTGGGATAAGCAGTTGAAGGAAACCAGCAGTTTGGTGGAGAAACCCCGTTCTGGTAGGCCATCAGTCAGTGATGAGTCTGTAGAGGCTATACGGGATAGCTACCTAAGGAGCCCTAAAAATCTGCGTGTGAGCCCACATCGAACTGCACTGAATAGGTATGAAACTGGGAGAGTTTTCATTTTATTTGGTGCAGATTTCACATTTCTATCATCTTTTGTTGCTTTCCTGTGACTGGTCAAAAGTGCACTATGACTTTATGGACATACTGTATAATTTTTCACTAGGCCTCTTTCATAAAGCTGCTAGCTCAGGTCTTCAGCTGAACTCAATTACTTCTGTTACTTCAATCACTCTGTTCTTCTGTTATTCCCATTGGCCCTCAAACTTGAGCATGTATCAGAATCACCTGGAGAGCTTGTTAAAACACAGAAAGTGAGGTCTACCTGAGGAGCAACTGATTTTGTAGATGAGGGGTAGAGCCCAGTGATTGTGTGGCCGACAGTTCCTAGATGATGCTGATAGAGTAGCGTGAGAATCCCTGGTCTATATTACCTCATTTGTATTCCTGTATCCTCCTCTCTTCAAACCTGAAGGTACCTACTTCTCAAGTTGGTGATTTGGAATCATCAATTTTTCATCTCTAGGACTGATGGAAGTCTAAGTAGGAAATGTAAAATAATCCAGTCCTCAGAAGTCAATACCAGTCCACCACACTTCTAAATTTTGCTACAATTGTGCTCCAGTTTTAAAGGTAAATTTACAATTCCTTTCAAGTGTAGCACTTGTCTTACTTTACAATCTTCTTAGTGTCTTTATTTTGTTCCAAACAACAGTCTCCCAGTGCATCTCCTGCCATCATTCTCTTTTTTTTTCTAATAGATTTTATTGATTTTACCCAGATGAATTTTCTGAAACACTGTTTTGCCTACACTACTACTTCCTGAGTGATAAAATGACATATCTGAAAGTTTTAAAAATTCTAATGGGTCACTTAAGTTGTTGTTATGCTTAAAATCCTACAGTTACTCCCATTGCTTTGAAATATAACCAATTATTGACCTATAAGCTAGGAAGCTAATTTTTTTTTCCAAAGTGTATCCCATCTTTTATTATATCTAGTTGGTCTTGTCATTGTTCATGTTCTCTCCACCACCCTTGATTCTATACTAATGAGTTTAGATTATTGACTCATTCACAATAGAACTAAGGTTTGGAAATCTGGGAGAAAAACAAACCTCTATATTCTGATTATAAAATTTAAGTCTCCCTCTATTTTGCCTTTGACCTATCGAATTCTCACTTTCTGTTCTCTAGAGTTTGGGTTTGCATTCTCCAGTAGACAAACTTCTAAATCATACACCATATTTTGCTGCATGAAATTCACTCTTAAATTTAATTCTTTAATTTACCTAAGCTTCACCTTTCCTTTAAACTACTGAACAATCCTCTACCCTGTGGACCCTGTGGAGTTTTTCCTGAGCTTCCCAAACTTCTAAAATGTCTCCCTCCACAGCTTTGCTCTTCTCCTACAACCCTTCCAGACTTAGCATCTCTATTCCTTGCACTTATCAGAGTATAACTTTACACTCTATACAAGTAACACATTTGTGGCTTCTTTTGAAGTTAATGTGTTTTTATAAATGTTTGGTAATGATTTAAAAATTATTCTAAGAAAATAAAGCAGCAATGACTCAGCATCATTGGAAACAGAATTAGTACTGAAAATTTGGGCTTTTGTATTTAAAGTTAGTTCTTAGTCAGTGCAGTAGTAATTTTGAAATGAAAAAAGACTAAAAGAATGACCTCTGCCAGGATTCTCCTATTTTCTCAGAGAATGTGTGTGTGTTAATGTGGTTTGATTATCCTGATATCAATATATCAAGCTGGTGATATCTGAAACAGGCATGATACCTTACCACTACCTTATTTGTGAATTTCTCAGGCTAATATTACAGGAATGACAACTAATGAATATATTGTTTGCAATTTCTTGGAATACAGTAAAGAGTTTTACTTGTGGTGTGCGTATGTCTTTTATTTTTCTTCTAATCACATCACTTCTGTATGTGGAACTGATAATTATTTTATTTTAAATGGTTATGTGTTATTTTTTAGTTTATACATTCTTAAATATTTATATATCACTAAAACACTAAAATTAGTTAATTTAATTTAAACTTATGGGTAAAATTTTTATCTTATTTTTATTAATTTTAATGCAGTGACATTGATAAATCAGGGTACATATGTTCTGAGAAAACATCTCCAGATTATTTTGACATTTGATTATGTTGCATACCCCTCACCCAAAGTCAAACTGTCTTCCCTCACCTTCTATCTGGTTTTCTTTGTGCCCTTCCTCTCCCCACACCCCCCCTCTCTCCTTCCTTGCCCCCTCCCCACCCTCCCCCACTCCACCCTCTGTTACCATCACATTCTTGTCCATGTCTCTGAGTTTTATTTTTGTCTTATGGGTAAATTTTAAGATATTAATAAATCTACTTTTTCTTTTTAATTTTGCATCTCTCTCTTTTTTTTTTCCTTCCCAATTTAAGCTTGTTGGGCAGATAAGTTTGTGAAATCTTCATTTTCTGGTTATGCTCACTTTTATTGTTACAAATGTCACTGCCCACATAAATGGCTGTCGCCCAGGTGATACGGTTAATTACCTTTCTGCTTGGGAAGGGGCTTGGTTATGCTAATATGTGCTGGAGTAGGGGTTGTCCTGCTAAATGTTTTAAGAAGGAGGAGCTAGGAGGCCATTTTGGAGGAGACCACATTGTTTCAGGGAGCGAAGCCTCGTGGTTGCAGAGGAAACAGGCAGCCAAGATGGCCTGGTGCTGAAGGGGAACAGATGAGAAGCTTTGTGAGCTCCGCTGAGAGCTGGTAAGGACCTTTGATTCTAGGAAAGCTTGAAAAATATTCTCCTGATTGTGGAACCAGAGAATGTGTGAATGGGTGCCTGTGTATTTGTTTTTACTTGCAAGCCGATGCGAGGCTAGAAATAAAGAAAATGGCCCACCAGTTATTGGCTTTATTGTTTCATTACTGTCTATCCGAATCAAATGGGAACCTGCATCAGTCAGGCAGCTGTGATGGCGGCGGCTACTGGGCTTACAAGGGTTAACTCCTATTTTTCATTAGTATTTTCACTAAAAAATATCTTTATTGAGTTTGCTAATAGTAAGAGTTAGGTGGTTGCATAAATGTTGATTGTTGTTTTACTACCTTTACCTCAGTAAAATGTAATAAGAAACAAGAGGAATACTGGGCAATACTGTAACAAAATATATCTTAGGAGGCCTCCATATTGGCAAATGGCTTATGAGTTTGACTTGACTAGTCAAATTATTTGATCAAAGAAAAAGCCAATTACATGAAGTGTTGCTTTGAGTAATATTTCTTGGTAGTAAAACTCAACCATAAACCTATAAAATTGCTCAATCTCTATGATGGTAGCACATTGAGGAATACAAAAAACCTGTAGTAGCATCTCTGAATATAATTATAGAAATCTCATTTTGTATGTCAAAAAAATTTAGAAAATCAGTATGCTCTATCTCTTTCTCTTTTTTCTCCTTGTCCTTCTCCTCCTAATCCTCTTCTCTTCCCTGTTCTCCTCTTCTCACCCCCTGAAAAACATTCAACATTGTGTGTCAAAAGGCTGCAATTTAGACAGAAACCAACATAATCAGTCTGAATTACTGGGTTGATTTTCATTCTTTCTGAATCACGAGCATTCTAAGAGTGTATTTGTCATTGTTAATCAGAGGTCTTAGTCTCTTCAGTGGACCAAGAAAATGACAAAAATAGTACTGCCAAATTTACCTCCACCCAGCATTTAGAACCTCCTCTCCTTTTAACTTTAGTGATGAAAGGGGGACTATCTCACCAGGAAGCTCTTCCACAGTACTGCATTTTCTTGGATATAAATTGAAATATTTAGAGGTTTTATGATAATATCATTGTTTCAGATGTGTTTGAATATCTAAGTAGAGTGTAATATGTCAATGTTACTTTGATCAGCTGTGTCCCTTAAGCACTGCCAATCTCATTTACCATGACACTGATTTCTTGGTGCTACGTATTGTATGTATAAAAGGAATGCCCAACCCATAGCCAATGTTCGTGGACTTAGCTTTTATGTAGCATATTTTATAGAGTTTTGACAATCTCAAAGTCACTGACATCAGCAAAGTGGTATTGGTTCAAGTTCAAACAGGGTTCTAATTAGCCTATTTTCATACCCTAATTTTTCCTCAAGCTGTCCTGGTGTTTTATATGTTGCTTCTATACTTCCTAGTATAAAACAAAGTATAAGAAAAGGGAACTAGAGAAAAACTCTGGAAAGGTATAGGGAAGGGGAACAAAAAGTTGCAGGGATATGAGACTTTTTTTTAAATGAAGTCTTATTTCTTTAATAAAAGAAGGATTTGGAAAATACAATATTTTGCATTAATTTCAGAGTCTACAGTTTAATGATTCTATGACTTTATGTATTAAAAAAGGTTTTATGAATATTAAAAACTTAGTTTTGAAAACATTTATTCTAGCAAAGAGTAATAGATTTATGTTTATAAAAAGTGATTTGTAAGCCCTGGCCGGTTGGCTTAGTGATAGAGCATCGGTCTGGTGTGCAGGAGTCCCGGGTTCGATTCCCGGCCAGGGCACACAGGAGAAGCGCCCATCTGCTTCCCCACTCCTCCCCCTCTCCTTCCTCTCTGTCTCTCTCTTCCCCTCCCACATTCAAGGCTCCATTGGAGCAAAGTTGGCCCGGGCACTGAGGATGGCTTTGTGGCCTCTGCCTCAGGCACTAGAATGAATGGCTCTGGTTGCAACAGAGCAACACCCCAGATGGGCAGAGCATCGCCCCCTGGTGGGCATGCCAGGTGGATTCCGGTCGGGTGCATGTGGGAGTCTGTCTGACTGCCTCCCTGTTTCAAACTTCAGAAAAATACAAAATACAAAAAAAAAAGTGATCTGTAAGGACAAATTGAATTTTTTATTTTTCAGGAAGGCTTCAATTCTTAAGTTAAAAATACAAGTAGGCCCTGGCCGGTTGGCTCAGTGGTAGAGCATCAGCCTGGCGTGCGGAAGTCCTAGGTTTGATTCCTGGCCAGGGCACACAGGAGAAGCGCTCATCTGCTTCTCCACCCCTCCCCCTCTCCTTCCTCTCTGTCTCTCTCTTCCCCTCCTGCAGCCAAGGCTCCACTGGAGCAAAGATGGCCTGGGTGCTGGGGATGGCTCCATGGCCTCTGCCTCAGGCGCTAGACTGGCTCTGGTCACAACAGAGCGACACCTCAGATGGGTAGAGCATCGCCCCCTGGTGGGCGTGCAGGGTGAATCCCGTCAAGCGCGTGTGGGAGTCTAACTGCCTCCCTGTTTCCAGCTTCAGAAAAATACAAAAAAAAAAAATACAAGTAATTTTGCATCTTATTAAATCAATGCACTTTAGTTATGTTAACTGTTAAGTCAATGCAATTTATGTGTCATTATGATTTGTTATATGCATTTGTAACCCATAGAATAAACACATAATAAATATTCACAAAACACTTCTTTTCCAAAATGAGTTTCATTACAAGAGATGGTTTTAATCTATTAATAAAGAAAATGTTTCCCAAAAGATATCTCTAAAAATTTATTAGAAAATAATAAATGTACTCATTGACCCTGCATAAGGTTTGACTGAATAGATTAAATGTGGGAATGTGCTTTCTAAACTTTAAGAATGACAACGTACATATGTGAATCTCATTTCTTGGTGGGCCCATAATTCTTTCTTTTACCTTGGTCTCTTCTCCCTCTGTGTTATTCTGCTAAGTCTGACATTAAAAAAAATATATATATATATATATAGCATAGACTAGGTAGCTTAAATAATGGATATTTATTTCTCAAAATTTTAGAGACTATAAGTCCAAGACTAATGTTCTGGCACATTTGGTTTCTGGTGAAGGCTCTCTCCCTGGTTTATAGAAGGCCAACTTCTCTCTGTGTCCTCACATGGCCCTTCCTCAGAACATGCATGTGAGGACAAAGAGAGAACAAAAGACCTCTAGTGTCTCTTCTTATGGGGACAGATCCTTTGGATCAGGCCTCCACTCAGATTGCTGGATTTAACATGGATTACTTATTTATTGGCAGCATTTCTAAATTCCATCTTATTAGAATTTAGGAGTTCAACATATTTGGGGGGTACAAACTTTATAACACCCACTTTTATTTCCCTTTTCTCAGATAATAGGTCTTCTTCTTATGCTTTGTGATTCCCTAATTTTCCTTTGCAGCTATATGTCATATGGTTTTTCTTTTTCTTTCTTCGGACTTTTCCAAAGTTGAATGGCTCCAACTTGCAACTTACTCCAAATGTATAGGTGTTGTGCTATATAGAACCTTCAAAACTCTTAACATTCTTAGAAGCCTCATCTCACTTTCTTATTAAATCTGTTTTCTTTTACTACTTCCAATTGTGGTTTATATTTGCCTTGAGGTTCATTTTCAATTTCATTGTTTCCTTATATTATCATGTCATTCCTATACCTCATCCTTCCTCCTTAGCAGTATAGGATTTGATGTATAATGTGAGTCTCAATGGTATTCTTTCTCAATTTTTTTATGGTTAAAATAGTTCATTAGTTCAGGAGATTGCAAACTATGGCCCGCTGCCTGTTTTGTAAATAAAGTTTTATTGAAACACAGAACACTCACTCATGTATTGCCTTAGCTGCTTTATTGCCATAATCACACAATTGAGTAGTTGTGAGAAGGACTCTATGGTCCACAATGCCAATATTTACTCTCTGGCCCTTTACAAAAAAGTGTTTGCAAACCCTGCCTTAAACCATTATTAATTCCTCTCTTAAAAATGTCTTGTCTTTTCCTTTTTTTTTCTTTTGCACACAAATCTGTGATATGCTTTGTCTTGTTGATACAAGAATGGCTGTATTTTATATTTTGAAAATCCTAGGATTGCATAGACATTCAATAAAATAAACTTAAATTAGAGCAGAGAATTTTTGTTTCTGCCAGTTACTGTGTGACATGCAAATTCTCTGAACATCACTTCTCTCTCATCTATAACATTATGTAAGTTAATGCATATAAAATATTTAGTGCATTATGTCTGCACATGGTTTACACTTGTGGCTTTGTTAAATTATTATTTGTAAAGTACAGCCCTGGAGTAATGGATGGTGAGCCTCAGTTTAAGAAGAGATCACAAGGGAATTAAAACACAGAAGTTTCCTACAAGTCCTGGAGGAGATACATGGCATGCCTTAAGGGACTGGGTGGTTGTGGTTGAAGTCAAGGCAGAGAATGAGGCAGGACCTGGTGCATATGACTTTATTAGGGTCTGTGGATAGAGTGCTTTGGGGTTCCTGGGCTAAAGCTTGGTTAGTTGGTAATTCAAACCAAAGGAGTGAAATTTTGATAATCTTCTTATGTAAATGGCACACAAAAGAAGGCTGTGGGAATTGGTGGAAACTGATTATCACAAGGGTCCTTGGGGGAGTCACAGAACCTTACATTTTTACTTACAGCCGACAGTCAGTCATGTGCTCTCAGAGGGGCTAGTGCCAGTTTAAGGCTCCATCAGGCTGCTTGACCACACAAAATAGAGCCAAGGCAGCAATGTTATAGTTTGGCTAAACCCTCAAAATGTACTTTCAGTATTATGATTTATTGTCAAAGGTTAAATAAAGTACGTGATAACTGTGACAAGACTATTTTAAAAGGATACTTTTCTTTATATTTACCTTGGTATTCATGTATATACTATATATTTTTTTTCATTACAGATCTATTAATAGCTTAGACACTGATGACAGGTCTACTAGATGCTGCAGAGTTATACAAATTAGTAACTCCTCTGGTTCATATTTTTTTATTTATAGGCTAGAGAGCTTTTAGAATGAACATATCGTGGTTTTATTTTGCTAATTTTATATAAAGAATAGAATGTACTCAGCACAGTGCTCAATAATTAATAGTTATCAGTGATCAATAATTATTGGTCATTATAACCATTATAAGAATTTTTTTATTAAACAAATATTTATTGAAGGTTTAACATTGGCAAGGTTGAACTATTGAACAGAAACTTTACATCTTGCAATATCAAAATAAACAGATATAGTCTTTTTACCTCAATGAGTTTTCAATGTAGTAAGGCTTGTGTGTGTGTGTGTATAAAGTTGCCATATGTTGTGACAAGGCATATACATAGTAAAGTTATCTGATAGTCACAGCTGAAGTCTCATGGATAAACATGTTAATTTTGCTTGTTTTAGAAACAGGCAAGGGGCCTGGGAGCTGAGGATGGCTCTATGGCCTCTAATCTCAGGTGCTAAGAAGAACTTAGTTCCTGAGCAATGGAGCATCGCCCCCTAGTGGGCAGGCCAGGTGAATCCTGGTCAGGCACATGTGGGAGTCTTGTCTCTGCTTCCCCTTCTCTCACTGAATGAAAAAAAAAAAGAATAAAAGAAACAGTCAAGGGAGTTTTCAAAAGAGTTGAACTTATGTGGAATCTTGAAGTATAAGTAAAAACTAATTTAAGTTGGGGCCATTGTATGTACAAAGCGTAGAAAGAGAACACCATACTAAAGTTAAGAAAATGCAAGGCTCTCATTGTCTGCAGTTTAAGTGACAATCAGTGAGAGCTGGGAAGTGAGGCTGGAGATATGAGGTGAGGCCAGCTCATGGAAAATCTCTTCACACACACAAGAGTCTAGATATTTTATCCTGTAGGAGATGAGATACATTGAAAAGTACTTTTAAACTTTTATTGAATTTTACATTGAAGTGTTTCTAAAAGGAATTTCAGAATTATGTTAAAATTTTCCATGATGATGATTATAACAACTGCCACAACAACTACAGTTATGTTCTTGGCATTCTACATATTCAACCTGAAACTTTATGGTGCACCTGCAACAAAAGAATTATTTGTCTCTGAAGCTGAGGCTCAAATAAATTAAAGTTCCAAAGCAACACAAATAAGAAAGTGAAAGAGTAAGGATACACACTCACTGTATTTTCAACTCACTGTGCACTGTACCCTTTTTAGGAATAGTCTGTCAGCACTTCATAGAATTGAAAAGAGATGAAATGGGGGGAAATCAGGGCAGAGAGAATTGTTAAGAAGATATTGTGATAATGTTGTAAGAAAGAATAAGGGTTTCTCCTTCCTTCCTTCCTTCCTTCCCATTTCTGCTGCTTTTACCCTCTGCTACTCCCTTCTTGGCACAGCCAGTAGTACCACAGCCAAAGACATGGCTCAAAGATGGAGGGTGTAGAGCCACATGAAGATTCACTCCAGAGTAGAGGAGCCCTGTGGAGGCATGAGATGTTAAGCTTAAAAAATAAGAAGGCATGAGGCCAGGTGCAGCTGCTACAAAGGGGGCAAGAGGAGGAGATGGTATATGTGCTAGCTAGGGGAGGTGTTACCTCAGACAAATAATTAAATTGAGAAAGTGAATAAATATGTTCAGTAAACTTTCTAAGAGCTAGAAGAGATATAATAATGGATATTGGGAAGACTTGAGAGAGCCCATAGATATTAGATGATAAAATGAGGCATCAATATGAATTCATAGTATATATGTATATTATATATGTAAAATTACATAGAGGTAATACATAGGTTTCCTAGTTCTGAAGGGACCTAAAAACAATAATGCCTCAGAAGCACTGAGTTCCCAGAACTTGCTTTCTAAATGTCATCCTGCATTAAAAGAGATGGCTGATTCCAGGATGGGGGCTGGTAAGATTCAAGATGTGCCTTAAATATCTTGTGCAAAAAAGTCAGTCAGTCCTCAAATATAATGAAGATATCCTAGAAGGGCAACCAATTTTCAGGAACTCCTGAAATGGACAAATAAAGGGTGACTACTGTCTCAAAATTCTGATAGTAATGTGTTGCCACTCATTTAATAAAATAAAATTTATTAATGAATGCTAATACACATTACTAATTTATAACTTGAAAAGAAATGGAAAACTATTCTTCACAGTAGACTTCTAATAAATGGTGGGAATAGAG
Source organism: Saccopteryx bilineata (assembly GCF_036850765.1). NCBI lineage: Eukaryota > Metazoa > Chordata > Mammalia > Chiroptera > Emballonuridae > Saccopteryx > Saccopteryx bilineata. Next base: position 105,068,868 of record NC_089491.1, on the reverse strand, counting down.
AATCCCAATTTGGCAACTGTTGGTCAAATAAGTTTTTAAAATGTGATTTTTATGTTTGCTCATTTATAGTTTGCATTTGGGGCTGGGCAGAGCCAGGTATATGTGGGTCTGTGAAACTGCAAATTACCTTCCTGCTTGGGAAGGGCCACTATTTTGCTAATATTTGCTGGAGGAGAGTTTTTATGCCAGAAAGTTTTGAAAAGAGAGAGAAAAAGGAGAAGGAGAAAAGGCAGAGAGAAGCCATGTTTGCACAGTCAGAGCAGAGAGAATGCAGGGTGCTGAGGAAGAAACCATGTGCAGAGAAAAAGAACGTGTGCAGATGGGGAACCAGAGCTAAGGGGCTTTTGCGAGCTCCATTGAGACTGGTGGGGCCTTGATTCTAGGAAGAACCAGAGAAGATTCTCCTGGTTATGGAACTGGATAATGTGTCAGGACTTTGTGAGCTCTGAATGAATGATGAAGAAAGTGTTTTCCCTGTGTGTTTGCTTGTTTGTTGGTTCGGGACTTTAATAAAGGATGACCCACCGTTTTTTGGCTCCACTGTTTCTTTACCATCTGCCTGAATCTAATGAGAACCTGCATGTGCATGGCAGTGATGGCTGTGACTATTGGCCATACAGCAGCCATCAGAAAAGGATAATTCAGTTGGAAATTGTCCACAAATGCTAAGGCTAGTAGGTAGAGTTTGGGGAACAGAATACCACTAGAATTTGGAACACCTCCTCACCAAATACTAATCAATTACCTACAGAAAACTTGTGAATTTAAAGTGGAGAACATGAAAGACAGAAAAACTCAAGAATTGTCCCAGATCAAAGGGATCTGTAATACAAGATAAATAAATATAAGGAAATATCTACGATATTGAACTAGAAAGAAAATGAGAATAAAACAGAGTGAGGTGTTTTGATGGCCCATTACTGGGAAAAATGGTACCCCATAACTTAGTGACAGAAAGCAATCACCATTGTGTTATATCTGATAACTTTTTAGGTCCGAAATTTGGGCCAGGCTTACCTGAACAATTCTGTGCAATGTGGTACTGAACATTGGAGGTGGGCAGGAATGGCGGATTCCTCATGTCCTCGCAATCACATTTCTAGAGACTTGGCAGAAATGACAGGAAGTCTAGGCTTAGCTTGTACTGTCAAAGGAAGTGCTTACCTGTGGCTACTTCAGCATAGTGGTCTCAGGGAATCAGACTTCTTATGTGGCAGACAGTACAGAGCTCAATGTATTGTATTGTTAAGCAGTCATTAATGACAGCCAGATTCAAGGAGAGAGAAATTAGACGTCATAGCTCAATGGAAGAAATAGCAAAGCTATTACAGCCATCTTTGATCTACTATAGTGGGACAGTAAACAAATTAGCAATGGGGTCTGAGAAGTGGGTGGTGACATCAATGTTGAATACCTGATTTGAAGGGTTATATGGTAGTTATGTAGACATATGTTATAGTTTCAGAGAAATACATGCTGGAGTTTTGGGAGTATTTAGGGATAATGGAACATCACTAAGATATACATACCTGTGTGTATTTATATACATATATATGCACATTGTGTATGTGTGTGTACATATATATGCAGGTATGGTATGGAGATGGTGAGAGGGTTCAATAGGTCAAAAGCTATAAAATGTTAAAAGTTGGGTATTCTGTTTGAAGGGGATATGGGAGTTCTGGCTACTTTTCTATATGTTTAAAATTATTTCAAAATATAAAATATTTAAATTGAAAAGAAAAAGTAAATAATGCAAATTTGAAGCAAGGCAACTGCAGTGGACATAAAAAATATCAAGAGGATGAATTGATGATAAATAAGACTTTAGTTGCCAAATAGACATTAAATTGAGAGATGGTTGCTTGGAACAGTGTCAAGAGCACAGAAGTTCCATTGGCTGCTCATTTACAGATAGCCTCATACAGGCAAGTCTTGCCAATCATGCTGCAGCTCTAACGTTCTGTTTTGTCCTTTAATGATTACCCTAGAAAACAATCAGCCAAGGTTAACTTTACAAAGCATCAAGACTAGTTAAATAGAGTCAGATTTACTCAAATGTATAATGGATTCCTTAGTTCAGAACAAAATCTGTGGCTCGTTTTATTTAATGGAAAATTTCACCTACGGAAGCATATTCTAAATGGATAAATAGACTAAGTGTGAGCAATACGGTTTATTTGGAGCATAGTGTGCACTTTCACAATAGAAGAAATTATGCCATATGAAAAGTCTATTTTATTGAAAAGGAAATAAAATGTATTTTTAGGATTGAAACAACCATATTTTTTTTTTGCATCAAATGCAGTGTAGAATGAGTGCTTTGTGGAATTTATACGAGCTACTCAAATGTCAAAAGAAAAAGGTACAAAGCAGTGACTTTTACTTAGAGCAAGGAACCTGAGGCCGATGTTATAAAGAGATTCAAATATAGGAATAAATAAAACCATTCTTAGGTGAATGATATATGTGCATGAATATTAGTTACCTCACAATATTTTGATACTTTGAAAAAGCAAATAACCAATCGTTTTCAGAATCTTTGCTCAGGATATAGTGCTGACATCTCTCTCCATGGGAGGTGCTGACATTTAGCTAAAACTTTGTAGAAAGAGTGCTCCTACTGTGACTAGGACTTGCTTTTTAATCAAAACTGATAAATCAAAAGCCAAATATAATATAAAGGAATTTCTTATGAGCTTTAGTAATCTGTAGTCATTTTAACTCTTACTAAATTGAGACTCCAGATAGGTTATTTTTTAGGTTAAAAAAGAAATAGAATTGTGACAGGAATTGTTTAGATGACGTTCCATAAGTCAGGGTAGTTTAGAAAACAATAAAAAATGGTGTTTTATTTTTAAAATTTGAATTATAATATGAATCATTTCAGGTGCTTCATGAACCATCTAACATATATTCCAGGGCAATAGTACATCTGACTTGTTATGTGATAATATGTTCCTCAGTGTGCTTGCCCATGGGCATAGTTGTGTCTGCAACGGGGGAAATGCACCTGGTTGTATATACAGGTTGGGACTGAACTGAATATGGGGAAAGGTGACTTTAACTAGGAATTGGAAAGCCTTATCAATTCAACTTTTTGTATTCATATTTTGTGTATATATGTTTTGGTTATAATCATAAGAGTTCTGATATTTATTTATTTATTTATTTATTTATTTATTTTGTGACTGGGACAGAGAGAGGGACAGATAGGGACAGACAGACAGGAAGGGAGAGAGAGAAGAAGCATCAATTCTTCTTTGCAGCTCCTTAGTTGTACATTGATTGCTTTCTCATATATGCCTTGACCAGGGGTCTACAGCAGAGCTAGTGACCCCCTGTTCAAGCCAGTGACCTTGGGCTCAAGCCAGCAACTTTGGGCTTCAAGCCAGTGACCTTTCGGCTCAAGCCAGCAACCATGAGGTCATGTCTATGATCTCACGCTCAAGCCAGTGACCCCACACTCAAGCTGGTAAGCCCACTCAAGGCAGATGAGTCTGCACTCGAGTGAGAACCTTGGGGTTTCGAAGCTGGGTCCTCTTAATCCCAGTCTGACACTGTCTACTGTGCCACTGCCTGGTCAGGCTGATATTGATTCTTAAGTTAAAAAGACCACATCCATCTTTTGTATCTTAAGGGCTTACTATGTAACTGTTACCAACTAGAATATTAGATAATCATGTCTGCAATAGTTATCTTTTGCTACATCCAAATTATTCCCCAAATCTAACAGCTTAAAACAACAAACATTTATTATGTCACAGTTTCTGGGGGCACGAATCTATCTACAACTTGGCTGTGTCCTTCTGACTCAGAGTCCTCACATGGCTGCCATCAAGGTATGGGCTGGACTGTAGACATCCCACTAAGGGAGGCTCCAAGGCCAGTCACATGGCTGTCCGGTGGTCTCAGGACTGGCAGTTTGTTGGTTTCGGACTTCATTTGTTTGCCATGAAGACATCTACACAAGTCTTCACAACTTGCAGCTTCTTTTGCTCAGAGTGAGGTCTCCATGTATTTGTACTATATATGAGAGAGGAAGAGAAATAAAGCCAGAGAGATTGATGTCAAAGCCTTTTGTAATCCAATCTTGGAAATAACATTTTATCGTGTTTGTAATAGAAGTTCTTAGAAGCAAGTCACTAGGTCCAATGCACAATAACAGGAATAACATTATAGAAAGCCATGAATGCCAGGAGGTGAGGATCCCTGGGAGCCATCTCAGGAGCCCACCACGATAATGTTAAATGTTCTCCTTGATCACTCCTGCATCAACTTCTCCCTGCACCATTTTCTACTAGACCCTAACCTATTGACAGTTAAGCCATTGCCCCTTTTCTTCCCATTTCTTATCTCTCCCCTCTTTATTTTAGTTTTCTCTTATTTCCAAAATTTATGGTTTAAACTGATGGTCATCAAACTGGAAATTCCATGGAGGTACACAGGCAACTTCTAGACCTTTGCATGTTCTCTTTCTAAAATCACTCTAAGGTAGTCCTCAATGGCACTTTTATTTTACAAAAGAAAGATGATCTTCTATCCTCTGATTATCCCTGTAATGGTTAATTGAGGTATTCTAAAAACTGAATTCCTCTCAATTTTTTCCTTTCTTGTGTGTATTCTTTTTCAAGAGTGACACATGCTTTTTACAAGCTCTCCAAATAAAGCCTTACCTTGATTTCCATTAAATTTTACAAATAGTTTGTCTAATTTTACAAAAAGTCAGATGGAATTTTGATACAAATTGAGTTTACTCTATAGACCAATTTGGGTAGAAATGCCACCTTAACAGTGTTTTATCATTGGCTGTTTTTATATTTATCTAGATCTTTAATTTTTCAATAATATTATTTTATAGATTTCAGTGTACAACTCTAATAATTCTTCTGTTAAATTTATTCCTAGATTTATTTATTTTTTTGCTGCTGTTATAAGTAGTATTATTTAACATTTGGATTGTTCCTTATGGTTGTATATAGAAATTCAATTGATTTTTATTCATTAATGAATTGATATTTGACAAGTGCACCAAGACAACAAACAAGAACAGAAGAGCATGTGATTTTTGCTATGTGCATATATAATGTAATAAATCACATTAATCATAATACATTAAACCAACTTTGCATTCCTGAGATCAATTCCACTGGTAATGGTGAATAATCCTTTTTAGATATTGCTGGACTCATGTTGCTACTATATTTGGGTGTGTTTTTTCACATTTATATTCTTAAGAGATATTGATATGTAGTGCTTTTTCCTTGTAATAAATTTGTCTGTTGTTGGTGTTGAGAAAATATTGGTTTTATATAATAAGTTTAAACATGTTTCCTATCTTTTTAAGGAAAAATTTATAAAAGATTGGTAATAATTCTTAAAAGTTTGGAGTAATTCATCTGTGAAGCCACCTGTTCCAGAGCTTCATTTACTAATGTTAAAATTTTTTATTGATATTTAAAAAGTTTTAAATCTATTTTTTTGCTTATTCTATGGATTTTCATATTATTGAGTTTTTTTAATTGAGAAGGTGAGAGGCAGAGAGGAAGAGAGGCAGAGAGACAGAGAGACAGACTTCCGCATGCACCCCTGCTGAGATCCACTCAGCAAGCCCACTAAGGGCAATGCTCTGCCCATTTGGAGCTGCTGCTCTGTTACTCGGCAACTGAGCTATTTTTATCACCTGAGGGGAGGCCCTGGAACCATCCTCAACTCCTGGGGCCAACTTGCTCAAATCATTTGAGCCATGGCTTTGGGAGTGGAAGAGAGAGAGAGAGAGACACACACACACACACACACACACACACACACACACAGAGAGAGAGAGAGAGAGAGAGAGAAGAGGGGTGGAGAAGCAAATGGTTGCTTCTGCTGTCTATCCTAACTAGAAATCGAACCTGGGATTTCCACACAGCAGGCCAATGCTCTACTGCTAAGCCAATCTGACAGGAACATCGATTTCTTTTTGAGTCAATTTTAGTAGTATCTTTCTAGTAATTTATCCATTTTATTTTTTTTATTTTTATAAGATGTCATTTTCATTCTGGATGTAATAATTTGAAACTTTTAATTTTGGTTATTTGGTTAAAGTTTCATCAATTTTGTTGATCTTTTAAAAAACCCAGTTTTTTAAATTTTATTCTCCATTCTTTTTGCTCTGTCATTCATTTCTTTTTTGAACTTTATTATTTTGTTACTTCTAGATGTGGATTTGGTTTGGTTTGATTTGTTCATTTTTCTAGTTTAAGATGGAAGATTAATTTAGTTGTATTTTTAAATCTGTACTTATAGCTATAAATTTACCTCTGAGAATTACTGTAGCCACCTATAAAGTTTGGTCTGTTGTGTTTTCCTTTTTATTTATATGAAAGTATATTTTAATTTTATATCACATGTGATATTTTTTCCTTGATATGTTGATTATTTAAAAAATATATTGCCAGAATATATTTCTGATTTTGATTTATTAAATTACATTGTGGTTGGAGAATACAATTTGTATGGTTTTAATTCTCTAAATTCATTGAGGTTGGTTTAATTGCTTAGCATATGATCTATCTTGAATAATGTTTCATGTGTTCTTTAAGATTGTCTACTTTAATATTGTTGCTTGGAGCAATTTATAGATTTCTGTTAGGGCTAGTAAATTGACAATGTTCAAGTTTGTATTTATTTCCTGATTATATTTATAGTTCTATAAAATATTAAAAATGAGACTTTGAAATCTTTAACTATTGTTTATTTCTCATATCAATTATGTTGATTTTGCTTTATATATTTTGTGACTGTTATGTGCCTATATCTTTTTTTTTTTTTTTTTTTCATTTTTTTCTGAAGCTGGAAACGGGGAGAGACAGTCAGACAGACTCCCGCATGCGCCCGACCGGGATCCACCCGGCACGCCCACCAGGGCCGAGGCTCTGCCCACCAGGGGGCGATGCTCTGCCCATCCTGGGCGTCGCCATGTTGCGACCAGAGCCACTCCAGCGCGAGGCAGAGGCCACAGAGCCAACCCCAGCGCCCGGGCCATCCTTGCTCCAATGGAGCCTCAGCTGCGGGAGGGGAAGAGAGAGACAGAGAGGAAAGCGCGGCGGAGGGGTGGAGAAGCAAATGGGCGCTTCTCCTGTGTGCCCTGGCCGGGAATCGAACCCGGGTCCTCCGCACGCTAGGCCGACGCTCTACCGCTGAGCCAACCGGCCAGGGCATGTGCCTATATCTTTTTAATACATCTTCTGACTGATTGACTATATGCTCATTATAAAATGTCCTTTGTTGATAACAATTTTTGTTTGCTATTTTGTCTGATATCAGTATAGCCACTTCCACTTGCTATTTACTTTCTGTATGTCTTCTGTCTTTTCACCCCTCTGTTTCTCAATGCCTCCTTTGTTTGTGTTAAATAGATTATTGTGTGTGTGTGTGTCTTTAAAATTTATTGTGTGCCTTTTATTTTTTTATTTGGTTTCTTTCTGGTTGACGTGAGGAAGTTAATGATCATTATAAATTAAAACAATCTACTTCAGATTAGTACTAATTTATTTTCAATAATATACATATAAAAATTTTGCTGTAATTCCCCTTTCCTTACTGTGCTATTTTATATGAATTGCATCATTACTACTTAGAAATATAGCAAAAATTTTTATAACTACTAATTTATGCAGTTCTTTAAATAAAAGTAAAATGATACCATCAAAAATAAATTTCTACTTTCTCTCATAATACCTATGTAGTTACTTTTATGGACACTTTTTCTTTGTACAGATTGAAATTATTATCAAATGCCCTTTAGTTTCAGCCTGAATGTGTCTTCTAGTATTTCTTATACGTTCCATTTGCTAGCAATGAGTTCTCTGTTTTTGTTTAGCTGGGAGTGTCTTAATTTCTGCTTTATTTTTTTTTTTTTGTATTTTTCTGAAGTGAGAAGTGGGGAGGCAGAGAGACAGACTCCCACATACACCTGACCAGGGTCCAACCAGCATGCCCATCAGGGGACGATGCTCTGCCCATCTGCGGTGTTGCTCCATTGCAACCAGAGCCATTCTAGCACCTGAGGCGGAGCCCATGGAGCCATCCTCAGTGCCCAGGCCAACTTTGCTCCAATAGAGCCTTGGCTGCAGGAGGGGAAGAGAGAGACAGAGAGAATGGAGAGGGGGAAGGGTGGAAAAGCAGATGGACACTTCTCCTATGTGCCCTGGCTGGGAATCGAGCCCAGGACTTCCACACGCTGGGCCGATACTCTACCACTGAGCTAACTGACCAGGGCCTCTGCTTCATTTTTGAAGAGCTAGCTGAGTAGAATTCTTGGCTGGTAGTCTTTTTCTTTCAAAACAATGAAGATGTCTCATTGTTATCTTGATTCAGTGGTGTCTGATGAGTAGTCAGTTCTTACTTTTATTGAGAATCCCTTGTGTGATCATTTTTCTCTTGCTAATTACAATATTCTCTTAGTCTTTAAATTTGCCAATTTGTCTAAGATGTGCTTAATAAAGATCATTCATTTTATTGTACTTAATAAATAAGTAGACTAATATTTTTCACCAAATTTTTGAAGTCTTGGGCCATTATTTCTTCAAATATATTTTCTACATTTTTTTTATCTTCTTCTTCTAGGACTCTCATTAGGTGTGTGTTAATAAGGTGATGGTACCTGATAGGTCAGTGAAGCTTTGTTTATTTTTCTTCGTTATTCTTTGATTCTGCTCCTCATACTGAAAAATCTGTAATGACATTTTTTCAAATTCAAAGATTCTTTTTCTGTCCATATCTTTTTTTCAGACTTCCCAGTCACCTGTTCATTTCAGTTATTGTACTTTTAACACCAAGATTTCTATTTTACCCTTTTTATAACATATTATTCATTAATATTGATGATCCTCCATTTTGATGAGTTCTCATGGTCATACTTTCCTTTATTTCTTTAAGCATGGTTACCTTTATTTATTTAATTTCTTTATTTATTTAATTAATTGTGTTTACATAGATTCGAGGGTCACCCCGAATGTCTCCCCCCTCCCCTATTCCCCTCAACATCTCTCTCGCCCCCCTCCCTACCGCACCCTCCCCCCTTTCCTTCAGGTTTATCCCATCCTATTATCCCCTTCCCTCTGTCCTCTTTCCTCTGGTCCCTTTGATCCCTCCTCTGTCTCAATTCCGTTCCTGAGTTCTCATTATTCCTTGGATTCCTCAAATGAGTGAGGTCATATGATATTTTTCTGTCTTTGCCTGGCTTATTTCACTGAACATAATAGTTTCCAGGTCCCTCCATATTGTTGCAAAAGGTAATATTTCTTTCTTTTTCATAGCCACATAGTATTCCATTGTATATATGTACCACTGCACCACTGCTTTTTTTTTTTTTTTTTTTTTTTACAGAGACAGAGAGAGATTAAGAGAGAGGGATAGACAGGGACAGACAGACAGGAACGGAGAGATGAGAAGCATCAATCATTAGTTTTTTGTTGCTCATTGCAACACCTTAGTTGTTCATTGATTGCTTTCTCATATGTGCCTTGACCATGGGCCTTCAGCGGACCGAGTAACCCCTTGCTTGAGCCAGCAAAATTGGGTCTAAGCTGGTGAATTTTTGCTCAAACCAGATGAGACCATGCTCAAGCTGGCGAACTCGGGGTCTTGAACCTGGGTCTTCCGCATCCCAGTCTGATGCTCTATTCACTGTGCCACCGCCTGGTCAGGTGGTACCACTGCTTTTTAATCCACTTGTCCACTGATGGACACATGGGCTGTTTCCAGATCTTCGTTATTGTGAACAATGCTGCCATAAACATGGGGGTGCATTTCTTTTTTTCAATCAGTGATATAGTGTCCTTGGGTTATATTCCTATAAGTAGGATGGCTGGGTCAAAGGGTAGTTCCATTTCTAAATTTTGAGGAATCTCCATACTGTTTTCCACAGTAGCTGCACCAGTCTGCATTCCCACCAGCAGTGCAGGAGGGTTCCCCTTTCTCCACATCCTCACCAGCACCTATCGAGTATTCTTTTGTCAATCAGCGCCATTCTGACTGGTGTGGGGAGTTATCTCAATGTGGTTTTAATTTGCATTTCTCTAATAATTGTGATGTTGAACATTTTTTCATTTATCTATTAGCCATCTGTATGTCCTCTTTGAAGAAGTGTCTATTCATTGCTTATGCTCATTTTTTTATTGGTTTGTTTGTCTTCCTGGTGTGAAGTTTTATAAGTTCTTTATAAATTTTGGTTATTATCCCTTATCAGATGTATTGTCAAATATGTTCTCCCATTGTGTGGTTTGCCTTTTTATTCTGTTCATATAGTCTTTAGCTGTGCAAAAGCTTTTTAGTTTGATATAGTCCCATTTGTTTATCCTGTCTTTTATTTCATTTGCTTGTGGAGATAATTCAGCAAAGATATTGCTGCGATAGATGTCAGTGAGCTTACTGCCTAAGTTTTGTTCTAGGATACTTATAGTTTTATGATTTACATTTAAGTCCTTTATCCGTTTTGGGTTTATTATTGTGCATGGTGTAAATTGGTGGTCTAATTTCATTTTTTTGCAGGTAGCTGTCCAATTTTTCCAACACCATGTGTTAAAGAGACTGTCTTTACTCCACTGTATGCTCTTACCTCCTTTGTCAAATATCAGTTGTCTATAAAGGTGTGGGTTTATTTCTGGGTTCTCTATTCTGATCCATTGATCTATATGCCTGTTCTTATGCCAGTACCAAGCTGTTTTGAGTACAATGGCCTTGTAGTATAACTTGATATCAGGAAGTGTGATACCTCCCACTTTATTCTTCTTTTTCAAAATTGCTGATGCTATTTGTGTTCTTTTTTGGTTCCATATAAATTTTTGGAATATGTGTTATATATCTTTGAAGTATGTCATTGGTATTTTAATTGGTATTGCATTGAATTTATAAATAGCTTTGAGTAATATAGACATTTTAATTATATTTGTTCTTCCTAACCATGAGCATAGTATATGCCTCCAATTGTTTGTATCTTCCTTGATTTTTTTTATCAATGTTTTATAATTTTCTGAGTACAAGTCTTTAACCCCCTTGGTTAATTTATTCCTACGTACTTTATTTTTATTGTTGCAATAGTGAAGGGGATTGTTTCCTTAATTTCTTTTTCTAACAGTTCACTGTTCATGTATAAAAATGCCTCTGATTTCTGTGTATTAATTTTATATCCTGCCACCTTGCTGAATTTGTTTATTAGGTTCAGTAGTTTTATGATTGAGACTTTAGGGTTTTCTATATATAGTATTATATCATCTGCAAATAATGATAGTTTTACTTCTTTTTTTCCAATTTGGATGCCTTTTATTTCTTCTTCTTGTCTGATTGCTGTAGCTAGGACTTCCAGTGCTATGTTGAATAAGAGTGGTGAAAAGGGGCACCCGTGCTTTGTTCCTGATTTTAGGGGAATTGCTTTTAATTTTTGTCCATTAATTATAATGTGGCTGTGGATTTGTCATAGATGGCCTTTATCATGTTGAAGTATGTTCCCTGTATTCCCACTTTGCTAAGAGTTTTGATCATAAATAGGTGCTGCATTTTATCAAATGCTTTTTCTGTATCTATTGAAATTATCATGTGGTTTTTGTCCTTCCTTTTGTTTATGTGGTGAATCACATTAATTGATTTATGAATGTTGTACCATCCTTGCCTCCCCAGAATAAATCCCACTTGATCATGATGTATGATTTTATTCATGTATTGCTGGATCCGGTTTCTAATATTTTGTTGAGGATTTTAGCATCTCAATTCATCAGGGATATTGGCCTATAATTTTCTTTCTTTGTGTTGTCTTTGCCTGGCTTTGGAATCAAAATTATGCTTGCCTCATAAAAGGAGCTTGGAAGTCTTCCTTCCTACTGAATTTTTAGAAATAGCTTGAGGAGGGGAGATAGTTCTTCTTTAAATGTTTGGTAGAATTTACCAGTGAGGCCATTGGGCCCAAGAGTTTTGTTTTTTGGGAGCTTTTTTCTTTTCTTTTCTTTTTTTTTTTCATTTTTCTGAAGCTGGAAACAGGGAGAGACAGTCAGACAGACTCCCGCATGCGCCCGACCGGGATCCACCCGGCACGCCCACCAGGGGCGACACTCTGCCCACCAGGGTGCGATGCTCTGCCCATCCTGGGCGTCGCCATGTTGCGACCAGAGCCACTCTAGCACCTGGGGCAGCGGCCAAGGAGCCATCCCCAGCGCCCGGGCCATCTTTGCTCCAATGGAGCCTTGGCTGCGGGAGGGGAAGAGAGAGACAGAGAGGAAAGCGCGGCGGAGGGGTGGAGAAGCAAATGGGCGCTTCTCCTGTGTGCCCTGGCCGGGAATTGAACCCGGGTCCTCCGCACGCTAGGCCGACGCTCTACCGCTGAGCCAACCGGCCAGGGCTTTGGGAGCTTTTTGATAACTGTTTTGATCTCATTTGTTGTAATTGGTCTATTTAGGTTTTCTGATTTTTCCAGATTGATTTTTGGAAAATGATATGTTTCAAGGAATTTGTTCATTTCATCTAGGTTGTTTAATTTTTTAGCATACAGTTCTTCATAGTATTTTTTTTTTTTTACAATATTTTGTATTTCTGATGTATCGGTTCTTATTTCTTCACTCTCGTTTCTAATTTTATTTATTTGAAACCTCTCTCTTATTTTCTTGGTGAGTCTTATTAAAGGTTCGTCGATCTTGTTTACCCTTTCAAAGAACCAGCTCTTGGTTTCATTGATCCTCTGTATTGTTTCTTTAGCTTCTATGTCATTTATTTCCGCTCTGATCTTTATTACTTCCTTCCTTCACTATCTCTGGGACTTACTTGCTGTTCTTCTTCTAGTTCTTTTAGATGAAGGATTAGGTTGTTTATTTGAGCTTTTTCAAGCTTCTTAAGGAATGCCTGTAGTGCTATGAACTTCCCTCTCAGGACTACTTTTGCTGTGTCCCATAAATTTTGAGTTGTTGTTTGCTCATTATCATTTGTTTCTAGGATTTTTTTTATTTCTTTTTTTATTTCATTGTTAACTCATTTGTTATTTAATAACATGCTATTTAGTTTCCATGTGTTTGAGTATTTTTCAGTTTTTCTGTTATGGTTGATTTCTAGTTTCATGACATTGTGATCAGAGAAGATGCTTGATATGATTTTTGTTTCCTTAAATTTGTTGAGACTTCTTTTGTATCCTAACATGTGGTCTATCTTAGAGAATGTACCATGCACACTTGAAAAGAATGTATATTCTGCTGCCTTAGGGTGAAAGATATCTATTAAATCGAGTTGATCTAGTGTGTCCTTTAAGTCTGCTGTTTCTTTGTTAATTTTCATTCTGGAGGATCTATCTAGTGATGTTAGTGGGGTATTAAAATCTCCTACTATTATAGTATTGCTGTAGATCTCACCCTTTATATCCATCAAAGTCTGCTTCATATATTTAGGTTCTCCTATATTAGGTGCGTAGATATTTAGGATGGTTATATCTTCCTGTTGGATTGCTCCCTTTATCATTATTTAGTGATCTTCTTTATCTCTTACTATAGTCTTTGTTTTAAAGTCCATTTTGTCTGATATAAGTATTGCTACACCAGCTTTTTTTTCATTTCTATTTGCATGAAATATTTTTTTCCATCCTTTTACTTTTAGTCTATGTGCATCTTTTGTTTTAAGGTGTGTCTCTTGTAGATAGCATATGTATGGGACCTGTTTTCTTACCCAAACAGCTACCCTATGTCTTTTGATTGGATCATTTAATCTATTTACATTTAAGGTTATTATTGATATGTAGTAGTTTATTGCCATTTTATTCTTTAAAGCTGTATTTCTCTTTTGGTATATTCTTTTCCCACTTTGATCTGTTTACAACAGGCCCCTTAACATTTCCTGCAGCATTGGTTTGGTTGTAATGAATTCCTTGAGGTTTTTTTGTCTGGGAACCTTTTTTCTCCTTCAATTTTAAATGATAGCCTTGCTGGATAAAGTAGTCTTGGTTGTAGGCTCTTGTTCTGCATTACTTTGAATATTTCTTGCCATTCCCTTCTTGCCTCAAGTGTTTCTGTTGAAAAGTCAGATGTCATCCTTATGGGGGCTCTTTTGTAGGTGATAGCCTTCTTTTCTCTAGCAACTTTTAATATTTTCTCTTTATTGCTTAGATTTTGTATTTTAATTATGATGTGTCTTGGTGTTGATTACTTTGGGTTTCTCTTTAATGGAGTTCTCTGTGCTCCTTGAACTTGTGAGGCCCTTCCTTGCATCAATTTAGGGAAGTTTTCAGCTATGATTTGATTGAATAAAGTTTGTATGCCTTGTTCTTTCTCTCTTCTTCAGGAACCCCTATGATGCGGATGTTATTTCTCTTCATGGTGTCACAGAGCTCTCTGAGTTTCCTCAGACTTTTTGAGTCTCTTTTCTTTTTTCTGCCCTGCTTTCATACCTTTGTTCATCTTGTCCTCCAACTTGCTGCTTAGATCCTCAGCTTTATCCATCCTGCTTTTAATCCTTCCATTGTGATTTTATTTCATTTCTGATATTGTATTTTTCACCTCTGACTGATTCTTTTTTAATATTCAATGTCCTTTTTTATACTTGCTATCTCTTTATTTAGGTGTTCATAATGACCATCCATTGTTGTTCTAAGATCCCTAAGCATCTTAACAATCATTATTCCAAACTCTGCATCTGGCAGTTTGGTTATTTCCATATCACTCAGTTTCTTTTCTGGAGATTTCTCTTGTGGTTTCATTTGGATTGCACTTCTCTGTCTTCTCATTATGTCTGTGTGTTTGGGTGTGTTGTTTGTAGTGCTGGTTGAGTCTAGGTTTGGTGTTGTCTGCCTCCAATTTTCAGTTGTGTTATTTCTAGGTCTTCTTGGGTTGATATCAGCTGTTATTTGTAATCTACTTTTGGATTTGGGCTGCTTTGAAGTCTTGATTTGTTTTTGTTTTTCTCAGTGTAGTCTTGTTACTGATCTCAGCAGGGGGCTTATTTGAAACTGTATCCAGGAATGAGGTGGGTGTAACCTGAGACTCTGAATCCTTATTTGCCAGTTCCTCTCTCTGTGGGTGGGTTGCTTTCTCTGCTTCAGTAGGGGGAGGTGTATCTCAGATCTCCATGGAGACCTGAGTTACTGCCCCTCCTCCCCACTTCTTGTTTTCAGCTGTGTCTTGTTGCACTGATTGAAGCTGGAGAGATGTCTGGAAATGTATTATCTGGAAGCACTTTTATCTTGTGTTATGTGGAAGGATCAAACCCTCCCCCAGCTATGGCCACCTCCAGCACTGGATGAGTCAGCTTCTCAGGTCCTCCCATGTATTCCTCTGCCAGTCACTGTCTGTCTCTCTCCCCCCCCTTTCTTTTTGGAAGATAAGCCAGCCCTTTCAACACACCTTGTTCCTAGGTCCCCAGGCAAGTGGCTGTGAGCAATATTTGCTACTCTCTTCCTTGGAAGAGAGCCCTTCTGGGCTCTCAGCCTCACATCATCTTTGTTCCTGTAAGCAGGGGAAACTCACTGCTCCTCAGCACTCCCTACCAGGCTCAGTATGGCTTCTTCTTTGCTCCTTGGTTTCTGAGAGCTGATCTTGTAGTCCAGAGTTGGTTTTCCATGCTGATTGTTCCTAAATTAATTTGTAATACAGTTTGGTGGTGTGCGCTAGGAGTCTGTGCATCTGCCTACTCTGCTGCCATCTTCAGGTCTCTCCTCTTTTTTGTTTTTTTACAGAGAGAGTAAGAGAGAGGGACAGATAGGGACAGCCACCAGGAGGGAGTGTTGAGAAACATCAGTTCTTCTTTGAAGTATCTTAGTTGTTCATTGATTACTTTCTCAAATGTGTCTTGACCTAGGGGGATGTACTGCAGAACAAGTGACCCCTTGCTCAAGCCAGTGAGCTTGGCCTCAAGCTGGTAAGCTTAGGTTTTAAGCGAGTGACCTTTGTGCTCAAGCCAGCCACCGTTAGTCATATCTATGATCCCATGCTCAAGCCAGCAATCCCGCACTCAGGCTGGTGACCTTGGGGTTTTGAAGCTGGATCCTCTGCATCACCAGTCCGATGCTCTATCCATGATGCCACTGCCTGGTCAGGCTACCTTTATTTTTTTAAACATAGCTCTAATCTGCAATTGGGAATCTGTGGATTTAGAGAGCTGACTATATACATTGTTCTATACCATTTATATAAAGTACTTGAGAATTCTATGATTTTGTTATTCACAAAAGATCCTACAACCAATAACCAATGAATACCTGTGAATCACTGTATATTATATTCAGTGAATAAATTATGTCTTGAAGTTGTCTGTCTTGTGCAGAAATAGTATTTTATTTTCTTGTATGAGTTTACTAATTATTATAATATCTGGGATCCCTTTGGGAATATTTTTGATTGCCTGTTCAACCTTCCCTGACACTTATGGTTTGTCTTTTGTTGGCATGTTTAATAATTTTCAGTTAAAAACTGAGCAATTTAGAAATTTATCAACTTTGGTTAAAATTTTTTTACTCTCTAGGATTGGTTATTGCTTTTTTAAAAAATTGCTGCTTATTTGCTTAGCAATCTTTCTGACCTAATTATGTAGTTTCTTCATTCCTTGTGGTATGTGGACACAGTTTTATATTAGCTTTCTGTTTGTTTTTTAAGTTCTTGTTTTTATTTTAAAGCATGCTTTGTAGAGGTCATACTTGAAATAGGATAATTTAGTCATGTTCTATCAATGACAGGTCAAATTTTCTTATATATCTTCCCTATATATTTTCCACCCTTTACTAAAGGGATCTAAGTGCCAAAGTTTAATTCAAATTTCACAGAATTTAAAGACAGCCTTAGGTTTTCAGAATGGAAGCTTCAGTATCTACTATAGGTGAACATCTGGTATATTCTTGTGTTCTAGATCTTTCCTGAAAATGTTTATAAACTCTGGAATTTTTACTGTTCCCTAGTCACATAGTTCTTCAATATTTCCTAAAATTTCCAGCTAGGATCCTGCCTGGTTGGGTTTTTTTTTTGGTGTTTTTTTTGTTTTGTTTGTTTTGTTTTGTTTTTCCAGCAGAAATGTCGGCCTAAGGCAGCTAAGTAGTTGCTAGCAGTTTTATATTGTTTTGGCAGTACCCTGAGATTTGCCTTACCCTTCCCCCATAAATGAATGAATAATATAAATGGAATCTACATTATTCTCTTAGAATTATCTATGCTACTATTGTTGCTTATAAGGATTAGTAATTAGTATTTCTTTCACAAATATTACATTCCTGGGATTCTAACTGTCACTGAAGCAATCAGACACCTAGCTTTCAGGTACTATTCTTAGATGCTTGATACATGAATGAGACTAAACTTGATTCAAGAACATTCATTATGTATCATATGTTCAGCATAATGTTTGCCAAAATACAGAAATTGTGTATATAACTTTTAGCAACTGCTGTGTCTTTTCATTGAAAATTTACGTTGTTTTTAAATATTGAACTACTCCAAATTACCCTTCATTTGTCTGGCTCAAAACTTGATAATCAGTAAGGAATAGGCAAGAAATTAACAGAGCTAGCAGAAAATGTCAGGATTTTAACTTATATTTACTGCTCTTTGGAAGGCTGAAATTCTGATCGATGAATAACATTCTTCACTTAAAAATAAAAAGAAAAGAATAAACCCTCTGGATTTCCTTAGTCTTTCTGTAGCGTATAAGTCTCAACGGTGCAGAGACTATGACTCTGTTTGTCACCAGTGCCTCTCATATGCTTTAGCAGAGTTGGTGCTCAGTGTACAGCTGACACTCAAACAACATGGGTTTGAACTACACAGGCCCTTTATACATAGATTTCTTTTTCAGTACATATACACACAGCCCTCTATATTCCTGGGTTGTATATCTGTGAATTCAACCAAATGCAGATCAAAAATGATATTTTCTATCTGCAATTGGGAATCTGTGAATGCAGAGAGCTGACTTCTATAGATCAGTAATATTTGAGATATTCAGAATGACTTTGAGATAGAAGTTGAATCAGGTGAGGAACAGAAGGGAGTAATTATTAAGTGCTGTTTGCTTAAAAAAAGCAGGCACAAAGAAATTCACTATAGCATTATTACTAAACATTTTGAAGTGACTAAATATCCACTGATAAGAGAATGGATAAACTATGATATATCTATTTTATGGATCATGACATAAAATTTGAAAGAGGGAGTGTGATATATCTTAGATATTATCATAATATTTATTGTTTTAAAACCTGCATAAAAATGCTATGCATTTTCTTATTTATTTGTTTGTTTTTTACAGAGACAGAGAGTGAGTCAGAGAGAGGGATAGACAGGGACAGACAGACAGGAACGGAGAGAGATGAGAAGCATCAATCATTAGTTTTTCATTGCGCGTTGCAACACCTTAGTTGTTCATTGATTGCTTTCTCATATGTGCCTTGACCACAGGCCTTCAGCAGACCGAGTAACCCCTTGCTGGAGCCAGCCACCTTGGGTTCAAGCTGGTGGGCTTTTGCTCAAACCAGATGAGCCCGCGCTCAAGCTGGTGACCCTGGGGTCTCGAACCTGGGTCCTCTGCATCCCAGTCCTATGCTCTATCCACTGTGCCACCGCCTGGTCAGGCTAAAAATGCTATGCATTTTCTATGGGCTTCATATATTGATATAAATGCCCAGATATGCATAGAATTAAGCATCTATGAGGAGTAGAATTGACAATGTTGTAAAGGGACATTAGCTTTTTCTGTGAGACTTTAATTTTTATGAGAAAAATGCTTCATGCAGTGAGTAATTAAAAGAATAGTTGTGCAGAAAGAAGACTGTTAACTGAAACAGTAAAAAATATGTTAATTTAGCATGGGCCTTCTAAAAGAAGAAAGGATACTAGGAATTCAAAATTCTTAGGCAGTTATTAGAGACGGTCTCTATTGTTACTTTGTATTGAGTGTTAAAAAAAAGAAGGCCATGTGAAAGGACAATCATGGAATCAAAATTAAAGAAATAAATGCACATTTCAAAGAGCAGAAAGAGTTGGAAGGAAAAACATGGCAAATTATTGGCATATACAAATGTGAATTTCTGAATTCTAATTGGGCAGAGTAATTGGCAAGTTCAATTTGTTTTCATGGTGGTTTGGAAAGAGCAATAATATTTTAGAATATTCATGCTAAGTAAAAAAAAAACTACAGATGCCTTTCTTTTGCACATGAAATTGAAAAATCACACACAAAGAAATTTAATTATGAGAGTAAAACATTTATTCTGTTGTCTGCCAGATTTTGACCTAGAAAGAACTGCTATGATTCATAAAAGAATTTCAACTCTTTCTTGAAAACATATTAAATGTGATATTTTAAATATGTGGAGCATTATTTTTTAACACAACATAGGACAGTAATAGTATGTTCAACATTACTTTGTAAGAATACACATGGAGTAGAATCTTGTTTATAAAAAGGAGTTAAACATTATTAGATGAGATATAAATTATAACAAAATAAAATATAGTTTTCCCCACTTTTTTTTTTTAGTGGAGGGAGTTTAACTCTTGTGAAATAGGCTTGAAAGTACAGGCATAGGGGATAATTTAATAGCTTCACAAACTCTCACAATATTAAAGGTGATCTAACATACGTTGCTATTCCTTTGCTTTCCTTTTTCTTCTCACTACTGAATCTTCTTGAATATTTTGAGTTTATCTGCACTATATGCTTGAGTAGCTCTACTTTGGGGAATTTATTCTCAGTAGTGATAGTTCTATCTTTGAAATCTGTCTTTGGACAATCTATGTTATCATTATTTTATTTAGTTAATTTTCTTATGCCTTGGTTTTTATTGAGGAAACTGTAAGGTAATTTTACGTTTTTCTCTTGGAATGTTTTTATAAGGTTTGTGTGTAAGTAATGATATGTAAATATAACTTTAAGTTCCTAATGACATTTTAAATGCAAATAATTCTTAAGGACTAGGTATATTTTATTTAGTGTAAAATTATGGAACCAATAAACTGGTCAAATCTATGATAAAGGGTAAGAATGCTGAAAGCACAAATAAATATGACCTTCTAGTGGGAAGTAAACCTGGTTTTTGTAAAGGGAAGTCATGCTTGGCTCTTGTAGATCTTTGAGTAGGTAACCAAAATAATGGATTAGTGAAGGCTGGGGAAGATAAGTTATTTAGACTTCAATTGGATTTTGGCAAAGTCCTGCATCAAGAGCTATTTTCTAAGTATGTGAATTACTGTGAAACTGAGGTGGGGACAGAGAGGAAATGTTTAGTCATGGATAGGGAATTAGGTTAGTGACAGAAACAAACACGAACAGACACTTTCCTTCAAGGATAAGAATAAATAGTTCCTCTCAGATGTTGCTGGGCTCAGATTTATTTAACCTAATCTGCAAAAGGGCAATAACACAAAAACTCTCCATTCCCAAATTTTCTGGAGTTCCTCTACATAACGAAATGGCATTTTAATAGGTGGGCAGCTGCAGAAAGAGCTCCCGAAGCAGGATGTGTCTAAAGAAGTTTCAGGTGGCTTTACGTTTGTGCAAATTAAGAAAAAATAATCTAAACTTTTATATAGTTTCAGGGGAACAGGTCAAAAAGTAGATTTATGATTTAGGAATGGGATTTGAACTCTTCTGTATAAAAAACATTAAAAAAAACCATTGTTCTGTAGTCAGTCTTGTCATAATGACTGAGCATTAGCTTAATAAAGAGTAACAGAAATAAAACAGAAAGTATTTATCATTAATATCTAATAAACCTCATTTCCTCCTAAAATACAAGTTTTCATTTTCATTATCTAAAGAACTCAATCAGAGATTAAGACTAATAATTTACATGACCAAGGAAAGGGATGAGGGGAGAGAAATAAGGATAAATAAATAGAAATAAACAACAGTATATAAATTTATATACTGGACACCTGAATTTTTCTTGAAGTTTGAAAAACATGTTTAGGAATAAATGAAAGGAAATAGTGTATTTATATTGATAAGTAAATTTATTAAACTCATTATATAACTAGCACAGGTAGAAATAGTGTATTTGACAACTATTTTATCCATACTTCCTGTAGGCAGGAAGCCAGGGACTGTAGATTTGATCATAAATGTGACAAAAGAAAAAAAATGTCTTTAACTAAACTTTCTTGAGTACAGTTGTTAGACATATACAGATAACTATTTTTTAAAAATTATATTACATGAAAACTAATAGAGAAGTGATAAAAAGACTTTTAAAATAGAGAATTTTGCAGTAGACTCTATGTTGAAAATGTTATGGAATTTTCAAATATGTTATCACCTGCATATCATGGATATCAGACTTTCAGGATAAGAAGATATTTACCTTTATGTTGAATTTGGAAAATTTAATGCTATAATTTTAAAGTTTCTGGTGATTGTTATTAGAGGAGATTCTAGTAAGAATCCCATTTGCTACTACAGTATAAGTTAGAAGATGTTCTTTCTAAAGTGGTTGTGAGGACCCTCATAGTGAAAGCCAGGATGTGAGCTCTGGTTCTCATGAGAAACTGCAAGCAGCACTAGCTCCCCTGTTCTGGGTAGCCTGACCAGGTGCCGGGTCCCCTGCATAGTGGGCTAGGCTAGTCTTGGTTCCTAGTCACTTCTAGGTCAGGCACTCGGAAGATTGCCTTTTAGGGTATGGGCTAGCTAACACAGCAAGTTGACATCACCATGTTGATGTAATGTTGGTACCCTGCCACTATTGTCTGTAAGCCCTATATATACCTGCGCCTGCACTGGTAGCCTAGGAGCAGCAGAATGAAGCAAGAATAAAGACTTGAAGCCTGTGTCACTTGCCCTCGGTTACTTGAGTTTTCTTTCACCTTGGGAATCTCACCACCAAAATCATCCCTCATGGAGCAGGTGTGCTTTGACAGTGGTGTACTGAGTGAATAGTGCCCCTCCAATTCATATCTTTCCCAGAATTTTAGAATATGACCTTATTTAGAAATAGAGTTACTATAGATATAATTAAGATGAAGTCACTCTGAAGGAGGGTGGGAACTTTATCCAATATAACTAGTTTACTTATAAAAAGAGGAACAGAGACAGAGACAAATATAGAGGGAGGGAAGAAAATCAGGTGACAGTGGAGGCACAGATAAATGATGAATCTGCAAACTGAAGAACACCAAGGATTTCCAGCAACCTCCCAAATCCAAGAAGACAAAAGGTAGGATCCTCCCCTAGAATCTATAGAGAGTGCTTAGCATTGTTGTCAACTTGATTTCATACTTCTAGGCTCCAGCACTTTGAGAGAATAAATTCTCTTGTTTTTTTATTTTTTATTTTTTTATATAATTTTATTTTATTTTTTTAATGGGGCGACATCAATAAATCAGGATACAAATATTCAAAGATAACAAGGCCAGGTTATCTTGTCGTTCAGTTATGTTGCATACTCATCACCCAAAGTCAGATTGTCCTCTGTCACCTTCTATCTAGTTTTCTTTGTGCCCCTCCCCCTTTCCCTCTCCCTCTCCCTCTCCCCCCTTCCCCCCATAACCACCACACTCTTATCAATGTCTCTTAGTTTCACTTTTATGTCACTCTTGTTTGTGGCAATTTGTTACAGCAACCCTGGGAAACAAACAGGTAGGTAGTGGTGGAGTCTAACTTCTTCCTAGGTAATATAGACTTTGCCTATTTAGTTTCGGAAAACTGAAATGCTTTTTTCTTTTTTCTTTTTTTTAATGATATAAGTAATGGATGGTGTCGATCAAATAATGGGGTTTTAGAAATGTACTACTTATTATGACACATATAACCTGGTGAGATAAGGAGACAAACATCAAATCAAACACTATAAAGGGTATTGTTTACTTAAAAAGTAGTAGATATTGGTGCTAGGTAGGTCTAAAGAGATAACAAAAATGGAATCTACTGGATAAAGAGAAATGAACAAGATAAAAAAATACGTGATATTGTCACAATATAATTCCTTTTTGAATGGTTAAGTATTTTTGAACTTTTTTTCCTTTGCTTCAAGGCAACTACAGTATGAAGTCTACAATTTTTTCCATTGTCATGACTGGGTGGTGATTTTGTGGAAAAAGAAGAAAAAGTGTTTATGTAATCTAACCCTTTAAAAGTATAAGTACTGTTATTGATGGATTTCTTAGTAGTTTACAGTTCCATATACTAAGTGGCCAATAAGCAAATGAGGACCCTAGGAGTAGATTTGAATCATGTTTTCCACATATACTAGTTATAGATGACACTTTTAAAGGGAAGGGGAAAGTTGTTACTTGAGATTTAAAAATAATTTTTATATAAATAAATATTTTTCACATATTTATTTTTATTCTTTAACTATTTATTGAGTGCCTACAATATGCCAGACATTGTTCTAGTCAAAGGGATTGCAATGTGAACATCACAGACCAGATACCTTTATAAATCATATTGCTGTTGAAATAGTTCATTAAAATTTGCTAAAGTGGTTATTTTATTATATTGTCTTTTTAGAGAGAGAGAGAGAGAGAGAGAGGGAGAGGAACAGACATGGACAGACAGACAGAAAGGGAGAGAGATGAGAAGCATTAATTCTTCATTATGACACCTTAGTTGTTCATTGATTCCTTTCTCATATGTGCCTTGACCAGGGGACTCCAGCCAGTGACCTTTGGCTTTAAGCCAGCGACCATGGGGTCATGTCTATGATCACATGATTAAGTGGATGACCCCATGCTCAAGCCAGCGACCTTGGGTTTTTGAACCTGAGTTCTCAGTTTCCCAGATTGACACACTATCCACTGTGCCACCACCTAGTCAGGCTAAAGTGGAATTTGAAAAGTGTCTTTTTAAGACTGGTCTTCAGGACATATACCAAAAAATGTTATAAAAATAATTGTTTCATATTTCAACCAGAACTTTCTTAATCGCATAAGATCAAACATTGTGTTAGATCCCGAAGACAGAAAATAAATTTCATTAAGAATTTATTGACTAGTACAAGGACCACTGTATATACAAAAATAAATGCATTGCAATGGTTTATGTACCATAATAGAAACATATACAGGGTTTAATGGGGGCACAAAAACAGGAATAATTTACTGCAGACTGGAATAGAATTTAATGAAATGTTTCATAGAAGGGATTAACCTTGATCTAAAAATATGAACAAAGAGAAAAAGAAGCAAAGAAAAGAAGTGAGTGAAGAAGAGTGAAAACTAGTAGTACATTCATAGACTTTTAATTTTACATCTACATTGTTGTCCTTCCACTTTTGTTCTGACATTCTCTGTGCTAGAGCCAGATCAAATTTTTCCAAGTGCAAATCTGATTATCTGGATGGCTTATGGTAGCCTTAGGATAAAGACTCAATTCTTTGTAATGCTTACATAATGCCCCATGAAGTTATGGGAATTGTACAATTTAATATATTTCTGTATATATATTGTAGTTCTCTTTAATTACTCTCAACCTCGACTAGTCTTTACTCAGCCTTTGTGTGAAGAAATACTAGTTCATGAAATATAGTCATGCAGTCATGTAGAGTGAAAATTCCAAGAAAATTTCCCCCTGAATTGCCTCAATAATGGAACAGAGAGCTTTACATATTTGAGCTTTAATTGTTCAGATAATTCCTTCAGTTAATCATTTAATTCTGGAAACTTTAAAATTTCTAGTTGTCAGTTTTTCTGGTTGATTGGTTTCTGTTGCTCCATTATTATCTTTCACATCAGGCATTATATATTTTTTTGGCCTCATACTATTTAGCTCAATATATGGCCTTTGTTTTAAGGATTTTAAGGCAGCCAATGTGATTATTATATACTTCTTGAAAGGTTTTTTGTTAGACAAATACAAGTTTTATTTTCTTAATGTAATTTTCTGGCATGT
Source organism: Saccopteryx bilineata (assembly GCF_036850765.1). Classification (NCBI taxonomy): domain Eukaryota; kingdom Metazoa; phylum Chordata; class Mammalia; order Chiroptera; family Emballonuridae; genus Saccopteryx; species Saccopteryx bilineata. The sequence continues at coordinate 105,044,046 of NC_089491.1, read as the reverse complement.
TTTGCTTTTACAAGACCAATAACCTTTCTCTATATTTTTGCATACATTTTGCTTCTTTTTTTTTGTTGTTTATGTTTAGTCCATGCTTGGAAACTTTTGACCTCTGACTTTGTTACCATTGTGGAAAAAATTATTCAAATCCCTCAACTACGAGGGCAGACAATCCTAGAAAAAGAAAATATACACAAGCTGTAAGAAAAATAAATTCCCAATCAACTTGTTTTTGCCACATTTGCTATAAAGTCTGAGAGTCAATATTTATGTGAACTCTACAAAAATATATTTCACATAATATGCCTTTATAAGAGACTTTCTGTGTGGGTTGAATTGATTAAAATTTATTCCAAATTAGAAAGGATCTCATTTTATCTTTTAAATCAGTGTTTTAGTATGTGTACAGTTAGGTAAATACAAGTAAAAGAAAACAACACATTCTAAATGTTTTTTATAAATATGAACATATCTTGTTGAACTTTACAGAAAAAGAATTAAACTTGAGGTATACAAAGACCATTGCCTTTGAGGTTACTGGAAGTTTCATCTATGCATCTCAAGATAGAATATCTCTAAATTTACATTATTTCTAAACCAATGATTGAAAAAATTTTTTATATTTTATTTATTTATTTGTAGAGAGGAAAGAGAGAAATAGAGAGAGAAAAGGGGAGGAGCAGGAAGCATTAACTCCCATATGTGCCTTGACCAGGCAAGCCTAGGGTTTCAAACTAGTGACCTCAGTGTTCTAGGTCGCCTCTTTATCCATTGTGCCACCATAGCTCAGGCCAAATGATTAAAATTATATTAAGTAATTTTGATATAAGCCAAACTATTCTTACATCTCTATTTGGTGTAGTAAACATATATTTTATCCTCTCTGGTTACTTCATATACATCGTATTTATTTTAAAATGTGTTTTGTATCTTTTTTTTGTTTTCAGAAATCACCAACACTATGTTTTAAGCTTTATTTTTTATTTATTTTTATTTTTTACAGGGACAGAGAGAGAGTCAGAGAGAGGGATAGATAGGGACAGACAGACAGGAATGGAGAGAGATGAGAAGCATCAATCATCAGTTTTTCATTGTGACACTTTAGTTGTTCATTGATTGGTTTCTCATATGTGCCTTGACCATGGGCCTTCAGCAGACTGAGTAACCCCTTGCTGGAGCCAGCGACCTTGGGTCCAAGCTGGTTAGCTTTTTGCTCAAGCCAGATGAGCCCGTGCTCAAGCTGGCGACCTCGGGGTCTTGAACCTGGGTCCTCCGCATCCCAGACCAATGCTCTATCCACTGCGCCACCACCTGGTCAAGCTGTTTTAAGCTTTAAATGACTGAAAAACAAGTCAATGTTGAATTTTAGTTTGTACTAGAAACTAGCAAAGCAAAGTTGTAGTTTATAATTCTGAAAGGAAAACATAATTTATCTTTGGTTTCTTAATTTTCTCTATTTATGTCCTCTTTTGGTTAATATCCTATCACATAAAAACATCTAGCATGTGATGAACATTGTCTTATTTAAAATATAAAGGAGAATCAAATTTTTGCATGAAATTTAGAAATTAGTCTGACAAGTGATAGCACAGTGGATAAGGTGTTGACATGGAATACTGAGGTCCCAGGTTCAAACCTCGAGGTCCCAGCTTGAGCACGAAGTTGCTTGAATGTCATTGGCTTGAACCCAAGGTCACTGACTTGGACAAGAAGTCACTGGCTTAGCTGGAGCCCCCAGTCAAGGTATGTATGAGAAGCAATTAATGAACAACTAAAGTGCCACAACTATAAGTTGATTCTTCTCATCTCTTTCTCTTACTGTCTCTCTCACTCTCACTAAAAAAAAAAAAAAAAAAGAGCACACATTTATCTTAGAGTTTCTATGGGTCAGAAGCTCAGGCTGGTTGTTACCTGAAGGTTCTACTAAGAAAGAGTCAGCTTCCAAGCTTCCTCAAGTTATTGGAAAAACTTATTTTCTTGTGATTATAAGTTTCAAATTAGTCTGCTTCTTCAAACCAATGATAAAGAGAGTGGTAGTTTCTGAGACTCTAGAGCTAGTTGACTGCCAAGGACTGAATCTTAAGCAATGTAGTGCCATTACATCACCTTTCCCATATAATGTAACATAGTCATGGGAGCGATATTCTGTCACAATTGCCATGTTCCTTTGGATAAAGCAAGTCATATTCAAGGTAATAAACACCAGGGATAGAATTATAAGGACCACCTTAATGTCTGTTCACCACACTACATCTATTATATTGACTACATTAAGAAAAATATTTGCCTTGATAGATTGACACATTTCCTCATTTTCTATTTTGATTTGCATTGTAGTTGCAATTGTATGATATATATACCATTAATTTTTAAGCAGAGAAAGAGTAAATGATATTAGGTCTTACTTGCTTCTGAATAGTAGAATAATTTTACCTTGAGTAAGGCTAGGAAAAAGAAATGGTCCTTCCATATTGTGCTGTTTCAGTGTTTTTTTTTTAAAAGATAAACTTCATCATTAATTTAAGTACATGTTCATAGTAAAATAGTCAAACAGTAAAAATGAGTATAAATTTAAAAATATGCCATTTAATGAGAAATATGAAAGCAACCACTATTTACTATTTCAACAATTTTCTATGTATGTACAAGTCTATACAAGTGTATATACACATTAAGTTTTTTAAATGGCACTCTGATATACTTTTGTTTTTAGAATTTTCTTATATCCTGGATGTCTATACATGGAAATAGTGATAGCTATATAATATACCCTTTAATAGCTGTGTAATGTGCTGTTAAAGTCTGTGTCTTAATTATCAAACAAAATTCTCTGCAGATAATTTTTATCATTTGTGTACTAAAATACCATCTTTTTATTAGTTACATTTCTTTTGGTCTTAAAGTATCATAAAACCCCATTAAAATTGGCTTAAACATAGAAAGAAATTTATTTAACATCACAGCTCAAAAAATAATCATAAGTATAATGGATTTTGAGTCTATTGGCTCTATAGCCTCAGTTAATATAATAGGTTTCTCCATATTTTGACTTGCCTCTGGTGGGCTAATTCTCTCATTAGACTGTTGTTCCTTTCAAGATAGCAGGATGGCTTCTAGTAGCTCCAGAGTTAAGCCTTGTCTTAGGAAGCCGAAAAGAGAGTTCGTCTCTTCTGTTTCCTAAAGCTAAAGTGATAGAAATTATTCTCTTCAGGTCTGATGGTTTCATAAGCCTTTCCCTTGAGCCATTCTGGGTTCATAGTTGGTGATACTCTGATTGTTCAAGTTTGGTCACATGTTGCTCTCAGAAAATGAGGTATCAGTCCTACTGAAAAAGCATGAATTAGGAATGGGAGATGGCAAATGGAACTGGAGGAAAAAATGCCTACTATTTCCTTGTGGATTCACCTTTGAAAACTTGTGTACTTTTACTTTCTATTTGATAGTTAAATTATTAGAAGTACAATTGTTGGGTCAGAGTATATGAACATTTTGACGTTTCCTGGATATTTTCATTCACAATGAAAATTTATACTTCAGCTAATAATGCATACTTATGTCTATTCCAAATTTCATTAAACTTTAATAATCATTTCCAATAAAATATGTGATAGTGATTCTATTGTTATTTAGATATGATTTTCTAATTGTGCCAAAGCAAATAACAATGAAAGTGCTAAAAATAAAATTGAATATGTCTTAATTTTATTTAACTTAATCATAAATTTACCACATAGGGTGAGATTTATTGCTTGGTAACCAGATAACGTAAAGAGGGGCTATAGAGAAAGAAGCAAATTATTTCCAGGATCACTTTTTTTTTAATGACATTTAACTTCAACTGTATAGTACTTTATTAACTCAGGAGAGTTAAAGACTAGAACGTAGTGATACAGTGTTATAATCTGAGCTGATATGTTGAGTCACTAAGGGGCTCATAGGTGGATTTTTTAGAGCATGACAAAGTTGAGTGTAGCCAATGTTTTCAGGCAGTCCAGAGGAAGATAGTTTATGCATGGGCCTAAAGCAAATGGTTCAGTCCTTTTGAAGAATGGGAACCTTGAGATATATCTCTGGAAAGGAGATGGTCAAAGATGAACTTCAAAGAAAATATATAAGGAAACAAAGAATAAAAGTCCCTGTGAACTCAAGCCTAAAACATTGTTTTGCAGAGCTCAAGTCAGCAGAGGTCAAGAGAAAGTGTTGCAATTTCAATAATAACAACAACAGAACTTTTGTTTCGAAAGTTCTGTAGGCCTTTAAAATTTTCTCTTGGTGTCTCTGCAAGATTAGATATGGTCAGAAGACCTACCGTGAACCCCCCTGGAGCTTTGGAAAATGCAGAAGCCCCATATTAAAAGATAAGTGGGGTTTGTTTTTTTTTAAAGACAAAAGTAGAACATTTAAAGAAAATGATGGGCAAATGGATTTGGAGACTTAGGTAATATGGTTTATGTTTAGTAAGAGTGAATTTAGGGTTTAAAACAAGAATATAGTATAAAATGTAACTGTATATAGAACAGTATTAATTAACAATGAATGATTAAAATATTTGGTTAAAGCAATTAACAACATCTTTTTTTTTCTATAGCCAGAGGAAAAACAATAACCAGATGTATTTTTAAGTAGAAGTTTTAAACTCCACTCAAAATAGTTTTTTGATTCAATAACTGATTGTAGTCTGCTTACTAGAGTTCTTAATTCTCAGAGACACTGACCATAAACCAAAACAACATCAAACAAACTAATAAATTAGTACTTGTAAGTTGAGAAGTATTATGAAAAAAGTTAACATTTATTTATCATTGATAGGACAGGGCTAGAACCCAATCTATATATTTTTTCATTCATTAATCTTCTCAGTAGTCTGTGGAATAGCTACTATTGTTATCTGTGTTTTAAAAATGAAGAAACAGAGGTACAAAAGATCAGATTAATTGTTCATTTTTCTATGACAGGAAAAGGTAAAGCTGGAATGTGAGCTGGAGTAGAGCCTATGGTCTTATACGACTGGAGGACATTTGTAGAAACTAACAACATAGGTAAGGTAGTTAGGGAAGAGTCTCATTGATGAAGTGACATTTAAATTGAGACTTAAGGAATATGGTGGAGCCAACCATGTTCAGAACCCTAGAGACTAACTTTTTGGGTAGCATGAAAAACATGTACTATCTCTTTAACTTGGGAAGAAAACTGGCATGTTAAAAAAAATGAAATAACACTAATAATAATTAAGAGAATATATAAGAATTGAGACATAACCAAGTCTCATAATTTTCAAGGACCTGTAAGCCAACATTGGAATATTTGACTTGATGTGCAATGGGGAAATGTTAAAGAATATTACAGAGGCCAGGCCTGATCTGGTTTGTGTTTAATTGGCTGCTGTGTAACAGTAGAATGGAGGGAGATCACAGGAAAACCAAAGACAATAGAGAGGAGGCTATTTTAGTGGCCTTGGAAAGAGTTTCCAAAAAGGTGGTGTGAGATCAGATGGAGAAAAGTGGAGCTATTCAAGATACGGTTTTTTAATAATACTGCAATGAACGTGGGAGTACATAGGTCTTTGTGTATCATCCCATTACATTTAATTTCTAAATAAAAAAAATTTCAAAGATTTATTTTAAGGCAGAAATCATGGGATAAGCTGACAGACTGAATTTGAGTGGCAAGGAAGAGGAAGGAATTTAGAATTACTCCATTTTCTAGTGTTATCACCTATACAGTGTCATTTTCAGCAGTGTGTGCAGTATGTGATGGCACCCTGTACACTTAGAAAAGATGGGGATAGAACAGTTTGTGGAAGGCCGAGAATTACGAGTGTTAGCATCTTATTTGAGATCCATGTGACATATTCAGATAAATATAACATACAGGAAATTAGATATAAGTATCTGGAAATCAAGGAGTCTGAATAGGAGATATAGTTTTGGAGTTTTCGGCAAAGAAATAATATTTAAAATTATGGAAGCAAGTATAATCACCAGGTAGAGGGCTCAAATCCAAACAGAAAAACAGCAATGGGAAATAGTAAGGAAAAAAAATAAAAGGGAAATAGGGATTGTACAGTAGGGTTAATAATTTTTAATACATCACATACATTGAGAACACAATAATCCACATATGTTCTTGATACCTGAGCAGCAACTATCTTATGTTGACTCTTTTAGGCCATAAATTAGAAACAAACAGGCAGGAAATTAGGGCATGTCCTTGAGTTCATGTGCTTTGATTTGTTTAATAGCCAGTTGATTTGTCTAATATATTTCATTTCTTTCTCCTGTAATTCACTGTAATGTTACTCAAAAAAAATCAACAAACAAAAATGAAAACAAACTATGAAACATTTGTGATCAACGAACGTACTGTAAGCTAATGCTGTCAAAATATTTGTCATTGAATAATGAGTCCAAGAGAGTAAATATTTGGAATCCTTTTGAGAAGTGGCCAAGGAATTGGTTTAGAAATTTAGGATTCACATTCAAGAATATACTGATGAAATCAAACAAAAAGGGGCCAGTACTTTCTGAGCTAATTGTTTAGAACTAGATTTTTGCTCCAACTGCTATAAATTAGAAGATGGATGATGTGAGAATTTGTAATTTGTAATTTAAAACTTCATGAACCATGAAACTTTCTGGAGATTTTGGTCAGTCAGTAGATTTACTAGAAATGATGAGACCACCATAATCCATAAACTGTCTATTTTCCCACTAGCTTGGCAATGAAATAGAGGAGAAAAATATGCAAATTGCTCATTTATGGTTTTTTTTATTTTGCTTTTCTAAATTACTGCTAAGCTTGCTGAGTCGGATTTCTATAACATCTTTAATTATGATGAAGTCTTGGCTTAAAAAAAAAGAAAAGTTGTTTAGTTAGAACTTTATAATTGGCAATGAAACATTTAACCAAAGTGCCAGCTCTCAAATTTGTTATATGTTGTTTTTTATTTGGATTATGGAAACAGCATCATGGAGTCTTGTAGAATGTGATGTTGGGACCTTAAATGTTAATATGAAGGTTTATAAAACAATTCCAAACAAAACCGATCATTATGTACAACTTGAAAAATTGTAAAACAAAATTCTGAATGTATTTGGTTAATAGAATAAATTATGATATAATAAACCATAAAATATCAGAACAGCAATGGATGATACAGGCTTTGCTTTTTTAATGGGAGAAACAATGTGATTTGTAATGCAAAACGAGTCATTTGTGCAGCAGCAGCTATTATGCTAAGAGTTTTCAAGTTTCTAAAGTAAAGGAAATCTATAAGTGAAATCTTTTGAAAAAATGTAAATTTATTAGTATATGGCACATGAGACTTTAAACGTTTTCAACTTTGAATTTTTTTCTCAGTCTCAAGAATATTCATGAGATACTAGTATTCCAGAGAATGTACTCACAGTAGAAATTGAAAAAAACTTACTTATCTTTATTTTTGATAAATCATTGTACATTAAAAGAAAGGACTTAATTTCTGAGAAGAAATGACTTTGATGAGAAGTCCTATTGTTTAAATAGGTGCTGAAGCAAAATTTTAAAAAATAACAGTTTTTCAGATTTTCTGTTCAAAATTACTTGTTCAATGTTTTGAGATTAAAATATTATAAATTATTTTTAAAAACTTAATAATTGATTTTAGAGGAAGAGGACAGGAGAGAGCGAGAGAGAGAGATTGATTTACTGTTCCACTTATTTATTCATTTATTTACTGATTCTTGTATGTTCCCTGACCAAGGATCGAACCAGAAACCTTGGCATAGTGGGACAATGTTTTAAACAACTGAACTACCCAGCCAGGTTTAGAAAGTGCTCTAAATTCTTTATAGTTTATTTAGAAGAATAATTTTTTTTCAATCAAGGATGACTCACATTATCTTATGAAACTTTAATCCAGTTTCAAAGGGAGTCATATTAATGTCATGATGACTAGGCCTTTGGTACATGTGGGTAAGGCACAATTTAAGGCTCAAAGTAACCTGTAGTGTTTTTATTCTTTTCCTGTCTCCCTTCATCTTTCTTTCCCTTCTTCTTTCATTTCCTCCTTTCCTTCCTTCCTTTCTTTGTGCTTTAAACAGACAACAGAACCTATAGCTTACATCAGAAACCACTTATGAGGAGATACTTTAGCTGTTTCTGATTATATATTGGTAATAAAAGCAGATCAGATTTTTTAAAAATATTAAGATTTATTTTTGTAGAATTGGTTTAGATTTATTCTTGTTTTAAAACGAGTCATGAATTTGTTTTCTTTCTCTAAATGATAATTTACCCTCTTTGACTCCTGGTATTTCTTTTTTTTTTTTTTTTTTTTGTATTTTTCTGAGGCTGGAAACAGGGAGAGACAGACAGACTCCCACATGCGACCGACCGGGATCCACCCGGCACGCCCACCAGGGGCGACGCTCTGCCCACCAGGGGGGATGCCCTGCCCCTCCGGGGGGTTGCTCTGCTGTGACCAGAGCCACGCTAGCACCTGGGGCAGAGGCCAAGGAGCCATCCCCAGTGCCTGGGCCATCTTTGCTCCAATGGAGCCTTGACTGCGGGAGGGGAAGAGAGAGACAGAGAGGAAGGAGGGGGGGGAGTAGAGAAGCAAATGGGCGCTTCTCCTATGTGCCCTGGCCGGGAATCGAACCCAGGTCCCCCACACGCCAGGCTGACGCTCTACCGCTGAGCCAACCGGCCAGGGCTGACTCCTGGTATTTCTTAAATACACTTCTTCTTCAAGTGCTCTCATAAGCTGCTGACGTGGGAGACCTTTCCCAAGAGGTAATAAGTTTGTCTTGTATTGATCAAGGTGGAAAGCTCTAGGCAGATTGTGTCATCCTCTTTGTGAAAGGCCAATGATTCAAAGCTAAGAGCTGTTTTGGAAATAATTTCATGGTGAATATGAATCCCAAATAAAGTCAAGAATAACAGTATTCCAAGTTTATACCTTAAGGGTTTCTTATCATAGTTTCTCTTTAGATCTATTTTTTATTTTTTAAAAACTGTACATGTTAAACACTTGTTTTAAGTTAGTGGTTATTATCAATATTTTCCATTTCTCTCTCATATAAAAGTTTACTGTGATTCTTAAGAGTTTAGCCTGACTAGGCGGTGGCGCAGTGCATAGAGTGTTGGACTGGGATGTGGAGAACTCAGGTTCAAAGCCCTGAGGTCACCAGCTTGAGTGCGGGCTCATCTGGTTTGACCAAGGCTCACCAGCTTGAGCCCAAGGTCTCTGGCTAGAGTAAGGGGTCACTCGGTCTGCTGTAGCCCCCCTGGTCAAGGCACATATTAGAAAACAATCAATGACAAACTAAGGTGCCACAATGAAGAATTGATGCTTCTTATCTCTCTCCCTTCTGGTCTTTATGTCTCTGTCACAAAAAAATTAAATTCAAAAAAGAGTTTATAGGTAAGTAATAATCTGTAGCAAAGCTGATCCTCCAAAGTTGTCTATGTCAGTGGTCAGTGGAGATAGCTGGTCCTTGATAGATCATCCTGAGGGATAAATCCCTCCCATGGATGTGCCAGTAGCAGCCAAGACTCAAGAGGAGAGTGAACACAGCCCAGATGAGGATACACATGGAGTGTCCAGCCTGGGGGATGGGGAGGCTGTGCCATTGGACCGTGTAAGACACCTACTACATTAAGCCACTCTATCAAGCATGGGAGACATAGTAGCTCTATCTTATACATAAACTCAAACACAGGGAGACTGCCAAAAAGAGGAGACAAAAAATCTTGTTCCAAATGAAAGAACAGAACAAACTCCAGGAAAGTAACTAAACAAAATGGGGATCAGCAGTCTACTAGATATAAACCTTTAAAATACTGCTTATAAGGATGCTCAATGAGCTCATTGAGAACCTCAACGGCATAAAAAACGACTAGTCATAAATGAACACTATACTAACTGAAATAAGTAATTTACAGGGAATAGAGAGCAGAGTAGATAAATCTGAGAAATCAGCGATTTGGAAGATAAGAAAACAAATAATATAATAATAATAAATAATGCCCAATCAGACCAGCAAAAAGAAAAAAGTATACCCCAAAAATGAGGATAATGTGAGGAGAGTCTGGGACAATTTCCAGCATACCAACATTTACATCATAGGGATGCTGGAGGAAAAAGAGAGCAAGGAATTGAAAACATTATACATATATGTATACATATATACATATACATAAATATATATATGTATGTGTGTATATGTATGTATACACACACACACACACACACACAGTGTGTCCGTAAAGTCATGGTGCACTTTTGACCTGTCATAGGAAAGCAACAAAAGACGATAGAAATGTGAAATCTGCACCAAATAAAAGGAAAACTTCTAGTTTCATACCTATTCAGTGCAGTTCGATTTGGGCTCATGCACAGATTTTTTAGGGCTCCTTAGGTAGCTATCCCGTATAGCCTCTACAGACTTGTCACTGACTGATGGCCTACCAGAACGGGTTTCTCCACCAAACTGCTGGTTTCTTTCAACTGCTTATCCCACTGAGTAATGTTATTCCTATGTGGTGGCGCTTCATTATAAACACGCCGATATTCACGTTGCACTTTGGTCATGGGTTCGAATTTAGTGAGCCACAGAATACACTGAACTTTCCTGTGTACTGTCCACCTCTCGACTGGCATGGCCGTCGGCTGCTCCGCTGTATACACGGAGTGACATCATCTGTGCATGCGCACATGCAGCCACATCATCCTACAGAAACTGGGATATATATCAATGACAGAAGACTTCCCTAACTTGAAGGAAATAGACATATATTTTCAAAAAGTGCAGAGTGAGTCTGAAACAAGATAAACCTAAAGAGGCCCACACCAAGGCACATCATAATTAAAATGCCAACGTTTAATGACAAAGAGAAAATATCAAAAGAACAAGAGAAAAGCAGTTAGTTACTTATAAGGGAGCTCCCCTAAGACTGCCAGCTTTTTCTCAACAGAAACTTTTCAGGCCAGGAAGGACTGGCGTGAAATTTTTGAAGTGATATAAAGCGAGGACCTACAACCAAGATTACTCCACCAAATAAAAGCTATCGTTTAGAATAAAAGGACAGAAAAAAGCTTCCCAGACAAGAAAAAGCTAAAGGAGTTTATCACTACCAAATCAGATTTATGAACTTTCTTTAAGAAAAAGAAAATATAAAGATAAAAAATATGAATAGGATGGTAATAAATATATATTTATATCAACAATTCTATCTAAAAAACAAAATAAATGAACAGGCAAAACAGAAACAGATTCATAGATACAGATACATTTTTGATGGTTGCCAAATGGGAAGGGATTTGGGGGTATGGGTGAAAAAGGCTGAAAGAATTAAGTACAAAATTACAGAATAGCGATGGGGATGTAAAGTACAGCATAGGGAATATGGTAAATAATATTCTAATAACTATGTATTATGTCAGATGGATGCGAGATTTATTGAGATGATCACTTAGTAAGTTGTAGAATGTCTAATCACTGAGGTGTACACCTGAAACTAATAATATGTCAATTGTAATTGAAAATAAAACAATGATAAAATATCACTTAATTTTTTATTTTAATTAAAATAGTTAAATATTACCCTGGCCAGTTGGCTCAGTGGTAGAGCATTACCCGGCATGTGGAAGTCCTGAGTTTAATCCCTGGCCAGGACACACAGAAGAAGTGTCCATTTGCTTCTCCACCCTTCCCCTTCTCTTTTCTCTCTATCTCTCTCTTCCCCTCTCACAGCCAAGACTCTGTTGGAGCTAAGTTGGCCTGGGTGCTGAGGATGGCTCAGTAGCCTCCACCTTAGGTGCTAGAATGGCTCTAGTTGCAATGGAGCAACAGCCCAGATGGGTAAAGTATCGCCCCCTGGTGGGCATGTTGCGTGGATCCAGTAGGGTGCATGTGGGAGTCTGTTTCTCTGCTTCCCCGCTTCTCACTTCAGAAAAATACAAAAATAAATAAATATTAGTGATTATTATAAAATAATAGAATATCAAATTAATAATAGATAAGAAATTAATTGAATAATTTAAGCAATGAAAATAAATTTTAATTATAATTTAATCTAAAAGATTAAATAACAGATATTATGTATACAACATACATATATTTAAGACTTAGTATTATGAGTTATGACAGAAATATACCATAATTTTATTTTAAAACATTGATAGCTTATAAAATATGCCATTTTATGCTATATCATAATGTAGAGAAATACAAAAAGAATTACACCTAGTTGTTTAGAATTCAAAACAAATATTTTAGAACTATTTAAAGCATGGTGGATCTTGAAAAAGTAATGAATGTTGAGCATGATTAATCTATCTTGGATATTATAATCTATCTTGGATATTAAAAAGCTCCTGAAATATATGGATTTAATAGTTTTGAGTTCATGTTTCTTTTAACCTAAAATGATTGACATTAAGGTAAAATTTTGTAATAAAAGAAAAGTAAAGACACAAATCTATGTTAATTCTCAAGAGATTCATTTTTTAATAATTTGTCTAAATATATACTTTGGTAAAATGTAATCATACCATTAGATATCTTGCCACTGCTTTTTATTTATTTATTTATTTACAGAGAGAAAGTCAGAGAGAGGGACAGATAGGGACAGACAGACAGGAATGGAGAGAGATGAGAAGCATCAATCATTAGTTTTTCGTTTTGACGCCTTAGTTGTTGATTGCTCTCTCATATGTGCCTTGACCGTGGGACTACAGTAGACCGAGTAACCCCTTGCTCGAGCCCAGCGACCTTGGGCCCAAGCTGGTGAGCTTTTGCTCAAAGCAGATTAGCCCACACTCAAGCTGGCGACCTCGGGGTCTTGAACCTGGGTCCTCCGCATCCCAGTTCTATGCTCCATCCACTGCACCACCGTCTGGTCAGGCTCTTGCCACTGCTTTTTAAATGGATTTGGAGGTGGCTACCTTGATAAAATAAAAGTCATTGTAGAAACAGTGACGATTTTTAACTAATTGTATAGTAGCTAAAATGAGTGGAAAAATATCCTATAGAATTAGATATTCATGTACTTGTTCTTTTAGAAGGCTGATAGCTAAAACTAGTTTTGGTTCATTTGATTAATCAAATATGAAAGCAATGAGAAAAATTAAAAATGAGAAGAAAAACAAATCCAGGACAAAAAAAGATGAAAATAATTAAAAGAGGCCACTATAGGCAAATCTATTTTGTAACCTAAAGGAGATGAATGATTGCCCGCCTAGTGAAAAATGCCAAAGTTGACCAAGAAGTTGTAGAACACTTGAGTAATAAATTAAAGTCAAAGGTAATGGAAAAGTGATTCAAAATCAAACAACAAAATGACTAAGTCGGGTCACTGCTGAGTTTTTCCTAACTTAGAAATTCTTATGTGAATATACGCACCCATGCTTTTTTCTGTGCTCATCTTGTGTCTGGTAATTCTAACAAAAGACAAATAAGGAATGATTTATGTTAATAAGCTCTTTGGAGAGATGTTATGTTCCAGGAAAAGGGAGAGAAGATGTAAACACCATAACACATAAAAGATCAAGGTAATTTCAGATGGTAATAAGTGTCAAACAAAAGAGTCCAAGATAAGGCAACGTTTAAAAGTAATGTGGCTAAATAATGTGTCTGACATCCATTTTAAACTTAAACTTGTTACATTTTCTCTTTGAGCAGAGGGTTTCTGACTTCTACAAAATAAGTGAGGGAGGTGATCTAAGTCCTCTTCCTTTTCTAACATTTTCTGATCTTCACTCCCATCTCATGCTTTGCCACACAAAGATATGTACAGCTGGGGAGGAGAACGTATGACTGGTAGTATGTCGTCTTTACTCTTAACCTTGCAACTCTAATGACATGGGCCTTTATATCATTTTATGACTTTAATACTTTAAATTTTGGTATCTTTAAATCTTCCCTGACAATTATGAACAATCTGAGAACAGGCCAGTGTACATTTATAAACTAAAATAATGTCTCCAAGAAGTCAACCATCAAAATTTCTTAAATTGTAGCAGTTATATTAATAACTTATGAAAGTCAGGCAAAGTCACTTGTAAGTAAAGATAAGGAAATTTATTTTATGAAGATATTGGTGACACTTAGGAATCTCTGAAGGAGAAAAACTCTAAATAGCCTAAGAATTGTGAATAATGTGAATATCTTGCTAATGTATTTTGACTTGAGCATGCAAAAAATTCTTCATGTTGTTTTATAGAATATATTAATGATAAAATAAGCATAAGAAAATTAAGTGAATTAAGAAGAAAGGAAGCAACTTACAAATTCTTATTTAATATTAGTAGAGATTTCTTTGAATAAGTAGTGGTTTGATTCTGTCTCTTCAGAGCTAATGGTGTTATAAAATAATTTAGACACAGTAAACTTTTTCCAGCATTTTGTGCATTTTTTTCCTTTACAACTGATCATTCAGTTGAGAAGATTAGTCCAATTGGCAATTGATTGAGGTCAAAGTTTGGAGTAACCCACTGATTTTAATGTTTTCTCAATAGTAGCAGTACTTTTATTTATAGCTCATTTCTGTGAAGTTTAATATAATAATTTTATTTTAAGACATACACTTTATAAATTTATTTATTTATTTTTTATTTATTCATTTTAGAGAGGAGAGGGAGAGACAGAGAGAGAGAGAGAGAGAGAGGGAGAGAGAGAGAGAGAGGAGAGACAGAGAGAGAGAAGTGGGGGAGGAGCTGGAAGCATCAACTCCTATATGTGCCTTAACCAGGCAAGCCTAGGGTTTTGAACCGGCGACCTCAGCATTTCCAGGTCGACGCTTTATCTACTGCGCCACCACAGGTCAGGCCTATAATAATTTTATTTTAATATTATTTTATATCTTAACAGTGAATCCCTTTTAAATATTTATTACATGTCAGGACTTGATTTGAGAACTTGACTTGTATTAATTCTTACACAAATGTATGAGTTATTGACCATTTAACAAATGAGGAGGCTGAAACACAGAGAAGTGAAATAACTTGCTAGTAAATTACAGAGTTGTCAAATTAATGCCCAATCAGAGCCAAGCCTTAATCTTATACTGACTCTTGTCAAAATAATGCTGAAACGCCATAAAATATTTACATATACATACATTTCTCTGAAAAATGGTCATAGCACTTGTATTCAGATGTTGACTGGCAGATAGAATCATTTAAAAACTTCAGATGTTTATTGTCTGACTTATAAGAGTCAGAACTCTGGGCTTTCCCCCAATGTATTTAAGGCATTAGAATATATAATGTTAAAAAGTGAAAGTCTGGGCCCTGGCGGGTTGGCTCAGCGGTAGAGCGTTGGCCTGGCGTGCCCATTTGCTTCTCCACCCCCCCCCCCTTCCTCTCTGTCTCTCTCTTCCCCTCCCGCAGCCAAGGCTCCATTGGAGCAAAGATGGCCCGGGCACTGGGGATGGCTCCTTGGCCTCTGCCCCAGGCGCTAGAGTGGCTCTGGTCGTAGCAGAGCGACACCCCAGAGGGGCAGGGCATCGCCCCCTGGTGGGCAGAGCATCGCCCCTGGTGGGTGTGCCGGGTGGATCCCGGTCGGGCGCATGCGGGAGTCTGTCTGACTGTCTCTCCCCGTTTCCAGCTTCAGAAAAATACAAAAAAAAAAAAAAAGTGAAAGTCTGAAAAAGGACATATAATATAATTCAAATGTACAAAATAGTCAAGGATTGTTTATAGATCTTATTTCAAGACTCTGTTAGAATAAGTAAAGTTCCAAACATCATCAAGTCAACAGATTAAATTTAGATCTCTGTTCACTAAATATTTGAACATTACTTTATAAGCAGGACTATTTTAAATTGAGTTGCTGAATAAAATAAGACTTTTACCCATTTTTACTAGATAACTTTTTTCTTCTAAGGTTTTAAATATCTAATTCTATTATTGACAGCTCATTTCACAGATGAATTCTAGTACATGTAACAAACTATGAATAATGATAATTATCATTACTGTAATTTTACATTTATAGTGTACAGTTTCTTAAAGTGTGTATGTATGTGTGTGTGTGTGTGTATGACAGAGAGAGAGAGAGAGAGAGAGAGAGAGAATGAATCTGTGTGACACGGGTGGCAAAATGCAGAGAATTATTGCCTAAAAGAAAAATAAGTTAGCTGTGTCTTTCAAAAAAAGTCTTCATAGTTTATAAGGCAAAGAGAAAAAAATTTAATAGCAAAAGGCCTGTTAAGGACAGAAATATCATTTCAAGAAAAACCTTGAGGGTGACAAAACAGTTATGGGGAAGTTAATTTGGAGTTTTCTGTGACAGTGCTGAGAGAGAGGCTAAGGTACTAGAGAGAAGAGGAGCACAGGTGTCAGAAAGATTGCAATTCTGTTGAAGGCTAAGAGGATAATATTAACAACCCTAAACCCCAGGCAAGAATGGCCAATGTCATTTGAAAGAGTGATGACCCTTAGGTTTGAAGTAGCTGCAACATAACTCCTGCTTCTCTCCAGCAAATAATCAGTCTATTATTATTATATATAATTGTTGATGGCAGGATGTTGGGGATGCATTTGAGAAAAGTTGAGAAAATGGGCTTTTGTTTTCTCATTGGGGAGGGAACAAAGTGAAAGCAGTAAGAAGGGCAGATATCAGTAAGATTCAAAATTAGCAGGAGCGCCTGACCTGTGGTGGCGCAGTGGGATAAAGCGTCGACCTGGAACACTGAGGTTGCCGGTTCGAAACCTTGGGCTTGCCCGGTCAAGGCACATATGGGAGTTGATGCTTCCTGCTCCTCCCTCCCCTTCTCTCTCTCTCTCTCCTCTCTCTCTAAAAATTAATAAATAAAATATAAAAAAAAATTAAAAAAAAAAATTAAAAAAAAAAAATTAGCAGGAGCAGTAAATTAGGGCAAACTGTCTCGAAGAAAGATAAACTAATAATTCAGGAAAGAGCATGAGGAAAAGGAAATATTTGAGATTGTTTCATTACAGAGAAGACAGAGGCAACTTATAAAATATGTGTTCTATTTACATTTGAAGGGGAAGAGTGATTTTATAGGACGAAACACTTGAAAACATCTGGGTAAAGTTATTCATTATAACTTTCTCTTTTTTAATGAAAATTTTTTATTTTATGAAAATATTATACCTAAACAGACCAACTTAGTAAAGTTTAGTTTAAACCTATCATTTGTATGCTTAATAATTTTAAAATCTGACTGTAATTTTTAAGTATCTATACAGACAATTGGGCTTTAAAATTGTTAGGCAAATGATCTGCCTTTCTCCCTCTCTCTGAACTCACCTAGTACCTTTCTCTTCATTGGTTATTTTTTTCCCCAAGCTGGTTGCCTGCCCTAAGTTACATTCTTGTATTATACCTTCCACATGGAAAACTCCAATCCTACATCCTTAGAGAAAATTCCCTGAATCAACCAATGTGAAGTAGACTGAAATTCTTTGCATGCAACTAATGAGTCTATCACAAGGGCCTGTTTTATCATCATTTCAAATTACCTTGATTTTTCATATGTTAACTTGTTTAATTGCTTGTTCCCCAGTACTCACGTGTAGGTGTCTTCATGGCACAAAACCCTGAATTAGGCTGTTTAAGGCTTGTATATCCAGCACCTGAAATTATGAAGACAAATATTTGTGTAATGAATAAAGAAATTAGAGAGAGTATATATAATAAGGAGATTAACTATAAAATTTAAAATATGGGCATAGAAAGTAACATATGTAAAGGCAAATACAAGTTGTATGTATAAATAATCATCACATCATGTTTATACCATGACCATGACTTGCTTCAAAGTTTTTTCAGAAATATTCAAAAGTTAATGATAGGTCACATATGTTTGTCATGTTTTCTAAATTAGAGAATCTTGGAGTAGTAATATTTAATATCTGTGTCTGTGGTAGGCAGAATGATCCCCTGAAAATGTCCATGACCTAATAATCAATGGAACCTATGACTATATTACATCTCATGTCAGAAGAAATTTTGCCAATGTAATTAAGTTTATGGACTTTAAAATAGGAGATTATTCTGAATAACCTGGATGGACCCAACTTAATCCATGAGCCTTAAAAGCAGATAATTTTCTTTGGCTGGAGCCAGAGACATGGGGGGAGAGAAGGCAGAAAAGATGCTGCAGAGGGGAAGGCAGAGAAATTCTTAGTAAGAAGGATTCAGTGCATCATTGCTGGTTCTTAGACACAACTGGCCAACTGCAGAGACCAGAGACAGGCCTCTCGGATATAAAGACATCCCATAACTAGCAGTCAGTATGGAAACAGGGAACTTTTTTCCTACAAGTGCCAAAAACTAAATTCTTCCAACAACCTACATGAGCTTTGAAGTGCCTCCAAGAATTGCCTCTAGTAGGAACACAGACCTGCCAACATCTTGATTTGGTTCTCATGAGGCCTGGACCAGAGAAACCAGCTGAGTCATGCTGTGAACAGATTTCTTACCCTTGGAAACTATGAGATAACACATAGATGTTGTGTAGGCTGCTAAGTTTGTGATAATTTGTTATGGCAACAGAAAACTAAAATAATGTCTAATACTATAATCATAAGAATAACAAATAACATGCACATCTTACTGTGCATTAGGAACTTTGCTAAGAATTTTGTGAGCATTTCAATTAATTTTTATAATAATTTATGAGGTAGTATATTTGACCCATGTGAGAAGTCTATTTAACTCAAAGCTCTCATTTTTGAGAAATGCCCCCTCTTTATTTATACACAGGAGTAGGTCCTTGACAACGATATTAATATTTTTAATTCCATTGCTCTGTCCTAAAGTGGGCCAATGGCAACCACTTGGATTAGGATGGGTCAAATAGATTTTATCCCTCTGATTTAGAATAACAATGAAGAGATGTTATTTTCTTGACCATGAGATGTGTAAAGTCAGAAAATGTGTGGTAGCACTTACATGGAAAGAAAAAGATACAATAATGAAGATGTACAGAGAAAAATAGTTGCCAGAGATTACTGGGCCAGAAGTGGGGGGGGGGGAGAGAAACAGAGGGAGAGAGAGAGAGAGAGAGAGAGAGAGAGAGAGAGAGATTTCTTTAAGAAGTGCTTTCATAGGTTTTAGAAGACTTTTTTGTTTGTCTGTATTGCCTATTGAGACCCAGATTTATTCCTGGATCAGCACTTCATTATGGCAAATTTCTCCATTTAGCTTAGACTAGCTTGAGTGGAGTCTTGCTACTCCATCTAAAATAATGTTAATTAAGGCAGGTAGTTTTATTGTATTTTTACTTAAAGTGATTCTTTAGTCATTAAGGTAGGCTCAATTGTTGTAACAAACAGGATGACTGAAGTTCGAAGACAATACACTCAAGGAAAACTAAAAAAGATGGCCTTGATCAGTGGAGACTCATCTATTTGTGGTGATTCAAAGAACCAAGATTCTTTCAGTTTATGGTTTCATCATCTCGTAGAGTCTTTGTGGTCATCTGTATCTAGTCTGGATTTGAAAAAATAATGGAGGAGGAATCTTGCTGTCTTTGAATCCTTAGTCCCAAAATAGCATCCCTTGGTTTTCTGTTCATGTTCCATTGGAAAGAATTGGTCAGATGGCTGCCATTCACTGCAAGAAAGGCTGGAAGATGTAGTCTAGCCTGGAACCTAGGAAAAATCAAAGTAGTTATAGTGATCAGCTAGCAGCCTATACCAATAGATGTTCATTAAGTTGTACAATATCATGCACTGATATTGGCAGAGGTGGGGAATCAACTGAATGCTGACTCAGGAAATCTACATCATACACTTTATTTCTGCTACACTTTTGTTTCACCAGAAGGCTTCCATATGTTGATTTAAAATTTCACTCTACCTGTTAGCTAGCCAGCTTACATGTTCTATCCTTGTTGACTTTTTTTTAATTTAGGTAATATCACAGAAAAGAAACTCAGGATAACATAGACGGTCAATTACAAATTACATAAGAACAGCTGGGACCTCATTATGCTATTCACTGAAGCTCAGAATATAACCCCCTGCTAGACTATTCAATGACAAATGATAGTCAAAAAAGTTGAAGTCATTTGTTTCACTCTATTAGTATAAAACAATTAAATAGTAGCAGTTAATCAACTTAATTTGAAGTTAATTGGCCTAAAATACTAAAAGATTGAATATATTCTAACGTTGATGATTTTATCCTGTTGTTTTTCAGGGTTCTTTGGTGATGTATTGGTGGAATAGCCAGGATCAGGGTCTGACACTACACCTGTGGATATGGGGCTTGAGTAGGTATAGTGAGAATGATTTGGGATTGGGTGGATTCCACAATCTACAAATCATCCACATTTATAGTTCAGGTAAAATAATTGGCAAAGAGGTTCCCAGATGAAAAATGGAGTGCAAAGAAAAGAGTCATACAAAATCTAGCCTGACCAGGTGGTGGCACAGTGGATAGAGCATTGGACTGGGACACAGAGGACCCAGGTTCGAAACCCTGAGGTCACTGGCTTGAATGCAGGCTCATCTGGTTTAAGCAAGGCTCACCAGCTTGAGCCCAAGATTTCTGGCCTGAGCAAGGTGTCACTTGATCTGCTGTAGCCCCCCCAGTCAAGGCACATGTGAGAAAGCAATCAATGAACAACAAAGGAGCCACAATGAAGAATTAATGCTTCTCACCTCTCTCCCTTCCTGTATGTCTGTCCCTATCTGTCCCTCTGTTTCTGTCTCTGTCGCAAAAAAAAAGAATCATGGGTAATCTGGATAGGTGTGCTGGATCAGGTTCTACCTGCTCATGCCAGTTGATAAGGTATGTCTCTTTCAACTCTGCACTGGTATCTGAAATTGGCTGTAATAGAAATATTTACAGAAATTGGTCTATACTATAAATTATGATGCCCCCCTCCCCACAAGCTAATTATTAAACATTTACCTGCTATATTAGGGTTCTACAAAGAAACAGAACCAATAGGATTATATATATATAGTTATTATAACTATATATAACTATATATATATGATTTATTTGAGGGATTTACTTACGTGCTTATGGAGGATAAGAAGTCCCACAATCTGCTGTTTGCAAACTGGAAAACTGGGGGTCTTGGAAACCTGGTCATATAATTCAAGTCCAAACTTAAAAGCTTAAGAACCAGGAGTGCCAATATCTAGTGACAGAAAAAGATGTTCTGGCTCAAGCAAAGAGCAAATTTACTTTTTCTTCATCTTTTTATTTTATGTACGCCCTCCACAGATTGGATGATGCCCATTCAAACTGTTAGGGTAATTTTCTTTACTTAGTTGACCCATTCAAATGGCAGTCTCTTCTGAAAACACTCTCACAGACAGATCCAGAAATAATTTTTTCCTGGCTATCTGGGCATCTCTTAGCCCAGTGAAGTTGACATATAAAAATAACTATCAGACTTACATCCATGGTGGTACCTGTAATCCCAGTTGACTGACTAGCAGTGATAATCTGAGAAGACTTTTCCCAATGTTCAGAGACAGATTTGGTGTTATTAGAGTAGAGCCCTAACAAAAACAAGTAAGTCTTGGTTAGTGGGCTACTAAACAAAGGATGGACAATCAGTATGACATTTAAAATTCTCAGATAATAACTAGGTAAGGATGACTTGAGAACCCGTTGACAGAATTGTGCACCAAAATGTGGGTGGTAGAGTAAAGAGTAATTACATATGGGCAGACTCTACAGGGGTCTCAGGGCTTGTGTTATTCCATTATATATGAGAATATGCATTTTATAGTAAATTATGCCTTATGCACTATTTAAGAACAGGTATGGAGAAAGTAAACCTACCCACAGATATAAAAAGTCATATAAAAGATTATATCTGTGAAAATTTAGATCTCTATATTTTTCCAGTGGCACCCTAAAAATCTTTTTTCCTCTCATTCTTTAGTCGACAGCAGCAGTTATGACTCACTATTCAGAAGCAGAAACTAAGAAGCACAAAGAAATGACATAAATGCCAGGGAGACTCAGAGGAGAGCTTATTTGCTTCCAGGGAATAAATGAGTGTAAAGTTGGAAGTACAGTCATATAGGAGAAAAAGTACTGGAAAAACCTGAGTCCTCCAAATGTATGTGGGAAGTAAGGGGGAGGTCATGATGACTAGTGCTGATGACTAGTACCTCTGGACATTCCATCATTTCAAAGGATAGGCATCATGAAACCTCTGCCTAGAGTGAAAAGCTTGGCTAATTAGTAGGACTACATGGTGATGTGAAAAGAAAGCCTTGTCTTAACTACAGTCAGCTGGGAAATCTCCTATGAGTCAGCATCCCCTTAATTTTTGGGGGGTCATGCATAATACACAGATATGGCTGTGAGTCAGATAAAAGGTGTCTAGCAAGACTGTCTCTTTTGGTTGATCTTTCCATCTTCTTCATAGGTGATTTCCCCCTGCCTACCTTTCAATGTACTAAATCCTAAGTGAAATCTGAATCACTTCACAGGCATAATAGTACTTCTATTAAACTTAATATTTAGTTTAATAGAATGAAATATACATCTCCTGCTTCTGTATCACAGTTTGGTAGAGGAATAAAAATCGATGTGATACTCATATTTTTGGTGATCAGAATAATGACCAGCTGTGAATATGACCTTTAGGATGTGGAAAACTTTATTAAAATCATATTAGATATGGGTATTATGTACCAAAGGAAGGGGTTTCTATGCAATTAATCTACTTTATTGCTAGCATATCGACAGAGAGTTTGTTGGGAACAAGTGATCAGCTTTTCTACCTGATGCATCCTTTCAAAAAAGAGAGGCTGATGGCAGGAGACCTGGAGTAGTCAGAAAATACTACCAGTCAGCTTGATGAATGCATTTCAGCATCAAGCTACTCATTCCTTTTTTACTGTTAGAAACCATAATCAAAAGCTGAAATTGTTTTCAGAAAATCCTACCCTAGCATTGGGTTAGGGACCTTTTGAATTAAGACTGAGATTTCCTTCCTAGGTGTTGCTAAGTACAGAAGTATCAGCGTCAGAAAACCTAGGCCAAGCCAAAGCAGGTCAGTGACTGTGGAAGAATGTGGATGTGACTTCAAGTGAGCATTTTGGTTAGTGGAGAGCTGAAGGACAGTCATAGCAAGTATTTTAATAATGTTTCAGGACTCTAGGGTTAAATGCTTTTAAACTTGAAAATCTAAAATTCTGGAAATGAATTGAAATAATTTTTGGATCAGTGCCAGGCTCAAGCTTTTCTAAGTAAATTGCTCTATCTAAGTGTGTTTATATTATGATTTACCCCCCTCTCTCTCACCAACTTCTTTTTGATTGTTAAAGCTGAACAAGTAAGAAGAAGCAGCAGAAACTGACGGCAAGCTGAGAGAGGCTAAAGAATAGTGCCTAGAAGGGCACATGGAAAAGACATTGGCCAAGGTCCAAAGCCACTAGTAAGTGTCAATGAGAACGTAAGTTTCACTAGTTAGTGTTACATGCCCTTCCATAGCCCAGGAGAAATACTTGAGGTATACTACCTTGCTCAGTTATTGTACACCCAGACAGTGAAGCAATATGGTGGCAGGAAAGAAGCTGCGGTCTCAGATAGTGGTATTAGTTCTTTGAGAAACTTAGACAAAATATTGATATTTAGAATGGCTTTATTTTGTTTCCTTTTCTATTTTCCCCTCTGTCTTTTTGAGGAGCATGTTATCCTCCTAAATATAAGGACAATCAGTTGATATCTCCTCTCTCTTTCTCTTCTTCCCTCCCACCCTCCCTCCCTTCTCATGCTTCTCCTACCCTCCCTCCCTCTTCATTCTCCCTCCATCCTTTCCCTTTCTGCCTTACTCTCTCTCTCTCCCCCATTTCTTTTTTTTTTCTGCTAACTTCTGGGAACCTATCCATATCTAGGTAATACTATGGTATCATTTCATTAGAATTTCTTTAATGAATAATAACAGCATTCAGTAGGTTGATACTGCTATACCTGTATATTCAGACTTAGAAAGAGTTCAGAAATGTAGACACTTACGATTGCAATGAATTCCAAAATTATTTTTTACCTGCTGGCTCAACACTAGTAGGAAGGCATTTAATAACTGAGTGCTATTTCCTTTTACATTCTGTGTACTAGTGCAGAAGAGGCAGAACAGATAAGATAGTCATTAATTCCTATTTCTCTCTCACCATGAGTGGTACCTAGATTATTTCTTATATCAAAGCCTGAAAACTCATTTTGGAGCTCCCTAAATATATTCAGAATAGAAGGAAACTCTATGGAAGAAACTCCAGACTAGAAGAAATGACTTCTCTTTTCATGGGAAAATACAAGATAGTGTTAAATGAACTTGGTAAATTTTGGGAGAACTCTGGGGATGTTGTATTGCCAAAACCAAGAGGTTGAAGAATATTGAAAATTTGTAATTTAGTGATATAAAATAGATATCTTGTAGCTTATATATTATGTATATCCTCTATTGATGGGTGGTACAGGAAAATAAATCAGGCAAAATAGAGTTGTATTGAAATGAATGAACACGTTGAAGATGCCTTGAACTCTTTTTCTTCTTTTTTTTTTTTTTAGCAAATGAGAGAGAGAGAGAAAGAGAAGAGGGACAGATAGGGACAGACAGGAAGGGAGAGAGATGAGAAGCATCAACTCATAGTTGTGGCACATTAGTTGTTCACTGATTGCTTTTTCATATGTGCTTTGATTGGGGGACTCCAGCCGAGCTAGTGACACCTTGCTCAAGCCAGTGACCTTTGGGATTTTTACCTTGGGTCCTCAGCATCCCAGATTGATGCTCTATTTACTGCACCACCACCTGGTCAGGTGCCTTGGGCTCTTTACTTTGGAACCAGTGGCCAATGACTGACTTAAGTGATATTTAGCAGATGCCAAAATGGCTAGTGAGGACAAGTAAGCAAAAACCTCCTACCACTACTATGAACAAAATTGCCTCATGCTAATTATTAATCTTCTTTAATTTTATTAGTTTAATTAAAAATATGGATTTCTTTGAAGTGTTATTACTTTGTTTAAATAACATGGTTTTTAAATAAGGTACTAAAAAATACAGCAAAGCTACTATAGGTACTAGCTTCCTCATTGTGTATAGGTTTGAGAAGTCTCTATAGGTATTGATTATTCCACACTTCTATAAAATACAGGGTTGATGGTATCTAAGCATAGGTTGAGTACCAATTCAAAAGAAGATGCACTGTTGCTGATTGGACTTGACATACATACTTACAAACATTTTGAGGTTCAGTGGCTACAAATGAAACTTTTATAATTACAACTTGAAAAATAAGTAATTCAATGCCTCAGCGTTGTGTAAAGAAGGTCCACTTTCAACTAAAAAAGATAACTGCATTGAAGACCTGCATATCTTTTTAAAATTCGGGAATGAATGGAAGAAGATGATAACGGCAATTTAAAGTCCTGGAAAATTGTCTTTTAAATGCTCTGGTTTTATTACTTTTGGGTCTTTTTAAGTCACTATTATTACAGATGGCAGTTTTGAGAATGTAGAGAATTTGATCTCTATATCAAGATAAGGCTGAAAAATGGATTCCATTAGATTTTTCTAACTATATTTAGTCTGATATTGCAACTCAGTTCTTTACTTGCAAATTAGAATTCTTGACCCTAATGTGGGCCATTATAGATGGATTTTAGAAATTTATAAAATGAGTTGCCTTTTGAGGAATGAACTTTGAATAATTCTTTTAAGTACAAAATCAGTGCCAATTCAGATGCTAACTGTTCAGTGATGAATGACCATAAATAAACTTTAATTTCAATATTCCTTACAGGACATATCTTAGCAAACAAGATTTATATGCTATTTTATTTGTTTTACTAGTTGGAAAGAGGTGTAAAGTTATATATATACTCATAATAAGCATTATACTAATACTCTTAATTCTCAGCAAAGAGAAGCAGTACTGATGTTGGAAGAGACATTGCCAGAGGCTGTCCACAAATAGCTATCAACTAAATGGGGAGCAGAATGATTGACCTTTTATTTCTAGAACCAGAGAGATACTGAATGCTGTTTCAACACTGATCTATCAATGAATAAAGATTACTAAGTACCAATGGCTACACAGTGTCTAAGTAGTCATCTTCTTGCATTTCTTATTGACATATAATTTGTGGACTACATCTGATCCAATGATCTGAGCAAAGTAAGCTCCACAGACCCAGCATGTTTTGGTGATATTGTGAAAACTCAGTATTACCTGAGAAGTTAAATTGAACAAAATCAAGTCTAGGTAGGTGCTCTATAAGTTAAGGAAACTGTATATACACAACACCTGGCACAACCTCTTGATCACAAGTGAGTATTTGCAAATAAGTGAGCGTTCCAATTCCAAAATAGTCTCCTTAGTTTTAATTTTATATAACCAGTTCTAGTATCAATTTTCTTAGCCTTGGTCCTCTACTAATCTGAGTAAAGTACTAATTTAAGGATTTAAGAACTGATGGGTATTTGGAAAGTTAAGCCCAGAGTACTGACAGTAAGGAAGAAGGAAAGTAAAGCCAATAAAGGGAAGATATTAAGCCTTCCAAACAGGCTACTTTTTCACAATATGTTGGAAAGGGAGATGGCCAGCCCCTCACTGTGTGTATTTACTTGGCAGTCAGAATTTCTTGAGAATTCAAGAATAAATGACTATTGGAAGTAGTCTTCAGAAGAGTAAATCCCTTCCTATTCCTCTGGTCAACATTGTCTCTTTTCCCCTCCCAGAGAGAAATCCTCTGCCCTTCCTGGTTAAATTAGAAAGTCGAATCCTACAACCCACTGAGTGACGTTTCATTCAAGTCCACCTTGGTGTGAGAGGAATAAAGAGGCAGATGAGGGAATATGAGAGTGTAAATAGGGTGTGTGTCCCAATACAGGAACATAAACAAATCAAGGTGTCTGAATGCCCCTAGATCTCAAGGACATTTCACAATTCTGTATCCATTGTCGTAGGCTGTTTTCATACTGGCCCTCAAATTTGTTAGTTGTAATGGCTTTTGCCCCCAGGAAGAACCATTGTTCCTTAGAAAGGGTATAAATACTTAATGCATATACATCCATTTAACCATAACTATACACATACAACAAAGATAAGAAGTATACTCAGAGTTCTTTTAGTATTCTGTTTCCCAACATGAAGGGAACAGAAGGGTAGTGCAGTGAAGTGGGAAAGGGCAAGAGATTGGGGATCACACAGATGTGACTGCATACTGGCACATTTATTTCTTCCCTCTTTTGTGACTCAGTTTCTTTATATGTATAATAAAGAAATTGTTTCTAAATAAGAGAATTTCTGTGAGGATTAGCATGGTGCCTACCTCATGCAAATGTTAGACATTTTAAAGAGAAGACTCTAATCACATTCTGATTATTTATTTGTCAGCCTCAAATGTTTTTTAAATTTTTGAAATTTAAAATATTTTTCAAACTGGTCTGGCTTGATAACTCAGTTGATTAGACTGGAGCATTGTCCCAATGTGCTAAGGTCGGAGTTTCCATCCCTGATCAGGGATCATACAGGAATCAACCAATGACTGCATAAATAAGTGGAACAATACATTGATGTCTCTCTCCTTAAAATCAATCAATCAGTCAATCAAATACCTTCCAAACTTATAGTTGTCCCATCAGGAGCCAAATTATATTTTGCAGTAAGCCTTTATTATTGTATCTTTCAATATTTAAAATCTAATTTGCATTGACTATCTTTTGTTTTCTATGAAAGACTTTCTTCCCTCCAATATATTTTGTAAATTATTTTCTGCCCTTTACATATTAGCTAAATAAATGATTCCTCTCTATTCACTCTGTTCTCTGTCACAGAGGGTCAAAGGCAAACTCTTATTTTTTTGCTCTTCTTGTCAAGTAACAGAAATTTCTTTGGAGCCCAAAGTGGAAAGCAGGTCTCCTGGGAAGCCCTATCAGTACACTTCCAAGGGCACTGCTTTAAATATGCCCCAGGTACAGCAGTGTTACTACTGTTTAAGTCTATCAAGCTAAGAAGACCAGTCAAAACAAAGTTTTAATAAATTAAGAACTTAATAAAAATGTATATAGCAAGGTTTCAGGATAAAATGCACAAGCACCAAGTCAGTGAGCCTAAGTGAATAAAGCTGAAAAATATTTCTTTTTCCTTTCTATGGTAAGAAAAATAACAGCATGACTATGACAGCAGGTAACAACTGTTACTCAGTACCAGGTGAGCATCCACTGTAGAATGAATCAGTGTGATCTCCTTTGTGGGAAAAGCAAAAGGTGTTTTCCTGGAGAAAAATTTGTCTAGCTTTGCTAGATATCCCCATTTTTCAAAACAAGACAAACAAACAACAACCAGAAGTCTCAATGTATGTAAATCTATATTTTTATGTGAGGTAGTTAGTCATAGAGATGCTAACTATAATTAGTAACAGTAACAAAAGCTGATGATAGTCCTACGACTGTGTGGACCAAATATAACCAACAAGGGTTCATTTCTGGTCAGTAGTTCGTATGTTTATGACGAGCACACAGGTATCAGGTTTATTTTTATGTAATGTTTATAATAAATACTGTATATTTAAAATGTAGAACATAATCTTATATATGTGCATATAGGTATATATATAGAGACAAATGATTACTACAGAAGAGCTAATTAATTTATATTCTCCTCACACTTTTTCTGTGTATGATGAATCACTTGAAATCTCTCTCAGCAGATTTCCAGTATTCAGTTCACTATTATTAATTATATTTATCATGCTCTACATTAGATATTTAAACTTATTCTCCTACATAACTGCTATTTGTATCCTTTGACCACTACATAACTGCTACTTTGTACCCTATCTCACTATCACTTGTAACCACTAGTTTACTCTCAACTTCTATGTATTTAGGGTTTTAGATTTCACCTATACACCTAAGACCATGCGGTTTTTTTCTTTATGTGTCCAGTTTATTTCACTTAGGATAATGTCTTCTAGGTTCATCCATATTGTTGCAGATGGCAGGGCCACCTTTTAAGTTTTAATAATATTCCATTTTATCTATCATCTATCTATCTATCTATCTATCTATCTATCTATCTATCTATCTATCTATCTATCTATCTATCTATCTATCATCTATCTATCTATCAATCAATCATCTATCATCTATCTATCATCTATCTATCTACCTATCTATCTAATCTAGCTATTTATTCATGCATGCATCTATCCATCCATCATATTTTTTCATCCACTCATCCATTAATGGATGCTTAGGTTGTTTCTGTATCTTGACTACTGTGAATAATGCTACAATGAACATGGAAGTGCAGATACTTCTCCAAGGCACTGATTTCACTTTCTTTGGGTGTACACAACACAGAGATTTTTTTGGATTATATGGTAGTTTAATTTTTAGTTTGTTGAGGAATCTTTATACTATTTTTCATAATGTCTGTACCAATTTATATTCCCACCAACAGTGCATAAGGGGTCCCTTTTCTCTACCATCCTTCCCAATATTTGTCTTTTATTTTTTTTAATTAATAGTCATTTTAACTACTAGGTGATATTTCATTGTAGTTTTGATTTGTGTTTCTCGTTGATTTGTGTTATTCATATAACAGGTATATGAATTCTTTTCATATACCTGTTAGCCATTTATATGTCTCTTTGGAGAAATGTCTGCTATTCAGGTCCTTTTACCCATTATTTAATTTTTTTCTCTTGAGTTGTATGTCTTTTTTATGTATTTTGGAAACTGACTCCTTATTAAATATATTATTCGTAAATATTTTCTTACATTCAGTAGGTTGCCTTTCCACTCTGTTGCTTGTTCCTGTGCAGTGTTTTAGTTTGATGTAGTCTCACTTTACTTGTTTTTGTTTTTGTTACCTGTTCTTTTTTGTGTCCTATCAATTTCTTCCCACAGCATTTTATTGTACAACTTTCACCTCCTGGGTTAAAATTATTCACAAGTATTTCATTCTTTTCAACACTGTCATAAATGAAATTTTTTAAAAATTTTCTTTTTGGATAGATCATTGTGGTTGCAAAGAAATGTAAGTGATTTTTGTATGTTGATTTATATATATCCTAAAACTTTACTGAATTTGTTTATTCAGATTTTTGTGTGTGTGTGTGTGGAGTTCTTAGGATTTTCTACATACAGGTTCAGGTTATCTGCAAACAAAAATAATTTACTTCTCTTTTTATGTTTTATATGCCTTTTACATATTTTGCCTGACTGACTGCTCTGTAGGTCTTCCAGTATGATATTTAATAGAAGTGGCATGACGAGGCATCCTTGCCTTAGTACCAAATCTTAGAGAAAAAGGTCTAAGTTTTTCTCCATTATGATGTTCATTGTGAGTTTTTCATAAGTGGCCTTTATTGTGCTGTTTCCTTCTCTCTATGTTTTTTGAGTTTTATCATGAATGGATGTTGAACTCTGTCAAAATTATTTTCTTGTGTCACTTCAGTTGATCATGTGGCTTTTTACTATTTATTTTGTTAATGTAGTATGTTATATTAATCAATTTTCACATTATACCAAGCTTCCGTTATAGGGATAAATACAAGTGGGTCATGGTATATGATATTTTTGATGTGTTGTTGAATTTGACTTTGCTAGTATTTTGTTGAGGATTTTTGCATATATGTTTATCAGAGATATTGGCCTGTAGTTTTCTTTTTTTATTTGTCTTTGTCTTTGATATCAGGGTGATTCTGGCCTCATACAATAGGTTTAAAAGTATTCTTTCCTCATTTCTCTCACTGTTTTTGAGTTATTTCTTTGTCTTTAGAAATTTGATTATTATTAGTCAAATTTTTTTGGTTTTTGGTGTGATAAGTGATTTTCAACTGGAATCTGCACATTTTTTATATTACGAGTATCTGGATCTTGTTTAAACCTTCCACTTTAGCTGGCTTTTTCTGACCTAACGTCAGCAAGGAAGGGGGTCATCACTTTATTACTGCAGGTAAGTCTGAAAGTGAAGGTTCTCCGCACAGCTTCTGTTGACCCAAATAAGAATGCCTGCTATTATTGCTGGGTGAGACTGGGCTTCCACCAGAACTACCCTGGCAGGAATTTCTTGTTACTGTTTCACTGGAGGTTTTCACTGATGCTACCTAAAAAGGAAAGGTCCTGGCTTTCTGCTTGGGCTTCTCTGATACCATCCTAGCATCTGCAGTTGGCAGTTTGGGGTAGGAGGGGGCTTGGATGACTCATTATATCCTTGTTAGGTCAGAAGTCTACCAGTGGTAGTCAACCGGGTCCTACCGCCCACTAGTGGGCGTTCCAGCTTTCATGGTGGGCGATAGCAGAGCAACCAAAGTATAAATAAAAAGACAGATTTAACTATAGTAAGTTGTTTTATAAAGATTTATTCTGCCAAACTTAGCGAAAATCTGACATAAAGTACTTGGTAAGTAATTATTATTATATGCTTTAACTTTCTGTGTAACTCTGCTTTATAAATTTTATAAAGTAAAGTTACTTCCCTACTTTATAAATCACCATTACTGTGGAACTGGTGGGCGGTTAGAAAATTTTACTACAAAAGTGGGTGGTAGGTATAAAAAGGTTGACTACCCCTGGTCTAGACTGTGCACTCAGCGTTTCCAGGAGTCAGTGGATATGCAGTTATAGTTTTGTGGGTTTTTTTCTTTTTTTATGGTGGTTGGCTAGAGTTATTTGTTAAAATGTTTCTGTCTTGCTAGTCTGCCCTTTCCCTGTCTTATTATTAGAGCTTATAGTATTTCTTTGAGGCTGTGTGTGTGTGTGTGTATTTGCATACCTAAACATCTTTGTCACATGATGCCTAATGTCTTAAAAATCACTCTATTCTGTATTTTGCCTCTTTTTTATATAGTTTTAGGCAGGAGAGTAAATGTAGACCCTGATATTTCAACCTGGCCAAAGGAATACGTCCCAACTTATTTTTTTTTAAATAATTTCTTTCTACATAAATATTTTTTCTGTGGGTTGCTGGTTTCTGCCACATCATGTTTGTGATCTTATGGGGCAAAAAAAAAAAAAGAAACACCACCTTGTCCTTCCCTGGGTTCCTAGTTCCCTAGCCAGTTTACTTTCTTCTCTCTACCTTTCAAAGTCTGTTTATATTTGTTTTATATATACAATTCAGAGGTTATTTTTGTTGTACTTACCCAAGGATTAGGGAAAAGCAGAAGTCCAGTTTTGTTTCTCCTAAGTAAATTTTCATAATTAAAATAATCATATATATTTACCCTTATAGTTAATGTCCTAATACTCTTTAGTATACTTTTTAGGTGCAGATTGTGAATTTCTCCTTATTGGGTGCTAGTGCTTTTCATATTCCTAAAAGTACTATTGAGGTTTGTTTTGGGACATAGTTCAGTTTCTTGGAAAACTGTTCGATACATTTAGGTCTTGCTTCTAAGATTTATTAGGTAGAATCTGAGCAGTGTTTAGTCTATGACTAATTACATATTCCCCACTACTGAGCCAAGATCTTTCTGAGTATTCTCCCCAATGGCTTATGAATTAGAAGTCATTCTGGCTGAGGGACAGGCACTATTCCTGTTGCTGAGTGTACTGTTTCCCCTAATCCTTTTTGAGTGAGTCTTTCCTGGCTTTGGGTAACTTCTTCACACATATGGGCTGCTCAATGTTCTGCTGAATATTTTAGGGGGCGTCTGCAGATCCTTGGGGTTCTTATTTTGTGCAAATCTCTCCTCACCAGGATTTGGCCCTGTGAATTCTAGCCACTGTGGTCTACCAGGCCCTTGGCTCCATTTCCCCATTTCACGGAGACTGTGGGGTTCCATCTGGATTACCTTTTCTGTGGCCTGAAAAGTCTCTGAAGATAATATAAAGGTGCCATCCCAAGGCTTACCTTAGTTGTTCAGTTGTTCATCTTTTAGATATTATTGTCCTTTGTTTCTTGATATATAATGTATAAATATTTAAAACCACTGTTTCCCATATAACATGTGTGTGTGGTTTTTGGCGGGAGGGTAAATATAGTTCCTGATCTTCCAAGTTGTTCAGAAACATAAGTCACACCTTACATTTAAAAAAAAAAATTTCTTATTTCTACATAAAGATTCTTTCTTCTCAGCTTGACTCTACACAGTTTGTGGAGAGTATCTATTTCCAAAAAATTGTCTTGTATATAGTAAATATTTTTTGTTGAAAAATATTGATTTACTGACCAGTTGAATATGTAAAACTTAAATGATGACTTCTTACAGTGTTGAAGTCCATTTTTTTATTTGTTACTTTTTTAATTTTTATTATACTCATGTGTGTGTGAGAGAAAAAGAGGAAGGGAGAGAGATGAGAAGCATCAATGACAAGCATCACTCATAGCTGCGTCACTTTAGTTGTTTGTTGATTGTTTCTCATATATGCCTTGACCTGGCCCCTCCAGGTGAGGCAGGGAACCTTTGCCCAAGCCAGTTACCTCTGGGCTCAAGCCAGCAACCATCAAATCAATTCCATGAATTCACACTCAAGCCAGAAACCTTGGGTTTTGAACCTGAGGCCTCAGCATCCCAGGTCGACGCTTTATCCACTGCACCACTACCAGTCAAGCTGTTCTTTTACTGCTATCCTTTCCCTTAGCTAAGCTGGTTTGATATTATTTGACTGATAACACTTTTTGAGAATTTATTATGCTCAAAGTATAAAATACAACGTGAAATTTTGAGTGTGAGGAAGGAACTGTTAATGATTGATCCTTAGGGCAGTTATGTATCTGTTATCCACTATAAATTTTTGAGAATTCACTCTTATGTGCCTTTTCCAAGTTTATTTTTTAGTTTTAATGTAAAAATAATAATGTGGCCTTATCATATAAAATTTATTATTCATTATTAAGAGTTTGGGATTATTGATTTTGAGATTTATCCCTATTATATTTCTAGGTATGATAATTATTTGTTTCTGTTTTTCTCTTTTTTTTCTTTTTTCCTTTTCATTTCCTTTCTTTTCCCACTTCTCACTTTTAGGGTTCCTTTCAATGCTAATAATCTGCAATTCTCAGAAATCTAAGAAACTTATAAAATTAAGAGTTCACTTAGTATAATTCCTAAAAAGGAGCTTAAAATTGGTTAACTTCCAGAAAATTAGTACAGGAAAAATACTAAATTAAGCTTCTAAATTAATCTAATTTTAATTTTTAACATGTTTCTGGCTGAATATTTTGGTTGGCTAGAGTGTCCTCTAGAAACATAGAGGTTGCTGGTTCGATTTCCAGGCAGGATACATACAGGAACAGATCTATGTTGCTATCTCTATTTCTCCTTTTCTCTCTTATAAAAAAATTAATAAAATAAAAAACAATTAAAGTTTAAAAAATTATAACATGAGTCATAGTATGTGATTTCTACAGTTTTAAAATCATTTTATGGCACATTCTTACTACATGCTTAATGGGATGGGCCATTTACCAATTCCCTTTTATAGGTTAAAAAAACCTAGGCTTGACAGAGATCAGCAAGTCTGGCTCCAACACAAGAGCTCATTTTCAACTTCCTGCTAAATACTGCTACTCCTGTTATAGGCAAATGGTTATAAAAACAAGAATACATCTGGTCTTCTCTTGAAACACAAATAAATGAAAAAGGGATGGACAGAATTAATGAACTGGTTGAGAGAAAAGACAAGAAAGCAGGAATGAAGAAAATCACAGAATTGTGGACCTTTTCTACTTACTGAATAGAATTTCTGAAAGGAGACACATTTATGGGAAAGTCACAGGGGTAAAGCTATTCATTAGTTGACATTCTATGTTATTTAAACTTTAGCACTTTTGATAGTGAAAAGGGCGGTGATATTTATTCTGGTACAATAGAAATAAATTATAACTCAGTTAACTCAAAATGTATAGTCACCATTGGTAACAACTGGGAGAGTTTGGTTTAATAAACGTCAGAGGTAGATTTCTTCTGAGTAAGGGGTTTGTCTCATAAAATTGCAAAGGGGACCCCTGTTGGTAAGAGATTTAGTTGTAAATACTGTTGAAAAATCATGAAAGGACGTTCTTTCTTTCTTCCCTTTTTGAAATAAATAATTATGGAGCACTTATTGAAAAGTCAGTGTAAAACGTGGGTTAGTAATTGACTGCTACAGTGTAGCCCAATCGTATGTGAACCAAAGGGTAATCAAGGACTTTGAAAATTATGAGGACATTGGTGACATATGAGGTACTGTGATGAATTATTTTGTAATTCATTCATAAAAAAAAGCTGTCTGTATTTGGCTCCTGATTTTATTGCTTGAGTTCTGTGTCAACTGCACTAATTGGAAAAATTTCAGATTTTTTTCTTATGTTTTATATTGTATACAATCTTTTTTAGGAAAAAAAATCTTTTAAATTGTATAATGGTTAATGAGTTAGTTAATGACAATGTCAAAAAATATAACTGCAAAGCCAATATTGTGCTATAATAAAAAAAGCAACAGGTAATTAGCCAAACCTATAACCATTATTTTTCCTCTCTTAGAAGGTAACTAATAGCTTGGAGATGAGTCACGTTTCAAATGTCTTCTAGCCCTATATCATTATTCATAAAGACTCCACCTCATTTCAAATGTTTATATTTAAAATTTTTATATTATACCATAGTACTGTGGCATTTTTTTTTTCAAAATGAAGAGCAGAATGAAGGCAATTGTCTCTTTTAGAAGATAAGCACACGGTTGTTGATATTAGACCAAGTTATATTACTGCTTTAACACTCCACATAAATTAAAGCTCTTTGTTATAATAATATACACAAAGGTATTATTCTGTATCAAATAGTCTTGAGTCATGTTTGCAAAAAAAAATGAGATAGAAAGTTAGATGACTCAATCAAAATAGATAGTGAATTTAAAAATTTAAAACTCAGACCTCTACTTTTCTTAATAAGAAATTGATAGCCAGATTAATTGTATCAAATCTTTTAATTTAGAACTATTTTACAAAACCTTGGTGTCAAAGAATTTTTACATTTCATTTAAAACTAGAAACTCTCCCAAGAATAATTGTGTAAAGTAAGGTAGTTTGTGTTTTCAGAAAATCAAAAGAATAAAGATTTAGGAAAAAAGGTGAAAATAAGGTTTAAAAGAAAGCACTGCAAGTGAATTATATTTAAAGCAGCATTATATTTTTCTTATTTTGTAGAGTCTAATTCAGAATCTACTTTTCCTTGTGTTTCAAATTCTACAATTTTTAGAAACCCCAAACTGCTATTAAACTGTGTAAGATTTT
Source organism: Saccopteryx bilineata (assembly GCF_036850765.1). Lineage (NCBI taxonomy): Eukaryota > Metazoa > Chordata > Mammalia > Chiroptera > Emballonuridae > Saccopteryx > Saccopteryx bilineata. The sequence continues at coordinate 105,007,889 of NC_089491.1, read as the reverse complement.
CATAACAGTTACTGATTTCTGTATAAAAATTGACTCCAAACTTAATGGTTTAAAACAACAGTGATTTATTGTTTATGAATGAGAGTTTCTTCAGCTGGTTTTCCCTGAGCTCAGTAAGGTGCATTCAGATGAGGATCAATTGGTCCACAAGGGACAGGATGACCTGACTCAATGTCTGTCGGTGCTATCTTTAGGCTGGTGCATCTTACTTCTCCTCTAAAAGGTCTTATTCTTCAGTAAGCTCAATGTGGTATTTCACAGAATGGTTGTTTTAGAATTCCAAAAATAGCAAAAACAGAAACTACAAGATTCTGAGACTTGGACATCCTAGAATGTCACTTTTGCTGCATTATATTGGACAAAGTAAGTCAAGAGGCTAGCAATAATTCAAAGTTGGAAAATAGATTTATTTTTTGATCTAAGGAGTTACCATACAAAGAATTTGTAGCCACATGTAATCCATACTTTTAAAACTTCTAATATGATAAGTATAGATAGACATAACTTGCAGATTAAAACTCTTTGAGGTCCTCAGTAATTTTTAAGGGTCTTGGGGGTCTTGAGATAAAAAAGAGAATATATATTCTAGATCAAATGACACGGGGTACACAGATGCTACCTTAGCCCAACCTGTACCATTGCTGGGCTATGATATTTCTGAGAAGGCATATAGAATGTCTATTTTCATAAGATGTGTAGTTATTTCTTGGAGAGATAAAACTTGTATTAAAGAGAAAATCAAGTAAAATAGGTTTTGGTCTATAACACAATATCAGGGTTGTTGGGGTAGAATGATTTTGCATAAAGCATACTGTTCTTTGTTTGTATTTCTCACAACTCAGCAGTTCACAGACTTCTTCAGGATTCTAGAGGTAATGAAAAAAATATTTAGAAACTAGAACCCGAGTTTTGGACTCAAATGTAGATGTGAAAATCATCACTGCTATTCACTGAATGATCTTGAACAATTTGCTCAACGTTTTTAACTTTGGTTCTGCATTTTAAAATAATAAACATTACATGAGGTGATTAAGCATAGTCCCTAGCACATTGTGAGTGCTAAATTAGTGACACCTGTTATTAAGTATAACTTTAGAATTTCTGTCATAGAGTGTAACATATATAGATATTCTCTCTCTCTCTTTCTTTTTTCCTTTGGTCATAATGCCTGGAAAAATGTCCTGTGGGAAAGTAGCTGTGTCTAAAGGTGACTGGTACCCAGGGGAGCCAGCTTTGATGATCACTGGATTTGAAGGCATACGGAAGAAATAGCGGTGCCAAGAACAGGTTAAATGTGCCTGAGGAGGACAGTACTGCTTGAAGGATTTACAGCATAGCCAGAGAAATTCTAGGTAGAAACTTTCTGAATTTGCTTGAAAAATGGCTCAGCTACCTTTTGGGAATTCACCATAATTTCTCATCGAGAGTAAGTTTCAGGTGACTAGGGGATTGCACCTGGACATACAGCGACAGGAAACAATGAACAAAGCTTAGTACTGGCATGAATCCCCATCTTGATTCTTGTACATTAAGTAATTGGTGCATGGCTGGTCACTAGGCACTTACCAAAGTAAAAAATCATCTTTCCTATTAAACTTCGGGAAAGAGTTATCTTACAGGTGAAATGTAAATTGAAGAAATGCTCTGGACATATAGACCTAGATTTTATAAATGTTGAAACACATCACAACTTTGTGCTCATGTAATTGAGACTCCCAGAGACATTTTCTTCAGTAATATTGAATTTTAGAAAGTTTTACTTTCTTGATTTTAAGGCAATAGTTCTCACTGTCACTCAGTGCAGCTAATGTAGAAAAACAGTATTGATTGCCACAGTAATTATTTAAACATAATTGTTTCTTCTGGGAGATGGTCTCTGGAGAGAAATTGTAAAACTATATTTATTCTAAATGCACCATCTCATTGTAAACCTTGGTAAAAGAAATGCGCCTCAGTAGTAAATTATGTGTTTTTATTTGGGTGTTTTCCTCTTTATTATATTGTATGAACCTTTGGATTATTTATACAACATAGGTATATTCTTTTATGCCTTTACATGCTGACATTCTACAGATGTGAATGCCAATATAAAAAAGAATGTCAAAATAATGAGTGGCATTATTACTAACAAAAATAAAATTAGCCCAGAAGCATACTGTTTCAAAAATAATATTTAAGCTGGATTTAGCAAAATTTTTTCAAAGTGAGTATCAGTTGCGACCATATAAATTTTGAACCATAGCAACAAATTATGTCTTAATTTTCATGTGGATGTAAAACTTTGTCAAATAAGATATTTTGTATTTTAAATTCAAAACAATCCTGTCAGAAAAAATAAATTCATTTTAAAGATAAAAAAGAGACTCAGAAAAATGAAACAGCTTACATAAGTTTACATATTGTGTGAGCATTTATACATCACTCTATATTTAATTTTGTGTATAGGTAATTTGTTTTATACTTTTATCACTAAAGGTTAATATAAATAATGCTGGAAATATTGTTGTAATGATACATTGCAATCTCTTTTTTCAGGCTTGGGCTTTATTTTTCAGAAAGTCAACTGATATTTTGTTTTATCTTCTTTCAAAGAACTTCTGAGCCCTTTAATTAATAGTTGGTGCACTTATCTCTCTCTCCTGAAAGTTTCCATAGAGTAAAAATTCAATTTTTTTTGAATTTCAAAATAAATATTTAAGAAAACACTTCTAAAATATTTTTTTAATTTTTTTTTAGATTTTATTTATTCAATTTTCAGAGAGGAGAGAGAGAGAGAGAAACAGAGAGAGAGAGAGAGAGAGAGAGAGAGAGAAAGGGGAGGAGCAGGAAGCATCAACTCCCAAATGTGCCTTGACCAGGCAAGCCCAGGGTATTGAACAGGCAACCTCAGCGTTCCAGGTCGATGCTTTATCCCACTGCGCCACCACAGGTCAGGCTCTAAAATATTATTGTTTCACTCTAGCATTGATGACTGCACAAGTAGATAACATCGCATTGCACAATATTTCTTATTACATGATTTTCTACTTGATTAGATCCTGCTTATCAGTCATATATAATTACTTCATTTCTAATTTTCCTGTTTTAAAAGTGAGTATAGTAACTAGCTAAAACAATTGGAGGGATTTAAAAAAACCCATTTTAAGGAAATTGAGAAGTCTAACACATGCGTGCATATATGTTTGCAATGTTTAGTACAATGTTTTAGTACTATTGATAGAGGTTGGTAAATAAACTCATAATTAGTAAAAACTGATTTTAAGGTGGACTCCTACTTGATTTAGATGTTAATAAATGAGGCGTAAATTACACATCACAAAGAATTATTATATAACATGATGTTCTGTTTTCTAGTAACCCAAAGTGAGTGTTGTCATTTTAACAATATGTTAAAGGCATAAAAGTGCTATGTGTATTTTTTTTCATATTAAATTTTATAGTTTCAGAAAAATCAACCCCTCTAAAAATCTCTCACTAATTTATACACTTATTTTAATGCTTTCATTATTCCTTTACCCAGGAGATGTTTATTTAGTTCCTCTATGCATCAACTGGGCTCTAAATCAATGTTAGATTTCACATCTGAATAAAAGATTTTATTTTTTTGCTGCATAATAATCAGGTTAAATTTAAAATACATGTTATTTTGGAATTTTTAAGTTGTCCTATACTTATTAGCATTTGAATGAAAAAAACTCAGGTAAAATATATTTTCTTTGTTCCTTAGGATAACAGAACCCCCCCTCCCTCCCCCCTTTTTTTTGCTTTAAAAATATAAATATCTCAAATTGTTTCAGCATGCTAACATTTTTGTGAAATCTATAGTTAAAGGCAAGGAAAAAAATTCTTATGGAAAATAAGGCTTTCATCATTTTAAAATAGAATCTATAATTTATAAATTATTTTTCTTGTCAATAAATATTCTCAGTGCATATTGTATAAAAGTGCAAAAATATTCTTTGTCTAAATAGCTGGAAAATTGTACTTAACAGTATTCCATTCCATAAGGTTAGTTATGTTAGCCCAGTGCAAGTTGAAGTTAACCAGTAATTTTGAGAATTCATATAAAATTATAATCACATAGACTTTGTTGGTGCCACATGTCTAAGTATTCAAAGGGTTCTAATTCAGAAAAAAATGATAATGAAGTGATTTTTAGCACATGTACATCAGAGACCATTATAAGTTCATGTTATTGAAGCTAACACTTTCTGGATGACCAAAAGCTGTAGGAAATCATGTCAGCAGCAAAGTGTAGTAATTTACTTAGATTAGGATAAGTCAGCATGTTGCCAATTGTTCTTGATTTTTATAGTAAACTGTCATAATAGTTTCTAAACGGTGTCATTTACTTGTCTAAATGGCAAAGTCCTTCAAACCTGTATAGAAGGATCACAGCTTCCCTGGGCTTTTAGTTTTCTGAGTTCAACTTTTATATCAATATAACAAATTGAACTGAATCTGTTGACATGTTATGAAGAATTATGTCTTTGGAGAATGTCAGATTTGGTTTGGAGCAGAAATACCCCTGTGATTTTCCCTGAACTTCGTGGGCTTTAATGAACCTGAATAAAAACCCTAAGACTTGAAATAGGCAGCCACATTTACCAAAATAAAAACACAACAAACACTACGATATATATATTGAGAAAAAGCTACTGATATCTTTTTATATTAAGTTGATAATAAAGAACTGGAAAATAGTATGTTTTTCTTTTGTTAAATCCACATTTCAACTAGAAATATTTTTATCTATGCATGCTATTTGGTTCCTGTCCTAGAAGTATTTTAGTGACTCTTTTACCTTGACTAAAATATAATTTAGTCAAATGTTTAAATGGTTAAAGAATTCTTTTAATAAATATTCCCTGACATCTAATTATGTGTAGGGCACAGTGTTATTATATTCTGCGGGGATATATAGGTATTTGAAGTTTGGATCGTGCCTTAAGGGAAGCTTTACTTTCTTGATAAATTAACCAATATTCCTCATCTTTCTGAAAACACGCTGATTTATGTCTGGGTTGTGCTAACTGCCCAGTGGTGACTCTTGCATAGTCTTGCACTTTTGCTCTCACTAACTGAGTTGAAATCAGTTATGTATATTCCACAACCAGCTGCATTTGCTTTAGTAATCTGGTAATTTAATTTAGAATCACACTTTTCTTGAGCTCCCAACATTGCTACCAAGACAGGTTATTTTCAAGAAGGACTGAGTAATATTTATAATCACAAGTAAGATGTTTTATAGGGAAAAGATACAAAACAAAATCAACAAACGAAAAGGCATATGAAGCAAAGTTAGCAGGAAACTTGGCACAAGATTCTAAGACTCTCCCAGAAAAATCACACAGGATATACTTAATTCTTCCAGCAACTAGTTGTGACAACCCATGTAAAGTGTTGTCTGTTGTGGAATCCCATATGAACAAAAGAGTCCTGAGTTTTTGACAGTCATATAGGCATCCTCTGCCTATAAATACTTGCCAAAATTTCAAACTCTCAGGAGAGCAGGTGTTCACTGTTTGCACAGTTTAGGCATAGTGAGCCACCTTTTTTTTTTTTTTTCTGAAGTGAGAAGCGGGGAGGCAGAGACAAACTCCCAAATGCACCTGACCGGGATCCACCCGGCATGCCCACCAGGAGGCAATGCTCTGCCCATCTGGGGCATTGCTCTCTTGCAACCAGGGCCATTCTAGCACCTGAGGCAGAGGCCATGGTGCCATCCTCAGCACGGGGGCCAACTTTGCTCCAATGGAGCCTTGGCTGTGGGAGGAGAAGAGAGAGATAGAGAGAAAGTAGAAGGGCAAAGGTGGAGAAGCAAATGGGTGCTTCTCCTGTGTGCCCTGGCCGGGAATCGAACCCAGGACTTCCCCACACCGGGCTGACGCTCTACCTCTGATCTAGCTAGCCAGGGCTTAGCGAACCACTTTTACCATTTAGAAATAACTTATTACAGTGTAGGGAATTGTTTGCCTGTTGAGTTCCCTACACCAGCTGAAAGCCAACATTACAAGCAGAATTTTATAAGGATAATAGTCTAAGGCCTGCTATGTTAACTCTTTTCTGCATATGTATATATCAATGAAATATAATACAGTGCTGAAAGAGAACAAGAGAGAAACTTGCTTCTATGAAAATTAAGTTTCATATTTTGAAGAGACTTAAAGGTAATTAAAAACAGTAATTGCTATTGAGTTAGATGTATGTTATACTATTATTTATTCAACTTAATGTTTAGAAGAATCACTTGGAGGTTTCTTTACATTGCTGTTTAATATTAATGGACTGAAATTGAGATCAATAGGCAAAGCATTATGAGCTTGGATTGGTGGAGACAATTATGCAGAACTCTAATAAATAGACCTACGCCCAAAATGCGTTGGCCCTACACTAAAATATTCATAAATGTACAACTATGTGTTTTTTAATTTAATGTACAATATTTAAGATGTGACTGTAGTAATGTTAACTATTTCCCATTTTTACATACCTTTTAATTATTTAAGTGATCACTGGACAGTTTGTAGAATAGCAAGGCTTTTAAGAAATAACAGAAATAAAAGCTAATGAAGAGAACAAAAAGATATACAGATTGAGAATAGTGATATTATTGTAATCAGAAATGTTCTTTTGTAAAAAAGACAGTGTTTGAAACTTGGAGGCTTTGAAAGATGAGTAGATTTTGATAAGCAGTAATAGAAGTAATGGGAAATGATAACAGAATCTTTTCCTAGAAAATTAGGATTTATGAAAGAATGTAGTTGAGATCCCCTCCCTTTTCTGGGAAGGGAGATGGATTAGTTCCAGATTGTAGAACTTTGATTGACAGAGTAAAACCATACATGGGTAACAAAAATAATGGACTTGTTATCCTCCTGCACCCTCTATTCAAAACCCTCCAATGGCTTTCCCTAACACTTTGGATAAATCCCAAATCTTGACAAGACTACTAATGTATGCCCTACCTAATCTGGATGCAGACTACTTCTCTGATAGCCACACTGGCCTTATTCTTCATTTTTTTTACATAAATATGTTAAAGGCAATACCCCTGCAAGTTTTTTGTGTTTGACGCTATCTGTGCCCAGTTGAGTCTTTACCGAATATTCTCTTGGCTTTCTCTCTCCCTGTTTAATTTTTTTTGCTCAGGTGTCATCTAGTCTAGGTATCATCCCGAATAGCCCTGTCTAAAATAGCACCTACTCATCACAGTCTATCCTTTTCCTTAGTTTTTCTTCACAACACATATAGTAACTTGGAATTATTTTCTATGTTTACTTGGGGATTTGGTTCTTGTTTGTTGTTTTTTTTTTTGTCTGTACCTACCACTCAAATGTAAATTGAGTTTACTGCAGTGAGCCTAGAATAGGGAATGAAAAATAATAGGCACTCAATAAAATTAGATTAATAAGCAGGTATAACAATTTATGATGTATTGAATTATTTTTTATGTCAGAGCTTATTTATTGTGATATGATAAAATGTTATAAAATAGATAATTTTTAGTGATTTTTTTTCACCAGAGCTAGAACAATTTCTTTTTTTTAATTTAAAAAACTAAATTTATCAGGGTAATATTGATCAACAAGAGTACATAGATTTGCCTGACCAGACGGTGGCACAGTGGATAGAGTGTGAAACTGGGATATAGAGGACCCAGGTTTGAAACCCTGAATTCACTGGCTTGAGCACAGGCTCACCAGCTTGAGTGTAGGGTCACTGGCTTGAGCATGTGATCATAGACATGACTCTATGGTCTCTGGCTTGAGCCAAAGATTGCAGACTTGAGCAAGAGGTCACTAACTCTGCTCTAGCCCCCCCAACCCCCAACCCCGGTCAAGGCACATATGAGAAAATAATCAATGAACAACTAAAGAGACACAACAAAGAATTGATGCTTCTCATCTCTCTCCATCCCTCTCTGTTTGTCCCTCTCTCTGGCTCTCTGGCTCTATGTCAAAAAAAAAAAAGTACACAAAATTCAGGTAAACATCTGTACATTATTTGAACAGTTGATTATGTGTATACCCATTACCCAAAGTCAAATCATTTTCATCATTTTCCATCACCTTATATTTGTCCCTCTTTACACACGTCCCACACCCCTTCCTCCCACCCCTTTCTGCACATTTCCTTCCCCCTGGTAACCACTGCATTCTTTTTTTTTTTTAATTTTATTTATTCATTTTTAGAGATTAGAGAGAGAGGGAGACAGGGAGACAGAGAGAGAGAAGGGAGAGGAGCTGGAAGCATCAACTCCCATATGTGCCTTGACCAGGCAAGCCCAGGGTTTCGAACTGGCGACCTCAACATTTCCAGGTCGATGCTTTATCCATTGCACCACCACAGGTCAGGCGCCACTGCATTCTTATCTATGACCATGAGTCTTGAGTTTTCTATCCTACCTATGTGTAAAATCATACAGTTTTTAGCTTTTCTAATTTACTTATTTCACTCAGTATAATGTTCTCAAGGTCCAGCCATGTTGTTATAATTGATAATATGTCATCATTTCTTATGGCTGAGTAGTATTCCATTGTATATATGTATCACATCTTCTTTTACTAAACCTTTACAGAGGGACACCAGTTGTTTCCATGTCTTTGCTACCATGAACAATGCTGCAATGAACATGGGGGTGCATGTGTCTTTACGTACCAATATTTTTGAGTTTTGGGGGTATACACCCAGTAGAGGGATTGCAGGGTCATATGGTAGGTCTATTCTTAATTGTTTGAAGAACCAACATACTTTCTTCCACAATGGTTGTACTAATTTACATTTCCACCAGCAGTGAATGAGGGTTCCTTTTTCTCCAGACTCTCCAACACTTGTTATTACCTGTCTTGTTGATAATAGCTAATCTAGCAGGTTTGAGGTGGTATCTCATTGTAGTTTTGATTTGCATGTTTCAAATAGCTAGTAAAAATGGACATTTTTTCATATATCAATTGGTCATTTGTATGTATTTTTGGAAGAAATGTCTGTTCAGGTCCTCTCCCCATTTTTTAATTGTATTGCTTGTTTGTTTGTTGCTGAGCTTTGTGAGTTCTTGGTATATTTTGGATATTAACCTCTTATTGGAGCTGTTGTTTGCTAATATCATCTCCCATTTAGTTGGCTGCCTATTTGCTTTGTTGTCTGTTTCTTTTGCTGTGCAGAAAGTTTTTAGTTTTATATAGTCCCATTCATTTTTTCCTTTACCTCCCTTGCTTTGGGGTCAAATTCATAAATTGTGCTCTACAGCCAAGGCCCATGAGTTTAGAACCTATGTTATCTTCTATGTAATTTATTGTTTCAGATAATATATTTAGGTCTTTGATTGATTTTGAATTAATTTTTGTGCAGGGGGACAAACTATAGTAGTTTTATTCTTTTGCAAGTGGCTTTCCAATTTTTCCAGCACCATTTATTCAAGAGGTTTTCTTTACTCCAATGTGTGTTTTTGGCTCTTTTTTCAAAGATTATTTGTCCATATATATGTGGTTTCTCTTCTGGCCTCTCAATTCTGTTACATTGGTCTGTGTGCCTATTTTTCTGCCAATATCATGCTGTTTTGATTATTGTGGCTCTGTAATATAAGTTGAAGTCAGGTACTCTAATACCTCTGGCTTTGTTCTTTTTTTCTCAAGATTGCTTTGTCTATTGTGTCTATTGTAGTTTTTTATGGTTCCATACAAACCTGGTGATTTTTTTCCATTTCTTTAAAAAATAATATTGGGATTTTGATGGGAATCACGTTAAATTTGTATATTGCTTTGGGTAATATGGCCATTTTAACTATGTTTATTCTTCCTATTCATAAACATGAAATGTTTTTTGCATTTAATTGTGTCTTTTGAATTTACTTTAATAATGCTTTGTAGTTTTCAGTAAATAGATCCTTTACATTCTTTGTTAAGTTTATTCCTAGATATTTTTTGTTGTTATTGCAACTCAAAAAAGGATTATTTTATAGTTTATCTTCCGAAGTTTCATTGTTGGCATTTATGAAAGTAATAGACTTCTCTATATTGATTATATATCCTGAGACCTTACTGTATTGGCTTATAGTTTCTAATAGTCTTTCTGTGGAATCTTTGGGGTTTTCTATATGCAACATCATGTCATCTGCAAAAAGTGAAAACTTTAGTTCTTTTTTTCGGATATAAATGCCTTTTCTTTCTTTCTTTTTCCTGACTGCTCTGACTAAATCTTCCAGCACTATGTTGAATAGGAGTAGAGAGAGTAGGCAGCCTTGTCTTATTCCTGATTTTAGAGGAAAAGCTTTCAGTTTTTCACCATTTAGTAAGATATTAGCTGAAGTTTGTCATATATGGCCTTTATAATGTTGAGGTATTTTCCTTCTATACCCATTTGATAGAGTGTTTTAAACATAAAGGGATGTTGTATCTTATTGAATGCCTTCTCTACATCTATTGATAGGATCATATGATTTTTGTTCTTTGTTTTGTTAATATGGTGTATTACATCTCAACAGACCAGGGGATCAGACGCAGAGTACCTCAGCCTCTCAGGGGAGAGAGTAGCCTCAGACAGTCAGCTGTGGGGGTGTCTGCCACTGCCACTCTTTGTACGGAGAAGGGAGGGTGGTGGGGCCAGGAGGTTGGGGGCTTCACTTTGGTCTTCTCCAACACTGAATGTGGGCTATGGGTAGAGTATGGGCTATGTGCTGTGGGCTGAGCGTACTTGAGCACTAAGTGGGCCTAACTTAATGGGTCAAGTGTGCTGGCTGTGTATGTGCCGAGCATCTGCAGGTTGCAAGCTAAGTGACTCAGGCAGGCCACAGGAATCTGGGTCATGACCCTGCACTCCAATGCACCTGCCTCTGTTCAGCTCCTTCCCCTCTGCCCCTCACTCTCTCCACCTCTCCAGGCTCAAAACAGAACCCAAGTCGAATAAGCCTCTCTCTCTCAGTCCAGCAAGGAAGAAGAAAAATCTGGTCCTCCAGCTTCTCTCCTTTCCAGAGTCCTCCACAAAAGCATTTTATCTTCTGTCCCTCTTTTCAGCCTGTCTCACCTTCAGTCACTTTGGTGAGCAGACGTTTCAGGGACGGCTGTGAGCCCAGCCTGATTTGTAGTGGTGCAGTGGAAAAAGCATCAACCTGGAATGCTGAGGTTGTTGTCAGTTTGAAACCCTGGACTTGCCTGGTCAAGGCACATATGAGAGATGATGCTTCCTACTCCTCCCCCCCTTCTCTCTCTCTCTCTCTCTCTCTCCTCTCTCTAAAATAAAGTTCTAAAAAATTAAATCTTATTTCTAATGGTATTCCAAAAGATTTTTAATATACTATTACAGATTAAATTGTGTCCCCTAAATTTTATTGATATTTTAACACCCAGGACTTCAGAATATGAACTTATTTAGACATAGGGCCTTACAGATATAACTTAATTGAATAAGGCTAATCCAGTATGACTGCTGTCCTTATATAAAGGGGAAAAGTAGACATAGAGATAGCACTTGGTGAGGACTGGAGTTATGCTGTCACAAGCCAAGGAACTCCCAGAACAAGGGGAGAACCCTGGAGCAGAGTATTTTCTACACATTCAGAAGGATGTTGGCCTTACCAGCAACTTAATTTTAGACTAGGCAGGGCTGGGAGAGGGAAATGAAGAAATAGAGCAAAATAGGACAAGGAAAAAAAAGAAAGAAAAGAAAGAAAAAGTCATGGTCACCGACAACAGTGTGGTGACTCTTGGGAGGCAAGGAGGGTATCGGGGGATAAATAGTGATGGACAGAGATGACTGGAGGGAGTCAACATACAATGCACTGTACAGAGGTGTGTTGTAGAAGTGGGCACTTGAAACCTGTAAAATTATGGTAATTAGTGTCTCCTTTAAGGCATTCGATAAAAAAAAAATTAATTAAAAAAACTTTTCTTGTCCTAAGACATCCAGATTGTGGTACTCTGTTACAGTACCTCTAGCAAAGTAACACATTTGCCAATATGCGTATTAATCTTTAGGAAAAGACTTTGTAACTTCCCAAGCTAATTTCATCAGCTACTGCTCCCCTCACACATGCTCTTTTATGAGTGTCTTCAGGAAAAGTGTTAAGTAGCATTCCAAGTTCAGCAAACATGGACTGGAGACATAGGTCGTTTTCCTAAGGCTCACCATCGCATATTTGCTTGTGCTGTATGTATTTCCTTGTGATAATTCTTAGGTTATATTTGAGAAAACCCATGGTTTTAAATTTAAAATTAAAAAGTAGTGAAGAGTGAAGCATTTTTCCTTAACTCTTTTAGTACTAAGTATGTGTCATCCTTCAACCTTTCATAAAAACAACATTATTCACATTGAATGCCTCTAAGAAATAAATCACAAGGTTAAAAATCTTGTGATTTAACATAATTCTATTTTTTTACAGCACTCTCAGAAAAAGAAATTATCCTTTATTTGAGCAATATTTCCCACCATCAATTTCTATTGATACCTTGGTACATGTAGCCTATTAGGAAGAGAAAATAGATGTGACTCTTGTCCTTTTCCATAAAGGGAGAATTTTACTAGCGTTGCTACTGCTTGTCTGAAAATGAGCTTTAGAGAAAGAGTGGGATGCCATCTCCTTCAGTGCATTTGATATAACATTTCTTCTTCATCAGCAATCAGGAAACCTATACTAATAAATTATCCAGAATTTATACTGTCCTCTGTGTTTAAGAAGATCCACCCTAAGTATAACCAACAACTGACAATCACTTTATGTAATGGCTGAAGAAAAATTGTTTATATAACACTAATATGTTCATTTTAAGCTAGCAGTGTTTAGAGATGATTGTAAATTACAATGCTCAATATTCAATTGTCCACAAGTCTGATTTTTAAGGGCTTAAGTGGCTTCTTACACAATCCCCAGGTCCTGTAGCCCCACTACAGAGCAGGCATCCAATAATATCTTTCAAATCTTGTTTGAAAGTCTTATACGATCTTGAAGATTTCATATGTGTTATTTAGAAAGAATAATGTTTGGAGGCAAGGTGAAAAAATTTTTATAGTATTTGTAGTAAGTTGGGAGCACAGTCTTGAGAAAGATAAGTGAATTTCAAGTTGGGAATACATGGGCTCCAATTCTCCAACCCTGACTCTGAAGTAGACTTTGAAGCTCTTGATATTTGAGGCTTTAGCTTTCTTATCTGTAAAAGGAGAGGATGGGATAATTTCAAGCCATAGTTACTGTTTGAGATTAAATGCAGCCTGTGGTTAAATCTGAGGCATGACTGTGTATCTAGTGAAGAGGGTCCTGCAAGCCTATCAAGATTATATCCCATGAGGTGATTAAAAGGGACAGGGCAGGGCCTTTATGGAGAATGTTTGAATACTGGGGCCTTGGGAGCAAGACATTCCTTCATCCTAAGAAACTATTCTTATCACATACATGATTAACAACAAACTTTCACAGAAAACATAAAAGGATGCACTACATTAAATTTACATATCAATATAACAGACATCTTGATTTCAGAAACTATATAATACTAAGAAAGTATGACTCAGATAGAATGAAATATGGTATTTGTTATATGAAGCACACGTCATGCTATATCATCATCTAAAATCATAAATTTGTCAAGCATATATTATGTTTATTCACTCAGATGTAAATACCACAATAAGTTACTTTGTTATCTCATTCATTGTTTTATTACTTTGTTCATTTTTTGATACCTGGTGCATAGAACAGTGATTAGCACACAGAAGACGTTTAACACATATTTATTTGTTAATTGGATAAGTTAATTAATGAGGACCATGTATGTCACATACTTGGAAAAAACATAGTATCAATTTTTACAAAGAAAATAGTATAGCATCTGAATAGTATGATGGAAACCTAATAATGCTTTGGCAGCTCAAGGCTTAGCTTCAGAAAATTACTGCTGTTAGCAAGAAGACTGTGTCATTGTGAATGGTATCCATAGCACATCAATAGTGTGTGGTTACCATCTCAAACAGTTTTATAGAGAAAGCAACAGCAACACTTTTTATGAGCCCATGTAAGTCTCCACCATATATAACCATACACCACCACAGGAAACTGGAATTCTTGCTATGTATAAGTAAGTAGAGCATACCAGTGACATTTGAGTTATTACTGTGGCTGCAATCTCCCTGGGGAAAATCTAGGTTAAAATCCAACCACTTTATTTATTCAGCAAACATTTACTGAGTATTTACACAAAATAACTTGCTAAGTACTGAGAATGCAAAAGGAACAAGTAATAATTCTGTTCCATCTACCCTAGCTGTCTCTGCCAGAAGCCACAGCTTTCTTGGAAGGACAAATTATTTATCAAAAAACGATATTTAAAATAAATGTGAAAAATATATTTTACAAACAATGTGTTATAGAACTGGAGAAAGGAGGGGCTTTTTCTCATGTCTTTTAGGAGACAAAGGCAATGAACAACTGGCCATCTTATTTTTCAAAGAATATACACACACACACACACACACACACACACACACACACATATATATATTACTTTCTAAAAGTTGAGCCTGAGTCCATTATCTCTAGGAAAAGTTACTAAGGAAACTGACAATTCAGGGAAAGCAGCTATTGGTGTTATGTATATAACTGCAAATAAAGTCAGTATGTATTTTTTACCTGAAAAGGAATATATTAACATGATTGTAAAAAATGAATCTGCAGCTGCAAAGGTGAACACTCTTCAATAGGGAACCTAGGTGCCAAAGCTTCTGTGTAATCAACCAGAGCAAATGGAAACTAATAGAGTATTTGAAGGATGCCATCAGTGTGCAATTACCAAGAACCATATATATGTGAGAAAAAGCAAGAGAAATTTGAGAGGACAAGGTGCATGCAAAGGTTAATCATTTCCACTAATAATTACCACATTTGGATAGAAAAAAAAATTGGCTACTTGCTTCAAGGAAGTACTAAATATGAAAAGGAAAAATAAAATGCATAGTTTTATTCCTGTTTCTAAATGTAGTAGAAATGGAAGTGATCTGCAGGTAGACTTTCCTAGGTTGCTAGGAGTTAAAGGTTGTTCCAGGTTTTAAGAGCATTTATTTCCATCTGTACTGAGTTAGAGAAAGAGGTGTTGAAATAGATAAATCAAGATTAGCTTAAATGTTGAACAATGGAGATGTGATGAATGAAGGAAGACATCATTGACTAAATGTTGGAAAATTCCTATGTGATGAGAACACTTGTTAAAGAAAGCCACTGAATAATTCACAATCTCTTATGGTAAGTATTCTTATTTGGGAAAACATGAAACAAGCCAATAGTCATATTGAAGAAGAATCAAGTATATGGAATTATCTGCTTGGTATGATACACCTATTCCTGTTACTATATTTCTCCTAGAGTATAATGTTAAATAGCAAATTTCCAGTACTATAATTAATCATTTCTAAAATTTCTACAACTTATCAAAAATTTCTCATTTTACTTTCAAAAGTGGGAGAAGAGAATTGGGTAAAGAACAGAAAATTATTGCTCTATAACACATTTTTCTTCTCTCTAAAGTGAAAACTTCTGGTGCACATATGTTAAGAGTTGTGACTGCATAAATGATATTTTGTGCCTCCTATCTTCTTTGTCCAAATATGTAAGCAAGCCAGGTTTATCCCAAGGGCAAGCCTACCCATACTTTTCCCTTCCTTTTCTTTCACTTATGATTAAACACACTCAAACCTCTCTATTTGTAAACTGGTTGAAGAGTTGGCCACATGATTTGTGAAAGTCCAGTGCAATTTTAAAAGGTAATACCCTGAATACAAAAAGAGGAAAAAAATATTTTAAAGTAACAAACATAAAGCCTTTTTTTTCTTCCATGGCCCCTCTCTTGACTTGGCATTGTGTTTTCTATTTGTTGTCTAATTTCATTATAAGTAAGAAAAAACAAATTTTAACTATTAGCATGAATTCTACTGTTTATATTTATATTACCTAATACTAGTCTATACTACAAATATAAAAACATTGAACTTGTGTGCATAACCACAAAATCACATAATTCATACTTCATGCTGACGGAAATGCCACACAAAACAAACTCAACTGTTTCTATTTCACACCGTGATACACACATATTGTACCAACACACTACTATCAGCTCTCTGATAGCTAAGGATATGAAAACAAACAAAAGATGTCCTGTCTTTCCCTTTTTTTCAGGGTCATCATTTGCTGTGAAAATGCTGAGCTAAACAGGGAATTAACACAAATATGAAACAATACAGTAGAATGCCCTTGTTCATGTTTCTTTTTTTATTATTATTTAACTTATTTTTATTTTTATTATTAATTTTAATGGGGTAACATTAATAAATCAGGGTACATATGTTCAGAGTTGTTCATGTTTCTTACAGTGCCATTTTCTTCTGTCTGCATTTGAAGCAAGTTCTGTTTCTAATAGAAAGTATGACCTCTCAGGGCTGGCATGCGCTGCTTATCCAGTCATAGTTGTAACACAGTTATAATGTGACCTTGAGCTTGCTCTGAATCTCATGGAACTTCCACAAATTGTGTGCTCACAAGAATTCTTTGCTCATAGGGTATTGTAAACACTGTATGCTAAAGGGATAACAAGGAACAGTGATGGACATGCATATTATACATGTTCTTTTTGTTAACATGCATGCTCCATTGTCCCCTCAGTCTTCACTAGCGAAACATAAGTTTAAAATAATTATTAGGAATTTGGAAAAAGCAACAATAGAGCATTTAACAGAGCTAGGGCCCTTCAGTTCATGGGGCTCTGCTTGACTGCCCAAGTCACACACTATGAGGCTAGCCCTGAGTGGCTCCATTCTTTTAAATTAAATTTATTGGGAGTGACATTTGTTAATAAAATTATACAATTCTTTGATATATCATCTGTATATTAAATTACATCTTTACCACCCAAAGTCAAATTTCCTTTCATCACCATATATTTAGACCCCCTTTGTATTTTACTACATTTATCCATCCCGATTCCCTTCTGGTAGCCACCAGACTGTTGGCTGTGTCTTGCTTATTTATTTGTTATTTTAAGTTTTATATTCTGCATGTGAGTGAAATCATATGGTTCATGACTTTTTCTGTCTGCTTTTGTTTAGCATGATATTTAAGGTCCATCCATATTATTGCAAATGGCAGTATTTCATTTATTCTTATGGCTGAGATACTTAATTATATATATTAACCAAATCTCTATCCAAGGATCTAGGAAAGGACACTTTAGTTGTTTGTAGGTCTTGGCCAGATGAATAATGCTGCAATGAATATAGGGGTACATATATATATATTCATGGATAAATATTTTCATATATTTTTGGGTAGATACACCAAAAGAGGTTACTGAGTCCTATAGTAACTGCATTATTAATTTTATGAGAGAACTCTATACTGTTTTCTATAGTGGCTGTACCAATTTACATTCCCACGAGAAGTGTATGTGGGTTTCCTTTTCTCCACAACCTCTCCTGCACTTACTGTTACATGTGTTGTTAATGATAGCCATTTTAACAGGTGTGAGGAGGCATGTCATTATAGCTTTGAATTGCATTTTCCTAATAGCTAGTGAAGTTGAGCATTTTTCATATATCTGTTGGCCATTTGTATATCTTCTTGGGAGAAGCATTTAAGTCCTCTGCCCATATTTTAAATGGATTGTTTATTTTCTTGTTGAGTTATAAGAATTCTTTATATACAGGGGTGGACAAAAGGAGTTTTACAGTTGTAAGTACATGAAAGTTCATTTTTGTATTATTACTTATTATTTCATTATTTATTTATATTTGTGTATTTTCTATTTGGTTGGTTGTCTTTTTGTTTTGTTATCATCTTTTTAGTTTGATATAGTCCCATTCATTTATTTTAGCTTCTGCTTCCCTTGCCTTTAAGGTCAAGTTCATGAAATCTCCTCTAAGATCAAGAGAAGCAGCATTGAGTTGAGTATTAGCCCTAGACAGGGGTTGCCAAGGATCCCAATCTGGGCACATGTGAGAGTCTGCCTCCCAATTTCCCTTTCTCTCACTTAAAAAGTAAAAAAGAAATTGCAACAAAAAGGATAAAATTCCTAAAAATAAAGTTAACATAAGATGTGAAGGCCCTAAACATTAACAACTACTATGCATTATTAAAAGACATTGAAGAAGATACAAAGAAATGAAAAGATATTCTGTGTTCATGCATTGGAAGAATCAACATGGTTAAAATGCCTTATACCCAAAGCCATATACAGATTTAATATAACACCACTCAAATCCCAATAGCATTAAAATTTTTATTTGATTGATTTTAGAAAGAGGGGAAGAGAGACAGAGAAACAGCAGTTTCTTGTTTCACCCATTTATCTATTCATTGGTTGACTCTTGCCCGTGCCCTGACTGACTGAAGGTCAAACTCCCACTCCAACTGAACTACCATCCCTGGTCCCCTACGGCATTTTTTAAAGAAACAGAACAAAAAAAATAATCAGATATGTATAGAACCACCAGAAAACAAAAACACAAAAACAAAAATGGGCAAAGCAATCCTAAGAAATAAGAACAAAGCCTGAGGTATTATGCTTCTTAACTTCAAATTATACTACAAAGTGACAATAACAAAAATAACATGGTATTGGCAGAAAAAACAGACACACAGGCTTTATTTTTACTTAAGAAATATTAGAGGTGCTGTTTCTGTCTTGGGCCCATACCACTCATACTTTGTTTTATCATTTTAACAGATTTAAATTTAACTTTGTATTATGTGTATCTTTAGGAAGAGGGGTACTTTCTAGCCATTGTTTCCTGAACCATAAACCATATAATAAGATCCAAGCATATAGTGTTAATACCATGCAGTTCATCAATAACTCCACTTGTTTGCTAAGACACAAACACCAGAATAACAGTCATAAGAAAACACAGACCAAGAAACCACCCTATGCCAAAGCTTTCCAACAAATAAACTAAAAAATACAGAAAGAGGCCCAATAGGGTTAATAGGATCTATTCAATTCTTAGCCATTTGAATGTAGGTACTTTCCCATGTATGCTATATAAATCTTCTTTTTTTTCCAAGTAAAATATAGATTTATTTACATACACTGCTCACAAAAATTAGGGGATCAGGGAAAGTGCAGATCTCCAGTACTTTCAGCATTTTGTAGAGTGCAGTTTCACCAATGAAATAAAAGTTGGTTTTGCATCTCATTTGCATAATCAAACTTTCTTTGACTTGTCATTTGCTTTTTTTTTTAAATAATTTTATTTTTAATGGGGCGACATCAATTAATCAGGATACATATTGAATATATTCAAAGATAACAACTCCAGGTTATCTTGTCCTTCACTTATATTGCATACCCATCACCCAAAGTCAGATTGTCCTCTGTCACCTTCTATCTAGTTTTCTTTGTGCCCCTCTCCCTCCCCCTTTTTCTCTCCCTCTCCCCTCTCCCCCCTCCCCCCGTAACCACCACATTCTTATTAATGTCTCTTAGTTTCACTTTTATGTCCCACCTACGTATGGAATAATACAGTTCCTGTTTTTTTCTGATTTACTTATTTCACTTCGTATCATGTTATCAAGATCCCACGATTTTGTTGTAAATGATCCGATGTCATCATTTCTTATGGCTGAGTAGTATTCCATAGTGTATATGTGCCACATATTCTTTATCCAGTCATCTATTGATGGGCTTTTTGGTTGTTTCCATGTCCTGGCCACTGTGAACAATGCTGCAATGAACATGGGGCTGCATGTGTCTTTACGTATCAATGTTTCTGAGTTTTGGAGATATATACCCAGTTGAGGGATTGCTGGGTCATAAGGTAATTCTATTTTCAGTTTTTTGAGGAACCACCATACTTTTTTCCATAATGGTTATACTACTTTACATTCCCATCAACAGTGTATGAGGGTTCCTTTTTCTCCACAGCCTCTCCAACATTTGTTATTACCTGTCTTGTTAATAATAGCTAATCTAACAGGTGTGAGGTGGTATCTCATTGCCGTTTTGATTTGCATTTCTCTAATAACTAACGAAGATGAGCATCTTTTCATATATCTGTTGGCCATTTGTATTTCTTCCTGGGAGAAATGTCTGTTCATGTCCTCTTCCCATTTTTTTATTGGATTGTTTGTTTGTTATTGAGTTTTATGAGTTCTTTGTATATTTTGGATATTAGGCCCTTATCTGAGCTGTTGTTTGAAAATATCATTTCCCACTTAGTTGGCTTTCTGTTTATTTTGTTATCAGTTTCTCTTGCTGAGGAAAACTTCTTAGTCTGATGTAGTCCAATTCATTAATTTTTGCCTTCACTTCTCTTGCCATTGGAGTCAAATTCATAAAATGCTCTTTAAAACCCAGGTCCATGAGTTTAGCACATATGTCTTCTTCTATGCACTTAGTTGTTTCAGGTCTTATGTTTAGATCTTTGATCCATTTTGAGTTAATTTTAGTACAGGGGGACAGACTCTAGTCCAGTTTCATTCTTTTGCATGTGGCTTTCCAGTTTTCCCAGCACCATTTATTGAAGAGGCTTTCTTTTCTCCATTGTGTGTTCTTGGCCACTTTATCAAAAATTATTTGACTATATATATGTGGTTTTATTTCTGGACTTTCTATTCTGTTCCATTGGTCTGAGTGTCTATTTTTCTGCCAATACCATGCTGTTTTGATTGTCGTGGCCCTATAATATAGTTTGAAGTCAGGTATTGTAATGCCCCAGCTTCATTCTTTTTCTTTAGAATTGCTTTGGCTATTCGGGGTTTTTTATAGTTCCATATAAATCTGATGATTTTTTGCTCTATTTCTTTAAAAAATGTCATTGGAATTTTGATGGGAATTGCATTAAATTTGTATATTGCTTTGGGTAATATGGTCATCTTGATTATATTTATTCTTCCTAACCAAGAACAAGGTATATTCTTCCATCTCATTATATCTTTTTTGATTTCCCTTAACAATGGTTTATAGTTTTCATTATATAAGTCCTTTACATTCTTTGTTATGTTTATTCCTAAGTATTTTATTTTTATTTTTGTTGCAATCGTGAAGGGGATGGTTCTTTTGAGTTCGTTCTCAAATGTTTCATTGTTGGCATATAGAAAGGCTATTGACTTCTGTATGTTAATTTTGTATCCTGTGACCTTACTATATTGGCTTATTGTTTCTAGTAGTCTTTTTGTGGATTCTTTGGGGTTTTTGATGTATAGGATCATATCATCTGCAAAAAGTGATACCTTTACTTCTTCTTTTCCGATATGGATGCCTTTTATTTCTTTGTCTTGTCTGATTGCTCTGGCTAGAACCTCTAGTACCACATTAAATAAGAGTGGAGAGAGTGGACAACCCTGTCTTGTTCCTGATTTAAGGGGGAAAGCCTTCAGTTTAGTGCCATGTAATATGATGTTAGCTGATGGTTTATCATATATGGCCTTTATCATGTTGAGATATTTTCCTTCTATACCCATTTCGTTGAGAGTCTTAAACATAAAATTGTGTTGTATTTTATTGAAAGCCTTTTCTGCGTCTATTGATAAGATCATGTGGTTTTTGTTCTTTGTTTTGTTGATATGGTGTATTACATTAACCGTTTTACGTATGTTGAACCATCCTTGAGATTCTGGGATGAATCCCACTTGATCATGATGTATTATTTTTTCAATATGTTGTTGTATTCGATTTGCTAGTATTTTGTTTAGTATTTTAGCATCTGTATTCATTAGAGATATTGGTCTGTAGTTTTCTTTTTTTGTGCAGTCCTTGCCTGGTTTTGCTATGAGGGTTATGTTGACCTCATAAAATGTGTTTGGAAGTATTGCTTCTTCTTCAATTTTTTGGAAGACTTTGAGTAGAATAGGAACCAAGTCTTCTTTGAATGTTTGATAAAATTCGCTGGTATAGCCATCAGGGCCTGGACTTTTATTTTTGGGGAGGTTTTTTCTATTTCTTCTCCACTAATAGGCCTGTTTAGGCTTTCTGCTTCTTCTTGACTCAGTCTAGGAAGGTTGTATTGTTCTAGGAATTTATCCATTTCTTCCAGGTTGTTGAATTTAGTGGCATAAAGTTTTTCATAGTATTCTACAATAATTCTTTGTATATCTACGGTGTCCATGGTGATTTCTCCTCTTTCATTTTGGATTTTGTTTATATGAGTTCTTTCTCTTTTTTCCTTGGTAGGTCTTGCCAAGGGTTTGTCAATTTTGTTGATCTTTTCAAAGAACCAGCTCCTTGTTCTATTAATTTTTTCTATAGTTTTTCTGTTCTCTATTTCATTTATTTCTGCTCTGATTTTTATTATCTCCTTTCTTTGGCTGGTTTTGGGTTCTTTGTTCTTCTTTTTCTAGTTCCTTAAGGTGGGAAGTTAAGTGGTTCACTTGGGCTCTCTCTTGTTTGTTCATATATGCCTGAAGTGATATGAACTTTCCTCTTATCACTGCTTTTGCTGCACCCCATAGATTCTGATATGTCGTATTGTCATTTTCATTAGTCTGTATATATCTTTTGATCTCTGCACTTATTTCTTCTTTGACCCATTCATTTTTTAAAAGTATGTTGTTTAGTTTCCACATTTTTGTGGGATTTTTTTCCTCTTTTTTGCAGTTGAATTCTAGTTTCAAGGCTTTATGATCAGAAAATATGCTTGGTACAACTTCGGTTTTTCTGAATTTGCTGATGTTGATTTTGTGGCCCAACATATGGTCAATTCTTGAGAATGATCCATGTACACTGGAGAAAAATGTATATTCAGTCACTTTGGGATGAAATGTCCTGTAGATGTCTATCATATCCAGGTGCTCTAGTGTTTTGTTTAAGGTCACTATGTCTTTGTTGATTCTCTGTTTGGATGACCGATCTAGAGCTGTCAGCGGTGTATTGAGGTTTCCAAGTATGATTGTATTTTTGTCAGTTTTTGTTTTAAGATCAATAAGTAGCTGTCTTATATATTTTGGTGCTCCTTGGTTTGGTGCATATATATTAAGAATTGTTATGTCTTCTTGATTCAGTGTCCCCTTAGCCATTATGAAATGGCCATTTTTGTCTCTGAGTACTTTTGTTGTCTTGTAGTCAGCATTATCAGATATGAGTATTGCTACGCCTGCTTTTTTTTGGATGTTATTTGCTTGGAGTATTGTTTTCCAGCCTTTCACTTTGAATTTGTTTTTATCTTTGTTACTTATATGAGTTTCTGTAGGCAGCATACAGTTGGATTTTCTTTTTTAATCCATTCTGCTACTCTGTGCCTTTTTATTGGTGAGTTTAATCCGTTTACATTTAGTCTAATTATTGACACTTGTGAGTTCCGTATTGCCATTTTATAGATTGCTTTCTGTTAGTTTTGTGTCTTGTTTGATCCTTCTCTTTCGTTTTTCTATCTTTTGTTTTTATTTGGTTGTATTCCATACATCTTTCCTCTGTTGCTATCTTTTTTATCTCATGTGCTTCTGTGGTGGTTTTTTCAATGGTGGTTACCTTTAAGTAATGAAAAGTGTTCTTACCCTGTTCATTGTAGTGCACTATTTTGTGAGTACTTTTGCACTCCATCGTCCTTTGCTCCTGTTAATCTCCATCCTCTGCCCCCCTTTCTTTTTGTTGTTGTCACAGTTTAAATTTGGTTTTATTGTGTTCTTCTTGGAGCTTTTACTTGTGGCTTTGTTTTTTTTTGTTCTTTGTATCTGATTGGAGAACCCCCTTTAGTAATTCCTGGAGTGGGGGTTTTCTGATGATAAATTCCCTCATCTTTTCTGTATCTGTGAATGTTTTTATTTCTCCTTCATATTTAAAGGATAGCTTTGATGGGTATAGTATTCATGGCTGGAAGTTCC
This sequence comes from Saccopteryx bilineata, assembly GCF_036850765.1. Taxonomy (NCBI): domain Eukaryota; kingdom Metazoa; phylum Chordata; class Mammalia; order Chiroptera; family Emballonuridae; genus Saccopteryx; species Saccopteryx bilineata. Next base: position 104,984,098 of record NC_089491.1, on the reverse strand, counting down.
TCTCTTTCAGGACTTTAAATATTGGGGTCCACTCTCTTCTAGCTTGTAGAGTTTCTGATGAGAAATCTGATGATAATCTAATGGCCTTCCTTTATATGTTGTATTCTTCTTTTCCCTGGCTGCCTTGAGACTTTTTTCTTTGCCGTTGGTTTGTGCCAATTTTATTATGATATGCCTTGGAGTAGGTTTGTTGGGGTTAAGAAAACTCGGAGTTCTGTTTGTTTCTTGAATTTGAGGCTTTAGTTCTTTCCACAGGCTTGGGAAGTTCTCATCTATTATTTGTTTGAGTATGTTCTCCATTCCATTTTCTCTCGCCTCTCCCTCTGATATACTTATTATTCTTATGTTATTCTTTTTGATGGAGTCAGATAATTTCGGTAGGGCTATCTCATTTTTTTAATTTTTGAGTCTCTTTCTTCTTCTCTCTGTTATGCCTCAAGTTGCTTGTCTTCTATTTCACTAACCGCCCCTTCTATCTGGCCTGTTCTATTAGCTAAGCTTGTTACCTCATTTTTCAGCTCGTGAATTGAGTTTTTCATCTCTGTTTGATTTGTTTTTATAGTTTCAATTTCCTTGGAAATATATTCTTTGTGTTCGTTGAGTTGTTTTCTGAGCCCCCTAAATGGCCTTTCTGTGTTTTCTTGTATATCTCAGAGGATTTTTTGGATTTCTATCTTAAATTCTGTCATTTAGCTCCAAGGTTTCCAATATATTAAATTTTTTCTCCATAGATTTTTCCTCATCTAGCTGTGTTACCGCTCTTTCTTTTATATCCATAATATTCGATTTTCTCTTCCTTAATGGCATTTGAGGGTGGTTTTGTTGATAGTATTAATGAGATTTAATAAAGAATAAAAAGTTAAAAAAATAAAAAATCAAAAAGAGTTGTTTTTTGTTTTTTTTTAAAAAATTAATAATGAAATAAAGAAAAATAAAATAAAAATAAATTTAAAAAGGAAATTATTCCCCCCCTCCTTTTTTCTCTCCTCTCCTCTCCCCTCTTTCTTGAGAAAATCTTGTGGTGAACTGTGAATTATATTGTAGTAAATAGAACAAACAATGCCTGTAATGGAGGCCTGAATTGGGGAGAAGTAATAAAAGGGCAAAAAAAAAAAAAAAAAAAAAAAAGAAGAAGAAGAAAAAAGGCGTATGGACCAACAGAAAGCAAATAAGAAAAAAAATTGGGTCAAGTATAAAATGATTTGCTTTTAGGTGTTGGTTGACTAAGAGTTATGATGAGAGGAATAAGAGGGAATCAGGAAAATGGGGGGGACAAATTAAAAAATTACTATTGTATTTAGTGGAACAAGAACTAGATAAAATGGAGAGCCAGGGATGGGAGCACTGCTAGTGAGTTAAAAAGGTGAAGTAAAAAACCCCCAAAATGCCACAAATATAAGTTTGAGTCCCAGATAAGATATTGTTCATTATTGAGGTTTGAATGAGAGGAGACATAAAGGAGAAAGGAAGAAACTAATATAGAGGGAGAAAAGAAAGAGAGAAAAAAGAGGGAACCACTAAAAGAAGAAAAAATTTAAAAAGGAGAGAGAGGGAGAGAGAGAGAGAGAGTTAAGAGTTTTGAAGTGCAACCCTCATAGAGAGAAAGGAAGAGGAAAGAAAAGATAATGGGAGATGTAACACTTATGGGTAGTGTAGTTCAAGGAGAGGAAAGAGTAAGACTGGCAGAGAGTTAAATGACCAAATTGGAGGAGGAATAAAAAATATCGAGAATGAAGATAAGAGAAACAAACAAACAAATATAATAAAATGGGAAAGGGTATAAAGTCTACGTATTATTCTTGATTTTGAGAGGTTATCTTCTTGCTTTTTCTTTTCTCTCCCTCTTCCTGGTTGGTGACTCTGTACCTCGGGTTCTGCCCCTTTGGCACACTCAGGTAGAGGTTTGCAGTTGATAAGTCTCTATGGCGATGTCGTGTATTGTGCTTTAGTCTCGTTGTCAGTCGAGGCTCATTAGCATTTATAGGCTCCACCAGTGAGAGAGTCCATGTTCCTGGAGCCTTTCTCCTAGTCTTTCCTTCCTCAATTAGTAGCCTGATAATCCAGCTATGGGGTTGTTGCTGCCTCTGCCTGGATAGTAAGAGGCTCAAAGAGCTGGCAACTCCCCACTCTATTTCCACTCAGCACAGGGCTCTGGGTAAGTCTCAGTCAGTCAGAGCTGCTAGCATAATCAAGCGGGGCTTCCACCCACTCAAAGACCTCTGGCTCTGCCACTCTGTGGAATAACACGGGCGCGCACTGCCGAAGCACTTGGAGGAATCTCTCGCCCACTATCTGCACGTGCAGATCAGGATATCATGCCAGCAGTCTCACAGTCTGAGTGAAACCCCCACCCACACGGAAAAGTTCCAGCATTGGAGTTGGCTCTCGCTCCGTCCCCGGGTGTGGCTTTTTCAAGGCGCTGGGGCGGCCCAAAATTCTGCTTTTTGGCCCACACAAAGGCCCCTGACTCTGCCCCTCTGTGGGATAACACAGGCAGGCACTGCTGAGGCACTCGGAGGAATCTCTCGCCCACTCTCTGCGCACGCAGACCAGGATATCATGCTAGCAGTCTCACCTGAGTGAAATCCCCACCCACACGGAAAGGTCTGGCATTAGAATTGGCTCTCGCTCCATCCCCATGCGTGGCTTTCCCAGGGCACTGGGGTGGCCTGGAGATTTTGCTTTTGGCCCACACAGAGGCCTCTGACTCTGTCCCTCTGTGGGGTAACACAGGCGCCCACTCCTGAGTTGCTGGGAGGAATCTCTCGCTCACTCTCCGTGCACGCCGACCAGGAGATCGGTGAAAATGGCTGCCCCACTTGTCTTTCTTTGTCTGGATTTGGCGCGAGAGTTAGCTTGTATTGCCCAGGTTGCCACAGGAACAGTTTTTCCTCAGCCTGGATCTCTGTGCCACAGCCTGGTTCAGCCGTTTGTGCCGCGGCTTGGATATATTCACCCCCTTTGCCCGCCTCAGTTTCTATATTCTCAGTTCCCAGTGAAAGCCACCCTGTTTAGGTTAGTGAGGAAGGTGCAGCATTTCTTACTCCCTATTTCCTTCGGGGTTTGATTATATATTTAGACAATTTTTCGCTCAACCATACCTTCGGGTGTATTGCGAAACATCTGGAGGCTCCAAGGATAGGTTTTTCTGTTTCTGGTTGAAGATCTTGTTGAGTTTTGGGGGAGATTTATTGGTATTGCTTCCTACCACGCCATTACTCTGATGTCATCTCTCCTATATAAATCTTATATTCACCTAGATTTCTCTCCTATTGAATTACTTTTTAATGCTGTTTCTTGGTCATGTTTTCCTACTTGTTTTCTACCACAGTATTTTATCTTGCTTTGGTTATTTTTGTTGATCTGTCCTTGTTGTATAATCATGACCTTTGCCAGATATTCTGGCCCAATCCATTGAGTCATTCTATGATCTCTTTGCATGGTTTAGCTCAGTGGTCCTCAACCTTTTTTGGGCCATGGACCGGTTTAATGTCAGAAAATATTTTCATGGACCAGCCTTTAGGGTGGGACAGATAAATGTATCACATGACCGAGACAAGCATCAAGAGTGAGTCTTAGACAGATGTAACAGAGGGAATCTGGTCATTTTTAAAAAATGAAACATCATTCAGACATAAATATAAATAAAACAGAAATAATGTAAGGTATTTATTCTTTCTCTGCAGACAGGTAACAAATGGCCCATGAATGGGTACCGGTCCACAGCCTGGGGGTTGGAGACCACTGGTTTAGCTGATCATCAAGAGAAGTATGACAAGAATTCGATTGAAAGGTATTTCCACAGTAGAGAGGTTAAAGAAATAAAGAATGAGGATAGCAGAAATAAGTAGAAGGATAACAGATTATGATGAAGATGATGATCAGATTATGTAACATTGAAGAATTCATAAAAGGGGAAACACAAGAAATTGTGCTCATGAGCAGAAAATTAAAAATACAGGGATTCATAATGAAGATGAGATTGAAGATGTGACAATGTGTGGATGGGTTGACTGACCTGAACTGAAGGGTTGAAGGTGACTAGGACAAAGAATTTTTAGTAGATTATCAGAAGTCTTCTATAGAGAATGCTTAGCGGCGGTTTTAATAATCACTGCAGGGTTCTTCAAATCTTAAATGTTTTTTGTTAAACATTTAAAATTTAATTTCATGCTTAAAAGCTACCCCATTAATGAAGCTATTATCTTACTTTTTCTAGCCCTAATCACTCATAAATTGAGTAAAAAGCACTGGTTGCCTGATTTTATTTTGGATTAATTATAATTACCTAGAAAAGTATTAAAAAGAATCAGTAGGTGACAAAAATAATATTTAGTTTGAACAATTTGCTTTAATCTTATCCACACTTATTAGTCATATTTCCTACTGACCTCTTTTTGTATTTTAGAATAACCTTATAAAATTAGACTTATAGGGCAAGAACATTTTGCAATGTCCACTGTCTCTGGTGTTGTGACATCATAACATTTTTTTAAATTTAGAAAATTAAGTTTAATGGAGTCACATTGGTGACATTGGTTAATAAAAGTACAATTTGAAAGTGTAAAAATATAATTGAACTCCCATGTGAACTTTAAGATTTTAAGAAATAAATTTTCTTGATTATTCTAATTAATAATTTTTTTAGTTATAGTTTTTCCTAAAATTCTTCTATAAAGAATAATTAAAAAATAAATATTACAAATAGAGAAGTTTGTCTTTCTGGGTTGGTTTGATGCTATTTCATTGATAAAATAATAGTTTTTGGGGGGACACAATGTTTCCTCCTCTGAAGGGTCAATTTAGGAAAAATAGGTTTACCAACACATTTTAAAAGTTGATATTTAATTCTTGTTTAGTGAGCCTCATAAAACAATGCATATTCTTGAAGACTTCAAAGTGGCTGTACTATGTAAGGAGACCACAACTAGAATAAGTCTAGAAGTCATACAGAGAAAAATGGGAAGGCAGAGAAGCATAAGTCATATGCTTCAACAAGATAAATCCTCAGAAAAAGTCCTGGGTGAATTGGAAGTAATCAAATGACCATATGCAGAGTATAAAATAATGATTGTTATGATGCTTAAGGATCTTAAAGCAACAATGGATGGACTTAATGAACACCTCAATAAAGAAATTGTAAGCATCAAAAAGGACACAAAAATCATAAAGAAGAATCAGAAAGAAATGATAAACACAGTATCAGAAATAAAGACTGCACCAGAAGGAATTAAAAGCAGGCTGGATGAAGCAGAGGATCAAATCAGCAATTTAGAGGACAGATAAGCAAAAGCACGGAAGCAGAAAAGCAAAAAAAAAAAAAGGATTAAAAAGTCTGAGGAAACTCTAAAAGAGCTCTGTGACAACATGAAGAGAAACAATATCTGCATAATAGGGGTTCCTTCAGGAGAAGAAAAAGAACAAGAACTAGAGCAGGTCTTGGAAGAAATTTTAGCTGAGAAGTTCCCTAAATTGATGCAGGAGAGTCACACAAGTTCAAGAACAAAGAAAACTCCATTAAAAAAAAACCCAAAGAGACTCACACCAAGACATATCATAATCAAAATACCAAAGCTAAGAGATAAAGAAAGAATATTAAAAGCTGTAAGAGCCTCACCTGTGGTGGCGCAGTGGATAAAGTGTCGACCTGGAAATGCTGAGGTTGCCGGTTTGAAACCCTGAGCTTGCCTGGTCAAGGCACATATGGGAGTTGATGCTTCTAGCTCCTCCTCCCTTCTCTCTCTCTGTCTCTCCCTCTCCTCTCTAAAATGAATAAATAAAAAATAAAAATAAAAAAAATAAAAAATTTGAAAAAAAAAGCTGTAAGAGAAAAGGTCAATCACCTACAAAGAAACACCCATAAGACTGACATCTGACTTCTCAACAGAAACACTTGAGGCCAGAAGGGATTGGCAAGAAATATTCAAAGTAATGCAGAACAGGAACTTACAACCAAGACTTCTTTATCCAACAAGATTATATTTTAAAATTGAAGGAGAAATAAAAGGCTTAGAACCAAACCAACGCTGTAAGAAACATTAAGGGGCCTGATGTAGACAGAACAAAGAGGGAAAATATATATATATATATATATATATATATATATATATATATATATATATATAAAAGAGGAATATAGATATAATGAAAAAATGGCAATAAATAACTACATATCAATATTAACCTTAAATGTAAATAGATTAAATGCTCTAATCAAAAGACATAGGATAGCTGAATGGATAAGAAAACAGGACCCGTACAAATGCTGTTTCTCTACAGGAGACCCACCTCAAAACAAAAGATTCACATAGACTGAAAGTTAAAGGATGGAAAAAAATATTGCATGCAAATGGAAATGAAAAAAAAAAAAGCTGGGGAAGCAATACTTATATCTGATAAAATAGACTTTAAAACAAAGACTATAATAAGGGATAAAGAACGTCATTACATAATGATAAAGGGAGCAATCCAACAGGAAGAGATAACCATTATAAATATCTATGCACCTAATTTAGGAGCACCTAAATATATAAAGCAGATTTTGATGAACATAAAGGGAGAGACCAACAGCAATACTATAATAATAGAGGATTTTAACACCCTACTAACATCAATGGATAGATCCTCAAGAAAAAAAATTAACAAAGAAACAGCAGAATTAAGGGACACACTAGATCAACTGGATTTAATAGATATCTTCAGAACCTTTCACTCTAAAGCAGCAGAATATATATTTTTTTCAAGTACTCATGGTACATTCTCTAGGATAGACCACATATTAGGGCAGAAAACGAGTTTCAACAAATTTAAAAAGATTGAAACCATATCAAGCATCTTCTCTGACCACAATGGCATGAAACTAGAAATCAACTACAATAGAAAAACTGAAAAACATTCAAACACTTGGAAAATAAACAGCATGTCACATACTAATGAATGAATCGACAATGAGATCATGGGATAAATAAAAAATTTCCTTGAAACAAAGGAAAATAAGCATTCAACAACTCAAAGTCTGTGGGACACAGCAAAAGCAGTCATGAGAGGGAAGTTTATAGCATTACAGGAATACCTTAAGAAGCTAGAAAAAGCTCAAATAAACAACCTAATTTTGCAACTAAAAGAACTAGAAAAAGAATAGCAAGTAAAGCCTAGAGGAAGTAGAAGGAAGGAAATAAAGATTAGAGCTGAAATAAATGACATAGAGAATAAAAAAAAATACAGAGTATCAATGAAACCAAGAGCTGGTTCTTTGAAAAAATAAACAAGATCAATGAACCCTTACCCAGGCTCACCAAAAAGAAAAAAAAAAAGGACTTCAATAAATAAAATTAGAAATGAGGGTGGAGAAGTTACAATAGACACAACAGAAATATAAAGGATTGTAAAAAAAATACTATGAAGAACTGTATGCCAAAAAATTAGACAACCTAGGTGAGATGGACAAATTCCTTGAAAAATATAATCTTTCAAAAATCAATCTAGAAGAATCACAAAACCCAAATAGACTGATTACAACAAATGAGATCAAAACAGTTATCAAAAAACTCCCAACAAACAAAAGCCCTGGGCCAGATTGTTTCACAGGCAAATTCTACCAAACATTCAAAGAAGAACTAACTCCTATCCTTCTCAAGCTATTTCAAAAAATTCAAGGGGAGGAAAAAGTTCCAAGCTCCTTTTATGAGGTGAGCATAATTCTGATTCTAAAACCAGGCAAAGACAACACAAAGAAAGAAAACTATACACCAATATTTCTGATGAATTTAGATGCTAAAATTTTAAACAAAATATTAACAAACCAGATCCAGCAATACATGAAAAAAATTATACATCATGATCAAATGGGATTTACTCTTTGGAGGCAAGGCTGGTACAATATTCACAAATCAATCAATGTGATTCATCACATAAATGAAAGGAAGGACAACAACTACATGATAATTTCAATAGATATGGAAAAAGCATTTGATAAAATCCAGCACCCACTTATTTAGACAGGGAACATACCTCCACATGATAAAGGCCATCTATAACAGACCCACAGCCATCATACTTAATGGGAAAAAGTTAAAAGCAATTCCTTTAAGATCAGAAACAAAGCAGGGGTGCCCCCTTTTACCACTCTTATTCAATATAGTTCTGGAAATCCTAGCCACAGCAATCAGACAAGAAGAAGAAATAAAAGGCATCCAAATTTGAAAAGAAGAAGTAAAACTATCATTATTTGCTGATGACATGATACTGTACATAGAAAACCATAAAGTTGCAGTCAAAATACTACTAGACTTGATAAATGAATTCGGCAAAGTGGCCAATATGCATATGAAAAAATGCTCATCATCACTAATCATTAGAGAAATGCAAATTAACACCACAATGAGATATCACCTCACACCTGTCAGAATGGCATTCATCAACAAAACAACACAGAATAAATGCTGATGAGGATGTGGAGGAAAGGGAATTCTCCTGCACTGCTGGTGGCAATGCAGACTGGTACAGCCACTATGGAAAAGAGTATGAGAGTCCTCAAAAAATTAAAAATGGGCCTGACCAGGTGATGGCTCAGTGGATAGAGCGTCGGACTGGGATGCAGAGGACCCAGTGGTTCAAGACCCCGAGGTTGCCAACTTGAGCGTGGGCTCATCTGGTTTGAGCAAAGCTCGCCAGCTTGAACCCAAGGCCGCTGGCTTGAGCAAGGGGATACTCGGTCTGCTGAAGGCCCATGGTCAAGGCACATATGAGAAAGCAATCAATGAACAGCTAAGGTATCACAACGAAAAACTGATGATTGATGCTTCTCATCTCTCTTCATTCCTGTCTGTTTGTCCCTACCTATCCCTCTCTCTGACTCTCTCTCTGTCTCTGTAAAAAAATAATAATAAAAAAAAAATTAAAAATGGAACTGCCTTTTGATCCAGCCATCCCACTTTTAAGAATATATCCCAAGAACACCACATCAACAATTCAAAAGGAGAAATGCACTCCCATGTTTATGGCAGCATTGTTTACAATAGCCAAGATCTGGAAACAGCCCTAGTGTTTGATAGTGGACTAGTGGATGAATGGATTCAAAAGCAGTGGTACATATGCACAATGGAAAACTATGGGACCATGAAAAAGAAAGAAATATTACTTTTTGCGACTACATGGATGGACCTGAAAACTATAATGTTAAGTGAAATAAGCCAGGCAGAGAAACATAAATATCATATGATCTCATTCATTTGAGGAATCTGACAAACAATATGAACTGAGGAACGGAATAGAGACAGAGGCTGGATCAAAGGATCCAGAAGGAAAGCAGACAGAGAGAAAGGGGATGATAGGGTGACAGGATGGGATGAGAGCAAAAAAGGAAAGTCTGAAGGGAAGAGAGGAGGGCGTTACGTGGAGGGGGGCGGGTGATGTACTGGGGAACATAGGGCAGGGGAGAATGTATTCGGGGGGACACTAGAATCTATGTAAAAAATAAGGAAAAAAATATAAATGCCTATTCTTCAAATATATAATTATATAGTGACTAGAGCAATGTCATTTTGAAAAGTAGTACTAGCCCTGGAACATTTCCCATTGGTACAGCATCGGCCTGGTGTATGAACATCTCGGGTTTGATTCTTGTTCAGGGTATACAGGAGAAGCAACCATCTACCTTTCCACCCCTCCTCCTCTACCTTCCCTGTATCTCTCTCTTTTTCTCCCACAGTCATGGCTCTGCTGGAGCGAGTTGGCCCCAGGAGCTGAGGATGAGGCTATGGCCTCATTTCAGGTGCTAAAATAGCTCGGTTGCTGAATAACGAAGCTGCAGCCCCAGATGGGGAGAGCATCAGCCCCAGATGGAGGTTGCCATATGGATCCCTGTCAAGGTACATGTGGCAGCCTATCTTTTTGCCTCCCTGCTTCTCACTTGATAATAAAAAGAAAAAGTAGAACTATATTTGTGCCACTAAAAAATTTTAATATATTGATATAATTTGAGAAGTAATATAAAGGCTCTTTTCTAATTTTTAATCCCTGATATTTTTAGCACTTTAAAATAAAAAAATTACATTTACTAAATTATTTCAATTCAACTTTTCTACAACCCAGATACGTAGATATTGTTTTCTATCCTAGCTGAATAAATTGCTTAGAGTAGTAAAATAACTTCACTTGAAATAGTTGGAAACAGGCTTTAAGAAGTTTATTTCATTAAATAAATGTGTGAGGAGATATACTGGGCTCTAGATAAAAATTTAAGATATAGATATTTAGGATATAAATGACATACAGTAATAAAACAAGATATGGATCCCAAAAATTACAACCAAGGAACTCCCAAATTTAGAGTTTGAGATGATAATGAGAATCCAGCACAGTAAACTGTAAACTTGGGAAAGTATAGTGTGTCAGACAGAAACAACACCATTCCCTAGACCATTTTCAATACTATAAATAAATCACAGTCATATTGTGGAGTAAGATTTTGCCACAGCTAAGCGCGAGGGAGCAGTATTACTTAGTATATACTAAATCATCCCTGTCTGTCTGCAGTAGTCTTCCTCCTGGACCTCTCCCGGTTGACACTGGAATTCAGGAGCCTTCCTGTGTAGGCATTGTTTTTTTACTGTGCCAGGTTGTCATGTGCAAATTGAGCTCATTCTAAGTTGAAGTAAACGGCTTTGACCAGAGGGTTTTGCCAAATTCTTGTCATTCTCTATTTTGGGGGGATATACATTTTCTGTTTCTTTTTATTGGCTGCTGCACAGGAGATGTGCCTGAGGAATATAACATTTTCTGTTTCATATAAAGCTTCCAGTTAGGTTTTTATCTCTGCTCCTTCAGCTAAGGTCTGAGTTTTGTCAGAGGGGCCTGCATTGCTTTGAATTAATATCCCAAACCCTAAAGACGACCTTGATGGCAAGAGGTCCTACATCTAGAGGTGTGATTTTCTATACATTAGGGTCAACTTCATGAAAAATTAAATTTCAAAACAAATTACTTGGGGTATGGTTCTGAGTCGTTGGGAAACTGCTGCGAGACTTGAATTGTTTTGCTAGAATTTGACAAGCAGGTTAGGAAATGGGGCATTGAAGAGAAAAACAAGTAGTTGAGATAATACAAATGTACACTCACTAACAACTACAGATCATTGTCCCACCCTGGACCCTCCTCCTTGCATAAAATATATTTTTGAAGGCAGTTTGTGACAAAAAGAATCAAAATAGATGAATGTAGAATGAACTATTGATATGCTCCTATATCAATTATACTATCATGATGAATTATTGATGAATGATTAGAAAATAAAGATTGTTATATATTGGGGCTTTTTCTTCAAAACTCCTAATGTTTCATTGAGCCTCAGATGTCTGCATAAACTCAGAATCTTTAAACCCACATTTCACCCACCTGGAGACGGAGGAAGTGCCACAGCAGGCAGTCAAGGATTGCTTGGATAGGGGCTGTGGTAATGTCGCATTTTGGATACCTATTAGCCCTAAGTGTAATGAGATTAGTTTGTTCAGTTTAACTTCCCAAGATTAAAGTATAAGCATTCCTCCCCAGCATCTTGCTAGTCCCCAGACTTTGGGGACTACCATTACTCTGGAGGCACTGTTAGGGGCTTGAATATGGAGTAAAGCAAGATTGGTGTAAAATATCTTGTCATGGGACACCATTTTCCTTGTCGGGCAGTCATGGGAAGATCTGTGTGGAATGGGTTGATGTCCTTCCTCCAGGAAGACCAAAGGGGTCTACCTGATCTGAACATAGTTGGTGGCAAAGTCTTACTCAAGTAAAGTTGAATTTGTCATCTGCTAAGAACTCTGATACAATGTGGTTTCTGGTAGTCAGTGTTCATTATGATGGACCTTCTTTGGGTTAGTGCCTTCACTTTGAAGCTCAAACTCTTTTCTTCCATTTTAAGCACAAATATACACACAAACCCTCTTGACAACACTTCCGATTCCTTCCCATTGTTCCCACATACTTGTAATTTCATCTCGTAACCATCTTTTGAGGTTCTCCTACCTCTAACATTTCCCTAGATCTTTTTTATCCCTTTACATGAGTCATAACCTCAATTTCTCTTTTATTATCAAACTTAATAAATCAGTAAATCCAGAGCCTTATCAAAAATACGCTTCCTTTTTTTTTTTGAGGTTAAGAAGGCAAATCTTTAAATGTTTAAATATTTGCTAAAAGTGAAATGAAATATTTTCATATTATTTTAGGATAAGTGATGCAGGGACTTGCTATACACCTTTTTCTTTCTTCCCCTTAGAATGGGTTTAATATTCCTAAAGCAATCAAGCAAAACAGAAACAAAACACAATGAAGTAAATCCCATTTATCCAATCAGACCAAATATTCATACTTTGCTCTATTTTTACATAATTCTTCTAGATCAGGAGATGCTAGATGCTGTGCTGGGTGACTGACAGAGTATTGATCAAGCCTGTGCACCTTGAGGCATCCAAACATACTTAAGATGATCTGAAAAAAAAACATTATTCATCCACTTGGGTCTAAAAAGGGAGAAGAGGAAGAGAGAGGCAAACAAAAGAGGAGGGGTAGAGGAAAGGAGGGAGGAAAGAAGAGAAGGAGGAAGAGGAGGGGAAAGGGAGGATAAGAAAAGGAATAGGAAACAACACAATCACTTGTACCCCAAGGAGCCTGTGGTTAGGAAGCAAAGAGAGCACAGTATACGTGTTGAGAGTGTGATGTCTATGGCAACAGAGAAACACTTTTTCTTTGCTCAGGCTTTCTTCTTTATATGAGGATCAGAGCTTCTATAGGGAGGTCTGGTGAATCCCTAATGAAAGGTTCTGACAGCGACTAAATGCCTTAGGTCAGAAAGTAATCGAGTAATCTTGTTCAGAGGCACAGGACTCTGCTTACCAGATAGAGTAGGTAGTATTCTAGGCTTCCTCATATGAAAATGCTTTAGGCTAGATGATAGCCTATCAACCTGTGATTTCACACACCTGGGTGTCATCTGAGTAGGTTTAGCCAAGGGAGGGAAGGGACAAGTTGTATTTAGAGTAACAACCAGGTGTACAAAAGAGGAAACTTTTTGTTTTTATGTATGAGGACAGTAGAACATGGGTCTGGGACCAAGAAGAGGTGAACTCTATCTAGGAAATAAGGAGTTTGAAGCATTAGGACATTAGACTCAGTGACAGAATAAATATGAGTAAGGAAGGAGGAGTATAAAATATCACAGTGATGTTGAGGAAGGATAGATAATCATAGTAATAATAATATCAACTTATTAATGAATTCTAATGCTATTCAGGTTACATGTATTATTCTGAATTAGGAAGATAAAGTGATCCCCACTATACAGAGAAGAGAACTGAAGCTGATGGGTTCAGTGTCCCCTCAATATTAAATAGCTGATGATAGAGTTGGGTCTCAGGTGAAAGAGTAATTCCATACCTGTGATCTTTCTTTTTTTAATTTTTCTTATTTTTTAGTTTTTTTAATTATTTTTTTAGTGATTTTGTTTGGTTTTTTAATTTATTGTGTTTACATAGAATTTAGCATCTCCCCAAATACATCCCCCCTACCCCGTATTCCCCTCAATTTCTCCCTTGCCCCCTCTCCCAACAGCTCCCTCCCCCCTTCCTTTCTGATTTAATTCCCTTCCTCATTTCACATTGTTTCTTGGATTCCTCAAATGAGTGAGGTCATATGATATTTTTCTTTCTCTGCTGGTCTTATTTTACTTAACATAATAGTTTCCAGGTCCATCCATGTTGTTGCAAAAGTAAATATTTCCTTCTTTTTCATGGCCCCATAGTATTTATATATATATATATATATATATATATATATATATATATATATATATATATATATATATATATATATAATCTCACAGCTTTTCAACTCACAGCAATATATTTGCTGATTTATCTCCATAGGTAAGTGAAATAAAAGACAGGATAAACAAATGGGACTATATCATACTAAAAAGCATTTGTACAGCTAAAGACAATATGAACAGAATAAAAAGACAAACCACACAATGGGAGAACATATTCGACAATACATCTGATAAGGGGTTAATAACCAAAATTTATAAAGAACTTGTAGAACTCAACACCAGGAAGATAAACAGTCCAATCAAAAAATGGGCAAAAGAAATGAATAGACACACCTGTGATCTTAACAGATGATTTCAATGTTGGAAGCCAGGAAAATAGTGATGCCATTAAGAGAACCAGTAAAAAGGAATAACTACTGTGTATGGAACTATGAGAAGAGGGGCTGAGGTTGTTTTTGTTAAAACCATAAAGATGCATGCACATTTTACAGATCACTGCTGCCTTTATATCACAAATAAGATATTTTGATTATGTGTTTGCAAGCATTCTTTATGCATACAAAAGAGCTAGTGATCATTCCAAGAAAGCTTAAAACATCAAACCTAAAAATTCTTCAACTAAGATACTTCATTCTTATTTATTTCTCTAAATATAAATTAGTGGCCTGCTGCAACTGACATCTGTGAAAGAATTACTATGGAACAATGTCTTTTTTTCAATGTGATTTACTAGTATTTGCTACTTTTCATAACACATTGAGGAAATATGTTTTCCTACATGGCATATTTTTACTTTTTTCCTTTGATGCTTATTTTTATAGTAGATTGTTTTGCTCTCCACCTAAAACCACTGGTTTTCTCCTTCAATTATTCTTCCAAATAGAAATATTGCTTTTCTGAAGTAGTATTTTCAAATCCAAAATTAGCCTCCCAAGTGCCTTGGGGCATCTTTTAAAAATATTCCTTCTTTGAGGTATTTTCAGTGGATGCTTCTTTAGACCATCTAGTTATTTATTTTCTGATTCTGTTGCTAAAACAGACAGTGAAACCTGTTCTGATTATAGTCATATGTTTAAGAAACTTAAGAAAGGAACAAAACAAAAATAACACAGAAGCATCTGGAAAAGTTGGAGTGGCAACTAGGACAATAGCCTGGATGAACTGCTGTCTTAACGTTGTAGAATTTCTGTGACACCACATAGAATAAAAAATAAAATATTTCTTTTGAACTTTACTTTGAAATAAGAATGGTCCAGCTGATTTATAATAATGCCAAAATGACTTGAAATAATTTTTTTAGTCCCACATCAACATTTTTATCAGTACCAAAATTATGTTTTGACTGTCAATTTAAGGACATGTTGAATCTGTTTCATTGACTGCATTTCTTATTGTGCACAAAAAATAATGAGCAATCTTTTCTCCTCCCTCACTCCTCATTAGGATGATACAATATGCCTCAAAAACACTTTTATGCTTTCTGCCATTGTGTGACATGTGTCATACTTATTATATTTTCAATACTTTGGGAGAGCTGTGAACATTAATATGTAGTCCACTGTGGTTTACCTAGCATTTTGGCTAGAGCAAGGTCTGAAATTCAAGCAGGTATTTAGAATATATGTAGAATAAAACAATAAATATGAGACATTATTTGAGAAGATTATATGCATAAACCTAGTGACTCTGAGTACAGATAAATATAAGATAAAAATCCTTTAAGTCACTCAAGCTACAGGCTTAAAATATATGGTTATGCTTCTCATAGAAGTTTATAGCTTAATAGGAAATGAAGTTTCCACTCTGAATTACCTTGTCTTTATTTTATGATACAAAGCCTTACTAAATCTTCTAAAAGATATATTTTATAATTTGACTCCTGACCTATATTTTATAATTTCATATTGAAGATAGTTTAGGGTTGCATTTGTAATTTCTAATTGCAAGAATTTCTACCTCTAATCTCAGTTTTTAAATATAATTTTAATGCTATATTTCTAGGAGATGCTATTCCATTTATGGAAACCGTACTTCTAATTCTCTCTGTACAGGACAGTATCATTTAGGAAAAATATCAAGTTTTATCTGCATATTCATGTGATCAGTCCATGATAAGCTTATTATAATTTGTTTTATTTCTTGTTTAATAAATATAAACCAGTATGCTTAATAAGCACACCTCACGTAATCAAGACATCATGTAATAAATTATTTCTGCCTTTCCCCACCCCTTAAGCTTTTCCCAGTGTACTAACAATCTTTCTTCTCTCTTGATGGGAACTTCATTAATTCTATGAGTTTTCTGCTCAGACCTTAGCCTTTCTAAATTACACCTAATCTCAATTCATAAATTAGACTGTTTGGCAGCTGTAATTGGACTCTGCATTGGCATATGTCAAATATTTTCCCTCCTACTGTAACCCCACATCTGTTTGCAGGGATCTGTTTTAGACTGGGATTAATCAGGAAAAAGGGAATGAGGATCCTTCCCCCTAACAATGTTGTTTTTATCTTTAATTTAGAAAATAAATTTAGCAAGGTGACATTGGTCAATGAGAATATATAGGTTTCAGGTAAAGATCTCTATAGCATTAGAACTGTTGATTGCATTGTATGCCCTTTACCCAAGGCTGTTTTGACCTCAACAAGTAAAAAAGAAGGTTTAGTCAGGGCCTAAGACAAGATAAATCTTTATATGGTGTGGTCTGGTAATAAGCTCTGTCTTGCAATGTGGCCAGGAAGATGGGGCACTCTTTTGGGCTCTTCCCAGGTTTGCTCCTGGTTCTTCCCGTCGGCAGAGGAGACGTTTCTATTGAGGGGATTTTTCATCTCCTGAGATGATTTTTTCTGCTTCTGAGCATCTACTGCTAAAATTCTGGCCTCTTTCCCCAGATACCTTTGCTCCCTCTAAGCAGCCTTATAAGGAAGAACCCAAGATGGCTCCTTGCCTGTTCCCTCTCCCTGGTGTGGCATTCACTGGTGGTCTACAGGGTACCATTTTTTGGATTACATGGCCTACCAAACTCTCAAGTGCAAGCTGACCCTGCCATAGGAGCACTCTCCTGGTTTTATTATCCAAGTGAAGTCTGAGCCCATCTTCCATGGGCAGGAGCCAGATCTCATTCATGGTTAAGATTTCTTTGACTTCAGCCAAGCACCAGCCAGCCATCTGTATCTAACAATTTCAGCAAACATATTTCAAAAACAATGTTTCTAGATAAGGGGGTTGAAGCCTCTGTCCCTTCTTACTATGCTAGGAGGTACAAGTAGAATTTCGAACAACTGCAACAATAAATCTTTTCAGCAGCTCTCCCTTCTCTCCATTTTGATCTATATTAATGTTTTTGATTTGAATCAAGGCCCCAAGGGCCATGGAACAGGTTCTTTTGCATTCCCATTCTAACTTTCCTTTGGGTGGAAGGTATGGGGAATCTGATCACACATTCTGACATATTTTACAGTGTCTGTTCCAAATGTCCTCTTATACCCCAAATATATTTTAATTGACTCCTTTTTAACCTAAAAAAATGTATATAAAGTAAAATTATATATAGTTATTGCAGATGGATAATTAGTAACCTTTGCCATAAATAAGATATGACCATAAAACACATTCACAGAACAAAACAAGAATTAAATCAATGTCATTAAATTCTAGCAAGAGAATCTAGTTAAGGCTCTAAGCCTGAGGGTTGCTTTTTCTTTGTTGAAAAAGAGTATTAGCAAGCCATTGAAAAAGAATTCTGTTAATGTTATCAAAGCTTTGCAAGAGGACAATTTCTCACTATGCAATTTAATGTTACTTAGAACCATACTTATATTCCATACAAATCATTTTGTTTTCTGCAGTGGGTATGTGTCCCAAATGTGTCTCACTATCATGACCATCTTTTAGAGTTACAGAAAATATATTCAGAATTACGTCAGCAATATTAGCAGTAGTTGCCACTACATGTTGGATCTTGTGTACATTATTTTTTATGTATATTATTTTTTTGCATAATATAATCTTATGATGTAGGGATTAGTATTCATATTTTACTGCTGGAAAAAATAAAGCTTATAGAGATTAATTTACTAGAAGGTAATAATTAATAAATGGCAGTGCTGGGGATTAAACCCTGGTTTGGTTAATTCTATAATGTATACATGTGAACAAAATGCAATGCATATGAGTCACCTTTAATAACACATGAAAACCAATTAAAATATTTTGCTGCTTCCATTTTGATTTTTGGTCACTTCTACGTTTGGAGAGCTACATAGATTTTTAAAATTTATTCTAATTTTGTTCTATAATTTATGCCATCATAATTATAGACACATACACACACATATACAGGAACACAGAGAGAAAAGTGCTAAAATCCCCAGGATACAAAGGTGAGCAGCTTTTTACTAATTGAACATTTGGCTTCACCCAGATCATGAAACAGGCCATCCGTAGGACCTTAGAATCTCCTTCATGTTTCCTGCTAGTTTCTATCTTCTGAAGAGTAACCCACATATTGACCTCTAACATCACAGGTTAGTCTTGCCTATTTCAATTTTATAATAAAACTACTCATTTGATCATTCATTGGGTACTCTTCAAACCTTTCTTCTGGACAGAGGATCCTTGTGAGATTCATCAATGTTATAGAGTTGTAGTGTTGATCTCTTTTACCATTAATGGACATTTGAGTAATCATCAGATTTTGCCTGCTACCAAGAATATTGTTCTGAATATTCTTGAACATATCTTTTGAAAACCTATGCATACATTCATTTTTTAACAAATATCCAGGAATGGTATAGTTGAGTCATAGGATACAACTATATACACACACATATGTATATATAAATATATATATACACATATGTATATGTATATATGTATGTATATATACATATATGTGTGTGTGTGTATATATATGGTTTGTATATAGTTTGAGGGGGAGGAATTTTTTGATTTAGCTTTCTTGTTTTCTGCCAACCAACATTGATTTGTCTTTTGCAACTGCATTCTAATTTCCTTTTGAGAAAGGATCTGTCATTAGTGTGTATAATGCAGTAAGTCAAGTGGTTTTGTTTTTGTTTTTTTACTCCAGAGACAGAGAGGGTACTGGGAGCCTTTGTTTACTTGAACTTTACTAGAATCTTCCTTTGTGTAGGAAAAATATAAAGGCCTGTGACCTAAACTATTCAGTCATAGTCTGTTTTAAGGGGGATTTGAAACTTAAACAGAGTAATTCAACAAAAGAAATGATTGGCATTTCATCCTGGCAGCAGCAGCACTGACTTGAAGAATCTGGTAGAATTTATAGGTTAGCTGTTTCTTGTCAGTTTTAAGTTTGGTTGTTTGCCTATACCTCATCCTGTGAGCTCCTATATCTCCTTCCAACATGTTCCTTTGTTTGGTGAAAATATTCATGTTGGTTTCTGTTGCTTGCACTCAAATTAACCTATGCCATAAGCTCATATACCACACATCAGTAACAACTTATCTCTTACTATGCTAAAAATAATAATCATTTTACTATACTGTGTTGTTTATGATGGATTATAAAACAGCCTTGGCAGCTACATATGGGTGAGAATATCCATAAAAAGTGTGTATTTATGATTTTTGGACAGAAAGAAACTGCTTCGTACAAATGAGGCTTAGTGATTATTCCTCTTTTTTTAGCCTGGTGGGAGGGATGGGCATTCAAGGAGAGGGATACAGGGAATTTTGTCCTATAGTTGATACTTATTACTACAATCATAATTTCATTTTCTCAACATTATTTTACATTTCAGATTAAGTGCATTAAATAGTTTTTATAATGTCATTTTTATCAGGATTGATTGAGGAGAAGAGGTAAATAAAGGTCATTTGCCATGAAATTGACAGGGTTATGTAACTGGCTTAAAAATATATGATTAATAGATGATGTCAGAGTAATGGCGGGGTAGGAAGCGATACCGATAAATCTCCCCCAAAACTCAACAAGATCTTCAACCAGAAACAGAAAAACCTATACTTGGAGCTTCCAGATGCTTCGCAATACACCCAAAGGTATGATTGAGTGAAAAATTGGCTAAATATATAACCAAACCCCGAAGGAAATAGGGAGTAAGAAATGCTCCGCCTTCCTCACTAACCTAAACAGGGCGGCTTTCTCTGGTAACTGTGAATATAGAAACTGAGGCGGGCAAAGGGGGTGAATAGATCCAGGCCGCCGCAGCACAAACGGCCGAACCAGGCTGTGGCACGGAGATCCAAGCCGAGGAAAAACTGATCCTGTGGCAACCCGGGCAATACAAGCTAACACTCGCGCTAAACCCAAACAAAGAAAGACAAGCGGAGTGGCCATTTTACCCGGTCTCCTGGTCGGTGCGCAGTTAGTGGGCGAGAGATTTCTTCCTAAGCCCCGGAAGTGGGTGCCCGTGTTACCCCACAGAGAGGCAGGGTCAGAGGCCTTTCTGTGGGCCGAGGGCAGAGTCTCTGGGCAGCCCCAGCGCCCTGGGAAAGCCACGCACAGGAGGAAGTGAGAACTAATTCCAACGGTGGAGATTTTCCGTGCTGGAGGGTGTTTCACTCAGAGGGAACCGCGGCCAGCCTCATATCCTGGTTTGCGCGCGCAGATAAGGAGTGAGCAATTCCTCCAAGTGCCTCGGCAGTGCGCGCCCGTGTTATCGCACAGAGGGGCAGAGTCAGGGGCCTTTGTGTGGGCCAAAGCGGAATCTCGGGCCGCCCCAGCGCCTTGCAAAAGCCGTGCACGGGGACGGAGCGAGACTCAATTCCAACGCTGCAACTTTTCCCTGCGGTTGGGGGTTTCACTCAGAGCGTGAGACTGCTGGCTTGATATCCTGGTTGCAGACAGTGAGTGAGAGTTTCCTCCAAGCGCCCCGGAAGTGGGCGCCCGCTTGTGTTACCGGACAGAGTGGCAGAGCCAGAGGTCTTTGAGTGGGCGGAAAGCCTGCCTGATTATGCTAGCAGCTCTGACTGACTGAGACTTACCCAGAGCCCTGTGCTGAGTGGAAATAGAGTGGGGAGTTGCCAGCTCTTTGAGCCTCTTACTATCCAGGCAGAGGCAGCAGCAACCCCATAGCTGGATTATCAGGCTACTAATTGAGGAAGGAAAGACTAGGAGAAAGGCTCCAGGAACACGGACTCTCTCACTGTCGGAGCCTATAAATGCTAATGAGCCTCGACTCTCAACGAGACTAAAGCACAATACATGACATTGCCATAGAGACTTATCAACTGTAAACCTCTACCTGAGCGTGCCAAAGGGGCAGAACCCAGGGTACAGAGTCACCAACCAGGAAGAGGGAGAGAAAAGAAAAAGCAAGAAGATAACCTCTCAAAATCAAGAATAATCTGCAGACTTTATAACCTATCCCATTTTATTATATTTGTTCGTTTGTTTCTCTTATCTTCATTCTTGATACTTTTTTTTCCTCCTCCAATTTGGCCGATTAACTCTCTGCTGGTCTTACTCTCTCCTCTCCTTGAACTACACTACCCATAAGTGTTACATCTCCCATTATCATTTCTCTTCTCTTCCTTTCTCTCTATGAGGGTTGCACTCCAAAACCCTTAACTCTCTCTCTCTCTCTCCTTTCTTTTTTCTTCTTTTAGTGGTTCCCTCTTTTTTTCTCTCTCTCTCTTTCTTTTCTCCCTCTGTATTAGTTTCTTCCTTTTTCCTTTACATCTCCTCTCATTCAAACCTCAATAACAAACAAATTATCTTATCTGGGACTCAAACCTATGTTTGTGGCATTTTGGGGGTTTTTACTTCACCTTTTTAACTCACTAGCAGTGCTGCCATCCCTGGCTCTCCATATTATCTAGTTCTTGTTCCACTAAATACAATAGTAAGTTTTTAATTTGTCCCCCCATTTTTCCATATTCCTCTTATTCCTCTCATCATAACCCTTAGACAACCAACACCTAAAAGCAAATAATTTTATTCTTGACCCAAATTTTTTCCTTATTTGCTTTTTGTGGGTCCATATGCTCTTTTTTTTTTCTTTTTTCCTTTTTTTTTCTCTCTTTTTTGCCCCTTTATTACTTTTCCCCAATTCAGGCCCTCCATCACAGGCATTGTTTGTTATAACTCACAGTCCACCACAAGATTTTCTCAAGAAAGAGGGGAGAGGAGACGAGAGGAAAAAAGGAGGGGGGGGAATAATTTTTTTTAAAAAATTTTTATTTTATATTATTTTTCTTTATTTCATTATTAATTTTTTTTTAAAAAAACAACTCTTTTCGATTTGTTATTTTTTTATTTTTTTTAACTTTTTATTCTTTATTAAATCTCATTAATACTATCAACAAAACCACCCTCAGATGCCATTAAGGAAGAGAAAATCGAATATCATGGATACAAAAGAAAGAGAGGTAACACAGCTAGATGAGGAAAAATCTATGGAGAAAAAATTTAATATATTGGAAACCTTGGAGCTAAATGACAGAGAATTCAAGATAGAAATACTAAAAATCCTCCGAGATATACAAGAAGACACAGAAAGGCAATATAGGGAGCTCAGAAAACAACTCCATGAACACAAAGAATATATGTCCAAGGAAATTGAAACTATAAAAACAAATCAAACAGAGATGAAAAACTCAATTCACGAGCTGAAAAACGAAGTAACAAGCTTAGCTAATAGAACAGGTCAGATAGAAGAGAGGATTAGTGAAATAGAAGACAAGCAACTTGAGGCAAAACAGAGAGAAGAAGAAAGAGACTCAAAAATTAAAAAAAATGAGATAGCCCTACAAGAATTATCTGATTCCATCAAAAAGAATAACATAAGAATAATAGGTATATCAGAGGGAGAAGAGAGAGAAAATGGAATGGAGAACATACTTAAACAAATAATATATGAGAACTTCCCAAGCCTGTGGAAAGAACTAAAGCCTCAAGTTCAAGAAGCAAACAGAACTCCAAGTTTTCTTAACCCCAACAAACCTACTCCAAGGCATATCATAATGAAATTGACACAAACCAACAGCAAAGAAAAAATTCTCAAGGCAGCCAGGGAAAAGAAGAATACAACATATAAAGGAAGGCCCATTAGATTATCATCAGATTTCTCAGCAGAAACTCTACAAGCTAGAAGAGAGTGGACCCCAATATTTAAAGTCCTGAAAGAGAGGAACTTTCAGCCACGAATACTATACCCATCAAAGCTATCCTTCAAATACGAAGGAGAAATAAAAACATTCACAGATACAGAAAAGATGAGGGAATTTATCATCAGAAAACCCCCACTCCAGGAATTACTAAAGGGGCTTCTCCAATCAGATACAAATAACAAAAAAAAACAGAGCCACAAGTAAAGTTCCAAGAAGAACACAATAAAACCAAATTTAAACTGTGACAACAACAAAAAGAAAGAGGGGGAGAAGACGGAGATTAACAGTAGCAAAGGACGATGGAGTGCAAAAGTACTCACAAAATAGTTCGCTACAATGAACAGGGTAGGGACCCTTTTCATTACTCAAAGGTAACCACCATTGAAAAAACCACCACAGAAGCACATGAGATAAAAAAGACAGCAACAGAGGAAAGATGTATGGAATACAACCAAATAAAAACAAAAGATAGAAAAATGAAAGATAGAAATCAAACAAGACACAAAACTAACAGAAAGCAAGATATAAAATGGCAATAGGGAAATCACAAGTATCAATAATTACGCTAAATGTAAATGGATTAAACTCACCAATAAAAAGGCACAGAGTAGCAGAATGGATTAAAAAAGAAAATCCAACTGTATGCTGCCTACAGAAACTCATCTAAGTAACAAGGATAAAAACAAATTCAAAGTGAAAGGCTGGAAAACAATACTCCAAGCAAATAACATCCAAAAAAAAGCAGGTGTAGCAATACTCATATCGGATAATGCTGACTACAAGACAGGAAAAGTACTCAGAGACAAAAATGGCCATTTCATAATGGCTAAGGGGACACTGAATCAAGAAGACATAACAATTCTTAATATATATGCACCAAACCAAGGAGCACCAAAATATATAAGACAGCTACTTATTGATCTTAAAACAAAAACTGACAAAAATACAATCATACTTGGAGACCTCAATACACCGCTGACGGCTCTAGATCGGTCATCCAAACAGAGAATCAACAAAGACATAGTGGCCTTAAACAAAACACTAGAGCACCTGGATATGATAGACATCTACAGGACATTTCATCCCAAAGTGACTGAGTATACATTTTTCTCCAGTGTACATGGATCATTCTCAAGAATTGACCATATGTTGGGCCACAAAAACAACATCAGCAAATTCAGAAAAATTGAAGTTGTACCAAGCATATTTTCTGATCATAAAGCCTTGAAACTAGAATTCAACTGCAAAAAAGAGGAAAAAAATCCCACAAAAATGTGGAAACTAAACAACATACTTTTAAAAAATGAATGGGTCAAAGAAGAAATAAGTGCAGAGATCAAAAGATATATACAGACTAATGAAAATGACAATACGACATATCAGAATCTATGGGATGCAGCAAAAGCAGTGATAAGAGGGAAGTTCATATCGCTTCAGGCATATATGAACAAACAAGAGAGAGCCCAAGTGAACCACTTAACTTCTCACCTTAAGGAACTAGAAAAAGAAGAACAAAGACAACCCAAAACCAGCCGAAGAAAGGAGATAATAAAAATCAGAGCAGAAATAAATGAATTAGAGAACAGAAAAACTATAGAAAAAATTAATAGAACAAGGAGCTGGTTCTTTGAAAAGATCAACAAAATTGACAAATCCTTGGTAAGTCTTGCCAAGGAAAAAAGAGAAAGAACTCATATAAACAAAATCCAAAATGAAAGAGGAGAAATCACCACGGACACCGTAGATATACAAAGAATTATTGTAGAATACTATGAAAAACTTTATGCCACTAAATTCAACAACCTAGAAGAAATGGATAAATTCCTAGAAAAATACAACCTTCCTAGACTGAGTCAAGAAGAAGCAGAAAGCCTAAACAGACCTATCAGTAGAGAAGAAATAGAAAAAACCATTAAAAACCTCCCCAAAAATAAAAGTCCAGGCCCTGACAGCTATACCAGCGAATTTTATCAAACATTCAAAGAAGACTTGGTTCCTATTCTACTCAAAGTCTTCCAAAAAATTGAAGAAGAAGCAATACTTCCAAACACATTTTATGAGGCCAACATAACCCTCATACCAAAACCAGGCAAGGATGGCACAAAAAAAGAAAACTACAGACCAATATCTCTAATGAATACAGATGCTAAAATACTAAACAAAATACTAGCAAATCGAATACAACAACATATTAAAAAAATAATACATCATGATCAATTGGGATTCATCCCAGAATCTCAAGGATGGTTCAACATACGTAAAACGGTTAACGTAATACACCATATCAACAAAACAAAGAACAAAAACCACATGATCTTATCAATAGACGCAGAAAAGGCTTTCGATAAAATACAACACAATTTTATGTTTAAGACTCTTAACAAAATGGGTATAGAAGGAAAATATCTCAACATGATAAAGGCCATATATGATAAACCATCAGCTAACATCATATTACATGGCACTAAACTGAAGGCTTTCCCCCTTAAATCAGGAACAAGACAGGGTTGTCCACTCTCTCCACTCTTATTTAATGTGGTACTAGAGGTTCTAGCCAGAGCAATCAGACAAGACAAAGAAATAAAAGGCATCCATATCGGAAAAGAAGAAGTAAAGGTATCACTTTTTGCAGATGATATGATCCTATACATCGAAAACCCCAAAGAATCCACAAAAAGACTACTAGAAACAATAAGCCAATACAGTAAGGTCGCAGGATACAAAATTAACATACAGAAGTCAATAACCTTTCTATATGCCAACAATGAAACAACTGAGAAGGAACTCAAAAGAATAATCCCCTTCACGATTGCAACAAAAAAAATAAAATACTTAGGAATAAACATAACAAAGAATGTAAAGGACTTATATAATGAAAACTATAAACCATTGTTAAGGGAAATTGAAAAAGATATAATGAGATGGAAGAATATACCTTGTTCTTGGCTAGGAAGAATAAATATAATCAAGATGGCTATATTACCCAAAGCAATATACAAATTTAATGCAATTCCCATCAAACTTCCAATGACATTTTTTAAAGAAATAGAGCAAAAAATCATCAGATTTATATGGAACTATAAAAAACCCCAAATAGCCAAAGCAATCCTAAAGAAAAAGAATGAAGCTGGGGGCATAACAATACCTGACTTCAAACTCTATTATAGGGCCACGACAATCAAAACAGCATGGTATTGGCAGAAAAATAGACACTCAGACCAATGGAACAGAATAGAAAGTCCAGAAATAAAACCACATATATATAGTCAAATAATTTTTGATAAAGGGGCCAACAACACACTATGGAGAAAAGAAAGCCTCATCAATAAATGGTGCTGGGAGAACTGGAAAGCCACATGCAAAAGAATGAAACTGGACTACAGTCTCTCCCCTTTACAAAAGTTAACTCAAAATGGATCAAAGATCTAAACATAAGACCTGAATCAATTAAGTACATAGAAGAAGACATAGGTACTCAACTCATGGACCTGGGTTTTAAAGAGCATTTTATGAATTTGACTCCAATGGCAAGAGAAGTGAAGGCAAAAATTAATGAATGGGACTACATCAGACTAAGAAGTTTTTGCTCAGCAAGAGAAACTGATAACAAAATAAACAGAAAGCCAACTAAATGGGAAATGATTTTTTCAAACAACAGCTCAGATAAGGGCCTAATATCCAAAATATACAAAGAACTCATAAAACTCAACAACAAACAAACAAACAATCCAATAAAAAAATGGGAAGAGGATATGAATAGACACTTCTCTCAGGAAGAAATACAAATGGCCAACAGATATATGAAAAGATGCTCATGTTCTTTAGCTATTAGAGAAATGCAAATCAAAACGGCAATGAGATACCACCTCACACCTGTTCGATTAGCTGTTATTAGCAAGTCAGGTAATAGCAAATGTTGGAGAGGCTGTGGAGAAAAAGGAACCCTCATCCACTGTTGGTGGGAATGTAAAGTAGTACAACCATTATGGAAGAAAGTATGGTGGTTCCTCAAAAAACTGAAAATAGAACTACCTTATGACCCAGCAATTCCTCTACTGGGTATATATCCCCAAAACTCAGAAACATTGATACGTAAAGACACATGCAGCCCCATATTTATTGCAGCATTGTTCACAGTGGCCAGGACATGGAAACAACCAAAAAGCCCATCAATAGATGACTGGATAAAGAAGATGTGGCACATATACACTATGGAATACTACTCAGCCATAAGAAATGATGACATCGGAATATTTACAGCAAAATGGTGGGATCTTGATAACATGATACGAAGCGAAATAAGTAAATCAGAAAAAAACAGGAACTGTATTATTCCATACGTAGGTGGGACATAATAGTGAAACTAAGAGACATTGATAAGAGTGTGGTGGTTACGGGGGGGAGGGGGGAATGGGAGAGGGATAGGGGGTGGGGAGGGGCACAAAGAAAACAAGATAGAAGGTGACAGAGGACAATCTGACTTTGGGTGGAGGGTATGCAACATAATTGAACGACAAGATAACCTGGACTTGTTATCTTTGAATATATGTATCCTGATTTATTGATGTCACCCCATTAAAAAAATAAAATTATAAAAAAAAAAAAAAAAAAAAAAAAAAATATGATTAATAAATGCACTCGATCTTAGCTTAAAGGCTGAGAGGTTATAAAACTAGTAAACAATATCAGAATTTGAGCTCCAGCAGTCCCTCTCTCCAGTATCTATGTTGACAGGAAGAACATAGTTCACCTGTTTAGATTGTGTTTAATCTGCTTAAGGATTTAACATTGTATGTTTTACGTAAATTTTAATCCTGTCTGCTAAAAGTAGGAGTTAACTCCCCCCCCCCTCAACTGTACACAAAGAGGCATGTAAGACCCTGATGCCCTTGTTTTGTAGTTATTTTAAGCTTTAGCTTGTTTGGGGTAACATTTATGGCATTGGGTGAAAGTTGCTTCAGTTCATAAAATTTGAATGTCAGGTATGAGTCCTAAACTTCAGATCTCATTTTGCAGGAATATGTGAACAGTGATGATGGCTACTTAAGACACCCTACCCACTGTCATTTCTCAGCTGACTGACCACAATAGCATGGTCTGCCTTCTGCTCTATTTTCCTCAACTCCATCTCAGCTCACACACACACACACACACACACACACACAAAGGCCAGAAGGAGACTAGTTGAAAAAGTCTCCTAGGGATAACTTTTAGGATAGTTGTACTCTATGGTTGTGGATATTAGCCCTAACGTTCTAGGCCAGACAAGACAAATCAGAGTTGAGCTGCAGGAGGCAACATATGCAATGGCTAAAAACATAGGTACTGGAGAGAAAGACTGCTGGAGTCTGAATTCTGATATTGTTTACTAGTTTAATCACTTCTTAGCCTTTTGGCTCCGTTAGGTTAAATGCATTTATTAATTATGTGTTTTTAACCAAGTTACTTAATCCATTTAAGATTTTGTTCTGAATCAGTAAAATGGGGATTAAAATAGTATCTGCTTTGCTGTGATGGTTCAATTAGAAAATATCTGGCCCTGGCTGGTGGTTCCATGGATAGAGCATCGGCCCAGCATATGCAGATCCAGGGTTCGATTCCTGGTCAGGTCACACAGGAGAAGCAATCATCTGCTTCTCTCCCCTTCCCTTTCCCACTTTCCTCCCTCTTCCCATCCTCCAGCCAGTGGCTCCATGGCTTCAAGTGTTCACCCCAGGCACTGAGCATAGTGCGGTTGGTCTAAACATCAGACTCAGGTGCTAAAAATTGCTCGGTTGTGAGCATTGGCCCCAGATGGTGGTTGCCAGGTGGGTCCTGATCAGGGAGCTTATAGGAGTCTGTCTTGCTATCTCCTCTACTCTCACTAAAAAAAAATCTGTAAAAGAGTTAATTGAATATTAACCATTATTATAGGATCCTCCATTCTATCATCTCAAAATGCTTTCAAGAATCTCTACTCCTAATTACAAAGTGTGAGCCCTCAAAAACCAGACTGTATCTCCCTAATCTATTCTTTCAAATCCTATTGTACATGTTTTTACTATTCTTATCACAATGTTTATACTTACAATGTTGTAAAGGTTGTTTACTTGTTTTTATGTCTGTTTCTCTGCCTATAATTTAAGCTTCATTAAGGCTGGGATTACATTTGATAATGAATAAATTTTATTTATTTTTAAATTTTTATTTATTGATTTATTTTAGGGAAAGAGGAAAGGAGGGGAAGAGAAAGAGAGACAGCAATTAACTGTATTCATTAGTTGATCTAGTATGTGCCTTCACCAGGAATATTGCTTTAACCAACTGAACTACCCAGCCTAGCCACAAATGTATTTTCAATACTAGGGAAAAACCTGGTATAAAGTGCCAAGTAAATATTTGTGTAATAGATGCATGGATTTAAAATAGTCATCCGGAGACAGGACCTATTGAAATAGTAAATGGCCATTAAAACTGAAGAGGATTAATTTACTTATACATCATATGCAAATTTTGCTCCCATTGTATCTTCAGTGCCTATAACTGATCCTTAAATACAGAACTGATTAAATAAATATTAAGTTGAACAATATAAAACTGCCAAGATCAACTAATTCTTCCCTACAAAATGGCAATTGCATATAGGTCAAAACAGAATTTGTGAACTGATAAATATTTTAATCCTAGAGTAATACCTACTATGGCTTTAATTTTCAGTATATATTTATGTGTATTTATTTGTCTTCATTGTGTATCATCAATAACTGGGAGCTATACAAAAGAGCTCCATCTCATACTTATAATCTCAAGAATTCTAATAAATGCTAACACTTATTATTTTAACAAAAACTACCTAAAAATTCTTCAGATAGTTACCAAATAAGGGAACTACTAATCTAAAGGCTGTCATTTGTGTGCCATCAAAAGAAAATTGTCTCCTTAAAATGGTATTCTTAGAAGAGTATTGTTTTTTTATTTTTTATTATTTTTTTTTATTTATTTATTATTTTTTTTTTTTTGCATTTTTCTGAAGCTGGAAACAGGGAGAGACAGTCAGACAGACTCCCGCATGCGCCCGACTGGGATCCACCCGGCACGCCCACCAGGGGGCGACGCTCTGCCCACCAGGGGGCGATGCTCTGCCCATCCTGGGCGTCGCCATGTTGCGACCCTCCTGGGTGTCGCCATGTTGCGACCAGAGCCACTCTAGCGCCTGGGGCAGAGGCCACAGAGCCATCCCCAGCGCCCGGGCCATCTTTGCTCCAATGGAGCCTTGGCTGCGGGAGGGGAAGAGAGAGACAGAGAGGAAGGCGTGGCGGAGGGGTGGAGAAGCAAATGGGCGCTTCTCCTATGTGCCCTGGCCGGGAATCGAACCCGGGTCCTCCGCACGCTAGGCTGACGCTCTACCGCTGAGCCAACCGGCCAGGGCTGTTTTTTTATTTTTTTATTTGAGGTTGTAATATTTGGAAGTAGATAATTTAGCTCATGGCTCTTTGTATAGTAACACCTGGAGAGAGAGAGAGAGAAAGAATGTGTGTATTAAAATTAGGATTTATTAAAGATAACAAAGGCATTGTTGGTGGCCCTGGCAGAGTTGCTCAGCTAGTTTAGAGCAGTGTCCAGATACATGAAAGTTGCAGGTTCAATCCCCAGCCAGAGTACATATAATAATCAACCAATAAATACATAAATCAGTAGAACAGCACATCAATGTTTCTCTCTCTCTAAAATAAATTAAAAATATTTGTTGGTAATAACTGAACCCATCAAGGAATGAGCAATATAAACATTTTCTACTCCGGTATAATGATAAACAACCTTGCATCTACAGATTTGGTTTCTGTCAACCACTAGTTTCCCCTTACCTGGAAAGTACTTATAATTATTAACCTTGGAAATAAAGGTCTGGTGTGACTGAGATTATTCTTCTGAATTCTACTTTTTTTCTTCTGAGTCTCATGACATAATTCTGGACTGGGTTATCTGCTTTTAAATTTGGTCCATTATTTATTATGTTTAAATTCTCTATCTCTCTGATGTATTTGTTGAAAGCACGTTTATATAATAAGGAGACTTTATTTGTGATTTGCACAGATTTTATGTCCTTTCTATCAATAGGCATGTCACAAAGGCTGAGAGATTGTTTTTTAACATGTTCAATTTTACAATTGTTTAATGTAAATTAATGCTAATGGTGTGGGTTCTTGGGTGTGAGTCTCCCTCTCTTTGTAACCTCAGTGCATATTTGTATTCTATTTTCTCACTAGCAGACAATCTTATTTCTTTTATGCTTCATGGACTGAGAAGGCAGACTAGTTCAGCTGGAATTTGGAAGCAGGTTTCTGATTCTAAATCTCAAGTTTTATCTTTTTTGAATTCTAGAAGATATTCTAGGGTCATTAACAATAGCCTCAGTAATTTGTGAGCTTTGATAGCCGAAACCTCCATTGACTTGTATGTATATTTATTTAGCACGTTAATCAGCAGAACATTCAGTACATCCATTATATCCATTCAGTGTCATGTTTGTTATTTGAATATCTTGCTTAGTTAAGACAGTGAAAGTATAAAATGCCTGCATTTTTATATTCTAATTTGGCACTCTGAAGGTATTAACTTTAGTGTAAACTGTAGTTAATTTCATTCTTACACTTAACTCTTTTTTTTTTTTTTGAATGAGAGGAATGGAGTCAGAGAAACAGATGCCTGCATGTGCCCCAACTGGGACCCACTTGGCAAGCCCACTAGGGGGTGATGCGCTGCCCATCTGGAGCCACTTTTTAGTGCCTGAGGCAAGGCTATGGAGCCATGCTCAGTGCCCAAGGCTGTCTTGCTCAAACCAATTGAGTCATGGCTGCAGGAGAAGAGAGAGAGAGAAGGGGGAGGGGTGGAGAAGATGATGGTAGCTTCTCTTGTATACCCTGACCAGGTATCGAACCTGAGACTTCCGCACGCCCAGCCAATGGTCTACCACTGAGCCAACCAGCCAGGGCCTTTCTCTTAAAATTTGTTACCATTTCACTTCAAATTTATAAATATGTGGATAAGTTTAAAGTTTTGTGATGGCCATCAGTGGGCAGTGTATACATTAAAGTGGATATGCTAAAATAAAGTATTTTATTTTATTTTATTTTTTCATTTTTCTGAAGCTGGAAACAGGGAGAGACAGTCAGACAGACTCCCGCATGCGCCCACCCGGCACGCCCACCAGGAGCGACACTCTGCCCACCAGGGGGCGATGCTCTGCCCATCCTGGGCGTCGCCATGTTGCGACCAGAGCCATTCTAGCGCCTGGGGCAGAGGCCACAGAGCCATCCCCAGCGCCCGGGCCATCTTTGCTCCAATGGAGCCTTGGCTGCGGGAAGAGAGAGACAGAGAGGGAAAGTGCGGCAGAGGGGTGGAGAAGCAAATGGGCGCTTCTCCTGTGTGCCCTGGCCGGGAATCGAACCCGAGTCCTCTGCACGCTAGGCCGATGCTCTACCGCTGAGCCAACTGGCCAGGGCCCTAAAATAAAGTATTTTAAAAAGACGTTCCAAGTAATATAGTCACTTAAACATGAAAAAGCAATTGAACATATTTATTGCTCCGTTATTACCTTGTTCTAACTGAATATTCTAAATCAATCCAATAAGATAGAATTGTTAAACTTTGAGTAACAATAAAAATGTACTTTGAAAATTGCATTTTTAATATAGTAAATAATTCAATTTTATTTTAATTCCAGTTTATATTTTAAATTAAGCAGTGTAACACAACATCACAGTCCTGCCTAATTAGTTCCTAGAGAGTAATTTCCCTTTTAAGAAATATTAAATAAAACTAGTTTAACAGAAAAATCCTTTTTGATTTAATCATGTAAATCATTCACTGTGTTCAAGAAAGAGCATTAGTTTCAGAGACATGTAGAGGAATAAAATATGTAGAGGAGAAAAATCTGAAAAATAAAAATAAAACAGATGCCTGACCAGGCGGTGGCAAAGTGGATAGAGCGTCAGACTGGAATGCAGAAGACCCAGGTTTGAGACCCCAAAGTCGCCAGCTTGAGCGCGGGCTCATTTGGTTTGAACAAAGCTCACCAGCTTGGACCCAAGGTCACTGGGTCGAACAAGGGGTTACTCAGTCTGCTGAAGGCCCATGGTCAAGGCACATATGAGAAAGCAATCAATGAATAACTAAGGTGTCGCAGTGCACAACTAATGATTGATGCTTCTCATCTCTCCGTTCCTGTCTGTCTGTCCCTGTCTATCCCTCACTCTGACTCTCTCTCTGTCTCTATAAAAAAATAAAATTAAATTAAAATAAAAAAGAGTTAAAAATAAAACAGATGAAGAAAAATAACAAATTAATTTCAATGTTGACATGAATTGACTTTATTTATTATTTTATCTCTGACTAAATCCTATGAAGAACATAATATAAAATTATGGTATTAAACTATCTGAATAAATTTGCAAACTTGTAATAAAACAGCCAGAAATGATCAGTTTAGACAATAGCAACCAGAAATATGATTTACAATGTTTGTTACAGAGAGATAACGGTGCCAGATGTAAGATGTACAAACATCTGGCGAATGGCAGGTAGTATTATTTGACTACCACATTAGTAGTCAGGAGATGGAGGAAAGCAGTCATGTCCTGGGAGGGTGCCTGAATAAAAGTGGACAGACCTTTGAAGTTTAAGGAGGTCAGTAGAATTCAGAATCTGAGATCAGATATTCATGACCTAATATCATGACCAAATAGGATTGGCATGTTCTAATAATAAAAGTCCTGATTTACTTATATTTTTTATCCTTGTTTACATATGTTCAAAAAAGGATTTGTGGATAGAAGTAAGTCAGTGTCCCTAAAAATGTTTTATTTTCTTTTAAGTCAGGGACAAAGCAGTCAGGACTTTCTGAAGTTTTATATGTAATAGTTTTTTATTGTAAGCTGGAAACCAGGTGCTATGTACTATTGTGCAAGTACATTCCATGCATTATTTCTCTTAATCCTTAATTTATGAATATTATTTTCATTATTACAGATGAAGAAGCAGAGTCACAGAATGGTTACATCATTTGTTTAATGTTACACAATAACTAATGAGCGAAACCTGAAATGGAACTCAGGAAGCTTGATTTAAAAACTACAAGAGCCTGACCAGGCAGTGACACAGCAGATAGTCAGCCTGGGACGCAGAGGACTCAGGTTCAAAACCTGAGGTCACCAGCTTGAGTGCAGGCTAACCAGCTTAAGCACGGGATTGCTGGCTTGAGCATGGGATCAAAGACATGACCCCATGGTCTCTGATTTGAGCCCAAAGGTCATTGGCTTGAAGCCCAAGGTTGCTGACTTGAGTCCAAGGTAGCTTGCTAGAGCAAGGGGTCACTCGCTCTGCTGTAGCCCCCTGTGAAGGCACATATGAGAAAGCAATCAATAAACAACTAAGGAGCCGCAACAAAGAATTAATGCTTCTGATCTCTCTTCTTTCCTATCTGTCTCTGTCTTTTTCTCTGTTTCTTTTGCAATGAATGAATGAATAAATAAATGCTACAAGAATGTGCTATTTTAGAACAAGGGCAGATGAGATCCTAAGGTGAATGTGATTAGATTTGAACTGAATTCATCTTTGAACATCAAGATTAAGTACTATAGACAAGTAACTATCTACAGCTCCTATATTTGAAATTCATAATTAATGCAAATACTCAGCAACATTTTGCTTAATTCAAGCCACCATGGATAAACTATTAATGATACATGGTAATAGGATCTTCATTTGTGTTCTTTGTATTGATTTTAGAGGGAGAGAGAGACAGGAACATCGATCTGTTCCTGTATGTGCCCTAACAGGGGATCAAATCATTAACTTCTGTGCTTCCAACCAAATGAAATGTATGGAAAAGGGCTAGAATCTTCAATAGAATGTGAACTTGACAGTGTTGAATTTTGTCTTAGATTTAATTCATTTATTCTGTTATTAGTTTATTCAACACAATTATTTTGTTTACACTATATTCTAGTTACTTTATTAGCAATACAGAGAGCATGTTCTCATGATTTTATAGTCCACTAGTGGAAACAGATAATGAATAAGCTAATATATAAATATATACTATTATAATATTTATTGGAGATAAATACTATAAAGAATAATGAAGCAGACTAACGGTAGAGATTTAAAAGGGAGGGTTATTTTAGAAAGGGTGTTCAAGGCATCTTTGGGGAGATAAATTTGAGAAAAGACCTGAATTAAGTGAGTGAAATAGGTTTCTCAATATGTGGAAGAAATAGAAATAATAAGTTTAAATACACTAAGTTCAGAAAACAATAGGGGTAGGGGAGAGCATCAAGAGACAGGTGTGAGATCATGGAGGATCTACTCTACCAGGGTGTAAGGTTTTTATAGAGAACCAGATGGCAAGCCAAGGGGATTTTTGACATGATCAGATTTTTTAAAAACTTAAAATTATTTCAGGTACTGTGGAGAACACTCCTTAAAGTGCTAGCAGTGGAGTAAAGAAAAGTACTCGGGTTCAGATATATTTAAAGGCACACCACAATGTAATTACTCATGATTTAGGATTTGGATTTTGGATGTAAAAAATAAATAAAAAAATACTTCAAAGTTTTTGGCCTGAACATTTGGATGTTTAGTGGTACCAGGTTGGAGGTAGGAAGGTAAATGTAAATAAGTAAATTTCTATTTTAGAAATATTATGTGGGAGATTTTATTAAAGATTCAAGTGAAGATAGATATTTGGCATCTTTAGGAGTTATCAAATTACATAGGTGGTTTCCAAAGCCCTAAGACTGGGTGAGGTTACCAAGAAGTGAAGATGAATGGAGAGGGTGGAGAAGCAAAGATTGAGCTCCGGCTCATTCCAGTACGTAATAGTGAAGAAGCAGAAGAAAATTCAGAAAATGAAATAAATAGTAAAATAAAATAAACACTGGGAATGTGTAGTGTCTTAGAATTGAAGTGAAGAAAATGTTTCAGGAAGGAGGGAATAACTATGTCAAATGCTTTAAGAAGTGGAATAAAATTAGAACTAAACATGGACTATGTAACCATAAGATTTATCAACATGGATATTACCTTTATATGATACTTGAATAGAGCAATTTTAGTGGAATGGTTGTAATCAAAGCCCTAAGAAATTAAATGAATGCAGCACACATAAACAAACCCTTTGGAAAATGTTGCCAAAATGCAAACAAAGAAATTGGTCAGTAACTAGATGGACCTATAATGTATAAAGAGTTTTCTTTTTTCTTTACTGAGAGTTATTATAGAATGTTTGTATACAAATAGAAATCCAATAACCAAAGAAAAATAAAATTTATGTTGGAAGGAGAAGAGATAATTGAAGGAACAAAGTCCTTGTAATACAGAGGAGGATAAAGTGAACATAGGTGAATGGGTTGATCTTTGGTAAATGTGGGGACTTTTCATTCATTGTAACAAAGGAGACTCAGGATATATAGGTTCAGATGCAGGCATGCTGGCAGATGAGAGGAAAATAAGAGAAAGATCTATTCTGATTCCTTCAGTTGGCTCTGTGAACAAAGTACAGGTCATAAACAAAGGCTGAGAAGTAGAGTGGGTGCTGGAAATGTGAGGCTTTCCAAGATGTTGTGAAATAACCTTCTTGGGGTTGAGAGAATATATTTACTAGGATGTGTATTAAAATCACAGAGCATCACTGAAGTCCAAACTAAGATAAATCATTCCAAATGTAAAATGTGCCTAAGCAGCATGGCTGTGTATGCTTTCTACAGTCATGTTAAGCCTCGTAGGTACATGAACTATATGGTTAAGATAGTTGATTTTAATTAGGATTAAGATTTTTTTTTCTTTTCCCAGGGAACTCAGGTAACAGAGAAAGTACAAGGGGGTTCAGTTTTATTCAAAGAATAGATTAGATTTGTAACTAGACCAGGAATCTAGACTGGATTAAAAGAAAATGGAAAATGAGGGGCTGATTGCTAGTGAAAAAGTTGCAGATCAATGGATTAGTGATCTGAAAAGGTGAAAGATACTGGAGTGGGACTAATGATTAGAGTTAAGTGAGCTGGAGAGATAGGTCTAAGAGAGCTGTCATAGGTCATATCTGATCTTTGAAAAAAAAAAGACTATTATGTTAGCTGTTACAGGCCTCTGAAGTCATAAGCAGAAGGTCCTTTCACTGCAGCTGCCTGCACTGAGGGATGACATCTATTTTTCCCATATTAATTAAACATATGGATGTGGGATGCACATGTAATATGACTTGATAAGTAATGGAAAATTAAGTCTTAGTTTTGAGATGACATTTTTATACTCCAAAAATAATAAGAAGGATTAAATTTACACTCTCATGTAAATAGTCATTCATTGAGATGTTTCACAGTATTATGATTGGAAAAAATCTAGTCCATAAGTCAATTCTGAATAATTTTTGAATCTATAAAGGTTTAGAGGATTAATATGCAATGTAATGAGGTTGTTTATAAACTTCCTCACAAAACCTGAAATCAATATAGTAAGAAAAGATTTCACAAGTTTGTGTAATTTTGAGACTATGATTTAGTCAATATCTTATTGGTGTAAAATAACTCTTGGAATTGATTTGATTTATTCTGTTTAATTTTATCTTAGTGATCTGCACAAATTATCCTTTGAATTTTTTATAGTTTTTATGAATTTTTAAGCTCCAAAAGCAGTAAATTTAAAAAATGTGTTATAAGTCTTGATTTTTGCTCTACTTAAGAATTGCTGAACTATTAAGAAGTTATGAGAGCCTGACCAGATGGTGCAGTGGATAGAACATCAGACTGGGATGCAGTCTAATGCATCCAGGTTAGGAACCCCAATGTCGCCAGCTTGAGTGCAGGCTAATCGGGTTCGAGCAAGGCTCACCAGCTTGAGCTCAAGGTCACTGGCTTGAACAAGGGGTCACTCGCTCTGGTATAGCCCTCCCAGTCAAGGCACATATAAGAAAGCAATCAATGAACAACTAAGGTACTGCAATGAAAAATTGATGCTTCTCATCTCTGTCCTTTACTGTCTGTCTGTCTCCCTATCTATCCCTCTCTCTGTCTCTGTCACACACACACAAAAAGAATGCTATGAGAATTTAATGAAAATGTTATGATGTTATTGCTGGTTTTACCCATCTGTGAATAGTATGATATGAGCAGATAATTCTTTTTGTAGAATCTAAATGTCAGATTCCTTGAACTTAGCTATTTTAGGAAAAGATTCTTTGTACTTTTCCTTTTAATACTAAACAAAATAACCTAGTTTTATTTTAGAGACTTAAGAAAGCAAACATTCAATGTAAATGCATGTTTATTGGTATTTCCTAAAAGGCATGTACTTTCATCAAAGTTATTTTAAATATTTAGGAATCATAACTAGTTCTTGGCACTAGTTTGTCCTGTGATTTAAAGCATATTTTTATACAAATAACATATCCAATGTTTTTATTTTTGTATGATTGTTTTTCTAGCAATCATATGGCTGGATATAGTTTATCAAGCAAGTGAATCTTAACATTGCTAAGGAGTATCTTTTGGACATCTTTTGATTTTAATGAATTATAATATGATTTCTATAAAATACATTCACATTTAATGTATACATACACATATATACAAATTAAATCTTTTCTTTTTGACACTATCAATTGTAGTCTCATTTACTTGAAAATTCAATCTTCAAATGGAAAATGTGGAGAATTAAGTAGAAAAGTATTGGTGTACAAGCCTATGTTCCCCTTTTATGAGAGTTTTGGCATCTTTTGTGATTCTAGTTTGGTTTTTTAATCTATGATTGCAGGTGTGTGTGCTTCTTAGTATTAAGGAGTCACATGTTTGAGTCACAGAATGTTAGAGGTTGAAAGAGCAGAGTCTTAGAATCCTTCTATTTTCCAGAAAAGGAAACTGAGGTACTAATAGGTTGAGTCTTGCTCAAGAGCCACATAAGTAGCAAACGGCAGATTTTGAACTTAAACTCGGGTATCCTGATTTTGAATCTTGTGCCCTTTTCATGTTGGGCTGAAGCAGTCACTGCGGGATTAAAAGGGGGTATTGAGGAAGCCTGATCCCCAAAAAATTCATCTGGAAGAGGAAAGCAAGAGCTTTGTGACATGCTGCTAGGGGAAAAGCAAAATAAATGCAGTGGTACCTCAAATTTTGGGGGAAAAGAGTGAATGAAATGTGGATACCTTTAAAAGAACATCATATAAGACTGGTAAATTGTCAATACATAGTGTTTATTTTGAGCAGTTCGTGACATTTAGGGAGAAGTGAGTGATCTAGCCATTTTCAGTGGGTGGTCACTTTGACATTTCTGAATAAAGCCTTTCTAGCCTAATAAAACTTTTCTTTTTCTGCTGGCTCCATTTTCATTTTTTTCTTTCTGTTCATTCAAAGTAATAACTTAGTAAATCACAATGTATAATCAAAGGCTGGAAATCAAGTATTTATACATACAAAAAAATTTAAGCCTGCCTTTTTTTTTTTTTTTTTTTTTTTTTTTGCCTAATGTAGGAAAAGTATGAGTAATTTCATTGGGATTCTGTAACCCTTTTTTTTGAAAAAAATTTACTCAGTAACATTTAAATATTCACTTTATGTCTAATAAAACAAATCATATTTTTAAATGAGCCCCATAATTATTTTCAAAACAGATTCATGTGGCTTGGCAACTAGCAAAATAACACAAACATCTGTTACTGGGAAAATAAATTAAACTAAAATAAATTGAACCACAGTGAATGTTTTTATAATTTGGTAGTTAATTGATATATTAAGCAACAAATTTATATAACCTAACATTAACTGGACCTTTGTAACGATGTCATATTTATAGCATAATGTGTCACCCACAGATCTGTTTCAAAGATTCTCCAAATTTCTTCTTTTTTTTAATTGATTTTATTTATTTATTTATTTATTTATTTATTTATTTATTTATTTATTGGGGGGGGGGGAAGAGAGCTCTAAATTAGGAGTAGGTCCCAGCCTGAAATATGAGTGGGACGTTGAAGTAGGAGGGATAAAGGAAACACTATATATTAAGCAAAGCAGCAGAAAATAAGATTATCAACACCCACAACAGAGATCTTTGAGGGAAGAATAAAAAACCTGACTATTCAGGCAAAAAATAGTTAAGTGGCCCTCCTTCTTCAAAGACTTTTAATTGATTTTAAATTATTGTGTTTACATAGATTCTAGTGTTGCCCTGAATGCATCCCCCTCAGAATTTCACTCAAAATTTCTTAAACCCCAAAACATGGACCTTTTCACTCTACCCAGCACCATCTTCTTGAAAATTATCTCATCTTCTATATTTATGTGAATAGTTTGCTCACTTATTTTCTCCTCTGCATTTTAATTTCCCTTGATTCCTCCTCACCTCTAAACAAGTAGTCCTGCTTCCAAATTTGTGAACTGTCATATATACCAGAATAGACTGTGTTCGAGGACACATAACTGTAAACCTACTTTTGCCAACCCCCATAATAAGTCTTCTAAGCAATGAGTAAAGCAGATATATTTCTGATTTCAATTATTTGACCCAGAGCCTATGTGAACTATGATTTTAGCAGTATCAAAAAATTTAAGTTAATCTTTTTATGAGAAATTAATGCTGAAATTAATGAAGTAAACAGATTGAACTGGCATACCTTCATCTTAGTTGAATTTGTAGACCTCAGTTCTTATATATATATATATAGGAACATGTGTTAGGAGAAAATGAAAAAACATGAAATAATGCATGACTTTCAAAGCATTATTTCAAAGGCTACCAATTTGAACAAAGTCACAAATTAAAATTTTTATTCATTTTTCTTAAAAATAATAATTTGGCCACCATTTTAAGAAGGAATAATTAATGAACAATATGAAGTAAATAAAGTATTGTAAAATATCTTATCTTTAACCTTTACCCAATTAGCTTAATTTCCTCTAGAAGAAGGAAAAGATACACAAATATATCTAAATGGGTGAGAAGTTAATTAATGTCAATAGTATTACCACACAAAAGAACAATTTTCTCAATAGAATTATATATCATACTTAATATAATAGGAGAAATGGTAAGAATAATAATGTTTAAGAGTTCATGTCTCTTACCTTCTAAATTCCTAACAATATTTTATTTGGTTTTAAAACCCATAGTGTTTTAAAAAAAATCATGTTGTCTCTATGTATTATTCCTAGAAGGAACAAACTAACCCACAAATAAATTTATAAAATTATATTTGATTTTGGAGTAAGTGTGGAGGTAAAATCAAACAATGAAATAAACACTAGCTTCACATGAAACTTTTTCGTGCTGTTAGGATTGCTTTGGGTAATATATAAACATTTAATGATGTTTATTTTTCCTATTGATGAACACGGTATATACTTCTACTTGTTTGTATCTTCCTTGATTTCTTTTATCAATGTTTTATCATTTTTCGAGTACAAGTTCTTTACTTCCTTGGTTAAAATTACTCCTAGGTACTTTATTTTTTTGTTTTCATTAGTGAAGGGGATTGTTTCCTTAATTTATCTTTCAGACAGCTTATTGTTGGTGTATTAAAATGCCACTGATTTCTGAATATTAATTTTATAATGCCACCTTGCCAAATTCATTTATCAGGTCTAGTAGTATTTTGACTGAGACTTTAGGGTTTTCTACGTACAGTATCATGTCATCAGCAAATAATGATAGTTTTACTTCTTTTTTTCCAATTTGGATGCCTTTTATGTCTTCTTCTTGTCTGATAGCTGTGGCTCGGACTTCCAGCACTATGCTGAGTAAGAGTGGTGAAAAGGGCCTGACCTGTGGTGGCGCAGTGGATAAAGCGTCGACCTGGAAATGCTGAGGTCGCCGGTTCGAAACCCTGGGCTTGCCTGGTCAAGGCACATATGGGAGTTGATGCTTCCTGCTCCTCCCCCACTTCTCTCTCTCTGTCTCTCCCTCTCCTCTCTAAAATGAAAAAAAAAAAAAAAAAAAAAAAAGAGTGGTGAAAGGGGGCACCCCTGCCTTGTTCCTGATCTTAAGGGGATTGCTTTAAATTTTTGCCCATTGAGTATGATGTTGGCCGTGAGTTTGTCATAGATGGTCTTTATCATATTGAGGTATGTTCCCTGTATTTCCACTGTGCTGAGAGTTTTGATCATGAATGGGTGCTGGATTTTATCAAATGCTTTTCTGCATCTGTTGATATTATCATGTGATTTTAATCCTTACTTTTGTTTATGTGATGAATCACATTGTTTGATTTGCGAATATTGTACCATCCTTGCCTCCCCAGAATACATCTCACTTGATCATGATATATGATTTTTTTCATGTATTGCTGGATCAGGTTTGCAATATTTTGTTGAGGATTTTAGCTTCTATGTTCTCTAGGGATATTGGCCTATAATTTTTTTTGTTGTTACTTTATCTGATTTTGAAATTAGGATATTACTGGCCTTGTAAAATAAGTTTGAGAGTCCTCTCTCCTCTTGAATTTTTTGAAATAATTTGAGAAAGGTATTAGTTCTTCTTTGAATGTTTGGTAAAATTCACCAGTAAAGCCATCGGTCCAGGACTTTTCTTTGGTAGTGTTTTGATTAATGCTTCTTTTTTACTAGTTGTAATTCTGTCTATTCAGATTTTCTGATTCTTCCTGATTCAGTTTTGGAAGATTGTATATTTCTGGAGATTTATCCATTATGTAGATTGTCCAATTTGTTGGCAAAGAGTTTTTTGTAATTTTGTTTTACAAATTTTGTATTTCTTTCAAGTCAGTTGTTTTTTCTCCTCTTTCATTTCTAATTTTATTTATTTATTTGGTTTCTTTTTTTTCTTGATGAGACTGGTTAAAATTTTATCAATCTTGTTTATCCTTATCTTTTCAAAGAACCAGTTCTTGCTTTCATTAATTTTTCATATTAATTTCTTTAATATATTTTATGCATTTTTGTTCTGATCTTTATTATTTTATTTCTTCTACTCACATTGGGCTTTGTTTGTTGTTCTTTTTCAAGTTCCTTTAGGTATAAAGCTAGAATGTTTATTTGATATTTTTCTTGTTTCCTGAGGTATGCCTGTAATGCTATGAATTTTCCTCTTAGGATTGCTTTCACTATGTTCCATAGATTTTGCATTGTTGTGTTTTTCATATTGAAAAATTTAAACCCCTTGATTTTTCTCTTCTCCCTTCTTGTTGCCCAGCCTTCAACCTGTCTCCTTTTATCTCCTCTAGCATAACTGTCGATTATAACACTCTATGAGACATTGTTTTCTTTTCTCTCTGACACTTTGTATCTCCAAAGTATCAGACACTTGAGAAATTAATTATAATTTAATTTTCCTAATTTAAATCTCTGATCCCTGTTTTAAGTACTACCCAAGCAAATATTTATATCTTACTTAGTTCATTGGTTCTAACCCTTTACAGTATGTTAAAACCACCAGAGGAGCTTTAAAAAATTTCAATACAAAGTAATATACTGAATGTC
Organism: Saccopteryx bilineata; assembly: GCF_036850765.1. Classification (NCBI taxonomy): domain Eukaryota; kingdom Metazoa; phylum Chordata; class Mammalia; order Chiroptera; family Emballonuridae; genus Saccopteryx; species Saccopteryx bilineata. Next base: position 104,940,714 of record NC_089491.1, on the reverse strand, counting down.
TGGTGGTTAGACCAAGGCATAAGTATATTTTAAGGGTGAAAAAAATGTGCAGCCAGGATTGAGAGCCAATGGCTTAATGAAAGAATCTCTATTTGATTTGGGATGAAAATAAAAAATGAGAGAAGAAAGCAATCAAGAAAAAGTACAGAGTATAGAATATAGAGATTTCAGAAAGAGAATTCTGTTTCATACTAGCTAGTGAAGTAAATAACTGCAGTAATGTGAATGCTGGCCTTGTCACTTTACTAGTTGTGTGAGTTCAGAGACTCCATTAAATTAGGTACAGTCTTGAGATTCTTGTTTATAATATGGGTATAATATATACCCTGTGGTTTCTTGTGAATATAAATTGAAAATATGATACTTATTGATTAAAATTACATAATAGTGTTATTAATTGTAAACCTTACAATACATAACCATTGCTTTAAGGCAGTTGTTATTTTTAATTGCATACATTTGTGTAATACTCTCTAATGGTAAAATTCTAGAGCTCTCAGAGGGCCAGGACACTCTGTGCTCTTCACTACTGTAATCCTAGTCCCTAACAAATAGCTTGATACAGACTTTGCCTTAAAAATATTAAGTGGGTGAGTAAATGAAATATGTCATATGGTATAACCTCTTGGTCTAAAACAGAAGGATGACACCATGTTATATATAATTTTATGCTCTCCTGCAATCTTTTTCCTCTTACTTGATAAACAGAAAATCAATAACAATAATAATTTACTATGTGTCAGGTACTTTTGTAAGAGCTTTACAAAATTATCACTTAGAATCTTATGTGTTAGGTATGACCATTCTTTCCATGTTACAAATAAAAATGTTGAAAAATAGAGAGCATAAGTCATTTGTCTGAACAGAGATAGAAAACTGTAGAGTTGGGATTTGAATTTAGGTAAATAGACTTGAGAATAAATTCTAATTATTGACCTCCCTCCTGCAATCATCACTTCACCTGTGTAAAAGTTGCCATTGCTATGAACTACTTGAAGTCCTTGAATCGATCTCTTTTCTAAAAGTTCCAAACAAATTTTATCTTCTAGGTTTCTTAGAGAATAGTCATAACTAGTTATAGGAGGAAAAACATTGTATGAGGAGATATAATCATCATATTTTCTTTGCTTGAAAAAACTTTTTACTTTACAAAAATTTTTATTAATTTTTATTTGGCTTACACACAAACGCATGGACTCATCGTTACAGCTATTATTTCTGTTATGTTCAGCTATTCTACAGCTGAAAGCAGTGATATATTTAGACTTTTTTCTTTAGTATTATATCACAGTTTATTAGAGAGTTAATATTCAGATTTAAGAGTATTTACATTGGAACATTAGGTATTACTTATACAAAATGCTCCTTAATGATAAGGTATTCATTATGAGCTCACCTAGTTTGATTTTCTCTTAAAAAGTGGTGATAGGAAGGTATATACCATGAATTATGCAATTTCATTTTTTTAAAACTCCTTTTTTGTTGTTGTTGTTGTTAATTGAGAGGCAGAGGGGCAGGAAGGCAGAGAGATAGACTCCCATATGTGTCCCTACTGGGATCTACCTGGCAAGCACCCTACAGGGTGATGCTCTGCCCAGCTGTGGCTGCTGCTCTGATGCTTGGGAACAGAGTTATTTCAATGCCTGACATGAGGCCATGGAGCGAACCTCAGCACCCAGGGTCAACTTGCTCAAACGATTCAAGCCATTGCTGTAGGAGAAAGAGAGAGAGGGGGGGGAGGGGGAGGAGTGGAGAAGCAGATGGTCACTTCTCCTGTGTGTCCTAACCAGGAATCAAACCCAGAATTTCCACATGCAGGGCTGACGCTCTACTGCTAAACTAACCAGCCAAGGCTAAAATTCTTTAGAAGATAAAAATCAAGTCAAGGTAAAACTTCTCTGTACAACCATAGAACTCTAGAAAACACCAAATATATTTCTAGTCTTTAATTTATAATGAGAAAAAGCTCTTCCAAGTCTGAAGTTATTTTCAGATGGATAAGTAAAGAGATTGAGTGCTTTAAAAATTGCAGGTGTTCTTTTTCTATTATTATATTTATAATTTTAACTGCATTATGTCTTCTATTTCAGCTTTATCGAGTTTTGTATGGATATACACAAATAAAACTATTATAGAAATTGCAAAACCATTTTCACGTGTCTCGGCTGAATGCAATTGGAATTCCAGGCAATAGTTGCCCATTCCTAGTAAAATGGATGTTTGCCCAAGATAGGTGGTACAAATTCTGGGTGACAAGCTACTGGCCTATGTAAAATTTGGAGAATTAAAATGACCAATTTCTCTCTTTCCAACAGCAAATGTTTCTCTGTTAATATTAAAATAAATATTTCCCTTGGAAACATGTGTCAGAGTTATATGTATATAATTAAAATAAATATTGAGGATATTAAAATTGCCAATTGAAAAAAAAATATTTACTGAAAAAATGCTATTAAAAAAGACTTTGAAAAGTAAATTTCAACTATTAACCCCAGTTAACAATGTTTACTATGAAATGTGTACATTGTATCACATTATATGAAAGCAGCTATGTTTTTATGGTATTTATTTTGAAATGCTAAATACATCTATTTATGGATTCTATTTGTGTACCTTGCCAAAAAATATGGCCTAGTCTCCAATTTTGCAGTTTTCTTTTAATCCAGCAACAAACTAAAACAGTAACTATGAAGAAAGTATAGGAGAGGTATTTAATATTGTGGAAAGTAGCACTTAAAATAAAAGTACTTTTGTACAAGTATAACATGGGGCTATGTCTCCACAGAGGTCCACTAGAAGAAATCAGTTTAATTTACCAAAAAAAAAAAAAAAAAAAGGAATTTTTTTGAATTGTGGAATTAAATGATAAATAAAAGTAGAGAAGAGAAAAAAATGCTTGGGTCTCTTAAGTGAGTTCAATTGATTTTATTTCTCCTTTTTACAAAATACATATTCACCTTTGATGTGATCATACTTATAAAGATTAATGTAATATAGTTTAAAAATGACATCTACTCATGTTCCATAAGTATCACAACATTAAAAGATGTAGTTTTAAACTTTGGCTTTTCCATGTATACCCACGTTTTCAGAGTACCCACCTATCATCAAGTTTTTGTGGTCACGCCTTTGCTGTTGCCCAGGTTCACATTATAGTCACTTATCTTTCAATCAAATAAAATATGAAGGAGATTTGTATTCATCTTTTTCTCATGGGCGCACAGCTAAACTACAGTGTGTCCATAAAGTCATGGTGCACTTTTGACTAGTCACAGGAAAGCAACAAAGATGATAGAAATGTGAAATCTGCACCAAATAAAAGGAAAACTCTCCCAGTTTCATGCCTATTCAGTGCAGTTTGATGTGGGCTCACAGATTTTTTAGGGCTCCTTAGGTAGCTATACCGTATAGCCTCTACAGACTCGTCACTGACTGAGGGCCTACCAGAACAGGGTTTTTCCACCAAACTGCTGGTTTCCTTCAACTGCTTATCCCACTGAGTAATGTTATTCCTATGTGATGGCACTTTGTTATAAACGTGCCGATATTCACATTGCACTTTGGTCATGGATTTGAATTTAGCAAGCCACAGAACACACTGAACTTTCCTCTGTACCGCTCACATCACAAATGGCATGGCAGTGGGCTGCTCCTCTGTATACACGGGGTGTGACGTCATCTGCGCATGCGCACATGCTGCCACATCATCCTACAGAAACTGGGAGGCTTTTCCTTTTATTTAGTGCAGATTTCACATTTCTATTGTCTTTTGTTGCTTTTCTGTGACCGGTCAAAAGTGCACCATGACTTTACGGACATACTGTAGTTTAGCAGATAAGATATGGCAGCGAAATTCAGTTCTTTATTATAATATTTATGCTTCAATATATCCCTTTAGAACTTGGGAAGTCAGCTAACTAAGGCTATAGCAAGTGTAGTCTAAACCCCAGGATAACACAATTTGAAATCTTTGAGACCATTTTATTAGTTCGTCATTGCAACTTATTAATATCACTGTAAAAACTATCCAATACTCATTTCTTGAATTCATGGCAGTGATCACTCACATGGATACCAATGAGTAGTAAGATATTTAAGAAAGCTTCAAATCACATATGAGTCATGCACTTCTGCAAATGTCGATGATATACAATGTATGTCATTCTTTTTTTCTCTCTCACTTGAAAATAATCAAAGGAATTGCTCCAGACATGCTTATTACAAAGGACTGGTAATTTTCTAGCACTGTGGCAGGGCTGGCAGCTAGGCTACCACTGTTAGAATGCCAAACCCCAGACGTGGCATGATTAAATCCAGCATCTAATCATTTTGTTGTAGAAAATCCACAAAGCAGTCTGATTATAGCATGTCCTATCTTCACTGTGCTACATGTGTTATACATTTGCTATGAAATTACTAGTGTGAATTTGTAACCAAAATGTATTGTTTACTAAAGACCTTTTTTTGCTACAATTAAAAAAAAGCTTATTTGTGCATTCTACATTCTACTAGTTCTGTTGATAAAAGCCATGATATTAATTGAATCTCTCACTATTTTTCTATTAGCTTTTGGCTTTCTTATTTAAGCTATAATTTTATTTTTTGTGATTTTCTTTATGCTGACTATAAAATTTTTTTACCCAAGGTGAAATAGTCAGCTGTTTAAAATTATAATGTTCAAATAACATTTAAGATTAATATTCATTAATTTATTTTCTTGAATAAAAATATTGAAGGTGAAAGAAAACCCCAAATGCTGGAGGTGTTTAATATTTACATATTAACAAGTTTACAAAAATAGATCCTGTGGCTTTAGGCTATAATAAAAGAAATATTTAGAGTTATAACTTATTTTAATATCTTGGCCAAGAAGATATATAGAAATATTTTAAGAAAATCTATTAAATCAAATCAGTTTATTTGGTTCTGTACACCACATTAATGGGCAATAGAATACATTTATTAAAGTCTCTTGACAATATGTAATACATTAAATAAATCATTAAGTTTGGCTGTGGACCTACTGTTATAGTGCTTTTTGTTATGAAAAATAATACATTTGCTTATATATTCTTATAACCCTTTTTTATATAAGAAAACACAACTAAATTTTGACTTCTATTTTTCCTTTGAGGCAGCTTTCTTTTCTCTTTTGTCTTTCTATTAATGCATTACCAAGCCTGATTAATTGGTAGAAAATTTCTGTTTTTTTGTAGTTCACTGAGAGGTGATTGTGGAAGAAAATTCAGGGTTCTATTGATTTAATAACTTATCAAAGTAACCAGACACACATTTATGAACAGAGCCTGTTTCAATGCACCAAAAATATTATTGGATCTTATCTCAAATCCTGACATTTAGTTTCTAGGTGGACATTCCTTATCACAAATTAAGTTCAGTATCTTCCCTCTTACCTGCAAATACTTTCCCTCTTCTCATTCCTGTGGACTATGCTGTCTTCAGGTTGATTCTCTTAAATCACGAATTCCTCCCACTTTTTCTTACCAATCTTGTTTATTACCTCAGCCCCAGTATGAAATATCCAAAATTCTACTCATTATCTCTATTTGGAAAGACACATTTAACACACCAAAATTGACCTCAATATCCCCCTCCAAGCCTGTTGCTAACATAGTGATAGATATCTTTTAAAAAAGGCACTTTCAGCTATTCACTTTTTCAGTCCCCAGACCCAGAAGTCATCCATGTGTTCTGGTTGTATCACACTTCAATCCAATCCATCCATAAATTATTAGTTGCGTCTTTAAAATACATGCATAATCTGTCCGTGTCTTATTTTATCTGCTGTCACTCTAGGCCAAATTACCATCTACTCTTGCTTTGACTTCTACACTAGACTCTTAAATGGTCTTACCTTTTTCTACTTTTTTTGACTTAGGGCCTCTTCACATAGCAGCTGATAAAATCACGTTAATACCTTCACTAAAAAATTTCTAGTGATTTCACGCAATATTCAGGAAAATAAAAACCTCTGTCCTAGGATGTCCTCAAGGCCATACGTGATTTGGCTTCTACTTTTGTGTCCTATCCCTCTCTCCTTTTGTTAACTGTGCTTTACTCACACTGACCTTCTTGCTGCTCTTTGAAGTATTCAATCTCAATCCACACCAAGTTATTCTCATTTTTCTGTTCTCTTTACAAGAATTATCTTTTCTCCAAATTGAAAGCATCTTCCCAAACTTCATTCAATTTTAATAGATATATTGGAGAACAAGAGTCAATAAATGAAATAGTCAAAATACAATTCTGCATCTGAAAGGTGTTTTGACATTCTTTAAACAGTCCTGTGTAGGTATGCTTGTCCATTGTTTCTTCATGGATTGCCTTGTTTATAATTTTCATTTGTATCATCTTTATATAGTCTAATTTATATGAAAATTTGAATCCAGAAGAAAATAGTTAAAAATAATTATTTTGCTAAAATTTGACAATATTCCAAACTTTGTGAATATGCATGTATGTGTGTGTGTGTGTATACGTAAAGGCATATCTGGCTATTGAAAGTCTTGAGTTTAAGAAAATTATTAATTTGGGCAAAAAGTCCTTTTTTAACATAAATATATATAAATATAAATTTTTATTCTATAAACACATCGAGATTTAAAATTAGAAAAAAATATATACCAGTAAAATGCTGGTACAGTGGTGACAAATCAATGTAACAGTTTGTAAGAAATAAAAGACAGAAACGCTGGGTTAAAATTAACAACTGGGTTGGAGAGATAGATTTCAAACTAGCAGAACTAACCAGAAACCCCACAATTAAGGGCCCAGCTTTATTCCCTTCTCCTCTTTTAGGGCCTTGATATCCTTTACACTAGATCTAGTTTTACTAAATCCTTGCCTATCCTTTTGTTATCATTTTTTAGCATTTGGGGGGTAAATTTAAGGGTCATTTTTAATATTACACTTTTATCATTATGGAAGTAAACTCAGTTATATTATAAGCCATGTTAAATGACTCCTGGTTTCTATTAAATGTTATTGATTTTTTTTTTTACTTGAAAATATTTTAAATTTTGCACAAGTATTTTTAGGCAGAGTCATGTGAGTGCTGCAGTTTGCCTTTCATATGTCAAAGTTCCTTATAGCTATATAGAGTATAACAGGTTTATTGGAGAGTCTGAGCTTTGTGGGTTACATACTTGAAAAGGATTTACTTTTTAATTTTTATTTATTTACTTATTTTTTACAGAGACAGAGAGTGAGTCAGAGAGAGGGATAGACAGGGACAGACAGACAGGAACGGAGAGAGATGAGAAGCATCAATCATTAGTTTTTCATTGTAAGTTGTAACACCTCAGTTGTTCATTGATTGCTTTCTCATATGTGCCTTGACCGCGGGCCTTCAGCAGACCAAGTAACCCTTTGCTGGAGCCAGCGACCTTGGGTTCAAGCTGGTGGGCTTTTGCTCAAACCAGATGAGCCCGTGCTCAAGCTGGTGAGCTCGGGATCTCGAACCTGGGTCTTCCGCATCCCAGTCCAATGCTCTATCCACTGCACCACTGCCTAGTCAGGCAAAAAAGGATTTACTTGTTAATCAATGTTACCAACCATGCAATGCCAAATCTTTCTTTCCTGCTGGATAGCAGATCTCTTAATGGTATCTTGGGTAATTCTATACCTCCTCTCTAAATTAATAACAAGTCTATTCTAGTTAACTCTAATCTCACATTCTCTCCTTATCACAATATAAGCTTAGTTTGGGGACCCCCCCCAAGATACTATGCTTTTATGTCTGTACCTGCTTTAGTAAGAGACATAAAGTAAAAGGACAAAAGTCTCTTTGCTTCACTGAGCTTGCAAGAGCAATGCCTTGTTTCTCTTACTGTCAAATGGCTTACTCTCCTGGATAACACAGATAGGCCATCAAAGTCCTGGATGACAGAAATCTGTTGACTTTCTAATGAAGCATGGTTGTAAGTTCTTTGGAAATCCTTACTCACTGTAAATTTACCTCTTTTATTATTATATTCATTTACCACTTACACAGCCCTTATTCTGTGTTACTCCCTGTTCTATGTGCTTTACAAATTTAAGTATCTGAAAATCATATGAAGTATTTTTATTAGTTAGATGGAGAAACAGAACCACAGTGAAACTAAACAAACTGTGCAAGATCACACTGCTAGTAACAGGCTGACCTGGGATTTGAACCCAAGTGGTCTGGCTGTAGTATCCACACTCTTATCTATATGCTAGTCTGCCTTCATGTGGTTGTCTCTGGCTTGAGATGACAATTTAATAGGATATGGCAGCAATGGTCTGGATCCAAAAGCTTTCTAAACTAAAGATATAATTTTATAGGTTTCGGAGGCATCAATATATACATTTCATTACTAAATTATGTTTTTTGACTTATGAAGCACACATGTGATCTCTGAAAAGAAGGATCCATCTAGGGTAAACAATAATATGTAAGCAACATAAAAGGCCCCAGGGATGAAAACTTTAATGAACCAGGGAGATCAGAACACACAGAGAGGTGGACATCTCCTAGAAACCAGTAGCTGGTTGCCCAGTCCTACATCACTGTCTACGTGGCTGTTCTAATTCATTCAGAGAAGAGACTAAACAGTTGAATTCAGGAGTGTTGGAAAAAGACCTTGCCTTAGAGGGCGTAACTCTCAGCAAAACAAAAATCTTAGAGTTAACAAAGCCTACTTCCGTAAAGCATTGTTGTCTTTGGAGAGGGAGTCAAAGGCAGTTTCCCTCAGGCTCAAGCAACTTCATTAATAATGTACTTAGGGTAAATCTTGGAAATTCATTTTTCTTTTCATCACATACTCAGCGATATTTTGGTGTTCTTTCTATATTGGCATCCTGAAGAGGTAACTTTCTCCCTGGTCTGAGTCTGCCTTAAACCCTGAAGTGACCGGAGCATTTCAAATGGAAATGAACAGCTGCAAAATGATCAAATATGTCCAGTGGATTAGATTCTGTAATTAGAAAGTCATTTGTTTTTTCAGAAGGAAATTGAGGTCATTCATTTCCCAGCTGCACCTCATGCAGTTGTTAAAATTTGACGTTTCAATGTTAAATTCATTTTGAATTTTTTCTGATCTATGATATGAAATACAATTTCAAATTTATTTTTGTATTGATGGCTACCAAGTTTTCTCAAAGCCTTTTCTAGAGTGGGTTATATTTTCTTTCCTAATATGATAGCTAACATTTTCATATATAAAAGTATCATATTTTTTTCTGAATGTTTTCTTCTAATTCAGTAGTCTATTAATATGTTATCTTGTTTTACTTATAGAAGCTTCATAGTATATTTTAACATTGGAGATAATGCTTTCAATTAATAATTTTCTTGGCTATCGATGTTGTTTATTTTCCTTATAATACTTAGACTGACCTGTTTAGTTTTAAAAAATCTTTTTCTTTTTAATTAATATTACATTACGTTATAAATTGAAGTTTCTTCCTTCATGGGTGTTTATAGACGTTAGTTATTTCTAGTTGAACTTATTTGTAGACACTTTATCATTTTAAAAAATTAATGGGGTCTTTACTTCCAATAAAATTTTATTATATATATCTTTTTTACTTGCTGTCAATTAATTGAATTCCTGGTGTTTTTTTACATATTTTGAACAGCAAAAATAATTCTTTAATACAATTTAAATTATTTAATTTGAAAGCTATTTATGCATTTAGGTTTTCACTCCATTCGATGCTAAGTGATTTTGTTTTTTATAAAATAATTTTTGTTGATTCTCTTTTTTGGAACAGATGTTTGATCACATCATCTGTAAATAGAAAGACCATCTTATTTCCAATTTGTGTATCAACATTTTTTTCCTGTGTACAACTATTTGGGCCAGTAACTCAAGTACAATGTTAAATATAAATCAGTTCATGGCTGTTTGGCTCAGTAGTAGAGTGTCAGCCCAGCATGTGGATGTCCCAGGTTCAATTCCGGTCAGGGCACACAAGAGAAGTGTCCATCTGCTTCTTTCTCCACCTCTTACCCTCTTGCTTCTCTCTCTCTCTCTCTCTCTTTCTTGTCCCTCCTGCAGCCATGGCTCAAAAATTATGATGAAATAAGAACAATATATACTTTGAGAAATTAAATACTTAGAACCATTTGTCATTTATTGTTTAGGTGTACTAGTAAGAAAAATTTATAATTGTTGTGAATTGTATTTATGTGTAATTCTTTCTTTTTTATTCTTTACTAATGTGCTTTCTCATCAAGGTAAGCATTAATGTAAAAATTCAAGATACTTTATTTGTGAATTTTTTAAGGCTTATATCACACTTGCAGATGGAAATGTTTTCAAAATTATTTATATCAGACAGTATCTCTATGCTGCTTGCTCATGACTTGTTCTGTTGCAAAAGCCATTATGGATATCTTGCAGTTGCTTTAAAATGTTTTGAATGAACATTTTCAAAGTTATGTCGAATATGTGATATGATCAGATATAACTTAATATTATGAAAGCTTAGTCTTTTCTGGTGAGAATAATATCCTAATCATTCACTCTTCTGCTGAAGCACTTCTGGTTGAGATCACAAATTATTTGGTCTACAATATTAATGACTCATCCTTGAATTTTTATATCATTATCTATAACAGCACATACCATTTATGTGGTACAGTGTGGTTTCAGTTTTCATGGCTAGGTTTTCAATGTTTTATGTAGATACAATGGCTTAGCACATACAGATACTTCAACAACTATCTAGACACAATGTAGATTATTAATTATGAATTATCTTAAATTAATTTGCAATAAAATTGAACAGCTGACTCAATGGCTTAGGTTAAGAGAGGCAAGTACATGTATTGTAACACTTTTTAATTTCTTTCAGGTTTGATTTTTCTCTGTGATTTGTAATGGAATAGATTAATAGGCTCAATTTTATTACTGATCAAATGGATTTGACATGGACCTTTAACAGGAAAGTCACAATAGCAGTAACTTCAATCCAAATCAATAAAATAAAAATGAAGGACTATTTCAGGGAGAGAAGAAACTAGGTAGTGATATAGAGGAGAGCTATTTAAATTCAAGTGGAACATTTGATTAAAAGAACCATGCTGTTGTATGTTGCTGGCATGTATAAAGTAGGTACTGTTGAATTATAAATGCATCTCATACATAAATCAAGTTTTATCCATTCTTTTTTTTTTGTATTTTTCTGAAGGGAGAAGCAGGGAGGCAGAGAGACAGACTCCCACATGCACCTGACTGGGATCCACCCTGCATGCCCACTAGGGGTTGATGCTCTGCTCTCTTGCACAGGAGCCATTCTAGCACCTGAGGTGGAGGCGTGGAGGCCACAGAGCCATCCTCAGCACCCAAGCCAGCTTTGCTCCAATGGAGCCTTGACTGTGGGAGGGGAAGAGAGAGAGAGAGAAAAGGGAGGGGGAAGTGTAGAGAAGCAAATGGGTACTTCTCCTGTGTGCCCTAGTTGGGAACTGAACATAAAGCTTCTACATGCCAGGCTGATGCTCTACCACTGAGCCAAGTTGTTTTATCCATTCTTCAAATATATTATGAATACTTACTATGTTGAGCAATATTAGCTATAGTTATGAGATGAATTTAAGTCCAAACCCATGATAACTGTGAAATGTGGACTTATTTGAAAATAGGATCTTTGTAGATACTAAAATTAAGATGAGGTCATCAGGGTAGGCCTAATTCAATGACAGATGCCTTTTGGACACACCAAAAGAGAATGACCATGTGAAGACAGAAAGAGATTGGGAGAGAAAATATAATTTTTTCTTTTACCTTTCTAAATTCTTCTGGTGGTCTAGTATTAAAATTGTAAGACAAATTAAGAGTAAAAATCCCCAAACTTATTACATATGTACATAGCTTAGCAATTTTATATATGTGCATAGCTTAGCAATATTACACATATACATAGCTTATACAGTGGATTCTGTAAGAATATGAAGCCTGAGGAGAAATCTGGCAGTTGAGTCTTTTATAAGACGTCTTGAGCTAAAGTGAAAGGGTGGTTGTGTTGAGGCTCTTCAAATGGCGGAAAGAGAATTCACGTGGAGATAGAAAAGCAAATGTTTGGTAAACAAATGCTTGTTGGACCAAAATTAACCATGGAATTCAAGTTGGACTTGCATCAGATGGCCTTGCTAAGTTTCTCTTTATCATACCTAGTTTATAGTAAACTATAGTAATGTATGATAATAGCTCCATTTCTGATCTAAATTCTTATAGACGGGTGAGGGAAGGTCAAAGGTTCTTTCTGAGTCCTTTGTTTTTTAAAAATAATCAGCTTAAAATAATATTACAGAGATGCATATTTTGGGATGGCAAACTTTCTTCCCCTTATAGTCAGGGAGAAAGTCATGTGACAACAGCTAAAGATTGAAGGAAATCAGTTGCAAGCCCAGAAATGCTCAGGATTGATGGGATACCCCTAGAAGCTAGGAAGAGACAAGATTTTCTCTTTATAAGTTTCAGAGAATGCCCTACTAACACCTTGATTTGGGACTTCTCCAGAAATTGAAAGAATAAATATGTGTTGTTTTAAGCAACTGAGTTTATAGCACTTTGCTATTGCTGGTCTAAGAAACTGATACAAAATGATATAGTCCAATAGTCTCTTTAAAAAGCTAAATTGTTTGATCATTTTATAAAGTAAACTACTGCAATATTTCAATTAGATACAATTATATGTTAAGTATGCAAATATATATAATTGTGTATAAATACATAAAGACACTTTGCTAATCACTAGTGATAAATAAGGGACTCAGACACAGGACATATAATTAGGAAAGTGAAAACATTACTAAGAAAAAACAGACTTGTGGCAAAACTAATTCAATATTCATGGAAATTTTTCTAGTTCATGACAATGATATACATATGCAACAATAAATTCTAGTGAAAAGTGGATTATTTTGACTAGAAATACTTTATGAGAAAGGCAGCACTTGAGCAGAGCTTAGAATACAGTAGTTTCTCCAACTAGGAATATGTTCCAAGCCCCCAATGGATGCAGGAAACCACAGACAGTACCAAATTCTAATGGATTTCAACTCTGTGGCAAATGTGGCAACAGCTCATCCACTGGCAGACACATCCTGTCCAATATTTTTTACATTTTTCAGTTCAAAACTATTTCTGAATTTGTTACCATTCCTTGCAGTAAATGGCTTCACATCACCCATTTTGGGGGATCCCTTGGTGAAGTCTGTGTATATATGAAGTGCTTGTCATGCATGGTGGTTGTAACTTTTGCAGTTTGAAGTGTGACAGCAAAACTAGCATGAATTCCTTTTCCCTTGACAATTTCATGGAGAGAAGATTCATTCTTACGGTGGATCTTAGCAACCTCAGTATATGTTTTTTTTCCCTTATAAAGTCGAGAACATTAACCTTTTCACTTAAAAAAGACATTTGATAGCTTCTCTGTGGCATATCTGAATTGCTACCATCACTACTTTTATCCTGTGAGGCCTTTATTAAGTAATATAAGAGTCACTTGAACACAACCCCTGTGAGGCTATAACAATCAATCTGACAGCCAAGGGGCCTGCTAAATGACTAATAGGTGCATACATAGGATACTGGACCAAAGGATGATTTGGGTACTGATGGGAGGGAGCTGGACTGGTGAGATTTCACAATGCTATTCAGAACAGCCATTTAAAACTTGGGAATTGTTTATGTCTAGGATATTCTATTCAATATGTTTGGACTGTGATTGATTATGGATAACTAAAACTGTAAAAAGCAAAACTGGTGTAAGGAGAAACTGCTGTAGTTTAGATTTGAATATGCAAAGTGGGAAGGTAGAACTTAAAGAGCTAACCCTGTGTACAGAACCAGAGTGGCAGAAAGCACAGGTGAGTAGGGTATTAAACACTGGTAAAGCCAGTAGCCGTGGCCACCATCACAGCCGCCTGGCCTATGCAGGTTTGCATTTGATTCGGACAGATGGTAATGAAACAATGAAGCCAAGAACTGGTGGGCCATTAGCTTTAATCCTAGTTTGCACTTGGTGGGCAAGAAATACACACAGTGGGAAAACACTTCCCTTTCCATTCAGGGCTCCCAAAGCCACTGACTTATCAGAGTTTCCTAGAATCAAAGGTTTCTAGCTTACCAGCCTTATTCACCTCTGTTCCCCATCTCCTTCTCTCAGCACAAATGGGGTTCTCCCTCAGCACTCCACCATCTTGGCTGTTTCCCCTGGCCTCCTCCATGTGGCCTTTCTCTGCTCTCTTACAGCATGGGCTCCTCCTAGAACGTAATCACTCTTCCTCCGGAACAACGTAATCTCTCTTCCTTTTAAAAACCTTTGGTGCAAAAGCCCTCCCCAACACACATTAATATAATCACACCCATCCCAAGAAAGAAGGGCAGCTAATATCACCTGAGCGATAGGCTTCCACATGGGCAGCGCTATCTTTAACAAAGTGAGCTTGTCTATGCTAAATTTGTTTAGCAGTGGTAAATTTGCTGGGCAACATTTTGACATCCAAACCGTGTTTTTCCATTTCTTTTTTATGGTGTTAGACTCTCTAGCAGCAGAGACAGGTTTCTATAAACTATATTTTAGGGCAGATATGATAAGAGTAAAACAAAAAAAGAAATACAAAACAGGAGGCACATTTATCACTTTTGAATGTCTGTAAACCTATTTTGGAGAAAATATTTTGAAAAGACTGTACTTTCAATTTTAAGAAACTTGTGCTTGTGACAGGAACGTGTATTTTCTTTTTTGTTTCATTGCCAGAAGCTCCTATTAAATGTGAAGTCAAAGCCAATTGAAATATGAGCCAAGAATTGGTATCATAGAGTAGGAAGTGAGGTTTAGATTGATTAGCATATGGAAAGAGACATCAGCAAAGGAATGTGACTAGATCTCAGGAACAATGGTTTCTGGGAAGTGCCCAGCCCTTGTTTTTTGGGCTAGGCTCCAAAGAGTGGAGGAGATGAAGTAAACCTCTAGATATGAGAAGAAAATACTAATTGGTTGGCTTCTGACAGTATGATACAGAATGTGACAAGCCTTATGGGAAATCCCACTGTCCAGATGACCCCTCAGGATTAGGATACGAACGACTAAAGAAGATTCCTTAGTGAGATCTGTATGAGGTCATGAACTCTCAAGTATTGTGAAAGGATAACCAGTATTTTTGAGCACTCAGTCCCTATCAAACGTTCAGAATTTTTGGAAAGTACAAGGTACCACCAGAAGACAACTTATGGTAGGAACAAAGAGAATGCAAATTGTAGGGTTTTGACAGTCAAAATTTGGAATGGACATGAACTGGGTCAGAGAAGACAGTGAGTGTAGTGTGAGCCAGATTGATAAATGAACTACATTTTTGTGCTGAAACAAGAAAGTGGCATGAGGACCAAATGCCTCCCTTCTAGTGACAGGATGATATATAACATTACCCTAGGATTTATATGACTCAGAGAGAAGAGAAAGAACCATGCCTGAGTATGTTTGTGTATACCTGGTGGTGGTATGTGAGGGAGGTTGAATTTTAAGAGACTCGATTCTAATACAGAAGTAATTAAATTACTTTGTGTAAAGCCAGTAGCCACGGCCACCATCACAGCCACCTGGCCCATGCAGGTTTGCATTCGATTCGGACAGACGGTAATGAAACAACAAAGCCAAGAACTGGTGGACGATTACATTTAATCCTAGCTCGCACCCAGTGGGCAAGAAAATACACACAGTGGGAAAACACTTCCTTTTCCATTCAGGGCTCCCAAAGCCACTAATTTATCCGAGTTTCCTAGAATCAAAGGTTTCTACCTCACCAGCCGTATTCACCTCTGTTCCCCATCTCCTTCTCTCTGCACAAACTGGTTTCTTCTTCAGTATTCTGCCATCTTGGCTGCCTCTGCTATGGAATGCTAATTTCAGGAACCAAGACAGAGAGAGCAAGCCTCCAGTCTGCTGCCCCATTTTATAGTGTAGAAATCAAAACCTTTAAGCCAATTTACAAATAAGGAAGTCTTTGATACAAACTCACTTTACTGAGGCATAATGGGATTCCTCATGAGAGTGCACCACCCTACATCATGCAACAGTCAAGGGTGTGGGGAAAAGCTTAGTTTTTGTATTTTTTTATTTTTTATTTAATTTATTGTGTTTACATAGATTCTAGTGTTGCCCAGAAGCATCCACCCTCTCCTGTATTCCCTTCAACATACCCCTTTTCCCTTTCCCTAAAGCTCCCACCTCCCTTACCTTCAGGTTTAATTCCATTCCTCAGTTCACACTGTTCCTTGGATTTCTCAAATGAGTGAGGTCATATGATATTTTTCTTTCTCTGCCTGGCTTATTTCACTTAACATAATAGTTTCCAGGTCTATCCATATTGTTGCAAAAAATAAGATTTCCTTCTTTTCCATGGCCCCCATAGTATTCCATTGCACGCATATCTATCTATCTATCTATCTATCTATCTATCTATCTATCTATCTATATATATATACCACTGCTTTTTCATCCAGTAACGGACTCTTGGGCTGTTTCCAGATCTTTGCTATTGTGAACAATGCTGCCATAAACATGGGGGTGCATTTTTTTTTTTCAGTCAGTGATATGGTGTTCTTGGGATATTTTCCTAAAAGTGGGATTTCTGGGTCAAAAGACAGTTCCATTTTTAATTTTTAAGGAATCTTAATGCTGTTTTCTACACTGGCTGCGCCAGGCTGCATTCTCACAAGCAGTTCAAGAGGGTTCTCTTTTCTCCACATCCTCGCCAGCACTTATTCTGTGTTGTTTTGTTGATGAGCACCATTCTGACTGGTGTGAGGTGATATCTCATTGTGGTTTTAATTTGCATTTCTCTAATGATTAGTGAAATTGAGCATTTTTTCATATGCCTATTGGCCATCTGTTCGTCCTCTTTGGAGAGTGTCTATTCATTTCTTTTTCCCATTTTTTGATTGGATTGTTTATCTTCCTGGTGTTGAGTTTTACATGTTCTTTATAAATTTTGGTTATTAACCCTTGATCAGATGTATTGTCAAATATGTTCTCCCATTGTGTGGTTTGTCTTTTTATTCTGTTCATATTGTCTTTAGCTGTACAAAAGCATTTAGTTTGATATACTCTCATTTATTTATCCTGTCACTTTCCCATGGAGATAAATCAGCAAATATATTGCTGTGAGAGATGTCGGAGAGTTTACTGCCTATGTTTTCTTCTAAGATGCTATGGTTTCATGACTTACATTTAAGTCTTTTATCCATTTTGAGTTTATTTTTGTGACTGCTATAAGTTGGTGGTCCAGTTTCATTTTTTTGCAGGTAGCTGTCCAGTTTTCCCAACACCATTTGTTAAAGAGACTGTATTTACTCCATTGTATGCTCTTACCTCCTTTGTCAAATATCAATTATCCATAAAGGTGTGGGTTTATTTCTGGGTTCTCGGTTCTGTTCCATTGATCTATATGCCTGTTCTTATGCCAGTACCAAGCTGTTTTGAGTACAATGGCCTTGTAGAATAACTTGATATCAGGAAGTATGATACCTCCCACTTTATTCTTCTTTTTCAAGGTTGCTGAGGCTATTCCTGTTCTTTTTTGGTTTCATATAAATATTTGAAATATATGTTCTATATCTTTGAATTATGTCATTGGTATTTTAATTGGTATTATATTGAATTTATAAATTGTTTTGGGTAACATAGACATTTTGATGATGTTTATTCTTCCTAACCATGAGCGCGGTATATGCTTCCACTTGTTTGTATCTTCTTTGATTTCTTTTATCAATGTTTCGTAATTTTCCAAGTACAAGTTTTTAATCTCCTTGGTTAAATTTACTTCTAAGTACTTTATTTTTTTGTTGTTGCAATAATGAAGGAGATTGTTTCCTTAATTTCTCTTTCTGACAGTTCATTGTTGATGTATAAAAATGCCTCTGATTTCTGTATATTAATTTTATATCCTGTCACCTTGCTGAATTCATTTATCAGGTCCAGTAGTTTTTTGACTAAGACTTTAGGGTTTTCTATGCATAGTATCATATCATCTGCAAATAACGATGGTTTTACTTCTTCTTTTTCAATCTGGTTGTCTTTTATTTCATCTACTTGTCTGATTGATATAGCTAGGACTTCCAGAACTATATTGAATAAGAGTGGTAAAAAGGGGCACCCCTGTCTTGTTCCTGATCTTAGGGGGATTGCTTTTAATTTTTCTGCCTATTAATTATGATGTTTGCTGTGTGTTTGTCATCGATGGCCTTAATCATGTTGAGGGATGTTTCAAGTCTTCTTGCTTTGCTGAGAGTTTTGATCATAATTGGGTGCTGGATTTTATCAAATGCTTTTTCTGCATCTATTGAAATTATCATGTGGTTTTTCTCCTTCCTTTTGTTTATGTGATGTATTATATTTATTGATTTATGAATATTGTACCATCCTTGCCTCCCCAGAATAAATCCCACTTGATCATGATTTATAATTTTTTTATGTATTGCTGGATCTGGTTTGCTAATATTTTTTGAGGATTTTAGCATCTAAATTCATCAGGGAAATTGTTCTATAATTTTCTTTCTTTGTGTTGTCTTTGCCTGGTTTTGAAATCAGAATTATGCTTGCCTCATAAAAGGAGCTTGGAAGTCTTTCTTCCTCTTGAATTTTTTGAAATAGCTTGAGAAGGATAAGAGTTAATAATTCCCTGAATCTTTTGTAGAATTCACCAGTGAAGCCATCTGGCCCAAGGCTTTTGTTTGTTGGGAGTTTTTTGATAACTGTTTCGATCTCATTTGTTATAATCGGTCTGTTTAGATTTTTGAAAGATTATATGTTTCAAGGAATTTGTCCAATTCACCTAGGTTGTTTAATTTTTTGGCATACAGTTCTTCATAGTATAATATTTTCTTATAATATTTTGTATTTCTGTTGTGTCAGTTGTTATTTCTTCACTCTCATTTCTAATTTTATTTATTTGAGTCCTCTCTCTTTTTTTCTTGGTGAGTGTAGTTAAAGGTTCATCGATCTTGTTTACCCTTTCAAAGAACTAGCTCTTGGTTTCATTGATCCTCTATTATTTCTTTAGCCTCTTTATTATTTATTTCTGCTCTGATCTTTATTATTTCCTTCCTTTACTACCTCTGGGCTTTACTTGCTGTTCCTTTTCTAGTTCTTTTTTTTTTCTTCTTTTCTTTTATTTAATTAATTGTGTTTACATAGATTCTAGTGTCACCCCGAATGCATCCCCCCTCCCCCCATTCCCCTCAACATCTCCCTTGCCCCCCTTCCTACAGCGCCCTCCCTCCTTCACTTCAGGTTTATCCCATCTTATCATCCCCTTTCCCTCTGTCCTCTTTTCCTCTGGACCCTCTGATCCCTCCTCTGTCTCAATTTTGTTTCTCAGTTCTCATTATTCCTTGGATTCCTCAAATGAGTGAGGTCATATGATATTTTTCTTTCTCTGCCTGGCTTATTTCACTCAACATAATAGTTTCCAGGTCCCTCCATGTTGTTGCAAAAGGTAATATTTCCTTCTTTTTCATAGCCCCATAGTATTCCATTATATATATGTACCACTGCTTTTTAATCCACTCATCCACTGATGGACATTGGGCTGTTTCCAGATCTTTGCTATTGTGAACAATGCTGCCATAAATATGAGGGTGCATTTCTTTTTTTCAGTCGGTGATATGGTGTCCTTAGGATATATTCCTATAGGTGGGATGGCTGGTTCTTTTAGATGCAGAGTTAGGTTATTTATTTGAGCTTTTTCTAGCTTTTTCAGGTATGCCTGTAGTGCTATGAACTTCCCTCTCAGTACTGCTTTTGCTGTGTCCCATAAATTTTGAGTTGTTATATGCTTGTTATCATTCGTTTCTAGGAATTTTTTAATTTCTTCTTTGATCTAATTGTTAACCCATTTGTTATTTAATATCATGCTATTTAGTTTTCATGTGTTTGAGTATTTTTCAGTTTTTCTGTTGTGCTTGATTTCTAGTTTCATGCCATTGTGATCAGAGAAAATGCTTGATATGACTTCATTCTTCTTAAATTTGTTGAGACTGCTTTTGTGCCCTAACATGTGGTCTATCCTAGAAAGTGTGCCATAAGCACTTGAAAAGATCTTACTATGAAAAGAATGGGAAAGGCCTATTCTTAATACTAAGCCTTAGGTTATAATGACTTTGTTGGCTTACAGCCTGTGTCCCACACCCAATGCAAACTATAAGCGAGCAAACATATATATCATATTTACAAACTTATTTGACCAACACTATGACTTTATGGAGTTAAGCGTTTTTGACATCTATGAAATTGGGATCTCAAGAACAGGAGTGGCAATTATAAACAGGCAAAGTTAGATTTTACACATCTGAAGTTGTGTTACTGTACTAAAGTGGCCCATTTGTCTGCGTGCTTCAAAGCCCAATAAGATAGAAATAGGAGTTTGCATTAACGAAAATAAGGGTTTGTTTTTAGGAAGTGCTCTATGCGAGGAGACACAGGTGAGCTCATAGTAAATACCTGGTTCCCTGATGGCCTCTATGGAATGGGTGATATAGGGGAGAAATCATTAATCATGGTGACTAAGGGTTAAGTTTGGTGTCAGGGCTGTGCTTTCTACTGATTGGTTGGTTCTAGGGTGAGGAGTCATTGATCAATGTATCTGACCTAAGGGTTACTTTGTCAGATTTCACCCCTTTTCTGGGCTTGTAGATGAAACACAACTGAGACCTAGTAGTTATTTTTAATTTGACCAAAACTTTGTTTCTGGGGTCAGTAGACCCGAGGCTTTGTTCCTAAGATTATTTGATGGTTTTATGCTGACTAGAACCTCACTATCCTGAAGGCTCAATAATTAAGGGAGTGCCATGCAGGGAGAATGAGGCAGGTGAATCAGGGTGCTGGAACAGGCCAGGCTCAATCGAAAGGAAAGGAGAAATGGTCATATCAAAGAAATAAAGTTTCTATGCAGTCACATTCGTGACTTTCTGGTCTCTACTATGAAGGAGGTTAACATGGAAGGTCTAATAAATACTGATTTACTGAAGGTCCTGCATTTAATTAAACCAGAATGACTGCTGATAAAGAGTCACAACTGTGAAATACCCGATTTGTGCCAGGTTGAGACAAAATAATTTTTTTATTAATTTTCCATACTCTTCAGGCAACTTTATGCTTATTGGTCAGATGAAGTAACTGAAACTCATTAATATTTAAAAATTTCCCTGACAGAACATAGAGTTGATTTTAGAGCCTGTATTGGTCTCAGAACTGATCCACCATGTTGTGCGGCATTGTAGTCAGAGCACGTTCCGTATCACTCAAACAAAATTCTTTATATAAAATGGTGTTGATTAGAGGTTAGTTGCCTCCTCTGTAGCCTACACTGTATATCAATGTCAGTCACTCTGATGACATATATTTACTCTCCGTCTTTCATTTTTGTCTTCAGGCTTCCTCTCTTGGCCTAGAATGCTTTGTGCTCAAGAATAATGGAAAGTTGTGGTAAGTCTATGCTTATGAAATCTATTTTTATCATCCAAATACATAAAGTTTTGTAGGAATATGCTGTGAAGAATAGGAAAGAGCAAGGTACCCTAGGGTAAAAGCCCTGAGTAGGCAAGTTCCAGGGGCTTCTCAGACCATGCTGGAAACAGCAAAACAGCAGGATAAGATTCAGTAAGAAGAAAATGTTTAGGCCCTCAGAACAGAGATTAGAATTCAGTATGTTCCTTGTTCTTTACTTCATCCCCTGAAAACTTCTGCTGTCTGCTTCCTTGACTTATTTGTCCTTGCTAATAAATATCTTAGTAAGTCTGGGATGGGACTTTAGTCCTTCAGTCAGCTGACTGGGGCTGTTGCCTCCCCTTGACCCCTCAGGGTATGTCATCTGGTCTCCAGGTAGCTCATTGTTGCTGAGACAAGGTTTCTCCTTGACAAAAGTTAAATATATATATTTAACTATGACATTTTATTGAAGCAGTCTCATTCAAATATATTTTTCAATACCCAAATTTAAAGAACATATTATTCTTCTCTAAAGCAATCTGGTTCTCTGCTTGTAACTTGAGCAGGTAATTAATACATTTTGAATATTGTGGTCTTGCTTATTCTTGGTGTCTAAATTTAGCTAATTCTAGAAAACAAACGATCTTGATAATTCTGTCAAAATCACAGGTTATTTTGATTTAGAAATGATTAACATGCTTAATATTGTTAATCATGATTAATTCAAACAAAATTTATTGTTATTAATTACAAAGATTGCTGAAATAGCAAATTCCCAAACATTGTTTTCTATAAACTTTTATCTTTTTATTATACGTACAGTTACATGTCTATAACATATTTAGAATGTTTCCCAAATTCAGTCAAAACCTGAATAAAGTTCAAAAGATTATAATAAGATACTGTAGCTTTTTCTTGGGAAAAAAATATAAAACGTTAGTAGTTAATGGTTTCTTTCCTAACAATCATTTTAGAAATTGATATTTTGAAAAATGGGGTCAGGATAAGCATTTTCACATTATACCTATTACTTATGATAAAATATGGATAATTTTATACTTCATAGCATAATTATGTATATTGTTGATATCCATAATTTTACTTTAAACAGCTCCTGTTCCTGTTTGGTAAAGAAATTTTATATATAAATTATTAAATTACTTATGTGATTTTTTTTCTATTCAGGAATATGAAATATTTGATGGTGATTATGCAAAATAATTTGAATAAAAATACCCCCTAAAGGCTAGGTCTAGCTTGTTCTGTTTAGCACAGCAGAAACATTGATTTAAATGCTCTTTTTAAAACTTTTTTGTACTTTTTTTTAGAGCTAATATTTCCGTTGTTCAAATTCAGGATTTAGATAATAAATATTAAAAAGATCTTTTTCATATTTATGTATTTGGAGCACATCTATTAGAATAACTTTTTAAGTTTTCCAACCATTGCAAAGTTATTTTTTAACTTTTAAAAAATTTTTTTATTTTTATTTTATTTATTCATTTTAGAAAGGAGAGAGAGAGAGAGAGGAGAGAGAGAGAGAGAGAGAGAGAGAGAGAGAGAAGGGGAGAGGAGCAGGAAGCATCAACTCCCATATATGCCTTGACCAGGCAAGCCCAGGGTTTCGAACCGGCGACCTCAGCATTTCCAGATTGACGCTTTATCCACTTCACCACCACAGGTCAGGCACAAAGTTATTTTTTAAAACATGCATTTTTGCCACTTATGGTGAATATTAAAATCTAACCTTTACCTTTAATATTAATGCTTAAATAGGTATGTTTCAAATGGAGAGAAGAGCTATTTAATAGGTGTCCTTATGTCTAGAAATATATGTGAACTCAAAACTCTCTATTTCCTGTCTTTAAAAATTGTCTGATCTTTATCCCTAGTCCTGGACTTCTGCCAGACCTTGTTGCTGATGAGTGGCCAGAGAAGCGTGATTCAAGAGAGCAGGGGTAAGTCAGATTTTGAAAAACAAGGTAAGTACCAGGAGATGAATATCTACCATCAGTTTTGAAAGGTGGGTTAAGGCTATCAACAGTACATGAAATAATTGATATGAAATCAAGTTAATAAGGTTTAAGGGCTCGAAGAAAGAGTAAGGGGAAACACCAGGACTTATTCCTTGAACAAGATAAAGAGGTTAAGACCATTCTCAATGATTCTGATTTTGAGACAAAGGTCCATGTCAACCAGGTTATAGAAAGGTTTGAGATAAAAAAAAAATATTTGGAGAAAAAAAACTTCAAAAGGCTGTATTAAAATGTTTGTTTTACTGTTTTGGCTTTGCAAATCATGCTTCTGTTTTCTTAAAAACTTTTGAAAATTTTTTCTTTCGAAAATTTTCTGGAATGTCAAAAGAAGATTGTAAAGTAGGAACTGAGAAGTGTCACCTCTGCTTCACACAGGTGAGTTATTAGTAGGCCTGCATGCCCAACTGCTTGAAGCTACTTGAGTCAGACTGTTAGCTTATGTTTGCTAATCAGTTTATTTTTTTGTTTGGAGAAAGCAAAATCTTCTAAGTTGGGCACTTATAAATATTTTTTTTGTAATTTGTAAAACAAATGTGTAATTTTAAGATTAGCAAGAATTGACTTTAGTGTGCAGAATGACAGACTATTGCAGGAGTTATTAAGTAGAAAATTATGAATATGCTGAACTGCTGAGCCCAATTTAGATTATATAAAATTAGTAACAAACCAAAGCAATGAATTGTTATTGTACTTATTTTTTTATTCAGTAAGCATGTTGATATTTTTAGTAAACACAATGTATACAATATTTTGAGCTACCTGTGTATGTTTAATTAATAGCTGAATACTTTGTGTGAGCAGAGGTGGAATAATTGATTCTCTTTTAAAATTGGCAACCTGATTTTTTATTGAATATATATCTTCAACGCTTTAAAAATAACTTTATTTACCATTACTAAAAGTAAAATTTCAATTAAGATATATTCAAATTCTCATAAAATGTAAATTATATCTCTTTAAGAACTGTTCATTCCTGGTATTTAGAGTTCATTTCTTCAGCAAAGAGTCAGTAATGAGATGGAATCACACAGCTACCCTAAAAATACTTTTTCTTTATTAATAAATAAAAAGAGATTTTTTTTTAATGCTCAAAGACTCCTTGTGTCATATTGGTGCTTTCAAATCTCAGATGCAATGTGGTGAAATTTATTCTCTAGTACATCTATGTATTAGCTATTTAGTAGGTATTAGGTAGCAATAGGCATTCAAACGTTAGGGACATATTGGCACTGTAAAAACAATAAGAGGCCTTTGATTCCAGGGAGTTTATAGCATACCAGAGTGGCAGGATACCACTGCTGTCCCTGTTCACAATTAACAGCCTTCATACCACCTTCATTTTAACGGCTGGCATTCATTCATTTAGTCCTTATAAAAATCCAAAATTTTAATAAGCCCTCTTTAATATGATCCTCATTTTACAGATGAGGAAAGTGAGTTGTAGATAAAATAATTAGCTGAAAGGCACACAATGAATAAATAATCAGAGTCAATATTTGACCTAAGGAAGTTTAGCCCTAACATACTTTACCCCAGTCCACGAGAAAGGGGAATGCTTAGGATGGTGCTGGAGCATAAAGAAAATCCATTACACCAGGTTCAAGAAAATATTTACAGTGCAGGTTAAGTTTAGTTCTGATGAAGGGATAAGACAAAGAACTCTGTGAATGTGGAAGTCAGTGGGATAGGGGGATGAATAAGGTCCGTGTGTTTGTGGCAACAAGATGTTCTTGTGGAAAAGTGGCAGAAAATAGAGGAGGCTTTTAAAGCAAGCATCAGTTCATGATGAACCTTGGATGATAATTGGAAAAATTTGAACTTTATCCTGGAAGCTAGGGGGAACTATTGAAATATTTTAAGGGTTGTAAGGCAACAATATGAATTTATGCCATTTATAAAGTTTATAGTTACTTGCAACAAACTAGAAGATGAATTGAAGAAAGGCTAATTTGGGGACAACTGAAGTAAACCAGCAAAGGTTAATGAAACCATAACTGAAATATAGAGTTAAGAAAAAGGTGACAAAGAGAAAAGATGTCTAATTTTAGTATTTAAAAGAGCTATATGTATATTAGGCATTTTCTTTGTATTAGGCATTTTACATATAAAAATCTTTCTAATTCCCAATCAGTTCCATGACAAAGATTTCATTAGTGATGTGTTGTAATGAGGTGATAAGGACTTAGAGAGGGTAAGTAGCCTATTCAAAGTGTAGAGCTTGTCAGTGGTAGATCTGGGATTCAGATCCATGGCTTATGCTTTTTTTTTTCTAGCTATGATGCTGTTTGCTATTTAAGGATAGAATTTTGCAGATGTCAAAGCAAACTGGTAATAGAAAGGTAAATTAAAAGTATGAATCTAGATTAACACTTATGTTTCTGGTATGCGTGTGAGTTTTGTATCATTTCACCAATATGTAGAACAAGGAAATTCTAATACAATTTTCTCAAAAGTTACAGTTACAATTGCTGCATTCATTTATTATCTTCTTTCCTTAAACTCTGATCTGGCATCAGGAACCTCATCTATATCCAAAAAAGCAGCTGGTAAGATCCGCAATCACATTTCTCTTTCTATATATGAAGAATAATTTCTATATGCTTCCTAGTCTGCTTAAAAACATTCAGCACTCTTTTCTACTCTCTTGAATTGAGACATTCTCATTATTTGAATTTCTTCTAATAATTTCCTTTGATATTTTTCTATATGCTTGTCAGACTCATCACAGTGGGCCATTAAATATTGAAGTTGCTTAAGTTTAGTCATAGAACCTCTCTTTTCTCATCTCTGATGATTTTATTCACCATATGACTTCAACTATTGCTAGTTATGCAGAGATAACACACACTCACCTAGGACCCTTCTCTAATATACATTCTTGGAAATTTCTAAAGCACCTTAAATATAGGATATACAAAAAAGGAACTTAAAATTTTCTCTCTCGTTTCTAGTTCTTTTTCAGTTTTGCTAATCTGTAAATGGCACTGCATATTTTACTACCAAGTAATTTTTCAGGTACCTTGAACACAGTAGTCATTTTTAACTTCCACATCTAAATCATCACCAAGTCCTGTCAATCGTATTTCCTATTTTTTGCACATGCATGGCCAGTACAACATTCCATGCTATCCTTCTTGCTATCATCAAATTCTGAGTAGCCTACAAACTGATCTCCCTAGCCTTCTCTAAACTTTCCTTTAACCTATTCTCCATTGCACAGTAATATGTCAAAATACATTTCTCATCATGGTCCCGCCTGTGCTTAATACCCTTTAATGGTAGGTACTGCCTTAGGAAAGATGCTAGAAATCTGACTATGGCCTTCTGGACCTTTAATCACGCACCCTCTATCTTCTGTGCTCTTGCTCCCTCTTTACACTAGCCTTTCCCTTCTTCCTCCCACCTAGTGCCACTAGTCTTCTTCTAGTTCTTTATACTCACCATTTGCATATATTGTTCCTTTTGGTTGGAACACTGCTTTTCCCACTCTCAGTTATTTCTACACAATCTACTTTGAGTTCACATATCCCTTCTTCTAGGAAATTTTTCTTGACCCATTTATGTCAAATCTCCCTATTAAGGCCTTAGAACACCCTAAGGGAAGGTCAAAAAGAGTTCTCTAGCTGTTGAAATATTAGTTCTCCAATTAATATATTTAACATAAAATGGGGGTGGATTAAGTTTACAGATCCCAGTTGGATTTACAAATCACGGCTGGATTTACAGGTCAAGTTTTCTTGAACATTTTATCTTTTAAAGCTAAAAAAATATGATGGTCCTCTGCAATGTCTGCCTGCTCTACTCGGATGGAATTCTGTGCCAGATTTCCCAATGCAAGTGTGTATGCAACTTTATGTATATATAATAGGGTGTACATGTTTACGGTTAAAGATAATGCATTCAGATTTAATTATATCATTTTGCAGGTTAAACCGGTGGCAGAAAGATATTAGAAAGAAGGCAGAGGTAGTAGATTTGAGTGACAGGGTACTTGGACAAGAATATATGAATGTAAAGGGACTTAGTGGGGGGAAGGGGGAAAGAACAAAGGCAAATAAGAAAAAAAACACAAAGAAAAAGAAAACATTTTAAGTCCGTTAGACTATACGTATGATTTGTTTTAGCAAAATAAGGCCTTTCTACGCAATGGCTCTTTGGTACCCTGCCTTGTGACTTTGTATTGCCATCTTGCTTCAAAGGAATGGCTTAAAATTGCTCTCATTCTCTTTTTATTAATTTAAATATTCTCCCATGGTTTTATAAGCAAAAAATGCTTTTCTTTGTCCTGCCAAAAAAATTAGAAACAATAAACACAAGTAGACATCTCCCTCAAAACTCAGAAACAAAATAAACTCCTCTTAGCTGAGAACTTTTTCCATCCAGGATGAGAAGATTATTTTTTTAAAGGAATAAAAGCCCAGAATGTGAAACTTCTAGCACCATGCAAAAAGAGGTAAAAATATCACATATAATATTTTATTCAAACTTCAACTCAGTTTATATAATCATAACATCAATGGCATGGATATTTTTCAGAAAAACTTTTGTTTGCTTCCCAATTAAAACTATAATATAGCTCATATTTGGATGACAACAATGGACTTTTGGTCCCTTTAAGATAAGTACATTTGATTATATTGAGATGACACTGATACATTTGAACTGTAATCAAATTTTAACACCTTAACTTTGCAAGGCTCTTTGACTGCTACCCTGAGTTTCTTTCCAACTATGGAAAATGTAACTCTTAGATACAGAGGAAGCATGCAAAGTATATGAGACATAAAGGTCAAGAATAATACATCTTATTGGATGGATATCTGTCTATTTTTAAAAAATAAAATTTACTCTGGCCAGTTGGCTTAGTGGCAGAGCATCATCCTGGTGTGTGGATGTTCTGGGTTCGATTTACAGTCAGGGCACACAGGAGAAGTGTCCATCTATTTCTCCACCCCTCCCCCTCTTGCTTCTCTCTCTCTTTCTTCCCCTCCTGCAGCTATGGCTGAATTAGAGAAGGTTAGCCCTGGGTGCTAAAAAATGATGGCTCTATTCCACCTCAGTCACTAAAAAAGAGCTTGGTTGAGAGCATGGCCCCAGATGGGGCAAGTATCGCCCCCTTGTGGGTTTGCTGGGTGGATCCCTGTTGGGGTGCATAAGGGAGTATGTCTTTCTGCCTCCCCTCCCCTCACTGAATTAAAAAAAAAAGAAAGAAAATTCTATTCTTACAGAATATACATATTATGGAGTAAAAGTAAAACTCATATGGACGTTTAAGACCAACATGGACTTGGAAAAAGTTTGATTCTTGTGATGGGTTTGCCTTCTTATTCTTTTTTGATGTCTCAATATGTTGATGGGAAAGTTTAAGAAGTCACAAGTACATAATCACCAAAGTGTTTTTGTTTGTTTGTTTATTTATTTAACATATAATTTGTTTAAATATTTTTAATAAAAAAACAAAAGTAAGTATAATTCTGGTCATTTATAACAGCATTCTTTATTTAGAACTCCTTCCCGAGACATCCAACTGAATGCCATCTCTTCTTGAAAATACATAGATTCCCTTTCTGATTAAAGAGGGAAGTGGCATAGTGAAAGAGCATGGGTTCTTTCAGATCTGGCTGCAAATCTTCATGTCACTACTTAACATCTTGTTTATTTACTTCTAGCCTGTATCTTTGTTCTTTAAATGGGGACAAAAATTTTATATTTCATTTTTTTTTTGAGAATAGAGACAAAATGTATACACTTTAAAGCAAATAGTTATTACTACACATAAGAAGACCATCTTCGTAAATATGTGTTCTCCCTTTTCTAAGTGGACTGGAATTCTATTGATAATAATTAAGAAAAATTAAGATATAATGAAATAGTTTAAAAATTATTTATGTTCAACACAGACTTTGAATGTAATTACTGCTATCAGCCACCTGTTTTTTCCACCTTGGAAGATTTATTTGTATGGTAAATACATACACTTGGCTCTAAATGAACTTTATGAGAAGACAAGTTATGTTTTAATTGTCTTAATGTGTCCTTACACTTTGCAGACTGCTTTGGTCATCCTGGGTACATGATGAATATTTATTGAAGTTCTTTCATCAAGCTATCCACTTGTAATTTAAAGTGGAAAATTGGAGATGGAGCTGTATGACAAGCGAAATTCAGCAAGTATTCATCACATGCCCAGGATGATCAAAACAGTATTCTCAGTGTGAGGACACATAACAACAATTAAGATATAATTGTTAAGAGGAATTGTTTTATTCCTCACTCTCACTCTATCCAAAATCCAATTGAAATTCAAGATGCATCAATTTCTTCTCACAATATTTCTCACATCTATTTCTCCTCTTTTCCAACTGCTCAGTGCCTGACAATAAGAATTTTATAATTATTTTACCTCCTTACTTTTTTCCATTACACGGTTTTGCATTCTACTCACATATCCACCTTAACTTGCTTTTACTTGATTAAATATATTTAGCTAACTAAAACATTAGAAAGTAAAGACCATTATAGAAGATACATACAAGTAGAGCAGAACCTAAAATTATGAAGGATTTAAAAAATAGAGATAAAAGAGTAGTTTTTCAAAGTGGAGAGTAGTTCATGTGCAAATGAAATAGTGTAATCAAAGAGACATGCTACTGTTTTCAGAGCTATTTCAACATATATTTTCATCACATCTTTTGTGCATGAACCCCACTTCCTATTTGTTTGAATTACATGTCACTGTTCTCTCCAAGAATCTCATGGTCTTTGCACTGTTCTTTCTATTTATTTATTTATTTATTTATTAGCAGTTCTGCTTCTTTTGATAAGCTCTGGAGCAAACTTCTTTTATTTCTTAAGGAGACTATGAATTGCCTACCAATAGCACTTTCTATACTTTTCCTTAATATAGAAATTTACTGGTTTGGAGTAGCAGTATACTGAGATCAAAATACTTGCTTTCATGCATCTCTTTCCGTTAGGTATAGTCATGTGACTATTTTGGTCAATGAACTACCTCTTAGGATTTTTGAAAAAATGTTTCCTTTTCTTATATTGAAATTACCTCTTTCTACTTTGTTCCATCTGTCTAGAATGTGGATATGAGACAGGAGCAGTTCTGTCTTGTAACTGTGGACTAGCAAGTGTGAACATGAAAGCTAACACATTAGTAGATTTAGTGTAAAAGTATGGAAACAAGGTAAGTGCTTGAAGGCAGTGTTTAACAGTGGCAAAATCCCTAGGGTTTTTACCACTGGATTTCTGGTTCTATGAAAAAAAAGCCTTTTTTAAATGCTACTATGCTATTTGTTATATTATTAGGGTGTTATGTTATTTGTTGCTAACCACGTTCTTAAATAACATATTTTTTGTTCCCTTCTCTCTCAATCTGTATGTTTTTTTCTAAATTATCTCTACACAAACCCAATATGCCAATAAGTCATAAATCTGTATTTTTACCTGGCTCCATTTCCTGAGATCCCAATGATATAATTAAACCTGTACTGAATCCTTTTTCTGTATTTATTTAAGCATTTGAAAGTCTATAGCTTTATTCACAAATTCCCATATTTTCCCCCGATTTTCTCATTTCTCCTTATGCTCATAGGCATTGCCATTCAGTCAATCACTGAATAATGAAATCTTGGTCAGCTGAGACTTCTTTTTTTAACTTATATTGTTCAAATGATCACGTCTTGTCACTTAACTAAACAGCTCTCAAATTTATCTTCTTATCAATATACAAATATTCTGCTTCTTCATGTTCTTTTCCCCATTTCAATTGGTTGTTGATGGTGAAAAATTACATTTTTATAAGTTATATGCTCCAGAATATACACTTAAATTTTTTTAAATACATTAGTCTCTTAAACTATGTAGTGATCAATATTTGGAGTTACAAATCAAAGTCACAGTAATACTAAATTTTACACTAATTGTTTTTTTTTTCTCTAAACATATCATTCTCTTAAGTCATGTAGGAAACAAAACCTGCAGGTTCATTCCATTATTACAATACTAAATCTTACAATTGTCCAAGTACTTAATTTATTGAGATCTTTATTCATGTGGCTTTGAGTTACTATCTAGTGTCTTTATTTCATCTTTCAGGACTCTCTTGAGCATTTCTTTTTTTTTTGTATTTTTCTGAAGCTGGAAACGGGGAGAGACAGTCAGACAGATTCCCGCATGCGCCTGACCGGGATCCATCCAGCACGCCCACCAGGGGCGACGCTCTGCCCACCAGGGGGCGATGCTCTGCCCCTCCAGGGCGTCGCTCTGCCACGACCAGAGCCACTCTAGCGCCTGGGGCAGAGGCCAAGGAGCCATCCCCAGCGCCCGGGCCATCTTTGCTCCAATGGAGCCTTGGCTACAGGAGGGGAAGAGAGAGACAGAGAGGAAGGAGGGTGGGGGTGGAGAAGCAAATGGGCGCTTCTCCTATGTGCCCTGGCCGGGAATCGAACCCGGGTCCCCCACACGCCAGGCCGATGCTCTAGAGCATTTCTTGTAGAGCAGGTCTAAGGGTCATAAACTGCCTCAATTTTTATTAGAGATTAGAGCTTAATTTTCCATCACTCTGGAAGGACAGTTTTGCTGCATATAGAATTCTTGGTTGATTTTTTTTCAGTACTTTGATTATGTGGCCCCACTGTCTTCTTAACCCTAAAGTTTCTGCTGATAAATCTGCTCATAACCTTCTTAAAGATTCCTTGTAAATATATCACAACTTACTATTTCTTCACTGCTTTCAAGATTCTCCTTGTCTTTTAAAAGTTTGATTATACTGTACATCAGTGTGAGTCTTTTTAAGTTTGTTGAACTCCTTTGATATTTATATTCATGTCTTTCATCACATATGGGACATGGCAGGCACTAGTTCTTCAAAAATTCTATCTCTGACCCATTCTCTCTTATCTTTCCAGGACTCTCATGATGTGTATGTAGTTTGCTTGCTGGTGATTCCACAGTACTCTTATGCTCTGCACACTTTTTTTTCCCAATCTTTTTTTTTTCTGTTCCGCAGACCCAATAATTCTATTGTTCAATCTTTAAGTTTCTGCTGTCTGCTCAGATTTGATTTTAAATCCCTCTAGTATGTTATTTTAGTTATTGTAATTTCAAGCTCCAGAATGTCTTTTTGTTTTCTTTGTATGTTTCTCTTTATTGATATTTCCACTTGTTTACATCTTATTTCCTTAAATTTTCCAGATCTTCTCTTAGTTCTTTAAGCATATTTAAGACAATATTTTAAAGTCTCTGTCAAGGATATCTGCCATTAGATCTTTATAAATAATTTTATTTCTTTTTTCCTTGAATGGGTTATACTTTCCTGTTTCTTTGTATGTCTTGTGATTTTTTTTTTTGTTGTTGAACACTGGATGTTTGAATTTAAAATTGTGGGAGCTCTGGAAATAAGACTCTTCCCCATTTCCCAGGTTTTTATTTT
This sequence comes from Saccopteryx bilineata, assembly GCF_036850765.1. NCBI lineage: Eukaryota > Metazoa > Chordata > Mammalia > Chiroptera > Emballonuridae > Saccopteryx > Saccopteryx bilineata. Next base: position 104,907,756 of record NC_089491.1, on the reverse strand, counting down.
TTAAAAATTGTTTTTGCCTGACCTGTGGCAGCACAGTGGGGGAAAAACATCGACCTGGAACACTGAGGTTGCCGGTTTGAAACCCTGGGCTTGCCTGGTCAAGCATATATGGGAGTTGATGCTTCCTGCTCCTCCCCCATATCTCTCTCTCTCTCTCTCCTTCTTCCCCCCCCCCAGAAAAGATTGAATAAGTAAAGTCTTAAAACTAATTATAAAAAAAATTGTTTTTATTTTCATTACTATAGGGTATCTCTGTGCTGGAGATCATCAACCTGAGGTATTTAAGGTCTTACGATGTCTTTTTCCAGGGATGCACAATCACTTTCTAATTTTCCCTATATATACAATTATTTTAATGCCCTTATTTTTAATGTCTGGATCCTGAAAAAGAAAAAAATATGGAGAAAATATGGGGTACTGACCATTTAAATTCTTTACAAGTCATTTCAGCTAGAGGAAAAAGGAATTGCAACTATAATATCTGCCCATTTCTTTGCTGCTTTTGATTACAGACATGCAGTCAGTCAGACCAGAGAGCCCTGGTATTTTAAGGACAGAGTACTTTTTGCTCCTCTAGCAAATTCTGTAAAAGCTGTTCCAGGAACACAGCTGCCAGCCACATGGCTAGGGGTGGAGGATAGATAGCTATTGCTTTGCTAAGAAAATAAAATTGACAAAAATTAATTGCATTTTACTGTCCAAATTTTTCCCTAGAATTTACAAGTCTTCAATTGCCTCCAGCATTCTAAATAATTATATCACACAGATTATGCCAGGGGAATTTTTGTCCAGATGTGGAGTCAGATTCTTGGTGCTACCTAATTTGCCATCTACCCAGAACCCTCTTCTAGATATATTTCTTTGACTTTGACAATCCTTTTTGTTTGGTAAAATCTTTTTAAAATTAGTTTCATGTATCATAAGAGTCTATTTTTAAAATTTATATAATCCTATTAACCAGTGCCACCCTCAAAATTTTTTCAAAGCAAAAAATTAGTTTCTGAATATGAGGTATCTAAAAATTGATTAATAATATCATTTGATTACTGTGGTTATATTTTTTCAGTCATGTCTCTTGTACTACAAGGTATTTTTTTCATTAAATGATCATCCTAATGTAAAATCAATGGATTTATGGAAAAATTACAGACTGGGACATCTATTCACTCTGAGATTTTACTCTTCACTCTTCATAAATAGTTATTATAAAACTTGAAAATTATATTGTGACTTTACTTAACCACATAAAAACAGAGGTCTCCATTAAGCACTACCATTAATAAAACTACTGTAGGACACTGGCAGAGAGACAGGTAAATTAGTATAAACTAAAATGTAAAACAAGTAACTAAATATATACTTGTATCCAGGATATCTCAGTTTCAGAATTTAGATTAGAAGATAAAGAAATCTGATGATTTTTATATTAGAGTTTTCCATGAATATGCTCATGATATTGATATTTTAGGTAGAACAGTATTCCATGGTATAGAATAATCCTATATATGATAATATATTTCCCCCATTTTCAAAAGCAAAATATCTCCTCAGTCATTGTGACATTACAAAGCCTCCTGCATTTCCAGTCACCTCCCTAGATTGAGGACCACCCATTTAAATAAAGGAGGATGGAGGTTAGGGTAATTTAAAAAAAGAGAGAGAGATCCAAAAGAGTAAGAAGTAGAAAATCTCAGAATAAATAACTTAGAAACCCAGAATAAATAACTTAGAAAGAAAAAGGATTCAAAAAATTTTGACAAATACTTTTAAGTCACAGAAAAAAAGATTAAAAAGTAAGCCAATTAAGGAACCACTGTTTGAAGATTGGGACAATTATAGAATATGATATATAAAAGCATAATATTCTTTTAATATTGTAAGCTGTCCAAATTTTATGTAATTATAAATTTTATTGGTTATAAAGAGTGAGGAAATAGAAACAACTATCAAAAATATCCCCCCATAATTAAAGTCAGGACCAGAAAACTTCACTAGTGAATTCTACCAAACATTCAATGACTATTTGGTACCTGTTCTTCTCAAAGTCTTCCAAAATATTGAAGAAGCAATGCTTCCTAACACATTTATAAGGCAAGCATGACCCTGCTACCAGAACATAGCAAGGACAACACACACACACACAAATTAAACTATAGACCAATAACTCTAATAAATATGGATGCAAAAATTCTAAACAAAACACTAGCAAATCTAATACATTAAAAATAATACACTACAATAAAGTGGAATTCATTCTAGGAGCACCAGGATGTCTCAGTATATGCAAATTGATCCATGTAATACACCACATTAACAAAACAAAGTACAAAAACATATAATCCTATCAATAGATGCTGAAAAGGCATTTGACAAGATAAAACATTCATTTATGATTAGAGAATGCAATAAAATGGGTTTAAAATGCAATAAAAGGGGTTTAAAATGAAAGTACCTCAACATAAGATAGGCCATATATGAAAAAGTGTAAGCCAATGTCATACTCAATGGTGAAAAACTGAAAGTGTTTTCTCTAAAATCAGGAACAAGACAAGGATTCCCACTCTCACCACTATTATTCAATATAGTCTTGGAAGTTCTAGCCAGAGCAATCAGACAAGAGAAAGGAATAAAAGGCATTCATACTGGGGAGAAGAAGTAAAAGTATTACTTTTTACAGATGACATGATTCTGCATATAGAAAACTCCAGGGCTTCACCAAAACACTATTAGACATAATGAACAAATACAGTAAAGGTGAAGGATGCAAAATCAATATATAAAATCCTGTTTTCCTTTATGCCAACAATGAAACCTTAAAATTGAATCAAAAATAATTCTTTTTACAATTGCAACAAAGAAATAAAATATCTAGGAATAAACTTAAAAAAGGATGTGAAGGAGCTATATGCTGAAAACAATAAAGAAATTGAAAAAGACTCGAACTGAAAAAGTATTTCATATTCGTGAATTGGAAAAATCAACATAGTGAAAATGGCCATATTACTCAAAGCAATATATAGATTTAATGCAAAACATTACAATTCCAATATAATTTTTAAAGAAATAGAACAATAAATTATTATATTTGTATGAAACCATAAAAAATCCCCAATAGTCAAAACAATCAATGAGAAAACAAAAAGATGTCAGAGATGTTATACTACCTGACATCAAATTGTACTACAGGGCTATGAAATCAAAACAGCATTGTATTGGCAGGAAAATAAACATACAGACCAATGGAACAGAATAAAAACCTAGGACCACATATATATGAATAAATCATCTTTGACAAAGGAGACAAAAAACATACAATGGAGAAAAGAAAGCCTCTTCAATAAATGATGCTGGGAAAATTGAAGAGTCATAGGCAAAAGAATGAAACTAAACTACAGTTTGCCCCCATGCACAAAAAAAACCCGGTTTAAAATGGATCAAAGGCCTAAAGATAAGATCTGAAATAATAACTTACTTAGAAGAAAACGTAGCTCTGAAACTTATGGACCTTGGCCATAGAGAATATTTTATGAATTTGACCCCAAAGGGAAGGTAAACAAAGGCAAAATAAATTAATGGGACTATATTAAACTAAAAGCTTCTGCACAGCAAAAATAAAAAGCAACAACAAAACAAAAAGACAGCCACCCAAATGGGAGATGATATTCACAAACCCCTTTGACAAGGGATAAATATCTAAAATATATAAAGAACTTACAAAGCTCAACACCAAACAAACAATCCAATCAAAATGGACAGAGGATCTGAACATAGACAACTCTCCCAAGAGGACATACAAATGACCAACAGATATATGAAAAGATGCTCAACTTCACTAGCTATTATGGAAATGCAGATCAAAAATACAGTGTGATACCACCTCACATCTGTTAGTATGGTTATTATCAACAAGACACAGGTTATAACAGGTGTTAGAAAGGTTGTGAAGAAAAAGGAACCCTTGATCACTGCTGGTGGGAATGTAAACTGGTACAGCCACTATGGAAGACAGTAGGACAGTTCTTCAAAAAACTAAGAATTACTTTATGACCCAGAAATCCCTCTACTGGGTACCCATCCAAAAAGCTTGAAAACACTTGTACATAACAACATGCACCCCCATGTTTATGGCAGCATTATTTATGGTGGCCAAGACATGGAAACAACAGAAGTGTTCCTCAGTAGAGTATTAGATAAAGATGATGTGGTACATATATACAATGGAATACTACTCAGCCACAAGAAATGATGAAATAATGCCATTCTTTCAACATTGATGGACTTTGGGAATATTATGCTAAGCAAAATAAATAAATAAAAAAAAAACAACTAAGAACTATGTGATTTTGCACATAGGTGGGATATAAAACTGAGACTCATGGACATAGATAAAAGAAATGACTACCAGAGTAAGGGGCTAGCAGGGAGGGGAGTAAAAGGGGCTTAATAATTATATATTGTGACAGAAAGTGTTTTGACTTTGGGTGATGGACACACAACATAATGAATGGTTCACATGGTATGGCAATGTATACTTGAAACCTATGTTTTCCTGTGGACCAATATCATCCCAATAAATTTGGTTTCTAAATAAAAAATATATGAAAAGTATAATATTATTGGATGAGTTTCAAAGTGTTCAGTTGTTGAAATGCAGAGGTTGCTTGTGTTGTGAGGAAAATGCTCAAGAAATCCATTGACTTAGAAATCTAAGAAAAGATTTAAGAATATTGCATAAAACTTAAGGGAAACAGTCAAGGCCACAGTACATAGTAATAAATTGTGGGCTAAAGTTTAGCATGAGAACATTTTTTTCTCCATGGATTAATTCCATCCAGAAGAGGTAAAATGTTTTTGAAGAATGAGTGGTAGTTCACAGCCAGCCTTTAGCCTGATAATTCATTAGAAATAAAACACAGGCTTATGACCGAGCAATTCCACTCCTGGGAATACATCCAAAGAAACTTGAAACAGTAATTTGAAAGAATATATGCACTGCTGTGTTCATGCAGCATTATTTATAATAGCCAAGATTTGAAGTACCCCAAATGCCCATCAGTAGATATGAGGATTAAAAAAGTGTGCTACAGCCCTGGCTGGCTAGCTCAGCGGTAGAGAGTCAGCCCGGCATGTGTATGTCCCAGGTTCAATTCCCGGCCAGGGTACACAGGAGAAGCACCCATCAACTTCATCACCCTTCCCTCTCTCCTTCCTCTCTATCTCTCTCTCTTTCCTCTTGCAGCCAAGGCTCCATTGGAGCCAAGTTGGCCCAGGGGGTGCGGATGGCTCCATGGCCTCCACCTCAAGTGCTAGAATGACTCCAGTTGCAATGGAGCAAGACCTCAGATGGGCAAAGCATTGCCCCCGGTTGGGCAAGCTGATTGAATCCCAGTTGGGTGCACGTGGGAGGCTGTCTCTCTGCCTCCCTGCTTCTCACTTCAGAAAAATATAAACAAACAAAAAAGTTGTGGTAATTTACACAATAGTATACTACTCACTCATATATATAAGGTCTACTGGAAAGTTCTGTCCATTTTTGGAATAAAACAAAATACAAATTTTTCTTACCATCAATAAACATTATTAAATAATATAATTTTCATTATTATTAATGATTTCTTGCCAGCATGAGGGCAATCTATATATCCCATTTTTGAAAAATGTTTTATCTTTCGATGCGAAAAATTGAACCAGTGCTTGTTTGATATCTTCTTTATTTTTGAGTTTTTGCCCTTCAAAAAATTTGTAAGGACCAAAATAAGAGATAGTCAGAGGGTGCTAAGTCCGGGGAATATGGTGGATGCGACAGACATGCTTCTGTAGTATTTCTTCCTTGTTGAAATTCATAAAAATTACAGTGGCGTAAATGAACTTTATCAGTAGCCATGGGTCCACTGTGGCTTCACACATAAGACTAACGTGAATCAACTTTGTTTTAGTTAATTTGCTATGTCAGTATGTATACATTAAGTGATAAAAATAGAGAGGCACACATGCGCCAAATAAACATGTACTTATGTGTCGAAACTTGTTGTGATAGAAACGGACAGAACTTTCCAGTAGAACTTATATATTACCTTTTGGAACAGTATAGATGGACTTGAAAATTTATTATGCTAAATGAATAAGCCAGTAAAAGAAAGATAAGTACCATATGATTTCATTTATATGTGGAATCTAATGAATAAAAAATAACAAACAAAATTAAAATAGACTCATATGCAGAGAACAGATTGACTGTTGTCAGAGGAGGAGGGGTTGTGGGGCTAAGGGAAAAGATGAAGGAATTAAGCAAAGAAAAAAAATTATAGACAGACAACAGTGTGGGGATTGCAGGAAGGAAAGGGGATGTGGGGAAGTTGGAGAAAGATAAAGGGGATAGATGATGTTGAACATTGACTTGTAGAGTGAACACACAACGTAATATACAAATGACATATTATAGAACTGTACACATGAAATCTTTATAATTTTATTAATCAATGTTACCCCAATAAATTCGATAAAGAATCTTTTAAAAAAAACAAAAAACAAAGTATACTGAAATGGGAAAGGAAATAAAACACAAGTGCTGTAACAGAGATGCAAAAAAATCCTCTTAAATACTGACGACATGGCCCATCACCCAGTCATATAGTGTAAGAGGTTGTGGCCTGTGTTTATCTCAGTACTTCTGATCTGGCTGTTTACTCAGAGCAGCTCATATATACCATAACTTTGTACATAACTCTGTAAAAACCTGGGGAAACATTGAGAACAGCTTTGTGCCAGTTTTATAGATTATGTGTGTTGCTTGTTGATGCTACAGTAGTTAACCAAAGCAAAGGTATTTAACCAATTCTCTGTTGTCAAAATGCTGCTCAAAATGAATGCTCCCAGATAATGAGAAACTCAAATTTTAAATGTTTTACTAATTGTTAAATATGAAGACATATTTTAAAATGATAAATTTATGGGTTAATAATAAATAGAGAGAAATGAAGAATACTACTAGCACATCCATGTTTCTAAATAGAGAGCAGGAATGTAAATCAGAGAAGCCTAAAGATAATGTTTCTTCCAAGGGAGAGGAATAATTAGAATCAAGGTGGTGGAATTCAGAGGCTTTGAGAAGCTGAAGGTAGTCATGAATGATTGGATAGAATCCGAGCACTACTGGGGGAGTAAGTTGTCCACTTTAGTTAGCCACATTATAAAGCTATGAATGTTGCCAATAGAATGATAAATTATCCAATTAACAGGAGAAATTGGTTTCTATAACTAGATTAAGAGTTCAACTGGGTTAACAAATAAACCTAATGAGAGAGAAAAAAGACCAGTTCTATGGTCCTGGCACTCTGCAAGGCCTGGGTGTCTATCATACAGTCAGGGGTGGCAATGTAGTAAAAATCTATGAGACTTCATTATTGGTACCAGGGTCTTCCTTCCCAAGATTAAAGGTATTCTAAGATTAAAAGATTTGAGAGTTTGTAAAATCTGAGGATATCTAGTTCAAAGAAATAAAATTTAAATTTGAATGTGGAGAAAGTAGGTTTGAGAGGTCCTGGTTAAATTAAGAATCATCATAGAATTGAGCAACAGACAAATCTACAGAGGTTGAGTCATCTCATGCCCATCTCATGCACCTATAATTATTAAATCCCTGGGAAGTTAGAGATGTCATATGTTTATCACGTAAAGAAATAGATGTCTGGACCTAGAATTTAGGTAGTTGATTGACTCCCATTCAGGTGGAACTGCTGGGAGACCATCCAATGAACCATAAATAGCATAGTATACCATAAAAAAAATCAATATTTGAAGTGGATATACAGAAAAAAGTGCCTAAAATGCCTTGTTTCTCTTCCATATATTAACCCAATCTGTCTTTACAAACACCAAATAGGACTTTAGATTCATGTTCAATTTAAGGTAGGATAATCATATATGCCTGTTTGGGACTGTCTGGCCTTACTCATTTCTATATAAGTATTAATTTAGCCATGTTTTGATCTTAGAAGAGTTTTTCTTTAGAACCTGTGTCTAAGTTTCCTATTCTATAGAGAACTTAAAGTAAATGTCAAAACAAATGGCTTTCATGGTAGCCAGAGATTAAAGTGGGAAATTTTAATAAGGGAGAAAATCCTTGGAAAAAGAACATATATTTAGCAAATAAATTTTAGTCTATACCCTTGAAAGATACAGCAGTACAAAACTTCATTATGAGGCATTTATACTGTGTGTCTGTAAAGTCATGGTGCACTTTTGACCGGTCACAGGAAAGCAACAAAAGACAATAGAAATGTGAAATCTGCACCAAATAAAAGGAAAACTCTCCCAGTTTCATACCTATTCAGTGCAGTTTGATGTGGGCTCACAAACAGATTTTTTTAGGGCTCCTTAGGTAGCTATCCCATATAGCTTCTACAGACTCATCACTGACTGATGGCCTACCAGACGGGGTTTCTCCACCAAACTGCTGGTTTCCTTCAACTGCTTATCCCACTGAGTAATGTTATTCCTATGTGGTAGCACTTCATTATAAACACGCCGATATTCACGTTGCACTTTGGTCATGGATTCGAATTTAGTGAGCCACAGAACACTCTGAACTTTCCTCTGTACCGTCCACATCTCGACTGGCATGGTGGTGGGCTGCTCCACTGTATACACGGTGTTACGTCATCATCTGCGCATGCGCACATGCTGCCACATCATCCTTCAGAAACTGGGAGGGTTTCCTTTTATTTGGTGCAGATTTCACATTTCTATCGTCTTTTGTTGTTTTCCTGTGACCGGTCAAAAGTGCACCATGACCTTACGGACACACTGTACAATGGTTGGGATTGTTTTTCTCCAAATTTTTTGTGCATTCCCAAACTTCAATAAATGTATGAAGGAGGCCAGCAAAGGTAAAACTTGATAGAGTTATCTTATTTGTGTCATATTAGAGGGTACATATCAAGAAATAAGCAGACTGTCTTAAGGATTTAAAGATAGTTGTGTGGAAGTAAATAGGAATGAGACAAGTTATGCTTGGGAATTAACTCTCTCTTGGAGGGAACAGGATAAATTAGAAAAGGCCAATTTAATAAGGTTACTGTTTAGGTCAATGGTGTAATATCAACCACACTTTGTTTTTACTGTTTTGCTTTTTACTGGACTCTGTCAGGAATTTAAACACAACATAATGAAATAGTTCGGCCTAAAAACCCAGGTTGCATATAATCCCTGCTAAGACTAAACAGTCTATCACAGAGTAATGACAGCTTTTTTGGGGCACACGTGACTACTTTTCAGAACCAATAATCTCTCTGATGGGATAAACATCCCAGTGTTTATTCCTAACGGTGTAGAGGATGTTACAGTACTGACCTTAGACTTTAAAAGTAAGCTGCTCTCTCTCACAGTTTTATTAGTAACAAAATTAATATTTTGGCTTCCTGAACGTCTCTGAGTTGGTTCTGAGTTTAGAAGAGAGAAATCAGAGTAGCATAACCTCACAAATTCTAACATTAACCCATATTTTTTATATCCTGACCTCTAGAATATTTGTCATTGCAACCAAAATACATAGTTCGGGTCTAAAAACAATGCATTTTAGGATATTTCATTTTAATTATTTTTAGTTATTTTAATTCTTACAATAGCTTTATGGGCAAGGTATAAAAAATTGTTTTGACAAAATAGAAAACTGTGGCACAAGAAGTTAAATTACTGAGTCAAAGTAATGCCTTTTTCTAAGTTTCATCCCTCTTTCCTTATGCCAAACTTCCTATCCACAAGGAGAGGTAGCAAGTTAATCATCTCATCATCTTGTTGAATAAACTGGCAATGACACAGTAATTAAAAATAAACTGAACAGACAAGATGAGGGACATTTTGGAAAATTTTAAGTTTAGATTAAGAAAACTGAAATTATGTCGGTAAGTTATTGCAAGCCACTGAAAAATTTTTTGAGAAGATTCTTGGGATTCTAATTGCAGAGGAAACTGGTAAATTGGAAGCTTAGAGACAATTGTGGAGGCTGATTCACTCCTCTGGAGTGTGGGGTTATAGCAACCTGAACAAGGTTGATGACAATAAAATGATGGGAGTTTTAGGATGTTAAACTTCTTAACAATTAGGAATTTTAAAAAATATTATCAGTGATTTATTCAAACTAGTTTGGATTTACACTCTGTTTTTGTTACCCAGAAGTCCATCCAAGTAATTACACAATCCCAGATTTTTCATAAAACACTCAACAGATGCCAGGAAGTGACTTGCTTATTTACTATAAATCTGTGAGCAGAACCATGGAGTAATGTTTTTCAAAAGCAAATTCAATGCTCCCACATCTAAAGTGGTGTCAAGGTTATAGTTTAACAGCAGTTTAAAAGTTAAATTAACATCAAACATTAATCTTTCTCCTTAGGCAACACTTTGCTTTTTCTATTCCTCTGCTGGAATACTATGGCCTTCCATGTTCTCCATTATCTTCCAGAATCCGTAATTAGTTCACCATAATGTGAGCCCAGCCTCGCTTTTTATTCTATCAGTGTTACTCCCTTATGAAAATCCATATATTATACTTAAGGAAAAAAAAAAAAGAGAAGAATCAATATATTGTATCCTGTATACAACTTTTATCATCCCATCTTTGTATCTTTGCTTATAAGATTTCCATTTTTATTTCCAACTCTTAAGTGAATCTACTCAGATTTGAAGCTATGTGACCTTGGGAAATTTCTGTGACTTTCTTGTTCCTTGATTTCTCTTTCTCTTCCTTCTTCTGGTAAGGTAACACATAGCAAACTTATAATCATGCTTACAAGAAAGGAGGTGCTCATGTGTTAGTTGTTATAAATATTCGTTTGACTAGTAGGTCTGACCTACTTCAAAATAAATAATAATCTTGAAGTAAATAAGCTATAGAGTTTTCCTTTAAAGTTTTCGCAGTTGATTTAACTAAGATATTGGTGTCGTGTCTTTGAATCTGAGGTACTTGGTACAAAAAAAAAATTCACTTTGTTTTTGAGCAGCTAAAGTGATAAAACTCTCTAAACAACCAACGTGTCAAAGGGAACTTAATTTAATAGTAATTTAAGTTATGTGAAAGAGAAAAATGTTAACTTAATGTTTTTATTTCTATTCCCTAAGGAAACATGAAAGCACATCCTCGCTGACATAAATTTAATCCTGCTGATTTAAAAATTTGACATCTAAAATAAAAATGTTCTTCTTGATAGCTAAATACTCTAAAGGTATTCTATGAGCAATTTATCAGGTCAGTATAGTAACTAAACAAAGAAATAGGTGATAAAGATTGTTTATTATTGGATTACCTATATAATAATCCTTTGAAGATACAAGTATAACTTGATCAAGAGAGGTTATTAACTGAGCAAATAAGGTCTTTATTTGTTTATTTATTTATTTATAGTATTTTTCTGAAGTGAGAAGTGGGAGACAGAGAAATAGACTCCTGCATGCACCCAAACCAGGATCCAACCCGCATGCCCACTAGGGGGCGATACTCTGTCCATCTGGGCTCTTGCTCCATTGCAACTGGTGCCATTCTAGTGCCTGAGGCAGAGGCCATGTAGCCATTCTCAGCATACGGGGCAGCTTTGTTCCAATGGAGCCTTGGGTGTGGGAAGGAAGAGAAAGAGAGATAAGAGAGGTGGAAGGGTGGCAAAGTTGATGGGCACTTCTCCTGTGTGCCCTGGCCTAGAATGGAACCCAGGAACTTCACATGCTAGGCTGATGCTCTACCACTGAGCCAGCCAGCCAGGGCAATACGGTCTTTTAGAAAAGATCCACTGAAAGGCAATCTTTTTATTTCAAGTCAAAAAGGATGGCTATTTCATGATGTTGATTTTGAAGTGTTTGTAACCTTATACAGTGTTAAATATTTTAATGCCTTCTGCTGTGATCTAATTTGTACTTTTTTTGCTTTCATTCATAGTAGACCTGTATTTGAGTTAATATATTTTTTTTCTACAAAAACTAGATAATGTTTTCATTCTAAAATTAAGATTGCAGAAAATACATGTGAACATATTTTTAGTTGTAGCAAAAACAGATGGTTATTTTATTTGGTTTAGTGGAAGAATAAAACTAAAGAACAGTAAGAGTGAGAAATGTTTTATCTAATGTATAAAAAGCACACAGCTTTTGCAATTTGGAAATGAACACACAGTATATCAACGGATAATCTATGATAACAAACATACAAAAGGAGCGGGGAAAGGACTAAACTTGCACAGGTTAATAAAGATATAGTTAGAAGAAAAAAGACTATCGTATGTATAAAACTTTTTCTATTTAAATATCCTTATTTTATGTAACCTCCAAAAATCTAGAACTGAGGCACATAATAAAATGAAAAAAGAAGAAATTGGGAAAAAATTAATAGAAAACTAGCAAACTGCAATAGCAGACAGAAACATAAGGGAAAAGAAACAATAGAGATGTAGTGTGTGCGCACATGCACACATGCGTGCACACAGACACACACAGATGAAGTGTCTATAGTAAACCTTCCTACAGCAATAACCACACTAAATGTAAAGATCTGAACTCACCAATCAAAAGGCACAGAGTCAAAATATGAGTTAAAAAAACAACAACACCCAACTATATGTTGCCTTCAGGAGACCCATCTCGGATAAAAAGACAAATACAGACTCAGAGCGAAGTGATAGAAGATAATATTCCAAGCAAATGATATCCAGAGAAAAGTGGGTGTAGCCATACCTGCATCAGACAAAATATATTTCAAGATATAAAAAGTAATGAGACAAAAATGGACATTTTATAGTGATAAAGGGGACATTCCATCAAGAAGACATATCACATCAATATATATGTATCCAACCTTGAAGCACCAATATATATAAACAATCTGTAAAGAAACTGTTAACACTGTAAGAGAGAAACGTACAAAATACAATTATAGTAGGGAACCTGAATACTCCATTGACAACAATGAATGGGTAGATCATCCAAACAGGAAGTCAGTTAGGAAATTAAACCTTAAATGACACGTTAGATCAAATGGACATAGTCAATATTTATAGAGTTTTCCATCTCAAAACATCACAGTATACATTTTCTGTAGTGCACATGGAACATTCTCAAGGGTAGATCTTGTTCTGGGACAAAACTAGTCTCAATAAATTTTCAAAGATTGAAATCATACCAAACATATTTTCTGACTGCAAACTAGGAAACTGGAAATTAACTACAAGAAGAAAGCTGGAAAAACCACAAATATCTAGAGACCAAACATCACACTACCAAGCAACTACTGAGTCAAAGAAGAAGTAAGAAATCAAAGATATATAGAAATAGGGGGTCTGGGGTTGGGCAAAATTGTAAAAGATGTCAAAAGGTACAAACTTCTAGTTATAAAATAAATTAAGTCATGTAGATATAATGTGCAGTGTGGTAACTATAGTTCAAAATATTCTATTGCCCATTTATAAGTTGCTGATGAGTTATGATGATCTTAAAAGTCATCACAAGGAAAAAAATGTTATAATTACATATACACTCAGATGTTAACTAGAATTATTGTGGTGATTATTTTGCAATACATAAATAGTAAAATATTATGTTGCATACCTGAAGCAAATATAATGTTATATATTAATTATACCTCAATAATAAAAATAAAAAATAAATTAAAAATTTTTAAATCAGTTATTAAACTGTTAACAACTTGAAATTGGTTATGTCAGGAAAAATCTATGCCACAGAAATCAACAACCACTCTGAATTGGACTCTCCCTCCCCCCACCCAGAGAACTGTCTTACCTATATACACTACTACCCCATTTTCTTCCTTTTTCTCTTTGGTTAAATACCAGGTGGCCACTGAGAAGGCCTTTGTGCCCATACTAAAGGCGAGTACAAAAGCTTAGCTAAAAAAATTATATATGTGTAATTGCTGGATGTTGCAAGGTCCTTCCTCAAGAGGAAAGAATCACCCTTTTAAATAACTGGCTGATTGACAACTGAGACAACTGTTAAGACTAGGGAAGAGTTACCTCATTTTTCATTGTAGTGAGCAATATTATTCTTTGCTCCCCATTCTTGATATTTTTATAATTATTATTTTGGTATAATTTTAAATTTAGAAAAAAATTTCAAGGATAATACAAGGCTCTTTTGTTAGCCCCTCTTCCCCAATGCTTTATATTTTGGTCTCATTCCTTTTTCACAGTATTTCTTGGTGTGTATGAACACATTTCTGAATTACTTAAAAGTTAGAGATAATATGGCCCCTTTAACCCTACGTATTTTAGGGTTTATTTCTTAAGAACATTCTCTTAATAATGACAGCACAAACATTTAAAAAATTGATAGTAATATAATCTTGTCATTTAATCCAGAATCCATATTCAGATTTTATCAAAATCTCAATAATGTTTGTCATAGCTGTTACATTTCCCAGTCCAGGACCAGGCGTCCCCAAACTACGGCCCACAGGCCACATGCAGCCCCCTGAGGCCATTTATCCAGCCCCCCGCTGCACTTCCGGAAGGGGCACCTCTTTCATTGGTGGTCAGTGAGAGGAGCACTGTATGTGGTGGCCCTCCAATGGTCTGAGGGACAGTGAACTGGCCCCCTGTGTAAAAAGTTTGGGGATCACTAAGAACACTCATGGTCTTCTTAGTCTCCATCACACTGAAAGTATTCTACAGGCTTTGTCCTCCTTGAACTTGGCTTCTTTAAAGAGTAGAGGGCAATTATTTGGGGGAATGTCCCTCAATTTAGGTTCTGACATTTCCTCATGATTAAACTTATATAGTGCATTTTGTGCCACAGTATGAAACAAGAGAGTAAAATGTTTCTCATGACATTGTATGAAGAAATAAATGAAATCAATTTTCCCCAATTTTAGCAATGATAATTTTGACCACATAGTTATTGATGTGTAATTGCTTAAAGACCTTCTCAACAGACTGCACAAGAAAGAAGAAATATCCCCAATCTCCTAGGTGTGATATTTGCTTTTTGAGGTTATACTGAGGCTTGCCCCAGTTACTTACAGTAGACACAATGAGAGAAGGGGGCAGGGGGTTGTGACAATAGCAAACATCATCATTCAAGGATCCTGACTTATTTAAGGTCTTTGCATATGATTTTTAGTTTTGACCAAATTAGTTTCTTTTATTTCAATAGACTAAGAATAAAAAGCAGTTAATTCATAATGATATAAAGAGTTTAAATTTGACCATTTTTCTTTCTGATGGACTCCAAAAAATAAACTTTTATAAGTATTTATTGTCAGAATTTCACAGATATTAGAATTATAAAGTGACCTGGCAAATTGTCATTTTACAAAAAGGTATACTAAGAGAAAAAAAAATGATTAGTTTATGGTCCTAGAATCATAAAAGATAAAGAGTCCAAATTATAATACTTCACTTGTTTAACAGTTATTTACTTTAGCATATTTTCTCTTCATAACAGCCACTGTATATTATATGCTGAATGATGCAAAGACAGTGGCATAGAAATATTACTCTATTTTCTTTGTATATAAGTAAACATAATATTTTCTGCCTCATAAAATTATGTGTTTGTAAAGTTACAGATCCTAATAATTATGGGTAGGTTTGATGCCTATGACATACCATCCTGTAGTTACAAAAGGAAAATGCAGTTGACAAGTGGATTGATGGTTCACAACTATAGAGAGATAAATATTGTGAATGGTAAATTTTTATTTTTGATTTCCACATTATTGATGCTTTTACTTTGTACTTACTTTAATGTGATCAGCCAATTTTTTGCCTACTATCCAGCAAAATTGATGGTAATATACTTGTAGTGAAACGTCAGGAGCCAATTTTATTTTTGACACCCATATATTCTATTTCCACAGTTACTCTATAAATTTTCGTTTTTCTTGTTTATTTAAAGTTCTCAGTGACTTGTTTAGTTTTCTTCTTACTCGGCATACTTTTTGCCAGTGGCTCTCCGCATGAGAGTACCTGGGAAACTTAACTGGTCTATAGAGCAAAGTTGGCTTTATACCCTTCAGAATAAAGACTTTAGCAACGAAGCTATTGGCTCAGATATAGACTGTATCATTTTAAAACAAAGCGCACACACAGAGAGATTAAATAATTTCACTTGATTTACTTTTCTTATATTTATGTAACTTAGATGTTGTGAAAAATTTATTTCTAGTTCCAAGAATAACAATTTGGTCATCCACATATAGTAGTGTAGAATCACGTTTGGGTTAAGGTTAATGTATGTAGTGAGTTCAAGCTTGTAAAGAGTCTTTATTTTACCCACACTGTAAGGATATAACAACTGTTCCTAGACTTTCAATGCTAGAGATATAAGACAACATCAGAGAATAATACATAGGATATTTCTTATTCCTTATTAATAGATGATTAGCTGAAAACAAAGGCATTCTAAAGAGAGCAACAAATAATTAGAAGATAGATATGTTTCAGGATTATTTAAAAGAATGTTCCACTGCTTTAAAAAATGACATTGGAATTTCGATGGGAATTGCATTAAATTTATATATCGCTTTGGGTAATATAGTCATTTGGTATATTAATTCTTCCTATCCAAAAACAAGGAATATTTTTCCATTTCATTATATCTTTTTAGATTTCCCTTAACAATGCTTTGTAGTTTTCATTATATAGGTTCCTTACATTCTTTGTTATGTTTATTCGTAGGTATTTTTTTTGTTGCAACCATGAAGGGGATTTTTTTGAGCTCATTTTCTGATGTTTCATTGTTGGCATATAGGAAGGCAATGGACTTTTGTATAAATATATTAATTTTGTATCCTGCGACCTTACTGTATTGGTTTATTGTTTCTAGTAGTCTTTTTGTGGAGTCTTTGGGGTTTTCAATGTATAGGATCATATCATCTACAAACAGTGAAACCTCTACTTTTTCTTTCCCAATATGAATGCCCTTTATTTCTTTCTCTTGTCTGACTTCTCTGGCTAGAACTTCCAGCACTACGTTGAATAAGAGTGGAGAGAGTAGACAACCTTGTCCTGTTCCTGATTTTAGGGGAAAAATCCTCTGTTTTATGCCATTTAATATAATGTTAGCTGATGGTTTATCATAGATGGCCTTTATGATGTTGAGATATTTTCCTTCTATACCCATTTGGTTAAGATTTTTCCCTTTTTTTTTTTTTTTTTTTTTTTTATTTTTCTGAAGCTGGAAACGGGGAGAGACAGTCAGACAAACTCCCACATGCGCCCGACCGGGATCCACCGGGCACGCCCACCAGGGGCTACGCTCTGCCCACCAGGGGGTGATGCTCTGCCGCGACCAGAGCCACTCTAGTGCCTGGGGCAGAGGCCAAGGAGCCATCCCCAGCGCCCGAACCATCTTTGCTCCAATGGAGCCTTGGCTGCGGGAGGGGAAGAGAGAGACAGAGAGGAAGGAGGGGGTAGGGCGTGGAGAAGCAAATGGGCACTTCTCCTATGTGCCCTGGCTGGGAATCGAACCCGGGTCCCCCGCACGCCAGGCTGACGCTCTACCACTGAGCCAACCGGCCAGGGCTGGTTAAGATTTTTAAACATGAAATGATGTTGTATTTTATCAAATGCCTTTTCTGCATCTATTGATAGGATCATGTGGTTTTTGTTCTTTGTTTTGTTGATATGGTGTATTACGTTAACCGTTTTACGTATGGTGAATCATCCTTGTTATTCTGGAATGAATCCCACTTGATCATGATAAATTATTTTTTTAATGTGTTGTTGTATTTGATTTGCTAATATTTTGTTTAGTATTTTAGCATCTGTATTCATTAGAGATATTGGTCTGTAGTTTTCTTTTTTTGTGTTGTCCTTGCCAGGTTTTGACAATACCTGACGAATTATATAATAGAGGCATGATAATCAAAACAGCATAGTATTGGCAGTAAAATAGCCACTCAGACCAATGGAACAGAATAGAAAGTCCAGAAATAAAACCACATGTATATGGTCAAATAATTTTTGATAAAGAGGCCAACACCACACAATGGAGAAAAGAAAGCCTCTTCAACAAATGGTGCTGGGAAAACTGGAAAACCACATGCAAAAGAATGAAACTCGACTACAGTTTGTCCCCTTGTACTGAAATTAATTCAAAATGGATCAAAGACCTAAATATAAGACCTGAAACAATAAATTACATAGAAGAAAACATAGGTACTAAATTCATGGACCTTGGTTACAAAGAGCACTTTATTCATTTGACTCCAAAGGCAAGAGAAGTGAAGGCCAAGATAAATGAATGGGACTACATCAAACTAAGAAGCTCTTGCACAGCAAACAAAACTGACAACAAAACAAACAGCCAACTAAATGGGTGATGATATTTTAAACAACAGCACAGATAAGGGCCTAATATCCAAAATTTACAAAGAACTCATAAAACTCAACAAAAAACAAACAATCCAATAAAAAAAATGAGAAGAGGACATGAACAGACACTTCTCCCAGAAAAAAATTCAAATGGCCAACAGATATATGAAAAGATGCCCATCTTCATTAGCTATTAGAGAAATGCAAATCAAAACTACAATGAGATACCACCTCACACCTGTTAGATGAGCTATTATCAACAAGACAGGTAATAACAAGTGTTGGAGAGGCTGTGGAGAAAAAGGAACACTCATCCACTGTTGGTGGGAATTTGTAGTACAACCACTATGGAAGGAAGTATGGTGGGTCCTCAAAATATTAAAAATAGAACTACCATATGACCCAGCAATCCCTCTACTGGGAATATACCCCCATAACGCAAAAACACTGGTATGTAAAGACACATGCAGCCCCATGTTCATTGCAGCATTGTTCACAGTGGCCAAGACATGGAAACAACCAAAAAACCCTTCAACAGATGATTGGATAAAGAAGATGTGGTTCATATATACTATGGAATACTACTCAGCCATAGTAAATGATGACATAGGATCATCTACAACAACATGGATGGACCTTGATAACATTATACTGAGTGAAATAAGTAAATAGAACTATATGATTCCATATATAGGTGGGACATAAAAATGAGACTCAGGGACATGGACAATAGTGTGGTGGTTACCAGAGGAGAGAAGGGGAAGGGAGGGAGTGGAAGGAGAGGAGGGGCACAAAGAAAACCAGATGGAAGGTGACAGAAGACTATATGACTTTGGGTGATGGGTATGCAATATAATCAAATGTCAAAATAACCTGGAGATGTTTTCTCTGAACCTATGTATCCTGATTGATTAATGTCACCCCATTAAAATTAATTTTAAAATGCTTATTAAAAACTAGCCTGTTTTTAAGAAAAAAAAAGAATGTGCAGTGAGCTTTGCCATATGCAGTCATTAACAGACACCCTTCCTTTCCCCGTTCTGACCATTCCTTGCCAGTTGCAAAGGAAAAGAGGAGTGAAAGTATAGATCTTATTTCTGTTCCTATTTCCAAGTTCTTTAGCCATATGTTTTGCCTGAGGTGGAGAAGGGAACATATTGTGTATATTTGTGTGTGTGTGTAATTTGGAAACATACACCTTTATAACAAAATTCTTCAATTTGTATACCTTCAAAACAACCATTATTTTACCTATCTATTGCATAATTATCAAAATCAGGATATTTCACACTGGTACATTATTATTTAATTCACAATTCATATTAAAAATTTTCATCAATTCTGTCAATAAAATAAAAACATTTTGTCTTTTTTTCTCTTTTTCATAGATAATCTTTCCTTTTTACCTTTATATATAAATGTGTGTGTGTGTATGTGTGTGTACAGGGGTAGGCAAAAGTAAGTTTACACTTGTGTGAGTATACATGTTTATTATATTATTATTAATTATTGTATTAGTTATATGAATATCTGTGAACCTTCTTTTGCCACCCCTGTATTTGTGTAGATGTGTATGTATGTATTTATATAATATATAAGGGTCAACTACCTGTGGAATACCACAATATAGATTTGCCTAATATTTACTCATGTTTAGTTTCAGCTATTACAGTTTTTAACAGAAAATGTTGTATGCTGCTTAAGCCATCAGGTAAGAGGCACATGATGTCAGCTTATCACAACATATGTGATTTTTTTTTTTTACAGAGACAGAGAGAGAGAGTCAGAGAGAGGGATAGATAGGGACAGACAGACAGGAACGGAGAGATGAGAAGCATCAATCATTAGATTTTCATTGAGCATTGTGACACCTTAGTTGTTCATTGATTGCTTTCTCATATGTGCCTTGACCACGGGCCTTCAGCAGAACGAGTAACCCCTTGCTCAAGTCAGCGACCTTGGGTCCAAGCTGGTGAGCTTTTGCTCAAACCAGATGAGCCCATGCTCAAGCTGGTGACCTTGGGGTCTCGAACCTGGTTCCTCGGCATCCCAGTCCAACACTCTATCCACTGCACCACCGCCTGGTCAGGTACAACGTATGTGATATTAATTTGATCTTTGGTGAAAGCTATCTACAAAATTTATCTTTTGTAAAGTCAGTATATTTTCTTTCTAAATTATTATATAATCTGTCAGAATATTTTTGAAACTGTGTAAATATCTTTCTTATCACACTGATGCTCTCCATTATTTTAAATTTCACTGATGATTTTCTAATTTCATCATTCCTTCCGTATTACTGGTTGATTCTCCACTGCTAAGAATAACCCTCCCTTTCCTTCTTTTCTCCTTCCTATCTGCATAAATTCTTTTTTTATACTTTATAATTATTTATTTATTTATTTTGATATTCAAAATATCTTAAGTTGGCCAGTTGGTCTACCTTCAAGCTAGCATCTATATACTTTCCATTTGTTCCCATTTTTTAAAAATATTTTCTTCATTTTGTGGCATAACACGTTGGTCTAGAATAGAGTCATTTTTCCTATATCTAGATTCAGTCCTTTTGCCAAGAGCCCTATTTTTTTCTAGTGAAGAAGGGCTTTTAGAAATAAAGATCTGGGCTCTGAATGTGCTCACTGTTATGGGTATGTCACTGCTTTTATGCTCTCAGTGCACAACACTGAGGAATATTCTTCAACAGTGTTCTCCCTGTCTCCACTTATCTTTGATGCATTTACTTATTTTCTTTGTTTTTTTTTTGTTTGTTTTTGTTTTTTTTTTTTTTGTTTTTTTTATTCATTTTAGAAAGGAGAGAGAGAGAGAGAAGGGGGGAGGAGCAGGAAGCATCAACTCCCATATGTGCCTTGACCAGGCAAGCCCAGGGTTTCGAACTGGCGACCTCAGCATTTCCAGGTTGATGCTTTATCCACTGCGCCACCACAGGTCAGGCTACTTATTTTCTTAAACCTATATAATACACAAAAAGCAATTTGAGAAATGATTACCCATGGCACTGTGAAAAGCAAACTTACTAATTAATCAAGATTGCTTGTAATTATTTTGAAGGCAAATTCTTTATACAGTAAAATGTTCAAATTTTAAGTGTACGTTTTTGATTTTTGACAAATGCATACACGTATGTAACTCACAGCTTTATCAAAACAGAATATTTGCATATCCACAAAGGTCCCTCTAGCTCCTTCCCAATCAAAGGAAATGAATGAGAAATAAGATTAGAATTTTAAAATGTACTGAGCTGCATTTTAATAATGAGAGTGACTAATAAATCATGAGATTTATATGAAATTTGAAAATATAATTTAGAGATAAAAAGTTTTGTTTGTTCCTATGTTTGATAGAACATGATTCAAATGAAGAATTGGAAAATATAAAAGTATTCTGTGTTAATACATTTCTGAAGAATATACCATTATATCAGATTTGACATCAGCAATTTCAATTCTCTTACTTTACTGATAAAGACTACTGAAACTGAGAGCAGATTCAAACTTAACTCAGTTTAAAATGTTGCCTTGTATCCTCATGACTATTCTGTAACCACCAATCTATAATTCTTAATCTCTTCACTTTTCTCACACAACCACCCCAACCTCATTTCCCTCTAGCAAATGTCAAAGTGATCTCTGTTATCTATAAATCTGTATCTGTTCTGCTTATTTGCTTCTTTTTTTTAGATTCAATTGTTAATAAGTATGTATTTATTGCCATTTTATTGTTTACATGTTTTATTTATTTTTATTCTTCTTAAAGAAAATTCTTTAATATTTTGTGTAATACTGGTTTGGTGGTGATAAATTCACTTAGCTTTTTCTTGTCTAGGAAGCTCTTAAATGTCCCTTGATTCTATTAAGTGGGAGGCAGTGAGGCAGAGAGACTAACTCCTGCATGTCCTCCAGCTAGGGATCCACGTGGCAAGCCTGCTATAGGACGATGCTCTGCCATCTAGGCATTGCTCCATTGATTGGCAACTGAGCTATTTTAGCACCTGAGGCAAGGCCATGGAGCCATCCTCAGCACCTGGAGCCAACTTTCTTGAACCATTTGAGCCTTGGCTGTGAGAGGGGGAGAGAGAGAGAGACCAAGAAAGAGAGAAAAAAAGGGGGAATGGTGGAGAAGCTGATGGTCACTTCTCCTGTGTGCGAGGCTTCCACACAGTGGGCCAACACTCTACTGCTGAGTTAACTGGCCAGGGCTATCCCTTGATTTTAAATGATGGCTTTTCTGGGAAGAGTAATCTTCTTTGTATTTCCTTGCTTTTCATCATTTTGAATTTTTCTTGCCAATTCCTTCTGGCCTTCAAAATTTCTGTTGAAAATTCAGCTGTTTGTCTTATGGGATCTTCTTTGTGGATTTTTCTCTTGCTGCTTCTAAGATTCTCTTTTTGTCTATAACCTTTTGCATTTTAATTATGATGTGTCTTGTGTGGGCCTTTATGGATTTATCTTGTCTGGAACTCTCTTCACTGCCTTGACTTGCATGTCTATTTTCTTTACCAAGTTAAGGAAGTTTCATGTTATTATTTATTCGAATTGGTTTTCAATTTCTTGCTCTCTATCTTCCCCTTCTGACACCTCCATGATACCAATGTAAAATAGTCATGGGCATTTAAAATACAGAATAGGAAATACAGTCAATAATATTCTAATAACTCTGTATGGTGTCAGATGGATACGAGATTTAGCAGATCATTACTTAGTAGAATATATAGTGTCTAATCTTACCAGGTGTACACATGAAACTAATTTAATATTGTATGTCAATTGTAATTCAAAGATAAGAATTATTTAAGTTAGAAGTTTAAAAATAAAAAGTTGCTTTTTACTAGATTAGAAATTATGGATTTCTACATGTAACAACTTGGAAATTGTTTTTATATTGTACTTAAACTAAGGTATAATTCAACTCTAGTTTTAAAAAGAAGTAAAGCAGTATGCAGATCATCAATTTAAACTCATGACTGTCTAAAAAGTACTAACATGATATCACTCAATTTTGCCAACATAACTTTGGGCACACAGAAAAAGATTAAAGGTTGTAGCAAAAAAAGCCAAGATTGACAGATAAATTAATGAGAGAATCTGGAAGAAACTGATTTAAATTATGAAGCAGATTGAATCTATTATTAATAAAATCTGCTTATGTTTCAACACAAGAATAACATTGGATTTGCTTCATGAAACAGAATATGGTAGATATTACTAATTTATTACTAATTATTCCCTTCCTTTCTACAATAGTTAACTGAGGCCCATTTCTATTTGATAATAGAAGGTAGTTCTCACCAGAATGAGCAAAATGTGTTTTGCTGCCCCATGAATTCTGAATTTTCTTTGGTTGATGGAATATTGACACATTTCATAGTGTAGCATTTCTTTTTTTTAAATAATTTTATTTTTTAATGGGGTGACATCAATAAATCAGGGTACATATATTCAAAGAAAACATGTCCAGGTTATCTTGTCATTCAATTATGTTGCATACCCATCACCCAAAGTCAGATTGTCCTCTGTCACCTTCTATCTAGTTTTCTTTGTGCCCTTCCCCCTCCCCCTTTCCCTCTCCTTCTCCCCCCCCCCCGTAACCACCACACTCGGGAGATGACATCAGAGTAATGGCGTGGTAGGAAGCAATACCGATAAATCTCCCCAAAAACTCAACAAGATCTTCAACTAGAAACAGAAAAATCTATCCTTGGAGCCTCCAGATGTTCCGCAATACACCCGAAGGTTTGGTCGAGCGAAAAATTGGCTAAATATATAATCAAACCCTGAAGGAAATAGGGAGTAAGAAATACTCCACCTTCCTCACTAACCTAAATAGGGCTGCTTTCACTGGGAACTGAGAGAATAGAAACTAAGATGGGCAAAGGGGGTGAACAGATCCAGGCCACAGCATAAACGGCCGAACCAGGCTGTGGCATGGAGATCCAAGCTGAGGAAGAAC
Organism: Saccopteryx bilineata; assembly: GCF_036850765.1. Taxonomy (NCBI): domain Eukaryota; kingdom Metazoa; phylum Chordata; class Mammalia; order Chiroptera; family Emballonuridae; genus Saccopteryx; species Saccopteryx bilineata. The sequence goes on along the minus strand of NC_089491.1, from coordinate 104,883,475 downwards.
TGTGCCTGTGGCAACCTAGGCAATACAAGCTAACACTCGTGCCAAACCCAGATAAAGAAAGACAAGTGGGGCAGCCATTCGCCCTGATCTCCTGGTCGGCGTGCGCAGATAGTGGGCGAGAGATTCCTCTGAAAGTGTAGCATTTCTAAGAGAAGATCTTGAGAAGTACATTGTTTCTACTTGTTCCTCTTACATGGCTATCAGTTACCTTGAAGACATGTTCCAGGGAGAAAGAGGATGGAAAACACATGGAATAGTCCTGAAGTGAGCCACCCAGCTGACCAAAAGATCAAGGAGCTAGCAACTTAAATATTAAACCACTGAGATACTGTATTTTTAATTCTTTCATAACAAATACAGAATAACACACAGATATTGCCTGGAAATAATGCACAAGCTTGAGAAGCAATTTCTGACTTAGGAACACAAAGTACTTCTTTCTACCCCTCAACAGCTGTTTGGTGAGGACAGTATATTCTTAATTTTTTTTTTGTATTTTTCCGAAGCCGGAAACGGGGAGAGACAGTCAGACAGACTCCCGCATGCGCCCAACCAGGATCCACCTGGCACGCCCACCAGGGGGCGATGCTCTGCCCCTCTGGGCGTCGCTCTGTCATGACCAGAGCCACTCTAGCACCTGGGGCAGAGGCCAAGGAGCCATCCCCAGCGCCCAGGTCATCTTTGCTCCAGTGGAGCCTTGCTGTGGAAGGGGAAGAGAGAGACAGAGAGGAAAGAGAGGGGGAGGGGTGGAGAAGCAGATGGGTGCTCCTCCTGTGTGCCCTGGCCGGGAATCAAACCAAGGACCTCTGCACGCCAGGCTGATGCTCTACCACTGAGCCAACCAGCCAGGGCTAGGACAGTATATTCTTTACCTTGTCATTTTCAGTTCTCATTGCAGTGATTGCTGAATAGAACAGACTTAAAATTAAAACAAACAACCTACCCCAAAAAACGATTTAGTTTAATAGCTGGCTGTTAAGTGGTAGGATTAACCATTTGGAATTTCAGGATGTTCTGAGAAATATAGGCACCAGGGGAACATAACTTTACTTAAGAGCTGCCACATGACAACTTTGCTAGCATGGTGTGGTAGAGTAGTAGTTGATCATATATTTGTCTATAATTGCAGAAAATATTGACAGGTGTTAGATGTCACCTGAGTGAAGACAAATATGATGAAATTTTGTTAAACACAAAGAATTGGATTGAGGTCTGGGACATCAATTTGCATTCCAGCTATAAATATGGAAAAAACTACCACACAAAGAAAGAGATTTAAAAAAATCTTCATTTTATCTGTTGACAAACATTGAGTCTTGACTGATGATGAGTATGAAGAAATATAATAACATGTTGTCTTGACTGATGATGTGTAAAGAAAAAAATAACACTAAACAACATAAGACCCATGAATGAAGTTCACTGGGTATGAGAAAAGATGCTGAAAAAAAAGCACTCAGTAAACTAAGAAGAAAAAAATCCTCTGAACGTAATCCACTGCTAAATACAAGAAAATTTCTATTAGCCGTTTGATAAAAAACTCAAAAGTATAAAAAATACAAAAAGACTAGAAAAAAATTTACAAAAAGGAAAAAGGATTATGGAAAAATATAAATACAGAATTGGATAAAAAGGCAAAAATGATATATGTATATGTGTATATATGGCAAAATAAATATGGCAAAATTTATATATATATATAAAATATAAGAAAAATATTTGATGATATATTTTTTGAAAGTTTGTACCACAATTTAAAGTGTTCATATTGTATATTTATGTGGTTTTCAATTTATGAAATTATAAATAAGGTTTATTTAAAGGATATTAACATTTTTATTATAGATGATCATTTTTATTTTTATGAAGTTAAAAATATTTTGGATGTTGTTAGATGGCTATAAACATTTTTAATATATGACTTTGGAAAATAGTAATAGCTCTCTTGAAGTCCTTTATTTAATAAAAATAGATTTTGATGAACTTTTTGATGAATAAAATATTTCTATTCTGAATACCTACACCTCCCCTCTGACAGCATGGACTTTTGTGACAGCATGGATGGGCCTGGAGGGTATTATGTTAAGTGAAATAGCCAGTCAGAAAAAGACAAATACCATACAATTTCACTTATATGTGGAATCTAATAAACAAAATATATAAATTAACAAACAAAATAGAAACAGACTCATAGATATGGAGAGCAAACTAACAGTTATTTCTGATTTTTACATAGAGAAAATATAAACAATCTCTGAAGAGAGCAGAAATAAATATTCTACTTCTTTAAGCAGCAGGCTTATTTTGTCATTGAAAAGTTAATTTGTTGTAAACAATCCTATTCTATCATTTATTTTAGGAAAATAATTTATTCCATCTGAAATAGAATTACTTTTTTTTTTTAATTAAGTGAGAGGCAGGGAGGCAGATTGATCCACTTGGCAAGCCCCCTACCTGGAGATGCTCTATCTGGAGCTGCTGCTCTGTTGCTCAGCAACTGAGCTATTTTTAACACCTGAGATGAGACTATGGAGTCATCCTCAGCACTCAGGGCCAACTTGCTCAAACCATTTGAGCAATGGCTGTGGGAACAAAAGAAAGGGGGAGAGAGAGAGAGAGAGAGAGAGAGAGAGAGAGAGAGAGAAGGGGGGGCAAGGGGAGGAGAAACATAGTTGCTTCTCCTGTATGCCTTGACTGGGAATTGAACCTGGGACTTCCACATGCCAGGTCAGTTCTCTACTGCTGAGCCAATTGGCCAGGCCCTAGAATTTGCTTTTGTCTGTTAAAAAGGTACTGGCAACTAAAATCTCAGATATACCTTCATATCTGTGAGATGCTATGCCATTTAACTATTTCTAGTTTTTATACAGAGAATTATTTGTGATTGATGTTTTAGAGCTACCCAATTTATTTCAATCTCAGATGCATTTGCACATTTTATTTTTTATTTATATTCTATTTTTGCATTAAAATCTGTTTAAATACAATACCAATGTAAATGTGCCTCCACTCAGCATACTTTGAATCTTTACCTAAATGAGCTATAAGAAAAAGATGAACTAAAATAAAATTTTCTGCAAATTCTTCTTCTTCTCTGTCTTAGGTATACTCAATTTTAAAACTCAATACATAAAGAGAAGAGTCTTTGTGCAGTATCTATCATGTTTCATTTTACCTTCTTCTTGGAGATCAAGACAACAAACTTTTTTATTTTAAGGGCCAAATTCTTAATCCTATAAGCTTTGCTCACCATAGGGTCTGTAATAATTACTTATTTCTGCTGTTGTGAAAGAAACACAGTCATAGACAATGGCTGTAAACCAATGTATTGGTGTGTACCAGTAAACTTTTATTTATAAAAACAGACAGTGGTCAGGAATTGGCCCTCAAACTGTAGTTGTCTAATCTCTATAGATAGTTAATTTTCTTATTGGCAATAAATTTAGGAGATACATTATATTAGAGGATGATATTGTGCTTTAATAATTGCAGTACTGGTAGACATCAAATATCTATAACCATAATTCTTGCTCTTAGACATAGGCAGGATCATGCTACAATTTTTGCAAAAACAAATACAGGCAAACAGTGTATTCAACCTTATTAATATAATAATATAGTTCACTTTGATATTTAATAGGCTAGAAATTTTCATAAAATCGATTGAGTTCTGAAAGGAAGGTATGAAGAAAAAATTTTTAATGTAAGTAATGGGGACATGGGAGAGTAGTTATACGGAAATAGTTAAAAATCACTGCAAAGATGAGAACTGAGACTTCTATAGATAGTCCTATTAAAATTTTAACTCTATTATTCATGAAAATCAAGGTGAAGGTAAAAGATATAGAATAGAAGTAAACTTGTAATCAGATCCCAGCTGCTGATTCAACTCAGCTGATCAGAGAACATATACATATATATTAATAGAATTATATATATACTTATTTAGATTAAAATGTTGACTGGAAGTGGCCATACTAGGTATCTTAGTCTTGATCCTGACCTCAGAGAAAATACTTTCAGGTTTTCCTGTTGGTTATGATGTTAACTGTGGGCTTATTGTATATTGCATTTAGTATGTTAAAGTACATAATACATGGAAAATAATAATAATAATAAATAAAATATTATTAAACCTTATAAAAGAAAGGAATACAACCAACTGAAACAACCTGGATGGACCTTAAGAACATAATTCTAAGTGAAATAATCAGACACGGAAAAAACAATACCGTATAATCTCACTTACATGTTGAATCTAAAATATTCAATATCATAGAACTGAGAATAGAATGATGGCAACCATGAGCTGAGGCAAGAGAAAAATAGGGAAGTAATAGTCATAAAGTACAAAGTTTCAGTTATGCAAAACAAGTAAGTTCTGGAGATCTATTATACAGCATTATGCCTACAGCTAACAATTTTGCATTGTATACTTAAAGTTTTCAAAGAGAATAGATCTCTTTTAAGTGTTCTTAAAACACAGAAATGATAATGATATTAATAACAGATAGGATAAATTTTTGGCAGGTGACAGACATATTTATGACCTTGATGGTGGTGATAGTTTCATAGACATATATTTATTCCCAACTCATTGAGTTGTATATATTAAATATGTACAGCTTTATACATGTTAATCAGACTTCAATAAAGTGGGTAAAAAAATCCCCCCCCAAATTCTCCCATTTGTATATAAAACATAAGCATAAGAATTCATCATGGTATCTATTTCTATATACTAGCTGAAAAGGAAGGTAGATCATAAATCATAGACCACTGTGGGGGAAAATAGAAGAAAATTTTTCCAGGGAAAGAAGACATTTTAGAAAAAATACATTATATTCATAAAATTATTGAAAACAAGATACTCTAGATTTCATAAAATATTGTTCAAAAAAGAGTTAATAAGATAACAGAAATAACAAAAGTGACAACAGAGGGCAGTGCTCATTAAACTCTAGGTCACAATATTGACATTACTAAAATGAAATACCCAGCTAAATAAAAAGAAATGAACTATATACAAAGCCAATTATAAATAATAGACTTGAAGGGGAAAAATATCACCATAGAAAATTTAAAATATTATTAGGAAAACCAGGTTAATAAAAAATAGTTAGGAAAGACAAAGAAAATCTGATAAAAGACATAATTGTGTTTCTAAAAAAGTGTGCAAATGTAACAGAAATAATATTTTGAAATGAAGGAAGAGTTGTGACTGAAAGAGGACATTTACTTCTTATCTAAAAGAGCAGAACTTAGTGTTAAACTGATAATGAACAAAAATAATAAAACATATCTTGGGATGTTACTAAAATTTAAGTACAAAGAAAGATTCTTAGAAGGCATTTATTTAATTAATTTATTTTTTAAGTGAGAAAAGGGGAGACAGACAGATTCCCACATGCACCCTGACCAGAATCCACCTGGCAAAACCTCAGGGTGATGCTCTGGTCGTCTGAACCATTGCTTGGCAACTGAGCTATTTTTAGCACCTGAGTGAGGCTCCACAGAGTCATCCTCAGCATCTAGGGCCAAACTGCCCAATCCAATCGAGCCATGTCTGTCGAGGAGAACAAAGAGTGAGACAAGGGGTAGGAGGAGGGCTGGAGAAGCAGATAGTCACTTTTCCTGTGTGCCATGATGTGCCTAGGACATACACACACTAGACCAATGCTCTATCACTCAGCCAACTGGCTAGGGCTTTATAAAGCATATAGTTATGACAAAAAAACAAACTCAGCTATAGGAAGAAAACAATATTTTGACCACAGCCTTCTACACAAGCAATAAAAGGAGGCAGATAATTATTAAAAATATCTGCTACAGAAGTAGTTCTTGAAGTCTGAGTTCCTTAGAAGGCTCCAAAATTTTCAGATGGTTTATAAAGGTCAAAATTAATTTTTTAAAAATACTAAGATGTTTGGTTTTTTTAATTTTCTATGAATGTATAATAGAGTTTTTTAGAGACAGCATGATATATGATATTGCAAGAGACTGAAGAAGCAGGTAACTTTGCAAGAATGTGCAAACAATTTGACCAAAAATGCTGCTAGATATGATTTCAATCTTAAATTTATTATGATACCTTTGTATTCTAACATATAATCTATCCTGGAAAATGTTCCATGTGCTCTAATAGGTCTTTTCTTTTATTAACTTAGTCACATGGAGCTAAATATTTCAACTTTCTAAACTCTGGCTGCTTTGTTTGTTTTTTATTATTATTAATTTTAATGAGGTGACATTGATCAATCAGAGTATATAGGTTCAGAGAAAACATCTCCAGGTTATTTTGACATTTGATTTTGTTGCATACCCATCACCCAAAGTCAAATTGTCCTCTGTCACCTTTTACCTGGTTTTCTTTGTGCCCTTTCTCTCCCCCTACCCATCCCTCTCCCCCCCACACAGTAACCACCACACTTTGTCCATGTCCCTGAGTCTCATTTTTATGTCCTATCTATGTATGTAATCATACAATTCTTAGTTTTTCCTTATTTACTTATTTTACTCAGTATAATGTTATCAAGGTTCATCCATGTTGTTGTAAATGATCCGATGTCATCATTTCTTATGGTTGAGTAGTATGCCATAGTATATATGTACCACATCTTTCTTATCCAATCATCTATTGAAGGGCTTTCTGGTTGTTTTCATGTCTTGGCCACTGTGAACAATGCTGCAATGAACATGGGGCTGCATGTGTCTTTACGTACCAATGTTTTTGAGTTTTGGGGGTATATACCCAGTAGAAGGATTACTGGGTCATATGGTAGTTCTATTTTTAATATTTTGAGGAACCACCATACTTTTTTCCATAATGATTGTACTACTTCACATTCCCACCAACAGTGGATGAGGGTTCCTTTTTCTCCATAGCTTCTCCAGCATTTGTTATTACCTGTCTTGTTGATAATAGCTAATCTAACAAGTGTGAGGTGGTATCTCATTGTAGTTTTGAATTGCATTTCTCTAATGAAGCTAATGAAGATGAGCATCTTTTCATATATCTGTTGGCTATTTGTATTTATTTCTTCCTGGGAGAAGTGTCTGTTCATGTCCTCTTCCCATTTTTTTATTGGATTGTTTGTTTTTTTTGTTGTTGAGTTTTATGAGTTCTTTGTATATTTTGGATATTAGGCCCTTAGCTGAGCTATTGCTTGAAAATATCATCTCCCATTTAGTTGGATGTCTGTTTGTTTTGTTGTCAGTTTCTCTTGCTGTGCAAAAGCTTCCTAGTCTGATGTGGTCCCATTTGTTGTCTACAGCCATACCACTCTGAACACGCCTGATCTCGTCTGGCTGCTTTATTGTAAAGGAGGCAATGTGCTGTGTTTTTATAATTTCTAGAACTACCACATTTATGACTCTACATGAGGTTCCCTCTCTTGGCTGTACTACCAATTTGTCTTTCTCCTTTGTACCTGACTCTTTCAGAACCTCAGCAAATTAATGCATTTCCTCTTCTAGTTATATTGCACTTCAATCAGGAGTAGAGATTTATGCTTGGTAACTCCTCTCTGCATACTATAAATCATTAATATGGAAAAGAGTGTTTGAAAAGTACAGGACATATTCTGGACATTTTAGTATTTACTACATGGAAGATATTCTGCTAGATGCTGGGGATATAAATAAAATGATGGCAAAGGTATAACATAGAAGATAAAGGTACCTAACAGAGTGGATGAAGACAAATGTTATCAGAAACACATACAGAAGTAAATGAAGCATATTGCTGGGGGTTTGTGAGGTTTCTCAGAAGACCCAACAACTGGAGGACATGTCCTAATCTCTAGTGATAAGAATATTTTATCCCAAGAAAGAGAAACATTAAAAAAATTTTCTAATATCTTATTTCTCCAAACAGAGTTTATATATATATATATATATATATATGCCTAATATTCCAACCAAATATGAAAATATGAATAGCCTGGTGATTCATTACACAAGCATATTAAATATCTGAAAAGTATCAGAAAACAGAGAAAAACGTGGTCTTTACCCCCAAAATCTCAAGGGTTTATTGTTCAAGCCAAATTACTTTTACAAATCAAACATTTCTTAGTAAATGTGCCTAACATTTAGTTTTGTCAATTTGAATTTTCTATCTTGCCCATTTGTTAGAACTAAGTTCAAAGTAATCTTTTTTAAACTCCCATAATGGTTTATTTTTACGTATTCTCCCCTCCATATATTTTATCATTATGAGTTTTAAAGACAAAATAGCAAGGATTAAATTCCAGACTTATCAGTTTCATGCTAGGAAAATGGGCAAGATTCTTATTTACTCTGACATAGGTTGTTTTATAAACTAAAGATATTGTACGTAAGCTTTCAGCACAATGCACTGTACATAGTAGACATACTAGGGACGAGATCAAGTACAGATTGTGATGAGAAACTTGTCTGCTTTCTCGCCCTAATCCAGGATGGAGAATACTCTTTGCCTTCCAAGTTCGCTCAGTTATTTGTAATCTGATGTGGCATTGAAGAAAACTCCTGCCAGGTTCTCACTGTTCCAAATGGAAAGATATGGGAAGAATAAGCAGTCTAATTCTGTCTAATCATGTAGTCTTCCAACATTTTTTATATTATATTTGGAGCTCAACTTTTGAAATTAAAAGTCACAAACTCACCTCTATAAACATACTCTTTTTTTTTCTTTCTAAATGCCTGTGTAAGGAAATGATGGTCTTAAGTGTCTCAGGCATAAATTGAAAAGGGCCAGGAGGATACCAGATGAAACTTCATAGGGCCATCTTATCTCCTCTAGAAGTCAATTGCTCCCTTGACCGTTTCTTTAACCTAGAAGTCTACCATTCTTCTCCTGTATTAAACACAAGTTCTATTTAATTTTAATGTAGTCTTTACAGATAGCACCTTCTCTCTGGTCAGGATAAAAAGTACACTGCACAGTTTATGAGTGACATACAACAACACACTGGCGTTTGGTAGTTTATTTAAGGACCTACTCGATTTGAACTCTTTTATTTATACAAGAACCATACAGTTCAGCAAATGAAAGTAAAATTTGCTTTTAGTATCACATGGATTTGACCACGTAGGATAAAAATAAAACCAGCGAGGGTTTGTTATAATTGATGGTGCTTCAGATGGTGCATGCCTCCCTTGGCCTGAAATGAGAGCAGGGGATTTTCCCTCAGATATGATCAAATGACTTTCTGAATAAGGATAAAAGTGTCATTTTTCTATGAGCTCCATTGTAAAATTTCAGTAAAAGGCTATCAAGTTTTACTCATGATCATTTTAAACCTATTTAATAGTCCCAATTCTATGTCAATGCCATAGTTTTACTAGGAAATTAAGTAGGGCTCAGAGGAGGATCATTTCCAGGGCTGTATTTCATGGTGCTTTATGAATTATTTTATTCTTTTGGCCTCACTTTATTGGCCTATTTAATAAACTGATTGTATTATACAACAAAGCTCACTGTAGATTCTGTCTTCTCACAGACACCCTGTATTTATATCTACTATGCTCTCTAATTCAAGGTGCCTAAAGCATTTTGTGTCCTGTTGTGTCAAATGATAATGTGAACATTAAAAATATTTGAAAATGATCTTACTATGGTGGAGAAGAGCAGTTGTAAATACACAGCATTATATATATATATATTTTTTTTTTTTGAGAGAGAGGGAGAGAGAGACAGGAAGGGAGAGAGAGGGTGAGAAGTATCAACTTGTATGTAGTTGCTTTCATTTCAGTTGTGCATTGATTGCTTCCAACAAAGGGAGAAGAGAGTGAGAGGCATTGATTGCTTCCAACAAAGGGAGGAGAGAGTGAGAGGCATTGATTGCTTCCAAGAGAGGGAGGAGAGAGTGAGAGGCATTGATTGCTTCCAAGAGAGGGAGGAGAGAGTGAGAAGCAACTAAAGTTACTTTCACATTAGTTGTACACTGAGTTTCTCATATGTACCTTGACAAGGGCTGTGCCAGTGACCTTGGGCTTTTCATGCCAGCTTACCTTTGTGCTCAAGCTGGCACTCCTCTGGATCATTTGGAGGATTTCTCCACTCAACCCAGTGCCCCTATGCTGATAGCCTGCACTCAGAGCCAGAGATCTCGGGGTATCAAACCAAAGATCTCGCATTCTGTGTCCACCCTTTAGCCACTGTACCATCACCAGCCAAGTCAGATGGCTCAGTTGGTGGGAGCATCCCAATGCACAGAGGTTTGTAGTTTGACTCCTGGTGATGGCACATAAAGGAATCGATGGATGTTTCTTCTTTCTCCCCCTCCTTTCTTCTCTAAATCAATATTTTTTTTAAAAAAAAAGTACTATACATCAGTTTAAACCAGTTTTAGACCTAGTCCACAATGACTTATCCATGTTTCCAAATACAGAATGCTATAAAAACTAAAGGACTCCCTTTGAAAATTTAAAAAATTTTTTTTGATAGTTTGATACCAAAACTTGTTTAGCAGCTAAATCTAACACAAATGAAAGTGATGCTATACATAGTCTTTATTTATCCACTAGTGTAAAATTCATATTTTGCATTATATATTAATATTGTTAGAGGATATTGTACTAGCCTTTGCTGTGGATTATAATATGTGTTGTGCATGTTATAATATTTTTTAAATGAGTGTAAGATAATACACATAAAAGATAATACACATGTGTATTAGTTTGCTAGGTTGTCATAACAAAACATCATATACAGAATGGGTGCCTTAAACAACAGAAGTTTATCTTCTCAGTTCTGGAACCCAAAGGCCAAGATCAAAGCCTTGGCAGGTTTTAATTCTTCTGAGACCTCTCTCTTGGTTCTCAGGTGGTGGCCTTCTCACTGTTCTCTCACATGGTATTTCCTCTGCACACATTTGGCCTGGGGTTTGTATAATGTCTGTTTTATAAAGGAAAATTCTGTCATTTAAAATCAGTATGGAAGTCAAATATGGTACAAGGAAAGAATTAGAGAAGAAATTGGAGCCTCCAGAATATTTAGCGATGATTTTAAGATGTCAAGGATCCATCAGATATGAGTGCAAAGTATTATTGTACTAATACTAAGTAGTAAAATTAACATGCCTTTGTTTAAATGTTTTCATTAACTGTTGTTGAGAATGCAGATTGGTGCAGCCACTGTGGAAAGCAATATGGAGTAACCTCATTGCAGCATTATTTACAAAAGCCAAGATTTGGAAGTAGCCCAAGAGTTTATCAGTAGATGAAAGGGTTAAAAAAAAAACAAAACTGTGGCACATTTACACAATGGAATACTACTAAGATGTAAAAGAGATGGAAATCTCATCATTTGCACAGCATGGTGAACCTGGAGAGAATTATGCTCAGTGAAGTAAGACATTCAAAGAAAGACAACTACCATATAAATTCACTTATATGTAGAATCTAATAAACAAAAATTAACAAAATAGAAGCAGACTCTTAGGTACAGAGAACAGACTGACAGCTGTCAGATGGGAGGGGTTGAGGGGCTGGGTAAAAAAATGAAGCTGTGCCTGACCAGGCAGTGGCGCAGTGGATAGAGCGTCGGACTGGGATGCAGAGGACCCAGGTTCGAGACCCCGAGGTCGCCAGTTTGAGCATGGGCTCAAGTGGTTTGAGCAAAAGCTCACCAGCTTGAACCCAAGGTCGCTGGCTCCAGCAAGGGGCTACTCGGTCTGCTGAAGGCCCGCGGTCAAGGCACATGTGAGAAAGCAATCAATGAACAACTAAGGTGTTGCAACGCGCAATGAAAAACTAATGATTGATGCTTCTCATCTCTCTCCATTCCTGTCTGTCTGTCCCTGTCTATCCCTCTCTCTGACTCACTCTCTGTCTCTGTAAAAAAAAAAAAAAAAAAAAAAAGAAGCTGTTAAGCAAAAAAACCCCAAAACAACAACTTTTTGCCAACAGTATGGTGATTACCAAAGGGAAAGGAGGTCAGAGGAGGTAAAAGAGGGTAAAAAGGGAATAAATGATGGTGAAAGGAAACTTGACTTAAGGTGGTAGATACACAATACAATATACAGATGATATATCATAGAACTGCACACCTGAAACCTATATAATTTTATTTACCACTGTGACTCCAATAAATTAAATAAGTAAATAAATTTTAAAAAACCTTGATTATACCATGTAATTGATTACCAAGGAAAGTTTTGAGACAGTTTTCCCAAACCAGAATGCTTAAAAAAGTTTTTAGGCCCCAGATGGTTGGATCAGTGGATAGAGTGTCAGCCCTGCATATAGACATCCTGGGTTTAATTCCCTGTCAGGGCACACAAGAGAAGTGACCATTTGCTTCTCTCCCCTTACCCTCTCCCCCTTCTCTCCTCTTTCCTTCCTGTAGTCAATGGCTGGATCATTTCCAGCCTTGGTGCCAGGCACTGAGTATAGCTTGGTTGGTCTAAGCTTCAGCCTCAGGCACTAAAAACAGCTCAGTTAATTCAAGACATCAACCCCAGATAGGGGTGGCTGGATGGATCCCAGTTGGGGCAGATGCAGGAATCTGTCTCAAAAAAAAAGTTTTCTAAATGTTGTGATGGTCTCAAATATCTTACTACTCTCTAATTTTTGAAGAGTGGTCATGGCAATGAGTGTGCTTGTCACTTTACCATTTACTCTTAATCCATTCCCTCAACTTCCTTGAACTTAATTTGCATTGATGGATATGAAATACTGCAAATTTTCTTTGCAGGATCATTTTACCAACAGGATTCTTGTTGAATTCAGCCAGTAAAAGACAATAAGGAGTTTGGAGGATCTAAGAAAGAAAAATAATTAGTACTTTCTATTTTTACTCAATTTTTCTAGCTTTTATAAGCCAGCCTCCATCATAGTTCCAGTATCAATTGGTTCTAATGATTCTGGTCACACCACCTCCTTCTTTGTTTTTTGTTTGTTTGTTTTCAAAAGCAAAGCTAATAGACATTTCCTACTGTTAGTATATTTCAGTTGCCTCACAATCCCTTGTTTGGCATTCTAGCTTTTTCATCTCCTTGTAATTAACTCATTCTCCTGAACTATTTAGGATGAACTTTTGCTAATTAAACCCTAAAGCAATTTTAGTATTAGATGTGGTTCCAGAACAGAAACTTTCAAAATGAGATTTGGGATTGGATTTCGTCCCTCTTGAAACTTGATGCCTTAAGAGTTTGTTTGTTTTGTTTGTTTGTTTTGTTTTTTATTTTTCTGAAGCTGGAAACGGGGAGAGACAGTCAGACAGACTCCCGCATGCGCCTGACCGGGATCCACCCGGCACGCCCACCAGGGGCGACGCTCTGCCCCTCCAGGGCATTGCTCTGCCGCAACCAGAGCCACTCTAGCGCCTGGGGCAGAGGCCAAGGAGCCATCCCCAGCGCCCGGGCCATCTTTGCTCCAATGGAGCCTCAGCTGCGGGAGGGGAAGAGAGAGACAGAGAGGAAGGAGGGGGGGAGTGGAGAAGCAGATGGGCATTTCTCCTGTGTGCCCTGGCCGGGAATCGAACCCGGGTCCCCCGCACGCCAGGCTGACGCTCTACCACTGAGCCAACTGGCAGGGTCAACAGTTTGTTTTTTGTCTGTTTGTTTTGCTAGAGAAAAATGTGATGCTAGTAATATATGGCATGCAGATGCATCAGAATAATTCATATGATTACCTATTTTCACTTTTAGTGGTTTAACTGCTGCTAACAATTGTAAAAAAACTTGGAAATGACAAAGATAGGCTCAGACTCTTAATATTTCACATACAGAAATCAGAATAGGAGTGTTTATTTATGGCATTAAATAAGTGTCATTTTCCCCCTGTTGTTATAAGATAGGCATTGCTACAAATGTAACCTAAAATCTAATTAGGCTCATTTTAAATTAAAATATAATTCAAATGCACAACATTGCCATGTTTTTAATGTTAGGATTTGGGCAATGACTTAGAAGAAGTGAAAACCCAAGATTGGGATGAAAATTTCTGGTTCTTACTTTGGAAGTACATATATTAAAATTGAAACAATACAGAGAAAATCAGCATGATTCCTGCTCAACGATGACATGCAAAAGCATTCCATATTTTTAAAAAATTTTCTAGAAGCTGAGTAAATCTATCACAAGACCTCCATTGTAGGAAAATCTCAAGGGAGCTATTCTATCTGAAACAAAGAACAAACATATGTATGAGTAAGAGCTCCAACAAACCTACAGCATAAACAGGTATAATTTGTGATAAAAATAAAAAAGAGGAGGGTGTAAAGGTCTGAACTTGTAAAGAAGAATGAAGATAAGATACATTTTTTAAAAAGGAATACTATATATATATATATATATGAAACTTTCTTTTTCATAAACCTAATGTAATCACTCACTAAAAACTTCAGTCTGAAACACATAGCTTAAAGAGGAAAAAGAAAACAGAAGAAGTGAAAATTCAAGTACTGTATGTGGAATACGACTAACTAAAAGCAACAGATAGCATGATCAAGTAGGGCACAGTGGATAGTGCATTGGCCTGGGCTGTTGAGAACTCAGGATTCAAACCCTGAGGTCACCAGCTTGAATGTGTGAGCACCAGCTTGAGTGTGGGGTCACCTATGTGAGCATGGGATCATAGACATGATTCCATGGTTGCTGGCTTGAAGGCCAAACATCGCTGGCTTGAGCGCAAGGGTCACTGGATTGAGCAAGAGATCACTGGTTATTCTGGAGCCTCCGATCAAGGCACGGATAAGAAAGCAATCAATGAATAAGGTGTCAAAACTATGAGTTGATGCTTCTCATCTCTCTTCCAGTCTGTTGTTTCTGTTTATCCCTGTCTGCCCCTCTCTCTCTTTCTAAAAAACAAAACAAAGTAATAGTTAAAAACACACACACACAAAAAGGGGTCACAGAGCTACCAGAAAACAAGAAACAAAATGGCTATAGAAAATCTCAAACATTAATAATTACCCTAAATGTAAATAAACTAAATTTACCAAATATAAAGAGGCATAGAGATTCAGTTGGATAAAAAAACAAAACCCAAACATGGGCTGCTTTCAGAAGATACATCTATTCTGCGAGAACAAAGTTATTCTCAAAGAAAAAGGGTGGAAAATGATTCCCCCCAAAATAAAAAATTCACATAATAGCAGGTTTAGTCATATTTTAAAAATCAAGATAACACAGGTAATAGGAGACAAAGACACTTTATAATGATAAAGTGGACATGACATCAAGAAGATATAAACATCTTAATATTATGCACCCAATCAAAGATCACCAAAATATATAAAACTACTACTAACAGAACCAAATGTAGAAACAGACAAAAACACAATCATAGTAGGGGAACTTAGTGCTTCATTAACAACTTGACATGGATCATACAAACAGAACATCAATAAAAAAAATACTGGCCTTAACTGACATGTTAGACTAAATGTGGATGGGAGTAAAAGGTAAAGGGGGCCAAACATATGGTGGGTGACAGAAGATATTTACTTTTGGTGGTGGGGACACAATGCAATATACAGATCATGTATCATAGAAATATACACTTGAAACCTGTAAAACCCTAATAACCAGCATCACCTCAATAAATTTAATTTAAAATATTCTGAGAAGAAAGGTGATTCTGAATATTTGAACCTTTAAATTCTGCTGAAACTTGCTCATAAAGAAGTACACTTTCTCTAGTATCTGAGGAAATCAGCCTTTCCTTTCTTAAAACTGCAATAAGTTTATCTGAGATATTTCTTTGTAAGAAAATGTCTATCTCAGCTCAATTTTAGCACCCCTTGCTGCTTAAAGATAGCAAAAAAATATTGGAGAAAATTTTGATAAATAGCTCTTATAGTTTTTCTTATATTAGATATCAAAATGTATTTAGTTGTTCAGATATGAGTAATTGATAAATGAAAAATATGAGGCATTAATCACAGGATTGGAGAACACATTGTTAATCTAAGAATGTGGCTTTTTTGTTTGGATGGGAGTTTTTTGGTTTTTATTTTTAAAGGTGAATTTTTTTTGACATTTCATTATTAATTTTAATGGGGTAACATTGATAAATCAGGGTACATATGTTCAGAGAAAACATCTCCAGATTATTTTGACAGTTGATTATGTTGCATACCACTCACCCAAAGTCATATTATCTTCCGTCACCTTCTATCTGGTTTTCTTTGTGCCCCTGCCCTCCCCCACCCCCTCTCTCCCCTTCCTCGCTTTTTATTTCTTCATCAATTTTAAATGATAGCCTTGCTGAATAAACTAGTCTTGGTTGTAGGCTCTTGTTCTGCACTACTTTAAATATTTCTTGCCATTCTTTCTGGCCTCAAGTGTTTCTGTTGAGAAGTCAGGTGTCATCCTTATGGGGGTTCCTTTGTAGGTGATAGCCTTTTTTTCTCTAGCAGCTTTTAATATTTTCTCTTTATCACTTAGCTTTGGTATTTTAATTATGATGTGTCTTGGTGTAGATTTCTTTGGGTTTTTCTTTAATGGAGTTCTCTGTGCTTCCTGAACTTGTGAGAGTTTTTCCTGCATTAATTTAGGGAAGTTTTCAGCTATGATATGATTGAACAAAGTTTCCATCCCTTATTCTTTCTTTTCTTCTTCAGGAACCTGTATAATGTAAATGTTATTTCTCCTCATGTTGTTCCAGAGCTGTCTAAGAGTATTCTCAGACTTTTTGAGTCTCTTTTTTTCTGCTCTGCTTCCATGTCTTCATTCAACTTGTCCTCCAACTCGCTGATTCGATCCTCAGCTCCATCCATCCTGTTTTTAATTCCTTCCATTGTGGCCTTCATTTCTAGTATTGTATTTTTCATCTCCGACTGATTCTTTTTTAATATTTCAATGTCCTTTTTTATACTTGCTATTTCTTTATTTAGGCCAGTGGTTCTCAACCTGTGGGTCACAACCCCAGCGGGGGTTGAATGACCAAAACACAGGGGTTGCCCAAAGCCATCGGAAATACATATTTTATTTAAAAATGTATTGTATAATAAATATGTATTTTCCGATGGCTTTAAGCGACCCCTGTGTTTTGGTCGTTGGACTCCCGCTGGAGTCGCAACCCACAGGTTGAGAACCGCTGATTTAGGTGTTTGTAATGACCATCGATTCTTTTTCTAAGATCCCTAAGCATCCTAACAATCATTATTTTAAACTCTGCATCTGGAAGTTTGGTTATTTCCATATCACTCAGTTCATTTCCTGGAGGTTTCTCTTATGGTTTCATTTGGATTGCACTTCCCTGTCTTCTCATTATGTCTGTGTGTTTGGCTGTATTGTTTGTAGAGCTGGTTGAGACTAGGCTTGGTGTTGTCTGCCTCCAATATTCAGTTGTGTTACTTCTAGGTCTTCTTGGGTTGGCATCAGCTGTTGTTTGTAATCCACTGTTGGATTTGGCTTTTCTAGTAGAGCTGCTTTGAAGTCTTGATTTGTTTATTTTTTTTCTCAGTTTTATTAACATGTAGTAGTCTTGTTTACTGATCTCAGCAGGGGACTTATTTGAAACTGTATCCAGGAATGTGGTAGGCATAACCTGAGACTCTGATGGCCTGATCTGCCAGTTACTCTCTGTGGGGCTGGGGTGTTTTCTCAGCTTCAGTAGGGGGAGGTGTATCTCAGATCTCTATGGAGACCTGAGTTACTGCCCTTCCTCCCCACTTCTTGTTTTCAGCTGTGTCTTGTTGTGCTGATTGGAGCTGGAGAGATGTCTAGAGATGGGTCACCCAGAACTACTTTAGTCTTGTATTGTGTGGAAGGATCAACCCCTCCCCCAGCTATGGCCACCTCCAGCACTGGATAAGTCAGCTTCTCAGGTCATCCCATGCATTCTTCTGCCCCTCACCACCTGTCTCTCTCTCCCCTTTCCTTTTGGAAGATTAGCCAGCCTTTCAACACACCTCATTTCCAGGTCCTTGGGCAAGTGGCTGTGAGTGATATTTTCTGCTCTTTCCTTTGGAATGAGAGCCCTTCTGGGATCTCAGCCTTACCCCCCCTCTGTTCCTGTAAACAGGGGAGACCCACTGCTCATTGGTATTCCCTACCAGGCTTGATGTGGCTTCTTCTTTGCTCCTTGGTTTTTGAGACCTGTTCTTGTAGTCCAGAGTTGATTTTTCATGCTGACTGTTTCTAAATTAATTTAATCCAGTTTCGTGGTGTGAGCTGAGAGTCTGTGCATCTGACTACTCTGCTGCTATCTTCAGGTCTCCAGAATGTGGCTTTTTTAAAAAAGCTAATTGTTTGAGTAAAAACAAAACATGTCTTTTATTTGATATTTTATGAAAAATAATTGAGCATGTTTTTAAGGAAAATTGTATTTTCTTTCTAAAAGTTAAATAATTGTTATAAACATAGTCATATTTGTCATATTAACTTTAATTATAATTTATAACAAGAAGACTAGGAAACAGAAAGGTTAAAAATTTTACAAGAGCACACATATCAATGATCTTGAAGGTCACATTTTCCATAATGTTACATTTTTTTTATGTCCTGGGAGGTCTGTTTCTGTATATCCATATTATAATAAAAAATTGCATTTGATTCATCAGTCAGTTCTATTGCAATAGAATCAAATTACTCTTCTATAAGATCCCCAGTTAGGAGTTATGTAGGTGTTTTTCAGGTATACTTTCTTACATAAAGTTGGCTTTTATTGTCATTACTTCTGTTTTCTGTTTTTTCCAGTTCTACTCTATTGTGGCACAAAGGAGGAGGAAAATGCCACCCTCTTGAAATTGGGCATGACTGTGTCATTTGTCTGGATGATGAAAAGTCAGCCAATGCTCCCAGTAGTGTCATCCTAGAAAAAAAAAACTTTAAGGGTCACTGAATAATTTGTCATCTCTTATTCCATCACAGTAAACAGAGATGCTGTAGATGGTCTTTAAATGTGGACAAAATAAAGCAATGCCATCTGCTAAATATACAGTCTGATATATATAATTTCACCAATCTCTTTCCCTACTCTGATCCCATCCTCTCATCCAATTTCCTTCTGTCTGCTTTCCCTCTGGTCCCTTTAATCCTGCCTCTGCCTCTATTCTGCTCTTCAGTTCACATTGTTCATTAGATTCCTCAAATGAGTGAGGTCATATGATTTTTTTTTCTTTCTCTGCCTGGCTTATTTCACTTAGCATAATATTCTCCACTTCCATCCATGTTGTCACAAAAGGTAAGATTTACATCTTTTTCATGGCCATTGTGTATATGTACCACACATTTTTAATCCACTTGTCCACTGATGGACACTTGGGCTGTTTCCCGATCTTGGCTATTATAAACAATGCTGCAATAAACATGGGAGTCATTTATTTTTTGAATCAGTGATTTGGTATTCTTAGGATATACTCCTAAAAGTGGGATATCTGGGTCAAAAGGCAGTTCCATTCTAATTTTTTGAGGAATCTCCATACTGTTTTCCACTGTGGCTGCACCAGTCTGCATTCCCACCAGTAATGCAGGAGAGTTCCCTTTTCTCCACATCCTTGCCAGCACTTATTGTGTGTTGTTTTGTTAATGAGCACCATTTCATAGGTGTGAGGTGGAATCAACTTGTGGTTTTATTTTGCATTTCTCTAATGATTAGTAATGTTGAACATTTTTTCATATGCCTATTGGCCATCTGTAGGTCCTCTTTGGAGAAGTGTCTATTCATTTCTTTGCCCATATTTTATTGGATTGTTTATCTTTCTGATGTTGAGTTTTACAAGTTCTTTATAAATTTTGGTTATTTACCCCTTATCAGATGTATTGTAAAATATGTTCTCTCATTGTGTGGTTTATCTTTTTATTTTGTTCATATTGTCTTTAGCTGTGCAAAAGCTTTTCAGTTTGATATAGTCCCATTTGTTTATCCTGTCCTGTATTTCACTGGCCTCTGGAGATAAATCAGCAAATATATTGCTGCGAGAGATGTCAGAGAGCTTATAGCCTATGTTTTTTTCTAAGATGCTTATGGTTTCATGGCTTACATTTAAGTCTTTTATTCATTTTGAGTTTATTTTTGTGACTGCTGTAAGTTGGTGGTCTAGTTTCATTTTTTTGCAGTTGTCAATTTTCCCAACACCATTTGTTAAAGAGACTTTCTTTACTCCATTGTATGCTCTTACCTCATTTGTCAAATATCAATTGTCCATAAAGGTGTGGGTTTATTTCTGGGTTCTCTGTTCTGTTCCATTGATCGATAGGTCTGTTCTTATGCAGTACCAAGCTGTTTTGCATACAATGGCCTTGTAGTATAACTTGATATCAGGAAGTGTGATACCACCCACTTTTTTCTTTTTTTTCAAGATTGCTGAGACTATTTATGTTCTTTTTTGGTTCCATATAAATTTTTGGAATATTTGTTGTATATTTTTGAAGTATGGCATTGGAATTTTAATAAGAATTGCATTGAATTTATAAATTTCTTTGGGAAATATAAACATTTTAATGATGTTTATTCTTTATATCCATGAACACAGTATATGCTTTTACTTGTTTGTATCTTTCTTGATTTCTTTTATCAATGTTTTATAATTTTCTGAGTACAAGTTTTTAACCTCCTTGCTTAATACACTCCTAGGTATTTTATTTTTCTTTGTTGCAATAGTGAAGGGGATTGTTTTATTAATTTTTCTACCTGACATTTTATTGTTGGTATATAAAAATGCCTCTGATTTCTGGATATTAATTATACATCCTGCCACCTTGCTGAATTCATTTTTCAGGTCCAGTAGTTTTTTGACTGAGACTTAAGGGTTTTCTATGTACAGTATCATATCATCAACAAATAATGATAGTTTTACTTCTTTTTTTCCAATTTGAATGCCTTTTATTTCTTCTTCTTGTCTCATTGCTGTGGCTAGCACTTCCAGAACTATGTTGAATAAGAGTGGTGAAAGGGGACACCCCTGCGTTGTTCCTTATCTTAATGGAATTGTTTTTATTTTTGCCTACTAATTATGATGTTGGCCGTGGGTTTGTCTTAGATGGCCTTTATCATGTTGAGGTATGTTCCCTGTATTTCCACTTTGCTGAGAGTTTTGATTATAAATGGGTGCTGGATTTTATCAGATGCTTTTTCACATCTATTAATATTATCATGTGATTTTTTTCTCCTTCCTTTTGTTTATATATGGTGAATTACATTGATTGATTTGTGAATATTGTACCAGCCTTGCCTCCCCAGAATAAATTCCACTTGATCATGATGTATGATTTTTTTCATGTATTGATGGATCTGGTTTACTAATATTCTATTGAGAATTTTAGCATCTAAATTCATTAGGAATATTGGCTTATAATTTTCTTTTTTTTTTTAATTGTCTTTTCCTGATTTTGGAAAGAGGATTATGCTGAATACATAAAAGGAGCTTGGAAATCTTTCCCCTTCTTGAAGATTTTGAAATAGATTGAGAAGGATAAAAGTTCATTCTTCTTTGAATATTTGGTAGAATTTGCCTGTGAAGCCATCTAGCCAAGGCTTTTTTTTGTTGGGAGTTTTTTGATGACTGTTTCAATCATATATTGTAATTGGTCCATTTAAGTTTTCTGAGTCTTCCTGGTTGATTTTTGAAAGATTATATGTTTTAAGAAATTTGTCCATTTTATCTAGGTTTGTCTAATTTTTTGGCATACAGTTTTTCATAGTATTTTCTAACAATCTTTTATATTTCTATGGTGTCAGTTGTTACTTCTCCACTCTCATTTCTAATTTTATTTATTTAAGCTCTCTCTCTTCTTTTTCTTGTTGAGTCTGGTTAAAGGTCCATCAATCCTGTTTACTTTTTTAAAGAACCAGCTCTTGGTTTTATTGATCCTTTGTATAGTTTATTTAGCCTCTATGTCATTCATTTCCACTCTGATTTTTATTATTTCCTTCTCTCTACTTCCTCTTGGATTTACTTGCTATTCTTTTTCTAGTTAAATCAGATGCAGAGTTAAGTGGTTTATTTGAGCTTTTTCTTGCTTCTTAATGCATGCCTGTAATGCTATAAATCTCCCTCTCAGGACTGCTTTTGCTGTGTCCCATAAATTTTGAGTTGTTGTATGCTCATTTACATTTGTTTCAAGGAACTTTTTTTATTTCTTCCTTGATCTGATTGTAACCATTTAGTATTTAATAACATGCTATTTAGTTTCCAAGTGTTTGAAAGTTCCTCAGTTTTTTCATTGTATTTGATTTCTACTTTCATGTCATTGTGATCTGAGAAGGTGCTTGATATGATTTCTATCTTCTTAAATTTATTGAGATTTGTTTTGTGTCCTAACATGTTGTCTATCCTAGAGAATGGACCATGAGCACTTGAAAAGAATGTATATTCTACTGCTTTCAGGTGAAAGTTTCTGAAGATGTCTATTAAATCCAGTTGATCTACTGTGTCCTTTAAGGTTGCTGTTTCTTTGTTAATTTTATTTCTTAAGGATCTATTTATTGATGTTAATGGGGTATTGAAATTTTCTACTGTTATAATATGGCTGTTGATCTCACCCTTTATGTCAATAAAATCTGCTTTATATATTAAGGTGCTGCTATATTAGGTACATAGATATTTATGTTGGTTATATTTTCTTGTTGGATTGCTCCCTTTATCATTATGTAGTGACCTTCTTTATCCCTTACTATAGCCTTTGTTTTAAAGTCTGTTTTGTCAGATATAAGTATTTCTATCCCAGCTTTTTTTTATTTCCATTTGCATGAAATATTTTTTTCCATCCCTTTACTTTTAGTCTATGTGTATCTTTTTTTTTGAGGTGGGTCTCTTGTTGACAGCATATTTATGGTTTCTACTTTCTTATTCATTCAGCTACCCTATGTCTTTTAATTGGAGCATTTAATCCTTTTACATTTAAGGTTATTATTGATATGTAGTTGTTAATTGCCATTTTATTCTTTAAATCTACATTTCTCTTTTACCAGATTTTTTCCCTTTGTTTTGTTTACAACAGGCCCCTTAACATTTCTTGCAGTATTGGTTTAGTTGTAATAAATTCCTTGAGGTTTTTTGTTTTGTTTTCTTTTTTTGTCTGGGTAGCTTTTTATTTCTCCTTCTATTTTAAATGATAGCCTTGCTGGATAAAGAAGTCTTTGTTGTAGGCTCTTGTTTTGTATTACTTTGAATATTTCTTGCCAATTCCTTCTGGCCTCAAGTGTTTCTGTTGAAAAGTCAGATATCATTCTTATGAGGGCTCCTTTGTAGGTAATTGACTGCATTTCTCTTGCAGCTTTTTAATATTCTTTCTTTATCTCTTAGCTTTGGTATTTTAATTATGATATGTCTTGCTGTAGGTCTCTGGTTTCCTCTTTAATGGTGTTCTCTGTGCTTCTTTACCTTGTGTGTCTTTTTCCTGCATCAATTTAGGGAAGTTTTCAGCTATAATTTCTTCAATCAAGTTCTCTATTCCTTGTTTTTCTCTTCTCCTTCAGGAACCCCTAATGTGGGGATATTGTTTCTCTTCATGTCGTCACAGAGCTTTCTTAGAGTTTTCTGAGATTTTTTTTTATCCTATTTTCTTTTTGCTGTCCTACTTCTGTACTTTCTCTTATCTTGTCCTCTAAATCACTGATTCGATCCTCTGTTTCATCCAGCCTGCTTTTAATTTCTAGTGTAGTCTTCATTTCTGATATTTGTCATTTCCATCTGATTCTTTTTTATGATTTCATTGTCCTTTTTGATGCCTGCTATCTCTTTGTTTAAGTGCTCATTATGTCCATCTATAGTTGCTCTAAGAGCCTTGAGCATCCTAATAATTATTATTCTAAACTCTGCATCTCGTATCTTGGCTATTTCCATCTCATTCAGTTCTTTTTCTGGATCTTTCGTTGATTCATTTGGATTGCATTTCTCTGTGTTCCCATTTTGTCTCTGTATATCCTGCTCCTTTGGATATGCTGTTTGTGTATCTAGTTGAGTATATGGTTGGTATTGTCTGCCTCCAGCTTTCAGTTGTGTTGTTTCTAGATCTTATTGGATTGGCCTCAGCTGTTGTTGTAATCAGTGTGGGCTACTTGTCTGCTGCTACTGCTTTTTTTGCTATTTGTGCCAGCATTTTCTATGCCTTAGCTGGATCAAGTGTGAGGAGACCTTCCTTAAGATACCACCCTAACTAGAGTTGCTAGGTCCTGAGCTGATGCTCTCTATATCTGGCTGCTGAATGTACCAGCCCTGGACCTCCCTGGAAGAAACCTGGCACAGACCAGTGGGTGTCACTGCTTATGACTGGCCCTTAGCAACCTTCTTGGAGCTA
Source organism: Saccopteryx bilineata (assembly GCF_036850765.1). Classification (NCBI taxonomy): domain Eukaryota; kingdom Metazoa; phylum Chordata; class Mammalia; order Chiroptera; family Emballonuridae; genus Saccopteryx; species Saccopteryx bilineata. The sequence continues at coordinate 104,859,296 of NC_089491.1, read as the reverse complement.
CAGGCAATCCAGATTTTGTGGCTGCCACTGCTGGGCCCTGATGCCATTGTAAATATCAGCTGCACTCCTAGGTTGGCTTTTATCTTCTCTTGGCCAGTGTGTGGTCTGTCTATTTCTGATGTGTGGTCTTTCTGCAGCCTGCTGCTGCCTCTGCTGCCACCTCCATCTCCTTAGACACTCGGGCACTGGCACTGCTGGGCATGCGGGCACACAGGCCATAGCTTGGGCTGCCAGGTTGTCACACACGGGCAGTCATGTCAGGCTCCGCCCCTATGGGCGTGGGTGATGCCTTGCCCAGTCAATGCCAGGCTCTGCCTCCCTGGGCATGCTGGATGTCTACCAGGCCCCTCCCTCTGTGGGCACGTGGAATCCCTTTCTGAGCTCTGCCTTTCACTGCCACTGCTCATACTGCCTCACCAGGCTCCACCCCCCACTGCCCTGCTGTCTGAGCCATGGCCACCACTACAACCATATCCTCCCGTCCTTTAGAGGGTACTCAGCAGTTTGGGGGGCTGTAGCCCAGACCTCAGCACTCAAAACCTGTGTCCCTGATGTGCCCCTTGTTTCTAAGTGTCTCTTTGCATTGACTGGAGCAGGAGTGCCTCTGGTGGGCAGGGTATTTGCTTCCCTTTGCTGGCATTGGTTCTTCCAGAAAAAATGGCCACTTTATGTTTAGGATGTGACACAGTACAGGGTTCAAGGTGGCTGTCCCCCACAGTCTTTCCCTGTGACCCCGAGATTACACTCTAATCTCTCAATTCCCATCCTCTCAGCACTCCCCACTCCTGGAGCCCCAGGTAAGTGGTTGTGAATGAGGTTTTCTGTGTGTTCCTTTAAGATGGAGCCTGGGTATGAGAGTTCTGTCTCCCTCTTGCAAACAGTAACCCAGCTTTTCTTTCAGCTAAATACTTTCAGCTAAATCTGCACCAAATAAGAGGAAAACTCCCCCAGTTTCATACCTATTCAGTGCAGTTCAATGTGGGCTCACACACAGATTTTTTAGAGCTCCTTAGGTAGCTATCTCGTATAGCCTCTACAGACTCGTCACTGACTGATGGCCTACCAGAACGGGCTTTCTCCACCAAACTGCCGGTTTCCTTCAACTGCTTATCCCACCGAGTAATGTTATTCCTATGTGGTGGTGCTTTGTTATAAATGCACCGATATTCACGTTGCACTTTGGTCACAGATTAAAATTTATCGAGCCACAGAACACACTGAACTTCCATCTGTACCATCCACATCTTGACTGGCATGGCCGTGGGCTGCTCTGCTGTATACACGGTGTTACATCATCATCTGCGCGTGCGCACATGCTGCCACATCATCCTACAGAAACTGGGAGGGTTTTCCTTTTATTTGGTGCAGATTTAACATTTCTATAATTTTTTGTTGCTTTCCTGTGACTAGTTAAAAATGCACGATGACTTTACAGACACACTGTGTGTGTGTGTGTGTGTGTGTATACTGCAGAAGTCCTTCCTAAATTTTATCTCATGTTGGTTGCTTAGTAAGATTTGGAATAAGGTGAGAAAAATATTTGATTTGACTTTATGTCTGTGTGGTTGTATACGTGCATTTAAAAAGCGTTAAAGGACAGTAAAATATATAATAAAACAGTACTTTTATAGTTTCTGACTTAATAAATTTTCTGAATCATAAAGCACTATAAGAATATAGAGTATTATTTTAATTAGAATAATGTATTTAGAAAAAACATATTTAAGCACTGTATTTTTTTAAATTGAGATCTTTGTTTCAATATAGAAAAAAGAAACTGAATAGTTTGGCCTTTTTGCCCATTAATGTGCATAAGAAGACTAAAAAGACTGGGCAGCATCAGGAAGGGTAGAAAACTAGCACAAAATGTGAGCTTATCCTACTGTGAAATTATTGTGTAGCCCCACCAGCAATATTCTGTAGTGTGATTGCTAGTAAAATTCAAGATATAATGTAGTTTGAAAAAGCTTAAAAAGATGTAATTTCAACAGCCAAAGTGATGGAATGCCTACATGAAATACCAGAAAATTAGGATTCTTCAATCTGAGAAAATGAATATGAAGAAAATAATGATTAAAATGAATAAACTTATCTTAGAGACTAATTTTAGCTTTAGGAAATCTTGAAGAAAATGAATAAATAATAATGGTAGCTAGCTTTATTGAATACTAACAATTCATCAAATTCTGTTCTGAGGGCTTTATACATGCCTATTTCTTTAATCTTAAAATAAATGTACACAATAGATACTATTATTTTTCCCACTTTGTAAATGAGGAAACTGAAAGTGACTCCAGTTAACTCATATAATATCATTTAAAAAGAAAACTGGCATCTGAGTTCTTATGGTACAGATATATCGGAATTATTTTCAAATATATAAGATTTTACTAGATTGTTTATTAAATATGTGGAATCCTGGCTCAGGAATTAAGTGTATCTAGAGTAAAGCCCAGAAATATGCACTTTAAAAAACATCACAAATACTAAAGTAAGTGTATCTATGACCCATGTTTGGAGAAATACCAGGTTGGTAAATAAATACTTTCAGTAGATGCATGACCTTGGTTAAATTTTAAACCTTTTAAAACCTCACTTTCCTGATCCACAAAAGATATATAATAGGAATATTAATGGCATTAACTTTAAAATGAATTAAGTGAATTACCTATTAAAAGTATTGATAATGAAGTAATTAATACATATTAGTATTTATTTTAAATCAAAGTTAGCTATGTAGAACCATCACAGGTATTCTGTGTAATATTGCTGCTGATTCTTACATATTAGACATTTTATCTTTTCCATATAAATATTTTAAATGTATTACATGCCCTAAGTCTTTATTTGAGCACATTTTTGTTTTATTTATTTATTTATTTATTTATTTATTTATTTATTTATTTTTGGCTTTCTTTTGTGTGTTTAATTTACCTTTTTCTGTCCTTTGTAAAACTTCCCTTGGTTTTTCTAATCCACAATAATAGCTAGCTAGAAACTGCTGATGGAATCCCTGCTACTTGCTAGGCATCATATCAGTCAATCTCCACGCTTTAAATCTCCATAAGGTATTACTATCTAATATATTTTTTTAATTTTTCATTGATTTGAGAGAGAGAGAGAGAAGAAGAAAGAGGGAGAGAGAGAAGAATCAATTCATTGTTCGCTTACTTGTTCCATTTAATTGTGTACTCATTGATTGCTTCTCATATGTGCCCTGATGTGGGGCAGAGGGGAGTGAAACCCAAGACCTCTTGTACTCCAGGTCAACACTTTATCCACTAAGCCATCCAGCCAGGTTCTTACTATCTAATCTTTATAGTAAATTCAAATAATGTACTTAAAAGAGGGGTAGGAAATCAGGAACCAAAAACATAATGAAGATGCATCTATGAAATTCAAGGTCAATTTGCTACACTATCTCTTTTGACTTTCCCTTTCTACAACTCATTGGGGTTTTCATTTTTCTCATAATATTGCTCAGCAACTTTTATATATTTATCACTTTTAAAAATTATTACATTTTATGAATAACTACAAAGAAATATATAATTCACATTCTTTCTTGTTAATCCTCAGAATTTATATATATATATATTATATAATACACACACACACACACACACACTTACAGTGGTACCTTGAGATACAGACCAACATATGAATTTTTTTAAGATATGAGCTGTGACTCAGTCCATATTTTTGTTCGAGATCCGAACGAAATTCCAAGATACGAGTTGTGATTTGGGAAGCTGCCGCTAGTTGGCGCGTTAGCACACAGGTCTGATATAGGAGTTGATTGACTTACGAGCTCGGTTAAAAAATGAATTAAATTCATATCTCAAGGTACCACTATGTACACACACACACACACACACACACACACACACACACACACATTTATGTTAGGTGCATTAATTTCTCAAATCCCCAAAGTCAAAAGGTTAGTAGTTAGAGGATATATGATTTGAACCCAGTTATATCTAGTGTCAAAGTCTACTATTTTCTTCATACTTATTCAATCATTCATTTATTAATTTGAGTGCTTACTAGAAATCAGGCACTCCATATAGCTTGGAATACACTCATCTGTGGAGACAATGACTTCTCGGAGACCATATGGCATGGACCAAGGGACCTAGGGGAGACTGCCTCACAATCTCCTATATTTCTGCCCTGAATTGGGCATAATGCCAATTAAAAGAGGGGAAGGGAGTGGAATCCCCTGGCCTGAAACCTATTTGACCTCACTGCAGATGTTCTGAGGCTATTCTTCCATCATCTGTGTTCCATTTACTGGAATGTGTCCTTTGCCAGGCTTTGGGAGATCGTTTTACCATTTGGTTCCCGTTCCTCACATGGGGCACCATTTGTCTCAAAGACAATGAATTCTTGGAGACTACCTGGCATGCACTGGGAGACCTAGGGGAGACCACCTCACAATCCCCTATACAGGTTTCATGAGATGGCCCTGACCCCCAGTCCTCACAGGCATTTATTGATACAGGCAAATAGAAGCAGGGACAAGAAATAAGGAAGTCAAGAAGCAGAGAAGAGAATGAAGAAGTTAGGAAAGTGAACTTCTTTAGAGCAGATTAAAGGGCAAGCAAGGTAGCTCAAATGTCCCCATCTATTGATTAACCAGAATATATTCTAATCCTACTGTGCTGTATTCAGCACAGTACTGAATTCAGTACTTTTGTTAGTAAAGTCTCTGTGGCCTTTGCCTTGGGGTACTGAACTAGGTCCCTGTTTTATGTTCCTATTCAGGGCTTCCACTTACACTCATGTCACTTACAGAGCAGAAAACTCCCTGCCCTTATAAGCTAACATTATTTTGAAATGTGGTCTCTCATTTCTTTCACTTCACTGTGAGCACTGTAAGGGCAGCAGCCAGGTGATAGACCAATAAGCAAGTTGCAAGGTCTCCCGCAGTTACTGATTGACTGAGTAAGCTTATAGTTGATTAATTCAAAGGATAGTAACACACAATAGGGGCGAGTTACTAATTAGTTTTACTGTATCCTAGGGCTTCAAAATAAAATAATCTCTTCTTCCTGACTCCAGTGCAAGGCAGAATGCATACTACAGCGCTTCCATCATAGTTTTTATACTATGAAGGAAAGAACTTAACCCACTCCACTACAATTGGTTGTTTATTTGTCTTCATTATTTTGTGTTGAGTTTTAAGGTCTTTAAAGGCTAGGTTCAATTTTTAAAAATATTTTATATCCATAGCAATATATATATATATATATATATATGAAATAACAAGAAGTAAATAAATTTCTATTGAAATAAAAAAGAAAAAAATCTTACCTAGCGAATTTATAAATACATGGCATTCAGAAAAGGAAGAAATATATAAAACTTAACAATTTATATAACTAGAATAACAATACTTTCCAAGATGTGAGTAGTTATGGGGCTTAAGCTTAAATTTTAACTTTGCCAATTACTCTCTATTTTATCTAAAACAAATCTGACTTCCCTAAGCCTGAATTGCATTATCTATAAGCCTCATATGAATTTAGATAGTTACAGGTCATTTTAAAATTAAAATGAGTCAATATGTGTAATTACAGATATGCCACTCTATGTGAAAATAAGATATGATAATATCTTCTCTTGTATTATCAATCTACTCTCATAAAATTAATATAAAGACAATAATTTAGGAAGCAAGCTTTCAAACTCAAAGACTGAAATTAAATTCCTACTCTGCCAATTGTATAGAAGTATGAACTTTGACATATTTTTTAAATATCTTAAAGTCTTAGATTCCTCAATTGAAAAAAGTTATTATTTGTCCCTCGCCACTATATCATGATGCTATGAGAGTCGAATGAGGAAATATACATAAGGTTATTAGCATAGTGCTTTAAATTTAGGAAGCCAGAAAAAGTTAAATATTTTATTCACTCTTACAAAAATGTACAATTAAATGTTATCATGTTCAGACACCATGCTAAAGGAACATGAAAGAGACTAAGAAATTTCCCTTGCATTTCCTCTATTTCCTCCAGTTTTATTTTTTGTGTGGATGTCAATGACTATTAGCCCTTAAATCTCAAATATCTGGTACATGATTGTTATATAGCTTTTGCTCCAGAGGATTAGCCTTTTCCAATCAATTTAAATATTATCAGACTCTTAAAATATACAGTCATTAACCAAACTTAAGTATTAATTGAATGCTTTTTTCTTGCATCATGAAAATTATCTAAAAAATTGAATATTGCTTTGCTATTTACTCACATTTAGTAATTTGAGCAAAAGTGAGATCAAGGCATTGGATACAAAGCTTTTCTCACTTCTAAATATGCCAGGCTGTGAAAAATCTGCAATTGGTTTCCCTTATACATCTTGAATGTATTTTATGTATTCTTTAAATGTTTTCTTATGATCTATTTTCTCACCAACCTCCACATGCCTGATGGAAGATGTAAAAAAGCTATTCCATATGCTTTGTATAAAATATGTTAAATGGAGAAAACTGGGCACAAAGCTGTCTACTTAGAAAGAATGAGCAGAACAATTGCATGACTTTTTCCATCCAAAGAGACGATTTACATTTAATTGGTCCCTCCCAATTTTAAATTTCCACATTAAAGATTTAAATGATAAAAATTTAGTAAACAATAAAATAATTGGTCTTTTATTATTGGCTTATAAAGATAAGCATGTGTTAGTTGTGGTACACTTTCTAAGGTAACTTAAAACACAGCCATGACAGATTAAGAATAATGCAAAAAACAGGAGTAGGATTGTATCTAATTTATTAGTTTATCATTTCTACACTAAATAGCTACCATAAGAAATTTAAAGCAGCTTAAAATAAAAAATAAAACATTCAATAAGTCTTAATAAACATATATTAAGCAAACTATACACCAAATGCTTTTGTTAATGGAGTTCAGATTATTTATTTAGAATTTTAATATAGGTCCTAATATTTCTGTGAAGTAAAATTTTATTAGATTAAAATTTAAATAATACTATATTTTCCATGATGGAATTTTACTGTTATTCAGGAAAGTGTGAGGAAATGCTGTAGGTTTCACGATGTGCTTCATGAATTGTATCTTATATGATATTGCTCATAACTCAGAAGAAAGTATTATTATTACCCTTTACAGATGAGAAAATTGAGGTGGAAAGCAATTAAATAAGCCATGAAATTTTATACAAAGTGAGCCATCAAAGTTAGAACTTAAATTCTTTTGTTTTTTTGTTTTTTGTTTTTTGTATTTTTCTGAAGCTGGAAACGGGGAGGCAGTCAGACAGACTCCCGCATACGCCCGACCGGGATCCACCCAGCACGCCCACCAGGGGGCGATGCTCTGCCCATCTGGGGTGTTGCTCTGCCACAACCAGAGCCATTCTAGCACCTGAAGCAGAGGCCACAGAGCCATTCTCAGCACCCAGGCAAACTTTGCTCCAATGGAGCCTTGGCTGCGGGAGGGGAAGAGAGAGACAGAGAGGAAGGAGAGGGGGAGGGATGGAGAAGCAGATGGGTGCTTCTCCTGTGTGCCCTGGCCAGGAATTGAACCAGGGACTTCTGCACGCCAGGCTGACGCTGTACCACTGAGCCAACCGGCCAGGGCCTAGAATTTAAATTCTGATGTTTAATACAAATGAAAAGCTTTTCCCTGCTACTTAATGATGTTCCTTTATGATAGTTCCTGGAACACATTGTTTACAAGTCACCAGTTCTCCAATGAATGTCACACATACAGAGAAAAGAACATCTAGTATACATAAAGAAAACATAGTAATTAAGGTCGTTAGTGGAATATCTATTATATTTTAAAATATAACCAAAAGGTCTTCATCTAGGTAAACTTATTACAGGATATTCACCCTAGAAATTTTTAGGAGAATAAATAAATTATGTATTATTTATGGTCAACAGTAACCCTTACACTAGAGAAATGAAACATTAGTACTCTCCTGTTTCCTGACTAAAGTTATGTTAATGATATAATAGTTTATGACCAAAATTCTGTCTCCTAGATACATTTTATATTTTGTAAAAAATTAATTAAATAATATAAATAGTACAATACTAACATAACAATGTCCACATTAAATCACCATTGGTAATGTCTACAATAATGATAATTTGGACTAAGATAGCCACAACAAAAGACTGACTAAATGAAACAAATATAAAAGACACATTTGATGAGACATAAGATAAATGGATTAGACACAGAAAATGAGGAAGTTAATGATGACTCCTCACTTTCCCACTGGTGAAACCCCAGGAATATCAGGGACACTCATAAGATAATTGAAAGATAATGAAGTGTATAGTGACTTTAAATAAATGCGTGGCAATGCCAAATAAGGGGTCACTATATCCATTAATGATGAGAGGAAAGATTAATGCAGGGGTCGGGATACTTTTTGGCTGAGAGAGCCATAAATGCCACATATTTTAAAATGTAATTCCATGAGAGCCATACAACGACCCATGTACCTTACACATTATCCAATAAAAATTTAGTGTTGTCCCGGAGGACAGCTGTGATTGGCTCCAGCCACCCGCAACCATGAACATGAGTGGTAGGAAATGAATGGATTGTAATAGATGAGAATGTTTTATATTTTTAACATTATTATTATTTTTTTATTAAAGATCTGTCTGTGAGCCAGATGCAGCCATCAAAAGAGCCACATCTGGATCGTGAGCCATAGGTTCCTGACTCCTGGATTAGGGCTAGAAATATAAGACATACTTCCATAGCAGGGGGAGTTCATGAGGAATATATACATATGGCTAAGACATATAATGTAAAATGAGGAGAAAGGAGACATAGGTCAAAACCTTTAGGGAACTCCAATGTTTAATGACTAGGTGGCAAAGAATAAGCCTACAAAGTAGCTGGCCTAGGAGATCCCAGAGATGTAGGAGGAAAATACCAATTTTGGCAACAAGGAATACAAAATGAGAGAGAGCATTCATTAAGTCAAATGGTGATAAAAATAAAATCAGTTGAAGCCTGAAATGTTCGTTTTATTTATTATAATGAAGCTTCCATATTTGTTTCAAACTTATTAATAAATTTTTGTCATTATTTTAATGCAAAAGTATTTGCTTGAATAGTTAATTGACAAATTTCATCAACTCCTCAACTTCTAAGTGTTATTAAATTTAATTCAATAAAAATTGTAATGTAAAATTAAGGATGCAGGTCTTTAACTCTTAATTTTAAAACAATGATGTAGAACCAGTTTTATCTTTGAAAAGCATTTGCAAATTTATATACACAGTTTTAATATGTTATGTCTTGAAAACTAAGAATAGATGTTAAGTAGACTAAGTAAAATAATTTAAATAAATTAATTAATATAATTTGCAAAAGATGAAAATTACCTTGATGAATCAATTTTTCCTTTGAAAATTTTCATCTAAGTTACTTTCATCTCATCTTCTTGGACTTAAGTACAATTTAAATGTAAAGTCTTCTGTGAGAGTATATCAAACATGTAATGAGGGAAAAAATCAAATTACTTTTCAGTTTTATATATATGTAACTGAAATCTATGGAAGTCAACTTTTAACAGAATAGAAACTTATAAATTGTCCAACTGAGGATTGTGTTAATATGGAAAAAAAATATTTACAGAAAACTTATTTTCTTCTTTTCTAAGTGAGAGAAAGGAAGATAGAGAGACAGACTCCCACATATTGCCTAATTGGGATCCACCTAGCAACCCCCATCTGGGGCCAAAACTCAGCCTGTCTGGGGCCATTCTCATAACCGAGCTATTTTCAGTGCCTGAGGTGGAGGATCCATGGAGCCATCCTCAGCTCCAGGGGCCAATATGCTCAAATCAATCAAGCCATAAGTGCAGGAGAAGAAGAGAGAGAGAAAGATGGGAGCGGGGAAGGGATAGAGAAGCAGATGGTTGGTTGCCTCTCCTGTGTGCCCTGACAGGAAATTGAACCTGAAACATCTACACACAACACTGACACTTTACAACTGAGCCAACTGACCGGGGCCTACAGAAAACTTTTATGTAGATTTCTAATGTATGAATACCTGTGTATGTATACACAGATATACATTTTAGTGTTCCCACATGTGGATTAGGTGATTATGTAAAATATATACCATACTTTTGTAAATAAAAATTAAAACTAAAGTCTGTTTTTTTGTGTTGGGGTTTCAAAGTTTGTATAAATAACATCTCTTTATTTTCTTCTTGAATTGGAATTAATTGTGACATAAAGGCATAAGAGACAAAGGTTTCAGATAAAAACAACAGTTTTATGTTGATCAACAGTTTAACAATTGTTTGAAATCTACAGCAGAGAAGCTTGCTAATACTTCAAACGAGAATTAAACATACTTAAGCAGACTTAAAAATTCAAAGCCTCCAAATGCAAGCTTCAGATTGAAAGCACAATAATTTGTGCTTTTTGAGGCTGACACCAAAATGGAGAGGAAAATATGATTGAGTATACATAATTCCTTCTACAAAATTTAGCAAATAAGTCAGTCCTTTGTCTATAGAGATGAGAATGTGAGTAGTGCAGGGGAAATACCAAGTATTCCCTGAGGCCAAGAAATCGTCTTACTTGGAAATTGAAACAGATGACAAAAGTTATTTCCACACTTACTACTATGCATTGGTAAAAGGTACTTAAATAAATTAAAAACAATATAAATATGTAGACCTGTCAGGTATTCAGGTATACCATTCCACATTCCATCCCATTAACCCCTTGTTATATTTTTTAAAATGCTGAAATTGTTTTATTCTAGAAATAAAAAAGAATTTAGACTAGTAACAAGACTAATATGTAAGAACTTTTATTAATTACATATATATATATGTGCCTTGTCATTTTCATATATTTTTTGCTAAGTTCAATGTTAATGTTGATCTTATATGGCCCATAAATTACATCCCAATCAAGAGTGTTAATTATCTGGTCATTTATCTAATATGAAGGCATTTTCATTGGACAAACCAATAATACCCATCTTAGCTGGTTTGTACTTTTCACTACACCATTTGCTATAAAGAGAAGCCAGTGAGAGTTCTTGCCTCTTCTTTATACCTTTGACCTTTCTTTTTATTTGCTTGTGAGATTCAAAACATCTTAAAACATATACCGGGAGTACTGTGTTGATGATGCTCCATGGAGAATCTATGGGCAAGTTTCAGTCCAATCTGAAATCATAGCATTTTTGAACAAAAAAAAAATCAACATTTCTAATTAATTATGAAAAATGGAATCTAAATATCAAAAATTACAAAGAGACAGAGAGAGAACAGAGACACACCAAAAATAGAACTGCTAGCAGAAAACTCAAGGTAGCCACAACAATCTAATAGCCTAGTCTGACGGGATTTTGACTTTCCTGTCAACCTGCTCTTAGAGATAACTCCTAATACTTTACATGGTCACTGAGTGTCCATTTTGCAATCTCACTCATCATCCATTAGCACTATTTTATTTCTTTTATGACAACAGAAAAATTACACAGAACACAATAGAGGATTCGGAAATTTTTCTGATTCCTTTTTTCATTTAACGCTGTCAATTTAACAAATACAAAGACCAACCTCAACGACAATAACATTATAAAGCAGCCTGGCTGGCCTTAATTTTCTCACCATGAATATGTTGGTAGGTTGTGCAGGTTCATGTGAAAAGTAAATGTGTCTTGTTTACTACTATATACCCAATTTCTGGACACATAGTAGATGCTAAAACCTATTTGTGAGAAAGAGAGAAAATAAGACACTGGTATGAAATTGGGATAAAATATAGAAGTTAGACTTAGAAGGCAGAGCTTAATTATGGCAAATAGAGAAAATTTTAAAAAAACACTGGAAATTTTTAACTGCTTGAATGTCCAACTAAGCTTATGTGTCTAGATAATAATCAAAGCTTCTTCTCTTAGAAAGAAGGCTTCATCAAGACTCTCTAATTTTGGCCACTGTGTTTTATTCAGTCTTTGCCTGGAAAATGAGCTGATTATATGTCAGAAGTGATATATACATTAGTCTTTTGAAAAGTAGACTAATATGCAGGACATTTTAGACAAAGCATTGCCCCGTATTTCCCCACTGCTATATACCCAGTCCCGTCTCTTTCAGATGTTTGGTTACATGGAAGGTTAGAGGTGCTTTTCTTAACTGTAGTCTCAAACCTTTAGCACAGGAGCCTTTGCCTTAATCTCCTTCTCTGTCCAGGCATTAGATAATCAAGACTGTATATCTTTTAATTAAAAAAATGTATTGGAATATATCTTAGACTTATTGAAATTCCAGTAGATAAATTTATTCAAGCTCATACCCTGAGTGAAGAAATAGAATACAATATGCTATTAGTAGCTATTGGTTCAATTCATCTAAAGTTAATTTGCTAATCTTCCACATTGTAGTAAAACCATAATCTGCTTAAATTTTAGCAAGATGTCTTCTATTGCTAGATACAATGAATACTCACCACATATGAGCCTGCTTACCTTTTTGCCATCAAACATTTACTCATTCAGTTTAAAGCATCTGTTCGATGGCAAACACAATGCTAAGTCATAGTTGGGAGGCAACTGTGAACTTGACTATTACCTCTCTCCATAAAAGTCCTTCGGTAGAAGAGTTAAATATTTTAAGTGATATGTATAATAATTCAGAATCTAGTAAATACTATCAAAGGAGAAGAAGAAACTAAAATAGAAGAGAATTTATACCACTGAAGATCTATTTTATATGGAATTATCTTAACCATTTTCTTGGGAGGTAAAATTTCATCTGAAAAGTGAAGGGGAATGAAGTAGCTGGCTAAGAGCAGAGGTAGAAAAAGAGCATTTTTATATGTAGTCATGGGAAAGTATTGGGTTCTATAAAGAGCCAAAAATCGCACATGGAGAACTTTTTGATAGATTTCTGACTGAAGAGCCAAGCAAGCCCTTTATACTGCACAAAGTTTACACTGACAGTTGTTAGATGTCTCAGACATTTCCCATCTGACTCTCAGCCTAAAGCCTATTGCCACAAAGCTTTGTTTCCAGTGAGTTGTCAATCCAACCACCAATGATTTTAAATAATTCTTGCTAAGGAACTAGATAGCAATGACCTACTACTCTAGGATATTTTGGTTTTAAAAATAGACAGGGAAGCCCATGAATCCATTAAGATGCAAATGAGTGAAGTTCTAATGGATCACCTAACAGAAAAGTGAGTTGGGTAGGTCATGTCCATGCACTACTATAGAAACTAGTTATGTCAATCATTTCCTATCAATGTCCAAATAAAATTGAATCTTAAACACTGAAGAAAGTAGAAAATTGCTGATTATTTATATTAAAAATGTGTTGGTCCTAATTTGAGTAAATTAAACATATACCCACATATATACATAGTGATCAATGTTTTGCTGTGACCAGGTGACATTCTTAAAATTGTTTCCTTTCCCCTTTAGTTAAGTCAAGCTATTTTTACAACTATTCGGGTCATTAAATTTGAGAACAAGTATTTTTTTTTGTCTGTTTATTTGTTTTTTTAAAAAACATAATTTTTTAATGCTATTTTCCCGGGGGAAAAACAATTCTATGCCTCTGCTGTTCTATGGCTGTTAGCTTGAGCAGGGTTAAACTTTGTATAGCTCTGTCAAACCTTGACTGCTGCTATATTATCAAACAATTTACACTAACATTCTAAATAGTTTGACACATTGCCCCATAATCACTTGATTTGTATCAACCCAACATGGCTTATAATTCAATAAGTAAACATGAATTTTTAGGGTATGTGTATACTCAGTAGCATTTTGATTCAATAAAATGTTTTAAAACTATTTTTTCCAACATCTGGGGTTTGGCAAAACATAAAATGCCTTGGCCAAGCACTCTTCCTCTAAGTTTTAAACCCAGTGCATTTCAAGGGAAATTTAATTCATATGTTTTCAGTATATTTACACTTAGTTTATTTAAATGGTGTTTTTAAGAGCTCAGTGAGGTCCAAGAAGTCAATTACCAGCTTATAAAATGTTTTAAATATTCTTTACATTGAACCAGGTGAGCAAATTTGGTTTAAAATAATAAAAATTCATTAATTTATTTAAAATGTAAAATTCTATCATACTCATACTAAACTTGTATAAAAGTTTACATGTTATTCCCAAATAAGTCTTCATAATATGGCGTTAACCACCACCCAAGAGTCCTGTGTAGGTCTGAGTAGAGCAGAGTCAAGGAAGCTGGTTAAGATCAATCTGGGGGAGGGAAACATCTAGCCTGTGGCTTGATGAGTGAGCTAGCTACACAAAGGAAACTTCCAAACTCTTCTGGAAGTACTTGGCTATACTAACCATTCCCTAGTCTTCTCACTTAGTAACTGTGACTTTGGACAAACTGCTTAATTTTCTCCCAACCACTCTCATTTTCTTTGTCTATAATAAGTTAATAAACTAGGATTAATTTTAGAAGGTTTGAGTGAGGAATAAGTTAAAGAATGAAGGCAAAGTTGCAAGTTTCTCTGAAGTGGATCTGCCAACAGTGAGTGCTCGATAATAAAATTGATAGTTATATGCATTTGACTTTAGATTACCTGCAAAGACCACTTCAGTGAAACTGCCTTTAGGTAGATGCCCACTAGCTCAAGACCACTTAAACTATTATTTATGTCATTCCAGCTAACAGAAAAAGGAACAAGGCAACAGAAAATAAGCTAGAGTCAAAGCAAAATGAAAGTTCTCCAGCTTTGTCTATTGTGTTGGTTAGTAAAAGGAAGAACTATCTGCACTGCTGTTAGCTGTCCGATTGTAGGTAAGTCCCATAACGGTGCTGATTCCAGCATCAGCTACAAAATAACATAACGGACTAAATGACACCAGGTTCCTCCCAACTTTCAAACAGAATGGTTCTATTGTTTATCTCAGCATTAAAATAAGCTCAGAGTTTATCATAAAAATTAAATGACTGGAATTATATTTTCTAAATATGTTGGGTCAGGAACACTAAAACTTGCTTACATTTCGGAAAGCTGTCTGAGGTTACACAATATAATAAATATACACCATCTGTGAATCCACTTGTAAGGCCAGTGGCCGCCACCATGGCCATGCAGGTTTTCATTGGATTTGGGCAGATGGTAAAGGATCTGTAGAGTCAGAAAATGGTGGATCATTCCATTTATTAAAGTCTAGTAAAGATGGACGAGCAAACAGGCAGGGAAGACTGCTTCCTTTTGTCCTCATAGGCCCCCACCAGTCTCAACACTCCCCAGCCAAACAGGCTGGGCCAAAATCTCAGGGCTCCCAAACCTCTCAGCACTCCTCTCTCTCTGAACTCTCCAGTCAAAAACAGACTGGGGGAAAAAAAACCTTCTCTAGCAAATAATAGCAAACAATGGCCCTTCCCAAGCAGAAAGGCAATCCACAATTTGCAATCTGCCACCCTGAGGGCAAGCACCCACAGCCTTCCATAGACTGTACACTCATGGCGTTGCCCTGCGCCAATGAAAAATACAAGCGAGGAAACCTAAACACACTTGTTTCACACTTGAAACACATTGATTGGTTGGCCCAACACCACTCATCTCTCTGCCTTCAAACATTTGCTAGTTCATTCTAAAGTACTTTCCAATGCCAAGCACAATAACAGGCACTGGGGAGGAAAGTGTGACATTGACTAACATTATTCCTCATCACTTTCTAAAAAGGATAAGGATGGAAAGTTAAAAAGTTGTGCATCTAATCTGTATATGTAGGTATGCTTTATAGTCATAGTTTAAAAAACTGGAAACCAAGAAAAATAAAAATATAACTCCAAGTATCTGACAAGGAGCAACTTGGAAGAATCTGTATCATATCAGTTCATTTTCCTTTTTCTAATTTTTAATGCAGAAAAACAGCAAAATTAAGGAGTCAATGTATTTTTATTATCCATAAGGGCACAAACATTTTAAAATCATGCTGTTATTCTCTGTTTCCTACTTTTGTCACACGCTACCATTTTTCATCACTAGTTTGGTTACTTTGCAATTGGAGAAACAGAGCATTATCTGAGTTAGTCTAATACCAAGCAGAGAATTCAGACCACAGTCAGAACAAAAGCCCTGAAGCCTCACTGGCCGTTCAACCACTGCCCACAATCCATGTCTTAGCTAATCATTATTCAAATTAAGGATGAATTAGAAATGCAAATAAGTAATATTTTACATGAAGAGAGAAAGCAAATTATGAAGAATCTGTGAACAGTAAGTGCAGGATAAAATTGTGACTAAATCAACTGTCTCTTAATCCAAAAATATTCCCATCTCCATCTCTAACATCTGTCTTTTAGGGTCTTTCTTTTTCTCACACTCTTGCCAAGATAAATTCAGAAGGAGCATACTTTCTCAGCTGGATTGAGCCAGGCGTGTAATTATTTTTAGATTTTAGATTAAGGCATACATGTTATTGTTCTCTTCACAATCACCTTCCTCTATTCACGTCCTTGAACTTTTTTCTCAGGTTAATAAAATAATCATAGCCTAATACATACAAGTATGGCTTTTGCCACTGTATCACTTCTGTGAAAATAAATTATCTCATTGTTGCCACCAAAACCTCTATCCATACTTTAATATATCTGTTACATAACTTCTGTCTCTCCCTTTTTCTAGATATCAAGGGACATAAAAGTTTCAGGAACTAATATGCCTTCCAGATGCTGACATTCCTGTTGAATGGAGAATATTAGCATATATGATGTGCTGAAAGGCAGGCTTCTGACCATACGTACAATCAGGACTTGGAGCAGAAAGAGATTCTTCTGGATTTGAGAAATCAAAATTACTTCTGAAAGTCCAAAGCGAATACCACACAGGGACACATAAATCTCCTCTGTGCCTCGTGTTGTATTTCAGTTTTGCTGGGACATGCTTCACCTTCTCTGGTCGCACTCATATCTACTGCCTCAAGCTTGCTAAAGAAGCTTCATTACATCAAGACCCATCAGGAGAACTCTGATTTCTAGGCTATGATTTTGGGGATCAATAGTGCCCAAATTTCTATTATTCTTGGTGCCAAAATAATGCTGATTTGCATGCAAAATTTAAGTGAGAGCCCTGGCCGGTTGGCTCAGCGGTAGAGCGTCGGCCTAGCGTGCAGAGGACCCGGGTTCGATTCCCGGCCAGGGCACACAGGAGAAGCGCCCATTTGCTTCTCCACCCCTCCGCCGCGCCTTCCTCTCTGTCTCTCTCTTCCCCTCCTGCAGCCAAGGCTCCATTGGAGCAAAGATGGCCCGGGCGGGCGCTGGGGATGGCTCTGTGGCCTCCGCTCCAGGCGCTAGAGTGGCTCTGGTCGCAACACGGCGACGCCCAGGATGGGCAGAGCCTCGCCCCATGGTGGGTGTGCCGGGTGGATCCCGGTCGGGCGCATGCGGGAGTCTGTCTGACTGTCTCTCCCTGTTTCCAGCTTCAGAAATATGCAAAAAAAAAAAAAAAAAAAATCAAGTGAGAAAGGTCTCTTTTGTGTTCATGTCACCATGGACTCCAAACTTCTCTGTACCCTGATCTAACAAAAAGCTTTGAATGTCCTCTTAGCTCTACTTCTACACATACCTAGTGCTCACTCTCTCTGGTTCAAAAATCAGTATAAAGAACCTGGTGGTAGGTATATACGCTATTATAAACTGTGTACTTCTCTTTGTCATACCAATCTCTCCACTTCCTCTCTTTAAAAGTTCAAATGTTAAAAATCCTACAAATACAACTTAGATGGGGAAACAAGGGGATGAAGGGGAGAAAGTTGTTAATGACATAATCAGTAATTTCCCAAAAAGTCATATATATACATTACAGAATTGAAGATTGAAATTTAAATCAATTAAATGACTTCCTAAGAAGTCCATGTCAGCTAAGTGATAAAACAACACTTATAACCAAGTCCAGTTTTGATCATTATTGCCTTCTCAAATTAGAATTTTTACAAAATGATTTAAAAATAAGTGCTAATCCAATACTTGATAAAATTATTTGAAATTCAGATCAACATTTTGAAGCACACATAACTCATTGGAAACATTATAAAAACAGAACAAGTTGGTCATATTCAATCTTATGTTACATTGATAGTTCATTCTTCTGAAAACATTAAATTCCCATTTATGTGTGTTTTGTTATTTTAGAACCATTTTTGTTTAAGAAAACAATTTATGTCAACTGCTATTTGGATGCATATATAGAAAATTTAAATATTTTTAAAGGAAATCAATTTGTTAGGGCTGTATTTTCTGAGCCTCAGTTTCACAGCTATAAAGAGATTGTTTTAAATGATTTCTAAGAACTCTTATTTTTACTATCTAGTGATGTTCTAAAATCTATCTTAAATAAAGTGTAAAAATATATTAAAAAATATATATATGAATATGTTAATGGTCTCGTATATTTCCTGCAAAACACATTTTGAAACAAAACCAAAATTTGCTACCAGAAAAATAAGAAAAAAATATTTTGAAGAGAATGATATACTCTTGTTTTTTTAGAATATTTTAATCCTGAATATAGAAATCTCCTATCCTTTATAACTTCACAATTTTAGATTTCTGACAAAATATTTGAGCTTTTAAAGTTAATTAGATAAAAACAAAATTTGCATTAATTCCTTTATCATTATAATCAATAGAACTGAATTGAATGGTGCACTATAATTCAATATTTTGTTACAAATACTCTATTAATGCTATAAACAAGTTGCTTTTGGATAGATCAATTTATTTTTAAGGAAATTAGGGAAACATTAACTTTAGCTGTATTGTAAAACATTTTTAAAGTATGTGTAGGAAAAAATAAGATCACACAAACACTTAGACCTCTTCAATGGGTAAAGTTCAAAGCTTTGCTTCAAGCACTATATTTCTTTTAAGCCTCATGTTATTGCAGAACAACATGTCACATTCTGTATTGAAAGCAGAAGCAGAACAAAGAACAACTTAACTTCATGATGGGCTATTACTTTGCTTTTATATTTAGGAATTTTAAATGCACCCATACTGAGGTTTCTCACTTCATTTTCTTTAAATATTATCAGTGTTCTTTCTTCTGATTTCTATTACATTTTACTCATGAAAAAGATGAATACAATGTATCATGGAACTCTTCTGTATATTAGCTACTTTTGTATAATTCTAATTTTGAGGCCTTTATTTAAAAATCTCAAAAAAACCACAAAACAACAAAAAAACAGCTTAAAAACATGGTTCTGAAGAGATTCATGTGAGAAATTCTAAACTGTCCATGGACTTCTGCCCAGAAATAGAAATCGTTGTGACTCATTTTTAGAAAGCAATTTCCAATCCCTCACAAACATCTGGTTATGAAAGATAATCTGGATACTCTGGTTTAAACTCATTTCCAGTGTTCAAAGGGAAACTTTTTACAAATTGTGGAAGTTTTTATTTCAATTTTTGTTATCAAGCTATCTTTGTACAAATTAATTTCAACTCAATAGCCACTTACTGAATTTTACTATATGTCAGAGAAAATATGTGGCTATATGGACAAAACAATATAAACTTTAATCCAAAACCACTTAAAGTCAAGCATAGAAACAGAAGTGGAAGTGACTAACAATATTTTTTCTTCATCCTTTCCATGGCTTCGTTTTCTTCCCTAGACAATAAAATGCAACACTACTGTGACTATTTTTCTAACATTCTATATCCTGCTCTTCTTCCCTGTGTATCTCACAAAACTCTACTCATTTCAACTTAGATGATCCTATATAATATTTTGCTCCAAAAGCTAAGTTTCTGAATGATGTTATAAACTGCACACAATCTTGGATATTGAACAACCCCCACTAACCAATTCTCTGATATTTGCTAACCCCAAATACCTCTCAAGCCTTGATTTTAAGTATCGTTAGCCAATTGGCATTTACCTTAAAAAATATTTTAATACATGAATTTTAAATCTCTATATAAAAATTTTCTCATCTGCACATATTTTCTATGCTGTCTCATCCCTTACAGCGAGTTACCTTCTATATCACTGAAACAATCACAGGTATCCAACTAGACTCACTTAAATCACTGTCCTCTACACCTGTGGACCCTGAGAAAAAAGGTACCCACTAAGAAGGGCTCCTAGAGAGTAAATGGGCTCAAATTAAATAAAACAGAGTCTAGTAGCTATTTCTATACAAAGGAGTCTCATGCTAATTGCACTTCATGGTGAAATTTGCACTGAACTGCCTGCCTCTGCATTGAATTACCTGCGTGCATTGTGTTTCTGCCATCTAAGCCAGCCCTTATAAACAAGTTTCCCAGATCCTATTTCTACCAATAGGACTGAGGCTTTTCCCATCCAATCAGAGATTTGCAGCTATATCCTTTCCATCAGCTTCTTCACTGACTAATTAGAGCTGCTGTATTCTGACCATTCAGAACAGTGTCTTTTGGGTCAAACTGCAAGGATTTGGAGTCCTCATTTGCATGAGAATAGACCAATCAGAAACCAGTGGCTGTCCTCTGGCTCTGGAAGTGGGCCTTGTCATTCCACCAAAGACTGAAGACTGCATTCCCTGGCTGAATTAAAACACCAAAGGTGTCTCGCCACAGCAGAGAAGAATGGGCAGGCCAGAGAGCCTGAGCAAACTGGCATAGAATGGAGCAGACCAGAGCAGCAAGGAGCAGAGTTGTCTAGCTATCTAGACCACATGACCCCAAGGGCTATCTTACAGCCTTGTTGTTTTCACAACCAGCCTTGCTGTTTTCACAATTGAGATGTTTTGCATTGAATAAAGTGTCCTTCTTCACAGAACCCTGAACCGGGAATTCCTGTTGGCATTGAGTTGTTGCTAATGATGGTAGGTTCACAACCTACACCTGCTTTTCTTCAATGTTAGAAGAGTAGGTGGAGGTTTTATTTATTTTTTAAGAAAGTTACACTTTTATTTTTCATAACGTACTTCTTTCTTTCCAATTTTCTTTTTCAACAACAGCCTAAATTATTTAGGAAGAGAAACATGCTTGGGTCATGAAAAGTGTTCAAAATAAATGTTCAAAAATATTGTTGAAAAAATGAATGATTTATGTGTTTGGCACTAATTACCTATGGAATATCAAAACATGGTGTGCTTTTTAAAATCAGAGTATCTTAAGAGTGAGTCAGGTTTCATATAAAAATTTACAGTGAATTAATTAATACCTAATTAGAAGTAGTCTGTCACAGACACCTAGCAATGAAGAATACAGTATAAAAATGGAAAAGCAATAGGACATGTATGGTCTTAGAAAATAAAATTATTGTTTCCACATGGACTTGAGAAAAACCATAAAAACAAGGCCACTGCTACAGCCTTACTGATCTCAAGTTCTCTAAGCATGCCGTGGCTATGAGAAATATGAACCATCCTGTGGAGTGAGAGGACTAAAAAAGAGTTACCTAGTAAGATAGGACATCAGATCCAGACTCAACCATTAAAGATGTGTTTGATCTCATCCATGATCAATGAAAGAAAGCTAAAAAAGCAATCTTCAGTAACAAGAGTGGAGGTTTAGCTGCAAAGAGATCACCAATTAAACCAAGGTGCCCACTCTCCCAAAGATTGGGTCTGCAAAATTCTTACTGGCTTAATATTCTGATGTAGTTGATTAGAAATAAAAAAAAATTGTAAAGTATATTAAAAAGTATACCTAAAAAAATTCCATGAGTTTGTAGGAATAGAACACGAATTACTAATGGGTTAAAAAAAATTAAGATTTCTGGCCCTGGCCGGTTGGCTCCGCGGTAGAGTGTCAGCCTGGCGTGTGGGGGACCTGGGTTCGATTCCCAGCCAGGGCACATAGGAGAAGCACCCATTTGCTTCTCCACCCCCCTCCTCCTTCCTCTCTGTCTCTCTCTTCCCCTCCCGCAGCCAAGGCTCCATTGAAGCAAAGATGGCCCGGGCGCTGGGGATGGCTCCTTGGCCTCTGCCCCAGGTGCTAGAGTGGCTCTGGTCGCGGCAGAGCGACACCCTGGAGGGGCAGAGCATCGCCCCCTGGTGGGCAGAGCATCGCCCCTGGTGGGCGTGCCAGGTGGATCCCGGTCGGGCACATGTGGGAGTCTGTCTGACTGTCTCTCCCTGTTTCCAGCTTCAGAAAAATACAAAAAAAAAAAAATTAAGATTTCAAAATATTTCAAAGACTAGAAATTCTTTTTGTGTGTATGAGAGAAAGAAAGACAGAGATAGGGAGGGACAGGGATGAACAGGAAGGGAGAGAGATGAGAAGAATCAACTTATATTTGTGGCACGTTAGTTGTTCATTAATTGCTTTCTTTTTTTTTTAATTTTTTAAATTTTTTATTTTTCTGAAGTTGGAAACGGGGAAGCAGTCAGACAGACTCCCGCATGCGCCTGACCGGGATCCACCCGGCACGCCCATCAGGGAGCAATGCTCTGCCCATCTGGGGCGCTGCTCTGTTGCAACCAGAGTCATTCTAGCGCCTGAGACAGAGGCCACAGAGCCATCCTCAGCACCCAGGCCAACTTTGCTCCAATGGAGCCCTAGCTGTGGGAGGGGAAGGGAGAGACAGAGAGGAAGGAGAAGGGGAGGGGTGGAGAAGCAGATGGGCACTTCTCCTGTGTGCCCTGGCCAGGAATCGAACCCGGGACTCCTGCACGCCAGGCCGATGCTCTACCACTGAGCCAACCGACCAGGGCCCATTAATTGCTTTCTTATATGTGCCTTGACCGGGGAGATCCAGCCGAGTCAGTGACCTCTTGCTCACGCCAGTGACTTGACCTTGAACCAGAAATCTTGGGCTTCATAACAGCATCCTTTGAGCTCAAGCTAGTGACCATGGAGTCATGGCTATGATCCCATGCTTAAACTGGATGAGCTCATGCTGAAGCCAGGGACCCCAGGGTTTTGAACCTGGGTTTTTAGCATCCCAGGCCTGTGCCCTCGCTACTGTGCCACCACCTGGTCAGACAAAGACTATAAATTCCTAATATAAGAACTTTTAGCATTCATGAGGAAAAGCTTTTAGTGAAAAATGATTATTATCTGCTGTACACAAAATTTATGAAAAGAATGAAGTACAAATTTAAAAATTGATAGAAATAGTAAAGATCAAATAAAAAATAAACCAGAAATGGAACAATGGAAAAAATTAGCACCATATATTATTTGGGGAAAAATAAACCAGGTAAGAGATAAACATACCAAAGAAAAAAACTTATAAATTATTACAAAAATGAGAAATAGGCTAAAAAGTAGCACTGTGAATTAAAAGAGGAATATAAATAAAGGTTAAGTAGATATTCAACAATTGTAAGTGAAACATGTAAATTTTATGTTTCGATGTAAAATATATCATTTTCCAAAAACATTAATCACCGAAGTTGAATCAAAATGATACAAAAATTGAAACTAAGCAATAAGTATTAAAGAAATTAAATCCATTTTCAAAAATATTCTATGACCCCCCTAGTCCCTAAAGTAAATCCTGTTAACTTTCTAAGAAAGTTTTGTGTACCATCAAGGAGCAGAAAGTCCATGTTATTTACATATTATATTTTAGAAAATAAGAAAAGTGCTTCAATTAATTTTACCAGTTACACCTTGCTAACAAACAATGGAAAACAAAAAATCAAAGAGAAAAGAATACTCAGAGAAATTCCACTTATCAAAAACAGAGAAACAATAAATATAATTGCTAAGTATTTAATCCAGCAGCAATTAAGAAAAAAATACAACATAGTCAAACAATGTTCATGACAAAAAGTATAATGAAATTGAATAAAAATTAGCATATAACAAAGGAAAAAAATATAATCCCAAATGCCCAAATCCTTATTTATAATTAAAAAAAAATGAGGCTTCGCAAATGTGGAAGTAATATGGAAATATCTTAAATAATAGTTTTATTGTTTTTGTCAGGTATTACTTAATATTTTTATTACTATTTTAAAATTCTTATAATCAAGTTTTGTGTACCTCTTTTATTGTTCTTATTTAAGTATTAAATGCATAAAATAATAAACTACCTTTCGGTATATCATTTTTTAATACTTAAAATGGTGATTAGGGCAGAGAACCACTTGTTAAATTATTTGCTCCCACCAGTGACAAGGGGCCTTGTCATGTCACATTTAGAACCAAGTTCAAGAATGTGGCTGACAAGGAGAACAATAGTGTTAGGAAATGGAAAATAGAAGAAATAAATTTCCAATGACATTATTTTATACTTTCGGAATAAATCATGTGAGCCAACAATTTCCCACTTTTGTTTTTTTAAGGAAATCTGAGTTGGTCTCTGCCACCTATCATTTCAAAGTTTTGACTATCTCAAGTCTTCTAAAATCTTAAATCTGGGATTGAAACTCAAAGGCTTTCTCCTAGAAGAGCCACACAAGCAAATCGGTTAAGCAAGCTGGTAAATAGTTGTCACCCCCTTATTCCCTGGTTCCCTAGAGCCCACAAAACTCTCTACTTCATCTCTAAAAAGAATAAAAATGTTACTGTTTTAAAAAGGAATTTCTAAGTTTTCTTTTGTCTCAGCCCAGCGCTATCAGCAATAGAGCACTTGACAGTGAGGGAGGTGAAGGCTTCATCCTCCATCAGAAGGGGCAGCTGCTAGTTGGTTATAGCAGACTTTTGTCATTCAAGCCTGTGAGCCAAGTGTGGATATATTTTCTGATTTTTTTAAAAAGAAGATGAACTTTTTCTTTTTGAAGAAATTCCCCAATTTAAAAATGTGGCAATTAATTCAAGTTTGTTTTAAACCCTGTGTGTGCCAAACAAAACACATCTGCAGACAAGGTTCATCTGGGGAGCCGGCAGTTTGGAACATTTCCCTCATTGAATTGCCTCAGTATAACATTGTGGATAGTTCTCGAGAGTTCTCCTCCTTCTCACGTTGAAACATTGCTTCCTACCTCTTTGTATGTAGCTTGCCTATGTCTGCTTGGCAATTAGAAAAACTTTAAATTTGTTAGTAAAAGTTAAATAAATTGTAATTTTTTTACAATGTTAGAAAAGATACATATTTAATGACTATTAATTGCTAGTCTTTTTTGATAAAATAAACAAAAAAGCAGAAGAGTGAGAGCCAGGAAGTATTTTTAAAAATTAATAAAACATTGTTAATATAGAGAAATTACCCTACTGGGTTTAAGGTAGTAAGTTACAATTATTTCATATGGTCAGGCATATTTTAAATAAACACACATACACACACCATAGCTTTTGAAATAAGAAAACAAGGCATGGAATTAGAATTAAGCAGGCTTTTGTCCACAAAGGGAATTGCTTTGTTGAGGAAGAGAGATGAGGTTTCCAACAAATGTATAAATATTTTGATATTCCGTAAGATATTTTGGCCTTCTTAATATCATACAACAGAAAGAAAAACTGGTTAGAATTTTAAAATAGTATTTTTTCAGGAGGATATCTGAGCTCATTTGCTTGAAGAACATCAGTAATTAATAAAAAGGGATTTATGAGTCTGTAATTCAAAGTATGGTTTATCAAAAACACACGCCTCTCTTTCTCCCAATGACATAGCTGTAAAAACTGCATTTAAAATAAATTATGTAAATACATTTAATATTATCCCTTTAAAGGTGAAGGCAAAGAATATTAAAGCATTTATAAAATGTTTAAATATTTTTAGCCATGGCCTATCAGCAAGAGATAATTTGAGTCCGTAGGCCAAATAAACTAAGAAGCTGTGCTTCATGGAATCTGAAACACTGTTCAAGATACAACCAACCTGTACAGTCACAGTAATTTCACCCACCTTTAGATGATACAATGATGTTATCTCTATACTTACAGTAGATAAAGAACTTCATCAGTCAACAATTGTTACAGTATAGACCACCGAAAACTTGGTGGCTTAATTTGTCATCTGTGCCTAATTGCTTACAAGTCTATACCATGGCTGGCATTTCTTTTGGTCTTATCTGAGCTTCCTCGTGTGTCTGCAGTTATTAGCTCTGGGACGGTTACACAATTGTGCTAATTTTGTCTGGACTCACATTTTGGGAGTCAGTGTACCATTAAGTGAGGCAAATGAGGCCCTGCCTGTTGGCTCAGTGGTAGAGTGTCGGCCTGGTGTGCAGGAGTCCTGGGTTCGATTCCCGGACAGGGCACACAGGAGAAGCACCCATCTGCTTCTCCACCCCTCCCTCTCTCCTTCCTCTCTGTCTCTCTCTTCCCCTTCTGCAGCCAAGGCTCCATTGGAGAAAAGTTGGTCTGGGCGCTGAGGATGGCTCTATGGCCTCTGCCTCAGGCGCTAGAATGGCTCTGGTTGCAACAGAGCAGCACCCCAGATGGGCAGAGCATCGCCCCATGGTGCGCATGCCGGGTGGATCCCGGTCAGGCGCATGTGGGAGTCTGTCTGACTGCCTCCCCGTTTCCAACTTCAGAAAAATACAAAAATAAATAAATAGTAAAATAAAATAAAGTGAGGCAAATGAACCCCTCGATGTGCTCCTCCATCCTCCAGTGGACTAGCCTAGTCTTATTCTCATAGAAAAGGCAGAAGAGCAAAGGGGAGAGAAAAGTGTGCAAGGTCCCTTAAGTCTTACGCTGTAAACTGGCAAAAAGTCACTTCTGTTACCTTCTGCTGACCTAAACAAGCCACAGCTCAAATTGAGGGACTAGGGAAATAAACTCCAGCTCATAATGCAAGGAACTTCAAGGTCATATTTTAAAATGTGTAACTAAAGGGAGGCTCGAAAAATTTGTACCTCATAGTTGTAATCAGTCCACCAAAGACATCCAGCTGAGATAATGGACATGGAAGGCCTCTATACTTTGTTTAAAAGAGAAACTATAACTTACAATCACCTTATATAGTCTCTCTTTCTCTCTCATTGTCACCCCTCCCCCACTATTGGTGCCTTTTACTACAACTCCAAAAATCAAATGAGGAAAGATGAACTAAAATCTCTTTTTAATGTAACATCAAAGAGAACGTAAAAAGTAGTAGTGGATCAGTTATGGAAATGTATTTCTTATGCGCTAAGGTGAAACATTGCCTGTGGCAGACAGCATCCCATAGCAAAGGGAATACTATGACATGTCCTTGGGAGGTCAGAAAACTACTTTAGAAATCCAGGTCTGTGTTATAACCACACTTGCTTCAAACACAGGAAATAGTGTGTCATTTTTAGGGCACATGATCTTAGGGCATGTGGCCTTTTATTAGATGGCAGTACCTCATAAACGTTCAGGGAAATATCAGGTTTCAGTGATGCAGATTCCACATCAAGCTTTGTTTAATTAGACAATTTCAGTGTTTCATCTTGAAAAAGACTATTTAACTGTTAACTTGTATATCACTGACTGTATTATCTGTGAATAAGTGAGTCATATATGTTCCCAACATTTCAAATTATCCTTTATTTACTAAAAAGGTGTGCAAAATTTAGAAGTTTTCTTACATTGGTTTTTGAAGTGTTCTAAAATTTACTTAAAACTCATCTAAGAGAATGTCATCACCATATATCCATTATCCCTAGTCTCAAGCCTTGGTACCCTTTTTATGTCCCCCAACCTACCCTCCTAATTCCCATCTCTCTGTCATGAAATCTATCACTATACTCTGTCTATTTAATATTTATTTAATTTTGTTCCAATATATTTATAATATTTCACCTTTCAATAATTACTTGCCCAAAATATTTCTTAAAATTTTATTTATATTTAATTTCCTCCAATCTACCTACATTATTTCATCCACATGATTCTTTTTTTAAAATTCAGGTCTGAATAGATTATTTCACTATTTTGAATTTTTCCAATACTCCTTGGAAGCATTAGTAAAACATTGTTATTAAGACATCAAAGGTGGCCCTGGCTGGTTGGCTCAGTGGCAGAACGATAGCCCAGTGTGTGGATGTCCTGGGTTTGATTCCCGGGTCAAGGCACACGGAAGTGCCTATATGCTTCTCCAACCTCCCCTTCTCTATCCCTTCCCCTCCTGCAACCATGGCTTGATTGAAGCAAGTTGGCTCTGGTCACTGAGGATGGCTCCATGGCCTCTGCCTCAGGCATTAAGAAGAGCTTGGTTGCTGAGCAATGGAGCAACACCCCAGATGGGCAGAGCATTGCCCCCTAGTGGGCTTCCCAGGTGGATCCTAGTTGGGGTGCATGCAGCAGTCTGTCTCTCTGCGTGACCTCCTCTCATTGAAAAAAAAAAAAGACATCAAAGACTTCCATAGCGTATTTTTAGCCCATTTCTACATTCCATTTCCCTCCCCTTGTCCTCTCTTTTTCATCTGGATTCATATCCTTAAAATTCTATTCAATTTGTATCCAGCATCATTATGAAGCTAATAGCATGTGATTTTTCTGATTAATTCTAATATATCTGCCTGATTTTATCTTCAGAGTTACTGCCTCTAAGAACCTTTCCCCCGACTCATTCAGCAATCAGCATTAAAATTCTTCTTTGGCTTGTATAATACTTTCATAACATGTACTATCTTACATGGCTGTCCTAGTCACCAGCTGACAATATAAAGTTTAAGGAGAGGTTTCTTGTTGTGTTTGGGGTATGTATGAAGTGGTGGTGGGAGGTTTTACTAAATATTGATAAAATAGTGGTCAGTTCACCAACAGAAGCCAAGACAGTATCTAAGATTCCCCTTATCCCATATTTTACTCTCAAAAAGTGAATCTTAAATAAACAAAATACTGGCCCTGGCCAGTTGGCTAAGAGGTAGAGTGTCGGCCCAGTGTGTGGAAGTCCCAGGTTCAATTCCTGGCCAGGGCACACAGAAGAAGTGCCCATCTCCTTCTCCACCCTTCCCCCATCCTTCCTCTCTATCTCTCTCTTTCCCTCCTGTGGCCAGGGCTGCATTGGAGCAATGTTGGCCCAGGCACTGAAGATGATTCCATGGCCTCTGCCTCAGGTGCTAGAATGGCTCTGGTTGCAATGGAGCAGCAGCCCAGATGGGCAATGCATTACCCTCTAGTGAGCATGCCAGGTGGATCATGGTTGGGCTCCTGCGGGAATCTGTCTCTCTGCCTCCCCACTTTTCACTTCAAAAAAACAAAAATAAATAAATAAATAAAATAAAAGAATAGAATACCTTAATTAAATATTATTCTAAGAGTATCCAATTTCCAAAATGTAGAAACTAAAAATAATGGATGGTTATAAGGGAATACAACTTAATTCTGAGTTTAATAAAGTGGCAGAGAATCAAAGAGCTGGAGGACATCCAAATTCTTCTAGTAAAATTCCTTCTACTGCCATGATGTCCTTAGTAATGTCCACATGACTGAGTGTGTTCTTAGTTTTGCTTTATGAAGAACCACTTTGAGAGTTGTTCAATACTTCTGCCTTCACTAGAAAATTATCCTTATACTATTTAAGTAATGAATATTATTTTTAGAACTTCCTTATAATTGACAATTCTGTTTACTTTATGATAAACAAAACTAAAATGAAATTGTTCTAAGCAAGCTACTCTATTTAACAGATTAAAAATGTCATCAAAATGGACTTTATGAGTAGAAAACTCATAATTAACTCTTTGAATGTGATAAAATGAAACCAGGGAAGAAAATGGCATCTTTTGGTATGCATTTGACATTGTAAAAATTCACAGAACTGAATCATATGACATTTCAATAATTACTGAAATAGTTCAATCATAGACTAAGGATTAATGATAGCCACTGCTGAAAAATAGTCCCAATGTTATACCTGTTCCTGTAGTGATCTGGTTTTAGAGTCAAAGAGCAGGAGTCATATCCTAAATTCCCATTTATAATCTATGTGACTAAACACAAGTTAATCTCTTCAAATATCAATTCCAGAACAAAATTGACACAATAGTACCTAACAATGGATACATAGCAATAGAATTTGACAATCAAATTAGGTAATAAATGTAATTAATTTCAAATGTGCTTGATATATAGGGCATTTTCAATGTAGCACAGCTCTTATTATGCAAATTCTGAGTAGTAAAATCTTGATTGAAATGCCTTCAAAAATAATTTTGCTATTAAAATATGGACAATTCTTTCCTCATG
This sequence comes from Saccopteryx bilineata, assembly GCF_036850765.1. NCBI lineage: Eukaryota > Metazoa > Chordata > Mammalia > Chiroptera > Emballonuridae > Saccopteryx > Saccopteryx bilineata. Next base: position 104,829,300 of record NC_089491.1, on the reverse strand, counting down.
AAAGAATTCCATTTCTTAGCTACAGATATGTATAAATTTCTAGCAGTCATTCTAAATTGATAATGTACAGGGTTTCTTACCCTTCATTTCTGCTCTCTAGTCTTTTATACACTGCCCTGTGCTCTACTGGACAGATCTGTAGAAACCACATGAGCCAGATTTTATGTCTTTGGGTTTCAGGTTGGATTTAGTCAATAGGAAATCCTAATTGGAAAGCAAAGGAGGACAGAACAATGTGGCTGAGGTATTTTCTCCTGGATGCTTTCTTTTCAGGAGGCTTGAGCTGGCTATTTCCTTTGACTAAAGGTCTATGCTAAATCTACAGAATTATTTTCTTCCAGGTTTCTGTAATTCTTTTTTTGGGGGGACTAGGAATGGTGAAAGGTTCAATGCTGCTAAATCCAGCACTATCCCTAATTGTTCTACGGTATCTAAACTTTTATTAATAGTCCCTTTGTAAATAAACTATCCTCAAATTATCCTATCTTGAGTGTACCAACTGTCTCCTATTGAGGCCCTGATTAGTAGAATAATTGGTACAAGAACTAACCCTAGGAAACAAATACTTATTGGGATATATTTATCCCAATACTGGTGAAGGGTGAGGTGGAGGAAAGAGACATGGGTAATCAATGTTAAGTAGTGGCATCAAATCCAAAGTACAGTGTGTCTGTAAAGTCATGGTGCACTTTTGACCAGTCACAGGGAAGCAACAAAAGACGATAGAAATGTGAAATCTGCACCAAATTAAAGGAAAATTCTCCCAGTATCATACCTATTCAGTGCAGTTCAAAGTGGGCTCACGCATAGATTTTTTAGGGCTCCTTAGGTAGCTATCCCGTATAGCCTCTACAGACTCATCACTGACTGATGGCCTACCAGAACGGGGTTTCTCCACCAAACTGCCGGTTTCCTTCAACTGCTTATCCCACCGAGTAATGTTATTCCTATGTGGTGGCGCTTTGTTATAAACGTGCCGATATTCACGCTGCACTTTGGTCACGGATTTGAATTTAGCAAGCCACAGAACACACTGAACTTTCCTCTGTACCATCCATATCTTAACTGGCATGGCTGTGGGCTGTTCCACTGTATACACGGTGTTACGTCATCATCTGCGCATGCGCACATGCTGCCACATCATCCTACAGAAACTGGGAGGGTTTTCCTTTTTTTTGGTGCAGATTTCACGTTTCTGTCGTCTTTTGTTGCTTTCCAATGACCGTTCATATGTGCACCATGGCTTTACGGACACACCGTATTATCTGTTTGTGGTATGGATTAAAATGTAGGTTAAAAAAAGAGAGTAAGGAGAACAAGTCCTTGTTCATATCAACAATTTTATGAAGATTGTATAGAAAACTGGCTGTTTTCTATGTCTCTAAGGAGTTTCCACAGGGAAAAAAAAAGAACTAATATCTACAATCTTAAGAACATATTTGTAGAAACAGGAAGCCTGCATGGAACCTTGAAGAAGCATCCCATCTCCAGAAATAAAAGAGCAAAAATAGCTGAAGACGAAGTTTAGGTTAGACTTTAAGGGTGCAGATTTGCAGAGCTAACTGTGTAGAAAAGTAACATACTTTGACTTACGGGATAGGGATGTTCAGACATATTAAGAAGAGCCTGACAACTTTGAACTTTCCAAGTTCCCTTGAGCTTTTCCTGTCAAGGCAGCTCCTCCTTCCCCAGGAATAAGCTGTCCTTTGCTGAAAAGTCATTCCATAGTTTACTCTAAGAAACTAATGCCAGTTCTCAGCATGCTGTCTTTCCAGAATATTGCCTCCAGGTCTATATATAGACTTACAGTCACATTGAATTCAAACAGATACTAAGCCTACCTGGGAAAATATATATTTTACAAACAAAAAATGTTATCAGATCTAAGCATCTGTATCTGCAGTTAACTGGGGAGTATATTGGAGTACAATCTTGAAGTGCTGAGCTACATGGGAGAAGGGTTATACAACTTGTTATGTATCATACATGACTTTATCAGGCTGAATTCGTTAACAGAAGTGCACTCACTAGGATATGAGTTTCAATGTGCTGGCTTCAGCACTCGATATTGGTGTAACTTAACAGTCAATTACCGTATATTTGGCTCCATAAGATACACCTGACCATAAGATGCACCTAGGGTTTTGAGGAGGAAAATAAGAAAAAAAAAATTCTGAACCAAATGGTGTGTTAAAATATTTAATAAAATATACCACAATAATATTTCAGCAGTGTAAACTCAACAGCAGTATTAATAACTATTAGCACTATTATTAACAAATGAGAAGAGACTTTAATGTTCATATACTTTTCTAGTTGTCTGGGAACCCGCAGCAGCTAAAAACATGAACATTCGCTCCATAAGATGCATGGACATTTCCCCCTCCACTTTTGGAGGAAAAAGTGCGTGTTATGGAGTGAAAAGTACAGTAGATTACTGATCAAAGCCTTTTAACTAAAAAATTGCTTACAATTAATGAGGTTGAATGCAGAAACTTCAAAAGCACAGGATTGACTAAGAACTTCACAGGCTGCTGAAGTTGTAGCCTTTTAGGTCACCTTAAGAAGGTCTAGAAAACACTTCTTTTCTAAAAATATTTATAAACACCTTTGTGGGGTTTTTTTGGGGGGAAGGGGGGAGGCACCAGAATATTTGAAGAGCTCTCTACTAGTTCTATTGTGCAAGCTATTATGACAGTGGGGAATGCTTAAATGGATTGGATTTCTTCATCTTAAGAGGAAAAGGGATCCCAGAAGGAGAGAAATCAGGTTGCATCATCAGCTCAGAGACAAGGTGAGGCATGTGCACTATAAGCCAGAGATAAAGAATAATCCAGTGGTTTCCAAACTTTACTGCACATTAGAGTCACCTGGAGAGTCCAAAAAAATTTTGATGCCAAGGTCACACTCCATACAAATTAAATGACTATATATGCAATGGGAGCCAGGAATCAGTATTTTTAAAAGATTTCCCAGGTAATTAGAGAGTTTGGAAATCAGACAGTTAATCAGTTTTTTGACCACTGTAGCAAGATGCTCTTGTCAGTTTCCCTAGAATATAAAAATAAACAGACAGGCAGCCTACTAAGATATTATCTGATGTATTGGAAGTAAAGTTATAAACCTTCTGGAGTGAAATCTAAATTATCAATATTATATGGAGATAATTTACAAACTGTCTATTAGAAAGAAACCTAAAAAGGCCCAGGAAATGAAGGTAAACACCAAGCATGATGGAAAGATGGAGGACTAAAAATATCAAGGCAGTTCTATGTTCAGAGTAGTTAAATGGTCACAATTATTAAGGGGGCAGTTGCTGGTTTGCAAAACACTATTTTAAGTTCATTATAATGGTTATATATATTTATATTTATTTACTTCAAGAACTTTATGATATAAACAGAAATATAAGTATATATTGATTCTTATATTACAATAAAGGATATTATCTAAATGATAAAGTGCTCAATATCTAAATGCTACAAAAGAGTTCAAATACTGGAGAAGCCATAGGAGAACACAGAGTCTAGAAAACTTCCTGAAGGTGAAATATATAAATTTAAGCTTCATAAAGAGAATGTTTTCCTTAAAACTCTCTCTCTCTCTCTCTCTCTCTCTCTCTCACACACACACACACACACACACACACACACATACACACTCCTGATAATTCATACAGTATCCTTCCTCTTTCCTTCCTTTAAATAGTCACTCTATTAGGTAGAGTGAAGACATTTCCTGAATTTCATTATTCTCTTTCTGCAGTCTTGACTCCAATCTCCCATACATTGCCTGAAACTGCCTTCTTGAAATCACCCAGGAAATCTAATTCAATAGTCTTTTCAATTCTTATTATTTTTTTCTCCTTTCTATTATTCAATATTATTGCCCAAAACCAGCAGGGTTTTTTTTCTTCTCACTCTGATAATTTTTCTCCTCTGTTCTTCCTAACTTTGGATACTTTTGCTATTCACTTCTATGTATTTGTCCTTAGAAAGCTTCCTTTTCCTCAAGGCTCCAAAGGTGCAGGTGACTTTTGTATAGTTAAATTCACTTGTTACTTATTCAGAACTGCAAGCTCAGACTCTGGTATTTTATTCCAAATAACCACCCCAATTTTGAGTCGATGAGGTGTTACCGTAGTTTCAAGTTTTCTGTTCAAAGCCAATGTAATATTTATTTTTCCTCTCTGATCATTGACTCGGTTATGTGACTTTGTTATTCAGAATGTTTCTCTTAATCTGCCTCTGTCTTTCCATTCTCTATGCCATCCCTTTCATCTCTTGCTGAGATTAATACAGTAACCTCTTTACAAGGTCTGCTTGTCTTCAGTCTCTCCTCACTCCACTCCCACAACATCTGGCCACTTGATTAAACTTTCAAAAACATTGACTTTATTGAAGTATGCCTCTGTGCACAAACATGCCCTCAGGATAACATTTGAACTCTTAAGTGGGGCTTCGAAGTCCATGCTTATCTAATTGCCCCACCTATCCCCCTCCTCCCACCAGCCTTACCTAATCATTGTTGCACACAAACGTTCTATAGTTATTTTATTCTCATCTAGGTTTCACTTATTATTGTTAAGTTTTGGAGACTATTTCTTTGATAACTGCTCCATATACTACTATATCACGGCCTGCCATTCAATAATCTTTAATTATATTTACTCGAGATTAAGAAGTAAATTATAATGCAGCCATTAAATTGATATGAAGATAAATGGATTGTTTAGTAACACAGGGAAAATGCTCATAATTTTTGGGTAACTTTTAAAATTATAAAATGTAATATATATATATACACATACAGCTATAATACAGATATGATATATTGATATCTATTTATATACCTATATATTTGTAGAACTTTCCTTTTAATACTGGAATGATGAGTAACTAATTTTATTCTTTTAGCTTTTCTGTAAATTCTGAGATTTCTGTATTAAATACTATTTATGTAATAATAGGGGTTGATTAATAAAACCATTAAAAATGTAAATATCCCACTTATTTAGTTATATTGACATATTTCTATTTATATAAAATTTCTTTCTTATGGCTGAGTAGTATTCCATAGTGTATATGTGCCACATCGGATCATTTACAGCAAAATGGTGGGATCTTGATAACATTATATGAAGTGAAATAAGTAAATCAGAAAAAACCAGGAACTGCATTATTCCAGACGTAGGTGGGACATAAAAGTGAGACTAAGAGACACTGATAAGAGTGTGGTGGTTACGGGGGGAGGGGGGAGAGGGAAAGGGAAAGGGGGACGGGGAGGGGCACAAAGAAAACAAGATAGAAGATGACAGAGGACAATCTGACTTTGGGTGATGGGTATGCAACATAATTGAACGACAAGATAACCTGGACATGTTATCTTTGAATATATGTATCCTGATTTATTGATGTCACCCCATTTTAAATAAAATTATAAAAAAATTTCTTTCTTTGAAAGTTTTTATAATTTTATCTTTATTATTCATTACCTTTATTTTACATTCTCTCTATATAAATGTTACCAATGAGTCCTAGCTTGGTGGTTTCCATCCCAAGATTTGGTTTTGGTGTTATAATCAAAATCTGACTTTGAAGAATCCATTGCGTGGAACATTAAGAAAGGTTTTCTGCCCTCCACTATAAACTGCCCAGACTATTATAGTGAAATCTTGAGGAAGCACTGCTTAAAATTTTTCTGCAAATAGTTTCTAGTTCTCTTATAGTGAACCCTTAAACTGATCATCAAATGTCTGGTTACAGAAAGAAGAAATCAAAAACTGTTGTTGTTTTTCTCTTCAGTCATTCCTTTGATACTGAGAAGAAAAAGTCTGTTGTTATACTTTCATTAAATCCTTAAAAATCTACATTTTTTTAAATACAAAGAGTAATTGGAAAAGTAGTTCTGATGGGCGGTACATTTAGTCAAACAAGTAGATTTTCATTGTTCACATGGTACCAGTGTTTTGAGATTTAGCTCAAAAGGAAGCAGCAAGGAAAACCAAATACAGCTTCTGAATACAATTAACTAAAAGAGGATTGTTGAACCCATACGATATATTCAGCTAGGGATATTTCTCCCCTACTTATTATAATGGGGGCATTTTTCATGCTATTCAGTTTTTTTTAAAAATACTGTTGAATCAAGTTACAGTACCCCAATAATACATAACAGCGCCAGTCTCCTCCTAAGTAGTGCCATTTTCCAGCATACATTCTTGATAACTACAAAATCTATACTTCTATCCCTTCTTTCTCTCACACTAAGAACCATATTTTAAAGTCCCTGGATGTTCCAAAGCCACGTCAGATTTAGTAAAAACTAAACTGGACTCATTACCTTTTTTGTAATGTTTACAGCTTTGCTCATTTTCTTTGTGATGACATTGGAACTGTCTATTTCAAACTGAAAGCTTCAAACTCATCCTCAGGCATGGTCTTTCTCACTTCTCAAGGCAATCAATCTACTGTGGCATCGTAAATGGTCTGTTTCTACCCTCAGGTTTCTTTTATCCAGTCACTAATATGACCTTCATTAAAAAAAGACATTGCAAAAGTCAATCTCTTTCTTAATATACACTGCTCACAAAAATGAGGGAGTATTTTATTGCTTCATATTCGTTTTTGAAATATCCTCTAATTTTTGTGAGAAGTATATTTGTCACCCTCCAATGGTTATTACAAATCAAATTTCTAAACATGACATTTAAGTTCTCTACAATATAACTGTTTAAACAATTTTCTCATTTAACTACCTAACTCCTACTGTGCATGGCAAAGTTCTCTTAAAGTAACCCAACCTGAAAACCCAGCCAAAAGCCAGGGTTGATTTTGACTTACATAAGTCATCTTGAATGGCCCAGGCCTGGTCAAGGCAATACGTGAAAGCAATTCAGATGGTACTACATGAAACAAATAAAACTAGTCCAGCTAAGCCTAGTCACTCCCTAAGAATTGTGACAGATAATAAATGGAAGTTATTTTAAGTGACACCTTAGTAGATAATTGAAATAGTTAATAACAATCCAAAAAGGTTTCATAATTTCTCATTGAGGAACAATACATTTATACATAATGCAGTTATGTTCAATCCAAGCCAGCTTCTAATTCATAAGTATTTCCCCCCGCCCCTTTTTTTTTGTACTTCTCCGAAGCCAGAAACGGGGAGAGACAGTCAGACAGACTCCTGCATGCGCCCGACCGGGATCCACCGGGCACGCCCACCAGGGGGCGACGCTCTGCCCACCAGGGGGGGTGCTCTGCCCCTCCAGGGTGCTGCTCTGCTGCGACCAAAGCCACTCCAGCGCCTGGGGCAGAGGCCAAGGAGCCATCCCCAGCGCCCGGGCCATCCCTGCTCCAATGGAGCCTCGGCTGCTGGAGGGGAAGAGAGAGACAGAGAGGAAGGGGGGATGGTGGTGGAGAAGCAAATGGGCGCCTCTCCTATGTGCCCTGGCCGGGAATCGAACCCGGGTCCCCCACACGCCAGGCCAACGCTCTACCGCTGAGCCAACCGGCCAGGGCCTCGTAAGTATTTTTTAACCTCATTCAAAATTCCAGCTCTAAAGATCTGTTTATTTTACTTTTAGAACAAAGAGAATATTCTCAATATTCTTTGCCCAGAAATATTAAAATCTAGAATTTTAACATATCATTCAATAGAACTAAGATTTGTTTTGTTAGAAGAAGCAAGATTTCTAAGTATTCTCTGCGAAATATTTATTGCTCATCAGTTTTTATTTTTAAAAAATGAGACAAACAGCAATGTAAGGAATCAAATAAAAACAACAAATATTAACCCCAAGTCAAAGAAATACACGTTTTACAGACAAATGAGCAAACAATTATGGTATGGTGTTAATCCTGCACAGCTGTACATGGATTGCCATAGGAGCAAAGCAGGCAAGTACTAAGTTCTAAGGGAGGGTATTGACAAAACAATTTTCTTTCTTTTTTTTTTTTTTGTCTTCATAAATGAGAATTTTTATTTTGTAAGTTAAATAAGATTATTACATGACTCAATTTGGTATTTTGAAAAAATTAGTATTAGAGACTTATAGTCTCCTCTGAATGTTTACAAAATCAGCTATCACATTTAAGATGTAATATGTATTTTACTTATCATTATTATCCTTATTTTCTTCACTCCTCACCTGACCCTTCAATATCTGTGAGTTTTGACTCTTTTTTTCATTTCTTTTTAAAATTTTTATTATTTTTATTAATTTTAATGGAGTGACATTAATAAATCAGGGTACATATGTTCAGAGAAAACATCTTCAGGTTATTTTGACATTTAATTATGTTACATACCCATCACCCAAAGTCAAATTGTCTTCCATCACCTTCTATCTGGTTTTCTTTGTGCCCCACACTTCCCCCCTCGCCCTTCCTCTCTTCACCTCCCTTCGTAACCACCACACTCTTGTCTATGTCTCTTAGTCTCATTTTTATGTCCCACCTATGTATGGAATCATACGGTTCTTAGTTTTTTCTGATTTACTCATTTCACTTCATATAATGTTATCAAGAACAATTTTCTATAAGAAGGAAACTTTAATTCTAAAGAACAAGGAAGAGGTAGCCAGGAGAAAAAACAACAATAGTTGTATTTCCTGGTAGATTAATATGAAATCTAAATATACAATCTATGAAATATTCTAGCATAACTTGAATATACACATTGTAGATGTTTGGTCATGACAAGGATCATAAATGTAGACAGGGAGTGTGATGACAAAATATGTATGTCCTCAAGAGGAGTTTCAACTGTATCCTGCAGGTGATAAGAACAGAAAAAAATTTATGTTGACTATTGGTGTTATCAGGTTTCTATTTTACAAAGTTAGCTTTGGAAACAGATTGGAAAATTGGTACAAGAGTAGTAGAGGTGTAAGTTGGTATAACAGCTAGGCAAATAATACAGTAAAACAGCTGAAAACACATACACACACTTAAATACACACACCTAAACAGTGACATTGGACATGAGCATGACAATAAGGGAACAAATATATGACAGGATTTTTTAGACAAAATTTAAAGGGCTATGAACTGGAATTGGACTGTGAGAAGTTACTAATTGCCCCTAAGTTCCTGCCAGATATAATACAAATTTTGATGCCATTCCCAAAGAAACTGAATTTAGAAGGAATAACCATGGCACAGGTGGCAGCTGATGGGTTTGAAGTATACATACTTACAAAGTATTTCATACCTTTTTTTTACATCAAATAAATAAACTTTCACTATGCTGCTTTGAGTTTTCTACATTTTTTTCATTCAATATCATCAACCAAAAAGTAGATATTAACATTCACTTTTTTTTTTTTTTTGTATTTTTCTGAAGCTGGAAATGGGGAGAGACAGTCAGACAGACTCCCGCATGCGCCTGACCGGGATCCACCCAGCACGACCACCAGGGGCGATGCTCTGCCCCTCCCGGGCGTCGCTCTGCTGCGACCAGAGCCACTCTAGCGCCTGGGGCAGAGGCCAAGGAGCCATCCCCAACGCCTGGGCCATCTTTGCTCCAATGGAGCCTTGGCTGCGGAGGGGAAGAGAGAGACAGAGAGGAAGGAGGGGGGGGAGAAGCAAATGGGCGCTTCTCCTATATGCCCTGGCCGGAAACGAACCCGGGTCCCCCGCACGCCAGGCCGACGCTCTACTGCTGAGCCAACCGGCCAGGGCTCACTATATATTATTAATGTATTCTATTTATGTTAAAAAATATTAATTATACACTTAATTCTGCTCTACAGAAATCATGTTCCTAATTTCTTGTCCCCGCTTCACAGTTTAAGATTATTGGGAAGAAATTTCATTGCCTATGGATAAATTATGCCTTGATTTTCCTTTTAGAGTGATTTATTGGTAAAAGTAATGCAACCCCTGCATCAAATTGCAGGTATCCATTAACTCCATGCAATTGAGGCATTTGTTTGAATTAGTATTGAATATGTCAGGTGGCAGGAAGAATTAGGTATGCTTGTCTCTCATACATAGGAAATACCTATCCAAAATTTTGCTTCTTTGCTGTAGACTCAATTGTGTTTCTCTTTCCCAAAGTTTATATAGTGAAGCCCTAATACCCATTTCCTTGGAAAGTTACTGTATTTGAAGATAAGGCCCTTAAAGTGGTAATTAACGTTAAGTGAGGTCAGATGAATGGACCTTAATCCAATATAATTGGCATTCTTTAAAAGATTAAGAGATATCAGGGATGCCCACACAGAGAGAGACCATGTGCAGATATATGGCGAAGGCACCTGTCTGCAAGTCAAGGTGAGATACTAATCCTGTCAACACATTGGTCTTAAACTTTCATCTTCCAAAACTGTGAGAAAATAAATGTACGTTGTTTGAGCCACATAATCTGTGGCATCTTCTTATAACAACTCGGACAAATTAATATACCCTCTTTCTGTTTGGAGGAAATGATTGAAAGTCCATTTGATGATCTAAGCAATGCTGTACTCCAGGAAATAAATGAATGAATATGCTTTCCCTCAATTTCATTATGCTTATTATTTCATATTTTACTATTAGGCCCTATCCTTCTAGTCAAAGCCAGTGCTTATGAATTCTATCTTCTTCCTCCTCCCAACCACCCCTGTAATAAGCATACATATCTTATCCTTTGAAGAAACCTGGTCATGCTTGTTCATGCTGCTGCTCAAAATGGAACTGAAGCCTGTCTTTCTGATTGATTTATTCTCATTTTGAACAGTATAAATTAGGAAATTTTGTATAGCCTTCTTTCCTAAACTGTGTTTCCCTGATATTGCCAGGTATCAGAGGAAATCTCTACTTAGAATATTGGAAACTGGGAAATTGCTTGATGATTTATAAAAGTATTATCGTATTTGCTTTATTTATTTGTTCATTGACTCAGAGAAATTTGGAAGAAGAGGAATGAGGGGAAGGATTTGGGTTTCAATGCCTTACCTCTACCCCCTAAAAATAAATATCATATTTCCTATTAAATCTATCTGCTAAAGAAAGCCTACTGTAAAAACAGAGCATCTGTTTTCCATGTGCTCAGAAAGAAAATTGTATGGCTAGATAGGGTTGAGGTTATCTTTAAAACATATTTATAATTAGGAAAAATTTAAAATAGAGCTTTATCATTAAAATAATTTTTGGAGGGGTTGGCCCATTACTTGATTGCTTTTTTCACTCACCAGAAAATTCTTTTGTTACATTAAAAATCCTACTTCTTAAAACTAAGAGCTATAAATTATTGAGTAGTTTGTCTTCAAAAGTAGGCTCTGAAATTAGAAGAGTAAACTGGAATTTCATAGATTAAAAAATTGTTTACTTGTGTTATTTACTCAACATACTGTGCTTATATAATTAGAGAAGTGAATTTGAATAATGTAATTGCATTTAATAATAATCTGTAGGTATGTTAAAATTAGCAGCAAGAAACATGGCATTATTAAGTCATAGAGTTCCTAAATTTAAAATACTGTTACAACTTTGTAAAGTATATATTTTACAACTGCTAGGGGAAAAAACCCAAATACCAAAATTAATTTAAAGCAGAGTGCCTAAAATATAGTAATATAAATGATTTCTACCTAATATAGTAAATTTTGTTAGAGGAAAGGAATGTATATGTATAGTGTTAAGTGTTCTACTTAAGAATGATACATAAATTGTTTTTAGGTAAGTGTATTTTTGTTGCATTTTTTAACTAAAATGGTTTACATGGACTTCTAGTGAAACATAGTAGTTTATACATATACATTTAATTTCATGTCTTGCTAAAACCCTAATCAATAACAGTAAAATAATTTAAAAACTTTAAAGAGTAGTAATGGGACATAATATATAATGGCAGAAACAAGCAAGCAAGCAAAATAACTAGAATCAGATCAACATGGTAGAAGCAGCTAAGAAAAAGTTAATTTGTGCATATGTTAGAGAAACTAAATTTTTTTTAAATTAAAAATATCAAGTTTTGGCCAGGATGTAGAGGTTATGAAATTATATACTGCTGGTGAAAGTGTATATTTATGCAAATATTCTGGAAAACTATTTAATCCAGCCAATAGTTTTGAACTTGTGTATATATGATGACCCAGAAATCTTCCTCCCATTTGTATTCTTAACACAGATGTGCTCCTATGTGCTAATAAGATACAAAGACACAACAATGTTCATAACTTGGTTACTCATAATTGGTCCCACCTTGAAACAACCAAACTTTCTGCCAATAGTAAAATGGATAAATAAATCATGGTGTATTTTATGTAACAGAATATTGTACATGATGAAAATGATTGAACCACTACATTGTACAAAATAAATTAATCTCAAAATATTAAATAAGAGAAGTCAAACTCTCAAATGACACTGTTTAATAACATTTATGTAAACTTGAAAACAAACTTAATTTATGATTTTAGAAGCTGGACTAGTGTTAACTTTTAGGGGGAAGTAGGTTTTTATGATTCAGCATAAGAAATTCTGTATTGTTGATTATATTCTATTTTTGTCATTTGGATAAAGACATAAGTATTAATTTTGTGATACTATATTAAATTCTACAATGACAGTTTTGCATATTTTTATAACTTTTTTGAAAATTTTAAATATTTTATTAACAACAATTAAATTGAAAATGTATAGTTTTTTTAAGAGGCTGTTTCAGTCAAGTAAATACAATGAATTAGATTAAGTAAGATAAATCATGGGTATTCACTGGTTTTAGCATTAAGGAAAGAAAAATACTAATTACATACAGGCCAAACACAGGTCTGCAGTATGGTGAAAACAAAACTCTATAGCATTTGATTAAAAGAGAGAAAGGGAAGTTAGAAAGTAGAAATAGTAATAGTTATTTCAGGAAGTGTTCCTATGAAAGAGGAGGATTTGAAAAATAGAGTTCAAGGGAAGAAATTCTAGAGCACGTTCATAGGCTGATGAGAATTCTCGTTAGAGAAGGGGAAATCTATAAAGCAAAGAAAGATTACAGTTGTAGGGATAAGAGATGTGAGAGAAAAGGGAAACCAAAATCTCCATTTACATTATCTCCATTGTAAAAGATAAGTAGGGGTAAGGAAAGGGTTTGAGGGTCAGATACTGGTGTGATAGTAGATTTAGTACAATGGATATGAGAAAATTTTATATCTTCTTGTATGATTGTTGAGGCAAGGAACTCCAGTACTATATTGAATAAGAGTGGTGATAGCAGACATCCCTTTTTTGTTCCTAATCTTAAGGGAAATGCTTATCATTGGCTGTAGGTTTGTCATATATGGCCTTTATTACATTGAGGTATGTACCAGATTCCCACTCTGCTGAGAGTATTTAACATAAATGGGTGCTAAATTTCATCAAACGATTTTTCTGCATTTATTGATAGGATCATTTGGTTTTTATCTTTTATTTTATTTATGTGATGAATCACGTTTATTGATACACAAATGTTGTGCCAACCTTGCATCCCTGGAATAAATCCCACTTGATCACGGTGTATGACCTTTTTAATATATTGCTGGATCTAATTTGCTAATATTTTGTTGAGAATTTTAGCATCTGTGTTCATCAGGAATATTGACCTATATTTTCTTTCTTTGTAGGGTCTTTATCTGGTTTTGAAATTAGGGTAATGCTGGCATCATAAACTTGAGTGTCTTTCACCCTCTTGAAATTGTTGTAATAGATTGAGAAAACTTTCATTAGCAGGTGACATGATACTGTATATAGAGATATAGAGAACCCTTAAAGATTTTACCAAAACAAACAAACAACTACTAGAACTGATAAATGAATTCAGTAAAGTAGCAAGGTACAAAATAAATATCTAGAAATCAGTTGCACTTTTATACACCAATTATATTCTATCAAAAAGGGAAACCAAGAAAATAATACCATTTACAATTACTTCAAAAATAAATCTAGGAATAAATTTATCTAAGAATGTAAAAAACCTGTACTCAGAAAATGATGACACTAAAGAATAAAATGGAAAAAGATACAAATAAGTGGAGGTATATACCATGTTCATGGATAGAAATAATTACTGTATTTCCCTATGTATAAGATGCCCCCATGTATATATATTACAAAGTTATTGAGCACAAGTTTTATACATCATAAAATTCATACAACTCATCACTGTCAAAATGCCCCTCCATTAACTTGTCCTAATCTGTGTCTGATGACGAATCACTGTCTTCAACAATGAGTGTAAAAACAAGTGTGAAAAAAGAGGAACTGTGTAAAAAATCTACAACCACTGAATAAGACATATCCAGTTCTTACACCCCAAATTTTTTGAAAAAGTGTGCATCTTATACTTGGCAAAATATGATAAAATCATTAAAATATCCATAGTATCCAAAGCAATCTATAGATTCAATGCAATTCCAATCAAAATATCAATCACGTATTTTACAGAACTAGGACAAATACTCCAAAAAATTATGTGGAATCACAAAAGACCCTGAATAGCCACAGCAATCTTGAAAAAGAGAACAAAGTCAAAGGAATTACTCTACCTAATATCAAACTATACTACAAGGCCATAGTAGCCAAACCAAGCTGGTATTGCTATAAAAACAGATATATAGATAGATCAATGGAACAGAATTGAGAGCCCAGAAATCATCCCTTTTTTTTTTTTTGACAGAGACAGAGAAAGAGTCAGAGAGAGGGACAGATAGGGACAGACAGACGGGAAGGAAGAGAGATGAAAAGCATCAATTCTTCATTGTGGCAATTTAGTTGTTCATTGATTGCTTTTTCTCATATGTGCCTTAACCAGGGGGTTACAGCAGAGCAAGTGACCCCTTGCTCATACCAGTGACTTGGGCTCAAGACAGCGACCTTTGGGCTCAAGCCAGCAACCATTGGGTCAGGTCTGTGATGCCATGCATAAGCCAGAGACCCCATTTTCAAGCTGGTGACCTCAGGGTTTCAAATCTAGGTCCCCTAAATCTCAATCTGATGTTCTACCCACTTCCCCACTGCCTGGTCAGGCATCAACTCATTTCTATATGTTCAATTAGCATTTGACAAAGGAGGAAAGAACATACAATAAGGTAAAGACTAACTATTCAATAAATGGTATTGGGAAAATTTGTTAGACATATGCAAAAAAAAATTGAAATAGACCATCTTCTTACATCATACACAAGAATAAACTCAAAATGGATTAAAGAGTTAAATATTAGACATGAAACTATAAAAACTCTAGAAGAAAACATTGTTGGTTAAACAGTGGACATTTCTTGTAGCAATATTTTTTCTGATATATTTCTTTGGGCAAGGCAAATGAGAACAAGATACTCTCACTTGTGGTAGGAAGTGATCTGTGAAATCTTGTAAATATGAGTGGCATTCAAATTGTTAAGAGGTTAAATTTTCTTGAAAATCATTGCAAGAATCACCAATTTTGTTGCCAGTAGTTTAATCAGGTTACTTTGCTTCTTACATGGATTAGAAGTAAAAATGTGAAAGATAAATAAGATCTTGAAACATGTTGAACATGAAAAAAAAACTAATATAGCACAGAGTAAGAGAACGTGCTCTGAAATAAGATTATTTCCAAAGTGACGTAACAACACATTAACGTGAAACAATGGTGTTTAGAAAAAGTGTTGTTGCAGAAATGGATCTGCTGGAAGTTTCACACAATGATGTTGGCAGAGTAAATCTGTGCAACCATATTTGAAAACAATTTGGAAAATCATTTTGCAGAACAAATGTAGAACCTTTGAAAAACTTCACTCTTAAGTATATAACAGAAAGCATATAGGTCAACCAAACACATAAATAATAATTTTATCAATCTCATTTGTAATAGCCCCAGGTCTGATACTATACTTGATTTTTGATAAAGGCTGAGAAGCATTGTTATAGCCCAATCTGGAAGCAATCAAATGTATATCAAAATAAGATAAATTCTGTTTCATTCTTACCATGGAACACTAAACAAAATTAATTATTGCTACACACAACAACGTAAAAGAATTTCACATATAATATTGAGAGAAATCATGCAGATTCAAAATGATCCCTATTTTATAATTGCATTTATATATAGCTCTAAAATCATGCAGTTAATGATTATGTTTTATAATAGTAAATTTTGAGAAAGAGAAACATAGTGACTATGAAAGAATACAAGAGGGCTTCTATGAAACAGCTCAGGTTTTATTGATTAATATGAGAAATATTAAGGCATGTATTTATGATTTGTATACTTTATATTTTTGATATGTAAATAAGTTAAAAAGAGTGACATAAAATAGTATATGTAAAATTAAAAGTACTGAGAAAGTAAGAGATGTTTGTGCCAATTTCATGTGAAAATAGAACATTTGGTAATGGGAATGAGTGCAGTAGGTCATTTATGTTTTAAAAAATTCCCAAATTCAACATTAAAAAAATTTGGCAAAGAAAATATTCAAAGTCAATTTGTAGCTGACTGCCCATATACTTTATTGAAACTGAAGAATATAAATGATAAAACCAATTTGCTTGCAAAATAAATGTTATTTTAGCTTACAAACTAGTAAAATTTTAAATGTCATTAGAATTCCAAAGAGGTTTAGATGCAACTAAATATAAGTTGTCATGTGCACAGATGTTACTACAGTTTACCCTATATTAACTATAATTTTGGCTTGCAATATTTCTCTTTTTCAAGCAAAGTCTATGATCCCAAATGAAATTCCAGATGGCTAAAACGTTGTATGTTACACTCAGGAAACCAATACAAAAATGTAGAGGGCTGTATTCAATAGGCCATTGTTATATTTGGCTTAGATTATTTAAACATTAAGCAAAATGTAAAGCTCAGACAAGAACTTTAAAAAATAGTCTGATTTTTTTATATTATATAATTTCTATCCATGCCATCATTTTTTCTTCTAATTCCCCAAGTTGTTTTCCTTTTATTTTACTGTGATTGAAACCTAACCACTTATTTTACCCCTTTCCCCAGATATAAACGCTGAAATATTTATTGAGTCAGGCTCTGGATCATTTCATATACCTATCTTTTGACTTTAAGTGACTTCAAGTATTTGTTTTAAGTATATTTTGTTAAGGAATTTGGCAACTAAAGAATATAAAATTTTTTTGGAATTTCTATATCAGTCAGTTTTTAGCTCTGCCAAATAAAAATGATAAATTAATTTATAAATTTAAACAAGTATCCAATTTAAAATAATAAATGCCTTCAACTTCCTCACAGGAGGGAACTTAACCATTTATAAAAATTTAAATTGCTGAGAACATATATAGGTAGAATATAGTTGATATGACTAGAATAATTATTTTTATTGAAGGTGTATCACAGAACACATCTCAACCAACATTTTCTTCTGTGAAGTCAAAATGAAGATAATCAGTCACAAGTGTTTTACTTATAAAAGGTGTGTTTCTGTAAATGTAAACACAGAAAGTAATACAACTAGTACTGACCAAAGATCAGTTGATTCGGACCCTTATTCCAACAAAAGAAAGCATTATTGCATTTGTGAAAGAACATGATTAGAAAATTTGGGTCCTTAGTTTATCATTAATTAACTCTGTGACCTAGAACAAGATATATAACATCAAGGGTTTTCTATTTTCTTCTCTGCTAGGCATTTGCATTTAATCCTATTTATTTCTAAAATTCCATAAATTAACATGAAAACAAGAAAAAGTTTGCTTTTGTATATGGTTTTTAATCATATCATTTTTGTTATTTACATCTGCAGATAACCAGATGACTAGATTTCAAGCGATTTCATCATATACCACCTCTAGAATGAAATCTTAGTAGAAAGCTAAAAAAAAATAGATAAAAATTGAACTGGTTCTAGTAAAGGGATTGGGAAGTTGGTTGCAGGTCTCTTTAGCTCTGCTTGACTTTTCTCTTTTGACACATAAATTGACTTTGCAGAATATCTTTCTTTCTTTTTTTTAAGTGAGAGGAGGGGAGATAGTGAGGCAGACTCACACATGTGCCCCGTCTGAGATCCAACCAACAACCCTCGTCTGGGGCCAATGCTTGAACAAACTGAGCTATCCTCAGAGCTTTGGGCCAACGTTTGAACCAATGGAGCCACTGGCTATGAGAGGGGAAGAGAAAAAAAAGAGGTAGAGGGAGGTGGGGAGAAGCAGATGGTTGCTTCTTCTGTGTGCCCTGACTGGGATCAAACCCGGGGACATCTGCATGCTGGGCCAACCCTCTGTCTCCTAAGCCAACCAGCCAGGGCCAACTTTGCAGAATTTAAGCCCCTTTGGAATACAATTTAAAAATTGCTACACTAGACAACTTCAAACAATAAACATTTTGGACTCTAGGACTGTGGTATAGAAACTGGAAATATAACATACTATTACCTATGTTTCAATCTATAATTTCTAGAGAACAATAGCATATGTTTTTCTTGTCCTTTACTTCTCAACTGCAATAATTACCCATCATATGTTAAGGAAAGTAAACCTCTTAATAATTTTACAGCCTGACCAGGTGGTGGCACAGTAGATAGAGCATCAGACTGGGATGCGGAGGACTCAGTTTCAAGACCCCGAGGTTGCCAGCTTGAGCACGGGCTCATCTGGTCTGAGCAAAGCTCACCAGCTTGGACCCAAGGTCACTGGCTCCAGCAAAGGGTTACTCAGTCTGCTGTAGCCCCACAGTCAAGGCACATATAAGAAAGCAATCAATGAACAACTAAGATGTCGCAACAAAAAACTAATGATTGATGCTTCTCATCTCTCTTCGTTCCTGTCTGTCTGTTCCTATCTATCCCTCTCTCTGACTCTCTCCTGTCTCTAAAAAATAATAATAATAAAATTAATTTTACATATGGGATGCCTATATTAGATTTTAATTTAATTAACTTTGATTATAACAAATCAAATTTTCAGATTTGGTATTATTTTTATGTCTTTAAATAGGTAATATATCGGTCTACTAAAACTATAATATGTTATCATGCAGAGAAAATAAAATTTAACCTAATTAATATAATTGTTAGTGCAAATACATATAAAGAAACAAATATTTTGATAGTAATTTAGATGGAAAGCATTCATTTCTGCCTTAATATAAGATTACTCTTTAGTTAGAACTTCCCTGATTAACCATTATTGAGTAATGCCTGGTCAGAATACAATCTGGTATATACAGAAAAATAATAAGGCAGGCAATAAAAAAAATATGAAACAATACAATCAGTTTGGGAATATGTGATCTTACTTTATAATATGATCCATGATTAATTTTGAATGTAAAAATCAGTTATACAGATAAATATAGAAGAATTAAAAAATGTACTAAACAGAATTTGTAAAATAATGTGGCAGGAAGTTTACAATTTTATACATTGTGTGTCCAACAAATTATTCTTTTTTAAATGTTTTATGTAAAATTAAAATACACTTGAATTATATTTAAAGAAAAAAGACCTATAAATATGGAGCTGTAATACATAAAATTAATATTTAGAGTTACACAGTAAAAGACAAAACAATAAGTTTTCAGGCACAAAATAAAGTCTACAAACTGAAAAAAATGCAAATATTTGTTTAGCAGCTATTTTGTAACAGAATTCAAAAATTTTAAGGTTATAAACATTTTTTCTTTAAGATTCTATATCTTACTTAAAACAATATAACTATCAAATGATTGGTGAAATATCAGGCATAGTGAGGATTTCTTATTCTGTCTAGCCTCCCAACAAAATTCTATTACATACCATGAGGTGAGAAATTAGGTAGACTATTATTAAAGTTGATGAGTATTTTTTATAGGAACAGACAGCTTTATATGCATTCAATTTTGTATTAGTTTGCTACAGCTGTAATAACAAACTATTACAACTGAGTGACTTAAAAAACAAGATTTAAGTTCTGGAAGGTAGAAGTCTGAGGTCAAGGCGTCAAAAAGGTTGCTTCCTTTCCAGGCTGATGAGAGAATTTTGTTTCATGCCTGGTTCCTTATTTCTGGTGGTTTGCTCTCAATCACTGGCATTACTTGGTTTTTGGTGCATCACATGATCTCTGCCTTCATCTTCACATGGTGTTTTCCCTGTGTATGTATGTGTCTGTACCGAATTTCCCTTTTTTATAAAGTCATATTCCATTAGGGACTCTTCATATTCCTCTTTGATTTCATCTTAACTTATTACATGTCCAATTACCCTGTTTGCAAATAAGGTCATGTTTAAAGCTACTATGGGTTAATTATATAACATGTGACTTTGGAACTAGAACACAATTCAATCCATCACACTGGTACAGTTTTAGTCAGTTTCAGAGAGAAGATAGTAAAAATTAACTAATGAGTATTAGAATAAAACAATATTTTCTAAGACATCTTTCTTGGTAGTAATCTTTCTGCTTGCAATTGCTTAACACAAGGATAATGTACTTGAACATACAGTATACTGAGCTAGTGATCAGAAAAGACTAGAAGTGGGACTCAGAGAAGAGTGTCTAGTTTGGACTAGAAAAGTGTCCAACACAATGTGAGGGTAAGTATTACCAACATCTACTATGGCCAGTGAAAGGGAGCTGGACAATTCAACTATATTGTTTAACAAGTCTATACCAGAAGGATATGAGCACTATTCTTGGCCATGGGACTACAGCGGAACTCTACAGAAGACTCAGTACCTTGGACTTAACATTTAGGGAAGCAAACTGTCAAGGAAAAGTTTAAACTTGAACACAGATGGCTAACAAACTCACAAAATGAAACCAGAGGGAAATTAACTCAAAGAACAAAGATTTGCAATGATAAAGAGAAGGCAATTCAACCAAAACTGAATATCTTTCATAGCAATGGCTGGACATACTGTACTTTAATATATGGACTCTAAAGAAATATAAACATAATCTGAGTACAACATAGAAACCTGGGAAAGGGAAAGTACAGAAAAAATAGTCTAATCAGAACTGAGATTTAATAGCTAGAAAAATTATGAATTCATTTGTGTCATTTATAATGTGCTTACAGAAAGACCTATAAAAATTAGTAGTTAAAATTATATATTTAGTTCAGCTTGTATAATTGGTTATACTCATGTAACCTTTATATTTCTGAGTCATTTACTATCCATTAGTGTATTTAGTTTTGAATACTAAATTCAAATAAACATCGGTTGCTATAATAACTGCTGAAATACAAAAAAGAAGATAGAGTCCCAACCTTTCAAAACGTTCACAGTCTTGTGACAGAGATGGAACTATCAGTGGCTAATCACTGACAGTGAAGAATAAACAAAGGGTTTCAGGAAACCAGGGAAATAGTACCTTAAAGAGTAGATCTCCTTTAGTTTTCCTCTCTAAGGAACATGTAAATTTTTCAAGCCAAGGAAAGTAGAAAAGACTCCCTCCGTTGTTGGAAACCAAGCATTTTACAGATAATCTACCTGTGCCGGTTACTGAGATCCATAGCAAACTAAAATTCCCATGTGCATGTGTAGATCCTGTTGCTAAGTGTGACAGTTTATGACTGAAATAATTTCCTTAACTAAGTGTCCCAAAAGGCATCTATCCCTAATTAGAAATATAAATTTATAAAACATTTAGAACTTATATGGAGTGCATCTTTCCCAGAGGATATATGACCAATTTTATTTTCATCACTGACAATAAATAGCAATTTCTTTGGGCAAATTTATTAACAAAATATTTGTATTCACCCAGTAATTCTCTAGATAAGCCTAAAAGCTGTACTCCTGTAGAGTAAAGGAGAGAACCTGGAACACTGCCCATTAGATAAACTAAATATACTATGACATATTCCTTAAAATAGGTTATTTCCATCTTATTTATTAGCAGTAGATGGATGGAAAGGTCTGGGAAGGATATTAAAGGTAATGCAGTTGTAAGAGCTTCTAGATCCTAAATATTCAAATAGTGTATCTGATTGATTTCTAAGCCTAAAAACATTCCTCTTTCTGCATTCATCTATAAAATGGGAATAATAATATAATGCAACCCAAGGTTTTATTATGAAAATTAAGTGTAATAACATATATAAAGCTTTTAGAACAGTAAAGCTTCTCCTGGTAGAAGAAGCCTATATAAATATTAACTTTTACTATTATTCTTTAATATTTAGTAAAGTAAATGATACTCTAACAAAGGGCAAAAGTGAAAGGCTTTTGAGTTAGCTAATTTGTGCTTCCAAATTAATTTTGTTTAGGTCATCTGGTCACAGTCTGGGTATATAAAAATGGATACTTAAATGTGTAAAAAGGTCAATAGTATGATTAAAGAGATTCTTAACCCCAACTAAGAAAAACTTGAAGATTTTTTTATATACAATAAAGACAATATTATTAATTAAGTAGAAAGGCTAACATGACCATAAATCTAAACCTACTAGTAGGTTATCAACTTCATTACATATCTTTTTCTCCAAGGCATTGGTATACATTAATTTCCTCATTTGTGTCACAGAAAAAAATCACTTACTTCTAGGAACACCAAGTTAAAATGAATACAAATTAATTTATATACCAAATATGTATTCAGAACCAAGGAGGTGAGTTCATTTAGTTACTAAATTTTAGTACATTAGTAAGAAAAAGAGTATGGGTTCTGTTGTAAAAAATCTTTGGTTTAAAATTTGTCTTTGCCTTTTGTTAGCGTTTTAATTTCATCAACTTGTTTAACTTCTCTGAAAGCAAGAATTTACAACAAGAAAATTTTGAAAGTAAATACCGGTACCTTTTTTATAATGGTGTTGTAGGAGTTAAGGAATGGAATTCAGTTTATCACTATTACCTTTCTTCATTGTTATTGAAAGGTTAAAAGAATAAATGGCAGAAATAACTACTCTTTGTAGAGCTTATAAAAGCATTACAGAAGAGATATGGCTTTTTTCTCTCTCATGAGTAAAATAGGTAAACCTATATAAGTTATGCAAAATGCACAAGTTTTAATAAAATTCACAGATTCAAAAATTTTTCAAAGCCTTAATATTATAAAATATGCAATGAATACACATACACACACACTTTGAAATATACAATTTTGTGTTTGTCCTTTACAAAATGTTTAAATATTTCCAGCTCCATTTAAGTTTGAAAAAGGGGAAAAGAGATGAATATCAGGAAAACAAAATGTAATGATTTCAATGGGAAATTTTCCTGGATACTAAAGTTAATATTCATTTATTATCAAAACCAGAGTTATTTTATTACTGTGGGGCTTCCAGATCTTTGTTTTACATTTCATCTAAAATACATGACAGGATTAATTTCTTTCTTTCTCAAATATAAATGGTATTTATATTTATTTATAATGATATTTATATTTATTTATATTTCTTATAATAATTAAGAAAATTATTTTAAAATATGTTTGAATCCAAAGAAAATTCAAACAAACTGAAAAATATAAAAATATGTAATTTTATACCCAAGATACCAATGATACCAAGTATGACTGCTTATCACAACTAGTATGATTTCACTGGGTAATTCAGTGAAATGAAATGTTACTGCATGAGTAAGAGTTCAGTATAGTTATTTCATCTCGGAGCTTTTGGAAATTTCAGATGTCTCTCTGGTTTTTGGAATCTTAAAATTTCTATAGCAGCGCCCTGGCCAGTTGGCTCAGTGGTAGAGCGTCGGCCTGGCGTGCAGGAGTCCCGGTTCGATTCCCAGCCAGAGTCTGTCTGACTGTCTCCCCGTTTCCAACTTTGGAAAGATACAGAAAAAAAAAATTTCTATAGAAGCAATTCAAGGCTGTTGGGTGCTAGTTTTGTTTTGCTTTGTCCTTCTTGGGAACAGAGGGAACAACGTGACAAAG
Organism: Saccopteryx bilineata; assembly: GCF_036850765.1. Taxonomy (NCBI): domain Eukaryota; kingdom Metazoa; phylum Chordata; class Mammalia; order Chiroptera; family Emballonuridae; genus Saccopteryx; species Saccopteryx bilineata. The sequence continues at coordinate 104,805,523 of NC_089491.1, read as the reverse complement.
CACTCGCTTCCGCTTATGTGATTACTTTAACTTAATGAACACCATCTGGGGGAAGAGAAACCTGAACATTTGCATACATCTGGGCATAAATAACATGTTACTACAAAACTGATTAATAATTATATTTAGGAAAAAAAAATAATGATTATATTTAGGAGACCACAATTAGCTGTATTTATATCTTGTACATCTTGATGCTGCTGGGGAAAGTAGAGAATGGATATTTATCATTCCTTCCTTGCCTTAATTTGAAAAGGCTGTTAACCAATGTTGTAACCTGTGTGGGCAGTTTTTCTGAACTCTAATGTATAAATGAGTGCTTTCCTTCTTTCCCCATGGTAGAGGATGAACAGTGCTTTAAATTCTGTTTATTTACATATGTTTAAATGAACACTTTTTATGGTGAAAGGAATCAACATGTTTCCTAGTAAGGTTGAGACAGCCCCAGGAAAATTTTCAATTTTACTTAACTTTCAGAAATAAAACTGTATATTGTTTTCAGCAATTCTATCCAAGTCAAAACAAAATGTGGACATTTTAAAGAATTTATACATACTAGAGTTATCAGGAGAAAAATTTTAAATTTTACTTATCTGTCAAAATAGGGAAATATAAAATAAAAGTACCTTTTTTAAAGAACTATTGGTGGAATTTTAAAGAATAATTTAAAACACTCTCATTCACTAACTTTTTCTAAAGAGAACAATTGGAGCAAAGACAGTAATTTTTTTTCCTTTTTACCAACTATGAAATCTCAAAAATATATTTTTCTTTTCCCTACCTCTGTCTCCCCCACCCTCTCCTTCCCTTACACACACACACACACACACACACACACACACACACACACGCTCATGTGGACATGAAACCCAAACCCTAAGTTGTACAATTTTTGTGTAAATAATGAAATAGTGGATAAAAATACCTTCCAAAAATTCATTTCTATAATAATATCATTTTTTTATCTGTATTTATTTTATTGGAATTAGAATAGCATTTAGTGATGACACTTTAAATATACATACAGTCCTGTTTTACATGTGCCACCAGTACGTCTCAAAATTGAACGTACCTACAAATCACCTGGGGGTCTGGTAAAACTACAAACTCTAATTCAACAGGTCTAGGGATACAAGCTCCCAGGACTTCCAATGTGTGGTCTGAAACTGCATTTTGAGTAAGAAATTACCAAATCTTTTACTTCTTCAAACATCCCACAAAATATATACAACAAACATTTCAACTTTACAGGAACCTCATGCACAGATGGTCTAAGCAGTTTCCTCAGGGAAAAAAATAAGGTTAAATAAAACAGAAAAATGCAAGGAGTGTAATGCATATTTATATCCAGGGAGTTCATCACCAGGCCTTCACAATTTTCATCTTTACCCTACCCCGCCTGGCAGTTAATTAAGGCTAAATGTAATAAACATGTACTCAATTGGTAAGACAAAGAGAGGAAGCCTGGGATAGAAAAACAGAGGAGAGGAGGGGGAGGAGAAGTAGGAAAAGAAATGAGGGAACAGGAACGGCAAAGCGAAGATCAAGTTTATGATAAACCATGTACTAATTATTTCCTTTCTACTTTAAGAAATCACTATCTTTAATACAGTCACCTAATAATTTCATGCAGAAACACTTGTTTGACAATCTATGAAAGACAGTGACTAGTAAACTAAATATGCCTCATTTAATTAAGTTTGTTCTACTTCTGTTCTCTGAATTAATTGACTATCATTTATGGCTGCTGAGTCTTCATCTGAGCTCAAGTTATAGAGAGACATCTGGAATAAAAGATCACACTAAGGAGAATCTTTAAAGTTTATATAGTAAGGCTGGCTCAATATCTATTTTGTTAATTTATTTTGGAGATAACACTTTTTAAAAAAATAATAATCACATCTACTTTATTGATGTCACAAACCTAATTTGCTTTTGATATTATAAATATATAATTATCCATTAAATCTCTTACAGGTGAAAAAAGGTTATAATAATAGAGGGATATTTGAATTAAAATTTTTCATGTAGTCAACAATCATTGAATGCTGTTTGCCAGATACTATTATAAATATAAGCTGGATATACAGAGAGAAGAAAAAAAAAAGACTCTTGCCTAGTAGTACTTATCCTCCAGTAGGCAGTTAGACAACTAACAAATAGATAATAAAATGTCAGGAATGGTAAATGCCAGGAAGAAAAAAATGACCAAAAGGCTAAGAAATGTCTGGGAAGATCAGACCATTTTAGACTGAGCGACCAGGGAAGGCTCTTGTGTAAATGGCAGTGGATCAGGAGCCCGAATGCAGTGAGAGAGGAAGCTAGATAAATAGAAAGTATCCTGGACCTCAGGATGCAGGTGGAAGGTACCAACATGGCCAGAACTTCCTGTTTCTGAAGAACATCAAGGTGGCCAGTGCTGCTGGGGAGGAGTGAAAGAAGAGAAGAGAGGTAGGAAATCAGGTGACAGAGGTGACTGCAATGAAGACTGGATACTTTCCAAGTGTGTCAGAAAGCCATTGGAAAAGCTTCAGTCCAGAAGTAAGATCACCTACACTAATTATAGCTTTAGACTGCTTTTGGAGAAATCTGCTAAGGTTGTATAGTTGAAATTTTGTGGTGTTTTCTTAACCACATTATGTCACATGGGTGTGACAGCAGAATACGTAGAGAAGTTAATTTAGTCAGATGCAGTTATTTGTATCGGAAATATTTCATACATAATATACACATATATGAGTGTGTTTATATATATATATATATATATATATACACCCTATGTAAGAGCTTATTGCTAAAGAAATGCCAAAAGAAATATTTTTTTTACTACATGTGAATTTTGATTTAGAAATTATTCCTTTTTTTAAATTTATTTTTTATTCAGTGAGAAGAGGGGATGCAGAGCAACAGACTCTCGCATGTGCCCTAACCAGGATCTATCTGGCAAGCCCACTAGGGTGCAAAGCTCTGCCCATCTGTGGCATTGCTCTATTGCTCAGCAACTGAGCTCTTCTTGGCACCTGAGGCAGAGGCCATGGCGCTATCCTTAGCACCCAGGGCCAACTCACTCCAATCAAATTATGGCTGCAGGAGGCAAAAAGAGAGAAAGAGAGAGAAAGAGAGAGAGAGAGAGAGAGAGAGAGAGAAGTGAAAGGGGGGAGAGAAGGAGAAACAGATGGTCGCTTCTCCTGTGAGCCCTGACCCAGAATCGAACTCAGGATATCCACACAACAGGCTGACACTCTAGCACTGAACCAACTGGCCAGGGCCTTATTCATTTATTTGATCATTAAAAATAATTTATCATTTTCTATGTTTTTCTAATAGTTCTTACTGCTGAGGATATAGCAATCAAAAAAAGACAAAAAAGCCTGACCTGTGGTGGCACAGTGGATAAAGCGTCGACCTGGAAATGCTGAGGTTGCCGGTTCAAAACCCTGGGCTTGCCTGGTCAGGGCACATATGGGAGTTGATGCTTCCAGCTCTTCCCCACCTTCTCTCTCTGTCTCTCTCTCTCCCTTTCTCTCTCTCCTCTCTAAAAAAAATGAATAAATAAAATTAAAAAAAAAGAAAAAAATTTTCTTTATATACTAATTCCTTCCTCCTATTTCTTCTGTTTTTGCTACCATTCATTTCACTTAAGTATAAGCATTATCTATAACTACACACTTAAGTATATATAAGTGAATACACTGTTGCCATTATTTTGAACAACAGTTTTCTGTTAGGTCACTTAAGAATAAAAAATATAAAAGTTTTTATTTTACTTTCACATATTCCTTCTTTGATGCTTTTCCTTTCTTTATATAGATCCAAGTTCTTCTTTATTTCTGTTACAGTGTTTTGATTTCTAGCATTCCTCTTTGTTTCTTTATTAGGTTTTCCAGCTCTCTGTTTACATTGCCAATCTGTTCTTGCATGCTGTCTACTCTATGCATAGAGCCCTTAGCATATTAATCATAATGCTTTTAAATTCTGATGCTGGCTAATTCTTTCACTTAAAATTGTGTTTTTTGAATTATGACATGCCTTGTAATTTTATTTTTAATGATAGCTGGACATAATATAGTAAGCGAAAGGAGCTGCTAAAAATGAACCATTAGGAATGTGGTAGTGAGGTGTGTGAGGAGGGAATGTGTTTTATAGTCCTATGATTAGGTCTCTGACTTTTAGTGATGCTACGCCCCTGGAATATGAACTTCATAACTGTTTCCCAGGTTTGTTTTTTCCCTCCTCCTTGGGTGAACAGAGAGCTAGAGTGGGCTGGAGTTGGGTATTTCCCTTCCCTACATCAGTTAGGCTCTGGTTCACTAGTTTTTCCTGAAGGTCAGTCTTGTTAGGAAGAAAAGAGTCCTCTGGCATATTTCAAAGTGGTTCCTTTTCCCCTCCTCCTGCCAGAAACCTGAAGGAGTTTTTCTCTGATATTTCCTGTGGGACTCTAGTTAGGTTTGTCAGGGTAAATCTCACAATACTGTGGACCCTCTATGACTGGGTCCCCTTGGAATTATTAACTTTCAGTAATGTCAGCACTGACCCTCCAGCAACTAGTCAATTACAGTTTTGGTTTGCCTATCAAATCACTAGTTCCCTAAGCCATTTCCAATCATGACCTTTGCCCTGGTAAACAGACAGTCCAGCAGAATCTTGGGGGCATGGTTTGCCTGGTGATGGATCTCAATTCTTTTATAAATCTAAGCAGGGTTGATGATTTTAAGTTTGTTTACCTTTCTACTTGTTAAGGACAGAGTCATATCTTTCAAGCTTCTTTACAGAATCAGAAGTTAACCATTCTTATTCACTCTTTCAAATACTTACTTTGTTTAAAACTAAGTTAACATAATGTAGGCTCAATGTAATATATATGTATTATATATAATATATATGTATATACAGGGGGTCCTTGCATTATGACAGTCTCCTCGACATACAACGTTTTGAGTTTATGACAGTCACTCCCATAAATACTTTAAAAAATTGAGATGTATTTCAGCTTACTTATTTTTTTGTCATTTGCTTCTGTTACTACAGTACGGTGTACAGCACAGTATATTTATGTCCTTTTTCTTTTCCTGTGGCTTAGTTGTGTTTTTATGCTCTAGATTATGATTTTACAACTGTGTTAGGATAGGTAAGTGATTTAGGCTAGGGTAGGTTTTGACTTACACTGAGATTTGGGTTACATCACTGTCATAGTAACCCAACTGTGTCCTAACCTGAGAACCCCCTGTATGTATATGTATATATGTAAGCAATGGAAGAGAGGAAAGCCACTCTATGTAAGTTATGTTTTTTCTCTCTAGAATTTTTCAAGCAAGAATTAACTACCTGTCAATGATCCCATAGAAGAGCTTAGCTGACATGTGGGAGAAGGAGAGAAATAACATGCACCTAGGGTGAGCAGATATTTCCTCAGTCAAACTGGGAAAACTCAGGGAGAGTGAATGGAAGCACAAGAGCCTTTATAGTTGACAATAATTGTAAATCTGGACTGCCTCAGGCCACATAGTCACCCGAACTCTAAAATCCCATTCAATTTTATGATTTAGAGATTAATACATGACAATACATAGTAACTTTATTTTCAGCAAGTTTTAATTAGCTTTTATGGAAACTTGATATATCATGAATTATTTCTGTAATGGAACATGTCATGGTTTTGGCAGCAAAACCTTAAAAGTCCAAAGATCAGGTCAGATGGACCAAATCTAAAACCAATTTTGTACCTCAGTTTTTGATGTCATTCCATAAGACTGATATTGGAAAATAAAATGATTTTAAGTATAGCAATGTTGTAAATATTATTTAAAAATGACCTAGCTCCAAATGCCACATCACAAAATTGCAGAGCATATCAGAATTAAGTGAAAAGTTACTATAGGTGTAAATAATCCTTCTAAATACACAGAAAAAAATCAAATCTATGTGTCTAAGAAATAAATATTATTTATATATAGTAGACAATAAGAAAATGGGAAATGGGAGCAAAATGCCAGAAATCAGGTCCTAACTGCTTAAGCTAAGTTATTATTCTGTTCTGTCAGATAGAATGAGAGCTATAAACTACCTAATTTCTTCTTAATGAACTGGCCTCGGGAAGTAATCCTGCTTCTTGTTACCACTTAGTAAGAAGGTGTAGGCTTCTGAAGAAGAGATTCCTTCAGCTCAGTTCCCGAGCTCCCCTACATTTAAGAAAACAGTCAACAGGAATGCATAGTCTTATTGAAGGTGCTCTAAAACACCAGAGAGCAAAGCAGACAGAAAGGGAAAGATGCCGAAGAGATGTGTGAAAAGAGAACCTCTTTTGTACAGCTAACTTTATTATTTTAATAATATGAGGACAGAATAAAAAATGAGGACTTTTGTTTTCTAGTGACTTAGTCATGAGCAGCAGACAAGGGAAAAGGTTAAACTTTTTATTCTCAGATGCTCTAAATTTAAACCATTTCAAAATCTGCTTTTTTTTCTTAAAGAAATGTTTGTTCCTGTGAAAAATGTGGCAATAAATGTGATAAGAGTAAGAGTAAAATGTATAAAATAGTTAGAACAATGATTTCTTTAGAAAAAAATCATGAGATTTCAAATACATAAAATTAATTATAATCATTTGTCACAAACTATAGTTGCAATTATAAAGTAAGTCCTGTTGTGATGGTCTTTATAATAGACTCAGCCTCGATTGGTTAATCACTTTTAAAGGCTGGTATCAATCAAGTAATCCGATTTTTCTTACTTCTATCTACTTTTATAAGCAAAGGATAATTCTGTACCCAATTTTTTTATTCCAAAAATTTTAGTCATTTTTCATTAAACTCCCCAAATTAATTTTACAACTCTGACATTTCTCCTGAATGTTTGATTTTCTCACATCTTTATCTGCAGCTGAGGACATGAGACTTTTGCTGATAAGGCCAACTGCAAATTCCCATTGTGTTTTTCCCTAGGTGATGGTTACAGAATTTATTAATGCCAATCATTTACTGCCATAGTAACAAATACCATTGCCATGACATTACTCTCTTCTCAGTAGAGTGAAGGCAAGATAGTTAGATGTTAGGAGAATTTTGACAAATAGGAAAAGGAAAACTGAGACAGATGGTTAGACAAATGGGGTCAAACAACTTGAGCAATTTACAGCCAGGTAGTAACCTTCAAGGTCTTATTTTCCTAACAAAGGACACTTGAGAGCAAAAGGTTCGCAATTCTTGTAACCAGAGAGTAAATAGCTTAAATCTAAGGTGACCAATCGTCCTCTTTTTGGGAGGACAGTCCTTCTTTTGTAAGTCCTGTCCTCCCTTGAAAAGTGTCCTCCTAAATGTCCTCCTTTTTGATATTGGAAGACTACTCTGTAAATGTCCGTATTCGATCGTTGCAGTTGATCTATTGTGTGTGATATAATGTATTTGTAACTAAATGAGTACTTTTTCCTTACAATTATTATTAAAAATTAATAGGCATGTAAGCATAATTACAATATAAAATATTACAAATGTTTTTATTATGCATTTATCATATTATAGTGTATTATTGTTGCAATGAGTAAAATGTTTCTTTTATTTACGATATTTTTTTTCTTCAATTTGTTTTTGTCCTACTTTTCATTGTAAAAAAGTTGGTCATCTTATTAAATCACACTGGTCAGGGAGATAGGTAAGAGACCAAATTTGTGCTGTTTGTGCCAGCCAAACCCAAGGAGAGATGAAGTCAGGAAATAAATAACAACAACAACAACAATTAGAGCCAGACCAAACCAAGATAGAGGTGAAGCTGACCAGAAAATGACCCTGGTCCCTCTATGGACTCATCTTGGCACATCAGCATATTAAAGGACACACCTAGAAAGCTGATGAATATTCTGCTAAACTCCTTCCCTAGGATTTTCTCCTTTAGAAAACAGATAAGAACTCACAAAACAAAGACCCCTCCACCCATGTGCCCGCCTTGGTGCACACCCACTCACATCCTTTTATTGGCATGTACTGTGCTCTCTTCCTTCTGAACTCTAAGGGTCTCCATGAGACTTGCAACCAGAGGAACAACGAGCAGCAGCAGCTCATCCCAGGCTAAACCCATGAACCTGTCTCCAAGGCCCCCTTCTCTCTGACAGTGAGCTACCAGCAGCCCCACTTTGGCTCACTTCTGTCACTGTGGCTGTTACTTCTCAGTGATTTCCCACAGCCCCACGTGGCTCACTTTTTTCCTGTAATGTTTGTAGAGGGTCAAAGCAATACTGCCTACTCACTCTTCTGTTGTTTCTTCTATCCTCAGCCCTTCCTTTGTTTCACTGTCCCCAGCTTTAATAAATGTACTATCAAAATCACTTGGACTCATGTTATGCAATCTTTTCCTTGCACAAAGGCAAGAACCCACACACTACAAGCCGAACTGAGGCAGACTTGCTCCAGGCCTGGTCCCTTTCCAGTAGCAGAGATAGTAATGAGTATTTCTGTTTAGGCTAAGAGAAAAATTAAATTTGCCAGGTTCACAACTGAATCTCATCATCCCTATTTTTACTTTCTACTACATAAAGTTGAAAGCAAGCAATCCTGGAGTCACAGTTTCTTTTTCAGTCCTGCATTCTACAGCATCAAATACTGGCCCAGAAGAAAACAGGGGGCTGTGAAGTGCGGTAGAATGGTTATTTGCTACATATGCAAAATCCACTCGTGAGTTGTATAAACATATGAAGAGACCAGAGAGTGGAGGATGAAAGCTAAAAGGTAATATCCCTTTAATTTATGACTATGTTTGCAAAATTTTAAATATTTCAAGGTGAATGTTTTAGTACAAGATCTATTGAACAGATATCTTTCTGTGGATCTCATCACTTTCCATCAAATAAGGGGAAAAAGTGTGTTTCTAAGAAACAGAAACCAGATATTTTACATCATTTATAAATTCAAGTTTGATCTCTTTTACAAATTGCTTCTGAATGCTCAAGCTAAACTCAAATAAAAATACTTCAAGTTAAAAATGCATTTGTTCTATTCTAAATTTTCTCTAAGTATGTAAATATTGGACATTATCTCATAAAATGCATTATTTTTTCAACAAGCATGTTTTTAAACAAAAATAGCTTCCTAGATTATGGACTATAAAGCAAGGCACTACATATGTAGGATGTACTATAAATTTATGTCCATAGAAAATGTCATTTTTGTGTTCTTATTCCATAAGCCAATGTATAGCCTTCCTTTGTTTTAATTTAATCCCAAACGATGAAGTGGAATGATTATTTTGTGATTGGAATTTAAAGAAAGAAAAATTACATTAAAGATAAGCTAGAATATAGAAAAAAGGCAACAACAGCAAGAGAGAAAATGGAAGGGTAATAAAATTTTTAAAAAATGATTATATCACATGATCATTAAATTTGGTTCTTGCTTATTCTGCAACTGCTCAGCACCTACAGGGCTACTTCTGGCGATAGGCAGTTATAAGCCCAAATAACATTTATCTTGTTCTTAAGTCTTCCTGTGTAATGAGATGATTGTGTGACAAGTCTTGTATCATATATTGAACAGTAGCACACCTTATGTAAAGCACTGATCTCTCAGAAAGTTACCAATCCACCCCAACAACCATTACTCCATATGTAAGGCAACTACTCAGTATGATTTCAAAGGAATTTGCAATTTAGAAGTAATTATAAAAAATGCATTTTTAAAACAACCTATTCATTTAAATAATTAAAATATGAAAGTAACAATGTTCACTCAGAATTTTAAATCCTGAGAATATCAGTAGAGAACTATTTTTAATCTAAGTTCCTGACTCTGACCAACTGACCCTCTTTATCCTCTCTATGAGACACGCTGATGTATCCCAGTGCCTTGAGCACACCTGTGACGTGGCTCTCCAGCCTGTTCGTGCAATTCTGCTGCCTCCTGTTGACTTGAATGCAATCAGTAAACTACTGGGTGTGTTGAGCAAACTGTTTCATAGTAGATAACCCATTATTTTAATTATATAATCTAATAACTCCTTAAACTGAAACAAAAAATATATTTTATTTCTCTGGTAAGTTTAATGTTTTAGAACGGTTTTCTAAAGATGACCTAATTTAAAAATTGCTGTCTAGTTAGGTGTGTAACAGTAAAGTTTGAGGAAAAACAAAGTATTTAAATAATTCTCCATGTGCTCACTTCAGCAGCACCTCGCCTAAAATTGAAAAAACACAGAGATTAGGATGGCTCCATACCAGAACTACATTCAGACTAGTAAAGTGTTCCATCTTTAAAAAATAATAAAATAATTTAGCATACAAGTTTTTTTGTACTGTGCTGACATTCCTGAGTCTACTGTGAAAAAATTAGAGCAGAGTGCAATTTCAGAGTAGTTTACATGCTGAAAAAATTAAAAATTTATAACCAACAGACACATTCAAAAAAAGCCATTATTCCTTGTGAAAAAATTGATAAAATGTACATTTTATAATTTAAAATAAAATATTTTGAAAATCACAACTAAGAGGGACACTTGCATCATATCAACAATAAATTGAAAATAAAATATTTTATTAAATCATAAATCTTTTTTATCACTTATTATAATTATCTTTTCTAAATTAATGAACATTTATTTATTGAACAGCATCAGAGAAGAGTATTTTAGTAGAGGTAATGATTTAGTTCTAGACTTATGCACAGAGAGATGAAATATTAAAGAGAGAATATATATTTTAGATTATCTTATCTAAAATACCCATTTCATATTTCATTTTAACTGTGCCTTAAAACTGAATGCCTGTTTTTTTTTGCAGAAAGTCAGGAAGACATTGAAAGAAACTTAAATATTTTTTGAAATATGTTCTCAGATTGTTATTTGTGTGACAGCTGTGTTAGACTTTCTCGCTGGATTACTCTCTGCAAGCCCTTTGACTGATTAGTGTGTGAACACCTGGCAGCACCATGTGTGTATGGCCTATAATAAGGCTATGAGTTTATTTCTGGGTTCTCTGTTCTGTTCCATTGATCTATATGCCTGTTCTTATGCAAGTACCAAGCTGATTTGAATACAATGGCCTTGTAGTATAACTTGATATCAGGAAGTGTGATACCTCCCACTTTATTCTTCATTTTCAAGATTGCTGAGGCTATTCATGTTCTCTTTTTGTTCCATATAAATTTTTAGAATAAATGTTCTATATCTTTGAAGTATGCCGTTGGCATTTTAATAGGAATTGAATTGATTTTATAATTGCTTTGGGTTATATAGATATTTTAATGATGTGTATTCTTCCTATCCTTGAACACGGTATATGCTTCCACTTGTTTGTATCATTCTTGACGTCTTTTATCAATATTTTATAATTTTCTAAGTATAAGTCTTTCACCTCCTTGGTTAAATTTACTCCAACATACTTTATTTTTTTGTTGTTGTTGCAATAGTGAAGAGGATCATTTCCTTAATTCCTCTTTCAAACAGTTTATTGTTGGTGAATAAAAATGCCACTGATTTCTGAATATTAATTTTATATCCTGCCACCTTGCAAAATTCATTTATCAGATCAAGTAGTTTTTTGACTCAGACTTTGGGGTTTTCTACGTATAGTATCATGTCATCTGCAAATAATGATAGTTTTACTTCTTCTTTTCCAATTTGGATGCCTTTTATTTCTTCTTGTTGTCTGATTGCTGTGGCTGGGACTTTCAGAATTATGTTGAATAAGAGTGGTGAAAGGGGGCACCCCTGCCTTGTTCTTGATCTTAAGGGGATTACTTTTAATTTTTTCCCATTGAGTATGATGTTGGCTATGAGTTTGTCATCGATGGCCTTTATCATGTTGAGGTATGTTCCCTGTATTCCCACTTTGCTGAGAGTTTTGATCATAATTGAGTGCGGGATTTTATCAAATGCTTTTCCTGCATCTATTGATATAATCATGTTATTTTTATCCTTCCTTTTGTTTATGTGATAAATCACATTGATTGACTGATTTACAAATATTATACCAGCCTTGCCTCCCCAGAATAAATCCCACTTGATCATGATTTATGACTTCTTTAATATATTGCTGGATGTGGTCTGCTAATATTTTGTTGAGAATTTTAGCTTCTAAGTTCATCAGGGATATTGATCTATAGTTTTCTTTCTTTGCAGTATCTTTACTTTGTTTTGGAATGAGGATTATGCTTGCCTCATAAAAAAAGCTTGGGAGTCTTACCTCTTCTTGAATTTTTTGAAATAGCTTGAGAAGGATTGGTGTTAGTTCTTTGAATATTTGGTAAAATTCACCTGTAAAGCCATCTGGTCCAGGACTTTTGTTTGCTGGTAGATTTTTGATAAGTGTTTCAATTTCATTTGTTGTAATCAGTCTGTTTAGGTTTTCTGATTGTTCCAGATTGAGTTTTAGAAAATTATATGTTTCTAGAAATTTATTGATTTCACCTAGGTTGTTCAATAGTTTGACATACTGATCTTCATAGTGTTTTATTACAATCCTTTGTATCCTTCGCAGTGTCATTAGTTACTTCTCCACTTTCATTTCCAATTTTATTTGAGTCTTCTCTCTTTTTTTCTTGATGAGTCTGCTTAAATGTTCATCAATGTTATGTACCTTTACAAAGAACCATCTCTTGGTTTCATTGATCTTCTGTATTATTTTTTTAGCCTCTATCTCATTTATTCCCACTTTGATCTTTATTATTTTCTTCCTTCTACTTCCTCTGGCATTTTTTTGTTGTTCTTTTTCTAGTTGTTTTTGATGCAGGGGTAAGTTGTTTATTTGAGCTTTTTCTTGCTTCTTGAGGTATGCCTGTAGTGCTGTTTACTTCACTGTCAGGACTGCTTTAGCTGTGCCCCATAAATTTTGAGTTGTTTTACGTTCATTTTCATTTGTTTCAAGGGAATTTTTTATTTTTTCCTTGATCTCATTGTTAACTCATTTATTATTTAATAACATGCTGTTTAGCCTCCTAGTATTTGAATGTTTTTCTATTGTAGTTGATTTCTAGTTTCATGCCATTGTGATCAAAGATGCTTGATATAATTTTAGTTTTCTTATATTTATTGAGACTTGTTTTGTGTCCTAACATGTGTTCTATCCTAGAGTATGTACCATGAGCACTTGATAAAAATGTATATTATGCTGCTTTGGAGTGAAAGGTTCTGAAGATATGTATTAAATCCAGTTGATTTGGTGTGTCATTTAAGGCTACTGATTCTTTGTTAATTTTCTGTCTGGAGGTTCTATCCATTGAAGTTAGTGGGATATTAAAATTCCCTACTATTATAGTATTGCTGTTGATCTCACCCTTTATGTCCATCACAATCTGCTTTATATATTTATATTTACGTGCTTCTATATTAGGCACATAAATATTTACAATGGTTATGCCTTTATGGTCAATTAATATTTGACAAATGAGGTAAGAGCATACAATGGAGTAAAGACAGTCTCCTTAATAAATGGTTTTGGGAAAATTGGACAGGTATGTACAAATGATGAAACTAGACCATTACACCATTCATAAAAATAAACTCAAAATAGATAAAGGACTTAAATGTAAGTTGTGAAACCATAAACATCTTGGAAGAAAACATAGGCAGTAAACTCTCCAATATCTCTCATAGCAATATTTTTGCTGATTTATCTCCATGGGCAAGTGCAATAAAGGACAGAAGGACAAATGGGACTATATCAAACTGAAAAACTTTTGCACAGCAAAAGACACCATGGACAAAATAAAAAGACAACTCACAGAATGGGAGAGCTTATGCGTCAATACGTCTGATAAAGGATTAATAACCAAAATTTATAAAGAACTTCTAAAACTCAACACCAGGAAGGTAAACAATCCAATCAAACAATGGGAAAAAGAATTGAATAGACACTTCTCCAAAAGGGACATACAAATGGCCAATAGGCATATGAAAATATGTTCAACGTCACTAATCATCAAAGAAATGCAAATTAAAACCACAGTTATATACCACCTCATACCTGTCAGAATGGCGCTCATTAATAAAACAACACACAATAAGTGCTTGCAAGGGTGTGGAGAAAAGGGAACCCTTCTGCACTGCTGGTGGGAATGCAGACTTGTGCAGCCACTGTGGAGAACTGCATGGGGTTTCCTCAAAAAATTAAAAATGGAACTGTCGTTTGACCCAGCTAACCCACTGTCAGGAATATATCCTAAGAATACCAAATTACTGATTCAAAAGAAGAAATACACCCCCATGTTTATTGCACCATTGTTTACAATAGCCAAGATCTGGAAACAGCTCAAGTGTCTATCAATGAATGAGTAGATTAAAAAGCTGTGGTACATATATACAGTGGAATTCTATGTGGCTGTGAAAAAGAAAGGAAATCATACCTTTTGTGATAGCATGGATGGGCCTGGAGATTATTATGCTAAGTGAAATAAGCCTGGCAGAGAAAGACATATATAGTATGATTTCACTTATATGTGTAATTTAATGAACAAAATGAACTGAAGAAGGGAATAGAGGCAGAGGCTAAGTCACAGGGAGCAGAGGGACAGCTGTCAGAGTGAAGGGGGATGGGGAGATGAGTGAAGAGAAGGTGAAATTATATATACATAATAGGGATTAGTGAAATTATATATACATAACACAGAGCTATAGATAGCAGGACAGCAAATCATAGAGGTAAGGGGAGAGTGAGTAAGGGGGAGGGGGAGAAAGGGGTATAAAAGGGACACAGGTGGGGGGTGAGGGTGTTATATTCAGTGGGACAATTGAATCCATATAAACACAATAAATTATAATTAATAAAAACTATACAGCAATGGGTGCTTGTGCTTAGAGGAATTATGAATGTACAAATTTCCTGTGTGCCATTCTAAGGGGCCATTTTACTGTTTGTTTGCCTGAGAGGCAGTTTCCACTGCCTGTGTGCTTGTCCGCCATTGTGAGACTTTATTAAATGGAATGGCCCAACCCTTTCCAGTTCCACAGTTTTTCTACCATCTGCTGAATCCAGTGTGGACCTGCCTGTCCTTGGCCACTGGTATTACATGTCTAAAGATGTATATTCCTGTCATTAAAGGTAATGAAGAAGCAATTTAAGTGTTTTCTGATATCTCCCTCAGAGAACACCAATTGACTGTCCTAACCATGTTACATTTATACATTTGATTAATTTAGTTCTCTCTCACTCTCTGTAGTTGTTTCCAGAATTCTCTTTTTTCTCCAAATGTAGAAATTCACTGAATTTAAGTCCCCAAGACAATTCAGCTGGTTTGCTGTTTGTTTGCAATCAAGTAATGCCCCAGCTGTTCTCTCCTTTCAAATAATCTGCTTCTTTGTAACTTGAATTATAGGGAAAGCATCATTTTAAAACTGGATTTGTATCTTATGTATTATTTTTATTTTCTTGCAAGTGAAATATTTAGATTCAGATTCAAAGCCCTTAATATTAATTCAGCTTGTTCCACTTGCTAGGTGTATAATTTTAGGTAAATCTTATAATTTTTCTAAACTTTCTGTTTGTCTTTATGTTAAGACAGCTAATTTAACAAGACCCTGAAATTAGTTAATAATTGTTAAAATGCGTGTAAGGTAAAATACTAACAAACATAAGTTATTATTTGTCAGTATTATAAATAATGATATAAGGATAATTACATAAATACAGAAGTGTGGAAATATAAATCACAATGTATTTTTAAAGTATAATAGAGTTTAATGAAATTTAAAGAGTACTGTTCATATATAAAATGGAAAAGAGGAAATCTTGAAATAATACATGAATAAGAATAATAATAGTATTATATATAAATAATGTTGTCTATTCCATCCTAAAAAAGTAA
This sequence comes from Saccopteryx bilineata, assembly GCF_036850765.1. Classification (NCBI taxonomy): domain Eukaryota; kingdom Metazoa; phylum Chordata; class Mammalia; order Chiroptera; family Emballonuridae; genus Saccopteryx; species Saccopteryx bilineata. Next base: position 104,789,744 of record NC_089491.1, on the reverse strand, counting down.
AGTTTCATAATTTAAAAGTATAATAATCCTAATAGAATTAAAAATGATGTATTGCCTGACCTGTGGTGGCGCAGTGGATAAAGCGTCGACCTGGAAATGCTGAGGTCGCCGGTTCAAAACCTGGGCTTGCCTGGTCAAGGCACATATGGGAGTTGATGCTTCCAGCTCCTCCCTCCCTTCTCTCTTTCTGTCTCTCCTCTCTCTCTCTCTCTCCTCTCTAAAATGAATAAATAAAAAATAAATTAAAAAAAATGATGTATTGAGTGTCAGAAGTCAAAATAAATTATTAGGATATTTTAAAACACACATTTAGATCACGGTTTCTAAGTCAACATATTTCCAACAAATTTCTTCCAATGATTACTGATTCTACTTCTTATACCAGCTTGTTGATGTAGAGTCTTTTTTTAAAGTTTATTATGCACCAGAATCACCTGTAGAGATGATTGAGTTGCAGATATCTGGGCTCTACTGGACATTTCTGATTCAACACATCTGTGCTAAAGTTGTAACGAGCTCTTAGGTGGTGCTAATGCTGCCGTTTGGGTACTACACTTTGAGGACCACTGACATGAAGGCTAATAGATTTACAAAGATGGAGCAAAGCACAAAAGAATGGCTATTGGATGTTATGAGAAATCTCATACAATGCTTGGCATATATGCACTTTGCTCTTAGAGGGATATGGTGTATGTTGTTTATTACTCTCAGCACAATAGGTACAATTCTCAAGTACAGTATACTTTAACTTAAGCTTATAATTTGGTGTAGATAAGTTTGGATATAGAATAAGCTACTATAAGAAAGAGGCCTAAAATACAGTGGGATAAATAAACTATAAGTTTGTGTTTCTTTCACTTTAGAATCTAAATATAGGCAGGCAGGCTCTGACTGGTGCATCTGTGTAATGCTGGTGGTTGAGGCCAGGCAGTTTCACATTTGGGCAGATGGTAGAGGAATGTGGAGCCAGAAAGCATTGGGCCATATCCATTTATTGGAGGCTTACAGAGACAGGAGAGTGAATAGGCAAAGCAAACCTGCTTTTCACAGTGGAGGGCAAGAGGTCAGGAAAACCTGCCCCTCATAGTGGCGGCTGAGGGAATCCGGGAACCACATCTTGTAGTGGCAGTGGCAGGAGAGCGATCTGGGAGAATGGGCACTGAAGGAAAGCACCCATAGCTTTTCCTAGAGACAGACACGTGGCTTTGTGCCACGTGCTCATACAGTAATCCTGCAAAGTGCTTGCAGCTGGGAAACTAGCGAGAAAGCCTAACACAGGTGTTTCCCCCACATTCTGCTTCTGGACAATCCAGCTCTAAATAAAAAATGACTTTGCAGTTATGGTTCTCAAAAAAAAGTAGAGTCAGTTACATACAACTTATCGTTAAATTGAAAATGACCAAGAAATTGCACACATAAAGTCCTGGGTTTGATTTCCAGTCAGGGCACACAGGAGAAGTGACCATCGTTTCTCCCCCCTCCCCTTTCTCCTTCTCTGTTTCTCTTTCTCTCTTCCCTTCCCACAGCCATGGTTCAATTGATTTAAGCTCATTGGCCCCAGGCACTGAGATGGCTCCATGGAGCCTCTTCCTCAAGTGCTAAATATAGCTCCATTGTGAGCATGGTCCCAGGTGGGCAGAGCATCAGCAACAGATGAGGTTGTCCAGTGGATCCCAGTTGGGACACATGCAGGAGTCTGTCTCTCTCTCTCTCTCTCCTCATCTCACATAAAATAGTAATGATAATAATAATAATAATAATGAAAGAAATTAGAATAGTAATACCATTGTGTGGTATTTTTCATTTCATATGACATATTACATTTCTTATATCTAGTAATGAAAAATACTTTCATTATTGATAATTAGAAATTGATATTATAGCAGAATTTTAGGAACCCTCTTTTTTCTTATTTATTATGTGTTTAAATAAACGCTAGGAAAATTGGGTGAAAACAAGCATTGTTGCAGATCTTGTACCTTCAAATAAAACAGCTTAACCACCTTTATTTTTGCTTAAATGCATGTCCTGCTCAAGTTCTTTTTATTACTTCTCTCTATTGCTATTTTTTCCCTGTGTTTTTACTCCTAGCTTTCATTCTTGTTCCCCTGAAAGTTAAAACTTAAAAGTACAATAAAGAAACTATTTCTAAAATGTTTTGCTAAAGTAAGGTAATCTGGTATTTATAGGCACACTGACTTCTTTTGCACTGATAAAAAAAAAGAAGCATGTTAATAGAACAAGTGCCTAATATATACAGTCTGTTCTAATGGTGTTTGGTTATAAGAATGGGTCATGAATATCTTAAGTATATGATTTCTTCCGAGAAAGTCATAGGACATTTATATATCCAAATAATAAATACTGTTTCAACTCAACTTTTATGGCTTTGTGCCACTGCAGGACTTAGCTCAGCTCTTACCCTGTGTATAAACTTCCTACTGTGAAATCTAATGCATAGAGTGCTTTAACACCAACTCCAGAGGTAGTGACAGTTTTCTGTACTTCCATACAATATTTTATCAGCAAAATCTTGTTCCACATATGTGCAAAGCTGAGATGAAAGTTGAAATAACAAGGCAAGATCTGAATCACATAATACTCTGAGTTGTGTGACAGACTGAGGGCAGTGTTGTGATATATATTTTATCACACAACAAGCTGAAAAGTTAACTATAGTAACTCTGATGGCATTTCCCTGCTCCCCATCACCGGCAAAATTCTGGCTGAACTCGTTTTTTAGAAGCTATAGAAAGCATCATCAACCATTCCCTTTCAAATCATGGTAAGAGTTTTAAATGCCAGCCCAGCACAGTGGAAGTTAACTTTGCAAACAGATCCTGCATTCACTTAGGGAAGAGACTCAAATAAATAGCTAACTCAAGGATGTGTCATCATTAGAAAACTTATCCAAAAAATTTTTTTTATATCTAGATACAGCCTGACCAGGCGCTGACGCAGTGGATAGAGCGTTGGACTGGGACGCAGAGGACCCGGGTTCGAGACCCTGAAGTCGCCAGCTTGAGTGCGGGCTCATCGGGTTTGAGCAAAGCTCACCAGCTTGAGCCCAAGGTCACTGGCTCGAACAAGGGGTCACTCAGTCTGCTATAGTCCCCTGGTCAAGGCACATATGAGAAATCAATCAATGGACAACTAAGGAACCGCAATGAAGAATTGATGTTTCTCATCCCTCTTCCTTCCTGTCTGTCTGTCCCTATCTGTCCCTCTCTCTGACTCTTTCTGTCCCTGCACACACACACACACACAAATATATATTCAAATCTAGGTACAAAAGTAGGATGAAAATGGCAGCCAGCCCCTCAGAATGAGAAGTGTTCATCCTGGTGATGTGGAAAATATCATGAGTTGCACAGTATTAGATACAGCTCACATTCAAGCCTCCAGCATGTCTGTAATAGTTATCACTTCTAGTTAAGTTATCAGGCCAGAAAAGACTGCATTTCTCTAAACAATAAACTTCAAGTGCATGGTGAAGAACAGGTGAAGCCGTGTTCCTTACATTTAAAAATGGATTGTTATTCATTTTGATAACTGAAAAAACTTAAGTCTGAATGAGACTATAAATCAACTCTTCTACACATGGAACTTTTTCTTTAAAAATATCATTCTTTATCATTGTTTGCAAAACCAGGTAGTCTAATTGTTTCTCAATAAATTATTTTGATTTGTAAAATTAAGAATATTGTTCCAACTATGAATATTATATAGTTTGAAGATAAACAACTATTATTTATAAAAATAAAAATTGTCCAAGGTAACTGTGTTTGTGCTATAAAGTACTATAAAATTCAATATTGATAAGAAAGGGAAATCAATGGTTATAAGAAAGTTATGACATCAATATTTTTGTGTAATGGATGATATGTTTTTGTATATACCTCACACCCAACCTAAAATGTATTCATAAATCAGAAGGCACTGGAGATTATTCTCTTTTGTTGTTGAATCATACAAAGGTGAAGAAGGAAAAGTAGAAGGAAGAAAAAGAGAGAGGGTAGGTAGAGAATAAGGAAGCAGAGGCTGAGGGATGGAGGAAGATAAGAAGGAGAATAAAGCATCAAATAAAAGAGCATAAGGACCTAGATTAAATATGGAAAGCTCTTGAGTCTCAGAAATAGTATAAATTTAAAAAAAATCTATTAAGAAGCAAGAGGCAGTAAAATACCTAAATCTGACTGATCTAGGGAAGTGAACAGCATTTAACACTAAGAATTTTGAAATTAATTTGAATTATTGCCTTGGATAGGCAGTCTCCTTTTAGAAAGAGCTATCATATCATATCATAATTATTAAAACACCACTAACAGCTATCTAATCCCAATAAGATAAGCAATACTGAAAATCATAATTTTTAGCATTTTCATTGTTCAAGTCTCTGTGGTCAGTGTTTAAAGAGTATTGCTTGTTTAGTTTCCATAAAACTGTATGAGGTAGGAAACTCAATCAGGCAAGGTTCAGTAAGAGGAGAAGCCTTAACTAGACTTCTCTGAGTAATGATTAAGCTGAAATCTGAAGACTGAGCGGGAGTTATGGAATGAAAATGGTTAAGCAGTCTTTGCAGAGGGAAATAATAAAGTATATGCAAAGGTCATGTAGTCACAGAAAGAATGCTTTCTTCAAGGAATTGAAAGAGAGCTATTTGCCTGAAGCAAATTTAAGGAAAGAATAATGTGTGAGAATAAAAGAACATTGTTATAGGCTGTGGGAACCTCAACATTCTCTGCTTAAAATCTTGTCATGTTATAGTAATGCAATATAAGAAACATTGGGGTTTCTTCTGGTTCATTGTGCCACTTTTCATGTCATAAGACAAGTAAACTCCAGAAATTAGTCTTTAAGAAGACTCTTGTTTAGGTTTACAGACTCTTATTTAGTGTCCCAATAGTTATTTTTCTGTTCTTATCTCATTAAAATATAATTATTTGTTTTAGCTAATTTATGTAAGGTTTTTCTTCCATATTTGAATTCTTGCCCCCAACCTTTGACTCTATCTTTTTTATTTGTCTACATTGAATAGCTGAGCTAACTCCCTTTTTCCTGTGAATAAACCTCCTGGTCCATGAATTCATTAGCATTAATATGTCTGGCATTTACATTTAATATTCATAAAATAGCAGTTATCTAGACAAGGGTATTTCACCAAGTAAAATTACACTTGGGGAAAATTAATTATTCATCTATGGTGAACTTTGAAGTTAAGTAATATATCAGAAAATAATAATTTAAAATGGGCAACATGCATGGGTAAAATAAGACAATGAGAATGGCTAAAATAAGACTGTAGGAGAATGATGGAAATAACCAAGATGATAAAACCAACACCAACAAAGGAGAGAACCTTAATGATCTGTGATGTAGCAAAGATTGAAACTAATGTCAAAAAAATCATATAAAGTCAGATCATCACCTTTGCATAGAAGCCAGTGTAAAGATATTTCTTAATTCAATCAGTTCATTAAATTTTTCAAGTCCTCAAGAACATCTAACAAATACTCAACATGAGTTACAAGAAGTATGGAGAACAATGAAGGGTGATACTAACATAAAGGAAATTATACACAAAAATTCTTATACTTTTTTTTTCACCTGATTAGAGATAATAGCATATGCTAACTAGCCAATCTTTAAAGCAAAGCTCTATGTTCCAGAAGTACTAAGAGAAAGAGAAATGTAACCCACTATTAAATTTATTGTCATTAAAATGTCAATAAAGTCCTGGCCGGTTGGCTCATTGGTAGAGCATCAGCTAGTGTGTGGATGTGCCAGGTTCGATTCCCGGTCAGGGCATACAGGAGAAATGCCCATCTGCTTCTCCATTCCCCCTCTCCTTGCTTCTCTCTCTCTATCTCTCTCTTCTCCTCCCCTCCTGCAGCCATGGCTCAATTGGAGCAAGTTGGCCTGGGGCACTGAGGATGGCTCCACGGCCTCTACTTCAGGCGCTAAAATGAGCTCAGTGGCTGAGAAACGGAGCAAGGCCCCAGATGGGCAGAGCATCACCCCCTAGTGAGCTTGCCAGGTGGATCCTGGTAGTCTGTTTCTACCTCCCCTCCTCCCTCTCTCTCTCTCTCTCTCTCTCTCACACACACACACACACACACACACAAAGTCGATGATAATAATGCTGATTGATGACCACGACAACACTGTAGGAGTTGTGAGAGAAGATAGTACTTGAAATTACTATTGGATATGTGCTTCTATCAAAAAGGTAGTATTCTCTAATTTCTGATAAATGAAAACATAGAGACAAACACATTGATCATTACTTATCAACTAAGAATATGGAAATTTAAGTGTTGCCACAGCCATGGCCACTGCTATATCCCCATTTCTCATAATCAGCAATCTGCATTACCGAGTAATCTTCTGCAATACAAGCTTTGATGTTCATACAGCATCAGCCGCAGATCAATTAAAATGCATATTCTAACTCACCAAGTGCCGGTAGAGGCTGAGTTATGTATCTTCAACAGACTCCCACGTGGTGGTAATGCTGCTGGTCAGTGTGCCACATTTTGAACAGGGAAGTGTTCATGAATACTTCAATGTCCATGACTACATCAAAATAGCCACACTGTTCTGTGTGGACTCTGGGTGGAAAGTAGGTGGATATGAATAGAATTTTGGTCAGTATCAGTCTGTCCTGAAGGTCAGAGCTCCTCAAGAAGGATACAGGAACACGTGGATTCAGAGCAGTATTGCTGCCAATTCCTTCACCTGCTTACATGAAATAACAAAGAGGCTGATACAGGATCACTGAGGTCCTCTCCACATTTTCAGGCTTGTTAATATCCTCCAGAAGCAGGTGGAATCACAGTCAATGTCTACTCTCTCCTATAGGAGACAGCCATCCAATCTTATTTATTCTTCAAAGTTCAGCGTAGGTCACATCACTGTGGCCTAGATTGATCTTTTCCCTTCTTACATTTTCTAGCATGTATTGTCTCTATCACATATTTAGGCACCAAATGCTATAATATTTTTTATTATCTTTTCCTTGCTTCCATCATCTCTTCACAGTTGATTGTAAGCTCAATGAGGAACAAGTCATACCCTTCTCTTGTTGTACCCCATAGCAGCTAACACCATGCTCATATGACCTCCCACTAGATTAGGATAAGAATAAATACTTCGGTAATTGAATAACTGAAAATTGTGTTGCAATCCCTATAAAAGTATACATACATAGTTTTTTTAATTGATTAATTTTAGAGAGAGAAAGGGAGAGAGGGAGAGAGAGAGGGAGAGAGAAAGAGAAATAAATCAATCTGTTCCTGTATGTTTCCTCACCAGGGATTGAACCTGCAACCTTTGATTATCAGGCCAACAGTAACCAACCGAGCTATCTGGCCAGGGTAAAATAATATTTTGAATAGCATTTTGTAAAAAAAAAAAAAAAAAAAAAAAAAAAAAAAAAAAGGTTCTTGTCTATCTAGACTGGAATGGGAATAAACATTCTCTGTTAACCAAATATTTTGATCTTATTCTTTCAAAAATATATTTTTATAACATTTTATGGAACAAAAATGGTTATTGTCTTTTCTACTTGAATTTAAAAACTCACGAACAGGGATATCTAGAGAAATTATATTTTTATAACATTGTTTTCTCAGTCAGACAGGGTTAGGCTTATTTCACCATTTACTTTATGTAAATTTCATCCATTTTTATTTTTTTATGTGAACCAAATATATCTAGCTGATATGTTATTTTAAAATAATTGACAAATGTCTTAGTGAAGATTTTTAAAAGTACACTTCTTTGACAATAATTTTTAACAAGTAGTGTAATATTTTAACTGCAAAAGAAATGATAATCATATTCCTTATCTAAGTAATTTATTAAAATTTATTTTATATTTAATTTACTAAGTCTGAGTACTTTAACAAACTCATTCTTCAAAATTAACACAATTAATAATTTTTGAGAATCGCTTAGGTAAAGTGTTTATCACCTACATGTAAATATGTTTACAAATATGTTTTCTCTATAAATCATTTTAAAGCTATAAACAAAGTAAAAAATGATTATTGTTCAATTTATTAAAGGATTGGCAATTCTGCATTACTATAATGAAAAATTGGAAGTGATTATTTCATGCAAGTATTCCACTTTCTATATGCATACAATGTCTAAAAAAGAATACTGAAAACAGCTAACATCATTACATTTAGGAAAAAATAGATACTACTTAGCTTACTATTCATGTCTTATTTGCTTGCACACAACTAAAAAGTATTTGAATCCATGCTGAACTGCAGAGTATAACAATAGTTCCTGGTTTACATCTCAGAAAGGTTAATAGGTCTTCAGACTTCATTTAGCACCACATTTTCAGACCATCATAAGTTTTAAAGTTACTTCCATGCTGACAGTTTAATGTTCGAGTAAGCAAGGACTAAACTTTGGGACCTTAGAGCTATAACATTGACATTTCAGCACTATTTTTTTTCTCATGATGTGTCCTTAATATGTGCACAAGTTACAATGTCTAGAACAGCTGTCTGTGTTTACATTAAAGGTCTTTCAAAATATTTTTTTTCTTTAGGATGCCATTTGTGTGAAAAGAAAATAACCAAATTGTTCCTCTTTGCATCCTTCCTTTCTCCCTTTTCTCCTTTCTTCCTTTCTTCTCTCTCTTTCTCTGATTTCTCTTTTATTATATTTCCCTTTTCTTTTCTTTCCCTCTTATTTTTTTTCTCTCTTTCTAAAGTACTTCCAAGTAACTAGTAATTATTCAAGCATAGTGAGGAATGACAACAGTTTAAAACTGCACTCTGCCTTTAATTCTTGTTAGGGTTTCACATGCATATATCAGAAGTGAAATGTTCTCTATACATCATGCTTAACCAGCTAGAGGTCAAAGAACTATATCACTGTATTCATGAAAGTAAAATATTGTACTTTCCAATTGCCTACACTTTCGGAGGCTCTCACTTCTAATTACCAAAGTTACCACCTTCCAATCTGATATTGGCCACTTTCAAGTAAAATATATTAAAACGGAGACATTACAATACAATATGAGAAGTGTCATAGGCAAAATAGCTAGGAAAATGCTAGTAAGATTGTTATAGAGTCAAATAATTTTATATTTAATTTTCTGCTTGGTTTTCTTTTTCCTGTTTCTTCATTTTGCCTTTTCCAACAAACTATTTATATACCTTTTATAAGATTTAAAAAATAAAATTAGGCACATAAAAAGTATAAATTTTTAAAGTTCTTAATATAGAGTTATGGATATCTAAAGTTTCACGTTTTTTTGTATAAAGGTGTTCTGGATAATAAATAAATATTTTATATTTTATTAATGTGGGAAAGGGAAGCACTTATAAATTCCAGGTTAATAATAAATTATTACTTCAAAGTTCTATAGCACTAATTTTTATCTTCCTTATAGTACAATTCCAGGATGTGAGTAAGATATTAAAACTAATAATTATCACTTGCCTACTATCTGCTAGAAAGATAAAAATGAATAATAATTTATCTCTGCTATAAGAAAGAAATAGGTCTTCTCAACTGCTTTACTCCTTACTCCTCAGAATAACTGAGGTTTTGTTAAAGAGAAACATCTCCTTGAGAAATCAGATCACCTTGATAAAATCACATGACTAGGAAGGGTTAGAATTTGAAAGTAGCACTGTCTTTAAAATGTTTCCACTTTATGTTCTTTTGACTGTAAGTGGCCTAAAATCATCCAACATTTGTCTGCTGCTTTTATTTCAGATGAGGAAACGGAGTGGTTCTAAGACTTGACAAAGCTCCCCCAATATTTTTTCTTTAGTGATCTTTTAACTACTATTTTCTCATAACACATTTGCTATGAGCTCATCATTTACTTAATGAAAACAAAGCGTCATGCTAAAGGCAGGGCCATTCTGAAATCCTTTACTAAAACCCAAGAAAGACAAAAAACACTCACTGCTATATTGAGGAACATATTGCAAAATCTCAATTATTTTTTCTGTAAATGTTTTTACTATGTAAGTGATATTAATGCTATTAGGTTTGAGAGTAAGTGGGTAATGAGGAAAAGCTAAACAGTTAGTCTAAAGCAGTCCACCAGAAATTTTGTGCTGTTCTGCAAAAGAGTTAACCACTCTGATGTTGTATGAAGACTATAGAGTCACTTATTACTGGGTGGACTGGTGGTGGAAAAACACTGGTCTAAAGTATTAGAGGATAAAGAATTTCTACCTGCATTTGTGTGAATTTTTGGAATAATATTTTAGCCAAATTACTACAGTTTTGGTTTCAGAGTCAATATAAAAATATAAAGCCACTGTTTTTAAAGAATCACACCAAACATAATATATAGAATAAATATTAAAGCTTCTTTATACCTTTCAACTTAGTTCTATTCCCCTGATTAACCAGTATTGATAATTTTAAATCCTTACAAAATGTTTCCTTTGTATATACTTAGGTCAATAACTAGATATCAGAACATCATATTGATAAAAATTAGTATACAAATTCAATAAAATTTTTAAGAAAATAGCAAAAAGTCTTCAAGAAAGAAATCAATATAAATTCAAAATAAGATGGTAGACTTAAATCCAAATATAGTGATAAGTAGATTAAAAGTAACTAACCTGGAGATGACATCAGAGTAATGGCGGGGTAGGAAGCGATACCGATAAATCTCCCCCAAAACTCAACAAGATCTTCAACCAGAAACAGAAAAACCTATACTTGGAGCTTCCAGATGCTTCGCAATACACCCAAAGGTATGATTGAGTGAAAAATTGGCTAAATATATAACCAAACCCCGAAGGAAATAGGGAGTAAGAAATGCTCCGCCTTCCTCACTAACCTAAACAGGGCGGCTTTCTCTGGTAACTGTGAATATAGAAACTGAGGCGGGCAAAGGGGGTGAATAGATCAAGGCCGCCGCGGCACAAACGGCCGAACCAGGCTGTGGCACACAAATCCAAGCCGAGGAAAATCTGATCCTGTGGCAACACGGGCAATACAAGCTAACACTCGCGCCAAACCCAAACAAAGAAAGACAAGCGGAGCGGCCATTTTACCCGGTCTCCTGGTCGGTGTGCAGTTAGTGGGCGAGAATTTCTTCCTAAGCCCCGGAAGTGGGTGCCCGTGTTGCCCCACGGAGAGGCAGGGTCAGAGGCCGTTCTGTGGGTCGAGGGCAGAGTCTCTGGGCAGCCCCAGCATCCTGGGAAAGCCACGCACAGGAGGGAGTGAGAACTAATTCCAACGGTGGAGATTTTTCGTGCTGGAGGGTGTTTCACTCAGAGGGAAGTGCGGCCGGCCTCATATCCTGGTTTGCGCGTGCAGATAAAGAGTGAGCGATTCCTCCGAGTGCCTCGGCAGTGCGCGCCCGTGTTATCGCACAGAGGGGCAGAGTCAGGGGCCTTTGTGTGGGCCAAAGCGGAATCTCGAGCCGCCCCAGCGCCTTGCAAAAGCCGCGCACGGGGACGGAGCGAGACTCAATTCCAACGCTGCAACTTTTCCCTGCGGTTGGGGGTTTCACTCAGAGCGTGAGACTGCTGGCCGGATATCCTGGTCGCAGACAGTGAGTGAGAGTTTCCTCCAAGCGCCCCGGAAGTGGGCACCCGCTTGTGTTACTGGACAGAGTGGCAGAACCAGAGGTCTTTGAGTGGGCGGAAAGCCCGCCTGATTATGCTAGCAGCTCTGACTGACTGAGCCTTACCCAGAGCCCTGTGCTGAGTGGAAATAGAGTGGGGAGTTGCCAGCTCTTTGAGCCTCTTACTATCCAGGCAGAGGCAGCAGCAACCCCATAGTTGGATTATCAGGCTACTAATTGAGGAAGGAAAGACTAGGAGAAAGGCTCCAGGAACACGGACTCTCTCACTGTCGGAGCCTATCAATGCCAATGAGCTTCGACTGCCAACGAGACTAAAGCACAATACATGACATTGCCATAGAGACTTATCAACTGCAAACCTCTACCTGAGCATGCCAAAGGGGCAGAACCCGGGGTACAGAGTCACCGACCAGGAAGAGAGAGAGAAAAGAAAAAGCAAGAAGATAACCTCTGAAAATCAAGAATAATCTGCAGACTTTATAACCTATCCCATTTTATTATATTTGTTCGTTTGTTTCTCTTATCTTCATTCTTGATACTTCTTTTTCCTCCTCCATTTTGGCCGATTAACTCCCTACCGGTCTTACTCTCTCCTCTCCTTGAACTACACTACCCATAAGTGTTACATCTCCCATTATCTTTTCTCTTCTCTTCCTTTCTCTCTATGAGGGTTGCACTCCAAAACCCTTAATTCTCTCTCTCTCTCTCTCCTTTCTTTTTTCTTCTTTTAGTGGTTCCCTCTTTTTTTCTCTCTCTCTCTTTCTTTTCTTCCTCTATATTAGTTTCTTCCTTTCTCCTTTACATCTCCTCTCATTCAAACCTCAATAACAAACAAATTATCTTATCTGGGACTCAAACCTATGTTTGTGGCATTTTGGGGGTTTTTTACTTCACCTTTTTAACTCACTAGCAGTGCTCCCATCCCTGGCTCTACATATTATCTAGTTCTTGTTCCACTAAATACAATAGTAATTTTTTAATTTGTCCCTCCATTTTTCCATTTTCCTCTTATTCCTCTCATCATAACTCTTAGACAACCAGCACCTAAAAGCAAATCATTTTATTCTTGACCCAAATTTTTTCCTTATTTGCTTTTTGTGGGTCCATACGCTCTTTTTTTTTTCTTTTCTTTTTTTTTCTTTCTTTTTTTTTTTTTTTTTTGCCCCTTTATTACTTTTCCCCAATTCAGGCCCTCCATCACAGGCATTGTTTGTTATAATTCACAGTCCACCATAAGATTTTCTCAAGAAAGAGGAGAGAGGAGAAGAGAGGAAAAAAGGAGGGGGGGAATAATTTCCTTTTTTAAAAAATTTTTATTTTATTTTATTTTTCTTTATTTCATTATTAATTTTTTTTTAAAAAAACAACTCTTCGATTTTTTATTTTTTTATTTTTTTTAACTTTTTATTGTTTATTAAATCTCATTAATACTATCAACAAAACCACCCTCAGATGCCATTAAGGAAGAGAAAATCGAATATCATGGATACAAAAGAGAGGTAACACAGCTAGATGAGGAAAAATCTATGGAGAAAAAATTTAATATATTGGAAACCTTGGAGCTAAATGACAGAATTCAAGATAGAAATCCTAAAAATCCTCCGAGATATACAAGAAAACACAGAAAGGCAATTTAGGGAGCTCAGAAAACAACTCAATGAACAGAAAGAATATATGTCCAAGGAAATTGAAACTATAAAAACAAATCAAACAGAGATGAAAAACTCAATTCACGAGCTGAAAAACGAAGTAACAAGCTTAGCTAATAGAACAGGTCAGATAGAAGAGAGGATTAGTGAAATAGAAGACAAGCAACTTGAGGCACAACAGAGAGAAGAAGAAAGAGACTCAAAAATTAAAAAAAATGAGATAGCCCTACAAGAATTATCTGACTCCATCAAAAAGAATAACATAAGAATAATAGGTATATCAGAGGGAGAAGAGAGAGAAAATGGAATGGAGAACATACTCAAACAAATAATAGATGAGAACTTCCCAAGCCTATGGAAAGAACTAAAACCTCAAGTTCAAGAAGCAAACAGAACTCCAAGTTTTCTTAACCCCAACAAACCTACTTCAAGGCATATCATAATGAAATTGACACAAACCAACAGCAAAGAAAAAATTCTCAAGGCAGCCAGGGAAAAGAAGAATACAACATATAAAGGAAGGCCCATTAGATTATCATCAGATTTCTCAACAGAAACTCTACAAGCTAGAAGAGAGTGGACCCCAATATTTAAAGTCCTGAAAGAGAGGAACTTTCAGCCACGAATACTATACCCATCAAAGCTATCCTTCAAATACGAAGGAGAAATAAAAACATTCACAGATACAGAAAAGATGAGGGAATTTATCATCAGAAAACCCCCACTCCAGGAATTACTAAAGGGGGTTCTCCAATCAGATACAAAGAACAAAAAAAAAACAGAGCCACAAGTAAAAGCTCCAAGAAGAACACAATAAAACCAAATTTAAACTGTGACAACAACAAAAAGAAAGAGGGGAAGAAGATGGAGATTAACAGTAGCAAAGGATGATGGAGTGCAAAAGTACTCACAAAATAGTTCACTACAATGAACAGGGTAGGAACCCTTTTCATTACTCAAAGGTAACCACCATTGAAAAAACTACCACAGAAGCACATGAGATAAAAAAGATAGCAACAGAGGAAAGATGTATGGAATACAACCAAATAAAAACAAAAGATAGAAAAACGAAAGAGAAGGATCAAACAAGACACAAAACTAACAGAAAGCAAGATATAAAATGGCAATAGGGAACTCACAAGTATCAATAATTACACTAAATGTAAACGGATTAAACTCACCAATAAAAAGGCACAGAGTAGCAGAATGGATTAAAAAAGAAAATCCAACTGTATGCTGCCTACAGGAAACTCATCTAAGTAACAAGGATAAAAACAAATTCAAAGTGAAAGGCTGGAAAACAATACTCCAAGCAAATAACATCCAAAAAAAAGCAGGTGTAGCAATACTCATATCGGATAATGCTGACTACAAGACAGGAAAAGTACTCAGAGACAAAAATGGCCATTTCATAATGGCTAAGGGGACACTGAATCAAGAAGACATAACAATTCTTAATATATATGCACCAAACCAAGGAGCACCAAAATATATAAGACAGCTACTTATTGATCTTAAAACAAAAACTGACAAAAATACAATCATACTTGGAGACCTCAATACACCGCTGACGGCTCTAGATCGGTCATCCAAACAAAGAATCAACAAAGACATAGTGGCCTTAAACAAAACACTAGAGCACCTGGATATGATAGACATCTACAGGACATTTCATCCCAAAGTGACTGAGTATACATTTTTCTCCAGTGTACATGGATCATTCTCAAGAATTGACCATATGTTGGGCCACAAAAACAACATCAGCAAATTCAGAAAAATTGAAGTTGTACCAAGCATATTTTCTGATCATAAAGCCTTGAAACTAGAATTCAACTGCAAAAAAGAGGAAAAAAATCCCACAAAAATGTGAAAACTAAACAACATACTTTTAAAAAATGAATGGGTTAAAGAAGAAATAAGTGCAGAGATCAAAAGATATATACAGACTAATGAAAATGACAATACGACATATCAGAATCTATGGGATGCAGCAAAAGCAGTGATAAGAGGGAAGTTCATATCGCTTCAGGCATATATGAACAAACAAGAGAGAGCCCAAGTGAACCACTTAACTTCCCACCTTAAGGAACTAGAAAAAGAAGAACAAAGACAACCCAAAAGCAGCCGAAGAAAGGAGATAATAAAAATCAGAGCAGAAATAAATGAATTAGAGAACAGAAAAACTATAGAAAAAATTAATAGAACAAGGAGCTGGTTCTTTGAAAAGATCAACAAAATTGACAAACCCTTGGCAAAACTTACCAAGGAAAAAAGAGAAAGAACTCATATAAACAAAATCCAAAATGAAAGAGGAGAAATCACCACAGACACCGTGGATATACAAAGAATTATTGTAGAATACTATGAAAAACTTTATGCCACTAAATTCAACAACCTAGAAGAAATGGATAAATTCCTAGAAAAATACAACCTTCCTAGACTGAGTCAAGAAGAAGCAGAAAGCCTAAACAGACCTATCAGTAGAGAAGAAATAGAAAAAAAACATTAAAAACTTCCCCAAAAATAAAAGTCCAGGCCCTGACGGCTATACCAGCGAATTTTATCAAACATTCAAAGAAGACTTGGTTCCTATTCTACTCAAAGTCTTCCAAAAAATTGAAGAAGAAGCAATACTTCCAAACACATTTTATGAGGCCAACATAACCCTCATACCAAAACCAGGCAAGGATGGCACAAAAAAAGAAAACTACAGACCAATATCTCTAACGAATACAGATGCTAAAATACTAAACAAAATACTAGCAAATCGAATACAACAACATATTAAAAAAAATAATACATCATGATCAAGTGGGATTCATCCCAGAATCTCAAGGATGGTTCAACATACATAAAACGGTTAATGTAATACACCATATCAACAAAACAAAGAACAAAAACCACATGATCTTATCAATAGATGCAGAAAAGGCTTTCGATAAAATACAACACAATTTTATGTTTAAGACTCTCAACAAAATGGGTATAGAAGGAAAATATCTCAACATGATAAAGGCCATATATGATAAACCATCAGCTAACATCATATTAAATGGCACTAAACTGAAGGCTTTCCCCCTTAAATCAGGAACAAGACAGGGTTGTCCACTCTCTCCACTCTTATTTAATGTGGTACTAGAGGTTCTAGCCAGAGCAATCAGACAAGACAAAGAAATAAAAGGCATCCATATCAGAAAAGAAGAAGTAAAGGTATCACTTTTTGCAGATGATATGATCCTATACATCGAAAACCCCAAAGAATCCACAAAAAGACTACTAGAAACAATAAGCCAATACAGTAAGGTCGCAGGATACAAAATTAACATACAGAAGTCAATAGCCTTTCTATATGCCAACAATGAAACAACTGAGAAGGAACTCAAAAGAATAATCCCCTTCACGATTGCAACAAAAAAAATAAAATACTTAGGAATAAACATAACAAAGAATGTAAAGGACTTATATAATGAAAACTATAAACCATTGTTAAGGGAAATTGAAAAAGATATAATGAGATGGAAGAATATACCTTGTTCTTGGCTAGGAAGAATAAATATAATCAAGATGGCTATATTACCCAAAGCAATATACAAATTTAATGCAATTCCCATCAAACTTCCAATGACATTTTTTAAAGAAATAGAGCAAAAAATCATCAGATTTATATGGAACTATAAAAAACCCCGAATAGCCAAAGCAATCCTAAAGAAAAAGAATGAAGCTGGGGGCATAACAATACCTGACTTCAAACTCTATTATAGGGCCATGACAATCAAAACAGCATGGTATTGGCAGAAAAATAGACACTCAGACCAATGGAACAGAATAGAAAGTCCAGAAATAAAACCACATATATATAGTCAAATAATTTTTGATAAAAGGGCCAACAACACACAATGGAGAAAAGAAAGCCTCTTCAATAAATGGTGCTGGGAAAACTGGAAAGCCACATGCAAAAGAATGAAACTGGACTACAGTCTCTCCCCCTGTACAAAAATTAACTCAAAATGGATCAAAGATATAAACATAAGACCTGAAACAATTAAGTACATAGAAGAAGACATAGGTACTCAACTCATGGACCTGGGTTTTAAAGAGCATTTTATGAATTTGACTCCACAGGCAAGAGAAGTGAAGGCAAAACTTAATGAATGGGACTACATCAGACTAAGGAGTTTTTGCTCAGCAAGAGAAACTGATAACAAAATAAACAGAAAGCCAACTAAATGGGAAATGATATTTTCCAACAACAGCTCAGATAAGGGCCTAATATCCAAAATATACAAAGAACTCATAAAACTCAACAACAAACAAACAAACAATCCAATAAAAAAATGGGAAGAGGATATGAATAGACACTTCTCCCAGGAAGAAATACAAATGGCCAACAGATATATGAAAAGATGCTCATCTTCTTTAGCTATTAGAGAAATGCAAATCAAAACGGCAATGAGATACCACCTCACACCTGTTCAATTAGCTGTTATTAGCAAGTCAGGTAATAGCAAATGTTGGAGAGGCTGTGGAGAAAAAGGAACCCTCATACACTGTTGGTGGGAATGTAAAGTAGTACAACCATTATGGAAGAAAGTATGGTGGTTCCTCAAAAAACTGAAAATAGAACTACCTTATGACCCAGCAATCCCTCTACTGGGTATATATCCCCAAAACTCAGAAACATTGATACGTAAAGACACATGCAGCCCCATGTTTATTGCAGCATTGTTCACAGTGGCCAGGACATGGAAACAACCAAAAAGCCCATCAATAGATGACTGGATAAAGAAGATGTGGCACATATACACTATGGAATACTACTCAGCCATAAGAAATGATGACATCGGAACATTTACAGCAAAATGGTGGGATCTTGATAACATGATACGAAGCGAAATAAGTAAATCAGAAAAAAACAGGAACTGTATTATTCCATATGTAGGTGGGACATAATAGTGAAACTAAGAGACATTGATAAGAGTGTGGTGGTTATGGGGGGGAGGGGGGAATGGGAGAGGGATAGGGGGTGGGGAGGGGCACAAAGAAAACAAGATAGAAGGTGACAGAGGACAATCTGACTTTGGGTGATGGGTATGCAACATAATTGAACGACAAGATAACCTGGACTTGTTATCTTTGAATATATGTATCCTGATTTATTGATGTCACCCCATTAAAAAAATAAAATTATATAAAAAAAAAAAAGTAACTAACCTAAATGCTTTGTTAGTAAGGGGTCATCAGACTGCTAAAAACTCAATCCAATCATATGCTGTTTAGAAGAGGCATGCCTAATAAAATGGACATTGAAAACTTTAGCATTACAATTCAGAAAACACACACAAAGTTAAAAGATAGAAAATATATTTTTGTAGATATTTTAAAGACAACTTAGAATTGAAGGCAAAGTGAAAAGAAGAGAGAAAGAGAGACAGTGAGACAAAGAGAAAGAGAGACACCAGCAAACCTTTTCATAAATAAATGCCCAAAAGAAATGTGTATTTATGGGCACCAAAAACCATGTGTTATAATGTTCATGGCAATATTATTCATGATAACTAAAAACTGGGAGAACTTAAATTCTGTCAATAGGAGAATAGATAAATTTCAGAAACAATAATGAACAAAGGAGCCTCAACACAAAAGAAGCCATATATATAAAATTAATAAATAAAACCAAAACAATCAATCTATGATATGTGATGATTACCTTTCAGAAGTGGGTTGGGTAGTGACTGTTAGGGTGTATGTAGGGGGCTTCTGTGCATGCTGGTAATTCTGTTACCAGGTCGTGGTAACAGTTACAAGGGTGTGTTCACTTTGTGATAATTTATCAAGCTGCATATGTACAATGTATTCATTTTTCTGTATGTGTCTTACACTTCAGTTTTATTAAAGCTATTCCAATTTAAAAACAAAGATTAAAAAAATTTTACAGTGGTGGAATGTTTGATTCTCCATAAAAATAAACCAAATTTAATTTTGTCTGCATCTAATAACATAGCCTTTAAAAAAACCAAAAACTTAGATGAATGTAAGGAGGTATACACACACCAACAACCAAAGGGAATCTTGTTCAGTAACCAATAAGAAAAAATATTTTATAATAGCATCAGAAAAAAACACACACACCAAACTTTAGTAATGCCACAGAAGGATTAACTTGATTAAAACAAGACCAAAGGAACACATTTAGAATCTAACCCCAACAACTGAAAAATTTTATTTTCTACAAACACACTTATAAAAATAGTTCATAAAATAAGTTTCAACTTTCAAAGGCTTGTGAATGAGTACACAAAATGTTTAAAAACCACAATATAAGTTAGAAATATACAATAAAATTTAACTGTGAATGTTGCTATAAGTATGAAAAAAATTTTAAATTTTATTTAGAAAATTTAACAGGGTGACATTGATCAAGAGTACATAGTTTTCAGGTAAATATTTCTGTAGCATTTGAACTGTTGATTATGTTGTGTACCCATCACCCAAAATCATTTTCTGTCATGTTATATTTGTCCCTCTTTACTCCCTTCTCCACATCGCTCCCACACATACACCCTCCCTCTGGCAACCTCTTCACTTTTATCTGCTTTCATGAGTCTCAGTTTTATATCCCACCTATTGTGAAATCATACAGTGCTTAGCTTTTTCTAATTTACTTATTTCACTCAGTATAATTTTCTCAAGGTTCCTCTATATATAAATAAAAAAATCATAATTAAATTAGAAAATATTTTGAGTGAAATTTTAATGAAAATGCTATATATATCTTGTGAGTTGCATCTAAAACTGAATTTAACAGGAAGGTCATTGCTTTAAAGTTAACTTTGGAAGAGAAAGAGACTGAAAAGTAACAAGCAAATTGACCCCTTAAAGTGTGAAAGCAAGCATAAAATAAATAAGCATGTAGAAGGGAGGAAATACTATGGAAATTAAGGAAATAAAATAAAGATGAAAAAGAGCAGAAATTGCTTTTTAAAGACTATCAATTTACCCTAATTCTGGCAAATTTAATTAAGTATAAAAATAAATATCAAGAGTGAAAAAGTGGTCATAATCACAGATGGTGCAGGCATAAAAGAGCTAATTAAATTTAAAAAGGTCCTTGCTCTCTCATATGCAGAGATTTGTTTTAAATTTACATCAATTAAGAGAATGTTGTATTAATGCAGGGGTTAAAATCTTAACCAATTTAACATATAAAGAAGAAAAAAACAGTTCCACATTTTTCTCACTGAGAGATGATTACAGAGACTGCAGAGCAGTGAATAAAACATTTTCCATGAATTTTGCTGATATAAGATAAAACAATATTTTATACTAATATGAAAGAGCTATGAGATATATTATTAGATGAAAACTTCAAGCTGTAGAACAATGGGTACTGTATACTACATTTTATGTAAAAGTAGCTATAGGGGAAAATCTATATTTATATGTTTCTATAAGCATTAAAATTATATATGAAATAATATACAAGAAACTAACATCCATGAATACTTATTGAGGCCGGAGGAAAATAGTAGATAGTATAGAAATTGAATGCATTAAACAATGAAGATTGGCATTGGCATAAGAAGATATCCATATGAGAAAAAAAAAAGTGAAACTAAACCCTTAATTCTCATAACTCATATGTAAAAACATTTCAAGCCTAAACATGAAAAGCAAAATAATAAAGCTTATAGAAAACACTAGAGGAGTATTTTAATATTCTTGGTTTAAGGAAAAACCTCTTAAATAAAAACAGAAAGTATTGACATAAAAGAAAATGTTAATAAATTAAACAGTGTCATTAATAAATTATATTCATCTAAAGATAACATATTAAAGAGTAAAAAATAAGCCAAAGAGCAAGCAAAAATATCTGTATTATGTATCATAAGCAAAAATTTAAGGTCTCAAATACATAAAGAATTCCTATCACTTTATAATTTAAAAAAAGTTCAAAAATGGGCAATACAGATGACACTTTATAAAAAACAACAAATATATATATATATATATATATATTCAACCTCCCATGTAATAAGATAAACAATCAAATTTCATAAAAATGACAAGCATAACAAATTGGGAAAAAATTAAAGTTGATGATATCAAATGTTGAAAAGGATGGGGGCAACAGAAATATTCGTGAGTAAAATATAGACATCTACTTTATTAACAGTTGGGAATTATCTATTAAATTTGAAAGGGCACAAGTTCTCCAACCAGCCATTTTCATCTTAGATATGTAACTGAGGAAAAAACATGCAATAAACAACTACTAGGAAATAGCTTTAAAATGTGAATGTCCAGCCCTGGCTGATTGGCTCAGCGGTAGAGTGTCAGTCAGATGTGTGCAAGTCCCAGGTTCGATTCCCGGTCAGGGCACACAGGAGAAGTGACCATCTGCTTCTCCAGTGCTCCCCTCTCCTTTATCTCTCTCTCTCCCCCTCCCCTTCTCTCACAGCCATGGCTCGAAATGTTTGAGCGAGTTGGCCCTGGGTGCAGAGGCTGGCTCCATGGCCTGCCTGAGGCACTAAAGTAGCTCTCTGTTGAAGCAGTGTCCCAGATAGGGGAACATGTGGGAATCTGTCTCTTTATGTCCCTGCCTCCCACTTAATAATTATTAAAAAAAAAGTGAATGACCATCAACAAAGAAACGGCATATAGAAAAATTTTTATATATTTATATAGCAATTACTCCAAAATACATTTCTGAGTAAAAGCAAAAATTAAATTTTAATAGGAAGGTATTTGAATGATATAAATGTGAAAATATAAAAAATTATTTATATTTTTATCTGTTTATATAAATGCATACACATGCTCTCATACATATCTCAATTGGTGCATACTAAAGTACAATATGTTTATTACCAGGAAGAGAGAGAAGTGGTCTGGGAGAGAGCATGATAATTCAAAAGTTTAGCTTTATACGCAATGTTTTGACAAATTTTAGAAAGAAGTTTTTTTCTCAAATTACTTAGCATTTACAACATAATTTCAAATAAAGGTAAATAAAAAAGTTCTGAGAAACACTGATTTAACAGCCTAATATTGGCAAAAAATTTAGATTTTATTAGGCCATTTATACTATTTTTTCTATTCTCATTAAAAACTGAAACTAAATTACAAAATTAGATTGTAACAAAGAATTAAATTGAGGGCTTGTAAATTGCTTATTCCACGAAATTGAATTATTTTAACATTTGAACATGTTAAAGGAATTTTTCAGGAATAATAAAGAGTATCTATATAGGGATTTTGGCTTAGTCTGAATTTTTTAACAAAATGTTTTTCAACAAGTCTAAATCCATTAAAAGTCTACAAAAAAATTTGTATTTAATGTTAACCAGGTACATGAGATGCAAATGAGAAAAATGTAAAACTCTAAAATTAACTACAAAATGTAGAGATAGTTTGAAAGAACTTTGAGAATGTTAAACAAAACTCAATTGAAGTATTAACTTCAAATAAATAGTTGACGTGTACTGATACCTTAGGCAGTCAGGGAGCACCTAAGAGTCTCCTACATTGACAAAGATGGCTGCAGTGGGAGGTCCTTACACCTGAGCTACCAAAAGCTAAAAAGATGAATGGAAGGGCCCCGGCATACCTGGAAAGCTATCAAGATAATTGGATGGGCCAAAAAGCCCTCCTCCCCTTCCTATAAGAATACAGGCTTGAACAAGGATAGATGGTCTTCGAGAGGGCAATCATAGTTCAGGGCACCAGAATAAACCTCTTCTCTTTTGCATGAGCACTTGACTCATTATTTCAACTTTTGTTGTGGGATGCACCCAAACCTGTGTTTGTGTGTATTGTTACAGTGTTACAAAGAAATCACTGTCTCTTCTAAAAATATTTATTGCCTTAGATTTAAAAGTAAGGTTGTCTTGAATGTCATTATATCATAGCCTCTAAATCGTTTTTTTATAAGAAAAATAAAACAACAAGAAAATGCCATTACCATGAAAGACTCACATTCATCAAAGAACAAATACTTTGGGAAAATAAGGAACTTTGCTTCTGTAACTAACATTTCCTGGATTTGAAGAACTTAATCCTTTTATTTACATCAGTGTTTCTGACTTCTGCTTTTATTTTTGAAGAACTATAGTGAAATTTATAAATGTCCTTTGACAAAACAGTCTACACTCTTTGTACCCTCGGAAATTTTTTGTTGGTGGTGGTACTGGTGGTGGTTTAGCTCCCAAAAACAAACTGTCCTCCTGCCCCCAAATCTGAGAAATAGCACCAGGAGAGATCTAAGTTTTTCTGAAGAAATGAGGGGAATTTTAAAAGTAGAAAAAAAAAAGTCTTTTGGAGATTCAAAAATATATGTATTAGGAAAAATAAATGTGTACACCCAACATAAAGCATAAACAATTCAGTGCAGAAAGAAGACATGGAGTTCAGGATAAATTGAGGATTAAACATTATTTTGACCCTAGCCAGTTGGCTCAGTGGTAGAATGTTAGCCCAGCGTGTGGAAGTCCTGGGTTCAATTCAAGGTCAGGACACACAGAAGAAGTGACCATCTGCTTCTCTACCCCTCACCCTCCTCTCTCTCTCTCTCTCTTTCTCTCTCTCTCTCTCTGTTTCTCTCTTTCCCTCCTGCATCCATGGCTCAATTGAGTGAGTTAGCCTCAGGGGCTAAGGATGGATCTATGACCTCCACCTCAGACTCTAAAAAATGGCTTTGGTTGCAACAGAGCTAGGACCCCAGATGAACAGAGAGCATCGCCCCCTAGTGGGCTTGCCTGGTGGATCCTGGTCTGGGTACATGCAGGAGTCTATCTCTCTGCCTCCCCTCCTCTCACTAAAAATTAAAAAACAAACAAAAAAACAAAAACAACAACAAAAATATAAACACACATCATTTTTAAAAAAAATTTTTAATAAATTTTTATTAATGTTAATGGGGTGACATCAATAAATCAGGGTACATATATTCAAAGAAAACATGTCCAGGTTATCTTGTCATTCAATTATGTTGCATACCCATCACCCAAAGTCAGATTGTCCTCTGTCACCTTCTATCTAGTTTTCTTTGTGACCCTCTCCCTCCCCCTTTCCCTCTCCCTCCTTCTCTCCCACACCCCCTCCCCCCACCCCCGGTAACCACCACACTCTTGTCCATGTCTCTCAGGCTCGTTTTTATGTCCCACCAATGTATGGAATCATGTAGTTCTTGTTTTTTTCTGATTTACTTATTTCACTCCATATAATATTATCAAGATCCCATCATTTTGTTGTAAATGATCCGATGTTATCATTTCTTATGGCTGAGTAATATTCCATAGTGTATATGTGCCACATCTTCTTTAACCAGTCTTCTATTGAAGGGCTTTTTGGTTGTTTCTATGTCTTGGCCACTGTGAACAATGCTGCAATGAACATGGGGCTACATGTGTCTTTACGTATCAATGTTTCTTAGTTTTTGGAGTATATACCCAGTAGAGGGTTTGCTGGGTCATAATACACATCATTTTGATGTTAATTTTTAATCTAAAATTCTCATGTCAATTAAAAAAAGAGACAATAACTTCTTTCATGTTATGTAGACAACAGCAAATCCTAATTATATTTTCATTTATTTTTTAACCAGTTGCTTTCCCTTTGGGACATAAGTCTTTTGGCAGATTTATTCAGTTGATTCAATATAAGATATAACAATTAGTCAATTTATGTTTACAATTTGACAATTTAGTTAAGAATACTGACCATGTGTAGCTAATATGTTCACAGCAATCATGCCTAGATACAAAATTGTAGTCTAATAAACTGAGATGAAATGAAGAGCATGACACTTGTAGATTGATCCAGATTTAAGTGTATTCTCTTCCACTTCCTAGTTGTTTGATTCTAGAAAGTTGACTCAATCTTTCCCAACTTTTTGTGTTCTGTAAAAAGAGAAATTAAAATGTACAATATAGTTGTTAGAATTGAATATGACAATATTTAGGTGAAGTGATCTATAAGGAAATTTCCACTAATAATAGTCCTTGTGTTCTCCTCCCATATTTTTTTTATTAAAACTTTAAAAAAACTATATATATTTATTTAATGTCATACATTCTTATAGTTCAAAATCCAAAAAGACAAAGGTAAGGCATTTCTTCTCATCCCCATGTTTGGGAGAAACTGATGTAATCAATCTGTTATGTAATTTCTAGAGAATTTTTATGCATATACAACAAGCCCACCTGTACATTCTTTTTTCTTTTTTGTACACAAAAACAGTGGTAAACCATGCACAGAGTTCTGTACTTTATTTTTCCCTAAATGAATGTCTTGGAGATAGTTTCATGATTAATAACTAAAGTGTATCTACATTCTATGACAATAGAGAAACAAACAGTGTCTTCTTATCTGCAGTTGTCCAGCTGATATTTAGAGTTCCTCCCTAGTGAAGTTGTGTCTGATAATGGTGATGATCAGATAGACCAGGGTTTAACTCTCAGCTCTGTCATCTAACTGAAGGAAACCTGTTTTCACCCGCACAGGTTGCTGGGATACAATACCAGCAACCACTTTGTGAGTTGTCACTACAATTATATAATGTATATTAAGGTGTTAGGCTTGTGCCTGACACAGAGTAGGTTTTTAAGAAATGATGGTGGCTAAAACAAATATTGTTAATTATAAAAATAATTATCTTTGCTCAGTGCTGTGCCAAAGGAGGTGGATTGCTAGAGGTTGTGACATACATATCCTGTTGAAACTGATACTGTTTAGTAATAGCTGTCCAAATTATTCCCCTCTTACAATTGGCAAGCAATGATCAGTCTATTGGATCTTCAAGCATGTTTTAATCAGTATTTTAGAAAAGCTTTCTTGAATAACATATATAACTTTTTTTTGGTATTTTTTTCAAATTGAGAAGAAGGGTGGAGACAGACTGAAAGACTCCCTCATGCGCCTGACTAGGATCCACCTTGCATGCTGACCAGGGAGTGATGCTCAGCCCATCTGGGATGTTGCTGCACTGCAATCAGCGCCATTCTAGTGCCTGAGGCGGAGGCCATGGAGCCATCCTCAGCAACCGGGTCAACTTTGCTCCAATGGAACCTTAGCTGCAGGAGGGAAAGAGAGAGATAGAGAGAAAGAAGAGGTGGAAGGATGGAGAAGCAGACAGGTGCTTCTCTTGTGTGCCCAGGCAGAAATTGAACCCAGGACTTCTACACACCAGGCTAACACTCTACTACTGAGCCAACTGGCCAGGGCCACCAATATTTTTTATTCTAAGCATTCTAAACTGCTAGTTGAGGTCATAAAAGCAAAATGAGAAGTGGTTCCTATCCTCTTTTTCCTCTTTAAAGTGAATTTAGTCCTGGACAGGTAGTTTAGTTGGTTAGAGCTCATTCTGATACACCAAGGTTAAGGTTTTGATCCCTGGTCAAGGCACGTATAAGAATCAACCAATGAATGCATAAGTAAGTGGAACAACAAATTGATATTCCTTTTTCTCTCTAGCTTTCTTCCTCTCTAAAGTTAAAAATGACTATTTTTTTTAAAAGTGAATTTAAAATTATTATGGTATCCAAAAATTAAACGAACCTGTTAAAGACATTCTGCAACAGGAGTCTCTAATTCAAGATGTCAGCTTGCTCACCTAGAACTTGTCCTTCACTTGAAACTTTTCTTTTATTCCTGGAGTCCAAGTTTGCTTAGATTGCAATAAACTTAGCATAAAAAGAGAATCGTTTTATTTAGGTAGATTTTATATCTTAATATAAAATAATAAAGAAACACTTTTCAGTTTAATTTTGAAAATTATTTAACAATGTTCTATTTAATATTCAGAGAAAACTGTGATTTCTAATGATCTTTATAAACTTATTAAAGATTATTTTGCAGTGTATCCTAATTAAATTTTAGGGTAATTTGAAATATATTTTCTTTTGAAAAGGGTATTTGTTAATGACAAGTGGAAATAAAATCACTACATAGAATTTGGGGTTTAATGGAGTAAGCCATTCTTTTCTAGTTCAGACAAGAATATTTGGCAAAAGAAAAAATAATTTTGAAATAATTGTGAATTGTATTTTTACATTTAAAACTTATGAGATGTTATTAAACAACTCCAAAAATATATCATGTTAATGCTATTTATTAGACAAAAATCATTTTTTTCTAACAGTTTATGTTTTTGGGTCTTCAAGAAGACATAGAAAGCACACATTGGAATATCATTTAGAGTATGGGTGATATGTTTATTCCCTACAGATTCAGGCTAGCCTGTAGACATAACAAGGAACAGAAAAAGTGAAGATTATATACATATCCAAACCATAGAAACTCTCTAGCAAATTTGATTTTTATGTCCTAATTACTTCACCTTAAAAGGGACTTATAAAAAAAAGGGACTTTTTACTAAGAGAATATATTGTTCCAAAAGGGGGGAGGGGTGGAAATATATATATATTTCCATCTATATATAGAGAGAGGTTTTTTTTTAATAAAAAAAGAACTCTCTCTAAACATCTCTTTGTTTGTGTTTATGTTTGAAAAATATAATTTCTTTGGATACAGAGGTAACCCATCATATCAATTGCTCTAATGACTGATTAAATAGTCTCATTGAATGTCTTCACTTTCTTCTTTCCCCTCAAATTCTTGGGCTTGACAATGCAAGAGTAAGTGCACTTATGGCACAGACTCTGGACCTAGACTTCCTGGGTTTAAAACCATGCTCCATTACCTCCTTTATAACTCTGAGACAGTGATTTAAAAATCTTTAAATTTCTGTTTCTTCCTTTGCATAATAGGGACCATAATAATAACAATAGTACCTATAATCCTAACATTATTATACTAATTAAATGAAGCAAAATTGATAAAGCGCTATAAGAAAGGAAATATTTTAAGTCTAGCCTCTTAGGGCTTCTCAGATGGGCCTGAGAATTCAATTTACATCAAACAGATTAACAGGAGAAACACATACACATTTATATATTTTATATGACATAGGGCCACTCATAAGAAAATAAAAGACTCAAGAAAGTAGAAAAACCTAAATATTTTTATACTATAGAGTCAATTGTGGAAAAGTAACTAAAATATATCAGGAGGCCAAAGGAAAATAAGACTTATTTCAACAAGGTCTTTTTGTACAGAATTCTCTTGGCTTTAACTTGCCATTGAAGAATGTTGCTTCTCTCTTGGTACATGGGAGTTTTTAATCTTCTGCTTTCAGGGAGAAATGGGCATATTAGCATGCCCTTCTTATTGCTGTTGTTTTATTAAGTGCCTTTAACTCAAATTAATTCTTCTACCAAAGTGGCATATTTTGGGGTGGCATATTCTGTCATTACTCAGCACTTAAAACAGCCTCTAGTTGTTGCATTGTTAGACATGTTCTGTGAGGGTTAGATACTATTCATTTGGGATATGCTAGAAAAATCTCTGTTTTTACTTTTTACTTCTGTTATAAAATTGGGCTAATACAATAAAGCTCCATATAGAAAACTCTCACATGGAAGGTCTTAAATCACATTCTTTTGGAAAACTTCAATGATAATAACAATAATGACAATAACAAATATAAGAACAATAACCAACGGTAAAGAATTTTTAACTGTAGGCACTGTGCAGAAACTCATACCTGCAATTTATTCTTCTTTAAATGTTGCGTCTACCTTGAGAGATCATTTTCATTACTCCTATTTTACAGAGTAAGAAAGGAAAAATAATGTCCAAGTAGTTAGGAAATAGCACAGGCAAAATTGGTTCCAAGATTACTGTTTTCAAAGCTCATGCTTTACTAACTAAGGTAAGGTTCCCCAAATAGCTGAAACCATCACACTTTTTGCTACTTTGTTGTATAAGAAAAATATAATGGTACTAAGTATCTAATATAAAGGAAAAAGAAAGCCAGGGATTGATTACTTATATGAAGGGAAAACTAAGAAGTAAAGAGAGCACCCAGAGTCTAGGCAGAGATTAGCAACAGCAATAAGCTGATGTGGAGGTGCCAGGGAGTAGATGCTACCAGATTTTAGGACCAAAGAGTGTAATCTGAAGAAACTGAAAATCAAAGGAGATCTGATCTGTGGGAGCCAGGAAAGAAATATAGCCAACATCAGAGATACAGAGGCAGAGAAAAATGGAAATAAATCCTCTGAAGAATCCACCTCCAATCTCCCACGAAAAACTCATTAGTCAAAGCTATCCAGAATTCTACTGACATGGAAACCAGAGGAGTAAAAGGTCAGCCGGTGGTGACACAAAGAATAATATGGGAACAGAGGGCAAGGAACCTGATGGCCCTCAGTCCTAAAATCTACCTAGTCTGTTGTTCATTTGAATCTTCTTTCCAACTGGCCAACAATTTTATTTAAATAAACCTTTCTATAATAGTAAAGAGACTTCCTATTATTACCTGAATAGAAATTAGAATCATAGTCATAAATAAAAAATAGTCAAAAATTTAAATACAATTTTAAAAAGCATTAATAGCTTTGAAGTCAGATTTAGCTTCAGGTCTCTCTTTTATCACTTGCTGATTGTTTGACCCTGGACAAATAATTCAGTCGTTCCACTTTTCTGTTAGTGATAAAAAAAGGAATGTGGGAGCTACCTGAGGCCTACGACCATTAATGACATATATAGCACCACAATGAAATTTCTTCTCTTCCATAATCAAAGATTGGGTAGAAATTGGAAAGAGATTAATTTTTCTAATATGTGTGTTTATTGTATGTGGGAAGCCCCAAATCATCTTGCGAAGCTCTGTTCAGAAACACTTACAGGTAATTATGCCTCTCTTTAAATATGTAAGTGTAAATATGTTGTCACTTTCAGATTTTTAAATTTAGAATATTCTTATGGGACCAGGTTAGTTGGCTCAGTGCAAGAGCATCAGCCTGGTGTGTGGATGTCCCAGGTTCAATTCCTTGTCAGGGCAGACAAGAGAAGTGCCCATCTGTTTATTTACCCCTCCCCCTCTCATTTCTCTCTCTCTCTCTCTTTCTCTCTCTTGTCCCCTCCTGCAGCCATTGCTCAAATGAGCAAGTTGGCCCTGGGCTTTGAAGATGGCTCTGTGGCCTTGCCTCATTTGCTAAAATAGCTCTATTGCCAAGCAGTGGAACAGCGGCCCCAGATGGGCAACATCAGCCCCAGACGGGGCTTGTCAGGTGGATCCCGGTTCGGGGCGCACGTGGGAGTCTGTCTCTCTGCCTCCCTACCGCCCACTTGAAAAAAAAAGAGAGAGAGAGAGAGGTTTTTATAAGAAGAACAGGCAAGGGACTTATTAACACACTAAAGGAAAGGATTATTTTTGGTCCAGAACATTATTTGGGGGAAAAACATGGGAAGGCAAATGGTCTCTTTTTTCTATGGAAGATGGAGAGGGCCAAGTGACAGATTACTTTACTGGTGCTCAACTAAAGAATTTCGGACAGGTTGATTAAAATTGTTTCTGAGAGAGATTGAAACTACACTGATATCAGCTGTAGAATATATGTTTGGAATCATGGAATTTTATCGTGAATGACATTACCTTGGGGGTAAATAAAGAAAGTAGACATAGCTTCAGCAATCAGGAGATATGTTATCAAAACGGTTACTATAATTTTCAATATAACTGAATTATTTTAGTCTACTCTTGAATTTATTTCATTGTATTTTCTAAACAAATTATTAAATCTTAAGACACCCAACGATATTTCATACTTTGTAACTTTTAGAAATGATTTTTGAAGAAAAGAGTTAAATCTGCATTGAAATTAAACTTTATGCTCTGGCCAGATAGCTTGATTGGTTAGAGCATTGTCCCAAAGCACAGAGGTTGCTGGTTCAATCCCTGGTCAGGGCACATACAGGAACAGCTCGATGTTCTTCTCTCTTTCTCTCACTTCCTCTCTCGGTAAAATCAATAAACAAACAAACAAAAAAATTAAGCTTTACATTTTACTTCTCTCTTTTTCAGTGCACATATTCTTCAATACATGCACTTGTTTAATTTCACATAAATTAGAGTTTAAACTCTTTAAAAATTTAATAATGTACAATTATATTCTGTATCTACTTAGAAGTCTACAAGTTCATCTAAATACTTCCTGTTTCTTTAAAATGATTATAAGGTCAAGAAATGATATATTTAACTGATGAGCTATATATTCTTTGTTTTTTGAAGATTTGTTGCTTTGGATAATATTAAAAACAATCTAATTCATCAATGACTTGCCTGGTTTTAGTATGTGATGACAGCCTGTCAATTGAGAATGCTGGAGGAAGCGTTTTCAATTCTAAGCTGACATTATAACTTGATGAATCCTGTATTTCAATGACAGTCATTCTTTGCCTTTCAGTCAACATGTTCTGTTTGAAATTCAGTATAAGACACATCATGATAAAGATTATTGGTTTAAAAACTCTATGCCCTTTCTGGTCTACTTATTTTTAAGTGAAAAACACAAAACACTATTTCTCACATTTATAACCTTCTATTTTTAGAATATTTTTATAAGTTGGCATACATAATTATAAATATATTAAAGCTATGCAAAATTAATATCTTACCAGCCAGAACAGAAATTACAGAAATATTTACTTGAGATACATTATTAAATGATTACCAAATGAAATAAAAATTAATAAATGGAGTCAATTTATTATATTGACAAAAATAGCTTAACTTTTTCAAAACTTTAGGCTTATTTTAACAAAGTGTGCCTGATTCCAAATTATTTTAAATATTATGTTATATGTAAAATATGCCATTACCCAGAATGGAATGTAAAATATTCATAGTTGATTTTAAATTTGACTATATTTTTTTCAAGCTGCCAAATTTCTCAAAATCTATCTCTATTACCAATATTTAGTGCTCCTACCTTGAATATTATTTCTAGTTTGTGGCTGAAGTTGCTAAGATGAAAGCTTCCAATAATCCCATCTTTATTAATGTGCTATGAAGTTATACTAGCTAATGAGTTTCTTTGTCAGAGAACAAAGGCCAAATACAAAAAGTCAAGAGAGATGGCTCTCAAGTGAAACTAAGGTTTCACAATGAAGATTTTGATCATCAAGCTGTGAGAATGGGGGTTATTGCATGTAGAAGAGATGATGCTGAAGTAATTGTAGAGAAATCATCTTAGGAGTAAAAATTTCATATCACTTCCATATTTTATTTAAATATCACCCAAAAGCAAAATCTTCAAGAGGAAGCCAGTACACAATTCTAGAAGTATGTTACAAAACAATTCTCACCCATACACATTATTTGAAAATGAGGCAAGGTGTTTTTGTGGCTAATTTCATGCTCTGGACACAAAAATACCTGCAGTTGAAAATCTGCAGGTATTAGCTCTACAAACAGTTGTTTTTCTACAAACAGACAGTTATTAGCTCTACAAACTTAGGTAAATCATTTTTCTGCTCAAGATTTGTGTGTAACTATATTTCCCTAGCAATTATACTCTTGAGAATGACCATGTTTACACACTATGGAACATCTACCTAGCCCCTTTTCAAAGTCTTGCCCCATTCTCTTTGGAGGCCATAGGAATGTCTGAAATGTGCTAATAAAGAGATTCATGATTTGATATCATGGCAAATAACACAAATTTGTCAAGGTTTCTGCTGATGCCCTTGTAGGACTATTTGTCCCTGGAAAACCATTCAGGTGAATTGATATCCAACAGCATCAATTGACTTGTGTCCACTGGGTCCTCAATAAGCCAGACCCTGAGTCCCAACTAAGCCCAGTCAGGACCCATAGTAGGTATAAAATAGGAATATGAATCCATATTGTATAGGCTTGTGTGACAATTAATAAGAAAATATATGTATAGTTATTACATTTCTACTGTGTTCCAAACATTGTAACAGATACTTATGTGTATTAACATATTTAGAACATATACAGTGCAAAATATGCAGAATTATTACTTTCCCTGTTTCACAGATGAAGCCATTGAACCTTAGAGAAATTTGTCCAAATGGAAACAGCCGGTTAATAACTGAACTGTATTTGAAAACTTGTCTGCTGTCATCTATGGGTGACTCAACATAGTTTTCTCATTTTTTCTCTTTCTCTCCCCCCCTTCTTTCTCCTTCTCACTCTCTTTCTCTGTAGTTCTCTAACTCAAATTGCCTAATTTAATGTATTTTAATACTATCAAGAAGCTAAGAATCCCCCAAAATCAAATATAATGTTTGGGAATGACAATTTTTTTGTCAAATTATAATGTACTATATAATTGTGCACCAGAAACCTATGTAATTTTATTAACCAATGTCACTCAGTAAATCCATTTAAAAATAAAAATAAGTAAAAGTAAATAAAAGTATATGCTTCTACACTAAAAATAAACAAATTATATAAAAATTATATTTGCAATATTGTTCTGGAAGAATATTAGAAAAAGTATAAATGTCTATCAATGGGAGAATATTTATATATGTATACTGTGGTAGATCCAAACAAAATAAATATAATAATGGTAATGTGTCAGAAGATACTTTCTCAGCATGTGATGTTCAGACCTTTTGAAGTCTCCAATATCCTTTCAGGGTTTTTAAATGTTAAAATTATTTTCATAGCCTGACCAGGAGGTGGCGCAGTGGATAGAGCGTCGGACTGGGATGCGGAAGGACCCAGGTTCGAGACCCCGAGGTCGCCAGCTTGAGTGCAGACTCATCTGGTTTGAGCAAAGCTCACCAGCTTGGACCCAAGGCCGCTGGCTCAAGCAAGGGGTTACTCGGTCTGCTGAAGGCCCACAGTCAAGGCACATATGAGAAGGCAATCAATGAACAACTAAGGTGTTGCAACGCACAATGAAAAAAACTAATGATTGATGCTTCTCATCTCTCTCCATTCCTGTCTGTCTGTCCCTCTCTCTGACTCACTCTCTGTCTCTGTAAAAAATAAAAAAAAATATTAAAAAAATTATTTCCATAATGAATGTTACTTATACTTTTCATGTGTTGACTTTTGTACTGATTGTACTAAAATGATGAAGAATGTTTTAGCTACTGTGTAACAAAGCATCCCAAATCTTAGTGGCTTAATACAATTGTTTTAGCTCTTACAATTCTATGGATCAGGAATGTGGGAGTAGTTTGGCTGGTAGTTCTGGTTACTTTCTCATAAAACCTGGTCAGATATTGGTCAGGATTAAGTACTGTAAGGGTTTGATTAAGACAGGAGGATCTTGTTTAAAAAGTGTCTCATTCATCTAGTTAACAAGATGGTGCTGGCTCTTGGAAGGAGACTCTAATTTCTTCCCACTTGGATCTCTCCACAAGGCTGTTTCATTGTCTTTACTACATGATAGCTAGCTTTATCCAAGAGTACTAGCTAGAAATGTCAATGCCTTTTATAATCTAGCTCCTGAAGATGCACAACATCACTTTCACAGCACTCTATTCGTCACACACTTGAGCCCTGTTCAGTATGGAAAGGAATTATTCAAGGTTGTAAATAGCAGTAAATGAGAAGCATGGAGGGTCATTTTGGAGGCTGGCTATCACCTTGGGCTAATCTGTTGGTCCTTAGCACAAATCCAGGCAGTGGCATCAGATAGTACTTCACCATCTCTGTGTATGTCCTTAAAATATATCCTTTAGATTTGGTTGCTTTGAATATTAAATAAATGGAACATTATATATGTTCTTTTTTATCTTGCTTCTTTTATTTAACATGATACTTGTAATATACCTATCTTTCTCTGTCTTAAAAAACATAAGGAAGCTTAAGTCATACTCAGTGACATATCTCTCACCTACTGTTTCCTTTCACTTTAAAGGACTTGTGTAATTACATTGGGTACACCCGGATAATCCAACATGATGTCTCATCTGAAAGTCTTTAAAATTAATCACATCTACCTGCAAGGTCCCTTTGGACATGTGAAGTATTATATTCATGTGTTATAGGAATTAGGATGAAGACACTTTTGGGAGACCATTATTCTACCTTCCACAGAAGTCCAAATAGGTTTATAGAAATCTATAAAAATTTCAAGGAATAAAATTTAAAATTACAAACATGATGCAGTTATCCAACTCATCTTAAGAGTCCAACATAGCCTGACCTGTGGTGGTGCAGTGGATAAAGCGTCGACCTGAAAATGCTGAGGTCGCTGGTTTGAAACCCTGGGCTTGCCTGGTCAAGGCACATATGGGAGTTGATGCTTCCAGCTCCTCCCCGCTTCTCTCTCTCTGTCTCTCCCTCTCCTCTGTAAGATGAATAAATAAATAAATAATTTAAAAAAGAGTCCAACATAAATTTATTAAAATCAGAAAACTAATAGCACACACACTAAAGTGTTAAATAACTTTTATCTTTGCAACTACTCTTATTCTATTATGTTAGTAATACAAAGATACTTCAACATTAGAAAATCAATAAATTATGTCACCAAATTATCTATCCTATTAATAGCTCAAAGTAGAAATATATATTCATACATATGTCTGTATATAAATATTTGTGTGTGCTAAAAAGAACTGTATTAAATTAATGATTTGAATATGGAAATTTCATGAAATACAACTATAAATTGTCATATATATATAACTTGTTAACTATATTTTACATATATTAAGATAATTATAGAAATGTGATACTAGGCATTGTCAAACTCTAAATTATTTAGACTTAGAAATACTTATTTAAAATGTGTTCTAATTTTTATTTATATGTGTAATTGACATTTACTAAGCATATATTAAATGCATTTCTTTATTGAATAAGCATATGGTTATACAAAACTAACAAAATAAATATGCATTTTCTCTTTTTGTTTTAGTTTTTTGGGAAGTTATTTAAATTTTAATTATAGCATATTATGATTGAATCACATCTTATATAATTGAGTTGACTATAGTAAATTACTAACTGCCAATTTTTAAAAATATAATCATTGTTTTTCCTTTACAATTTTTAAAAGATGTTACTTTTTTGAGAAGTTTTAGGTCTACAGAAAAATTGAGCAAGGTACACAGAGTTTCCATATACTGTAGCCCTCTTCTGCCATCCTCAAATTTTTCTTGTCTTTGAAATCTTGCATTAATATGGTCTATTCATTATAATTGATGAGCCAATATTGATACTTGTTTTTTTTACAGAGACAGAGAGAGAGAGAGAGAGAGAGCGAAGGATAGATAGGGACAGACAGACAGACAAGAACAGAGAGAGATGAGAAGTATCAATCATTAGTTTTTTGTTGCGACACCTTAGTTGTTCATTGATTGCTTTCTCATATGTGCCTTGACCGTGGGCCTTCAGCAGATTGAGTAACCCCTTACTCGAGCCAGTGACCTTTGGTCCAAGCTGGTGAGCTTTGCTCAAACCAGATGAGCCCACGCTCAAGCTGGCAACCTTGGGGTCTCGAACCTGGGTCCTCTGCATCCCAGTCCAACGCTTTATGCACTGCGTCAGGCTGATACATTATTATTAACTAAAGTTCAGTTTATCTTAAGATTCTGTCTTTCTGTTAGAGATTTTTTGGGTTTTTACAAATGTATAATAACATGTATCCAACCATTATAAACCATACAGAATAGTTTTAACTGACAAAAATCTTCTGGGTTCTACCTATTTATCCCTAACTCTCTTTCCCAACCTTCTGACAACCACATATTTTTTTTTTTGCTGTGTCCATAGTTTTGCCTTTTCTAGAATAGTAGGAAAAGCAAATAATTGTAATTATACAGAATATCACCATCTGATTGTCTTCTTTCACTTAGCAATATACATTTGAATTTTCTGTATGTCTCTTTGTGGCTTGACAGCTCATTTCTTTTTAATACTGAATACTTTTCTGTTGTGTAAATAAATGTACCACAGTTTGTTTATCCATTCACTTATTAGTTACTTCTATGTTTTAGCAATTATGAATGAAACAGCTACAACCATTCATGTGCAGGGATTTTTGGTGCACATAATTTCTCAACTCCTTTTAGTAAATACGAAGGAGTACAGTTGCTAAAACATATAGCAAGGGAATGTGTAGTTTTTAAGAAAATGCTGGCCGTAGCTGTTGGCTCAGTGGTAAAGCATCAACCAGGCATGTGGAAGTCCCGGTTCAATTCCTGGACAGGGCACACAGGGGAGGCAACTATTGCTTTCCTCCTCCTCCCCTTCCCACTCCAACTTCTCTCTCTCTTTCTCTTCTCCTCCTGCTGACATGGCTCAACTGATTCAAGCACATCGCCCTGTGGCTGAGGATGGCTCCTTTGAGCCTCTGTCTCAGGTGCTAAAAATAGCTCAGCTGCCAGCAGTCCCAGATGAGCAGAGCGTCAGCCCCAGATGGGAGTTGCCAGGTGGATCCTGGTCTGGGCACATGTAGAAATCTATCTCTCTATCTCTCCTACTCTCACTTAAAATAAATTGCCAATACATCTTTCAATGTATGATTTGTGTTCCCACCAGCAGTGATACCTTACAATTATTTTTTTAAGAAGTGATAAAAGTGGGTTAATATTCTAGTCTTTAATAATTGTGTTTGTTTCAAATTCCAAAGAACAAAAAAATTTTATAAAGTAGTTAAATAATTTATCCAAAGCATGTTTTCTATAAAGAATAGTCACTTATAGACAATGCTATTGATGTTTGGTTAAGGGGTGATTTAAAAGGACAGGGGTAATTTTTTCTAGGTAAAAATAGGTGGCCTTTTAGTGAAACTGGTCATTCTAATTGAAAATTAATGTAACTTTGGTCATAAATAGTTTGATCTTTTTCAGATGAAGTCACCTCTCCACTTGTACAACATTTTAATGGTTGAACTTATATAGGTTTTTTTTTTAAACATATAATAATTTAATCTAGGGACTTATTTTTACTTCACATTTAAAACTGAATAATATTGGTGCTGAGTAAAAGCAATTTTAAACTACACATAAGCTATATTAATAGCTTAAGTAATAATTTTCCCATTATTAGCTTAAGAATGGGAAAATTAAATACTCTCCAGCCATTCAAGTGTTCTGACTACTTATTTAAGTTCTCTCAAGTCAAAGAGTCACGCACACCACATAGTGCATTTTAATATAGCTTCAGGAGTAAGTGGAAATATATACATGTGTGTGTGTATCTATCTATCTATCTATCTATCTATCTATCTATCTATCTATCTATACACACACATTTACCAAGTGTAGTATATTGATTTAATAAATTACCTAATATCATTTATTACTTTAAAAATAATGGCTATTAATAAAGTGGTCCTTGAATAGTAGATTTTTACTATGTCTCTTTGTTATAAATTCCAATATACTTTTCTTTTATTTTTTATAAATTATGTATAAATATTCTATGTTTTTGGTGACTGAGTAATTGTCTGTGTCTTCCTTGAGATGTGTTATTTGAGGGTAGAGAAGTCATTAATGTTTGGGCTATGGAATCAGATAACCTGGGTTCAAATATTGATTTCATAATACACCTGAAGAAAACCACTTCCAAAACCTAGCAAAGCTCTATTTTCCTCAACTTTGACCTGGGAACACTTCCCTTACAGACTTCTTGTGGTTGTTGATCAGCATGGTGAACCGATTTTGCTTAATGCCCTAAAAAAGGGTATACGAATTCTGACTTTGTTACTATAGTTATGTCTCAGTGTCTGTCATATAGCACATATTTGATGAATGAATAAAAGAGCATATGGAAAAATAAACAGACATTATTGCAAAAAAATTCTTTGTTATATTTGAAAGAAAACACTCCGCTAAAAGATTTTTTTTGATCCTCTATTTTCCAAAGGAAATGAATAGACAGAACTGGTAGTTTTCATCTGATGAGAGTACGCTTGCTATGACTTCATTAATTTTCCTCTGAAAACCATCACAGCATATACTTTTATAAGTGAGTTCCCTGTGCATGTTTGCTGGTGCTTCCTTCACACATTGGAACATTTGAGTCAACCCAGACCAACTCTACCCACATAAAATTTCAAAGTAAACTGTATTAAAAGTGCATTTTCGTTGCTGTATTGGGCATGTAAAATACACCCTCATATCCCACATAAAAGTTCTGAAAATGTTGACCATCTTCTTTGATGGTAAGAAACCTTCTGTCACTCACCCCCACCACATCTTGAACCTCATTTGCAGTGTGGAAAATAAGCCCCATTGTGCCATATCCCAAATTTCCTATCCTTTGAGGGTCCTGGCAAAAGAGATTTATCCTTTGCAGTTCATGTGATAATACTTCCATGATTTCATTGAAGTTACCTCATAAAATATAATGATAAACAGAAGGGTTACCCTTTTTTCTAGTGGGAAAGCTTTATATAAAGAAGTATAATTTCCCTTGTGGTTTGGAGCACCATATGGCTTTTTCCTACTTGCTTGGAATTTTTTTAAAAAAAAAAGACAATAAAGATTAGATTTAGCCACTAAGGTTTAAAAGACCCCAAAACTATCACAGCTTTCACCAGCAGGCCACAACACATACCTAATATAATATACCCACCCTGAGGAAAGCTAAGTTAAATGGCAATGTTAACAGGTTCTAAGAGCTGTCATGAGCATTATATTAGGGTGTGGGTTGTTCAACACCAGTTTTTTTTATTTTGTTGCCTTTAAATAGATTTTTAAACTGTGATAGATTGAGCTATTTATACAAAAGTTGTAAGTGCACAATTATTTGACTGTATTTTCAAGAGCCACAAAATGCCACATCAAAGCCACTCCAGTTTGACTATCAACAGAAATGGAATTTACTGGTTTTTTTTCTTGCATCTTATTCAAATTCAAAAGAAATATTTCTCCAATTGATTTTAAAACAAGATTTGGCAGGAGCATTCCACCCCCTTACAAAGCCAGATTGTTTATGGAAATCCTTTCAAAAAACATATCCGCTTTCAGTTGTGACCACACAATCTTTACCTTAACCACATTTATCTATTTACAAAATTTATCAAACTTTTACCACTAAAACCTGAGTTAGCTAAAACCAGGAAACCCTCAAACTTTCTCTAGAAATGTGGCATGATGTTGGGGGAAGGGAGGCTGAACTGCAATATTTTCTTATTTGTACATGAAATTTCTGCCGTACTCTGCCCTATCACTTATTCCCTTTGTCAGTAGACTTAGTCTTCTGCTTTATCACAAATTTCTGTGTACTATTTTACATTTGATTTAAGACCCCTGGTTTCTCTAGGGTTCATACCATGCTCTTGT
Organism: Saccopteryx bilineata; assembly: GCF_036850765.1. Classification (NCBI taxonomy): domain Eukaryota; kingdom Metazoa; phylum Chordata; class Mammalia; order Chiroptera; family Emballonuridae; genus Saccopteryx; species Saccopteryx bilineata. The sequence goes on along the minus strand of NC_089491.1, from coordinate 104,749,373 downwards.
CTAGTTACCTCCTTTACTGATTTGGTTTCTAATGAATTAAAAACTTTAAAAACGCCACTAGAGAGACATTTCTTTCTGCTATTGTCAGAAAACTTTTGTTGATTATATATTTAAGCTGTGCCTCACACATTCTTTCGGTATATTAGTGCTGACCTAAAGTAAAAAGGCCTTTAACTTTAAGAAGCAAAAAAGTATTTATTTGATATTAAAGAATAGCTATTCAGGAATCATTAATTCAGGCAGAAACCCAAATAATACTAGTTGAAGATAAAGTCAAGAATTTATGAGAAAGGGAAGAGGAATAATTAAATCAATAGAAAGAAGACATTTATATTGTTCCAGATAATATAAGATAGTGATGTTAGTTCTAAACCATGTTTTTAAATTTTCTCTCCAGTAATCGTCAGTCTGGTAGTCATAATAATTGTTTTCTTATTATCTTTGCAAACAAGTCCGAAGTAAACAATGTTGCTTAGGCTCAGCCCAAAGGTTATTTTCTCCTGTTTTAACATTCCAAAGGTTTGAGACATAAGGCTTGTAAGGCAGTTCACCTGGAATGGCAGTTCCAGCTCTTTTTTTTTAAGTGGTTTATTTTATATTTTTTGTTTACATAAACCTTATTCCTACTTCATAATTCTGACATCATTTAATAAAAACTTTTTTTCTTTTTCTTTTTTTTGGGGGGGTTATATTTTTTTCTAAGTGAGAAGCTGGGAGGCAGAGAAAGAGGGACTTGTGCATGCACCCGACTGGGACCCACCAGGCAAGCTCACCAGAGGGCGATGCTCTGCCCATTTGGGGCATTGCTCCATTGCAACTGGAGCCATTCTAGTACCTGAGGCAGAGGCCATGGAGCCATCCTCAGTGCGCGGGACCAACTTTGCTACAATGGAGCTTGGCGGCAGAAAGGGAAGAGAGAGGTAGAGAGAAAAGAGAGAGGGCAGAGTGGAGAAACATATGGGCGCTTCTCCTGTGTGCCCTGGCTGGGAATTGAACCTGGTACTTCCACATGTGATGCTCTACCACTAAGCCAACTAGCCAGGGCCTAATGAAACTTTCTTGAACCAAACCAGTTGAAAAGAAATATGATCCAAATATCAAGATAAGGCAAAATTTATATAAAGTGTATGTTAACCAATGTTACCCCAATAAATTTAATTTAAAAATAAAGTGTATACACATGTGTATATGTATGTATATGTCTATTTTCTCAATATCTAACTGTTACTTGCCCAATTTTATTCTAATTTAAGACTTTATTATTTCCTATGTTAAATTTTAAGTACACAAAGGTTTATATTTGTTTCCCCACATTTAAATATTCAATAATTAAAAAAGTTTCTATCAAAGAAGACATACAAAAAGCACTGGCTTAAAAATAGAATTCATAGTAGGAAGTCAATAAATGGTTAAGATTATTTATTGCACATGTACAGAATATATGAATTACATAAAAGCTTACTTTGAAAAGGTTTATATAAACTCAAAGGAAAACAGAATAATGAAACACAATAATAGAAAAAATTCTGTAAAAATTATTAAATCTATTCTCTGTACTTCAGATAACTTTATATATAAATTCATGAAAACTATAAATACAATCCTCTATTTTTAAATCTTAACTTTCAAGAAAATTTTTATTATCTCAATATTTAATAGACCATTAATTTGTAACATTTATTAAGTACATGAATAATTATAAAACTTTGAAATATGTTTGTCACAGTAAAGGCACTCAGAGGAGTCCTTTGGGTTAGCCCAAATTTGAAGAGGATCATCCATCCTCACCTTCTGGATCTTGATTTTCTTATACACAAAAGAGGACAATGTTTTTATATTAAATGACTTTTAAGTCATTTCTACATTTTATTTTTTTACAATTTGATAGTTCTGACATTCTAGACTGTGCTCTTTGTAACTTCAAGGACCTGAGAAAGCATGAGGATTCTAAAACAATTTCCCAAGACACCTAAAGTAACAGAAATAAAAACCAAGCAAAATTATTTGCACTCATTTAAAAAATATTAATTAGGCCTGAAGCCTGATTTCCTTTTAGAATGCCTCAGTTCCTCAAGACCATAGACAAGGGCTCAGTGTCATTATAAACATTAGCCCAGAGTACATGACACTTGTCTTCAGATCTCAGATATGGCTGTGTATTTTTCCAACAAGTTTTTCAGCTATTATGAATTCTTCTTTCTTCAGTTCTAAAAATAAGAGATTAGATGAGGTGAACTATACCATTTACTTTCTGTATAAATTATGTAACACATTTTATGAGATAATCTTAGACATTCTGCATTCAAAATATTCTGTAAAAAACGTATATTATTTCTTCAAAGTTCAAGAACAAATTTGGCAGGTTTAGTAGAGTTTACAAATTAATTTTAGATAATAAAAAAGAATGGAGTTTCCTTGACCACTGTAGCTAAAACTATGTGTTTTCTCTATTTTAAAATTATTTCTTGTTTGTTTCTCTTCTTGAATATAGGTCCCTAAAAAACAGAGTATCTTCTTTATTTCTCCATTCTACAAATAAAATTCTGGGCATATAAAACAGTTTGACAATTTTTCAAAACAAGTAAATAAAAATTAAAAAGAAATCTATCATATTTTTTAAATGATTAGAAGGAAAAGCTGTCTATGGGAGGGAGATGGGTTGAAGAAATATTACAATTTATTTATATAAAAGACTTTAATGGGAGATAAATATGTTTCATTTTTATCATTCATCATACATTCCTTGTGTCAAAATTTTAATTTAATTTAACTCATTTTTATTAAGTGCCTATTATATTTCTACCTAGGAAATGGGGTTTAGAACCAGGAATGAATACCAGTTCTGGCTTTTTCATTTACTGTTATGTGACTCTGTAAAAGTATCTCACCATTCTGAGCTGCAATATTCACAACTGCATTGTGGTGATTATAACACCTATTATCTAGTGCAAAACCAAGTGTTAAATTAAGTAATGTATAGAATGTGCTCAAAATATAGCTTAGCTCAGAGCAATTGATTTTTCTCTGCAAGTAGTATTACTATTTGTATTCAAAAGAATGAACTAGGTCCAAAGTGTTAAAATTCTTGATAGATTTCTATTTCAATATAAAATAACTTACTGTCTCCCATATACTTTACTTCCCTTTTAAAATGTTTTTGTTTCACAGATGCTTTGGAAATTTTGATGAAAGCTATGAGTCTTTTTTCAATATATGTGCGTGTACAAATAAGCACAATCATATGCACACAATTTTGTTAAATATTTCAAGATTTTTGATTGGCTCATTAAAATCCTTCTAATTTATGTCTTCAACAAATAAAAATTCAATTAAATTAGTAGTCTTAGAAATTTCACAAAGAAGTTCAAAGAATGCCCTCTCATTGAAAAATGTATGTAAAAGTCACATATGTTGTGTATGATGCTAGTAGTGTTCTTTCAATCTTTCTTAGTGACAATATGATAAAAAGAAAAGGCAAGAGGTTAAAGATGATCTCTTAAGTTCAATGAGAAATTAGAGTTCATCAGTCAACAACCAAAGAATTTACTAACTATTAACTACATATGAAATAAATTCAGTTATTAAACTTTATATAAATGGTTTTTGCCTTATTCATTACTGACATTTATCACATTTGTTTCCAAGCAGTATTTTGAGATCAATTTCAGAGTTTATATTTCTTTAACAGAATAAGTCTTGTCCCCCAGTTTTTTAAACCTTTACAAACCTGTGGTCTATTTTGGTAAACATAAAAACGTATGGTCTCTTTTAATAGCATTTGAATTGCCAAACATAACTAAATATTTGAGTAAACTTAAAGCATTGGCAATTTTGATAACATTTTTTGAAATTCAATTGGCTATCAAAGTATGTACTATGCTTCGCTCCACGCTTACCTCACTCTTGCCTTTCCATCATCAACACCACAACTTGTGTGTATGTGTGTGTGTGTGTATTTTGTTCTCAAATATTCAAATTATAAGTATGACAATAGATCATCACATTTAAACTTAGACCAGATTCCTTGGAAACCCACTCTGTGGTGGAGAAGAATTGAATGCAGACAGGTTGGGAGATGTTTGTAGGAGCAGCATCTGTGAGAAAGAAAAAGAGGCCAGAAGGAGAAGACGAATTATAACTCAGCTGTACCCTCAACCCATCCTACAGGGCTCTCTGGAATAGGTATAGTACTTTGGAATTGTTTTCAACCAAGACAAATGATCAAGCATTATATTTTACTATGGGCCAGTCATTAGAAACAGGTTGCTCTTAAGAAGAGATCTGTATTTTGGGGAAGGCAGATTCTTTTAGCCAAGAGTGATTTCCAGAAAGATTCAGCTCTGAGTTATAAGAAGCTAATATTCCCCAGAGTATTCATCGCAGTATTGTTTTTCCTTGCAGCATTGTTTCTAATAGAGAAAAATTAGAAAATGTTTATCATACTAATACAATGGAATGCTAAACATTCGCCAAGATAAATGAACTAGAATTACTTCTGTGAAGTTGGGTAAGTCTCCAAACATAATGTTGCATGAAAACAGCAAGCTGCATAAGCATAAATATAACAGCATTTTATATAAAATTTAAGAACAGTATAAAATCCCACTATATTTAAGAAAACATTAAAATGGATAATAAACTCTGAATTTGGGATAAAAAGGGGTAGCATTCTGAGAAGAACAAAAGAGAAAAGAAAAAAAAAGAAGCCAATATTCACCCTCATGGAGGCAACAAGGTTTTGAAAGAGGATGAGGAAGTACACAACAGCATTACACTATTTTCTCTCTTATAACAGTTATTATTACTAATTGTTCTTTCCTAATTAGAATATAAATGTGTGTAGTCATAAGAAGGTAGAGAAATAACAATAATTTAAAATTATCTGTATTTACATACATATATAGAAAAGTTGATATGAATTTTCCATTATAAAACTTTAATAGAAATATGTCTATCTTTAGATCTTATATTTATATAGCCTGCCAAAAATATTATTTAAAAAAATTTCTTATTGAAGTTTTTGCTGTGATTCAGTTAAAATAATTATCAATGTAGTCTCATATAGAAAACTATGACTAATGAACTCTACACAACTTCATCAGCACCATCATTTCTAAATTTATATCTAAATAATTTACACATTTGTTATTACATATGCTAACAATAATGATACTAAATATATTTCATATGTTTTCACTCTGCCTGTCAGCTATAAATAGAAGTTTATTTACAGATAGTTGCTGGGTCTTTATTTTCACTTATAATTAAATATATCCAATATCAATAATTTATTCAAATATTATGTTTACTCATTGGTTTTATTTTTACACTGTTCTCTTTTACCATAATCCAGAATCTCCATCTATTTTGGTGTGTGTGTGTGTGTGTGTGTGTGTGTGTGTGTGTGTGTGTGGTGTAAAACAACAGAAATTTACTGTCTCGTATCTGGAGGCTAGTAGTTCAAAATCCAGCTATGTCAGAGACCATGTTCCCTCTGAAATCTGTACTAGAGATCCCTTGCCTCTCCCTAGCTTCTGCTGTCTGCAGGTAATCATCTTTTTTTTTTCTTTTTGGGTAGTAAGAGACACTTGAAGACATGAGATAACTGTATAAAACGTAAAAGTCACATTTAGTTGAATGATGGTTGACAGAATTTTATGGCGTAATTTATGAGTAATAACTCTAGGACTAATAAACACACGGTGATAGACCAATCTCTAGTTAATAAGGATGAATTGTTAAGTACCATGTCTGCTATGTCTGATTTAGCTATACGTATATATTCCTTTTTTGCTGATCTTGACTGAGTAATTTATGCTTCAAATTAAATCAGTAGCACCATTATTGTTAGCTCATTTATATTTGTTTATCAAATAAAGTCAGTTCTAACCATTAATATATATCATTATTGACCTCAAAATGAATGACTTACAGTGTTTTAGGTAGTCTATACCAACTAATATTTCTTTGTCTCTAAATCCCCAAATTATTCAACAATGGAAAAGAAATTATTTCGTTCAAGGTCCTGAGGAGCTCAAATGATTTCACTGAATTTAATAAGAACAAATGAAGTGGCTCATAGATACAGAACAGTCTGACAGCTGTCAGAGAGGAAGTGTGCTGTGGGCTGGGTGTGAAGGTGAAGGAATTAAGCAAAACAAACAAAACTCATAGACATAGACAACAGTGTGGTGATCACTAGAAGGAAAGGAGGTGGGCAGAGGTAGAAAAGGGTAAAGGGAGATAAATAGCAATGAAAGGAGACTTGACTCGAGGTGGTGAACACATACACACTATAATATACAGATAATATATTATAGAATTATATGCCTGAAACCTATATAATTTTATTAACTAATGAATTCAATAAAAAACAAACAAAAACAGAATTTTAAAAAAGCAAATAAAGGAAATTTTTTTTGTTGTGTGGAAATCTCAGTTAAGCTCCAAAACTGGTATCAACAGTCACCAAATAATTACACAGAGTGACAAAGAATTTCCAGAATACTTCATCTGTGATTACTAAAACCTATCCAAGCTACACCCTCACACATCATCCTATCAATTACCTACTTTCATATAGAATGAAGAAACTAGGAAAGGCAGTTTCCAAAAAAAGCAACCAGAATATTACAGTAAATGAATGTTTAAATGCACTGGGGGCAGCAAAACTCTAAGGCCACAGTTAACCTGTTGTCCAGTCCTGATTACAATACATTGTTGGAACTGTGCAGGGAGTTTGTGTCAGCTTCTGAAGAGTGTAAAATAACAGAATGGTGATTAACAGCCAGAGTACAACAAGGGCAGATGCAGGGATAACTTCAGAGAAACAAGGAAAGACACTGATTCAATAAAATATAGAGATGGAGGCAGGGTCAGAATGAGAAGACAGCAGTGCCAATGTCATTTGTGGCTCCATACAGGGCTGCCATAATGTAAAATAAGGAAATAAAGTTCTCTCAAAAGGGAAAGTTCTCAACTGGTTTCTTAATTCCTCATTCCTGTGAAGATAGATTGCAGTTTTGTTTTTATTTAAGCTTAACCAAAATGTACTGAGATGGAAAATCTCACACTTAATAATAGGCTAGATTGCTTGAGATTAATGCCCATGTTCAGAATACAGTAAACTGAATGAATTATGTTTTTAAGTGTCTTTGACAATGAGCATCTGGTAGGCTAAGAAGAGAAGAGGGGAGAGGTTAACATCAACCTCATGCCCACTTTGCCCCTTAAGCAATTGCTGATTCCCAAAGTAAAACTGGTGGCAGGAAAGAGAATATACCAAATAGAATTTTAGAGGTCTTGTAGGGCTTAGGAGAAAAGCTGCAGTCTGAGAAAGAGAAAGGCCTTTGGAAAAACTATAGGCTTCTGGTGGGAGCCCCAAAGGAATGAGGGGGAACTAGAAATGGACCAGCTGCCAGAAGGAATGTAGTGTGAAGCCATCTCAATCCATCTTTGAACTGAGGATAATTTGCTCCTATAAGTGTTTCAGGCCTTAAGCAAAAGCCAGGCTTCTCTCAGGGAAAATATCTTTGCTCACTCTTGCCAGAAAGTTCTACATTTTATAGTCCATCCTCCCTATTATTTGATTCTGTTTCATTGATTGCTGCCTTTATCTTTACTATTTTCTTTTTACCTTTTTTGTTGTTGCTGGGATTTGTTTCCCTGTTAAATTCTTGAGATGGATGCTTGGGTCACTGAATTTTTGTCTTTCTTCTCTTTTCATATATGCATGTAAGGCTAAAAATTTTCCCCGAATCATAATTTAAGCTTAAAATTTATTAGTGAAAGTTAAAAGAGTTTCTTATTTTTGTATTTATCTATCCTAAATATCTAACAAATCATCATCTGCTTAGGATATTGGTCAAGGCTCCTGCACTTGCAGGTCTCAACGCAAGTCAAACTAGTTTAAGAATAAAAGGCCCAAAGAACCAGTGTAACTCACAGGATTGAGGACCACTATAAAAATGTGATGTTGGTGACCAAGATTCAGTTTGCCACTATTTCCTTATAGCCAACTTCTTGATTGTATTTATCCTAATTTTAGCATGTCTTCATCACATGACAAGTAGTAGAACAGATCCAAAATCATGTTCCTGCAGCATGAACCCCAGAGGCAGTCTCGAAATCTAGACTAACAATAAAAAGGCAGAGCAAGCCTTGGCCCGCCTTGCATTAAATACACCTCTCCTTCTCTCTAATCTCTACACTTTGAACATTTAGGATTTCCAATATGAAAGCTTGCTCAGCAGTTAAAGATAATAAATGCAACACTATATAACATCTAACATACATTTCATTATATTTACCTTCAACTCCTTGTTTCTTTGGTTTTAGGTGTGTCTCAAAAAGAATATACACTTTGTTTTGTTTATATAATCCAAGTAAAAGTTCTGTCTTTTGTCCTTTAAGAGATGACTTTACCTCATTCAAATTTTCTTTAAGAATGTATATTTACATTAATCTATTTTTTAATTTTATATAATTTTATATGTAGTATTTTGGCTATTTTTCTTTGGCCTTTCTCTATATTTTTTTCTATGTTTTCTTCTCCCATTTTCCTTCTTTTGTGCAGAATTGCAACTCTTATGGTGGAGATGCTTACATCTTTAGGTAAATGCTTGAATTTATACTTCTGAATTCATCAATTTCCCTAATAAACAATTTTCTTTGCCTTCTATACAATAAGAAGAAATTATTAAGCTATTTCTAGTTTCCCTTTTATCTTCACATTTGTTTATTTTTAATTTATCTTTTATTTCATTATAACATAAATATACATACCAGCCCAAACTATTCAAAACTGTATCTCCAGTTTCTGGCTGTTACAGAATAAAAGTTCAATACAAATGTTTCATAAAAGAACACATCAGGAAGAATATGCATCATATTGATAAAATCATTTCATTTGAGAACAAGGGAGATGCCTGGCAGGTAGAATAATGAACAAACAGGATTTTAGTTCACTTATAAATTTAATTTTTTAGAGTGTGGCTAATTAAAACTGATGAAAACTGCCTGACCAGGTGGTGGCGCAGTGGATAGAGCATCGGACTGGGATGCGGAAGGACCCAGGTTCGAGACTCCGAGGTCGCCAGCTTGAGCGCGGGCTCATCTGGCTTGAGCAAAGAGCTCACCAGCTTGGACCCAAGGTCGCTGGCTCCAGCAGGGGGTTACTCAGTCTGCTGAAGGCCCACGGTCAAGGCACATATGAGAAAGCAATCAATGAACAACTAAGAAGCCGCAACGCGCAAGGAGAAACTGATGATTGATGCTTCTCATCTCTCTCCGTTCCTGTCTGTCTGTCCCTGTCTATCTCTGCCTCTGTAAAAACAAAACAAAACAAAAAAAACTGATGAAAGCTAAAAAAGTCATGTCACATCTTTTAAAAATATAGACTACACAGAATTTACAATATTATACTGTGATCTTATAGTGGATGTATTGAAATGTGAAATTTCTCCTGACATTTTTATATTTGTAAATGATCTGTTTTTCTTTTCATCTGAATATTTACAATATTCTTTAGTTTTCTTTTTTAATGTTCAATAATGTCACTAGGATGTTGTGTTGTTTGTGATTAAGAGTTTCATTTTTTCATTTGTGATACAGTATGAGCCATATTATTCTACTGGAATATCTTCTCTCTCTAATTACAAGAAAATATTCTTCCCTTACATATTTTTATATCTATTTTTAAAATTTTATTTTTACTTTTTATGCATTGAAGTTTATGTTATGGTTTGCCTTATGTATATTTTTTTATCTTTTGACTTTCAGTTTTTATACTTTTGCACTGTATTGTGAAAGCTAGTTGATCCTTTTCTGTATTTTTCAAGTTATCTTCCATGACTAAATGCTTCTACTTTGAAAACTTTTTAGAATACTTTTAATGTTTTCTTTATTAGGTTTAATTTGTACCACAAGTTATCATTTCATTTTACTGTTTTTACAACTATCCTTTTAGATTTCTTATATTTTATTTTGTTTTTTTAAGTCCATATTATTTTTAATTTATTATTCTATATTCTGTACATTCTCATATCTTTGATTGAATGTTGTAAGTATATTTCTCAAGTTTGTTTTCAAACTATTGATTATCTTTTGTACATTGATGTTTCTCTAGTACTTGGCTTCCAACTAATTTTAGTTTAAATAATATGTGAGGCTGTTTTCCTTAGAAAGACCTGTTTATGACATTAATCTTTAGCTCTCTGGGAAATGAGATTTTGAAGAGTTTTCTTTAAACAGCGATTTTCAACAGTTTTCATCTCATGGCACACATAACTAATTACTGAAATTCTGCGGCACACCAAAATATATATTTTTTGACAATTCTTAAAAAAAAAAAGGTATAGGCCCTGGCCATTTGACTCAGTAGTAGAGTGTCGGCCTGGTGTGTAGGAGTCCCGGGTTCAATCTCCAGCAAGGGCACACAGGAGAAGCGCCCATCTGCTTCTCCACCCCTCCCCCTCTCCTTCCTCTCTGTCTCTCTCTTGCCCTCCTGCAGCCAAGGCTCCATTGGAGCAAAACTGGCCCGGGCGCTGAGGATGGCTCTGTGGCCTCTGCCTCAGGCGCTAGAATGGCTCTGGTTGCAACAGAGCAACGCCCCAGATGGGCAGAGCATCGCCCCCTGGTGGGCATGCCGGGTGGATCCCGGTCAGGTGCATGCGGGAGTCTGTCTGACTGCCTCTCTGTTTCCAACTTCAGAAAAATACAAAAAAAAACCAACAAAAAAAAGGTATAATTTTGATTCATTCCACCAGATGGTTATTGTTATGTTAGCTATCAATTTTCTTTTTGACAATTTAAGGGAAGAGATCTGTGCCACTGACTAAATAGTCAGGTATTGCATGTTTTAAAATTCTTGGAGCACACTGGTTGAAAATCATTGTTCTATCATCAAAATTATATTTTGTCTACCTATGGCACTAAACACTTGCTTTCTTTTTTGTGAATCTAGAATTGAAACAGTTATGGTTGTTTATTTTTGCCTATGTAACCAGTTCCCAATAAAATGATAAAATCAAACATGTGTTACTGCATTGCACTGCTGTAAGGGAGAATATGCTCTGTGAAGCTCCTTGAGGAAGAGCTTAGGAAGCCTGTAAAAGAATTCATCTAGATTTTACCTGCTGTGTCTTTTTTTCCTTACTGATTCAACAATGTGTCCTTGCTGTGTCACTGCAATAAATCTTAGCCACTAAGCAGTATTATGTGTCGAGTCCTGTGAGTCTTTCAAGCAAAGCATCAAATTTGTGGCTTGCAGTGGGGCCTCTGTCATAATCGTCACTCTCTAAAATATTTTATTTAATTTGTCCTGTTCTTTCTTCATAATATCATGTTAAATCTTTTCAAGTGCAAGAAACTAGTATTTTCTAAAATGTTTGATCTTTTCCTCAATGTATTTTAGAGAAAAGTTTAAATATTTGAAAACTTTAAGTACTATTGCTGTTTTAATAGTAAAAAATTGTTGTTATTGTTGTTCTGTTATTTTTGAGGGGAGAAGGATGTTCTTATACTATTGTTCTATACCTTTTCATCTTAAGAAATGAAGTTCAATGCAAGTTTAATTATTCTAAACCCTGTAAAAAACTGACAAGTAGAGAAATTAATGCTATGACACTGAGGAAATTTAAAATACATAAATATTCAATCACTATGTGGTTCTGAGACTAGGCCTCAAAGGATTTATGCTCTTCTGATCTCTTTCTTGGAAACTTGCCCCTGCCATGGGCAAAAACCAACACTATTCTCCCAGAGAGAATTATCCCAAATGATGCTCTCACTGTCTGCAGGTCTATAAGGAAGGCCAAACATTGATGATCCAGCCCAGATCATCAGAACCACACAACCAACATGTAGACTCATGAACAGTAGTAATAAGTATTATTTTTCTCTCTTTTTTTTTTTTATGGTCTATTTTTTTTATCATTTCTCAACTATTTATTTATTTATTTTTGTTATATCACTTAATTTATATTTTAATATAAATTATTTTATTTTATTTTCAGTTTTGGTGTTTTTTTTTTAAAGACACTAAGTATTGGCTAGCATATTACAGCAATAATTGATATAGTCAGGAAGAGTATCAAAACCATCACTGTATCTATTAGACTGATTAACAATTGTATAAATTATACATCTCCAAAGAATCTATAGTAGAGCAATCTTGTGCACCGGTAGTCCTTACCTGCTCTTCCTAATGATTATGCAGTTCCTCTTATTAGTCCCAGTAATACAGCACAGGAATTAAACAACATGTGTAACTATATTAGTGATAACCTTATTAATAGACCTGCTGCCATCACAGTGGTACCCAAGAAAGGTGCACCCAGCCCTTGGAGCCCTGCCCTCAGAGATCAGTGATATTCCCTTAGCATCTGACTTCACACCCAGGACAACTGCATAGTTACAAACAAGTTTGGTATGTAATATGGCATTTGGTAGTCGGTAGTCAATTTATTTTAATAAATTCAACAATAATTTTTTAGAAAGTATATTCGCATTAAGTTTAGTTGAAAGATTTAGACTTAAGGTATAAATTCTGAAGGACTAAGCACATAATTAAGTCCATGAGAATTGGAACAGGAGACACTATTCCCTTTGAAAGACTGAGAGTTTTCATATGTTTCCTAGCATAGTGAAAAAATATAAAAATATTGAAATTCTAATGTGTATGTTCTTCTTTTTCTTACAAGCTCTATTGTAAAGCATTCACTATAAGAAACAGGATAACAACGAAAAGTAGGGAGATCTGAGGACAGGTTCTAATTCTTTAATAATCAATCTATCTGTGGGACCTGACATGTCACATTGCTTACTCCAAGCTTCAATTTTCTCACTTCATTAAAATTTTGAAATCCTAACCTTTACAATTTTGGATGATTTTGTGTGTAAGTAAGTAATAAAAATCCCAACCCTAATTGGATTTAAAATGAGAAAATTTATTGTTTCACATAACAGGAAGTCCAGAGGGAGAAAAGATTTCAGACTCTGATTCTACTTCTAATGATTCTATTGTCTTTGCTTTTCTGTGTGTATTGACATTGTACTCACATAGGTGATAAAATAGCTAGCAGTTTTGAATCTCACTTTCATTTATTTAAAAGAAAAAAAAAACCTTTCAGCAGAAGAGAAAAAGAGATAATATTCCAATATCATCATTACAGTCAAGCATTCTTAACTTTGTTAGGTGGTTCTGGCCATATGTCACAATCAAATCTGTGACTTTGCTCAAGGAAGTGGAATGGTTGATTGACTAACACCATTCGATACTCACCCCCAGGACTGACATTGCCTGAGTCAAATGAAATCTGCATAGGAAGTGTAGAAATCCAGGTAAAATCAAGGTTCTGTTAAGTGGAGGGAAAGTAAAATTGGTGAGTCAGCATACCTCCTATAGAGTTTATGCAATTAGCATTACATTTTTGCTATACTATATACTGTGCATTATTAATAGATCCTCCATATTTTGAATATGAATCAGTTTTTATAAGGTTCTTAAGCAATGAAGACATAATACTTTAGTTGTCACTATTGTTATTGGGCTCATGAAAGATAAAAAAAGTGGTAGCTCTTTTGAACTTGGACAAATTTTCATAATGGCTTTTTCCATTCCTCCTTTTCTGTGATGGTTTTGAGGAATAACTGTAAAGAAGACATGTTAAGAAGAAGGAATAAAAAGTAGAAAAAAATGTGTGATGGAGAAAACTCCCTATAATGGGAAGCATATGTTTAAAGTGAGAATCAATTTTAAAAGTAACAGAATAATGATAGTAATTCTCTTATTATCCTGTTTTCCAGTTACCCTGCATGAAATAATTTAATATTTGAAGTAGGTATAATTTTATCTATTTTACAGATGATAAATTTGAAACACAGTGACATTAAAAAGTTTCCCACTGACCATAATTCTGGGAAATGTCACAGGAATATGATATACCATCCTCACTCCCACTCTTCACATCAATGCATTTAAAAACTAATAACAAGTCAATGTAAAAGTCCCCCCCCCTTTTTTTTACCTGAATGGCCATAATCTCAGAACTTTCTTTCTTTTAGGACATTATAACATTTCTATGTCATTAGAAATGCTTATAGGATCTTCAAAGTATGCAGTTAAAGGCAAAATGTTGAGTGAAGTACATAATATTGATTTCATAAAGATAACTGCTTGCTGCAGTGTAAACATGGCAGTGTGTACAACATTAGGCTACTGTAATTGTTAGTTTCAAAGTCAATTTTCTTAAATATTTAGGATTTAGAAAAATTGATAGTCTCTGAAAGTTATATTGGAGTTGGGGAAGTTTTAATATTTTTATTAAATAAAAATATATTTCTAATTCAGGGTGTGTGTGTGTGATGGTAGTCATTAATCTTGCCATGATACTAACTATAAGACTGATGTGATACCAATCCTTTATCTTAGCAATGCATTCAGAGAAAAAAATCTAGAAGAAGTTTTATCTTTGAATATTTGTGTTTAAAATTTCCCTAGAATCATTTCTAATATGTAGCTATAATGGGATATTTTTATTATAAATAGACTATGATAAAGAAAGGTAATAAGTAGAAGAAAATGGAATATAGTATATAATAAAATTAAGGCAATCTTGGTCTCTTTCTGAAAAAGAGAAATGAATAATATATACTTCAACTTATCAAAACAATGGAATTGATAAATGTTGTATACTTGTTTTCACATCTATCTTTTTCCAATAAGTAAAACATTAGGATTTTAAGTACAGCATGTATAACTCAGGAAATCTAGATTATCATTCCTTCGCCAAAAACATAATTTTGAAAAATTTTTTATTGCTTTCTGATTCATCAATTAGTATCATTTTTGCCTTCCACAAACACAATTTATTACACTATGTTACTAGCACTGGTTGGACGAATGTCCTTAAATTGTACTTTGGTTCACTAATAAACACCATAGACTATGTCTATGCAAAGAAATAGCACATAACTAGGCACAAAAATAAATCTTAACATGCATTCATTGAATTGTTGAAGCATTTTTAATCTTGATATTTATTTGCCTCAGATCTGAACATTTGTTCCCTAGTCACACACAAATGCATTTAAAACACCAACAAATAATAGGTTACATGATACTACTGGCTGAAAAATGACTCTGTCAGGCTATAAACAATGATTTAGAATTTATTCATAAACACATTCAGAGTAGCGATTTCTTACTTTATCACCAAATTATACAAGTTCATGGCTCTGACACATACATGACATCACTCAATAATGGTGTGGTTTCACTTACTCTGGAGTGGACTTGGAGGGCTCCCTACCTGGCCCAGCATGGACAGCTTTCACTATGGGGAGAGGAGGAGAGGAGATGGTGGTCCTGGCAACAGAACCCTCAGGCCCTTGTGGCAGGACTTGACCAGGGCAAACTTGATCAGGAAGCTGTCATCAGGGATCTCCATGCCCCAAAAAGCTGGGCTCCAATCTGCAGGCTGGTTCCCACCCCCTGCACTGGGCCTAGTGCAGTGGAACTCAGCTCCTCGTGTCCCACCTTATGCAAGCATGAGGTCCTTCCTCCCCACACCATGGGATCCACTGTCTATTTATTCTTCCTTGCTCACACCCAACACAAACACTGCTTTGGGCCTGGGACATCCTTCTTTCCTCCCTTCCTCACCCTGTACTTTCTTCTCCCCTTTTTATTTACTGGGCAGGGGAAAGGATGAAGGCACAGGCAGGAGCAATTCACCATGTCCTGGGGCAAGATGGGGTCATAGTTATCATGATATGTCCCTCTTTAGATAGTAATGTTAGATTCTACTTTTTCCTTAAAACTTTACCTAAAAAAATCAGAACTATCAAGGGTCCTTAAGCCCATATTTTGGCAACTTTTGAAAAAAATTTAATTAAGAACGCAATTAATACCCTACTCATCTTTACACATTTTTTAAAAGGTAACAATTCTACAATCTTTGGCATCTAGCTATATTCAAATGTAAAATAGCATGAGAGGGGCAGTGAGTTTATAACAATATGCTCTTTCACACAATCATTTTTTATAACACTGCCCTAACTTTGCCATGTATTTATTTATTTATTTAGTGGCAGAGACAGAGAGAGTAGAGAGAGGGACAGATAGGGACAGACAGACAAGAAGGGAGAGAGATGAGAAACATCAATTCTTCATTATGACTCCTTAGTTGTTCATTGATTGCTTCCCCCTATGTACCTTGACTGGGGGGCTACAGCAGACTGATTGACCCTTTGCTCAAGCCAGTGACCTTAGGCTCAAGCTGATGAGCCTTGCTCAAACCAGATGAGCTCACACTCAAGCTGGCCACCTCAAGGTCTTGTACCTGGGTCCTACACATCCCAGTCCAATGCTGTATCCACTGCGCTACCACCTGGTCAGGCCCTAACCTTGCCATTTAAAATTTTCTCAACAATCAGAAAAACTAGCTAGAAATTAAAAATTTAGAACAATTTTATTTGTCATTCTTAACAATTTTACTAATTATCATTGTCTAAAATTAATGAACCAAGCTACCTACAAAATTTGCTTTGTATTTGGAGACATGTCTAACATGAAACCAATTAATAAACTATTTATTTAAAATATTATTCAATAGCATGTGGTAGAAGTTGAATAGTATAATTAATATTGCTGTTTGAAAACCATGATGGGAAAACAACAGCTGATGCCAACCCAAGAAGACCTAGAAATAACACAACTGAAAATTGGAGGCAGACAACACCAACCCTCAACTTAGCCAGCTCTACAAACAACACACCCAAACAAGGAGGTTATACACAGACAAAATGGGAAGACAGAGAAGTGCAATTCAAAGGAACGAATGAGAGAAACCTCCAGAAAATGAACTGAGTGAGATGGAAATAAGCAAACTACCAGATGAAGGGTTTAAAATAATGAGAATGCTGAAAGATCTTAGAACAACAATGGATGGACACAATGAACACATAAATAGAGAGATAACAAGCATCAAAAAGGACATTGAAATAATAAAGAAGAACCAGTTAGAAATGACAAATACAATATCAGAAATGAAAACTACACTAAAAGCAATTAAAAGCAGGAATGATGAAGAAGAGGATCAAATCAGCGATTTAGAATATAAGATAAACAAAAACATGGAAGTGGAGCAGCACAAAGGAAAGAAACTGAAAAAAATCTAAGGAAATGCTAAGAGAGCTCTGTGACAACCTAAGGAGAAACAACATTTGCATCATTGAGGTTCCTGAAGAAGAAGAAGAGAAAGAACAAGGGATAGAGACCTTGTTCAATAAAATCATAGCTGAAAAGTTCCCTAAGTTGATGCAGGACAAAGTCATACAAGTTAAAGAAGCACAGCTAACTCCATTAAACAGAAACCCAAAGAAATCTATATCAAGACACATCATAATTAAAATACCAAACTTAAGAGATAAAGAGAAAATATTAAAAGCTGCTAGAGAATAAAAAGCTATCACCTACAAAAGAGTCCCCATAAAATGACATCTGACTTTTCAACAGAAACACTTCAGGCCAGAAGGGAATGACAAGAAATATTCAAAGTAATGTAAAACAAGAGCCTACAACCAAGACTTTATCCATCAAGGCTATAATTTAAAATTGAAGGAGAAATAAAAAGCACCCCAGACCAAAAAAAAAAAAAAATCAAGGAATTTATTACAACTAAACCAATGCTACAAGAAATGTTAAGGGGCCTGTTGTAAACAGAACAAAAATGGAAAAAAATATAATAAAAGAGGAATATAGCTTTAAAGAATAAAATGGCAATAAACAAATACATATCAATAATAACCTTAAATGTAAATGGATTAAATGATCCAATCAAAAGACATAGGGTAGCTACGTGGATAAAAAAAAAGGACATATACATATGCTGTCTACAAGAGACACACCTCAAAACAAAAGATACACATAAACTGAAGGTAAAAGGATGGAAAAAAAATATTTCATGCAAATGGAAATGAAAAAAAAAAGCTGCAGTAGCAATACTTATTATATCAGACAAAATGGACTTTAAAACAAAGGCTATAGTAAGAGATAAAGAAGATCATTACATAATGATAAAGGGAGCAATCCAACAGGAAAATATAACCATAATAAATATTTATGCACCTAACTATATAAAGCAGATATTGTTGGATATAAAGGGCAAGATCAACAGCAATACTATAATAGTAAAGGATTTCAATACCCCACTAATATCACTAAATAGATCCTCAAGAAAGAAAATTAACAAAAAAAATAGCAGACGTAAAGGCACACTAGATCACTGAATTTAGTAGCTATCTTCAGAACTTTTCACCCTAAAGCAGCATAATATACATTATTTTCAAGTGCTCATGGTATATTCTCTAGAATAAGCCACATGTGAGGGCACAAAAAGGGTCTCAACAAATTTAAGAAAATTGATTATATCAAGCACTTTCTCTGATCACAACGGCATGAAACTAGAAATCAACCACAACAGAAATACTGAAAAATACTCAAACACATGGAAACAAAATAGCATCTTATTAAATAATGAATGGGTCAACAATAAGATCAAAGAAGAAATAAAAAAATTCCTAGAAACAAATGATAATAAGCATACAACAACTCAAAATTTATGAGACACAGCAAAAGCAGTATGAGCAGGAAGTTCATAACATTACAGGTATAACCTAAGAAGCTAGAAAAAGCTCAAATAAACAAACCTGCATCTAAAAGAATCAGAAAAAGAATAGCAAGTAAAGCCCAGAAGTAGTAGAAGGAAGGAAATAATAAAGATCAGAGTGGAAATAAATGAAAAAAAAAAGCTAAAGAAACAATACAGAGGATCAATGAAACCAAGAGCTGGTTCATTGAAAGAGTATACATGATCAATGAACCTTTAACCAGACTCAACAAAAAAAAAAAAGAGAGGACTCAAATAAATAAAATTAGAAATGAGAGTGGAGAAATAACAACTGACAAAACAGAAATACAAAATATAAGAAAATACTATAAAGAACTGTATGCCAAAAAATTAGACAACTTAGGTGAAATGAACAAATTCCTTGAAATATATAATCTTTCAAAAATCAATCTGGAAAAAAAATCTAAACAGAACAATTAAAACAAATGAGATCCAAAGAATTATCAAAAAACTGCCCACAAACAAAAGCCCTGGGCCAGATGATTTTGCAGGTAAAATCTACCAAATATCCAAAGAACTAACTCCTATCCTTCTCAAGCTATTTCAAAAAATTCAAGAAGAAGGAAGACTTCCAAGCTCCTTTAATGGGGAGAGCATAATTTTGATTCCAAAACCAGGCAAAGACAACACAAAGAAAGAAAATTATAGGCCAATATCCCTGATGAATTTAGATGCTAAAATCCTCAACAAAATATTACCAAACCAGATCCAGCAATACATGAAAAAAAATCATACACCATGATCAAGTGGGATTTATTCTGGGGAGGCCAGGATGGTACAATATTTATAAATCAATCAATGTGATTCATCACAGAAAAAAAAGCAGAAAAACCACATGATAATTTCAATAGATGCAGAAAAAGCATTTGATAAAATCCAGCACCCTTTATGCTCAAAACTCTGAGCAAAGTGGGAATACAGGGAACACATGATTAAGGTAATCTATGACAAACCCACAGCCAACATCATACTCAATGGGAAAAAATTAAAAGCAATTTCCATAAGATCAGGAGCAAGGCAGGAGTGCCCCCCTTTCACCACTCTTATTCAACATAGTCCTGGAAGTCCTAGCCACAGCAATCAGAGAAGAAGAAATAGAAGGCATCCAAATTGAAAAAGAAGTAAAACTATCATTATTTGCAGATGATATGATACTGTAAATAGAAAACCCTAAAGTCTCAGTCAAAAAACTACTGGACCTAATAAATAAATTCAGGAAGGTGTCAGGATATAAAATTAATACACAGAAATCAGAGGCATTTTTATACACCAACAGTGAACCATCAGAGAGAGAAATGTAAAAAAAATCCCCTTCATTATTGCAACAACAAAAAAAATAAAGTACTTAGAAGCAAATTTAACCAAGGAGATTAAAGACTTGTACCCGGAAAACTATAAAACATTGATAAAAGAAATCAAGGAATATACAGACAAGTAAAAGCAAATAACATGTTTATAGCTAGGAAGAATAAACATCATTAAAATGTCTATATTACCCAAAGCAATTTATAAATTCCATGCAATATCAATTAAAATACCAATGACATACTTCAAAGATATAGAACACATATTCCAAAAATTAATGTGGAACCAAAAAAAAAATTCAAATATCCTCAGCAATCTTGAAAAAAAAGAATATAGATCAATGTAACAGAACAGAGAACCCAGAAATAAACTCGCACCTTTTTGGATAACTGATATTTGACAAAGGAGGTAAGAACATACAATGGAATAAAAACAGGCTCTTTAACAAATGGTGTTGGAAAAATTGGACAGCTACCTTCAAAAAAATGAAAGTAGACCACCAACTTATACCATTCACAAAAATAAAGTCAAGATGGATAAAAGACTTGAATGTAAGTCGTGAAACCATAAGCATATTAGAAGAAAACATAGGAAGTAAGTTCACCAACATCTCTCACTGGAATATATTTGCTGATTTATCTCCATGGGTAAGTGAAATAAAAGACAGGATAAACAAATGGGAATATATCAATCTAAAAAGCTTTTGTACAGCTAAAGACAATATGAACAGATTAAAAAGACGAACCACACAGTGGGAGAACATATTTGACAATACATCTGATATGGGGTTAATAACCAAAATTTATAAAGAACTTGTAAAACTCAACACCAGGAAGACAAACAAATTAATCATAAAATGGGCAAAAGAATTGAATAGACACTTATCCAAAGAGGACATACAGATGGCCAATAGACAAATGAAAAAATGTTCAACATCACTAATCATTAGAGAAATGCAAGTTAAAACCACAATGAGATACCACCTCACACCAGTCAAATGCGCTCATTAACAAAACAACACATGATAGGTACTGGCAAGGATGTGGAGAAAGGAATGTGGAGAAAGGGGAACCTTCTTGCACTGCTGGTGGGAATGCAGACTGGTGCATCCACTGAGGAAAACAGAATGGATATTCCTCAAAAAATTAAAAATGGAACTGCCTTTTGACCCAGACATCCCACTTTTAGAAATATATCCCAAGATCACCATATCAGTGAATGGCATCATTGTTCACAATAGCAAAGATCTGGAAACAGCCAAAGTGTCCATCAGTGGATGAGTGGATTAAAAAGCAGTGGTACATATATACATGAAAAAGAAGGAAATATTACCTTTTGCAACAACATGGATGGACCTGGAAACTATTATGTTAAGTGAAATAAGCGAGGCAGAGAAATAAAAATATCATGAATTCATTCATTTGAGGAATCCAAGAAACAATGTGAAATAAGGAATGAAATTGGGACAGAAAAGGGATCAAAGGGACCAGAGGAAAATCGGACAGAGGGAAAGGGGATGATAGGATGGGATAAACCTGAAGGGAAGGAGGAAGGAAGATGTTGGGAAGGGGGCAGGGAGATGTAGAGGGGAATACGGGGAAGGGGAGGATGCATTCAATGCGACACTAGAATCTATGTAAACACAATTAATTAAATAAAAAATAAGTGAAAAAAAGAGAAATATTTACCTTAAATGAAACACTAGAACAATTGGATATGATAGACATCTATAGGACATTTCATCCCAAAGTGCCAGAGTATACATTTTTTTCATGTGTACATGGAATATTCTCAAGAACTGACCATATGTTGGGCCAAAAAATAACATCAACAAATTCAAAAAGATTGAAATTATACCAAGCATATTCTCTGACCATAAAGCTTTGAAACTAGAATTCACCTGCAAAAAAGAGGTAAAGAAACTCACAAAAATGTGGAAATTAAACAACATACTTTTAGAAAATGAGTGGGTCAAAGGAAAAATAAAAGCAGAGATCAAAAGATACATACAGACAAATGAAAATAACAATACAACATATCAGAATCTCTGGGATGCAGCAAAACCAGAAATAAGAGGAAAGTTTATATTACTACAGGCCTATATGAACAAATAAGAGAGAGCCCAAGTAAACCACTTAACTTCACATCTTAAGGAACTAGAAAAAGAAGAACAAAGGCAACCCAAAACCAGCAGAAGAAAGGAAATAATGAAAATTAGAGCATAAATAAATAAAATAGAAAACAGAAAAACTATAGAAAAAAAATCAATAAAACAAGGAAATGGTTCTTTGAAAAGATCAACAAAATTGACAAACCCTTGGCTAGACTTACTAAGGAAAAAAGAGAAAGGATTCAAACAAAATTCAACATAAAAGAGGAGAAATCACCACAGATATCATAGATATAAAAGAATTATTGTAGAATACTACGAAAAACTATATGGCACCAAATTCAACAATCTAAAAATGGATAAATTTCAAGAACAATATAATCTTCCTAGACTGCATTATGAAGAATCAGAAAGCGTAAATAGACCCATAAGCAGGGAGGAAATAAAAACAATTATCAAAAACCTTCCCAAAAATAAAAGTCCAGGGCCAGACGGCTATACTAGTGAATTCTATCAAACAGTCAAAGACTTGATTCCTATTCTACTCAAAGTCTTCCAAAAAATTGAAGAAGAAGCAAAACAAAAACAAAAACAAAAAACCATGATGGGGGAAGCTATGCCATGAATAAAAAGAGCTGCCATCTAGCCAGGTCGTTTTTCACTGGGGGCATGACCTTGATGAAACCAATCAGGGCCAAGATTTGTTCTCACCAAGCAAGGCCTAGAAAAATAAATTATTGAAAATAAAACCCATAAGCTACAGCCACAAACAAAACTAAAACAAACAAGTGAATAAACACAAAACAAAGTCGGAATCTTATCATTTGTATCTTGCAGGTTTTGTTCCTGGGGCTCAGTTATTTACAACAGCTTCCCCAAGTCTGCATTCTGGGAAGATCACATTTGTAAAGGCAAAAGTACTTGATAGGAATCAAATAAAGAAATAGTTAAAACATTTAATTTAATGACAGTTATAGAGAATAATGAGAATTAGGTGTGCTTGTCATGTTTCCTGTTCCATGTTAGAGCCATACATGTGCTGGAGATCAATCAGTTCATCTGGACACTAAAAAGTTTTATCTGTAGCCTATAAGCATCATAAGAACAAGGGTTCCATATTTCTTTATTTTTATTTTTTTATTGATTGCTTCTAGAGAGACAGAGAGAGGCTGGGAGAGAGAAAGAGTAAATGAGAGAAAGAGAGAAAGAAAAAGAGAGAATAATGGGAGCGTTCATTTGCTGTTCCACCTAGCTGTGCCTTAGTTATACATTCATTGGGAACTTCCCTTGCGTGCCCTGACCAGAGGTTGATTGAACCTGCAACCTTGGTGTTTCAGGAGGACGTTGTAATTGACTGAGTTTACTGCCCAGGACTCAGAGTCTCCGTCTTAATCTTAATTTTTTTTTTTTTGTCCATAACATTTAACTCATTTTTATTTTTGACACAAAATACCAATTTTTAATTCAATTTCTCCTTTTCTTTTTTTCTATGTCAACAATGACAGATTCCTATTTCTAGCCATCATTTCTTTCTTTTAACTTCAGTAATGCTAGCATTTTTGGCTATTTCTACTTAGGGTAATATTACCTTAATAGACAACCTCCAAATATCAGTGGCATTACAAAATAAAAGGTCCTTTCTCATCCCAATGTGGGGTGTCCAGGTGAATCAGCTCTTTTGCACGTGGTGATTTGAGGATCCTAGTTTATTGTATCTTCAAACTCTGTATCAACAACTAATTTCTAGTTTCTCTGGTGTTCTAAAGAGCCTGAAAAAAATGTGAGTAAGAAAAATTTCAAGTGATAGTTTATTGGAAAGGCTTTGGAAGTGACAATTCTGCCTTAGTTACATTGTCCAGGATCCAGTCACATGTCATACTTACCTGACTGCAGAGAAGTTAGACAAATTTACATTGTGTACAGATAGGCATCCAGCCAATTTTCATACAATGTACAGATACTATTTATGCTTGTGTCACCTTATTTTTGTTAGTAAGATTTTGATGATTATCTATCCTTACCTCTGTACCTTGAATTCTAAGGAATGATCTACTCTGTCACTTTTGTATGTCACTTGAGCCTTTAGTTTGTTAGTATTTCCCCAGATACAAAGCTTGCTCCATACCATTCAGGCCTCCAAAAACATGATGGTATCTTCTCAGTGAAGCTCTATGGATTTCCTGAACCAAAATAGTAACTACTACCTTTCCTCATCTCCCTCTATTCTCTTCCCAATTTAATTTTAAATTATAGCATTCTTCACTAAATGAATTGTATCTTTTAATTACTTATGCAGTAGCTCATCTTTTATTGCTTGCCTCTCTCATTATAATGTGTACAGCATAAGTGTATAATTTGTTGATCCTTTTATTTGTGAATACCTTTAGACCCTATATTTTTTCTGGTGTTTACTAAAAAGTTTTAATCAATCAATTATTTTCCCTCGTATAAGACAAGCTTAATGAAATAACTCTGAGATAATTTTTTTAAAAAGTACTTCATAGGTATTTTAAAATATATATATATTAAAGGTAAAAGCTTTAAAATAAATAATGACAAATATTTTCAGTTCAGTGATGATGTATTTAAGATTTTTGATTTTTAAAAATTATTGATTCTGTGTTACATAATAATACACCATGGAATCATGTTGCTGAAAGAGTCTGTGGTATCACTAACCCTTCTCATTTAGATGCAGTTATATTTCAATTACTATTGAAAGATAGAAATAATAATCTTTTAAGAAAATTTCTTAAGCAACACCAAGAGACAGGGGAAGATAAAAATGATTATCACTTTTCAGAAAATATTTTTTAAAACCCTATCGTATTTACCTTGGTTTGGTACTCTTCAGTTACAGAAATACAAAACAGGCACACATATTTGAAAAATAACTACTTATCATGTTCTTTGCCTTGTTCTAATATGTATTTGAATCTTACAAACTTTTTTTTCAGATATCACATTATTGGGTTAGATAATTCTATTGGTATTCACAGCTCCTTAACAATTGAACTTTGCGATTCAGAGAAAAAAACTATTTAAAGAAAAGGTGAGAAAACCAGAACCATGGGTTTAATTTCTGGCCTGCAAATTACTACATGTGTGAATTGTACAATTAATACCCTAATATCCTCTAGTCAGTATATTTTCTCCTTTGTAATACAATACTCAATTTAGTAATATATGTGTGGATTGGATAAAATAAAGAAAGATAAGTTTGAGACGATTTGGCATTTCCTCCATAAAAATTAACAGCATTCCAATTTTTATTCACATTATTAACAAGAGTCGTGAAAAGTTTCAACCATGTAGCCAATGCTCTTTTTCATTTTCCCCAATTTACTTCTTTTTTTAATATCATTTTTTATTGTGTATCTTTGAAAGGCACTATGGAACTTTTGAAAATGTGATGTGAAAATTCTGAATGGAATAGTAGCTATAAGAATAGATTTTCTATTCTGTTTCAAAATTGCAAAATCATTTCCATGTCGGTATTTTAAAAAAATACTTTTTATTTTAAACTTTAGATGTCTATTTTAATAAAAGTAGGCTATTCACAAGGCCGCCTTTC
Source organism: Saccopteryx bilineata (assembly GCF_036850765.1). NCBI lineage: Eukaryota > Metazoa > Chordata > Mammalia > Chiroptera > Emballonuridae > Saccopteryx > Saccopteryx bilineata. The sequence goes on along the minus strand of NC_089491.1, from coordinate 104,723,692 downwards.
ATATCTATTAATTTTTAGAGAAAGAAATGAGACAAGGCTTTAATTTGCTTCCTAGGGAGCAGATGAAATTGGTTCTCCTTATTTCTTATTTTATCATTAACACCTTTTGTCAAAAAGAGCATTAATTTTAATGTAGAGTGACATCACGGAAATGGCGCCGTGAGCAGTGCGTCCAACAGATCTCCCCTAAATCACAACAAATTTATCAACTAGAAACAGAAAAATTTATCCTCGGAGCATTCCGGAGTTCCACACAAATTGAAAGCGAAAGGACTGTTATCACTTGAATCTGAGAGAGAGGGTGTGGAGGAAGCTACCACAGGGACGTTCATTCAAGCCGCGAGGGAGTGAGCCTGTGGTGAGTCAGCCCACACTTGGGAGCCGCGAGCAGCCGCGGGCGCGCGCCAGGTACGGTTGCAGAGTGAGCACCGCCCACACTCGGGAGCCACGAGCAGCCACGGGCGCGCACCCGGTCCGGTTGCAGAGCGAGCACCGCCCACACCCAGGAGCAGCGAGCAGCCGCCGGCGGGCGCCCGGTCCGGTTGCAGAGCGAGCACCGCTAATGTTCCCAGCGGCCCGTGCACTGTGAGTGAGAGTCGCCAGCCACCGGTGCCCGGAGCACCCCATTCGCGCGCGTGCCCTGGGCATTCCACATGCCCAGAGCGCCCTACTGGCCCGCACACCCAGGGTACCCCATTATCCTGCGCCTGGTGTGAACCAGCCGCCAGCGGCAGGGCGAGCGGGAGAGGCACCAGGGTGGTCTTCTACTTGGGAGATTCTCTCCGGGGGTGGGGCACCTCACCCAGCCATTCAAGCTAATAATCAAGCATTGGGGGAGGGGCGCGTGCAGGCAGCCTAAAATACCTTCAGGAGCACAGCTGCGACCCAATCACTGAAATTAGCTTAACCCATGAAATCTGCGCACCCTCGGTTCTAATTGATAAGATCTCTCTCAGTTCAGCGACCCAAGACAAGAGGCGTGATATTTTTTAGTGCCTCTCGCTAAAGGGGTGGGGGCAACTTCTGATTGATAGAGCCTCCATATTCAGGGATAAACGCTAACAAGAAGGACTTGGCAGATAATAAGATCTATACTACACTAGTCGAAAGCAGAGACTAGTGCCTCTTCTTCCCAGCCAAAACAGGCTACAAAGTGTGGAAATCCTGGGTTGAGAGGTCCAACTGAATGCTAGGCACTGAACAGTCACCTTGACAACAATTGACTCCCACCCCCGCCTGATTACACTGGAGGCCCTGACTGCCAGAGCCTTTCCCAAAGCCTTGCACTGAGTGGGGATAGAGTGGGGATTTCCCAGCTCTTTGAGCCTCTTACTCCCCAGGCAGAAGCAGTTGCAGCCTTATAGCTGGATCACCAGGCTGCTAATTCAGGAAGGGGGGACTAGGAGAGAGAATCCAGGAAAGCAAACTCTCTCATCGTTGGACCCTGCAAACGCCAACAAGCCTTGACTACCAGCAAGACTAAAGCCAATTATATGACATTGCCATAGAATCCCATCAACTGCAAATCCCTACCTAAGTGTGACACAGGGGCAGAGCCTGGGGTACAGAGTCACCGACCAGGAAGAGGGAGAGAAAAGAAAAAGGAAGAAGTTAACCTCTCAAAATCAAGAAAAATCCACAGACTTTACAACTTGTTCCACTAATTTTTTTTTTGTTGTTGTTTGTTTCTTCTATCTTATTGCTTTTATTTCCTCCACCTCGGTCCTTCTATTCTCTGCCCATCTTATGCTTCCCTTTTCTTGAACTACACTACCCATGAGTGTTACATTTTATTTCTCTTCTTCATCCTCACCCTCCTTTAAGGTTATACTCCATAACTCTTAACTCTCACTCTCTCCTTTGTTTTTTTTTTGATTTGCTTTATTTTGTTTTTTTCTCTTCCTTTTTTATTTCTTCCTTCGTTTTTCTCTTTTTCTTATTTTTTCCTTTCTATTCGTTTTTTCTTTTCTCGTTTTACTTTCCTCCCATTTAATCCTCAATCACGAACAAATTAGTTAATTTGGGACTCAAGGCTTTTTTTGGCTTTATTTTTCTTTTTTGCTTTTGTTTTTGTTTTTTTCTTGTTTGTTTATTTTTGTGGCATTTTGGGTCCTCCCAACCCAAGGTCTCCATTGTATTTAGTCTTTGCTCCACTTAATACAACAGATTTTTACTTATTATTTTTATTTTCTTCTTCTTTATTATTCTTTTTTTGGTCCTTTTTCTGGTTCCCTCTTATCCCTCTCATTATATCTCTTAGTTGACCATCACTTACAAGCAAATCATCTTATGCTTGTCTAAAATTTTCTTCCTTTTTTTTTGCATTTAGTAGGTCCCTACTCCCTTTTTTTGGCCTTGAACTCTTCACCTCAAATCAGGCCCTCCATTATAGGCACGATATTTCCCTGAGGAGGGGAGAGGAGGGAAAGAGAAGAAAGAAAAAAAGGGGGAAATAATAAATTATTACTGTTTTTTTTTGTGGGGTGTTTTACCTTTTTTTTTTTTTTTTTTACTTTTTACTCTTTATTAATTCTAATTAGTGCTATCAACAAGACCACCCTCAGATGCCAATAAGAAAGAGGAAATCGAATATTATGGATACAAAAGAAAGAGAGGTAACACAAATAGATGTGGAAAAATCTATGGAGAAAAGACTTAACATATTGGAAGCCTTGGAGCTAAATGACAGAGAATTTAAAATAGAAATCTTAAAAATACTCAGAGATATACAAGAAAACACAGAAAGGCAATATAGTGAGATCAGAAAACAACTCAATGAACACAAAGAATATATTACCAAGGAAATTGAAACTATTAAAACAAATCAAACAGAAATGAAAAACTCAATTCACGAGCTGAAAAACGAGGTAACAAGCTTAGCTAACAGAACAGCCCAGATAGAAGATAGGATTAGTGAAATAGAAGACAAACAACTTGAGGCACAACAGAGAGAAGAAGAAAGAGACTCAAAAATAATAAAAAACGAGAAAGCCCTACAGGAATTGTCTGACTCCATCAGAAAGAATAACATAAGAATAATAGGTATATCAGAGGGAGAAGAGAAAGAAAATGGAATGGAGAATATACTCAAACAAATAATAGACGAGAACTTCCAAGCCTGTGGAAAGAACTAAAGCCTCAAATTCAAGAAGCAAACAGAACACCGAGTTTTATTAACCCCAACAAACCCACTCCAAGGCACATCATAATAAAGATGACACAAACCAATGACAAAGAAAAAATTCTCAAGGCAGCCAGGGAAAAGAAGAGTACAACATATAAAGGAAGGCCTATTAGATTATCATCAGATTTCTCAGCAGAAACTCTACAAGCTAGAAGAGAGTGGACCCCAATATTTAAAGCCCTGAAAGAGAGGAATTTTCAGCCAAGAATACTATACCCATCAAAGCTATCCTTCAAGTATGAAGGAGATATAAAAACATTCACAAATACAGAAAAGATGAGAGAATTTATCAACAGAAAGCCCCCACTCCAGGAAATACTAAAGGGGGTTTTCCAACCAGATTCAAAGAACAAAAGAAAACAACACCACAAGTAACAGCTCCACCAAGAACACAATAAAACCAAACTTAAACTGTGACAACAAAGGAAAAAAAGGGGGGAGAGGATGGAGATTAACAGTAGCAAAGGACGATGAAGTGCAGAAATACTTATAAGATAGGGTACTACAATGAATATGGTAGGTACCCTTTTCATTACTTAATGGTAACCACCCTTGAAAAAGCCACCACAAAAACACTTGACTTAAAAAAAGGTAGCAACAGAGGAAAGAAGTATGGAACACAAACAAACAAAAACAAATGATAGAAAAACAAAAGAGAAGAATCAAACTAGATACAAAACTAACAGAAAGCAATTTATAAAATGGCAGTAGGGAACCCACAAGTGTCAATAATTACACTAAATGTAAATGGATTAAACTTACCAATAAAAAGACACAGAGTAGCAGAATGGATTAAAAAAGAAAATCCAACTATATGCTGCCTACAAGAAACACATCTAAGCAACAAGGATAAAAACAAATTCAAAGTGAAAGGCTGGAAAACAACACTCCAAGCAAACAACACCCCAAAAAAAGCAGGCGTAGCAATACTCATATCTAATAATGCTGACTACAAGACAGAAAAAGTACTCAGAGACAAAAATGGTCATTTCATAATGATTAAGGGGAAGTTGAATCAAGAAGACATAACAATCCTTAATATATATGCACCAAACCAAGGAGCACCAAAATATATAAGACAGCTACTTATTGACCTTAAAACAAAAACTAACAAAAATACAATCATACTTGGAGACCTCAATACACCTCTGACGGCTCTAGATCGGTCATCCAAACAGAGAATCAATAAAGATATAGTGGCCTTAAACGAAATACTAGAACACCTGGATATGATAGACATCTACAGGACACTTCATCCCAAAGCGACAGAGTATACATTTTTCTCTAGTGTACATGGAACATTCTCAAGAATTGACCATATGTTGGGCCACAAAGACAATATCAGCAAATTTAGAAAAATTGAAATTGTACCAAGCATATTTTCTGATCATAAAGCCTTGAAACTAGAATTCAACTGCAAAAAAGCGGGGGAAAAACCCACAAAAATGTGGAAACTAAACAACATACTTCTAAAAAATGAATGGGTCAAAGAAGAAATAAGCGCAGAGATCGAAAGATATATACAGACAAATGAAAATGAAAATACGACATACCAGAATCTCTGGGATGCAGCAAAAGCAGTAATAAGAGGAAAGTTCATATCACTTCAGGCCTATATGAACAAACAAGAGAGAGCTGAAGTAAACCACTTAACTTCACACCTTAAGGAACTAGAAAAAGAAGAACAAAGACAACCCAAAACCAGCCAAACAAAGGAGATAATAAAAATCAGAGCAGAAATAAATGAAATAGAGAACAGAAAAACTATAGAAAAAATCAATAAAACAAGGAGCTGGTTCTTTGAAAAGATCAACAAAATTGACAAACCCTTGGCAAGACTTACCAAGGAAAAAAGGCACAGGACTCAAATAAATAAAATCCAAAATGAAAGAGGAGAGATCACCACAGACATCATAGATATACAAAGAATTATTGTAGAATACTATGAAAAATTACATGCCACCAAATACAGCAATCTAGAAGAAATGGATAAATTCCTAGAACAATACAACCTTCCTAGACTGAGTCATGAAGAAGCAGAAAGCCTAAACAGACCAATCAGCAGGGAGGAAATAGAAAAAACTATTAAAAACCTCCCCAAAAATAAAAGTCCAGGCCCAGACGGTTATACTAGTGAATTCTATCAAACATTCAAAGAAGACTTGGATCCTATTCTACTCAAAGTCTTCCAAAAAATTGAAGAAGAAGCAATACTTCCAAACACATTTTATGAGGCCAACATAACCCTCATACCAAAACCTGGCAAGGATGGCACAAAGAAAGAAAACTACAGACCAATATCTCTAATGAATACAGATGCTAAAATACTAAACAAAATACTGGCAAACCGAATACAACAACATATTAAAAAAATAATACATCATGATCAAGTGGGATTCATCCCAGAATCTCAAGGATGGTTCAACATACGCAAAACGGTTAACGTAATACACCATATCAACAAAACAAAGAACAAAAACCACATGATCTTATCAATAGATGCAGAAAAGGCTTTCGATAAAATACAACACAATTTTATGTTTAAGACTCTCAACAAAATGGGTATAGAAGGAAAATATCTCAACATGATAAAGGCCATATATGATAAACCATCAGCCAACATCCTATTAAACGGCATAAAACTGAGGACTTTCTACCTTAAATCAGGAACAAGACAGGGTTGTCCACTCTCTCCACTCTTATTTAACGTGGTGCTAGAAGTTCTGGCCAGAGCAATCAGACAAGACAAAGAAATAAAAGGCATCCATATCGGAAAAGAAGAAGTAAAGGTATCACTTTTTGCTGATGATATGATCCTATATATCGAAAACCCGAAGGACACTACAAAGAGATTATTAGAAACAATAAACCAATACAGTAAGGTCGCAGGATACAAAATTAACATACAAAAGTCCATAGCCTTTCTATATGCCAACAATGAAATATTAGAAAACAAACTCAAAAAAATAATCTCCTTCACGATTGCAACAAAAAAAATAAAATACCTAGGAATAAACATAACAAAGAATGTAAAGGACCTATATAATGAAAATTACAAAGCATTGTTAAGGGAAATCGAAAAAGATACAATGAGATGGAAAAATATTCCTTGTTCTTGGATAGGAAGATAGATATAATCAAAATGGCCATATTACCCAAAGCAATATACAAATTTAATGCAATTCCCATCAAAATCCCTATGAGATTTTTTAAAGAAATGGAACAAAAAATCATCAGATTTATATGGAACTATAAAAAACCCCGAATAGCCAAAACAATCCTAAGGAAAAAGAATGAAGCTGGGGGCATTACAATACCTGACTTTAAACTATATTATAGGGCCACGATAATCAAAACAGCATGGTATTGGCAGAAAAATAGACACTCAGACCAATGGAACAGAATAGAAAGCCCAGAAATAAAACCACATATATATGGTCAAATAATCTTTGATAAAGGGGCCAACAACATACAATGGAGAAAAGAAAGCCTCTTCAACAAATGGTGTTGGGAAAACTGGCAAGCCACATGCAAAAGAATGAAACTCGACTACAGCCTGTCCCCGTGTACTAAAATTAATTCAAAATGGATCAAAGACCTAAATATAAGACCTGAAACAATAAAGTACATAGAAGAAGACATAGGTACTAAAATCATGGACCTGGGTTTTAAAGAACATTTTATGAACTTGACTCCAATGGCAAGAGAAGTGAAGGCAAAGATAAATGAATGGGACTACATCAGAATAAAAAGTTTTTGCTCAGCAAGAGAAACTGATATCAAAATAAACAGACAGCCAACTAAATGGGAAATGATATTTTCAAACAACAGCTCAGATAAGGGCCTAATATCCAAAATTTACAAAGAACTCATAAAACTCAACAACAAACAAACAAACAATCCCATAAAAAAAATGGGAAGAGGACATGAACAGACACTTCTCCCAGGAAGAGATACAAATGGCCAACAGATATATGAAAAGATGCTCAGCTTCATTAGTTATTAGAGAAATGCAAATCAAAACTACAATGAGATACCACCTCACCCCTGTTAGATTAGCTATTATCAACAAGACGGGTAATAGCAAATGTTGGAGAGGCTGTGGAGAAAAAGGAACCCTCATTCACTGTTGGTGGGACTCTAAAGTAGTACAACCATTATGGAGGAAAGTATGGTGGTTCCTCAAAAAACTGCAAATAGAACTACCTTATGACCCAGCAATCCCTCTACTGGGTATATACCCCAAAACCTCAGAAACATTGATACGTGAAGACACATGTAGCCCCATGTTCATTGCAGCACTGTTCACAGTGGCCAAGACATGGAAACAACCAAAAAGCCCTTCAATAGAAGACTGGATAAAGAAGATGTGGCACATATACACTATGGAATACTATTCAGCCATAAGAAATGATGCCATCAGATCATTTACAGCAAAATGGTGGGATCTTGATAACATTATAAGGAGTGAAATGAGTAAATCAGAAAAAAACAAGAACTACATGATTCCATACATTGGTGGAACATAAAAATGAGACTAAGAGACATGGACAAGAGTGTGGTGGTTACCAGGGGTGGGGGGAGGGAGGACATGGGAGGGAGTGAGGGAGAGAGTTAGGGGGAGGGGGAGGGACACAGAGAACTAGATAGAGGGTGGCGGAGGACAATCTGACTTTGGGCGAGGGGTACGCAACATAATTTAATGACAAAATAACCTAGACATGTTTTCTTTGAATATATGTACCCTGATTTATTAATGTCATCCCATTACCATTAATAAAAATTTATTTAAAAAAAAATAAAATTAAAAATTAAAAAAAAATTTAATGTAAAGCTCAATATGGTGAAAGTGCTGGTTGAATTTGCACTGGTCTTTCTTAAGAAATCATAATTATAGTCCTTTCCTTGAAATTTTAATTACTTTTCTAGAACTGGGGTAGTATTAACCTTTGCCTTAATTTTGAATTCTAAAAAAGAGACTGACAAATAAACTCTTTTGAAAGATTAACAGCCACATTTTCTCCTCAACCCCATGTGTATCTCACTTAATAGCTTTAGCACTTTCGCCAACATGTAGCAATAAATTGTAAGACAGTGACAATGATGTTAAGCCTTAAATGGGTTTCATACATACACACACACACACACACACACACACACACACACACATACACACACACTTAAGGAGGCAGGGAAGGGAATGTGGTATATAGGTTATAGTTTGAATTGAGATAAAATATCATATATTCCTGTGATTTCCGTGGCACAGAGGGCTTAGAAATTTGAATGGAATGTTAACAATACCAGAAAAAGATAGCTATAGGTCACTGAGAAAAGATTATATAGACTGGAAAAATTTCCTCAATGCTCTAATACCTGAGTGGCTAAAGTGAAAGGGACCATAAAAACATGAATTGACTCAACTTTGTCTGTTTTTTAAACTTTGTTGACACACATGCATTAACTGACTCAAGAGTAATGAGAATTAATCAATCATCATACTATTATGAAAAGGATCCTAAAGATAATCTAACTTGACGAGTCTTAAAAGTTTTTAAAAGTACAATAACAACCAATTACTTTTTTAATATATGTGCTTCAGCACAGAGCACAAAGCATTCGGGGTAAGGAGAAAGGTGACTATGACATCTGAAAAGGGGGCAATGGACTTCAGATGAGACATAGTCACAAGTAATTATGCTATAAAGTACATGCCCAAAAAAGGTTAGAAAAGTAATGCTTTACAGGTTTAGAAGCATCAATTTTGTGCTGGGATTAGATGGAATGATTCTGTGGAGTCGCATGACAAATGAGCCAGACTGGAAGACATAGACGGGATTTAATTGGCAGAGATGGAGAGGGATTGTGGAGAAGAAAAATGTAAAACATTTTTTAAAAGAAGAGTAAGATCAGAAAATACTCTATGTTATTCACATCCTGTTTCTGAAACTCTGTCTGAAAGTCAAATGTATAACATTTGAACAAAGGATTTATATATTATAAAAATAAACTAAGCCTGACCTGTGGTGGCGCAGTGGATAAAGCGTCGCCCTGGAAATGCTGAGGTTGCCGGTTCGAAACCCTGGGCTTGCCTGGTCAAGGCACATATGGGAGTTGATGCTTCCAGCTCCTCCTCTCTCTCTCTCTCTCTCTCTCTCTCTCTCTCTCTCTCTGTCTTTCCTTCTCCTCTCTAAAATGAATAAATAAAAAATTAAAAATAAATAAATAAATAAACAAACAAACGCTGAACTCAAGCCTTTTAAAAAAATAAATAAATAAATAAACTAATATTAGAATCCTAGTATATATATCAGTATGTATAAATATATGTATATATAATTCATAGTATTTAGGATACTATTTTAACAAAATAATTCTATTTGCACAATAGTTAAAGTAGCTGTCACAGCTAAAGTGACAAAGACAGTGGTCAGAGAGCATCCCCACTGGCCAGTTTCATAGAAACTTCTGTTAACCATCCCTGGAGGGGAAAAATCTCCCTACTTACCTGATAGGATACTCATACTGCTTGGACATCCTGCCCCTTAGTAAGGTTGCTTCTCTTTCCCTTTTCCTTCCTGCCCTTAGAAATAGAATATCCTTTTCCTCATGAAGCCATAGCTCTACTTGGATACAGCTAGAATATGTGAGGACAGAAGATCATAGACTATATATAGAATAAGGAAGGGAGAAGGAGAATTATGTGATATGATAGATTATTTCAGATTCTAATTTTATCTTTCTTGTCATCTCAAGGCAAAATACTCTTCCTTTCATTATTTAATAATTGCAAGTAAATGTGTGTGTGTGTGTGTGTGTAGTTTTTTAATATGCATTTGTGCAGAGGTCACAAACTGTCAAGATTCTGAAAGAATTTGGCTTGTGAATAAGTTTGCATTGGCATGAACAATTACATAGAAATAAATATATAAATGATTAGATAGATGGATAGATAGATGATAGATGATAGATAGATAGATATAGATAGATGATAGATAGATAGATAGATAGATGATAGATATTGATACAGAGATGCAGAGACACTGAGACACAGAGGTATCATCTTAGAAGGAGCCAGAACTCTCCAATATGTCTTTTTTGCCAAGACTTTTTATTATATTATACTGGTTTACTGTACTCCATTATGTAACTGTTCTTACCATTAAAAACACTTGTGTTTCTGACCACTGATCTATACAGTTTAACATTAGACAAAAAATTCCTGAGATTTGATATATCTAACCAGTTTGCTGATCTGAGTTTATGGACTATGATATGCAACTCATTCATGGTAGATTGTTTTATTTATCTTTTAATTTACTTTAATTTAATTTAATTTTGTAAGGAAAATCTCACACTAAAGCTTAATATATAAGTTACCTAAAAATGCTCCTATTTAGTCAGAACAATAGAGTGGAGTGTTAGCAGAAGAAAAATCTATTTTTTGTGTGTATTCTTAAAAATATTTTGTAGATCCAATTTAAAAGAGTCTCTAGAATTAAAAAATAAAAGACTCATGCCCATCATCTTTGTATGATACATTACCTCTACATTTAAGGTTACTTTATTGCTTTCATTTTTTTTCAGTACTCATTAGTGTACTGCATATTCTGAGTAATAGACTTAATATTGACTTTGTGCTTGTGGGTTTTGTGATGGTCCTAAAAATATGAATCAATATCTTCCACTCTATTTTCCCCTCCAGTGTGATTTGGCTATATGCACTTTAGCGTAAACAGCCACAGGCTGGTTATAAATCATTCTACCTATCTTCCCACTGACAGTCCACAACCAGGTTGGTACATTTCCCCAAGGAAAAAGAAAGCAGGTCAACTATCTGTCATGATAAGCATTCCAAATGCAAGTGCTTGCAGATGGAATATGCCTGCCTTTTAAGAAATAGAAAAAAATGTCCACAGAGAGCTATTTTTAAAAAAATGCAATTCTATTTTAAATGTGTTCATGCAATTCTGTTCTCTTTAGGAAATTAAAATTAAATTACCATTTGAAGTTAACATAGCTACCTTATTAATGGCATTGAAATCATCAGCACTTGAGTGTTTACAGATCAGGCAAAAAAAAGTTTAAGTAAAGACACAGTTTGTATATAATTATAGCAGCATGCAAATATGATTATTATACATGCTTATCATATCATATCATACTTGCTAAAATTTTATATATTTTTACCTATCTATGAAATCAAGACATAATGATGATAAAAACCTATTCTATAAATTACAAATGTTAAAAACAATTATTCTAACCAAATGTGCTATCCTTCAGATATGATATACATTAAAATTCCATAGACTTTCATTTTTAAAGTATTTTCACTCTACTGTGACAAGTACTCTGATTGTTTTAAAGGTAAAATACATTTTTGTATCTATACTTGGTCCTGTATTTTTAAGGATAAGGGATGCATTCTCTCCTTGAATAACATTTTCTTCTGGAGAAGCTAATGAGACAGAAAAAGATCAGTTCTTCAACTTTGATCTCAACATAACTATGCTCTGAGTAATCCATTTGACATTGTGATCTATTGTAATAGAAATATACTATGCATCTGTCATTAATTCAATAACCAACCTATGTGAAGGCACTCCAGAACATCAACATCCAGGAGAAAATAGATGAATATATAGTATATATAGAGGTGAAGCTTATGGTAAACTGACTTTGACTATCTGGATTCCAATTCTTGCTCTAATACTATTTAAAGTGAGTTTGAACAAACTTTTTAATTCTATAAGTATTAGTTTTCCTATTTTTAAAATGAAGGTAATAGTTGCATCTATGTATGTATGTAGCTATTCATATTCCAGATGGAAATGTAAAGTACTTTTCATTGGTACATAGTTGGTACTCAATAAATGCTCTGCTGTCAATGAATTCACATGTTTTCCTTGTAGAGAATTAAATAAAAAAAATAATCTGTTTTTATTTTTGAATAGTTTAGTTTAGATAAGATATATTTTTCTCTCATTTAATGAGAGCTTGCACTGTCAGAGGCTATCATGTGAATGCTTAGTATCAGAGTTCCCCAGACTGTTGTCTTTCTCAAAGGCAGATGGTAAATCTGTCAGCAGTAGCATTCAGAACAACAACAACCCAGATGCTTTTAAACACTGCATGTAAAGCTGCTCCTACCACGAAGTGTACCATTGGGCAAGATGCCAAAGGAAGGTCCCCAAGGCAATGAGACTTCTGAATTCAACTCTGGCTGTCTGGGAAGTCAAATGAATGCAGCTTGTTTAGCCATACACCATTTAATTCAAAGAGCATGCTCCTTATTTATAATCAAGCCAGTCTTCAGTGTTTGAATCTAGCTGCATTCTAACAAGAGATTTGTATGATCTTTATTTATAGAAAGTTTTATGTTACTTTATAGATATAACGTTCTTTGTTAATAGAGCAAACCTATTAGATTTAACATATATTTATCTGTAATTATTTTGTTCATGTGCAATTATCTTTACTGATTCATAATAAGCCCAGTATTTATGAATCTACAATCATAAATAAAAATATAATTTGAATAATGATAACTTCAATAGTGTAGGAAACCTATTCATAAGTGCTAGGTGAAGTCATTGGGCACTTGTTCAATATGATTTAAAAATTCAATAAAAAATATAAAGGGAGTAAAAAACAATGTCATCCAATAGAAATAAAGTAATATTTCTATTTATAATATATCCCTATATTTAAAAACATACTTTTAAAACATATGAATTAGTCAAGTGTTACTTATAGCTTCTGGTAAAATTCAACAGAATTGAAATATTTACTGCACATTTACTATGTATCAAGCCTTACTCTAGGCACTTTGTATTCATTTTCTTTAAACTTCATAAAGAAACTTCAAATGTCTTTATCATCTCCTTGACTTGACCATGGTCACAGAGTTTAGTAATTGCTAAGAGGGTATTTGAATACTGAGAGTTTTTTGTTCCAAAGATAGTGGCCTTTTGATTGTACTACCTAAAGAATAAATAGATATTTTAACTCTTGCAATGATAATTTTCTCATATTTGAAAGAGGAGTTTTGTTTTTTATTAAACAATCAAGACAGCTAGCCTCATACTGAGATGTGGGAGAACGTCTGAAGGCTTTAGGAGTAGACAGTGTTGGTTTTAAATACTCATTATGTGGCATCTTTAGCTTACTTTGTCTTCCTCTATTAAAAGAAATAAAGATACTTATCTTAGAGGATAAGCCTAAGATAAAGAGGACAATTAGGGCTGCATGGTATCAGCATTAAAAAAATGAAGCTCAGAAAATTTAAGTAACTCAATCAGAGTCACATGAATTAATAGCAAAGATGCTCTCAAACCTGTATCTTCCAGATGCCTTCAAATTGCAAAGTGATAGTAGATTGTAAACTTGAAAGCATTATAAGTGTTAGATATTGTTCACTACCTTAAGCATGACAATATTGTTTAAATCTAATATAATAAAAAGAATTAATATTTTCCCAGATTACTTAATTAAATACCACTAATTAATGCAGGTATCATGTGTGCTGCATGTGTACTATTATATATTTAGCAGAGATATCATACAAAAAAAGAAATCTGAAAAGACATACTAAATTATAGTTGACTTTTATTTCATTTATTTTTTTGGTTTTTGTGTTCATATATGGTATTTTTCATAATGAAAACATATTTCTTGGATTCTTATTCAGTGAACATGATAAGTTTCCATTTAATTTTTCTAAATGTTTTTTATTATCTTCTATTCATTTTATGTTGAAAACTGAAATATTCATACTGTTCTAATTTCCATTACAAGTTGTATTTTCTTTTCTTTTCTTTTTTCTTTTTTTGCTTATTGTCATCACTTACCAATGCGTAGAAATAGTTATTGCCACACTTCAAGGAGAAAGCTGAGCCCAGGACTTAGCTACAGAGATAAATGTTGCCTTCTCCTCTCCATGACATTAATCAAACTTTACTGTACACAAGACTCATAAAATAGCAGTGAAAATCCAGATTCTTACTCTCAGAATCTTCAATTTGGTAGATTTTAGGAAGATTCCTGTCCCAACCTTTTTTAAAAACTCCCAGGTAAGGATGGTAAAATGGTTCTCAGGTCTTTCATGAAACTTTGTTCCATAGAAACTTACTCTTCAAGTATTGTGGTAGATGAGTGAATATAACATGGCCATCATAGACCGGTGCTTCAATAGACTGCTGTTCAAACAGAAGAGAGAGGTAACTAAAGAAAAATCATAGAAATGATAGTTTTCAAGAATAGGTTATTATATTCATAGATAAATCTGGTTAATTCTTGATAATGAACAACCCCATACATATGTCATTGACTTAACATGATATTTTTTTCTCATTTACAGTATAGGCATACTATAGATCAGTTTTAGGGCTATGTTTGTTGTAGTCACTCCGACTCAGTCTGGTGTAAGTTTCCAGAATCACCTCAACAGTGTTAAGAAAACATGATAAATCACATATTGACATTAAAGCTTCTGTCAGAAAAGAGACCATCACTTCTGCTTATATTTTATGTCATAGGAAATCACATTGTGATGCTAAACTCAAATGGGTGAGAAACTTCAATTGGATAATATGTCTACAAGAAAAATGACCAGAATGGTAAATATTTTAATCCCTACTGTACATGTCAAACTAAGCAGTTACAACACTGTGTAGTGATTACAAACCCCATATGGGATGTTTGAAAGCTCAGAAATTAAATTTTAGTTGCATCTCTGAATCTGGACAAATCATTTAACTCCTGCAATCTTCTGCTTCTTTACCCCATTGAATCTCCCATATCTACTGCCAGAAACCAAAGGAAGATAAAATATAAATATGCAGTGTCTGGCATGCAGTGTGAATTTATGATTTTTAATCTTATTCATAACTGTGAGTTATAATATATGCTCCAAAATGTTCATATTCTAAAGTAGGCTAGCATAAAAATATAAAAGATACTCTGTTATTTATGTAGCACACATTTATTTAGCTTTCGCTATTCACAAGGTACTAATTTAGAAAAAATAAAAGGTACAGAAGTGAATAAAATACCATCTCTGATTTGAAGAATTTTACAATCTGTTTGGGGAGTCAGAAACTTAAGCAACAAAGATTAGAAAGATAGTCTGGACATGATAGAATGGAGGAGCTATGAAAAATTAAGGAGGAGATGAAATCAGATGGGAAAATAGTGAATCTTTTTTGGAAAAAGTGCCATTTCTGTTAGTACTATGCAACAAAAATAATTAAGAAATCCTTTAAGATGAATATGTAGTAGTAGAAATATGTAGAAACAGTCAAATATAGCTTTTATAGGAGGTTTTTCTAAGGAAAATAAATGTAGGTAAATGGATAATTGATAGATATAGACACCAATAGATCAACTGATAGATAGATTGATATAGATTTAACTTGCAGACCCTCTTATTTGAGATAATAGTTGGCTTAGTCACCAGAGTGTCGTAGAAGACTGCACTCATAATTTGTCTAGAATCTAAGGTGAGATGCATAGAAGCAGGAAAGACTACATTTTCATACACATTTTTATTTGAGTAGGAATAGATAAGTGTTTAAATACATTGTCCTTAGTTGAGTAATAGAATAATTCTGCTTTCTAAAATAAATTTGCACACTAAGTTGTGTTTGTGCAGTCAAACCATGTTCTCCAAATTATAATTTCTTTCTGCTTTCACTCCCAGTCCTTGAGTTTGAAAAAGAAGTACTGGAAAGGGATGGAAATTGTAGAACAGTGACTTAAGAATTCAGGCATGTGACAAGTTCTATAAATGTCAGGCACGAAAATTTGCCACAGGGAGAAACAACATCATTCTGTGCACCATTATCAGAATCATAGCGCATAGATTATAAACAGACAAGTAATTCCTTTTCTGATTCAACCAGTCATTCTTCTTGTCTTCAAAGAGCTTTGTATTCAGTCATAGCTTAATTCTATAAAGTCCTTTGAATACACAGAAACTATTAAGATAGACTGTCTCCTTGATTAAATTGAATGACTGAGATCATTCAAAATTCTACTTATAAATGTCTGCCAACCAGGGATCTATTTAACTTGATATATAACTTAAATGGGCCCAGACACCATCACACATACAGTAGGAGCCTC
Source organism: Saccopteryx bilineata (assembly GCF_036850765.1). Taxonomy (NCBI): domain Eukaryota; kingdom Metazoa; phylum Chordata; class Mammalia; order Chiroptera; family Emballonuridae; genus Saccopteryx; species Saccopteryx bilineata. The sequence goes on along the minus strand of NC_089491.1, from coordinate 104,707,380 downwards.
AAGCTATCTAACACAAGAAGAGGGAGTCCCTCTTTTTCAGTAGCTGAGGTGTTAAATATAAAAAACTTTATTTTCAATTATGGCACATGAGCTCCTTATTGAACCCTTTCTGTTGCTGCTTCGGAAGCATGCTGAACTGCCTGTAATATAAATCAATCAACTGTATTTCATTTCGATGGTTTTTATTTCATGATTCTTAGGGCTCCTTAACAGACATTCATATTAAATGCTCAGATATTCACAGTGAACATTAAAATAGACAGTTGAAAAATTGATTTAAAAGATGAAATAAAATGGAGGATAAAAATGACAAAAATGTGGTACACAAGATTTCATTATAACCGGTGTTTTTAACTAAATGAAACCATTCTCTCTACACTTTCAATTTTTCTGTAAATCTGAAATGCTCTAAAAAGTCTATGAATTTTTAAAAAAAGAAGACATGCAAATATCAATCGCCTACTGCATAACCAGAAGGGTCAGATCCAGAAAGTAAATTCAAATGAACAACAACAAAAAAGGCTCCTCTTAAGACTTCTATATTATAAAATTATTTGTGCATATACATTTATAAATTTTAAACATATTTATAGTGTCAGAAAAATATTGAAGCTGATAGTGATGAGAATTATGCAACCAAAACATTTCAGGTTCAACTATTTCCCCCCAAAAGTCAGATTTCTACCTTTGCTAACATTTGCATGTTTTCTTAAATGTTTATTTTATTGATTTTAAAGAGAAAAAAGGGAGAAAGACAAAAATATTGATCTATTCCCGTACATGCACTGACCAGGAATTGAACCAGTACCTCTATGTTTTAGGATGATGCTCTAACCAACTGAGATATTCAGCCAGAGTGATAATATTTACATGTTTTGTTAAAATAAGGTGATTTGACTGAAATGAATAAAATACCTAGCATGTTATTCAGTGATGTATTTGCAAATATGTTTTATACCTTCTTTTGGAAATGTTCTATGGAAAAACAAAGATGAAAATGACATATTATAAACTTTAGAAGTTTATAACCTAGAAGTTTAGGTGAAATATTAAAATCTATAATTAAACATAAATTTGTATATTGAAGATTTAGTGGTTCAGTGTCATGACCGTGAAATTGATAACACTATTCAAGAGCAAACACTAAACATGGCTGCTTCCCTCAACACTGAGCTTCAATAGATCATTGCTTTAGCTCAAATTTCAGACAGTTTTTATTGAAATAATCAATACACAAGGCTAATTATGCATTGCGAAACAATGCATTTTGCAAGCCACAATGTTTAATGGTAAAAGAGTCAGTACTGCCAGGAAGTATAAAATCCTGAGAGACCTAAACTGTATTCATTGCTTAAGTTGGAGTATGGACATATGGCAATCAAATTCCTGATCAAAATGTTTAGAGGCACATTCATGCCAAAAATACTCTTTGGAGCGTCATCTATTTAGACACTCATATGCCTCCAAAACATGTTGGCCAATAAAGCATATTTGCATTTATGTTCTGCCAAGTCTCACTCATTAGCTAAAAAATCTTATTTTGCAGCTTTTATAAAAAATGATATGCAGCACCATGTTTCAAAGTTAAGATTTTTATAATTTGTTTTGTTTGTTTTAACTTGAAATGTTACCAAAATACTGCAACTTAAGTTTTAAACATTAATTTTTATCCTTGTCCTTCACTAAGTTCTTGATTACAGATGCTAATACAGTTTAAAAGACATTCATTAAGACTGTTATTTAGCATTGCTCAATCTGCTCCTAGGTAATGATATAAGCAAACATCCGGAATAAAGAAATAAAAAGTAGTCCAAGGATATGAAACCAATGGATCAGAATTATCCATCTCTAGTTAAAACATATAATAGGCCTGACCAGGCAGTGGCACAGTGGATAGAGAGTCAGACTGGGACACAGAGGACCCAGGTTCGAAACCCCAAGGTCACTGGCTTGAGCATGAGTTCCACTTTCTTCATCACCAACTTGGGTCAGGATATGGAGACCTTTTTTTATTGTTACAATTTTTTGGAACTGGTATCTGTTGAGTAAAGATCAAGGATGCTGCTGAACATGCTACAGTGCAAGACTGCCTGACATAGTCATTAATTATTTGGCTCTAGCAACAGGGGTGAAAAGCCTGAGAAACTCTGCTGCAAAATAAACAAGTCAAAGTAACATGAAATATCATTATCAACAACAACAACAACAACAAAAAGCTATTTTTTTGGCATAGAGAACAGAACGAACAGATTAATTTTTAAGTTAAACAATAATTATATTGCCCAGCTCTTTACCAGTGATGACAATTTCTACTTCCTCCTCATTATCAAGGTTTAAAAATGAAGAGGAAACAAAGTAGAAATAGACTCATAGACACGAAGAACAGACTGACAGCTTTCAGAGGGAATGAGGGTTTAGGGGCTGGGTGAAAGAGGTAAGGGAATTAAGCAAAGAAAAATACTTATAGACACAGAACACAGTGTGGGGATTGCAGGAGAGAAAGGGGATAGGGGGAGCTTGAGCAGGGCTGGGGGGATAGATGGTGATGGAAGGAGACTTGACTTGGGGTGGTGAACACACAATACAACGTACAAATGATGTATTATAGAATTATGCACCTGGCCCTGGCAGGTTGGCTCAGTGGTAGAGCGTCGGCCTGGCGTGCGGGGGAACCGGGTTCGATTCCGGCCAGGGCACATAGGAGAAGCACCCATTTGCTTCTCCACCCCTCCGCCGCGCCTTCCTCTCTGTCTCTCTCTTCCCCTCCCGCAGCCAAGGCTCCATTGGAGCAAAGATGGCCCGGGCGCTGGGGATGGCTTCTTTGGCCTCTGCCCCAGGCACTAGAGTGGCTCTGGTCACGGCAGAGCGACGCCCCAGAGGGGCAGAGCATCGCCCCCTGGTGGGCAGAGCATCGCCCCTGGTGGGCGTGCCGGGTGGATCCCGGTCGGGCGCATGCGGGAGTCTGACTGTCTCTCCTCGTTTCCAGCTTCAGAAAAAAAAAAAAAAAAAAAAAAAGAATTATGCACCTGAAACCTGTATGATTTTATTAACCAATGTCAACCCAATAAATTCAATAAATTTTTTTAAAAATAAAGAGAAAAACTTTACCACCAAAAGGAATGAATAAAAGTGAAAAAGTCAAAACTGGCCAGGACAAGAGTACACATGGAAATATGTGGCATCTGATGAATCTGTGATGCACTTTATTCTTTGAAAAGTCTATGAAAACAGAATTGTTTTTTCAAGTGTCATTTGGGTTTAATTTTCTCAACATTTACAAGTTGACATCTTGAGTTTGCCAAAGCTTTTAAATCTAGGCAAGTTGATTCAGTTCTTTATTTTACCCTGTGCAAAATCTATAGCCCCTAATTCCAACCACTTTATCAGGAGCTATTCTTAAAAGGTTTTCCTATATTTATACAATGTTTCTAATTTGTAGCTGATGTAAATGATTACATTTTTCCTCACAACTACACTGACATTTATTTAACATTGGCTTCAGCTTTTCAAATTTATATAATCATATATGCTAACAACTCACAAAGCTATAAAACCTCTTATACAAATCTCAAAGCAGGATACATTAAACATAAATATTATTTTTAGAATCATACCATCATTGCAAATATGTTCAAGTAAGGAACTGGCTGGGAATCTGCTTTCATGTATTTTGAGAATCTCAAGACATATTTTTAGAAACTATAAAAAGCTAGGAAAAAATTGTTGCCAGACACACCAAAGGAGAAAAAGACAACTTCGGTACTTGAAACAATTGCCATTGATACTCACATATATACAAGTTCAAATCTGGTACCTACTTCTAAAAACACTTTTTTCCCCAAAAATGTTACAAATAAATTCTTCCCAGCCTCTAATGTAAATGTGAGTTTTTTTCCCCTAACATCTGTCTGTATGTTATTACAGTGGTTTCATGTGCTTTTACATATGTTCACCAAATTTAAACCTTAAAATATCAGAGACATAACTGCCTTTACAGTATTTTAGATCCACTGAGCAATATATTGTCTCAAAAACGTTATATTCCCCCATCTGCAAATAATAATATAAATCTTATTTGAGTATTGAGAAATTAATCCCCCTTCACAAGCATAAGCAAATTATTAACACTTTAAAATAAAATTACATTAAATAAAAAGCCAAAGAAGACTAGTATAAAGATATTCAAAATATTCCAACTATGGCTCAGCAATGCACTTGTTTTTAGAAGATAATGCAAAAGGTAAAAATCATGAATGATTTAAGAAAATGTCCAAGTGCTGCTTACATATCAGTATTTTTCTTAAAAATAAGGTGAAGCTAAAATATCTTATAGATGAGATGGTTAGAGAGCTTGCTTTTTGCCAGGGTGTATGAATTATTGCATAAATTATCTAATTTCAAAGCATGATTCTCTAATTTCAAATATTATCATATTTCACTATAGATTAATAGAATGATAGCCAGAGGCAATTTTATAATATAAATCAAGAAGAAATGAGCAATTACTTGCTAATAGGAGAAAAATAATCAACATAACTCCAATCTTCTTGACAGAGCCCTAATACCAGAGCTATAATAATGTTCATGAGTTAACATATATAACTATACACAGTATGTGTAGGAAGCTGCAGCCAATAGTAAACCAATGGCAGACACTGCTGTTACAATGGTAGAGGGTCTCTTGCAATTTCTTTGTCTGAATTCAAAAATAGGTGGAATCCTTTAACACTCTTATAGCTCTAAGAATATTGAGGCCTAACACAGAACCAAATAGCTTTAGCTGGTCCTTCATTTTTAAGCTCAAAATAAATTTGTTTGCTTCAGTTACTGTTAATAGAAGGTCAAGAAAAGAAATGCTTCAAATTTTATTTTCATTCTAAGGTACTCAATGATTCGTTTCAGTTTTAAGTCATGTAGGAACTTAAAGCTACCCAAACTGGTTAACCTACCCAAAATTTCATATATTTTATATCACATTTAAAGAAATGGAAATAGCTAGACTTAGTCAAAACAGGGCCAACACTCAGAGAATTTTCAGAAGAAAAAAAATCATACTACCAGAAATTTTGATATGACAGAAAAAATTCTGCAAACATTTTACATACTTTCCAAAGAAAATGGATCGTGTTTTTGGTGATGATGAATATTATAATTTGGGGAAAAATAATAATTTAAATTTGAAGCATTACTTGACCAGATGATTGATGTATTCAAAGTCTAGATAAGTTCATTGTTTTAAATGTTCTAGTTTCTTGGCTTGTACTAATTGGCATAGTTGCTTCTTTTAAAGTTTGATTTTTCTGCCTGACCTGTGGTTGTGCAGTGGATAAAGTGTTGACCTGGGAACACTGAAGTCGCCGGTTCAAAACCCTGGGCTTGCCTGGCCAAGGCACATATAAGAGTTGATGCTTTCTGCTCCTCTCCCTTCTCTCTCTCTCTCTCTCTCTCTCTCTCTGTCTCTCTAAAAAAAAACTGAATAAAGTTAAAAATAAAATATTTTTTAAAAGTTTGATTTTTCTCCTGAGATATTTATCACTTGTGGCACACATCACTTAGATCATAATGTCACTTCCCACGTTATTAAACTGAATTGAATATGGGAGAGTGATAGCCCTCACCCCATTCTGTTTAGATCAACAACATACTTCCATGTTATTTACTACAAATGAGCTCTTTTCTTTCCTCCATTAGTTAGGCTATAGCAGATGGTATCATGTAAGTGTGACTGTTTGCTATTGGCACACTACATTTCCTTCTGATGACCAGATGTGTCTTTAGGGCTTCAGTTCTCATAGATCCAAATATTATTATTCCTTTTTTTCTAAATACTGACTAGGTTAAGAGGTCAAATCCACAGAATTAGCAAGAGAATTGTCTCTGACTATTATGCTATGGAGTAAAAAAAAAAAACGAGACCTTTGTTTTTCACATGAATTGAAAAACACACCCTATAGAAAATCTTCAGATAGCTGAGCTGAGATTTTATTGAGCTGTTGATATATGCCTAGAAGTATTTCAATGTTTAATTTTATCATTGTTGTCCCATATGCCCGTAGATGTTGCTCACAAAACTAAAAAGAAATAAAAAAAAAAAACCCTTCCTTGGCCAAGGAAATTGTAAAATATAAGAATGAAAAAGATAAAACCTACATTTATTAAAATAATTTGAAATTGTAAAGATAGACTTTACCTAACAAAAACAAAATAATGAAATTGGTTTGCTCCTAGAAGTCTGCTTTCAAAGTCTTAATTTTAGAAAAAAAAATAATTATAAACATAAAATTAAACATCTAGCCATATGTGCAAAGATTGGAGAAATGGAAAAACTGGTTAAGTACATTTTTATGTTTATTAAACCTACTGTCAATGTGTATATAGATGGAGTTTAAACAGGCATAGGCAATATTTATGATTTTTAATATACTTAAAAGCGTGAGTAACAAAACAAAAAGACAGTTTAACAACTTTTTAGTCTATATCAAAATTATTATTAAAAAATACCAAGATTTTGAGGTAATACACTATCTCAGGAAAATGGGCAGAAGAAGTGGTTATGTGTTCCCATCCCTTAGGAGCCCCCAAACATCCAACTACAGGTAGTCCCTAGGTTATGAACAAGATAGGTTTTTGCAGGCTTAGTCTTAAAATGAACTTGTATTTAAGTTGGAACAGGTACATTTACCTATTAAATGCAACTTAGACAAATGATTATCTTAACATTGCATTTATTTTTACCTTTCTGTGCATATAAATACTTAAACATTTTCAAACTTACAGAACCTATCTCATTCATAACCTGGGGACTGCTTGTATACTATCTTCTACTAAGATTATAAAGATATAAAACAAAGGAACAATGTTTGATTTCTATAATATATAAGCAAATGTTAACAAATGTTCAATAGCCAGAACAAATTTTACATAAAATATGATCACAATATAATGCCATATGGTAAAATGTACTTTACTGCACAGATGGCTCATAGAAACTTACTGAAGATAGTTTGGTGATTTACTATACACACATAAGTTAAAGTTTTTAAAATGAGGCAATAATGAGAAAGAAAATTAAACAATAAAAAGAGCAAAATTGGTTCAGATAAACATACTATCATAAAAAAGATTAAAATAGACGTGAATTAGAAGAATGATATAATAATTTTAAGATATCATTTTATTCTAAAACAATGGCAACTCAATCACTATGACTTAAGGTTCATACTATTGAAGCCATATTAATATATGACAGCAAATAAGGATTAATGAGTATTCAATTTATATTAAATCAATAAATTGCTGCATCATGGTATGATTACTAAATATGGTTTAAAGGTGACACACATCTCTTTTAATAACGCTGGATATCTTGGCTTCAAATATGTGATAGATATTTGTGTGTGTGTGTGTGTGAATGATATTTTACTGTTTTAAACAGAGTTGTCTTTTTATTTATTATTATTTTTTTGTTGTTTTCTGAAGTGGGAAGCGGGGAGGCAGAGAGACAGACTCCTGCATGCACCTGACAGGGATCCACCTGGCAAGCCCACTAGGGCAATGCTCTGCCCATCTAAGGTGGAGGCCACGGAGCCATTATCAGCACACAGGCCAACTTTGCTGCAATGGAGCCTTGGTTGTGGGAGGGGAAGAGAGAGATAGAGAGAAAGGAGAGGGGGAAGGATGGAGAAGCAGATGGGCACTTCTCCTGTGTGCCCTGGCCGGTAATTGAACCTGGGACTTCCACATGCTGGGCTGATGCTCTACCACTGAGCCAACCAGCCAGGGCCTCAGAGTTGTCTTTTTAAAATTAATTAATTATCTTGAGAAATGAATAAACATGTTCCATTTAAGATGATAAAGCAGTATAATAAGTCCCTAATGAAAAACACAGGTAATATTCTAGTGATTAATGAGACAGTTAGACACACAGGCATTCTATTTAAATCCCCTTATAAAAAGTAACTAGTCTTTATAAAATTTATTAAAAATGATATGGTGCATTTCATCTGCTTTATTGTTTGTGTTGTCAATTTAACATCATTATGTATTCATGCATTTTTATTTAACAGTTTTATGGATGACAAATATGTCAAATGTAGATATTTGTTGTTTTTGCATGGAGCAAAATTAAAATCAAATTATATGTAGCTAATGCACATAAAACCAAATATTTTAAGAATTTCACTTTGTTGAAAAGATTGCTTAATAATTATAATATTTTATTGGTTTAAAATAGATAAAATTATTTAATGAAACTACATCTTCATATGATAATTTTTTAAAAAAAGCATAAAAGTGTATCAAAGGAAAAGTAATAATAAACTTCTTGACACACCCTACTTACATACCTAACCATTTCCACTTCCCATAAGTAACAACTGTTAACTATATTTTATGTATACTTTGAGAAATTTTCTATTCACAGGAAGATTCTTAACCTAAGGTTTGAGAAGTAATAATTAATAAGCAAAATAATAAAATTAATTAGTGAATTAGAAATGAGAAGTATAAATGAGAAGAATAAAGAATAAGTGGTGCTTAGTAGGATGGAGGGTGGCCCTGGCTGATTGACTCAGTGTTAGAGCGTCAGCCCAGTGTATGGATGTTCTGGGTTTGATTCCTGGTCAGGGCACACAGGAGAAGCACCCATCTGCTTCTCCACCCCTTCCCATTCTCTCTCTCTCTCTCTCTTTCTGTCTTTTTTTCTCTCTCTCTCTCTTCCCCTCCCACATTCATGGCTCAATTGGCTCGAGTGAGAGTGCCTCTGGCACTGAGGATGGCTCCATGGCCTCTGCCTCAGGTGCTAAAAAATGGCTGAGGTTGCAACAGAGCTATGGCCCCAGATGGGCAGAGCATTGTCCCCCAGTGGGCTTGCCAGGGTAGAGGGTGAGGGTGGTAGTGGGGGGTGGGAGGTAGAGGTTGGGGGGTTGGGGGTGTCCCCATCAGGGCACATGGGGAGTCTGTCTTTCTGCCTCCCCTCCTCTCACTAAAAATTAAACACACACACACACACACACAAAAAAAAACCCAAAACAAAAACAGGATAGAGGGCAAAGTAAATGCTATGGTAAGAAAATAACTACAACGATTTCAACATAACACCTTTACTTGTCACGGTCTAGCTGCAACACGTCTATTACGGGGTCTTGAACAGGAAAAGGTATGAAATTGAATAAATGATGGACAGAGATTTAAAGATATATACATACAAATGGGTTTTGGAGGACACCACGGGGAACAGTCTCTACTGTTCCTGAGCCTGAACTTAACTACTCCCAAAAGCACATCCACCTTTATTCATGGAAAAAACTTTGTCCATTAGCAATTCAGTTAAGTTTCCAAGGCAACTCAAAGACAACCCCCGCTATACCATTCAAATCTGCTTTACACTAATAAGAAACTAGCTTCCAGCCTCTTTCGGAGAACATGCACATGATGTTGATCCACCTGGCAAGCCCACTAGGGCAATGCTCTGCCCATCTAGGGTGGAGGCCATGGAGCCATTTCAGCATACAGGCCAACTTTGCTGCAATGGAGCCTTGGCTGTAGGAGAGGGAGAGAGAGAGATAGAGAGAGAAAGGAGAGGGGGAAGGGTGGAGAAGCAGATGGGCGCTTCTCCTGTGTGCCCTGGCTGGGAATTGAACCTGGGACTTCCACACGCTGAGCCGATGCTCTACCACTGAGCCAACCGCTTCAGTGAGACAAATGAGAGTCAGGTATAGCTCTTTGTTAACTAGGCAGGTGAGGTGGGGATTGGGCTCAGCATTTCCGTCCAGATTGCAAAAATATCCTGTTTATTTATTCAGTCCCCAACATTTACTGGATCACTCTGAGGGAAGATCTCATTCAGAACCCATGGAACTTGGAAGGTCTTTAAGACAAAGTCAAGCATGCCTGTTATTCCAGTGATAAAGGGAACTCTAGAGTTTGTCTGAAAATTGGAGATAAAGAACCAGTAAAGAAAAACTGAAAGATTATACCAGTCTAAATAATATTAAAAGATGACACTTGTTGCGTGTTCAGTATGCAACAGTATGCAAAGTTTTGTGAATTATTTAAAAGTATTTAAACAATTTTATGACATAGGCAATAATTATGGCTATTTGATAGATGAGTAAAAGGAAGGCAATGGGTGACCAAATATCAGAAAGTCAGTATATGGAAGAGGGAAAGTATCTAAACCATAACCCTTGAAACCAAGTTTTTAACTACTACTACCTGTCATCTAGGTAGAAAATAATTTAGATCCCCATCAAATTATATGTGCTGATATATGTGGCAATATGTGTTCTAGGAGAAGAAGGGTAGACGTTAATGTTGTAGCGATTTTTCTCTTGAATCTCCTTGTCAAAATGTGGTAATGACAGTGAAAATTATTCACACAGCAATGGAGCCAGCTTGGAAGTGGCGAGGAAGTATTAAGGGGTGTTTACTTTCTGAGTACTTCACACAGTAGCATATAGCTAGGATATAAATCAATTAATATTTATTTTTCTTTTTTTAAAAAATAGGATAATGTGTGGATTTCAAAATTGCATAGGAAGTTTGTTTGTTTGTTTGTTAAGTGAGTAGAGGTAAGATAGAGAGACAGACTTCTGCATGCGCTCTGACTGGGATCTACCCAGCAACCCCCATCTGAGGCTGATGCTGGAATAAGCCAAGCTATTCTTAGTACCTGAGGCCCACGCTCAGACCAGCTCTGCTATCCTCAGTGTCAGGGGCCAACACTTGAACCAATCGAACCACTGGCTGTGGGAGGGGAAGAAAGAGAGAAAGCGGAGAGAGAGGGGAAGAGAAGCAGATGGTTGCTTCTCATGGGTGCCCTGAATGGGGATCAAACCTGGGATGTCTGCACACTGGGCTGAAGTTCTATCCACTGAGCTAACAAGCCAGGGCTCATAGGGGTTTTTTTAAACTGAAAAGTATGATCATAATGTCTGAATTATAAAAAAAAAATTAAAATAGTGCCTAAAAGAATATTTATAATGGAGACAGTACATTATACAAATAAGGAACAATATAAGAAAACTAACTAAATTTTGCATACCTTCCTGATTTCTTAGAGCACTGGTTGACAAAATAAGTCACGATAAAATATGAAAAGTTCTGAGTGTGAACCTTGTGGTAAATTGAGACATAGATTGCACTAAAGAGTCTCCATTTGTAAAGAATTTCGTATTCTCTCCCCCCATTTACCCATTCCTCTGTCTTTATTTTCATATATTTGCTTTTTTCTTCATCTCTCTCTCTCTCCCTCTACATACACACACACACACACACATACACACACACACACACACAAACACACATATAACATCACCATAAACTGTTTTATGAGTATGTCCTGGAATTAATTACCAGTTTACCAAGTCTCCAGAAAAAAATAGCTAAATTAGAAGTTGTTTGTAATTGTTATAGTACTAATGCAGAAATAAAGTCAGCATACCTTTAGATTTTGAACCTAAATTATTGATAGAACCACTTTCAGAAACCTAAAATGAGCATTTCTTCCTTTTGTCATTTTGTAGAGTTACTACAACTTTTATGTCTCTTTTGTAATACTCAAAGTGTCATTTGGGGAAATTTTCAAATAATTACTGACTGTAAAAAGAAATATTCAGCAATGCATTTGATAATTACAAAAGACACTGTCATGTGTTGTAGACATAGTTTGGGCCTTTAAAACAGTTTCTAACTTTGGCTTCTAGTTCTAGTCAGATCACTTTTATGGGATCTGGGAAAGTGAATTAAATTCTATAATCTTTGAATTTCTTATGTATAAAATGTAGCTTATAATCAATTATAGTACTGTTAGGAAGATTAGACATGATAAGGTAAAAAAAGAACAGAGCCAGGTAATTCCATGATGATAATTAATAATAACAAATGATCAAGTGAGTACTAAGTATCAATTATAAACTCAGTATACAAATAAACACATTTAATTCTCAAAACAATACCATGAATTGTCTACTATACTTATCTCCATTTTACAGATAATAAAACTGAGACTCAAAGAGTTTAATTTTTCCTAAACCATAAAGCCAGAATTTGACCTCAGTCTACCTAAAAATGTGCAGTCTTAACCAAAACGCCCTTTTTTCTCTAGTGAGAAAAATTAACATGTATTTCACAATAACCAAAGATCATAAAATAAAAAAATTACAAATACTCAGCAAATAAAATATAATTTAAAAGGTTATAACATTTTACAGTGTTTAAATTCTCCACACACATCAAAAAATAACAGCTATTTAATGTGGAGATAACTAAACGTGAATTTTCATCTTGAACACACTCCCCAGTGTAGTGTACCATAGCAAAATAAAAAATAAAATACATTTTTAATATTTCTCCAGCAATGAGATGAGTAGGACACAGCTGAAGATGTATGTAGGCTATGGAAGATGGTAAAAAACCTCTTTCAGTGCTAATTATTATTCTATTGCAGTTGTTAAAAAGAGCATCCTGGAGAAGAAATTTCTCAATAAGTATCTTTTCTTTCTTCTTCTCCTGAATCAATTTCCAGCTGGGGAGAAGTGAGTTATGTGCATAATTTTGCTTTTCAACTACAGAAAAGAGGTGTCTGTGCAATGAAAATCATGTACTGAAATGCAAATTACTACAGCCTATGAACTACAGGGCAATTACCATAACCAGAAATCTCACCAGATTGGTCACTACCACCCTGCTCAGGAGTATAGCCAGAGAGAGCTCTTTCAATGACTTTGCCTACAGGCAACTGACAGGAGGAGGCAGGTGGAGGCAAATCTCAGGGTGACTTGCGACTTTTGCTGACCTGCCCCAGGGACTGGTGCTGGTAACACTTGCCTTGGAATGAAGCCTGCTCCTTTCTGCATGTACCCAGGCCCAGCAGAGGCAGCCACATATAGTGGACTGCTTATAGGTCCCAACAGATTGCTCAGGCTAGTCACAGGCAGCATCTTACATTGGCCTGCACCAGAGATTTTCCCAAGAGATATAGAACCAATACATCCAGTGGCCAGCAGGATACAATAAGCTAAACAAGAACACCAAAGACCAAAAACCTGATAGGCACTTCTTCAAATAAGACTTACAGATGGCATATGAAGAGATGCTCAATGTCACTAATCATTAGAGAAATGCAAATAAAAACCACAATGAAATATCACCTCACACCTTTCAGAAAGGCTGTCATTAATAAATAAAAACAACAGCAAGTGTTGGTGCGGATGTGGAGGAAAAGGAAGCTTCATGCACTCTTGGGGAATGCAGACTGGTGCAGCCATTGTGGAAAGTCATATGGAGCTACCTCAATATATTAAAAATGGCAATGCCATATGACCCAGCGATTCCATTTCTGGGGATTTATCCAAAGAAACTCAAAATTTGAATTTGATGGAATATATGTACTCCTATGTTCATTGCTGCATTATTTACAATAGCAAAGATTTGGAAGAAGCCCGGGTGTCCATTAGTAGATGAATGAGTGGATAAAAAAAGCTGTGGTACATTTACATAATGGAATACTATGGCTATAAAAAGTAAGTAATTCTAACCCTTTGCAACAGCATGGATGGATCTGGAGAGCATTATGCTAAGTGATATAAGCCAGTCAAAGAAGACAAGTACCATATGATTATACTCTTATGTAAAATCTAATGAACAAAATGAACTAACAAGCAAAACAGTGACAGAATCATACATAGCATGCCTATGTTATCAGTGGGGGAAAGTGGGCATTAAAGGATTGAGCAAAAAAGAAAAAAAAATATCAAAAACTCATGGACATAAACAACAGTGTCATTTCTGCAAAAGGGAGGTGGAGGAAGGTATTGGGGGATAAATTGTGATGGATGGAGACTTGATATAGGGTGGTGAACACACAATACAGTATAGGGATGACGTGTTGTAGAATTATGGTCCTGAAACCTGTATAATTTTTCAATATATAAATAAAAAGAATATAGAATTTATTGGTCCTGAAGCTGGTATAATTTTTAAATATATAAATAAAAAGAATATAGCATTTATTTAATATATAAATAAAAAGAATATATAATATATAAATAAAAATAATTTTATAAATAAAAAGAATATAGACTCTGAAAGTTAGAAGAAGAGAGAGTGAGCAATTGAGAGAGACAGAGAAAAAAAGAATTAAAAATGGAGGAAAACTAGAGAGATAGTAAAGAAAATAAAAGACCAAAAAGGAGTATAAAAACTAAATAGACAGAATTTTGAAATAAACATAATAATAAAGGTGTCTTAGAAATAAAAACTATGCTACAAACAATAAAACACAAAATAGACAATAAAAGTTAAAGTTAAATGTACATATTACAGGCTTAAAGAAATTATTGAAATAAAATGAAAAAAATGGTAACAAATGTCATTAAAGAAATGATGATAGACAAGAAGAGAAAAGAAAACTATAAGCATAACTGATATTTCCTGAAACCAGAAGATGGTAAATAAGCTAAAAGATATTGTGAAAGAAAAAAGAGATCTTTCCTGAAATAAAAGAAAATACTAGAAGCAGATTTAGAGGTGAAGTATATATAAAAGGAATTATGAATTTTTCCAAGATAAAACTAGTAGGGGGGTGAAAAATGAGGAACAGGAATGGATGGCAGCCAAACAGTGGTATGATTCCCAGTAAAATACCAGAACAAGGAAACATGAACAGAAACCCAGGGCAGCCCTGGAGACACAATTGCTCATATCTGAGTTATCCTAGTAAGAAGCAAGGGAATTGTAGTATTTACACTCTGCATGCTGTAGTCATTGTTTAACAGCTACTCCCAGGTGAGAGAGGTGGGGTGATATACATTCTCAGGACTTCTGGTTTTTCAATAACAGGCAAAATGGGTCTGGTAACCTGAGAACAACCCACTAACAGAGAGACTCAGGTGCTGTTGTGAGAGCACATTTAGGGTTGGTGTATGAAAATGATAGCAGTAACTGAAATGATATAGATAAAACCAGCATTTGTTACAATCTGCATTTGTAGACTGAAAGGATAAACCAAGTTCCAAGAAACCTTGATATAGAATGATCAACAAGATGATATATTCTCTTATTGTTGTTCTTTTCATTTAAAAGACAAAGAAAAATTCTATGATCTCCACATACAAAAAGCTAACCACTCATCAGTAGAAACAAAATGAAAAACAGTCAGACCTCAAAATTTTTTGCATATGATTCATTAGCCAATACTGGAAGGTCTGTGTGCAAGGTATACAACAGTTTGAAGCAGAAGATAAAACTGAATAATTTTATTCCTGTCAAGTTATTATAAATTTCAAATGTAGATCAATAAATTCTGTGGTTGAAATACAGCCAACTATTTCATAGAGAAATCAAGAACTGTCTGAACCAGAAAGTTATAAAATAGCAATTTATGTATTTTTTGAATAGAAATATCTCTAAGCTATATTACTAAGTGAAAATCCCAAGTACACCTTAAGGTGAAAAAAAAGACTAATAAAAATTATCAAAGAATCAAAAAACTTGTGAAAAGTAGTTACCATTTAACAATAGGGAGTTGATGTCATGGAGTAGGAGGGAGAAGCATTTAATTTGTATTTTATCTCCTATACTATGTAGATTTTAACATATTCATGCATTAATTTAACAAGAAAAACTATTGATACATTTACTGAAGGTAATCTATATTATTATGTCATGACAACATTATACATAAAAAATAATATTAGAATATTTGAAGTTTCATTCCCAAAACTCAATACTATTGATAATATTATTGCTTTTGGGAAGTCTTTTTTTTTTTTTTCCCATGGTAGGCTGATAACCTCCTAAGATTGCTAAAAGTCTTTGGGAGAAATAAATTTTTATTTCCTAGATTATTCTATTTTATTCAAAGATCCTTTCTTTCCTGAAATTGTTATTTCTGAATCTCTAAGTTGAAATGCTATTAGACATAACACAAAAGATACTTCAGCATCCCTAGACTCTACTAAGGATCAGATTGAAGCATACATACTAAACTTTAGATTTAAGGAGTCTCTCAATAAATATATTAGAATAATGTATAGTTTATATAAGAAATATGCAGATATTTAAAATATTTGTAGTTTTATCAATAAACTTCATGTTTACATATAAAAATTATGCCTTTAGTAAAAATGTAGACATTTCCATTTAAGAATGATTATATCCCATCAAATTCAACAATCTGGAAGAAATGGGTAAGTTCCTAGAACTATACAATCTTCCTAAATGATTCATGAAGAAGTAGAAAATCTAAATAGACCTATAAGCAGGGAGGCAATAGAAACAACTATCAAATATATACCTGCTCCAAAATAAAAGTCCAGAACCTGATGGCTACACTGGTGAATTCTACCAAACATTCAAAGACAATTTGATATCTATCCTTCTCAAAGTCTTCCAAAAATAGAAGAGGCAATACTCCCTACCACATTTTATGAAGCCAACATAAACCTGATACTATATCTGGCAAGGACAATACAAAAAAAGAAAACTACAGACTGATATTTCTAATGAATACAGATGTAAAAATTTTAAAGAAAATACTAGCAAATTAAATACAATAATATATTAAAAAAATAATACATCATTGTAAAGCCAGTGGCCAGGGCTACCATCACAGCAGCCTGGCCCATGCAGGTTTGCAATGGATTCAGACAGTCGGTAAAGAAATAACGGAGCCAAAAACTGGTGGGCCATCATCTTTAATCCTAACTTGCACCTGGAGGGCAAATAAAAACACACACTGGGCTCCAAAACCCACTCATTCAGCACTCACAAAGCTACTGACTTATCTGAGTTTCCTAGAATCAAAGGTTTCTAGCTCACTAGCCTCATTCTTCTTTGTTCCCCATTACCGTCTCTCTACACAAAATCTGCATTAACTGGCTTCTCTTTCAGCATTCCACCATCTTGGCTGCCTCTCCTCTCCTCCACATGGCCTTACTGTGCTCTCCTCTCTAATGTTAATCTCAGGAACCAAGAGAGCAAGCTCCCAGTCTGCCCACTTTATAGTGCAGAAATCAAAACCTTTCATCCAATATACAAAATAGGGAAGTCTCTAATACAAAGTCACTTATCTGAAGCATGATGAGATTGCACCACCCCACATCAATAAGGGTGGGAAAGGCTTAGTCCTAAAACCAAGCCCCAGATTACAAGGATTCTGCCTGTCCCCAACACATTAATATCACCTGGGCGACGGGCTTCCATGTGGGCAGCACCATCTTTAACTAAGTGAGCATAATATATTTTATCTGCCCAACAATCATGATCAAGTGCTTTTCATTCCAGGAACACAAGATGGTTCAACATATGCAAATCAATCAATGTAATACACCACATTAACAAAACAAGGTATGATCCTATCAAGAGATGCAGAAAAGACAAAGCACTTGATAAGATAAAACATCCATTTATGTGTTGTAGCCTACCCAGAGCAATCAGGCTAGAGAAAAAAAATTAAAGGCATCCATATTGGAAAAGAAGTAAAGGTATCAGTTTTTGCAGATGATATGATCTTGTATATAGAAAATCCCAAAGGCTCTAATGAAAAAATAATTAGAAACAATAAACAAGTACAGTATATTTGCTGGACATGAAATCAATATATAGCAGTGTATTACTTTTCTATATGCCAACAATAAAATGTCAGAGAATAAATTGAAAAAAGCAATTTCTTTTACAATTGTAACAACAAAATATAAATAAAATACCCAGGAATAAACTTCACAATGGTTGTAAAGAACCTATATACTGAAAACTACAAAGCATTATAAAAAGAAATTTAAAAAGACACAATGAAATGAAGAATATTCCACATTTGTGGATCAGAATCACTATGGTTAAAATAACCATAATACTCAAAGAAATATACAAATTTACTGCAATTTATTAAAATAGCAATGCTATTTTAAAAAAATAGAACACAAATAAAAATTACCACATTTGTATAGAAACATAAAAGACCTCAAATAGCCAAAGCAATCCTGAGAAAAAAGAATGGAGCTGACGGTATCACATGACCTAACTTCAAATAATACTATAGAACCATGATAATCAAAACAGCATGATATTAGCGGAAAAACAGACATACTAACCAATGGAACAGAATCAAGAGCTCAGAAATAAAAGTACATATACATGGACAAATAATTTTTGACAAAGAAATAAAAAATGCACAATGGAGAAATGAAAGCCTCTTCAATAAATGGTGCTGGAAACATTGGAAAGAACATCTTATGAATTTGACTCCAATAACAAGAGAAATAAAGGTAAGAATAATGAATAGGACTATATCCAACTAAAATGCTTCTACACAGCAAAAGAAACCAACAACAAAACAAAAAGGCAGCCACCCAAATGATAAGTGGTTAATATCCAAAATACATAGAGAACTCACAAAGCTCAATAACAAGCAAGCAAACAATCTAATTAAAAAATGGGGAGAGGACCTGAACAGGCACTTCTCCCATGAAGACATACAAACAACAAATAGATATATAAAAAGATGCTCATCTTTGCTAGCTATTAGAGAAATGCTAACCAAAACAACAGTGAGATACCTTCCTCCTCACACTTTTTAGATTGGCTGTTCTCAACAAGTCTGGTAATAATGTTGGAGAGACTATGGAGAAAAAGAAACCCTCATTCACTGCTAGTGGGAATGTAAACTGGTACAGACATTATAGTAGATAGTATGGTGGTTTCTCAAAAAATTAAGAATAAAATTACCATATGACCCAGCAATCCCTTTACTGGGTAAATACCCAAGAAACTTGAAAACATCGGTATGTAAAGACACATATACCCCCATGTTCATTGCAGCATTGTTTACAGTGGCCAAGACATGGAAACAACCAAAGTGTCCCTTCATAAAATTTTGGATAAAGAAGATATTGGTCGTATATACAATAGAATACTAATCAGCCATAAGAAATAATGATATATTTTCATTTACAACAACGTGGATGGACATTGAGAATATTGTACTGAGTGAAATAAGTAAATCAGAAAAAGCTAAAAACTATGATTTCATACATAGTCGGGATATAAAATTGACACTCATGGACATAGATAGAAGTGAAGTGGTTACCAGGAAGAGAATGTAGGGGAAGAGTAGTAAAAAGGAACAAATACATAGTGATAGAAAATGATTTGACTTTGAGTGATGGGCACACAACATAATCAACGGTTCAAATGTTATAGAGATGTTTACCCAAAACCTATGTACTCTTATTGATCGATGTCACCCCATTAAACTTAATTTCTAAATAATAATAATAAAAAAGAGAATAGCCTTTTTATTCTCAAAAACATCTGCTGGGAAAAGCAATTTTAGTATCATTAGTTTATTTCATAATGAAAAATATACAAATAAAAAGTCATCTCATTGTATTAATTACAGGAAGTTAGGCTATAAATACTAAATATTAGTCATCATTAGGTAATAGCTTAATATCAAGTAAGTTTACAGTTTACTCACAGGCTGGTTAGTATTGCCTCAGGAAGCAGTACAGATGTGGGCAGGTAAATAGGGATTTTTCTGTTTACACAGTTATTCAAAGACTCAGGCTGAAGAAAGTTTGATGTTACCTCGTTTTCATGGTACCTTAGGCATCTGATGAAATGGAAGGAAAAAAATGAAAAAAAAATCCATGTAATATTTCACAGGATGGTGCTCAGTCACATGGCTACATCCAACTGGATGGAACGGCAAGAAAGGTAGATTAATTATGTATTGATAGATGTCAAACTGTCCACACATTTCTGCAGCCTCTCCCATCATGGGTGGGTTCCTTTCCTCACACCTTGAATCTGTTTTTGCCCAAATTACTGGTTTTAACCTAAAGAATAAGACACACATAATTTGTGCACATTTTGAGCCTAGGATTTAAAAGACATGCAGCTTCTGCTCTATCCCTGTTAGATTTTTGCCATCGTTGGGAATCAATCTAAAGAGGACAGAGAGACCACATAAAGGAGAGAACCTGGCCAACAGTTTGCTAACCACAAGATATGAAGGTGAAGCCATCCTAGACCATCCAGCCCCCAAACACCTATCAGCTAGTTAAGTACCTTAGTAAGCCCAACCCAGACCATAAAAACTTCTGAGGTGAACTCAGTCAAGTTGTTGACTCATAGATTTAGGAACAACAACAAGAAAAATGGCTGTTCATTTGAACCATTAATTTTAAGGTTAATTGTTAAATAGCACAGGTTCACTGATTAAGTGCCCATAAAGAAAAGAGGTAAATAAATGTAGCAAACAACTAGCACTTCTGTGATACTTAGCATATAAGAAAGATCTAAAATTATTTAAAATATCACTATTTTCCAAGTTTCTTCATTGTATAAGCAATTTCTTATGATTTTTTTAAAATTAAGTGAGAGTTGGGGAGACATGGAGACAGACTCCCGCATGTGCTCCGGCTGAGATCCACCTGGCAAACCTCCTACCAGGTGATGCTCTGCCCATCTGAGACCTCTGTGCTGTAAGTTGAGCAGCCAAGCTATTTTAGTGCCTGAGCTGAGGCCTTGGAGCCATCCTCAGTGCTGGGGGCCAACTTGCTCAAACCATTCCAGCCATGGCTACAGGAGGAGAAGTGAGAGAGAGAGAAAGAGAGTGAAGGTGGGAGTGGAGAAGCAGATAGTCTCTTCTCCTGTGTGCCCTGACCAGAATCCAACCCAGGATGTCCACATGTCAGGCTGATGCTCTACCACTGAGCCTACTGGCCAGGGGCACTTATGATTTTCAGTTTCTGTACACTATTTATAGAAAATAATTTTTAAAAAGGATTATGATGCTTTTAATTTAGAATATTCACAAATCTATACTCTAAAATGTAGAGAATGTTAAAAGCTGATATAATAGTATCACTTGTAATTTGCAAAATCTCCATTTTCTGCTTTACATGTTTAGATTTTAGTGGGAATTTGAGACAATTCATATAATACATAGACAAATATGATGGATTTTATAGACTGAATGATTTTAATTAAGGGGAATATACTCAGAATATATACTCAGGAAAATATATCAAATTTGAAATTCACAACACAAAGATAATCTAACCTAGAAGGAATAAGGATAAAAAGAAAGATGGTCAGATGTAAATGAAAAGAAAGTTGAGAACATTATGGGTACACTAATATTTCTAAATCTTTAGTTTCATAATCTATGGCAAATTTTCTAAACCAAGTATCAGAGATACAGATGTATATATGGATAAGGACTATTTGCCAGATTATTTGAATTTTGGAAAATTCAGAATTGAGGCTCTAAGATAAAAATAATTTTTTTGGATTGCTTTTATGTAATGTATGCCTCACATTTATATATTGGTATTTTACAGTAAAATTTTTAATTTATCTGCGATATAACCTCAATTTCTGGTAATTAAAGGTAGTTTTATCTCTTACTGATATGAGCTAATACATAGTTTCTAGACTAAAGTGATATACATTTCTTAAAGTATAAATGTTTATAGTAACTCTCAAGAAAAATATTTACAAAATCAAGTAAGATAAAATGTCCTTGTTTTAATAAATAATTAGGTTTTGTAAAAGATTCATGTTGTAACAAAACAAAATCTATAGCATCCTGTTAGATAACTTCTTTCATTTATAAAATTGTTCAATTTCTCTTGATCTTTTCATAATAAATGTGGTTTCAGCAAACATAAACAATTGTGATTTTATAGGAGAAAGTTTATTTATTAAATGTATGCCCTAGTTTACCAATGAAAAGTTTAGATTGACAGTTGAGGTAGCTAAGAATGTATTAAGGTTGGCATTGCCAATAAAGATTGTATTCAAATTTTAATTCAAGGGTATGGAAATGAATTTGCCTACTAGAACATTTCTATAAAGGGCTATTTTATGACACGTTATATAAAAAGTAGTACAGAAATGAGTATCATTATTCTAAGTCCATTTTGGAAGGGCAGTAACAATGAAAGGTAAATTGTTTCCTTTACTACAGAGTTTTCTCAGAGATTTTAAGATGTTAATGTTTTATGTAAAAATTTTAAAGGGGGTGGAGTTATATAAATCATTTGCATAACTATTCTTAAAAAAGAGCCCATTGGATTAGTGTCCAACATAATTATTTTGGGAAATGATAGCTTAATAATTTTCAAAATGTCATTGAAGTTCAAGTTTAAGTTAAAGATCCTTATTAATCATTAAAATTTTAGAATTGAAGAGTGTTGTGGACAGTTGGCACAACCAGTGCCAATATCTTAAGGCATTAGCTTTGCCTGGCTTGTTTGAAGGACAGCAAGAAACCTGGTGTGGCTAAGCAGTGATGAGAGGCAGAGTCATGGGACACGAGGACCAAGTCTTGTTATTTCTTTTTGGAAACAGATTTATTGTGATACAATTCATATATCATACAATTCACCCAATCAGTACAATTCACTTGTTTTAGTATATTAAGAGAGTTGTGCAACCATCATCAAAATAAGTTTTTTTGTTTGTTTGTTTTTGTATTTTTCTGAAGCTGGAAACAGGGAGAGACAGTCAGACAGACTCCCACATGCGCCCGACCGGGATCCACCCGCCACGCCCACCAGGGGGCGACACTCTGCCCACCAGGGGGTGATGCTCTGCCCCTCCGGGGTGTCGCTCTGTTGCGACCAGAGCCATTCTAGCGCCTGGGGCAGAGGCCAAGACGCCATACTCAGCGCCCGGGCCATCTTTGCTCCAATGGAGGCTCGCTGCGGGAGGGGAAGAGAGAGACAGAGAGGAAGGAGAGGGGGAGGGGTGGAGAAGCAGATGGGCACTTCTCCTGTGTGCCCTGGCTGGGAATCGAACCCGGGACATCTGCACGCCAGGCTGACACTCTACCACTGAGCCAACTGGCCAGGTCCCAAAATAAGTATTTGAC
This sequence comes from Saccopteryx bilineata, assembly GCF_036850765.1. Lineage (NCBI taxonomy): Eukaryota > Metazoa > Chordata > Mammalia > Chiroptera > Emballonuridae > Saccopteryx > Saccopteryx bilineata. Next base: position 104,684,498 of record NC_089491.1, on the reverse strand, counting down.
GGTTTGTATTACCCCCTAAAAAATTTTCACATACTTTTAACTATCACCTCCCAGTGTCTTTAACCTCCCACTCTTACATCATTTTTTAATCTAATTTCTGTCTCTACATTTCAAGGCCCAGATCTTTTATGGTTACTGCAAACACTTTGGTTTTTTTATTGAGTTAGATAGAAGCAATCGGAGAGTTTTCAGCAGAGAATTACCATGGTTGACATAATTTAGCAAAATCCTTTTATATGCTGTAGTGAGAATAAAGTGATAGGAGTCCATGAAAATAATCCATCAAGCAATGGTCTTCTTGCCTTGGAGTAGGGTAAAACTGATGGAGGTAGGAACTGGATGTTATGATGGTTAATTTAATATGTCAATTTAAATGGGCTAAGCCAGTGGTAGTCAACCTGGTCCCTACCACCAGTGGGCATTCCAGCTTTCATAGTGGGTGGTGGTGGAGCAACCAAAGTATAAATAAAAAGATAGACTTAACTATAGTAAGTTGTTTTATAAAGATTTATTCTGCCAAACAGTGAAAATCCGACATAAAGTACATAGTAACTAATCTTTATTATATGCGGCTTAAGTGTCTGTTTGTCGCCGATAGCTTATTGGTTGCTTGCGTAACTGTACTAGCCAATGGGGTGAAGTTGCCACGGCATTCAAATAGTCCCACCTTCTGGCATGCCACCTCACAAATTGAGCTTAAAGATTGGAGCAATTATTATGCTGTTAAGAAATCTTAGCACCAGAGGGGTCTTTGCAATGGTACAAGACTAGAGGTTCTCCAATTGAAAAATAATGTCATAATAGCTAAGTCTTTGACTGGCTCCTCTAAAGGTGAAATACATGTCATTCCAAGAATTGATTTGGCTCCATCTCAAACAGGGTTGCCGTTTCAATTGAGACGTAGACAATTTCCTGTAAAACTTGCCTTTGCTATGACCATCAATAAGTCTCAGGGCCAAATGCTTAAGCGTGTTGGCATTTTTTTTACCTGAGCCTGCATTTGGACACGGTCAACTTTATGTTGCCTGTTCAAGAGTTCATGTAAGAACGGAGGTAAAATTAAAAATAATTGATGGTCCTCTGCAAGGCGAACTTAAAAATGATGGAAAGATCTACACAAGAAATATGTGTACAAAGAGATCTTTGACATGTGAATTAACATTTTATTATTTAAATTACCTTTATTTATTGAGCTAGCAGTGGCTCTTAAAAAATGTACCACCAGTGGTTTCCTTCATTGCACTCTACTTTAAGCAATTAAGCAAGTAGAAGGGGGAAACCCTGTGGGGCAGTAAGCAAAGGGGCATCCTCGCTACCTGCCCTGGGTAATTAAGTTTGAATTAGCAGACACCTTTACACAAATCATTTTAATTACAATTTATAATATCTAGAACAGTGGTCATTTTGTATGACCGCCGGGCTTTCTAGTTATTATTATATGTTTTAACTTGCTGTAACTCTGCTCTATAAATTTTATGAAGCAAAGTTACTTCTCTACTTTATAAATCACCATTACTGTGAAACTGGTGGGCAGTTAGAAAATTTTACTACTAACAGACATACAAAAGTGGGTGGTAGGTATAAAAAGGTTGACTACCCCTGGGCTAAGCTAAGGAATGCCCAAATAGCTGGTAAAAGACTATTTCTGGCTGTGTCTGTGAGGATGTTCCTGGGAGAGATAAAAAATGTCTATCTTATCGCTATCCAAACTGTTGAGGGACTGAAAAGAACAAAAAGATGAATGAAGGGCAAATTTCACCTCAAGCTTACGCGGGACCATTCATCTTCTCCTGCCTTTGGACATCTGTGCTCCTGGTTCTCAGGCCTGTGGACCCAGACTGAAGTACTCTACCATTTTCCTTGTTTTCCAGCTTGCACAATTTAGAGCTGGAAGGTCCTCGGATTTTTTGGCCTCCATAAACTCAAGAGTCTGTTCCTGTAATTAATCTCTCTCTCTCTCTCTCTCTCTCTCTCTCTCGGACACAATATGCTATGGGTTTTATACTGTTGCAACATGAATCATTTGCAAAAACCTAATCATTTACTAAAACAAGGCAATTTTAACTTTCTTGAATTAATATGTTTTAAAAGTTAAACGTATAATTTAACTGAAGAAATGTATATTTTTAGTCTAGAACCTATATATTATAATATATATAATATATATTATAACACATATATATATGCACATAGATAACACACAAACACATATATACACACACACATATATAAGTATATGTGTATGTTTCTATATAAATTCTATATCTCTGGAGATCCCAGACTAATACAGATATGCTTTTTTTTTTTTAATTAAGTGAGAGGTGAGGAGGCAGAGACAGACTCCTACATGGGCCCAGAACAGGATCCACCCCACAAGCCTTCTATCAGGCGACAATCTGTGCTCTTCCTGGCTGTGTTACAGCTCCCTTGCTGGGCAACTGAGCTATTTTAGCAACTGAGGCCGAGGTCATAGAGCCATTCTCAGTGCCCAGGGCCAATTTTGCTTGAACCATTCGAACCATGGCTGCAGAAAGAAAACGGAGGGAGAGGTAGAAAGAGAGAGAAGGAAAGGGGAGGGGAAAGGGTGAAGAAGCAGGTGATTACTTTTCCTGTGTGTCCTGACTGGGAATCAAACCTGGGACTTCCACATGCTGGACCGATGCTCAAACCCCTGAGAAAACCGGCCTGGGTCCAGATATGATTCATAAATTAATTTATTAGGTGAACTGAGAGATAGTATACTCTTCATGTGTTCTGACTATATCTACCTTACTTTTTTCAAGGTGATCAGAAGATGTAATTTTTTCTTAGTACTTTGCCTCAGACACCATATTCCAATCAAAGAACTTTTGGGTATTTCATGCAAAGATTTTAGAGACATTTCCTTCTATGCAGAAACCAGCTTAAATCTTGTTAAAAGCTTGTAGATGTTTGGGAATGCTATGTCTGATGGGGATGAGGGGTGGAAGGGTAATATCTACTTAAGATATTTTTGTTTTGTTATACATTTTTGAAAACATGAGGTAGTTAGATATTATTACAATTAATATTTTTATTATTTCCATTTTAAAAAAGACAATCTCAAGTCTATAGAGATTAAGTAACTTGTTTATTTATTACAAATAATTGCCCAAGTCAGAATTTTAACCCAGGTTTTTATGATTATTACAGAGGTAGTATTCTTAATAGGCACACCAATTTAATAAAAACCAGTAAATAATGGTGCCACATATCTGTTTGTCATCAAGAAAAAAAATTTCTCCATTTTGATTATGCTTCTCATTTAACAAAAAGGAGTGAGATTTTTTTTAAAAAAGAAAAAATTTACAAGAAAATATAAGTCAGTTAAATGTTATCCTAATTTACTCTGGAGGGAAATGAAGTTTTATAATCTTATAAATGTCTTTAGATCATGGAGATCAAATGAAATGAAGCTTTAAATTTTATATCCACATTTTAATATTAACTCTTTATTATCTGAATTTTATATTACTTAAAATATAAAATTTCTAAAAATAATACCTATGAGAATTATTATGTGAATTTAATTATTTAGGAAAAATGGTATATTAAATTTTTTTATGAAAATATTTATTACAATGAAATTTTTATTATTACAGAAAAATGTTTATAGGATTAGAATGAAAATACATACATTTTCATGGAAATATTGAATATCTTAATCATTTTAAACATTTTCTTAACTTTACTTCAAAAGAAAAATAAGATAAGTATGCATATATATTTTTACAAACATACATAGAAGGAAGTGGTACAACTAATTTATTGTACTCTACTTTCTCACTGACATTTTACATTACCTTTGAAAATTTGGGATTGTTTTGTTTTGTTATTGTGATTTTTTGAATCAGAGCATTTTAGTAATGTAATCAACATTTCATTTGTATTTTATTCCTCTAATGTTATGTTTAGCTTAGAATAATAAAGTGTGTTTTCTTCTTTGACCTTCCAAATCTACCTTTCACCCTTTCCCCACTCTGAATTCTTACCATTTTATTGATATTTATAAACTATATCTCTATAACCTGGATGTTAGTCAAATAAGTTTGTAAATATGATATATAGGTTTGCTTGCTTGTAGTTTACATTGGGTGTAGGGGACAGGCTGTAAGCAGGCAGGGTTGTTATACCCTAAGGCTTAGTTTTAAGACTAAGCCTTTCCCATCCTAAGTGACTTTGTATCAGAGATTTCCTTGTTTGTATTTTTATATTAGATTAAAGGTTTTGATTTCTACACTATAAAATGGGGCAGACCGGGAGCTTGCTCGCTCCTGGTTCCTGAGAATAGCATTAGAAAGGAGAGCATAGAAAGGCCATGTGGAGGAGAGGAGAAGCAGCCAAGATGGTGGAGTGCTGAAGGAGAAGCCAGTTTGTGCAGAGAGAAGGGGATGGGGAACAAAGGTGAATAAAGCTGGTGAGGTACAAACCTTTGATCCTAGGAAAACTTGGATAAGTCAGTGGCTTTGGGAGCCCTGAATGGAAAGGGAAGTGTTTACCCACTGTGTGTATTTCTTGCCAGCTGGGTTAAAGCTAATGGCCCACCAGTTCTTGATCTGTTGTTTCATTACCGTCTGTCCGAATCAAATGTGAACCTGCATAAGCCAGGTGGCTGTGGCGACTGGCTTTACACTTGACCTTGTCCTTCAATTTGAGTTGTGTCAGTGGGAACACTGATCATGACACCTGGGAAGGAGGAGAGAAAAGTCAGGTTTTTATTGTTTGTTCCTTGAGGTCATCAGAACTGACTTTCCTAAAAGTGGAGATCACTGGGCTACTCCCTGTGAAATCAGCTCTAGATAAGACCTCTTTCCTGCAGTTTCCATTAACATCTTCTTTGCCTTTGTCCTTTAGGCCTAGGCAAAAAGAGAGCACATTGTGCTGCCTTTGTATTTCTTTTTTTACTTCCTCAATATCAATTTACACTACTCCCTTATCCATAAACCTTCTCTCTTAATGTGAGAATGTCACCTGTTTTGAGTTGTTTGTTTTTTAAAGACTTAGAAAAGCAAAGAAACTAAACTCATTTAAGATGTAATTGAATCTATATGTTTTTCCTTAATAATAGTTTCAAATAAGCAGAAATTATGGAGGTTGATTCCTCTAAAATATTGTGTAATTAGAATATAGTTTATGAAGAATTGCAAACATGGATGTAGTTATAAAAGCAATATTCTTTTAAAGAAATTTTTATTATTCTCCTGCATTTTGTACACTAAAGAGTATAGAACAGCAGATGTTCAAATTACTAAGAGAATTCTGACAATGTCAAAGTTTTTACCTTTTGTTTGGCTTGGCTAGAGACTATGAGCTCAGATTTTATCTGAACCCATAATGAACTAACTTAAGCAACATTTAAAGGATTTGGTTCAGAGAGATTGAACTGAACCTTTTTTTCCCCTGTAAATTAATTTTGCTGTTGTTGGTCAAATAAATTTGTAAATTGATATATATGTTTTATTGGGCAGATAAAATATATTATGCTCACTTTGTTAAAGATGGCACTGCCCACGTGGAAGCCGTCACCCAGGTGATATTAATGTGTGTTGGGGTGGGCTGTGGGCAGGCAGGATCCTTGTAGCCTGGGGCTTGGTGTTAGGATTAAGCCTTTCCCACCTTTTTTGATGTGGGGTGGTACAATCCCATCATGTCCCAGATAAGTGACTTTGTATTAGAGACTTTCCTATTTTGTATATTGGATTAAAGGTTTTGATTTCTACACTATAAAATGAGGGCAGAATGGGAGCTTGCTCTCTTGGTTCCTGAGATTAACATTAGAGGAGACAGCAGAGAGGAGAGCAGAGAAAGGCCACGTGGAGGGGGCCAGGAGAAGCAGCCAAAATGGCAGAGTGTTGAATGAGAAGCCAGTTTGTGCAGAGTTTGTGCAGGGAGAAGGAAGGAGATGGGGAACAGAGGTGAATAAGTCTGGTGAGCTAGAAACCTTTGATTCGAGGAAACTCGGATAAGTCAGTAGCTTTGTGAGCACTGAATGTGAGTGGGTTTTGGAGCCCAGTGTGCGTTTTTGCTTGCCCGCTGGGTGCAAGCTAGGATCAAAGATGACGGCCCACCAGTTTTTGGCTCCATTGTTTCTTTACCGACTGTCCAAATCCAATGCGAACCTGCGTGGGCCAGGCTGCTGTAATAGCAGCCCTGGCTACTGGCTTTACATGTTTGATCACTTATAGTTTGCATTGGGTGTGGGGGACAGGCTGAAAGCAGGCAGGGTGGGTATAGCCTAAAGCTTAGTTTTAAGACTAAGCTTTTCCCACACTCTTCACTGATTGCATGATGTGGGGTGGTACGCTCTCATGAGGAATCCCATTATGCCTCAGATAAGTGACTTTGTATCGAGACTTCCTTGTTTGTATATTGGATTAAAGGTTTGGATTTCTGCACTATAAAGTGGGGCAACCAGGAGCTTGCTCTCTCTCGGTTCCTGAGATTAGCATTAGAGGAGAGAGCAGAGAGGAGAGCAGAGAAAGGCCACGTGGAGGAGGTCAGGAGAAGCAGCCAAGATAGTGGAGTGCTGAAGGAGAAGCCAGTTTGTGTAGAGTTTGTGCAGAGAGAAGGAGATGGGGAACAAAGGTGAATAAGGCTAGTGAGGTAGAAACCTTTGATTCTAGGAAACTCGGATAAGTCAGTGGCTTTGGGAGCCCTGAATGGAAAGGGAAGTGTTTTCCCACTGTGTGTATTTCTTGCCAGCCAGGTGCAAGCTAGGATTAAAGCTAATGGCCACCAGTTTTTGGCTCTGTTGTTTCAGTACCGTTTGTTCGAATCAAATGTGAATCTGCATGGGTCAGGTGGCTGTGATGGTGGCCATGGCTACTGGATTTACACTTGGCATAGTCTGTGGCAGGATTTGATATAGGTTGGTATGGAGCCACCACTACCATTGAGTGGTGGAGTAGAGGACTGGCTGCTGTTAGGTTCCCCATGGCTATCCTTTTGGGGGCCATAGGCTGGCTGACTTTTACAGCCATGCATGAGGAAACCAAGAGCTCTGTGGAAAGGCTGCCCAGGATCTGCAAACGGAGCAGTGGAAGGAGCTGGAGCAACATTGGAGAAAGAGATGCCGACTCTGGAGCTGGAGCAAGCACCGGAGGAGGCTGACCAGGTTTGTGAGATTTGCTTGGAAATAGAGCAGCCACTGGAGAAGTGTATGGCCAGTAGCCACGACCACCATCACAGCTGCCTGGCCCATGCAGGTTCGCATTAGATTTGGACAGATGGTAATGAAACAACAGAGCCAAAAACTGGTGGGCCATCAGCTTTAATCCTAGCTTGCACCCAGTGGGCAAGAAATACACACATTGGGAAGACACTTCCCTTTCCATTCAGGGCTCCCAAACCCACTGACTTATCCGAGTTGCCTAAAATCAAAGGTATCTACCTCACCAGCCTGTTCACCTCTGTTTCCCATTCTCCTTCTCTCTACACAAACTCTGCACAAACTGGCTTCTCCTTCAGCACTCTGCCATCTTGGCTTCCTCTCCTCTCCTCCACATGGCCTTTCTCTGCTCTCCTCCAGCATGGGCTCCTCCTAGAACATAATCACTCTTCTCTGGAACAACGTGATCTCTCCTTTTAAAACCTTTTGGTGCAAAAGCCCTCCCCCAACACATATTAACATAATCACCCATCTCATGCAAGAATGGCAACTAATATCATCACCTGGGCTATGGGCTTCCACGTGGGCAGCACCATCTTTAATAAAGTGAGCATAATATATTTTATCTTCCCAACAAGAAGGAATCACGGGTTTGTGAGTTGCAGATTGCCCTGGACGTTGAGGAGAGCCAGCAGCTGCAAGAGGCCAGGGGCTCAAGCCTGGCAGCAGAGCTGATGTTTCAGTTCCTCTTTGGAGGATGAGGAGAATCAGTCTGGAGTTGTGATCCAAAGTCTCCAGAAGGTGAGAGCCCAGCAGCAAGGAGTACCTACTATGCCCCTGGTAGGTCTGCGATTTTGGGGCAGAAGGGTGAATGCAATCATGCTTTCCGGAACAGAGATGGCAATGCTGACTGCCATTGCCATGTGCCCCTCTTTGGGACAGTGTAAGACCTGCCAGGATGGCAGGGATGAGGGGGGTGGCTGAGGTCCCATGTGCGTGCACTGATTCCTGGACTATGACTGGAGTGGGCACTGGCTTCTTTGTTAGATGGACTTACAAATTTTGGACAATGTGAAATACCCTGATGGGGGTGGAGGGTGGCTTTGCTGGAGGTCCTCCTTGTGCCCCGAGAAGCTTTTTCCGTGGCTAGAAAGAAGTCTGAGGACATTTTGCACTTTTGGCAAAGTGCTCAGAGACTGGTGAAATGTACCTTTGTGATTGCTGAAACTGTATGATTTGTCATGTTGTAATTTGTGTAATGTGCCTAATTTCCTTGTGTAGAAATACCTGTGCTTTAGATTGTGAAGTGAGCAAAAGGGGTGGAATGTTGGTCAAATAAGTTTGTAAATATGATATATATGTTTCATGTTTGCTCACTTATAGTTTACATTGGGTGTGGAGAACAGGCTGTAAGCAGGCAGGGTCATTATAGCCTATAGTTTTAAGACTAAGCCTTTCCCACCCTTTTAATACTAAGATCTTTTCAAAACAGCTTTCCATATTTATATTCATATGTAAACTATTTTTCATAACTTGATAGTGATATATAAAATCCATATTGTATATTTTCATGTGGGTTAACTTTTTCTCTATGAGTGTTCAGCTTTTATTAAACTATTGATAAATGATTAAATTTTTTAAGCTCTAGAAATACTTTTAAAAAATCATTTTAGGAGCAAACCCAAACTTCCAAGTATAGCTCATGGACAATGTAAAGCCAGTAGCCACGGCCACCATCACAGCCACCTGGCCCATGCAGGTTTAAATTTGATTCAGATAGATGGCAATGAAAAAACGGAGCCAAGAACTGGTGGGCCATTAGCTTTAATCCTAGCTTGCACTCAGCGGGCAAGGAATACACACAGTGGGAAAACACTTCCCTTTCCATTCAGGGCTCCCAAAGCCACTGACTTATCCAAGTTTCCTAGAATCAAAGGTTTCTACCTCACCAGCCTTATTCATCTCTGTTCTCCATCTCCTTCTCTCTGCACAAACTACACAAACTGGCTTCTCCTTCACCACTCTGCCATCTTGGCTGCTTCTCCTCTCCTCCATGTGGCCTTTCTCTGCTCTCCTCTAGCATGGGCTCCTCTGCCCCATTTACTAGTGTAGAAATTAAGACCTTCAATCTAATATACAAATAAGGAAGTCTCTGATACAAAGTCACTTATCTGAGGCATAATAAGATTCTTCATGAGAGTGCACCACCCCACATCATGCAACAGTCATAGGTGTGGGAAAAAGCTTACTTTGGAAAATATCTTAGTTTTAAAAGGGTGGGAAAGGCTTAGTCTTAAAACTATTGGCTATAATGACCCTGCCTGCTTACAGCCTGTCCCCCACACCCAATGCAAACTATAAGCAAGCAAAAATCAAACATATATATCATATTTACAAACTTATTTGACCAACAGATAGCTGTAAAGCCAGTAGCCATGGCCTCCATCATCGCCACCTGGCCATTTGATTTGGACAGTTGGTAATGAAACAATGGAGCCAAGGACTGGGGGGTCATTACCTTTAATCCTAGCTTGCACTCAGTGGGCAAGTAAAAATACATTATGGGCTCCAAAACCCACTCATTCAGTGCTCACAAAGCCCCTGGTGGGCGTGCCGGGTGGATCCCGGTCGGGCACATGCAGGAGTCTGTCTGACTGCCTCCCCATTTCCAGCTTCAGAAAAATACAAAAAAAAAAAAAAAGAAAAAAAGAAAAAAGAAAGAAAACAATTCTAAGTTAGAAATAAAAGTTGTGCGTGAAATCATCATATTAAGGCAAAAGTTAAATTGTTATTAACCATTACTATCTATAGATAATATGTATGTGTGTGTGTATATATATAATAAAATAAGTGAATTCAAAAAATATTAAGGCATAAGGCATGTAAACTTTCCACAAAGAAAGAGTTTAGAGCAATGATGAGATGTATAAAAAGTTTCTTGGCATGATGAAAGGTCATTTATAATTTTAGACGTCACAGCAGGAAAAACTATTAGCAGTTTAAATGAACACATAAAGTTAACTCAAGCATTTCAAGACAGGTGTTGATGGCCGCCAAATTTTTTTTAAAAAGATATCAAGAATTATAACTTGAGAAATTGTATTTTCATCTTATAGCCAAAGAGCAAATACAAAAGACCATTAAAATGTTTTTTCTATCATACCTAAACTTAATAAATGTAAAGAAAAATATATATATTTATTCTTTATCATTAATACTATATTATTTTAGAAAAGTTACAGTGCCTTATTGACATATGTGAGTTACTCTTGTGTTATTTATATAAATAAATTTTTACTTTTATTTGTAAAACAGAATTTTACTTCTTCTGTTTGTAATTTATTTATTCATTGTCAGCCTAAGAAAGTCTCCTGAAGTTTGTGAGTGAATGTTGAAGAGTACTATATGTTTTATGGTTCCACGGTTCTTTTCTTCTTTAATTTTCTTTCTTAATCAGTTGGTATTTTTGAGGTTCATGTCTAGTAGGATCTCATTACTCTCTTATTTCCCCTTAATATTGTCCTAACCAGAGGTCTCCGTGTCAATATAAATAATTTCAAAAACACATATAGAAATGTTTCTATTGTTAATAGGTGCCTGGTGCTTCCAGATCATACTTAAACTTATATAATTTATATTTATTATTACCTATGTAATAAAATCATGTTTTTCTCTTCCTAAAAGAAAATAACAATTGGCCTTAAGTGAGAACTCAGTTGAATGGTTCTGGAAACTCAAGTGTTTCATGAATAAAACCTGAGAAAATATAAGCTTACTAATCCCCACTGAATGTCATAAACACACTTTTTTATATTATATTTTATTTTATTTTATTCAGTAAGAGAAGGGGAGGCAGAGAGACAGACTCCAACTGGGATCTACCTCTCAAACCCACTAGAGGGCAATGCTCTGCCCATCTGAGGCTGCTGCTCTGTTGCTCAGCAAGTGAGCTATTTTAGCACCTAAGGTGAAGCCATGGAGCCATTCTTAGTGCCAGGGAATAACTTGTTTGAACCATTTGAGCCATGTCTTTGGGAAGAGGAGTAAGAGAAAGAAAGAGAGAGAGAGAGAGAGAGAGAGAGAGAGAGAGAGAGGAGGAGAAGGGTTGGAGAAACAGATGGTCACTTCTCCTGTGTGCCCTGACTGGGAATCAAACCCAGGACTTTCACACACCAGGGCAATGCTCTACTGCTGAGCCAACTGGCCAGGGCTTAAGAGCATATAATTTTAAAGTAAAAGCATAGGGAAATATTCATGTTACAAACTGGCAATTATACTAATACCAGATAAAAGACTTCGGGAGAAAAGTATTACCAGACATACCAAGAAGAATTTCAGGATGATAAAAGACTTAATTCATTGAGAATACACAAGTATTTAAAGTACTGTATTTTTCACTTTATAAGATGCACCAGACCATAAGACGCACATAGGGTTTTAAGGAGGAAAATAAGAAAAAAATATTCTGAACCAAATGGTATGTTAAAATATTTGATAAAATATACCACAATATTTCAACAATGTAAACTCAACAGCAGTATTAACAACCAGTAACACTGTTATTAACATTCTCTCCATAAGATGCGTGGACATTTTTCCCTCCACTTTATGAAGCGAAAAATATGGTATATGTAATTATTAATAGTAACAGAGCTTCAAAACTTTTGAAGGAAAAACTTACAGAAAAAGATAGACAAATCTATCATAATTGGAGATAATGTCCCGCTCTTAGTAATTTATAGAACAACCAAAAAAGAATAAAAATAAAAACAATGCTTATCAAACTATTGTCTTATTTACAGAACTCAATGAAACAGAATACAAAGTCTAAGTACTATATATAAAATGTCTACGAAGATGCCCTGGCCGGTTGGCTCAGCGGTAGAGCGTCGGCCTGGCGTGCAGGGGACCCGGGTTTGGTTCCCGGCCAGGGCACATAGGAGAAGTGCCCATTTGCTTCTCCAGCCCCACCCCCTCCTTCCTCTCTGTCTCTCTCTTCCCCTCCCGCAGCCAAGGCTCCATTGGAGCAAAAATGATGGCCCGGGCGCTGGGGATGGCTCCTTGGCCTCTGCCCCAGGCACTAGAGTGGCTCTGGTCGCAAAAGAGCGACGCCCCGGAGGGGCAGAGCATCGCCCCTGGTTGGCGTGCCGGGTGGATCCCGGTCGGGCGCATGCGGGAGTCTGTCTGACTGTCTCTCCCCGTTTCCAGCTTCAGAAAAATACAAAAAAAATAAAATAAAAATAAAAATAAAATGTCTACGAAGATATATGATAAGTTATGAGAAGTCTAAAATCTTACAGCACATGTTCTATAATGGTAATGTAATTAAATTAAAAATAAATAATGATAATATGTCTAAAAACATAAATTTGTGGGCTTTAACAAAAATACATTTCTAAATTACCCTTGAGTTTAAAAATACAAGAAAAAGCAGAAAAGATTCCAAGATGTAAATATGAAAACAATAAATTGATCTATAGATTATTGGTACAGCAGTATATAGAGAAAATTTTAAAGTTTTAAATGCTTATGTTAGAAAGAATTAAAATCAATTATCTAAACTTCTACCTTAGGCCCTAGCCGGTTGGCTCAGTGGAATTATATTCAACAAAGTAAAAAATAGTTAACACTAGCAAATATCTATAATTATTTTTTGCAAAGAACAAAACCATTCAGTACTAACAGCATAAAGGATTTGTAATATTGGTTCTGTTTCTTATTCCTTTATTGAAATTACAAATAATACAATTTCAAATAGGTCAGACTTTGTGTTAATATGAATTTAGTTACATGGAAGTTGGTCACCTCAGAAAAAAATGTTGACTTAATATTGTTCTAATTCTATCATCTACCACAAATTTCACAAAAGTTAATGTAATTTCTTAAAATAATTCATTTCTTAAAACATTAACTGTTTTGCCACTTAATGAAAACTAAGAAAAGATTTCAGTAAATGCTAATTCAAACAAGTTAGGAATGTCAATGTAGTTTAAAACAATAGTAATTTTTAGCTTCTAAATTGTTATTATTCATGAACTTTTTTTCCTAAGGTTTTGCATTCAATGATCTCTCCATATATTGTGCAAAAGAGACATGAACCTGAGGAAATTGTTTTCATAATTAATCATAAATTATGCTTGCTATTCTAAAGGCAGTGATCTGTAAAAATTTAATTAAGAAATGAATAATACCAAGTCTCAGTTCTGATTCAATGGCTTTTAGATTCATTTGTTCTGGTGATAAAAGGGAAAAATATCATAAGGCTGCCTTAAAGAACAAGGAGAAGTAATTAATAATTTTTAAGCAGGGAATAACTTGAACAAATTCAGATTGGGGTTGGTAAGAATGAGACCAGTCAAGAGACACTTGTATTAATTCAAGCAGGAAGTAATAGCCTTCTGAAGTAAGGTGGTGTAAGTGGACAAGAGAGAAAGAAGAAATGCAACAAAAGAAGGTGTTCAGAAAAAAGATTTGACAGTATTTTATTGTTTGATTCAACAAATGTATCAAACAATTTCAAAGGTAAGAGAATTATTACTAATTTTCACCTTATTTGAGAAGGTATTTGACGTAGTTTGCAAGAATACATATGAGCAAATGCTAACATAAATACAGAAGTTAAGACAGAGAATTTCACCACATAGGCCAAAGTATAGCTTTACTAAGTAGCTAAAGTATATTTTTTAATAAATAAGACAATAAATTTGTGTTTGTGTATTAGTCAGCTGTTATTAGGTGACTCACAATGATTCTTGCTCACAAGTCAAGTAACATTACTTCTCAAACTGAAATGATTGATTTCATCAAACTCACCGTCAATCTTTTGCTGTTAGACTGATTTTAAATGCAAATAGTATAAACATGTTCTTTTTAATTCTGGGGATTGATGAGTTATCATTTTATCTGATGAATTATACATCTGAAAATAGAAATATTTGAAAAATTTTAATGAAAAAATATATATTTTTAAATTTATCTTGGTCTGAAATCCTCTAGAACCAGACTCCAAGACTAGATTTGAATGCAAGTAGTTTATTTGTGGCATGGAGAAAACACTTTTTGAGCAGTTGGAGGTAAGTCAGGAGATGGAAGGTAATAAACAACTACAAAAACAAAATGGTGCGTCATCAAACCAGTCACCATGGCATTATATGCTGAAATGTTAAAACAAAAAACAATACTTAGAAAAATATTTAGAAGTATATATGTAGTACCTGGAATTGGAGAAGATAATTTTAATTAAGACCAAAATTTTAAAATTTATAAAAAGAAAAGACATCCTTATTTGAATATATAAACAGATTGCAAAATTATGTAGTAAAAGATACTTGATCAAAAGAAAATAAGAACAGTTTGCACTACAACTGGCAGACAATGTATTAATACCTATAAAATTCAAAGGAATCTGCACATTGAAAAGTATAAACAGGCCCTGGCCGGTTGGCTCAGTGATAGAGGGTTGGCCCAGCATGTGGATGTCCCAGGTTTGATTCCCAGTCAGGGAACAGGGAAGAAGCAACCATCTGCTTCACCTCTCTCTCTCCCCCTTCGCTTTTTCTCTTTCTTCCCCTCCTGCAGCCACTGCTCAGTTGGTTGGATCACATCACCCTGGCCACTGAGGATGCTCTGCCTTAGGTGCTAAAAATGGCTTGGTTGCGACCCCATGAGTTCCAGATGGGGTTGCTGGGTGCATTCCGGTCCAGGAGCATGAGGAACTGTGTCTCTCTATCTCCCCCCCTCCCTCTTGGAAAATAAGAAGAAGAAAAAAAAGAAAACTATAAGTAAATATCCCAATAGAAAAATGTACAAATTAACAGTTTTTTAAAAAGCCTTTCCAATAACGTATAAGTATACCAGATAATGTTCAACCTCGCTATAAGTTGAGAACAAAATTTATTTAAGACAAAATTAAACTAATAATAAATGGTCAGTTATTACCTATACAAACTAAATGTCAATAGATATTAACACTATTACTGGCAGTAATAAATGGAAAGATAAATTTTCACATATTACACGGAGAAATTTTAATCATTATCTAATTGAAACAATTTGGCAATATAGTTATAGCCAGTTATAGCTAAAAAAAATTATTCTAATGCATCCATTCGTGAGTTTCTAGCTCAAAAATTATGAGAGCGTGAATGAATAGGCACAGAAATGCAAAATGTACTTTTTTTGTAGAATTGCTTGTTGAAAGGAGAAATTAGAATCAAAACAAATGTATATAAATACGGGAAAGGTTGAAAAAATATTGGTATTTATTGAGTAACATGAAATATCTACCTATAAAAATAATTATGTATGTGCCATTGACTTAAAAATACTTCCAAAAGGCACTTTTTTAAGTTCCAGGACATATTGCTTGAAAAATATTTATTATTGTTGAAAAACAAGCACACTAAATCCTCGATAAGTATGTGTATGTGTGTATGTGTGTATAGTATGTGTGGAGTGTAGTTTGGCATATGACTATATGGGAAAATGTGCAGAAGAACACCCACTTAGTTGTTAACTTTAGTTTCCTTTGATGGGGAATGGATGAAACTAAAAAAAAGAAAAAAGAAATGGCTTTTAAAAAGGTGTTTATTATAAAAATAGCACCAATGATCTGTTACAAAGGCAGGTATGAGAATGTGAAAATAGAAAATCAGAACAATACAATTAAATAAACAGCAATTGTATCCAAGTATTTCTTTTTCTTTTTTTCACCAATGTATTGGCTTTTTTTTTTCCAGGACAAATCAGGATCATGTATTTCATTTTGTACTAATCTTTGCTTAGTCACAAAAGTGACAGTTCTCAGTCTTTTCTTATCTTTCAAGGCATTCATATTTTGGGGAAGTCTTGACCTATTATTTTTGGATAACTTCCCTTAATTTGAACTGTTTGATGTATTCTCATAACTGGACTAAATTTATACATTTTGACAAAAGTACGACAGATGTGATGTGCCCTTCTCACTGTTATATCAGGGGTACTGATGTCAAAATGATGTATGAGAAGTAGGATTTAATATATTTTTTATTTTCTTAAATGTTTCATATATATTATATAATGAAACCTATACAACTTATATAATCAGTGAAAACAAGAGACCAATAAATGAAAGTATGTAGATGGTTCAATAATTAACTTGTTACTAACAGTCCTAGATACTAAATAAGTTTTTAGTTTTGTGGATGGTTTTTCCTTTTTTAATTTCTTTATTTGAATATCCATATACATAGTGATTTGCCAGAATAGAATGGTGATGACAAATAAATTGAGTCATGGCAAAAAAATAAATTTTCATTTGCAAGCCTACTAAATCAGCATAATAACTTCCTTTCCAAATCCATACAAAGAAAAACAGTGACCTTAAAAAAAAAACAGTGATATTATCTTTTTTGTTCATAAGAGCAAGGTCATCAATCTAATACTTGTGTTAATAGGGTATATCGAAGGCACCATTTTCACTTGTGTTTTATAGAGTAACGATGAAGGATTTTTGGAAACCACTTTCAAAAAAAAACTCTAAGCATTCTTTTTAAAAGAAACTGACTAGTGTTTAGTGACCAACCTGGCACTCCTTCTTGATTTCAGATGAAACAAAACAGGCTGTCTTCCAATTCATTAAAAATATCTGATGCTGGCCAACTTTTTCCACTATTAATGTGTTATAGTTCTCAATTGCACGTCAAGCTATATTATATAAATATTACGGTAATCAACTATGAAGGTCCCAGATGCATTGTGGAAGAGAAAGGGAAGCCTTTCATCAAAAGCCAGTTCCTGCTTCCTGAACAATGATACAGTTTCTGCAGTTTTTCTCTAGGGAATTGAATTTAGTTAGTATTCATGGAATGGGAAAATGAAATTTTACAGGACACGTGCATGCAGACACATGCACAGAACATGCACTCAAACTTTCCAGTGACCTTAATGAGCATTTTTGTTTTTCAGGAGATGTTTGTTTCAATGATTTATTGAGACATGTGTTTCTAAGTATGTCTTAAGATGACAATTTTAATGTGCTTCAAAGAAGGAGTGCTATTGCTTTCATTTTTCTTTTGAAAAAAAGTTTACCTTCTGCTGCTCAACTAGAGTCAAACATGAAGTTAGTATAATGACCAGATGTTATGCTAATTTAACGAGGCCATCTTTAGTCTGCCACTCAAATTGCTACAAATTATCTTTCAAACAACAAAAAAATTTACAGCACTCATGTTGTAATATTAGCTTTAGTTATTGAACGTGGAAGATTAGGGCAATAACTTGAAAAAAGTATATTTGTTATTACCATACCAACAAGAAAGCTCATACCATCACTTAGCTTTATAATCTTTTGTAGAAATCTCAAATGTACTTTACTTCCTTAAATATATTTGTTTTCTTTTAGGCCTTGGTATATAACATATTTGTTTCCTAAGTGTTTATTTGGCGAATATCTAATGCTCCACTAACGTGCTTTAGGAATATAAATATATCAAAAACATGGTCCCTAACCTGAAAAACTCATTTTATTCATTTATGCATACAATATAATAAGGATAACACTTTTTCCCTCTTGGCTCTCTTTAGCATCAAAACAAGCTTTTTGTGTTACTGTGTATGCATGTGTGTATATTTACGGGTCTGGGAAAACACTCTTATTTTGTTTTCAGGCTTGCTTTGTGCATATACAGCCCATTAGGTACAAGCTTGAGGTGAAGTTTTCCAATTGGTGTTCTTTCCCACCTTGAAAATGACCTCCTCTCCTCTCCTCTCACTAAAAAATTTAAATATATATATATTATATATATATATATATATATTGTTTATAGAATATTGGTTTTATAAAACAATTTGCTTTAGTTTTTATAATTAAACTTATTGGGGTTACATTGGTAAATAAAACTATATTTTAAGTGCATGATTCTGTAATATATCATCTTTATATTGCATTGTGTGTTTACTACCCAAAGTCAAATCTTCTTCTGTCACCATATATTTAAATCTACATATCCTTTACCACATTCCCCACCTCAACCCCTCTGGTAAGCACCATATAGCTATCTCTGTGTATAAGTTTTATTTGTTTGTCTTGTTTGCTCATCGGTTTTTAGTTTTATATCCCACATATGAGTGAAATCATGCAGGGGGCGATGCTCTGTTCATCTTGGGGCATCACTTTGTCATGACCAGAGCCACTCTAGCGCCTGGGGCAGAGGCCAAGGAGCCATCCCCAGCACCCGGGCCATCTTTTGCTCCAATGGAGCCTCGGCTGCGGGAGGGGAAGAGAGAGACAGAGAGGAAGGAGAGAGGAGGGGTGGAGAAGCATATGGGCGCCTCTCCTGTGTGCCCTGGCTGGGAATCGAACCAGGGATTTCCGCACGCCAGGCTGACGCTCTACCACTGAGCCAACCAGCCAGGGCCAGAATTGTTTTCAATATTTCAATCCCTCATGAACTGTGGACAATGAACACATTTTTTTTTTTTTGCTCATGTATTAGTTGGAGTAAATATGCAAAGGAATCCCCGAGTAGGTCATTAAGGAAAACAAATAATATGAATTCTTATCAGTGTTTTACTGAATATATCCCATGTATTGGTTATTTCTGTCCTTCCATTTCTCCTTTATTACTTTTCATCCATTGAGTATCTACTGTTTAGTAGTTTCTCTGCTGAGCAAGGAGTTTAAAGTTTAAAAAACCAATATACTATAAGAAGCTTAAAATCATGAAATAGTAATCACTGTTTACGAGGCAGAAAAATCACACTTTGTTTGTGTGATGTGAGGCACTGGAGGGAATATGATTCTAGGCAAAAGGCCAAGCATGGCCTGGAACTACACTCAGGAAAAATACGTAGTTTGGTGTGGCTGGTGTGTGGGGTGCAACTTGTTTTTACAAATTCTGAATAGCATAGCATCATATACTGACTAGTATAGCATCAAAAAGCTGACTACAAAAATGTACTTCTTACACATATACTTCACAGATATATTGTACAGTCTAGTGTAGAGAAACCAAAGAGTCATCTGCATTTATCGATACAATAAATGCATTTTCAAATTATATGAGTAATGAGGTGACTACCTAAATAAATTGATGTTAATTTTCTCCTTAAATTTCAGATAGTTTTCTTCAGCAACTTTATCAGTAACACACCTGATGGTTAACTTGTCATTTGCAGTTTGTTAGAATTTACAAAATATATATGAAAGTGTAAAAAATTCCTGCTAATAATTAATTACTATTGACTGCAATCTGTTTGTCTGACAGTAGATTGCCCTGCTAGAATCATTTCCAAAGAAAAGATTTTCTAATGACATCTGAGTGGCTTGTTTCACGTACAAAAGCAGATGAACCAGGGCTTGATGGCATGGATAAGAAACTGGTTACAATTGATGTTGATCCTTACACAAGGCATTTGCCCAAGTTCTCTTGAGGAATCTGAATGTCTACTGCCGTTTGAATTTAGTTAGAATTATAGGATGATCTGAATAGGGGGTTGAACTTTCTACATCATCACTTGTCTTGAAGCATAGGTCTTCACTGACAGAAGCTTACAAATAGCATAGTGGAAAAAGAAGTGGTTTGAAATTCTGGAAGGATTAAATCATGCAATTCCCAATATACACTTTTTAAAAACTCTTTTTGATAAATGAAAAAGATTAGAGGAGCATCATGGAGGATATATTTTTAAATATTATTTTGGATTTCTTTTTCTGAAATTTACTGCATTAAAAAATAACAGTCTGGGCCCTGGGGTTGGCTCAGTGGTAAAGCGTCAGCCTGGCGTGTAGGAGTCCCAGGTTCGATTCCCAGCCAGGGCACACAAGAGAAGCGCCCATTTGCTTCTCCACCCCTCCCCCTCTCCTTCCTCTCTATCTCTCTCTTCCCCTCCCGCAGCCAAGGCTCCATTGGAGAATAGATGGCCCTGGCGTTGGGGATGGCTCCATGGCCTCTGCCTCAAGCGCTAAAATGGCTCTGGTAGCAACAGAGCGACGCCTGGGATGGGCAGAGCATCGCCCCCTGGAGGGCATGTCGGGTGGATCCCGGTTGGGCGCAATCGGGAGTCTGTCTGACTGCCTCCTCGTTTCCAGCTTCAGAAAAAATACAAAAATACAAAAAACAACAACAACAAAAAAAAACAGTCTGTGAGTTCTTTGAAGGTAATGGGCTATGTCTTTGCAATCTGTGCATCTGTAACCTAGAGAACCTAGAGTAGAAACTGAAACACGAGAGAAATTCAAAAAATTTTTGACAAGTTGAGCTCTGCCCTCCCTTCACCACACTTCACCCCACATCATCCCTGCTATCGAACCACAGTCTAAATTTCCTAAGGAATATTAAACAATTCTAGAACCTAAGCATCATTCCCTGTAACTTAGGGAAGACCATCAGGTACTAATCTTTAAAATGTGGTGGTTTTAAGGTCAGTTCAGGACAGGGCTAGTGGCCTCACCCTAGGGAAAGCAATATGGGTCATAAAGTTTCTCCTTCGGTGCAATGTAGCTAAATATAGCAATTGCAAATTGCTGTTGGAGGGCTGATGGGTTAGGAGATTCACATATAGGTCATTATCATGTGTTTGATATGAAATTAACAATATCAATTATAAGACCCTGGGGACAGTCCTTAAGACAATGTAGGATGTTTACTTAGATCTAGTAGAAACCATTTTGTTTATAGAGTGACTGAGGTAATAAGAGCTATATCACAAGGGGTTCTGATCACGAGGGTGGCATAAATATTCCTCCTACAACCACACCAAAATTATGGAACAACAATCATTCAGAACTGCCTGAAATCCAGCTGAACAGAAGTCCTACAACTAAGAATATAAGGATACTGTTGAGGGGTGGTTCTCAGGTTAGGACTCAGTTCTGTTCCTACACCAGTGACATAACCCCAAATTTTGGTGTAAGTCAAAACACACCCTTGCCTAACACAAATGGAACACTTGCGCTTTTAACAATCCAAAATGGCACAGGTTAGTGTACTGGGGATGCCGGCTTCCTCACTCATATACAGGATTACTGAGTATTCTTCTGCAGTGCACAACTAAACTAGTTCACCCATGTTGTCTGTAAGTACAACACTAATGGTATAAGCCAAAATACTTGTCTCAATTTTTTAAAGTTTTTATGACACTGAGCATCATAAGCTCAAAATGTTGTATGTTGAGACTCTCGTTACCTGAGGATCCCCTTTAAAAAGAAGCAGCCACATTGAAACTGGTAAGAGGGGCAGAGATGTGGTGCTGGCTGGTTCCACAATCACATATGGTGGGGGAAAATCGAGAGGATATCCTGGCTCATTCCCTGAGAAACGAGGGATCCCAGTTTCACAACAAGTCCCACAGCCCAGAGTTCCAGAGCCAGGAAGAGTCTTCTTTAAGAGGAAGAAACAAATATTAATAATAAGTGGTAATAAATACATATGTGTCAACAATTACTTTAAATGCAAATGGTTAAATGCCTAAATCTAAAGACATATGGAGGTGGTGGGTCTACAATTTGATAATTGCAGGGTGGGGAGTTAAAATAAGTGACTTTACCTAAAAGACTGTTGCTCAGTAAAGTGATAAACTTCATCACCACCACCACCACAACAACAAAGTGCAATCCACCAAGGAAACTTATGTCTTGATCTTGAACTGGGAATTTGAACATCCTTGAAAATTTGAAACCATATTTATCACTCGTGAGAGTCAAGAGCTCATATTCATGTTACTTGAATTTCCAAATAAACTATAGCCAAGAACATTTTCTAAGGAGTTGTCACGTGATTTATATCCTATTGCCGAATTGTAATTTCTAAATATGGTCTCACCAAAATACAGGAGTGGGC
Organism: Saccopteryx bilineata; assembly: GCF_036850765.1. NCBI lineage: Eukaryota > Metazoa > Chordata > Mammalia > Chiroptera > Emballonuridae > Saccopteryx > Saccopteryx bilineata. Next base: position 104,662,553 of record NC_089491.1, on the reverse strand, counting down.
AAAAGGAGGCTTACAGTTGTTTTTATAGAAAATAATACAATAATTAATAAAGAATAATACAAGAATAAACTCTGTTTCATGTACTCACAACTGTAAACTGACTTCTGCCACCCCGGTATACCTTGTCTCACGTCCTCTTCTAATAAAGCTTCCTCCTCTTAAGTCTGGGTATATCTCTTAAGCTTCATGTCATAGAGCATGACGAAAATGACAGTATGTGGCTGTTGAGAGAAGGTCATAAAAGGTAATACCTATTTTCCTCTTGCTTAAGACGAGTGACTTTGGAGCTCTATGTTGTAATATAAGAAATATGAATACCTTGACTTTTAGACTGAAGAAAACACATGCACATATAGAAGACTAACTGAGCCCCAGCTATTTTAATCCCTAGCAATTCAAGTATTTTCATGCAGGTATTATCATGTGAGTGAGTGAGCCTTCAGATGAGTCTAGCTATTAAGCCACCTAAGCAGCCAACCAAAGTAATAGACAACCTCCCGTATAAATATGACCTCAGGCAAGATATCATGGTATTCCCATGGTTCCTCAGATTTCATAAAGTTCAGCACATACTAAGTAAAACCAATTGTATAAAAACTTTATTAGACTCATAGTTGACATCTCAGAAACAATTTAAATGGCAGAGGAAAGAAGAATTGTATCTTTCGAGTGCTAAGTTAAAAAACACAATATATACATGGTAAGACTGTATATAATATCAAACATAACAAATTTTATAGATTAAAACAAAGAAAAAAGTCTTTATAAGACTCATAGCACTTAATATATATATATTTTAAAAACACTAACATCATAATATTGGATTCTGATTTATATGTTACAAGCAAAATAGAATAACATGTGCAAAAATTCTAAAGATCAGGAATTAATGAAATTAAAATAACAAGTAAATAAAAAAAATCAACACACTGGAAGTTTCATTCTTACAAAGTTGGACTAAATTTAGCAAACTCTCACAAGAGTTGTCAGGAAAAAATAAAACCCAGAAAAGGAATTCAGAAAATAATTTTGATTGAAAAGAGGAGGTAACTACAGACAGAGCAGGGAAAATAATATGAAAAATGAACAAGCACTACAAAAGTATATAAAGTATATAATTTAACTATATAGAAATAAACAACAGGCAAAATTCATAAGGTATTATTTACTTAAAGTTATTAAAATAAGAAATAAAATAATAATTTTTCCCAGTGAAAAAGCAATGAAGATAAGGACCTTTAAATGTTATGTGATGTTCTATTGTTTTGCTGTTTGATGGATTCACAAATATTCATAGTATTTTTATATAATGTGTTATACTTATTCTGTCTTATGTCTATGGAATATTTCATAGGGAAATATTTAGGAGATAATTTTCTTAAAGGATAATAGCAGAGTCACTAAGAGGGTCTATCTAAGTAGATACATTTTACTGTCAATTCAGAATATATGATAGTTTTAGTAAAATTTCATAATTAGATATCTAGCTTGGAGGTAGAGAAAAGTGTAACTTTTAATGTAGTAATAATTATTTACATTGCAGAAAACAGTTTTATCTGAATATTTCATCTATGACTATTCTATCATACCAAGTTCTCTTTACTACAAGAGAAGATTTAATTAATTAAAACATAACCTTTTTCATGGCTAAAAAATAAATCACATTTTTATTGGGATATATAATATAAAAATATTTCACTTCTACCTTAATATAAAATAATCATATTTCAAAATTTAATATTAATATTATTTAATATTTCTTCACTTCATTTGCTTAAACAATTTCCTATGTGGTTTTTGGTTTTTGTGGGCATTTTTCATTGTTCTTGCCTTGTCTTAATGATTCCAAAATTTAAAAGGGGTTGTGACATGGTCAATAAATTTGTTCAGGCCCTGGCCGGTTGGCTCAGTGGTAGAGCGTCGGCCTAGCGTGCGGAGGACCCGGGTTCGATTCCCGGCCAGGGCACACAGGAGAAGCACCCATTTGCTTCTCCACCCCTCCGCCGCGCTTTCCTCTCTGTCTCTCTCTTCCCCTCTCGCAGTCAAGGCTCCACTGGAGCAAAGATGGCCCGGGCGCTGGGGATGGCTCCTTGGCCTCTGCCCCAGGCGCTAGAATGGCTCTGGTCGCAAAAGAGCGACACCCCGGAGGGGCAGAGCATCGCCCCCTGGTGGGCAGAGCATCGCCCCTGGTGGGCGTGCCGGGTGGATCCCGGTCGGGCGCATGCGGGAGTCTGTCTGTCTCTCCCTGTTTCCAGCTTCAGAAAAATGAAAAAATAAATAAATAAATAAATAAATTTGTTCAGACCAGGAAATAGTCAAATAATGAAAAATATGCCTTTTTAAAGCACAAGAATGTTAGTCTTTGATTTTTTTTTATGATTTAGACTACTTTATGACTTTTTCTGAATGAAATCATAAAATTAAAATGACCATGTAAAGGTTTATGAAGCAACCCTGACCCAACATGGTGAAGCTAATGGCAAAATTGTTTCCTGAATCTTCTAAAATACCCGGAGGAAAACATTTTACACTATAAAGACAGACAGGAGGTCTTGGTAATTCATTTTTAGGGGAAGGGGGAACCCCCTCAGCTGTCAGCACATATATAAAAAGAAAAGTATCAGTGTTCAGTTATATTATAAATATTGCAAAATATATCTCAAACAACCACCTTAGCTATCATATCTTAGAAAGGAACAAATGAGAAAGACCTTGACAAAAATTAAAGTAAAATTATTACTAAAATTATGAACATCAATATTTTCTAGAACATTACGCATGTTCTGTCTTATTGCATTTCTTTTCTATAGAGGCACAAAATGAATGATAAAATTATTGAATCTTTGAATTAAATTTCTTTCACTATTCCAAGAAATAAAAATTTTACCATCTGAAAAATATGGATTAAGTGAATTAGAATCTATGATAACAATATATTAACAGAGTGTTTTCTCTAAGCATCCAAATAGATTTAGCGCTCTGCCATATATTCTTTAATATAAGTAGTTGAAACTTATCTATATAGCTCAGTGTATAAAAGTAAGCAACACTTTTGACCATAGATGTCTTACAGCAATTTTATTTGTATTATCCTCTGAGATAAATTGAGATCACAGGATTGAGAAAAGGAGGCTATATGATACGATTGGTGCAGTCACTGTATTTGAGCAATTTCTACAACCTGTCTTTCAAATATTATGTTATTATTATCTTGGTCATATTGTTTCTTATAGTGGTCATCATCAGGGAAACTCTGCTGCTTAGCAATGGCTAAAACGAGTTAGATTTTTTTCTTTTTTTTATCACATACAAAAAGAGGTGTAGATGGTAATAGATATAATAGCTTAATAATCTTGCAAGTCTTTTGCATGTGCAATTCTCATGGCCTTTTCCTAAGATCTGAAGATGCCTATCCTGGCTCTAGCAAAAATAACCTTAAATGGCAGGAAAAGGAGGGAATAATGTTTAAACTATAACTGTCCCTTTTATAAGGAGGCAAATACTTTCTCATGTGCACCTCTTGCAGTTTTTCATATATATCTTATTGTTCAGAACTCTGTCATGTGACCCCCTTCTAAAAACAATGAGGCTGAAACAGTAGATTAAACTATTTTTTAGAAATACAAAATCATTAAAAATACCTTTGAAAAGGTGCACCACTTCCAAAAAAGTTCACAGTAAACGTTTGCAATGTACATTTTTAAAAGTTTGCAATGTATATGCTTTCAAAAACTGCACCTGATTATTCTGGAAAATGTTCTAAAAACAGGTATTGCAGCTTGAAAAGCACTACACTAGAAAACTAGAAGTAAATATTCACAGAAAATTTGTAAACCTAAAATACTTCCTGTGAGAATGTACACCGATACCAATACACCGATAAGGCATATGACAGAGTGATGATGAGCGTTATCACTTTAGTAACTTTATTTTTGGTCTTGCTACTGCTATTAAATTTGTCTTTCCTACTAAGGCAATAGAATATCTTAAGGTAGATGATACTCATACATTTTGTTTTATAAAAATTGTTAGGTCATGAAAAAGAAAATTAAAAAGCATAATTTAATTGTAAAATTACTTATATCATCTTGAAAGAAATATGAATGTTATTCTATTATAATAGGTAAACTGTTTATTTAATAAAACCAAGGCAAATGTTTATTACTATGTTTAAGATATATAATATTCAGCTCTGAACTTATCAATGAAAATATAAAAATATTTAAAGCAAATATATTTTTTTTGAATCTGAAAAAAGCAACTTTTAGACCTTTCAAAAATTAAAAAAGTGCTTTCAAAAATTAAAAAAGTGCTCTTAACTGTGTCCTAGAAAATGTTTAAAATTTTTTTTGCATATCTATAACAATATATATAAAAATACCACTTTTTATTTAATTTTATTTATCAGACATATCCATAAATAGAAATAAAAATAAACTATTTCTTGGTTAGATATGAATTTATTTTAAAAGTAGCTCATAAATGCTAAAATACTTGGGTCAACTTCATATATATTCTGCTCAACCATTCTCAATATCAGATGGAGACTAAAACATGACCAGAATAATCTGTTTAATTTGTAATCCTTGTCTAACTCTCCCTTTGAAATAGAGTTGTGACTCACACTATCAAAAATAACTTCTTATTCACAATTTGACCCTTCAGTGGTCTCTTAATTTTCCTATAAATGAGTACATTCTTGCATTAAAGAGTATTATAAAATGTTGAATAATAAACATTAAAAAATAAAAGTAAAAATAGAAAGGTGAAATTAATTTAAATGATATATTTTATTTATCCCAATTTCCAAAGTATTGTAATTTTAATATGTACTTAGTGTATACTAATTAATAAGATATTTTATATATTTTTGTACCAATCTTTCAAAGTTCATCTTTTAGGATATATCTCATTTCAGATGAGCCGCGTTTCAAGTGCTCAATAGCAACTGTGGTAGTAGCAACTGTTATTGGACAGTACAGCTCCAGAGGATCTTTGAGGCTGCTATTCTGTTTCAGGTTGACTAAAGTAGAACTTCTATCTTCACTATCAAGCTAGGTTCTGGGTTAAAATAGTTTCATATAATTTGAGGTACGTGAAAAAGATGCATGCCTCAAAAGAACACGTAAGCGCTTGTACTTGGAGATAAATCAAGCATATATATTAAACTAAAATGTAGACTGGATATAAAAAAAATGAGATAATCATCACAAATCTGCTTTTAATTTTGAAATATTTGATACATGACCTCCAAACATTTCAGGACTAAGAAAATTTTTTTATACAATTCAAGAGTAGAGCATTATAGAAACAATAAAAGTAGGTATATACATAATAGATATTATATATGTATGATAACATGAGTAAAATGTCTAGTAAATATTTCTATATATTCTTGCATTAAGATTTTCCTTTTTGCCTGACCTGTGGTGGCGCAGTGGATAAAGCATCGACCTGGAAATGCTGAGGTTGCCGGTTCAAAACCCTGGGCTTGCCTGGTCAAGGCACATATGGGAGTTGATGCTTCCAGCTCCTCCCCCCTTCTCTCTCTCTGTCTCTCTCTCTCCCTCTCTCTCTCCTCTCTAAAAATGAATAAATAAAATAAAATAAAAAGATTTTCCTTTTTATAAAGTGCAGATAAATCATGTAAATTAGAGAGGAATTTAAGAGAATTTTAAAAGAAATAACAATGTTAATTAGGCAATTTTAAAGAAGATACAAGTCATTAAGTCCAAGGCCATCTAATTCTTCCACTGTTCCCAACATGACAGATCAATATCCAAGTTTTTTAAGAATTCTTTGCCAGTACATATTGCAAAGCTACAAGTATTGTTTACTGTTACACTGAGTCCTGGGGAGAAGTTTTATTCCAAAAATTCATTATGTCGCAAAGCTGTGTAAGTACTGTAGCCATAAGAGCCAAGGTTCAATGGTTCTAAGACTGACCAACAGCCCTGAAAAAAAAATCATCATAAAACAAAGGAGATATTTGTAAGAAGTGTTGCTATGGATACCACACTCTGACCACACAGTGCTATAGAACTGGTCAAATAAGCCAGCCTCGTAAGAGTAAACACCATGATGAAGAAGTCAGCCACCACTGGTTTCGATCTTAACAAGAGGAATGCTATACAAGTGAATATAATACTTGCTAACATTCTCGTGGGTAGTAAATCAGATGAAAGTTTTCCCAAATAATAAGATGACACACTGTCGTATTCCCTTACATATTCATGTATAAAGCACTCCTTCGTGGCCACAAATAGCTCCAGGGATTTCATACTACTAAAACATTGGCTGTTCGTCAGAAGAAGAGCACCCCAACTCTTTTCTGGATTCCCATGGGGACACTTTTTAGATCACAGAAAATAGGATTTATAACCAGTCCCAGGATGATTGTTATAATTACCTCCACTATAGATGTCTGGGGACTATCCAATATGTTTTGAAGGAATATTTGGAAGTCCAATTGACCTGATGATAGAAGGAGATGGCATAGCAATGTTCTTGAAGTTTTCACTGTTCATTTTCTGCACCTTTGATAGTTTATCTAACTCAACTTTTGTGTCTCTGAAGAAAGTTAAATTGACCTGGAACTTAGCTAATTTTTCTATGAGTGGCTTGTCTCTCTTAGAAGGCTCTTCAATCTCCTTGGCTTCACCATCTTCATCCTGTGTATTTAATACCACAGCAGAGGAGTCTTCATTAAGGACATCCAGGAAGAAGTCTGCAGAATTATTTTAGGGCTCATGATGGTAATCAGCTGATGCAAATACCCTAGGCCCCCTGAGCAGGCCCATGGAACATCAGACTGAAGCCAATAAGATGAAGCTATCAGACAACTTGAAGATGGAATAATGAGGCTGATGAGCAGAGAAGATAATGGTTCATCTCTGTTTAGACATTCTTCTTCAGGAGCAAAAGAAAAATGTTTGCTGAGCGTGAGTCTAAACCAGTTGTGGGCATATGCAGGAACAAAACGCATGGATTATAACAAGCTCCATTCCAATATTAGTCTTTTTTCTTTCTCCTCTAGACACATAATGATAAAGTGAGTTCCAACTTTGAGATCTTTCACTTTAGCCAGACCTCACTCTTTAATGACCATGTTCATTCATTCATATTTTATTTTTCATTTTTTTATCTATTTCCCTTTTACTCTCTTCTTCTCCCACTTCCCTTTTCCTCCTGCAATCTGTACACTGTTGTCTGCATTTATAAGTTTATTTTCCTTTGCTTAATTCTTTCACCTTTTTCAACCAGCCACACAGGCCCATTTATTGTGATGGCTGTCAGTCTGTTCTCGGTATCTATGAATCTACTTCTATTTTGTTCCTTAGAGTCCACATATAAGTGAAATCAATATGACACTTGTCTTTCTCTGACTGGCTTAGCATCATAGATTCCAGGCCCATACATACTGTTGCAAAAGTTAAGATTTTCTTATCTATAGCTTGTAAGGTATTTTTCTCCACTGAGAAGGAAGGAAGGGGCGTAGTCACTAAGTGTGGAATAGTAAAGGCTTTATTCGGTACAGAGCTTTCCTTGGACAAGATTCACTGGCCTGGAAGATGGAGGTCAGGAAAATCGCACATGGAGAGACCACATGGGTAAATTTAAAAAGGGGTCCCTCTAGGGAAGTTGGGCTAATATGACATAGAGAAATCTCACTGGCTGACAGTCGTTTTTTTTCCAAGGACTCCTAGGAAGTTTCTTTTGGCGCGCTTGGCTGTGGGCAGTCCTAGCCAAAGTTCGTGGGCCTAGGTTTCCCACGTGACCATCCTTCATTATCCACCAACCTTACATTCCAATCTTTTTTTAAGATTTTTTATTTATTCATTATAGAGAGGGGAGAGAGAGAGAGAGAGAGGGAGGGAGAAGGGGGGAGGAGCAGGAAGCATCAACTCCCATATGTGCCTTGACCAGGCAAGCCCAGGGTTTTGAACCGGCAATCTCAGCCGTTTCCAGGTTGATGCTTTATCCACTGCGCCACCACAAGTCAGGCACATTCCAATCTTTTTGTGTTAATAAGGGGTGCCGCTTATTCATCTGGCTACTTCCTGCTGAATAGGGGCATTGTGGGGAGGGGGAGATCGGAAGGTGGTGGTTTTGAGGGATGTCAGTAGGAACATCCGTTTGGCCATGGGTTGAGAAACTTCACTGGTGCGATTCTGTAAGAATTTTTTTTAAAAAGAGAGAGGCAAATATGAGTTATACGCTGATAATTAGAAGAAGATTTAGGTAGGATAGGGGCAGCCCAGGTAAGAATAGGTGGCTGCTATTAGGAATTAAGCAGATTGTAAGAGGAGAGATTTTTGCTTAATTTTTCTTGCAGACAGTTCAGATTGAAGCTTCTTTTATCAGGCCAGTCTTACTGAACAGCATTGCTCCCTGCTTCAGCTCACTCTGGTGGCAGGTTCCTGGTGGGAAGGGCAGGAGCAACAGGAGGGTCTGCATGGCCCAATTTTTTGGTGAGCCACAGACGAGTAAGGCCCAGTGGTTCTGACTCCCAGCAATCCTGTATGGGAGCAAGTTTGAGGCAAGAGACATGGTACCAAGGTGTTTGCCCTAGGAGCTTGGCTGCAGTAGGAGTAGTCAGTATTACCGTATGGGGTCCCATCCACCTGGGCTGCAGGGAGCCAGGCTGGAGCTCCCTTAGAAGAATGCTGTCTCCTGGTTGGAGGGGGACTGCTGGCTGTGTTTCATCTGGACCCCCTATGGGAGGAAGGGTCCAGTCCATGTGTTCCTGAGGAGATGGTGAAGCAAAGACAGAAAGGGGAGGTATGTAGTAAGAGGAGGGGCGTTGACAGGTAAGCTGTGATTAATTAGGAATAGTCTACCATAAACCAGCTCAAAGGGGCTAAGTCCAGTGGGGTTTCGCGGGGTTGCCCTGATTCTGGTGAGTGCCAGGGGGAGGAGGTTTGGCCAGGAGAGCCTGGTTTCAATGGAGAGTTTAGTTAGCTGACTCTTCAGGATGCCATGGGCCCTCTCCACCTTACCCGATGATTGAGGGTGATAGGGTATGTGGAGCTTCCAGGTGATGTTGAGAGAGGTGGCAACCTACTGGACTATTTGGGCAGTGAAGGCTGGGCCGTTGTCTGACTGGATGGTAGTCGGCAATCCAAACCACGGGATGATGTTTTCAACGAGAATGGAGGCAATGGTGTCTGCTGTCTCTCGAGAAGTTGGAAAGGCTTCTATCCATCCTGAAAAGGTGTCAACAAAAGTTAAGAGATAACAGAGTTTTTTGTGAGGGGGCATATGAGTGAAGTCAATCTGCCAATCCTGGCCTGGCACGTGCTCCCCTCAGCTGATGAGTAGGGAAGCGGGGGCGGAGTCCCCCTTGTGTAGAGGCTTTGGAACAGACAGCACATGCTGCGTGCACCTTTTCAATAGTCTGCTGGAGGCCTGGGAAGAAAAAGAGTGGTTGTAAGAACCGATAGAGAGCTTTTGGCCCTATATGTAAGGAACAGTGGATATCAGAAAGGAGAGTTTCAGCCTGTCCTTTTGGTAAGGCAATTCTATCTCCAAGAAATATCCATCCCTGGTTGCACATGTCTCCACCCTTTTTGAGGAGGGTCTGTTCTTCCTCAGGAGTGTAGGAAGGTTTCAAGGAGGTGGAGAGAAACATGAGAGGAGAGGGGGAGGCTCCCAGGGTGAGGTTTTGAGCTGTTGCATCGGCCCGAGCATTTCCGAAGGCCACCGGGTCCTGAGAGGTTTGATGGCCCCTACAATGTACCACAGCCACCTCAGCGGGAAGTTGTAATGCCTGCAAAAGTTTAGAAAGGAGGGTAGCATTGATTATGGGGGAGCCCCTGGTAGTGAGGAAGCCCCTTTCCTTCCAGAGGGCAGAGTGGCTGTGGGTGATAAGAAAAGCATATTTAGAGTCAGTATATATAGTTACGTGTTTTCCCTGGGCCAGAGTGAGTGCCCATGTGAGGGCAATCAGCTCTGCTTTCTGGGAGGTGGTGCCCTCTGGCAGCTGTTAAGCTTCTAGGGTGGAGGAGGTGGTGACCACCACGTAGGCTGCCTGTCATCATCCATCAGGTGCCTGTACCGAGCTCCCATATACAAAGAGTATTAGATCTGGATCTTTTAAAGGAGAATCTGATAATCCATCTCGAGGCCTGTTGAGGAAATCTATTAGTTCCATACAGGAGTGGGTGGGTTCCAGAAGTGTCACTGGAGCTGGCAGTAGAGGGCTGGGTTGAGTCTGGGAGAGGGTAAAAGAGTGACTGAAGGGTTTTCAATGAACAGGAGGTGAAATTCTTGTAGGCGGAAGGACTTAATAGAGAAAGAGATTTCTGTGAAAGGAGGTCAGTAAGCCTGTGGGAGGAGAATACAGTGATGGGTTGGGAAAGGGTGAGCGTAGTAGCCTCCTTGGTGAGTTCAGCTGCTGCGCCCAATGCCCGGAGGCAGGGCTGCCAGCCTTTGACAGTGGTGTCCAGTTGTTTAGAGAGATATGCCACAGGGCGGTATGTAGGCCCCACAGGTTGAGTTAACATGCCAACAGCATTACCGTGCTTTTCATCAGTGAAAAGATGGAAGGGGTGTCTGGAGTTGGGTAAAGCGAGAGAGGGAGAGGAGATGAGGGCATCTTGAAGGGTAGAAAGCCCTTTTGACGGTGTTGGGGGATGTGAGAGGTCCCATAGAAGTCTCTTTTGCAGCCTCGTAGAGGGGTTTGGCTAAGAGAGCAAAATTGGGAATTTAGTGTCTAAAGAAGCCTATTAGACCAAGGAAAGAAAGAATCTGATCAGCGGTGGTAGGTGGTTGGAGACTGCGGATGGTCTGAGTTCGATCTAGGGTGAGACCTCAGGTGGTGGGAGTCAAGGCAATGCCCAGATAGACTACAGACTGAGAGTAAAGTTGAGCCTTAGTAGGGGAGACACAATATCCCTTCATGGCAAGAAAGTTAAGAAGGATAGCTGTGTGTCTTCTTGAGGCATACAGGGAGGGACTGCAGAGAAGTAAGTCATCTACATATTGTAAGAGAGTAATAGTCTCGAGATCGCATGCAGCTAAATCCCGAGCCAGAGCCTGTCCAAACAGGTGTGGGCTGTCTCTGAACCCCTGGGGCAGGACGGTCCATATAAGCTGTATTAGTGTCCGGATCAGTCCAAGTAAAGGCAAACATAAAGTAAGAGTCAGGGTGTAGAGGAATGGTAAAGAAGGCATTCTTGAGATCTAGGACTGTGAAGTGAGTGGTGTCTGACGGAATGTGTGAGAGTAACATGTAAGGATTAGGGACTACTGGATGGAGGGGAATTTCTGCCTCATTGATTAGGCATAAGTCTTGTACAAGGTGATAAACTCCTGAAGGTTTTCAAACAGGAAGGATGGGGGTATTGCAGGGAGAGTCCGTGGGGATGAGTAAGCCTTGGTTTAAGAGGCGGGTAATTATGGGTTTAAGGCCCTGGCAGTGACTTGCTGAAATAGGGAATTGGGGCCTAGATGGAAATTGGAAGGGATTCTTTAAGCGAATGTGTACAGGTGGGTGGTGGGTTGCTACCACAGGGGTAGAAGTGTCCCAGACTTGAGGGTTGACAACATCTGGTGGAATAGGAGGTGTGACCGGGTTAGGGTGATCTGTGGTAGTGGTAGGAGTAGGTGGGAAAATGTTGTCAGCTGGATAGTGGCTCCGAGACTATGTAGAATGTCCCAACCCAGAAGGGGTACAGGGCACGATGGCATAACTAAGAAGGAGTGCGAAAAGGGGATTCCATCCAAACTGCATGTCAGAGGTGGTGTGCGAAGAGGAGAAGTAGGGGTCCCATCCACTCCCATAACCGAAACCTGTGAGGGAACTAGAAGTCCACAGTGTGATGGCAAAACAGAGAAGGTAGCTCCTGTGTCCACAAGAAATGATATGGACTTACCCGCTACCTGTAGCATCACCCGTGGCTCAGAGAGAGTAATGGGGGTCTCCAAGTCCGGACCGCATCAGTCATCTGTGAGGCCTAGGAATTCAAATGATGGCCCTGCCTGGCTGGCTTGGCCTCCCATCGGAGCGGCCTGTCCTCCACGTAGAGACATCGAGGATGAGCCTGCTGCCAAAAGGAGACAATCGCTCCACCAGTGACTGGGCTGCTTGCACTTATAAGGGGCAGGGCTTAGTGGGCGGCCTCTGGCAGAGGCACTGTCGGGACCAATGACCCTCCTTGCCACACTTACACTTAAAGCAAGCTCCTGGTGGGGATCCTCTTGGCGGTCCAGACCTAGGTCGAGCACCCTCTGTGCCTTGCCCTTGTTGCTCTGCCGGCCTTAGAGCTGCCACAAGAGCCAGGGTGTAGAGTGATACCTTCTGCTGCATGCAGGCCTGGCGTTCAGCCTCAGCCTGTTCCTCTCGACTGTTAAAAACCTTAAATGCCATGTTCATCAGGTCTCGGATAGGGGCCTGAGGACCCTCTTCTCTCTTTTTAAGTTTCCTTCAAATGTCCAGAGCCATTTGGGAAATAAAGTGAGTGGCTAATACAGTGCCCCGGCATTGGAGGTAGGGTTTAAATGAGTGTGAGGATCATAGCGTCAGTGAGGTGATTTAAGAAGAGAGCCGGATTTTCCTCAGGTCCTTGAGTAATTTCCCTTAATTTGTCATAGTTAACTACCTTTTGTGCTGCATCCTGCATGCCAGCTACAAGACATTCAATCATTTGGTCTCGTCGTCTCCTACCTGTTTGTTCCGCCTGGTAATTCCAGTTGGGGTCCGTGTCAGGGACCGCCTCTGGGCCCACTGGCATGTGAGGGTTTGAGGCGTGGACCTTATCTGCATGAGCTTGTGCCGCCATCCGGATTCGGTCCCTTTCATCAGGGGTAAGGGTAGAAGACATAATAATATAGAGATCATGCCAAGTGAGGTCATATGCCTGAGTGAGATACTAAAATTCCTTGGTATAGTTGGTAGGATTAGAAGAGTAAAAGCCCAAGCACTTTTCAATTGCAGACAGATCAGAGAGGGAGAAAGACACATGAACCCAAACAACTCCTTCTGCTCTGGCCAGAGGAGAGTGCAGAGGAGAGGGCAGAGGAGGTTGGCTTCCTCTTGTGGCCTGGAGTGAGATTGGGTGTGAGCGCTGACTGGAGAGGAGAGAGAGAGAGCGTCATTTGCAGGTGGGGAAGCAGGATCTAGCAAAGAGAGGAGAGCAGTCCGATGGGACCGAGGGAGCTGAGGGAGTCTTGCAAGAGGAGAAGCGAGTTCCTCGGGGGAGTGGGCAAAGGAGGAGAGATCTGGAGTGGAGGGTTTAGCTGAGGTTTCTCTGGCCAAGAGGATGTGCATTGTAGAGCAACCACCACAGAGTTTAGGATGAGAACGTAGATGCCAATACCTCGGAATATAAGGGATTTCTGACCACTTTCCAGCCTCCTGGCAATAATTCCGTAAATCAGTAAGGATGTTAAAATTGAAAGTCCCTTCCTGAGGCCACCTGGTCTGGTTATCCAGTGGTTATTGTGGCCAGGCTATGCTACAGAAGAATATTAGTTTCTTCTTTTTTAGGGAACGATCAATGTTTGAGAGATTCCAGATTAGGCACCCAGGGGTGTTTTAGAGTCAGGTTTGGATCCCTTTGCCCCCATGGTCACCCTCAGTTCTTGGAGCAGTCAGATTTGAGTATTAGCATCCTAAATCTCAAGGTCTGGCCATGGACGGAAAAGGTAAAGTGTATGTGCTCCAGACGTCTCCGAAAGCACATGCACTTGGTCGGAAAAGAAGTCCCTGACGCAGCTGTGGTTTTGGACAGGGATTCTCAGAGGAAAGAACTGAGGCGGGGGAGGCTGGAGGTGGGGAACTTACCACACCGTGAGCCAAAGTAGATAGAAGGTCGGAGATCCTGGTTCTTACTCAGAGGGAAGGGGAGAGGAGTGGTCCTTGAAGACTTCTAACTCCTCCCAGGATTTTGGCACCAAAATGTAAGGTATTTTTCCCTGCCGAGAAGGAAGGAAGGGGTGTAGCCACCAAGTGTAGAATAGTAAAGGCTTTATTCAGTACAGTGCATTCCTTGGATAAGATTCACTGGCCTGGAAGATGGAGGTCAGGAAAATCGCACATGGAGAGACCGCATGGGTAGATTTAAAAAGGGGTCCCTCTAGGGAAGTCGGGCTAATATGATGTAGAGAAATCTCACTGGCTGACAGTCAGTCACTTTTTTCCCAAGGACTCCTAGGAAGTTTCTTTTGGCACGCTTGGCTATGGGCGATCCTAGCCAAAGTTCACGGGCCTAGGTTCCCCACGTGACCATCCCTCATTATCCACCTACCTTACATAGCTGAGTAGCATTTTATTGTATAATTGTACCACAGCTTTTTTATCCACTCATCAACTGATGGACACTTGGGCTGTTTCCAAATCTTGGCTATTGTAAATAACAGTGCAATGAACATGGGGGTGGATATATTCTTTTCAATTAGTGTTTCAGAATTCTTTGGTTATATTTTCAGAAGTGAAATTGCTGAACCATTTGGCAGTTTTATTTTTAATTTTTGAAGTAACTCAATACTGCTTTCTATAGTGGCTATATCAATTGGCATTCCCACTAATAGCACACAAAAGTTCCCTTTTCTCCACATTCTTGCCAAAACTTGTTTTTTGTTGATTTTATTGATGACAGTCATGTTGACAAGTGGCAGGCAATATCTCATTGTCATTTTAATTTACAATCATTTTATGATTAGTAATGTTGAGCATATTTTCATGTATCTATTAGCCAACTCTATGCTTTTTTTGGAGAAGTGTCTATTCAGGTTTTTTGCCCATTTTTAAATTAAATTGTTTGATTTTTGATGTTGAGTTTTATAAGTTTTTTGTAAATTTTGGATTTTAAGCCTTTATCAGGTGTATCAGTGAATATGTTCTTCCATTCAATGGGTTGGTCTTTTCATTTTGTTGATTGTTTCTTTTGCTGTAAAAAAATAACATTTTTAGTCTGATGTAGTCTGATTTATTTATTCTTCTTTTATTTCCCTTGCCTGAGATGATATATCAGAAAAAATATTGCTTCAAAAAATGTCTGAGATTTTATTGCTTATATATTTCTCTTGAATTCTTATGATTTTTGACTCTATCATTTAATCTTTTAATCCATTTGAGACAACTGTAAATTGTCTCTCATGGTCAGAGTTCCCATCATAACATCATCTTGTACCACATCACTTGAGTTACTTTTAAAATTGACAAATTGAGGTGCTCATTTATCAAAACATTTCTAGATAATACCTTGAATTTTTCCTTGCAGCTAAGATACCTAACAACAAAGATTTACGTCTACCTGTGGGTCTCAGAATGGCATTGAAACCAGGTCTTATGATCCCATTACTACTCATAAGTATTATTTTCTCAACTGCTTTTTGACCAAATAGAAAGCCACTCTTAATTTTTACTCATAGTAGATATTATGAAAACTTAACACAGCTCCTTCAGCAAATGTGTTCATATTGTTGGAGGTTATCTCAGAAAGGTCATTTGTGTTTCCTTATGGCATCAGGATAAAAACTTACTCATTACTGGAAAATATCTGGAGAAATTTTGCCTTTCTTGTCTGGCCTAGATAGATTTGGTCACCACTGGTGGCCTGTGCCCTCCATGAAATATTTTTAAGTAAAAATAGTTACAAAGACATTATGTCTGTTATGACCTCATGTTGGTAAATTAAAAATGTTTATATTTATTTGAGCATGTATATAATAAAAAAGTTGAAAAACTATAGATCAAATTAAAATGTAATATATGAGTCTCTGATTTCTAAAAAATATTGCATTTTTTCATATGCTTAGCTATGTTTTTAAATGGTACAATTTTTTGTTCATAAAATAAAATATGGAATAACCATATACATGAATAGATAACTTGAAAAGCTTTCCATTATAAACATTTAGGTATATAAGACAAGTTCTATCAAATATCTTGTATATGCATAATAGACATCATATAAAGCAAAGCACAATTTCTCATTTTCTGCACTTATGAAAGAGTTCAAAATAAGCTTAACAAACCTTCAATGGTAAGGTTGGTGTTGTTGCTTCTCTACGATGATGGGTATGTGAGGATGGATGGGGGCTGTTTTTATAAGTTAGCACACTGAGTTTTAGCAGGAAAATAAATATAAAATTACATCCTAAAGTAATTGCATTTGTATGAAAACACACTCTAAACCCAGAGTGCAGAAGAGATTCAAGGTAATGCATTTAAAATTTTTAGCTCATAAGTTTACAAAGCTTACTAGGATTTCTATTGCTGCATAACAAATTCTCACAATACTACTAGCTTAAAAGAACCTTATATCCATGAGTTTTATGGGTTTAGAATTCAGAAATAGAATAGTAGAAGTTTTTTATTTGTTGCATGATGTCTTGGGCATATGCCTATGAAGAACTGACCAATAGGGATGACTCCAGGATGATGGTTGAAATCAACCAAAGAGTCTTCACATGTTTGTGAGTTGACTTTGGTTGCTGTGTAGGAACTCAGAAAGAATTCACAGGAACACTAATATGTGGTCTTTTCATGGGCTTACCCACTTAATGAAGACCCCAAGGTCCCACCCAAAGTAAAGTGTCCCAGCAAACAAGTCAGAATCAACATTAGCTTTTATGACATAAAAATTTCAGAAGTCACTACATTATTTGTTAAATGTGAGTTTTATATAAGCAAAGATTTAAAGGAAGAGGACAGAGAAACTACCTCAATGAGAAGAGTGTTAAAGGACTGTGGATATACTTTAAAACTGCCACAGTCTGAATTTTGGCTATAAGTTACTTTGATATTCCTCCCAATTGCAAAACATACCTTCTCCCAAGATCCCTCAAAACTTTTAATTCATTACCACATCAAGCTCAGTATCAAGGTCCAGGATCTCATATTCTAAATCAGAGCCAAGTCAGATGAATTTCTTCAGATATACTTTCTCTTGATATGAAGACCTGTGAAGCAAAAACAAAACAAAAATAAAAACACATTTTCTGCCCCCCTGCCCAAACCCCTCTCATAAACATATGCGACATCTACAGTAAGACAGACTTTGGAAAACTGCTATTGGCACATCCACTTAATTTGTAATTTAAAAGGTTACAAATCATAAGCTTAAACTATAAAATTACAAAACATGTTAGGAAACAATTGAAAATGATAAAATATAACAAATGTCAACTAAAAGTATGTTTAGAATGCCAAGAATTTACAGGTATTATATATGGTAAATTAAATATTAATACAATTAAAATTAAAATAAAAATTTTAAATATAATCTACCATATGGCACTGGATATTGGTTTAAAATAAAGAATTTTAAGAATAAAAATATTATTAAATTTAAAACACATCGCTTGGGTAAAAGAGCAGTTTGTGCTAAAACTGAAGACAGTTAACTAGAATAAATGACTAAGAAGAATTCAGATTAGTGGGGAAAAGTAAAAACAAAAATATGTGTGGTTTGAGAGACTTGTGGGATAAAATTATACAGTATAACATATTCCAGTGGAGTCTCCTTAAGAAAAACAGGTCAATACGTGATGTGATAATAAGTGAAAATATTCAGGAGTTATCTTAAATTTTTGGATTCTAAAGCTATAATCAGTCCCAAATGAGAATAAATAACAATCAACTTATACCTAGAAATATTCTAAACTTCAGAGACCCTTATAAGCAGCCTGGAGAAAGAGAACAACTACAAACAAACTATAAGCTTGACCTTAAAATTGACATAGACAAAACATCAAAACAATATTATATATTCATAGTTCTCAGAGAAAAATAATTATTAGTATAGCATTACAACTCAAGTACACTACCAGGAGGAGTGGGCATAAAAAAGACATTTTCTAGAGAAACTGTGAATGAGAGTCTGCCATTCATAGAAATTCATAAAAAAAGTCTTACCAAGGATATCATTTAGGAGAAGGAAATCTCCACATACTTCAAAGCAATAAATACTAGGTAAAGTAATGATTAAAAGATCTGTTAAACAATTGGATAAATCTAATTAAAGCTTACTAATTTTTAAGATATAAAAATTATGTACAGAAAAATTGTCTGAAACAGGGAGCAGTGGAATAATTAGAGGAAATTGATAATAAGCATATTCTATTTATCTTTGGAGGAAAATAATCATAACAACTAACTTTAAACTGTCAAAAAATTATGCTTATTAAAATTGCTGAAATATCAAGAAAGTAAGAGAAAGGAGATAAAAGTGGGAATAATCTGTTGTTTTACCCCAATACATTCAATTAAAAAATTATAGAAGACAAGAATTTGATAAATTCTTTCATGACAAAAAGTTGGATAAAATATAGCAAACATCATTGCACATGTATACTAAATTCTGAGTAGTGTAAGTGCAACCCCTCAGTTCAAGAAACATAGAATAAATCAAACACTAGAGTAGAAAGTGAGAACAGATTAGCAGCTGTGCTAGGAGGCATGCCCTTTATAGTGATAACCAAAGGTTTAGCTGATAATGGTCCAAAGACAACATGTAAGCTGAAAACTTGGGCAGAACGTGTTTGCTGATGCCTCAGCTGTGCTTGGTGACATTTGTTGATAGTGGTAACCAAAGAGCCTGAGTGCTAATGGTCATGGAGGTGCAGGGTTAAGGTAGGATGTAGGAATTTGAGAAACAGATTCTGGCATTAAGCCTGGATTTTCAAAGGGTCTCTGTCTTCTGTGTAAATGTGGACAAAAAATGGAAATGCCCACCTTCAAAAGGAAATAAAAGAAAATATTGTCTGTTTCAGTTTTGGTTGTGGATAGGGTAGAAAGAAAAAACTCTCTCTGACATTTTGTGACCACATGTTTCCATTCACATGTGTTTTGTGTTAATATTTCTACTACTTTACATGAGAGGTCTAGGAACTCAGACAACACAGGATTTCTGAGATAAAGTTCAACCAAATATAAACTTTAATCTAAAATAACAAAATACAAGATGAAGCAAGCTACCATGATGTCAGTAGCAGAGATAAACAAATAACACCATTAATCTATCAAGAACCGAAAAATATTTATAGGATTATTAAATGGAGAGTATGTGGTATAGACTAGTTAGTTGCTCTCCCAATTTAGTTCATCTTCCTCTTGGATTCTGAGATGCAATGATTGCATTACCAAGTTTCTCTTGTGGTTGTCTATGGTCATATGACCAACTTTTGGCCTATTGAATGTGTTTAAGAATCATGTACGTCATTTCCAGGCCTAGTTGATATAAACATCTAACTTGCCATCCTACATTTTTTTTTTCACATTCTTATAGGATGCAGAGGACAGAATTAGTTTGGAGAAGTGGGACTCAAGATGCTGAAATTATATACTAGAATAGGCACATGGAAGAACACCCAGCACCAAACACCTGATTGATGTAATACATTTACATTTTCAAGGAATATGTGGCACAGAGATTGGTCTGTAGTTGCAGCAATAGCTAGCAGTAAGCAAATTAATAAACTATACAAGTATTTATATATGACTAAATCAATAAAGGAGATATTCAAAGTAAAAAAAATCTAAATTTTTCTTTCCTTCTCAGTAAGGATCAGAAAGATTTGGAAAAGAATCAAAGCAAATACATATAAATTAAATTTTTAGTAATTAAATTTAAATACAGCATTTAATAGTTTTAAGTTCAGATTAATTGGAATTGAAGGGAGTAGTAAATGAGAAGCATTATCCAGAATACAAGTTATGCAGAATGTAGAACAAAGATATAAAATGGTGGGAAAGTGATAGAATAGGAGACATGGAGAAATGCCAAAGTACTTTTTATAAGGGTTTTTAAACAAGAAGAGAGAAAGAGAGGAGAGGCACAATTTTATGACATAAGGAATGAGAATGTTTCAGTTCTGATGAAAGGACCATGTTAAGGAAGCACAATATACTCCAAACAGGTAATAAGAAATCTATACTTGCCTGACCTGTGGTGGCGCAGTGGATAAAGCGTCGACCTGGAAATGCTGAGGTCGCCGGTTCGAAACCCTGGGCTAGCCTGGTCAAGGCACATATGGGAGTTGATGCTTCCTGCTCCTCCCCCCTTCTCTCTCTCTCGGTCTTTCTCTCCTCTCTCTCTCTGTCTCTCTCTCCCTCTCTCTCTCCTTTCTAAAATAAAAAACAAAACAAAACAAAACAAAAAAACAAAGAAATCTATACTTAAACACCCATGACACTGATGATCACAATTTAAAAAATGATCTTAAAAGCAATCTAAGAAAAGCCATATTATCAAGAAATTACACTGATAGCAGATTCTCAATTATAACAACAATATCCATAAAGTGTGGAAAAATATTATTCAGAGTATTGAGAAACTTTATGTATCAAATTGGCTAACTTAAACCGGAGGGATTATTTTATTATTTATTATTATATTATTTTACAGACTAAGAATGTTTACCATCAGTAGGTCTTTGTTAAAGGAAATTCCAGGAAGAAGAAAACAACATACTGAATGAAGAACTGAGTTTATTGAATCAACTGAGCAGGAGAAAATATTATTAATATTAAATACAAACCACAATACTCCATTCTTTTGTTCTGTTTTTTATTGGACTATTTTACTCATGTAATCTATAATTTGAACATCTTTAAAGGAAATGTTGTTAATGCTAATGAGGCAATGTTACTCAAAATTTTAGTTTATTTAGAGTTGGTACCTACTCAAATGGCTGCAAGTTAATCTCTTAATAAGAGCAGATAGAGAACACATATGAATTGTTAGTGTTTGTAAGGTAATGTTTAATAAGAAATTCCACAAAAAGTGTGTGATATCATGCCACAATATACAAACTCATCACTAGCAAAAAGATAAAAAGCAAAAGAAAGTAAACAAAAGAAAATGAAAGAAGAGGAAGAGAAGGAGAGCATCAGGAGAAAAAATACTTAATGTGCCACATGCAATTGCAAGGTGAAATTAATATAACTTTTAAAAATACTTAACAATGCTTTCATATTCCTTATCAAAGTCTTCACTTTAAAAGTAAATGATAGTATTAATAAATTTCTAAAAGCTTTTTCTATCAAGGAAAATTTAGTGATTAAACATTTTAATTTAACTAAGAAATTCATTGCATATGTTATTTAAAACTAAACAGATGCTAAGTAAATATATCCTTATTCACTGAGATAAAAATATGTTATAAACTGTAGGTATGGGAATTATTATGAGAATCTTTTTTATGGCCTATGTATTAAGTACATATGACATGTTAATATGTACTAGTGATTTATTTCTTGATTTCTCCATATTTTGAGATTTTGATCTAAGGTTATTAAAAATGGGAGATTCTGCTAGTTGTTAAAAAGTAAAAAAAGAATCCAATTAGAGCTAAATGGGAAGAATTAAACAAATTAACTGTCTATATGACTGTCGTTACAAGCAATGTAAAGATTGTTAATGTCAACCTCCACACTATTTCTTAAGCATGTGTTTCTTACATAAAAAAGGTGAATGAGGCCCTGGCCGGTTGGCTCAGTGGTAGAGCGTCGGCCTGGCGTGCAGAAGTCCCGGGTTTGATTCCCGGCCAGGGCACACAGGAGAAGCGCCCATCTGCTTCTCCACCCCTCCCCCTCTCTTTCCTCTCTGTCTCTCTCTTCCCCTCTGGCAGCCGAAGCTCCATTGGAGCAAAGATGGCCCGGGCGCTGGGGATGGCTCCTTGGCCTCTGCCCCAGGCGCTAGAATGGCTCTGGTCGCGGCAGAGCGACACCCCGGAGGGGCAGAGCATCGCCCCCTGGTGGGCAGAGCGTCGCCCCCTGGTGGGCGTGCCGGGTGGATCCCAGTGGGGCGCATGCAGGAGTCTGTCTGACTGTCTCTCCCCGTTTCCAGCTTCAGAAAAATAAAAATAAATAAAAAATAAAAAAAGGTGAATGATAATAATTTTATCACAAACCCATTTTCCTAAGTAAAGTGATATGTATTGTGGCACATTTATTTACTGCCACATCTAAATTCTTTTACATCTACATTAGTGGAGTGCTCAAAACTTTTCTTCTAATACACAGAAAGGCAAAAATATTCATATTAACTGTTTTCCTCATTCTTTCTGAAATAAAATGAAGTTGTATTCTCTGTTAAAGCAGTTGAAACAATTTACTCACAATGAGATGGGAGGAGAGAAAGAAAGAGAACGACACAACCATTAATTCAAAGAATCCTTACAAAACATTGGTATAATAATGATTTATGAGAATGTACTGACTGGGGACACGCCCAAGCTATGTTACTATGTAAAATAAATAGCCCAATCTACTATACTATGAATTCCTGCCAGTTCTTAGTAAGGGTTAGAGCTCTGTTTTGACTATTAAACAGCAATAGTAACATCTGGAAATGTGAAGGTCAAAGGTCATTTTCCTCATAAAACTGCACCAGCATGATTCACAATAACCTGCATCTGACCTTGGCATGAACTGTGGATTGCTGCTGATTTTGCTGTGTAAAAAATTAAAAACCCATTCTTTTGTTCTGTTGTGATTTTATTTTGGCAACTTGTCTTACTTAAACAACTAGTGTAGTATTTAAAAATTCCAAATGCTTCATTCTTATATTTAAATTAAAAAATGTCCATTTATGCTGAAATTCATTATAGTACATGTTATTATAACACTTGCAAGACAAAGTTTTATTAAAGTAAAAATGTTTCCATATTCAAAGCTTACATGTTATTTTCCACTTCTTGTGTTGATAATTGAATGTATTATATTTACATTTGAAAGTATGAACTATTTGAAATGATTTTTAAAACAGAACTCCTGAATTTTTTTCTCTCATTATTATTGTACTTTCAGATCTTGCCTCACAATATTTGTAGACTACATGCTTGTGTACTCTCAAATTCATAGATTGAAATCTTAATGTCCAGAGCTGTTATATTTGGAGATAGGGCCTTTAAAGAGCTAATTAAGGTTAAATGAGGTCAAATGGAAGAGGCTCTGATCTGATGGGATTAATGTCCTTATTAGCCATTCATAGAGAGACCAGAGGTCTTACTGACTCCCTATGCAGAAAGAAGTCATGTGAGCACACAGGGAGATGACAATCGCCTACAAATCAAGGAAGCCTCATCAAGTAAGCAACTATACTGGCACCCTGATTTTTAAATTCCAGTTTTCAGAATTGTAAGAAAATAAATTTCTGTTGTTTCAGCCACCCAGTCTGTGGTATTTCATCACGGCAGTCTGTGCTGACTCATGCACTACTTGAGGTTTTTCAGAGGATGATGTGTTCAGGACTACCCTCCCAAAGCAATATTTCATTGAGGTTAAAGCATGTGGTTGGAGTGCATGCTGTTCACCCATACTGAGTAATATTGAGAGAGAACGGATTATTTTCAAAGGAAGCTAATTATTATGATTTGAATGGTAATCTTTATATGTAGATCATAGAACTAACTAGTAACTAAGTCTTAACTGCTAGTTGGACAACTTCTAAACATGATATATAACTGAATAAAATGTCATCACATAGAGGGCAACAAATAAAAATAACTTAAAAGTATCATATACAAAAATACTTTTGCATGATTTAGGGCAGAAAAAATTAATTCACCTTTTCCTCTCCCTTCCCCTCCATTTGCATAAAATTCACTCAAATCTCTCTTAATTTAGATTGCTGCATGAATGTAAAAATCCTTTAACTGCACTTGTGTTGCTCCATTGATCATAGAAACCATTGGAAAATATTTTAGCAGAGGTTGTGGGTTCATTTGAAAATACAGAACTCCCAGAGAGCAGATGGTCTGTTAATTGTGTAAATTAGATGCCATTGGCAAGTCAACGTTCCACTACTTCTCTCAGCAACTTCCTTTTCCTAGTACTCATTAATTCTTAACCTAGTTATTAGATCATGCTATTTAACTGCTTGCAACTTACTGAAAGAGTAAATTTCTGGTTGGTTAAATTGGCTTTTAAAAATTAGGCCCTGACCAGTTGGCTCAGTGGTAGAGCATCAGTCCAGTGTGTGGATGTCCTGGATTTGATTCCTGGTCAGGGCACACAGAAAAAAAGCCCATATGCTTCCCCACCCCTCCTCTTTTCACTTCTCTCTCCCTTCCTCTCCTGCAGCCATGGCTCAATTGGAGTGAGTTGGACCTGGGTGCTGAGGATGGCTCCATGGCCTTTGCCTCAGACGCTATAAAGAGCTCAGTTGCTGAGTAACAGAGCAATGCCCCAGATGGACAGAGCATTGCACTGTAGGTGGCTTGCCAGGTGGATCCTGGTCAGGATGCATGTGGACTCAGTCTCTGCCTCCCCTCCTTTCAATGAATACTAATGATAATTTTAAAAAATCACAATTTATGTCAATTTAGTTGTGTCTTGTTAGAGAAAAGAAAAATTAAACATTCAATGATGATGATCTCTAATCAGCATATAATTGATTTGTTACTAGATTGGGTGGGGTGGATAGTGGTTGGTTGCAATGGACTACTAAAGAGACTATCATCCTAAATGTTGAACTAAAAACAGTTATGTTCCTGGTGAAATTTAGATACTGTTCCTAGGGTAAGAAAGGTAAACTTGATAATCATTAAATTACATGTTTTAAGAAAAAAAAGGATTTATTTAATTATATTTCTATCATAATAAATATTTTTATATATTTGAAAAGTGCTTTAGTGAGTTTCTTTGTATTGAGTTTTATTGCTAAAAAAAGGTATGTGATCTATGATTAATTATATATGCTGTTTTATAAGTACCAGGTGCTTGTCAGTTAGCATCAGTCAGTTTTCTATTATTATCTATAGACAAATGTTCCTTGTTAAAAAAAAATAGAAGTACTGAGAACTATGAAAGGGTGAGTCTAGTCTGGGTTATAGTTGGCTTCATTTGATATGTTACAGCTGATACCTAGTTTCTTTAAATAACATATTAGTGTCAAAGGATTGAGGGGGAAAAAAACCAATAGGTTTTGATCTTAGAGGCATTAAAGCAGATGAATTTAAAAGACTGCTTCCTTAAAAAAAATTTTTTTTAATATAAAAAGACTGGTTTGGAAAAAAGAAAAAATATTGTAATACAATTACATTTAGTTCAGTATACTTCTGAAAACAAATATATATTTCATGTCATCTTGGCCGTTTATGTATTATATGGAGATGTTCTTCAAAACTACACATTTCTTAACTGGAGTGTTAAAACTCCTGGTCAAATCGCTAAGGAACAAGACAGAAATATGTTCACATTATAAACAGAACTATAATAAATTACTCTTGATAATTTTTCTTTAAATTGAATTTGTCTTAGGATTTTAGAATTTTGTGGTGTGTGTATGTTTGTGTGCAACTGTGTTGTGATAGATTTCCAAAATCCAACTGGTAAAGACTAAGAAGACTGGTAATTCACTTGCATGGAGTAATACTCAGTTATATTTATGATCACTGCATGAAGTTTAGAGATTTCTTTTGTATCTAAATCAATTTAAAAAGGAGACTTACCATCTGGATCTTATATAGTTTTTTTCTTTTTACAATTCTCTGCCTTTACTCTTTTTTTTCACCTTTAGACTGTCTTTGTGCTCCATCTTATGAATTAATTATTGAATCTTACTTTCTCTTCAATACACCAAATTTAAGATCTTGATGTATTGAAAAGTTATCATTATTAGGTTAAGATTTTTTAGAAGAAACAATTCTGTGTTCCCTTTTTTTTTTTCAGAGACAGACAGACAGGAAGAGAGAGAGATGAGAAACGTCAACTCATAGTTGAGGCATCTTAGTTGTTCATTGATTGCTTTCTCATATGTGCTTTGAACTGGGGGACTCCAGCTGAGCCAGTGACCCCTTCCTCAAGCCAGTGACCTTGGTCTCAAATCAGTGACCTTGGGATTAAAACCAGTGACCTTTGTGCTCAATCCAGCAACCATAGAGCCATGTCTATGATCACGCGACCAAGGGTTTTGAATGTGGTTCCTCAGTGTCCCAAGTCAATGCTCCATTCACTGCACCACTGCCTGGTCAGGCTGTATTCCCACTTTTTAAATTATTATTTTCAATTCCTGATCAATTCTCAGGACATGCAATTAAAATGCTTGCTTGACATCTCTCTCCAGTCTGCCTTTAAAGTGCGTTAAACCGTACTTATCTTTCTTTAAAACTTTTACTCATTTTACATATATAGTCAATTGCTATAGTTTGTGTTCTCTTAGTATTACTCTAAGTCTAATGGGAGTTCTTTCCATTTACAATAACACAAAAAGTTTTAACTTCCATGTGAAGAATAAATTGGAAGGGAACAGGAGTGTAGAATGTTGTAGTTGAGGAATAAGTTGCTAAAATAAAGATGGGAAGAATGGAGACATTTAAGATAATTTTGGAATTAAATTAAATAGTACTTTTAGTAGAACTGAAATTTGGGGAGAAGAGAGACTAAAGGTTGTTGTAAACAACTGGGGAAAAAGATAGCATAGCATTTATTGAGATGGAGAAGAATGAGGGAGAAACACTTTGGGGCATATTAATTTTCCTCTAGCATTAGTGGGCAAGCATGGACTTGGCAGACATGAAATTTTTGCAGTGTTTCTGAGTGTTTTTCTGTGAACCACTTACCTTTTTGCTGTAAATATCTGTATTCATCCTTTCAATTTTTCTGTGATTTCTGCAACTGCCTGACACCTTGGGAGGAATCAGCAAACTGTGGAACTAACAGTCACTTTCTGTATCTTTATCTAGTCATCACTCAATGATTTTATAAGCATCTAATTACCTATATTAAACCTATTTCTGTAATGGTTTCTGTTTTACTAACACAACCTTGACTTACTCATGTCCGTTTTTTAAAGCAGAAATGCACTAAAAGTGTTCTCAAAGAAAATACATCAAGCCTGATGGTGATGGTGCAGTGCATAGAGCATTGACCCGGAACACTGAGTCCCCAGGTTTGAAACCCAAGGTCGTCAGCTTAAGTGCTGGATCACTGGCAGCATTTCTAGTTCACTGGCTTGAGCAAAGGGCCCCCCTGCCAAGGCACATATGAGAAGCAGTCAATGAACAAATGAAGTGAAGAAACTACAATTTGAAGCTTCTCATCTCTATCCCCTTCTTCTAAAAAGAAGCATTCATTAGTAATTAAAAAGAATGTATTTGTATGTCAGTTTCAGTGATTTTTTTTCTCTTGAAATAGAGTTGGGAAATGATGATTCCTAATGACATTATTTTTTCCAAATACTTTACTTTCTGAATTTTATAAATTTATAAGTGGTTATACACAATAATTAAAAAAAAGTATATATTTTAAAAACTTACTTGGATGCTATTATAATAGCAATTAAATTAATTAACTAATATTAGTACTTACTCCGCACAGGCGCTGTTCTGGACAGTGGGGTACAATTTTAAGTATAATGAGTACTTGATACCCATTGAGCTCACAACTGGATATCAAGTTAGTGATATAGAAATAGAATAACATAGACTATAGGTGAATAGAGATTAAATGAAATTTTAGCAGAGGCCTAAATGAACTAAAATACTCTATCATGTATTGTGTATAAGCAATAATTGCTTAAACTAAAAGTAGCAAGTGCAGAAGTCATGAGGTAGAAATTTGTTTGACTTATTCAAGGCACCAATAAGATAAGGGTAAATAATTTGTAATGAAAATGTGGAAGAGGAGTCTGATCTTGTTGAAGACTTTCCATGTTGTTCTAAATTCAGTGAAGAAACACTGGAGTGTGTGAATAGTTGTGGAAATAGACATGGAAAAAAATGATTTAACTCACATGTTAAAATCATTCTCTGGCTGCTGCATGAAGTGTCCGTAAAGGGGTTGGTTGGATTCAGGTGTAAGACCAAAAGACCTAGAATGACAATTTTGCAGGCAGTCCAACTTAAAGGTGTTGGAAGCTTAAACTAAGGTATTGAAGTAGAAATAGTGAAAAAAAGAAGTGGAGTTTAAAACATATAATTTGAAGGGAGATCTAAAAATACCAGACCTGGGATAAAGACAATAAATGATAATTCATATTTGGGTCTGAATAACAATTTCAATAATTGGATATTGCTATATTACACTTCTGAAAGTGTTTACATGTTATTACATGTTTTCACAACCACATTATGAGAAACATTCTATGTTACCAAGATTTTTTATAAATGAGAAACTGAAATATAGATTTTAAAAAAATGACTAGTACAAGGTAACAAAACTAATAATTAATGGGAAGGAAGAAAGTTCTCCTAAGGAGTAAGTTGTTTTAAAATGGTAGCAACATAACATTTTGCTATCAAAGAATATAACATTTTGCTATATTCTATTAATCATGTAAAATATTTCTGAATTCTATTTCTTAACATATTGTTTAAAAACATTTAAGTAACATATTTTATCCATCAAAGATATTGTTATAGATTTATTGATATGATTAATTGAAGAGAAATGTTAATTTATTGACCTGTTCCAAAACTTTCACACAATCAATTAGAGACACCTTTGCCAAAGATAAATTAACTGTGGTGGTCCAGAAATGTCCTAATTTCAAATGTGATATGAAAATTTTATCAAGAGAAGAATATTGGCTTATCACTGAAAAAAACAATTTACTTGTAACAATGTACAGGCTTTAAGGCCTGTAAACACATATGTTTGTATATATTAATGATAGATATCACTTATTGTGTGCTTACTCTTTGTAGCCACTATTCTAATGGCTACATGTGCATTGATTCAGTCATACTCATAACAGTTCCAAGAATTACATTGCCATCATTGGTCATTATAATTATTTAATTTTACAGTGAGAAAACCAAGTTTTTTTGAGATTAGAATATTTGTTTAATATCACACAACTAATAAGTGGCAGAGTTGAATATGAAGACAGTAGTTAGGCTTTAGGGTCCATACTCAAGTACTGTACAAGGCTTATTGCTTGTTTTTCTTGCCTATCAAATTGAAAAGTAGATTCTGTTATTATAGAGAATATAATTTTGTCACAAAAATTACTGCAATATTTTAGCAGTTATGGTAAAATATCAAAGAGAATACATCATTCTTACCTGGAATTCCTAAAGCATACATGGAGGCTTGTCTTCTGACATAATAACCTTTCTTTGTGTAATTAAGAAAATGGTTGACCTCACTTTACTGCGAAGGGAAGCACAAGCATGTGAGATACAAGATACTTCAGTTGGGTGCCTCACCTTTATTTAAAAACAAACCTTAGTAACAACACAATTTCATAAAGCTATTTTGTGCATTCACAGATATATTTGTATTTTTCATTGCTTTTCTCTTTAGTTTCTGAAGAATCTATTTTATTATATGTAGTTGTAAAAAAAAGTGAAGTTACCCTTGACCTTTCTCTTGTTTCAGTTTTTTTATTCACGTGTATAGTTGTAAAAAATTTATATTGCTTAACCTTAAGATTACATAACTCCTAGATTGTGTTTTTCTTGAATATTCTCATTTTTAAGATGGTGTATGTTTATTTTACATCATAGAATTCACAAATGTTGAAGTCAAAAGGCAATGCACAAAATGTAAAGAATATGAAAATAAATGGTTTGTGACGCCTGACCAGGCAGTGTGCAGTGGATAGCATGTCGGCCTGGGACACTGAGGACCCAGGTGTGAAACCCCAAGGTCACCAGCTTGAGCATGGCCTCTCCAGCTTGAACATGGGGTTGCTAGCTTGAGCGTGGAATCATAGACATGACCCCATGGTCACTGGCTTGAGTCCAAAGGTCACTGGCTTGAAGCCCAAGGTCACTGGCTTGAGTCCAAGGTCTCTGGCTTGAGCAAGGGGTCACTGGCTCAGCTGGTGCCCCCTCCTCCCACCAAGGTGCAAATAAAAAGCAATCAATAACCAACTAAGGTGCTGCAACAATGAGTTTATGCTTCTCATTTCTCTCCCTTCCTATCTGTCTCTCTCTCTTGTGCACACACATGCTTAAATTAAAAGTAGTCTGTGATTTCTCATTTGAAGAGCAGGTGTTCAAATATATTTTTTCCATTTTTATGCACATATATTTTAATGAGCTTAAATATTACATCACAATATACCATATAATACACACTATTCTAGGGATTGATTAATGAAATTGGTGGGAAAATGGTCTATCTTTGCAGGTCAACATAGCCTATGTCAATCTTATTTCCACTGGATATTTTTCTATTTTAAGTAAAAATAATTTAAAGATTTGCATAAGCTGAGCATTTTACAATAATAATTAATATTATGAACATTGATAAAAAAGTTTCTAAATATGTACAAATACTAGTCTAGATTTTATTTTGTTCAATTTCTACAACCAATCTGTTGGGTGAATGCTATTGTTATTCATACATGTAGACTATTGTAACTTGTCCAGGTTGCAGAAATTAAACAAATAGAGACTGATCACAGTGTCCAGTCTCCTAAAAAGTGAAAATCAACATCTGATGGTAGAAATTTATTTTGCTTTTCTCTATTTTCTTTCAATAATTAAAATTATGTTTAACAGTTACCAAATGTTAGTCCTGTTCTAAGTATGTAATATCTAAGCACGTGATAACATAAGTTATCACACTTAATCCTCTCCATAAATAAAAGGAAGTCCTATTACTACTCCCAATTTACAAATGAGAAAACTGATGCTTCAAGAATTATGGGGGGAAAAAACACATACAAAAGTCAGAAAATACTATCACAGCATGTATTCAAATTCACACTATCTGATCACCGAACCCATATTTATTTATTTAATTTTTATTTATTAATTGCATTTAGAGAGAAAAGGAGGGAGACAGAGAGAAAGAGGAAGAGAGAAAGAGACAAAGGGAAGGAGAGAGACAGAAACGTTGATTTGTTGTTTCATCCATTCATGTCATTGGTTGATTCTTCTATATGCCCTGAGTGGAGACTGAACCTGAAACACTGGCATGTTGAGAAAAATGCCCCAACCAACATGGCTACCCAGCCAGGGCCCGAATGCATATTTAAACACTTTCTTCTCCTGCATCCCAACAGTTATTTATATGTTGACATTTTTATACTGGTTTAATCATAGTATTGTGTACTATATAGCATGTAGTATTTTATGATTCTATTACTTTATTTAGTCTAGTATTATATTGATATATACTTCTTTATGAATATGTAGTATGCATTCATTTTATGATTCAGTTATGATCCTTGGGGTTGATAAACCACAATGTTCGTAATTATTTTTAGTGGACATTGAGGTAGACAGTTGGATAGATGATATAAAGAATGCCATTTTGCCATTTTGTACATTTACATATATTTATTTACCCTATTTGACTTTTCCAAAATATTTGAGAACATTGAGCATTAGTTTATACCCTTAGTTACTTTGCCATGACTCATTCTCTGCTTCCCTATTCATTTCATTATTTTTATCAGTACCTGCTTCCACCTGTAATGTGTGATTATCAAACCTTTTTTCTAGCTCTGGTCTTTCTCCTAAACAGCAAAACCAGATAATTCTCAATGCTATGTAGATATCTTCATCTCATTGTACCACAAGTCAAGATTTTCAAACTAATATTTACTTTCTACATACATTTTTTTTGTCACAGGCATTATCTCACACACAATGCTTTTTTTATTTTCCAGGAAGAAAGAATAATATTTTAGTCATCCCTTAGCGTTTCTTTATTTCACATGTAATTACTTAAAATAAATGTGACATTTCTTCTCTCACATATTTCTAGACTCTATCTCCTTTTCTCCAAGCTGCTTGCTTTGGCTGTTGTTCACACCTGATTTATTGCCATATCCAAACAAGTCTCTTTCTCCAGTCTGTCTCTCTTCCAGATGCTGCCGATTATCTTTCTAAAGGACATGTCATATGATGCCATGTCGTTCATTAAAAATTTCAAGTGGATCACCAATTTTTATAAATAAAATCCTGTATTTTATGATATGAGAAAGGATCATTTTTTTCCCCACTGGAAAGAGAAAAACACTTTTATAAGGTCTTTTTGGTCATGAAAGTCAAGCTCAGATAGGAGAAGCTAAGACAAACAAACAAAAATTTCACTGATATAGTAATTTCGGTGTATGAATGATGATTATGTTCTTAGAGGCTCTATTAACAAAACTTGGGAACCAGAAACTGAAGAAAAAAAGAAATAATTAAGAGAGGGTAGAGTTGAGTTTGAAAGAAAAAGGGGCCTAAGTAAACAAGTAAACATTTTAGAAAGAGAAGAACAAGGAGAAATATTCAAAGGTGGGAATAATCAATGTCACCTTTTTAATAATTTATCTGCTATATATTTTTAGCACTTGTTAGTTTATAAAAGATTTATTGTTACCAAAAATTTTTCTAGGTACTTATAATAAGGTAGTAAACAATTTGGCAAAAAAACTGATCCTGGGGGAGCTTATATTCTAATAGACTGCATAAACAAAATATTATACAACTTTTAAGATGCATCTTCAAACATTTCACTTTCTATACTTATTATTAGCATTTTATCAAATAAATACACACACATACATATATATACACACACACACACACTTACATCTGAGAACAAGCTGCCTCTAGGAATACTTGAACATAGCCAATAGCATTTGTCCACATACATCTATGAATTCTCTCACGCACAAACTACATACACACACAACATAGACATGGAGATACTTGAAAGGAATATTGTTACTTACATTAACACATACACTATATTTTTCTGTTTATGGTTGTTTGAATCCAAAATATTTGGGCAATAATAAGAGTTGAGGGAAAATAGCTTAGTAGAGAAATAAAAATGAATGGTTTAAAGTGGCAGACTTATTTTAGTTTCTGCATTTCATTGAACAAGCTGCTTAGTTGTTCTAATTCAAGACTTTTCAAATTTTGGTCTCAAGACACTTCTACACTATTAAAATTATCAAGAGCCCCAAAGAGTTTTTGTTCATGTGGAGACCATATGATGATAATTCTCATATTGAAATTAAAACATATGTTTAACATATTTATATATCAAGTAATTTTAAATGACCATAATAAACCTCTTACCTTCTAACATATGTACCTTTTTATAAACCATAATTATCTTTTCCAATCCCACAGATACTTTAATGCATAATATATTTTTATAACTGCTTTGAGCTTTATTGCGTTAAAAAGGTTGTTTTACTTAAAATGTATGAAATAAATTCAGGCTTACACAGACATATAGTTATCAAATCATTCTGGATATTCCTCTTTGATAATAAATCTTAACTCAGTATGTATATTTGCTGAATGGTTAGTTGCAATGTGGAAACCATATCAAGGAACATTTCTTTTTTTTAAAAAAAAACAAATGTTTTTATTTATTCATTTTAGAGAGGAGAGAGAGAGAGAGAGAGAGAGAGAGAGAGAGAGAGAGAGAAAGGAGAGAGAGACAGGGGGAAGGAGCTGGAAGCATCAATTCCCATATGTGCCTTAACCAGGCAAGCCCAGGGTTTCAAACCGTCAACCTCAGCATTTCCAGGTCGACGCTTTATCCATTGCGCCACCACAGGTCAGGCCAAGGAACATTTCTTATAATGTTATATTAAAATTTATTGGGCTATGTTGCTTATTGAATGTATTCTTTACTCATGTATGTTTTTAGAATATGTTGGTTTACTGAATTGTAAACATCTAAACATTTCCATAATTCATTATGAAGTTTCAAAAAATCATATAAATATTACTATTTATATTATCAGAGGTCTCTAAGTATTGAGAAGATGTCAAGTTAATGATGTACAAAAATGTTTTCCAAATACCTAGTTTTCCTCTGGTAGCCCTAACCAGTATCCTCAGTTTCGACTGTGAGCTTACTTTTCTACTCTTCAGATCCCTCTAAGTTCCAGAGAATTCCCTGTCCTTTCTTTCAACAAAGTTCTACATTTATTTCTATTTTGTAAGCACTTCACATAATTTATTGGTATATTTTGATGTTCTAGAAACTAAATTCTATTTAGTTCTCAGAATTCAAAAAAGAAATAAATGTCTATACTTCTCATAATAGGTTTGTACCCTATCACTTTTCTAATAGATTTTAACCTTATTGTATTCCTTTATGCATCACTTTAGCGGGTTTTTGAGAGGAAAACTATTCTAAGTGGTGTTGGCTATAGCTAAATGAATTACTAGCTTCTGTTCTCCACTGTCAGATAGATGTTTAGTATAAGAATTAAACTTTATTTTAATTACATAAGTATTTTGACTGTGTTTAAAATAGAATTTAATATAATAGAATCACACGGAATATGGGTGAAATGGTAGAAATAAGTGAAGTAAACATCTGTAGGCCCAGTAGTCATGGCCATAGTCGCTGCCATTCACTTGCAGGTTTCCATTAGAATCAGAAAGACGATAAAGAAACTGTGGAGCCAAGAACTGGTGAGCCATTCCTTTATTCTAGTCTTGCACCCTACAGGTGAGTAAAAACAAACACACAGGGCTCCAAAACCCACTCATTCAGCACTCATAAAGCCACTGACACATACAGATTTTCCTAGAATCAAAGGCCCCCCACCAGTTTAAGTCACCTCTGGTTCCCCATCTGCCAGCATGGCTTCTAACTCTGCAAAACTGGCTTCCCTCTCCTTCCCTTCCATCTTGGCTTCTACTTCCTCTCCTTCTGCACAAACTCTTCTTGGCACAAAAACCCCTCCTCCAGAACACATTAGCATAACAAAGTCCCTTCCAAGCAGGAAGGTAATTAGCAGTTTCACCTGGCAGTGCAATTTACCTGAGCAGTGGCCATTTTTAACAAAAAAGCAAGCAAACCCAGAAAATACCAATTTTACAAACTCATTTGCCCAACAACATCTCAGAAAGGTACTGATAGTAAATACTATTTCAATAGCATATGGAAATGTATACATTTTACCTTTTTTACACTAACATTTTTATCCTCACTTTTTTATTTGCCTGTAATAGTAATGGAATTTTAATCATTTCTTACTGTCTTCTCTAGGACAATGTTGGGAATCTACAGGATAATTTGTGACTTTTAAAACCAGAAATGAAAAAATTAAGAGACTGGAAGAAAAATTAAAGAAAATATTGTAGTTCACAGGGTTAAGAACCTAATAAACTGACATGGAAATACAATTATTATTTGTTAAATTTCTCCTGCTGAAAATGCCTCTAAGTGTAAAGGCTAAATGATCAGGATGGGTCTCCATTCACATATCAGCTAAAACCAAGGAAAACAAAGGAATGTGGAGTAGGGGAAATGAGACTATTGACAGTGAGCAAATGTTCTCCTCTGTTGTGTCATTGCTTTGAATCCCCAGTTCTTGATGATCTGGAGTCTCAGGCAAGCCTTCATATTTCCTTGAATGTACTAAAAGAAATCGTGAGTATGATCTGTTTTATAAAACAGTTCACCACATACTTTCCATGTTTATCAGTTTGTCACTAGTTCAGGTGAAATATTTTATTCAACTAAAAATGGCACAAACAAAAAACTAAATTTGGGAGTTTTCAGTTTTAGTTACTTTTCCAGTATTGTACCTGTTTAATTTATCCAAAGGGCAGTAAAAAAGAAGACAAATTGTTTTGCCTCCATTGACTTAAGAGGTCAGATCTCTTCTGAGATTTGGTACTGATTAAGAAAGGTTTGGAAAACATACCTAAATAAACTTATGAAAGAAATATATTTTCTTTAGAGCTTTAGGAACATGGTAGAAAACTATTTTTCTTTGTATATCTGGCAGGGGAATAAACAAAATCAAAGGTCCTAAGCCCTTTGAAACTGTATACAAAAGTTTGTAGATGGGAGGCTTACTGCTTATTCTGAGAAGAGGGTACAGTATACAGCTTTCATCACATTCTCAAAAGGGCAATAAAACCTCACAAAAAGACAACACACAATGAACACAAAAATCTTTCCAATCCTATAATTGTATAACTATGCTTATATATTCAGGTTAACAAAAATAAGTAAACTGTAAATAAGGAGAAACAGCTTGTTTCAAAAAGTAAATATTTAGAAATAAAGACATGTTTCCCGAGAGCACTTAAGATTGTGGCAGATTTTTATAATTTAGAGAGGAATGTTATTTACTTTATTCACTGCAAAAGAAACATATAGAAGTATATGCTTGTCAGTAACAATTCCTTTACTATGTTTTTCAAGTCCTTACAAAAAGCGGATGATTTTCATTGGTGACGAATGGTGGTCTATCATTAAGATTCTCTTTGGCAAAAAGAAGGCACCAGAAAAACTAAAGATAAAGCTCATTCATTTTCTTTTGTATTCTTTGAGAAACTATCAAGGAAAAATGATTTTTTTAGCAAAAGAAAGGGAAAGGGTCACTTGAAGAACTTACTTTATTAAATATGATTTATTTCAGATATACTGCAAAGAGCAGAGTTTTATCAACCTCCGGGAAATAAAACACTACATGATGAAGAACAGGTAGTTGAAATAAACACTTTTGTATATGTCAGTAATGTTTATAAGATGGAAAGAAAATCTTTTACTTTATTCTTAAATTTTTTGATGTTTATTAACGTATTAAACTTAATACCTCATACATAACTCTATTAGCTTGACTTACTTTGCAGAAGAACCTTTCAAATCTTAATTTAGTGTTTTTTCAAGGATAACGATTTATTTTTATATTATCATATCATAGGGTTTGGGACAAAGAAACTGAATGGTAGAGATAATCAAGGCTGTAAAGTTTATTTACCACATCATTGATTTACCTCATCCCTGAAATGCAGGCAAGTCCTTGGAATTCAATAATCCAGTTTCTTTGTACTTCCTTGTACTTGATATAATGCATCTGTGGTATCGACTACCCTGAATTCCCTTTAATTAACTTTATAGAAGTTGTAACATGCAGATGGTTTTTATTTAGACTTACTAATTTTGTTAGAATTACTTTAATGTCTTAAGTAAGTGTGCTAATGAAGTCTGATGAGATAAATTCCCATTCTTCAGTAAATTGAACATGTCCTTAAATCCTATTTTACCAGTGTCATTTGTAAGACCCTCAACTATACTTTAAAGTAATCAAGAAATCACAAATAACATCAAGAAAACTCTTTGCTGAATACCAACTTGCTAAAAATAATATATCATACCAATTAATTCAATAAAAATTCTCTTCAGATTATATATGTAGCATTATGTACACTACTACAATATTTAACACATCAAAAGTAATTACTAATACTTAATAAAGATATCAAATTAGGTGTTTCAAGTATACAAAAATAAATACTATAGTCTTCAGACTCAAAGAAATTATCTGCTAACTTACAACTTTGCATAAATTACATAATGTAGAGACCAGTAAAATCCATAATTTGCATTGATTTTAATCTTAAATTATCAACCGAGTTATCTTCAGTGCCTGAGGCCAACTTTCAAACCAATAGAGCCTCTGGCTGTGGGAGGGGAAAAGAGAGTGAAGGGGGAGAGGGAGAGAAAGAGAAGTAGATGGCTGCTTCTCTTGTGTGCCCTGACAGAAGATGGAACCTGGAACATCCAAATGCCTGTAAAACACTCTATGCACTGAGTAAACCAGCCAGGGCTTATATCTTTTCTAAAACTTAAAAATATATACTTAGCTAGATTTACTTAATTGCAATAATTTTAAATTTTAAGATATTAAAAAAGTAATTAAAATAATCATATAAACACTTTGTTATTTATAAAATTGCAATTACAAAATTTAGGGATCCTCCCACACTCATTATGAAAAATAACACTTAAAAACAATTACAATTAACTTATTAAAGATTGTGATGTGTATTTTAAATGTTGCAAATACAAAAATTTAATTTGCTGGTATGGTAATAATATAGAGTGCTATTTAAGAACAATTATTTTTGGTCAAGAAGTCAGAGATTACAACATATTCTGACATTGGAGAACTTTTTTAGAATGGATTTCTATTATTTGAAACACTAATTTGGTGAGATGTTAAAGGTTTTATATCAAATAAGTTTAGTAAGAATAGGTTAACAAAGTTAAACACATACTGTATAGTAATCATGTTACTATGTGTTGCAGATCTCCAAAGAGGATATATAGTATATCTATAATTTAATTAAAAATGAAATTTGTTGATAATAATAAGAAAGAAAAATAATGTAAATGTTTTTTCATACCTTATCTGTAAGACATTCTACATTTATTTATAATGCATCTGAATCAGAAAACTCTTTTCTAAACCCTCTTGTACCATTTCAATGAAAAATTCAATCTCAGTTATTACTGGGATTTTAGTTTCTTTCCTCAGAGGATCTTATAAAAACCTTATGTTACATGAAAGACTGAGGGCTATGTGGCATTTACCCATCGGGTTCATTATCTTTATTATTGATTCTTCTACCACTTGCAGCTATGTGACAATGAGATACCGAGATGGTCTTCTGCTTCAAGAAGACACAAAAGTATTCTCTTTAGTGACTAGCCCCTCTGAGCCTACATTAACTCATAAAACCATTATCATAAGCTCTTTTCATGAAGCTACACTTGCATGCACCTAGTAAAGACCTTGGGATGGGCTCTAGCAATTTGTTCACCTAGTTATAGATTTATTTTTAATTTTTCAAATATATATATATATATTTTTTGTATTTTTCCGAAGCTGGAAACAGGGAGAGACAGACAGACTCCCGCATGCGCCCGACCGGGATCCACCCTGAACGCCCACCAGGGGGAGATGCTCTGCCCCTCCGGGGCATTGCTCTGTCGTGACTGGAGCCACTCTAGCGCCTGGGGCAGAGGCCAAGGAGCCATCCCCAGCGCCCGGGCCATCCTTGCTCCAATGGAGCCTTGGCTGCCAGAGGGGAAGAGAGAGACAGAGAGAAAGGAGAGGGGGAGGGGTGGAGAAGCAGTTGGGCGCTTCTCCTGTGTGCCCTGGCCAGGAATTGAACCCGGGACTTCTGCACGCCATGCCAATGCTCTACCACTGAGCCAACCGGCCAGGGCCCAAATATTTTAAAAATGCAATTGAGAGACTCCTATGTCTATCATTTTGACTTCCCTTACTTCACATGTTCTCTTGAGTTGGATGACTTTAGGGTAAAAAAGTTGAGCTGGGTGTACAATAAAATTTGGTTAAAAATATTTATTTTTGTGGTTTGTAGTCACATTTGTGTTAAGTTATTTAGAACCACTGTAGGAATTCTATTCACCATGCTGAATGATTCTGCATCATTGTGATTTCAAACTGTCACAAAATTTAAGTCCAGTATCACTCATATATATATATTAATATATGCTTGCAGAATCTATCTGACCTCTGTCATTGTCATGAAAACATAACTCGGTAGTCTGTTGGAGAATAAGATCATATGGAATAGACATGCATCATTCCCCTTAGAGGACATCTCAGACCAACCAGCACCCAGCTGATCAACTTGTTGAATGCAAACAGCCGAGTGAGCCCGGCAGTGATCAGCAGAACCCATCTCAGACCAGCATAAGCAAACAGCTAAAACAGAGAATCTTAAAAAAAAAAGTAAATTATATTTCTCATTATGCAACCTATGCTTTGTGGTGGTTTATTACACATGTTAATATGACAATAAATGCTTGACATAAAGGATGCACTCTATGTTGTCATTTTTAAAGAACTAAAAGAAAATACAGATAAGAATTAGTGAGATAGAAGAAATATAATAACATGAGCAATAAAATTAATAGAAATTATCTGGATACTATACAGAGTTGCACATGGCCCAACCCCAAAAATGATATGCCCACATTGAAATTCCTGAAACTTGTGAATGTTACTTTATTTGAAAAAAAAGGTCTTTGTGGATATAATTAAACTAAGGATTTTAAGATGAGGCGATCATCTTGCTTGATCCATGTGGGCCCTAAGTCCAATGGCAAGTTTTCTTTTTTTTAGTAAGAGTTATAAATAAGAAGATGGTACTGTGAGGACAGAGGAAAATTGGAGTAATGTGGCTACAAGTGAAGGAAGCTGCCAACAACCAAAAGCTAAAGAGGCCCTAAAGTCTGTCTGTAGAGTGCCCTGCAGAAAACTTGACTTTAAACTTTTGGCCCTTGAACTATGAGAGAATAAATTTGTGTTGTTTTAAGTCACCACATTTGTGGCATTTTGTTATGGTGGTCCTAGAAAATTAATACCGATACCAAGAAATTGGGGGGTTTATTTGGGTGAGAGGAGGGGATATACTGAGGCAGACTACCACATGCACCTTGATGGGGATTCACCCAGCAACCATGTGTGGGGTCAATGTTCGAATCAACTGAGCTATCCTTATTGTCTGAGGTTCAGGACGTGCTCAGGTCAGCAAAGTTATTCTCAGCACTCAGGGTCATGCTTGAACCAATCAAGCCACTGGATGTTGGAAGGAGAGAAGGGGGAGAGGAGGAGAAGCAGATGGTCACTTCTCTTTTGTGCCCTGACCGGGAATTGAACCTGAGACATACATACGCTGGGCCAATGCTCTATCCACTGAGCCATTAGCCAGGGCCCCAAGAAGTGATTTTTAATAAAAATATACTAAATTATATGTTCAAAAATAATTAAGAAATTTACTTCAAATTGAAGCAAAATATAAAGTCA
This sequence comes from Saccopteryx bilineata, assembly GCF_036850765.1. Lineage (NCBI taxonomy): Eukaryota > Metazoa > Chordata > Mammalia > Chiroptera > Emballonuridae > Saccopteryx > Saccopteryx bilineata. The sequence goes on along the minus strand of NC_089491.1, from coordinate 104,622,096 downwards.
TAGGTGGGTTGTTAATATAATTAATATTAAACAATGAACATATTAAAATTTAAATTCTTACTTATTTACATAAAATACTGACATATAGATTATTAACATTTACAAAATTCTACCATGATACAGACTTGTGATAAACAGGTTAACAAATGTTACCAAATTAAAGACTGCTCAGAATTAGTCACTGTCAAAATGAACTTAAAATATATGAATATAATACTTCTTAATTAAGGTTTCCCAAATTTGACCATAATCCTAAAGATATACATGATATTACCTACAACAATTTTTGAAGAATTTTTCTAAACTACCAATGACAAAAAATGAATTTTCCTGGACAAAGACAAATTATTCTTTCTCTTTCCTATATTGCAAAATAGTTTAATAGGAGGAGAATATGTATCTATAGGATATAAAACCAAAAATAAACACCAAAAATATAAAGATATAGCAGAAGAGGTAAAAAAAATGCTATTTTATTATTTTGAATATTTATCATGGCATTTATAAGCTATTTAAAAATTTATAATTTGTGAATGTTTTTCTTATTTAAGTAACATCGTACCTCAGTACTCTATTTGTACTTTTCTATTGTTTGAAGTTTCCCCTTGTAATTTGTATAAGCTTCAGGAACTACAAAATCTCCATCTGTCCTTGTCCTCAAGGACATTGTGAAGACCACGATGCTTTTCCTACCAGCACTGAAGAATAGTGAATTTATGATTTACTGTCTCCTTATCTATGCCACAAAAGAAAAACACTGAAATTTTCCTCTTCCTCCTGAACGTATGAGATCTTCTCTCCGTTTCTCATGATTCAGAATCCTTGGCTAGTATGAGACAGTCTTATTTAGTTGAGACAATCCAACTATTTGATTTTCTGATTATGGTCTTGGAAGAACAAGACCCTCTTACCTTAAACTCGGTAAGTTTAAAAATTAGATAAGACCCTAATTGTTCTCATTTAAAGCTCAATGTTTCTTCTTTCAAGGAAAAAAAAATAGACCTCTCTTTCTATCATGACTCATGTTGCTGAGAAAAATTAAATCATGCTAAAAATTTCACTGAGTAATGCTGTAACAGAAAGTATTGAAATAACAAAATTTAGTAACAGCCTAGTTTGAATGTCAGAACATTTTCTCTGTTTGACTACCTTCCTATCTCTATATCCCATTCTTTATCACCTTAGTAATTTTTGACTCAACTTGTTGGATGTAGGGAATATTCATTTTGGAAGTAATACTAATAATAATCTTAATTGGAATCCATGCAATTTAGAATTGGTAAGATTTCAAATCCCAATTTGTCTTTCTGCCACTGTGAGAAACTAAAACAAAACAAAACAACAACAACAATAAAAAAAAAAAAACCCTGCAATTGCCTTGACAGCAATTAAAATTCACTGCAGTCCATGGTGTTCATCTACATGCATTTGCCTGTAGGCCGTCACCAGCTGTTACAAGTTTTGCCTCATGGTCCGTGTTTGACATTGTTGTCTGCATGCAGGTCTTTCTTCATTGTCACAGAGGCATTACTCCTCCTGTCACTGCCAATCTTCCAGGGCAGTCTTCATGTCACTGCCGAGATCGTTCTCCCAGAAGTGATAAAAACTTCTCCACTTATGAGCCTAGTGCCCTCTTTTTATTTTACACCTTTCTATGTCAAAAACTCAGGACATCCTCTCCCTGCCCAGGGAACATTTGAGTGTTGCTACACAACAAGCACTAGAAAATACTCTTCTCTGTGTTCTAGTAATCATTAGTAGAGCATAGATCTCTGTTCTCATCTCATGTAAATTTCCTCATTCTTTATTCACAGGCATCATCTAATAAGTTAGAGGTGGTCTTGCTCCATGACTAAAATTAATTGAAAACACTTTGCCTCAAATTCTAATCCTGTATTTTTTTCATGTACTTTTTTTTACAGGAAGCCCATCCAATCTACATGGGCCATGAAGAAATCATGATTGGCCCATCCATATATGCCACTGGAAAGATAGAATAGTTTTTATTTTTATTTTATTTTTTTACATTGGTCAGAAAAGTAAAATGTACATCTTTTGTAGGTAGAATCTGTGCTTTTTATAATTTTTATGTCTCCACTGAAACTATATTTTGCCATATATAATATTTATGTACACCTCAAATATATATATATACAATATTAATCAATTGCATATAAATTATGTCTATATATGTATATAAGAATATATTTATATATATGCATATGTATATGAATACCTACTAGGTAGCAGGCGTCCCCAAACTACGGCCTCCGGGCCGCAATGCGGTCCCCTGAGGCCATTTATCCTGCCCCCACTGCACTTCTGGAAGGGGCACCTCTTTCATTGGTGGTCAGTGAGAGGACCACTGTATTTGGCAGCCCTCCAGTGGTCTGAGGGACAGTGAACTGGCCCCCTGTGTAAAAAGTTTGGAGACCCCTGACTGGTAGAGTATACCACAAGATTGTCTCAATATTATTACTTTTTTTTTTTTTAATTTCATGAGAGGAGGAGAGGCAGAGACAGACTCCTACATGAACCCTGACTGGGATCCACCTGGAAAGCCCACTAGGGGGCAATACTCTGCCCATCTGGGGCCCTTGTTCTGTTGCAATCTGAGCCATAATTTTTTAGCACCTGAGGAGAAGGCCATGAAGCCATCCTCAACAATGCAGCCATCTTGCTCTAATTGAGCCATGGCTGCAGAGGAGGAGAAGAGAGAAAGAGAGAAGTAAAGGGAGGAGGGGTGGAGAAGTAGATGGGTACTTTTCCTGTGTGCCCTGATGGAGAATCAAACCCAGGATATCCACACACCAGGAAGACACACTACCACTGAGCCAACCAGCCAGGATCAATATTATTTCTTACCTCACTTAAGCCTTCAACAAATCAACAATTTAAATTTTAACATCTGTAAACAATAAAAGATTAATGACATTTTGACATATTGTATAGTTGATTTTTCTAAGTCATTGTGAGATAAATTACATAAAAATTACATGTTATAGAAAAAATGTTTGAAAAAAATTATTGTTATAAAAATTAAATTTTAGACATTAGCTTTTAAATAAATAAGAATAGTAATCCTTTCAAATATTTACCAATTAAAATACATTAATTGAAGAAATTAGGGGTCCTGGCCAGTTGGCTCAGCGGTAGAGCATCGGCCTGTTGTGTGGGGGACACGGGTTAGATTCCTGGCCAGGGCACATAGGAGAAGCACCCATTTGCTTCTCCAGCCCCCCCCCTCCTTCCTCCTTGTCTCTCTCTTCCCCTCCCACAGCCAAGGCTCCATTGGAGCAAAGATGGCCCAGGCTCTGGGGATGGCTCCTTGGCCTCTGCCCCAGGCGCTAGAGTGGCTCTGGTTGCGGCAAAGCGACGCCCCAGAGGGGCAGAGCATCGCTCGCCCCTGGTGGGCGTGCCGGGTGGATCCCGGTCGGGCGCATGCTGGAGTCTGTCTCTGACTGTCTCTCCCTGTTTTCAGCTTAAAAAAAAAAAAAAAAATTAGGGACATATGACAACAACATACAAAGTATACTTGAGCACTATCAAAAATTCTACTTCATAGAGAACCACTGCTAATTTTCTCTTCTATGTAGATTATACTTCTACCCACAAATATGCATATAACTGAAATTATACAGTACCTACTTATTTCTGTACTTATTATAACCATTTTTCCATTTTAATATTTTAAACTTTTCACCAGTTTATTAAAATTCTTCCGAGTCATGGCTTTTAAAAAATAAGGCTATGAATTTTTAAATTAATGAAACAAGAAATTATCATTTGAACACATGTAAAGAATAGGAAAAGGCTGAAGCCATATTTAATCAAAATAATACTTTGATGAGAAATATTTCTCTAATTTTTTATTTTAAAGACTAATATTTGATTAATAAACCCATAACTGAGGGTTCTAACTCTGAAATCTCAAATCACACAGATTCACTGGGGAATAATTTTTTTTTCATTTTCTGCTGCATGAGGTTTTAAAACTGTTTGTATATATTTCCACATCACTGATTCTATATTTGAAATCTGTTTTTTGGTGCATGCTCTAGTTGTTATGCAATTTTAATTTCTTTTTGTTACAGTTAAGGCATGCATTGATTTTTAAATTGGAGTTATAAGGCAACAACTCTTGGATTGAACATAACCACAGGCAATTAATGTTTTACAAACATCACTTATACATAATAGTAGTTCTTTGTAAATGTAAAAAATTATGATCTGATAAAAACACCCTCTTATTTTTTTTTAAGATTAAATCATGGCTTCTTCAAGTAGGCGTAAGTGTAAGAATAGTCCTGACACCTTCTGTTATATATGTGGCTGTTACATACTTTAATGTCAAAAGCACAATATTTCATCATTTGTGACACGTGCATATTTTGCCTATTTTCAAGTTCCCCTTGGCAATCAAGACAAGAATTGGGCTCCTCATATTGTGTGTACTAATTGTAAGGAAATGCTTTGTGATTGGACAAAAGAAAAACACAAAGAAATGCCTTTTGGTATTCCCATGGTTTGGCATGAACCTAAGGACCACAGCAGTGACTATTATTTCTGTCTGATCCATACAAAGGGCATCGGCAAGAAAAAACGACATATGATTGCATATCCTAATATTCCTTCAGCAATACGACCTATCCCACACTGTGAGACACTCCTGGTTTCAGTTTTCAGTGGTTTTATTTCTTCTAAGGATGAAGAAAGTGAACATGGTGATCAAGTGTATTTTGATAAGATGCATGAGGAAATGGTTGTAGAATCTGAAGGGTCTTCTTCTGATGTCAAGCAGTCATTAACCCCTCAGCAGTTTAGCCAACCCAAATTGAATGACTTAGTAAGAATGACATAAAAATTGTGCTCAACTTTATGAAGTATGAGGAGCATAACTGGATCATTTGTGTGGATCTTAAAATGGTAAATTTCCTGCTAGGACAACAGAGAGGTTTCATAAAATATCCTTGCTTTCTGTGTTTGTGGGATAGCTGAGCTCGGGAGAAACACTGGACACAGAAGGAGTGGCTGAAATGTGAAGCTCTGGAAGTAGGGATGCAAAATATTGTGAATGAACCTGTAGTTAATTGAGACAGACTCATTTTCCCCCCACTTCACATCAAACTTGGCTTAATGAAGCAGTTTGTTCAGGCTTTGAATAGAGAAAGTGAATGCCTTCAACATGTTATTTCTGCTATTTCTGCCTTGTCTTTCCAGAACATAAAAGCAGGTGTATTCGATGGACCTCAAATTCAAACTCTCATACATGATGAAGAATTTGCCAGGAAGATGAATAAAGAGGAGAAAACAGCATGGCAGTCTTTTGTGGCAGTTACAAAGAAGTTCCTTGGCAACAAAAAAGCAGAAAACTATAAACTTCCAGTTCAAAGGACGCCCGTTGGCTTTCCATGACATTGGATGTAACATAAGCATTAAGATTCACTTCCTGAACAGTCATCTTGATAAGTTTCCCGAAAATCTTGGAGCTGTTAGATGAGGAGACTCCTGCTGGAGCATCAAACAAGGTTGTCCTCGACAAGTACACAAACACAAGAGCTACAAAACACAAATTTTTGCTTGAATAGAATTTAAATAAGTTTTGTGCAAATTTTATGATTAAAATAAGTGTCTTAATATGTTCTATTTCAAAATTGTAGACAAATTCTGATGCAATCATATCTTATAGTGTATTAGTGTATTTACTGCATTATATAAATTATTATATTTTCACAAAGATGATGCCCAAGAAGACATTCTATTTCATTATGTTAAACTAAATGTTGAAAATTTTACAATAAGATGAAAACCTAAAATCTTGAATTGCAAAAAAAAACCTGTAGCTGACAGAAAAATTAATGTCAGATTTGAGATCAGCACACTCAAATTAGGTAAGAACAAGTGTTTTTGTGGATGCAACAAAAATTTTGCTACCCTGTGATCAGGAGCAAAATTTTATAAATGCAAATCACCGTCAAATTGTTCTCTAAAGTAGCTTTCCTATTTTGCATTCCTACCAACAACATAAGAGAGTTCCTGTGGCTGGACATCCTTGGCAGCATTTGGTGTTTCAACATTTCCGGATTTCGGACATTCTAACAAATTGTGCAGTCATATGTCACTGTTGAATTCAGCAATTTGTCAATTATAGGTTTTTCTACCTAGGACTTATTCTTGTGGGTTTACTTGAATGAGACCATAAATAGAGTAGTTTCCACATTTTTGCATATATGTTTATGATACTTAGCTTGTAGCACAATTAGCAAACTGTAAACTAACCTGGGCTTGTGAAAAATAGATAAAGAGGTCTATAAATTGGTAAAGAAGAGACTCTAAAGCAACTGAAAACAGAACAGGAACCTGCATATGAAGTAACATGACAACACAGATTTCAAGTGATACTGATGTCTAGCCAGGAATGAGCTTGAGGTCTCAAATTTAGTTTAACAAGTAAAAAGCAGAACAAACTGAAAATAAACAATTTTTTTTAGATCTGTAAGAGAAGTGAGAGATGGTTAAAACCAAAATTAGACTAATAGGGAGAATCCCAACTTACCAAAGCAGAAAAACACAAGCACATTCTTTCTGTTGATCGCTCTGGATAGCTGCAGTGCTTTGGGGAGTTCTGTGAGAAAATTTTAAAAGGTGTTCTATATCAATATTGAGGAAGCCCATTTCTGTTAATATTATACCTTAACTTAAACTTGAATTTTTTTTTTTTTTGGATTTTTTTTCTGAAGCTGGAAACAGGGAGAGAGAGTCAGACAGACTCCCGCATGCGCTCGACCGGGATCCACCCTGCACACCCACCATGGGGCGACGCTCTGCCCACCAGGGGGCGATGCTCTGCCCATCCTGGGCGTCGCCATGTTGCGACCAGAGCCACTCTAGCGCCTGAGGCAGAGGCCACAGGGCCAACCCCAGCGCCCGGGCCATTTTTGCTCCAATGGAGCCTTGGCTGTGGGAGGGGAAGAGAGAGACAGAGAGGAAGGCGCAGTGGAGGGGTGGAGAAGCAAATGGGCGCTTCTCCTGTGTGCCCTGGCCGGGAATCGAACCCGGGTCCTCCGCACGCTAGGCCAACGCAAACTTGAATTTTTGACGAGAAAATAAAAATGAGGAAAATTAACTTCCAGAGAGGAGAACAAGCTTTCAGAGAAAATGGTTCCTGCTGAAGCAGAAATAACTCAAAAAATAAGCTAGGACTTTGAAAATATCATCAGTAGTATTCTCAGTGAGATATAGAAAAGCAGTATGTTCATAAAGCAAGAATATTTAGCTATAAAGGAAGAAAAATTACATCTTTAAAATTAACCAAAATGTCTTGGTCATTTAAAGAAAAATTTGTCACTAGGATTTGTATTGAGGATACGTGTTAATTTAGATTTGAAGGGATGAGTTAGAAAGGGCCTCTGAAATGAAACCAGAGCTATAAGTAGAACATAGATCAATGAAAACTGATGAAAGCATGCCCCACAGTTAAGGAAACATATGCTGAACATGAAAAAGTGTTAGGCCTGACTGAAAAATCATTAAAAAACCAGTTTTGTGGGTGACAGCAATATTCCCAGATAAAGAAAAAGAGTAATTCTGGGGTTAGACGTTAAGGCTTGTCTTGCAGGCCATGTACAAGAATTTGAATCTTCTTACACTTATAATGGTATATCACCAAAAGAACTTAAGCAAAGGATCTGTTTCCCCTTTAAAACCACACAGTATTCATTCTGAAAAGTGGACAAGACTACAATGAGAAAACTAAGTAGGAAGCTTTTTTTTTGCCAACTTAAGATAAGATAGTAATTTGGACTACAGTGGTGACAATAATATGTATACGAATCCCAGATATATTTTAGAAGTAAAGCTGGTAGGACTCTTTCATAGATTGGTTGTGAAAAAGATGAAGGTAACAACAAAACAGAATAGAAATTACAGGAAGATAATATGTTATTTAGAAATATTTGTTATATTCTAAGACAACAATTCAGGTTCATGAAAATGTACAAATTAACCCTTCAGTAGCTTGAAAACAACTGACTAACCATTTGGAAAAATAAATTATACATCTGCCTAACGTCTGTCCTAAATCTCAGGTAGATTAAATATTGAAGGATTAAAATGAAAAACTTGGCCTGACTTGTGGTGGTGCAGTGGATAAAGCGTTGACCTAAAAATGCTGAGGTCGCCAGTTCAAAACCCTGGGCTTGCCTGGTCAAGGCACATATCGGAGTTGATGCTTCCAGCTCCTCCCCACTTCTCTCTCTCTCTGTCTCTCTCCCCTCTCTCTCTCTCTCTCTTTGTCTCTCTCTCTCCTTCTCTCTCTCCTCTCTAAAAATGAATAAATAAAATAAAACAAAAATATACTGTTTTAAAAAAATAAAAAACTACAGAATTTTCTAGAAGCATATTTTTAACTTGTCTAATTGTGACAAAATGCAGAAGCCATATCAAAAAACTTGAGCCGAATTGACAGTGTACAAATTAAGAATATCTGTATAACAATAAACACTCTAATAAAACTTGAAAGAAAAACTACAAACAAAAAAAAATCTCAGTATGAGCTAAATCAAATCAATTATGTGAAGAGAAAAATAATAGAAAAATAAAAAAATAATAATTGTATGTTTATTATACTAGGTGTCTAGTTAACCATATCATACACCATATTTCATTTATTCTTCACACAAAAAAATTATAATATAGAAACTATTTTGAATCTTCATTCCACCAATGAGAAAACTGAAGCTCGGTATAATTAAAGAGAGCTGTCCAGGATTGCACACTCATGGTAGTCTGGATTTTGTGTTTGTATATAAATTTTGACATAAAATTGAATGCTATGCTCTAATTATGTTTTATTCTGCTCTGCTATACTATACCGTATTTTGCTATTCTGTAACATCCTATCCTATTCTATCCTATCCATCACTTATCTACCTTATCATATATTATTTTCAACTCTATTATACTGTATTAAACTATAACATACTTTTCATAGCAAACCACCTAGCTTCACATGGTAAAATATTATTTAAAAATGTACATTATAGCCCAGGCTGGTTGGCTCAGTGATAGAGCGTCGGCCTGGTGTGCAGGACTCCCGGGTTTGATTCCCAGCCAGGGCACACAGGAGAAGCGCCCTCCTGCTTCTCCACCCCACCCCCTCTCCTTCCTCTCTGTCTCTCTCTTCCCCTCCCACAGCCAAGGCTCCATTGGAGCAAAGTTGGCCTGGGCGCTGAGGATGGCTCTGTGGCCTCTGCCTCAGACACTAGAATGGCTCTGGTTGCAACAGAGCAATGCCCCGGATGGGCAGAACATTGCCCCCTGGTGGGCATGCCAGGTGAATCCCGGTCGGGCGCATGCGGGAGTCTGTCTGACTGCCTCCCTGTTTCCAATTTCAGAAAAATACAAAAAATAAATAAATAAAAATGTACATTGTAATATCTCTCCTCCCTTCTGGAAAATAGTCCATTTCCTATATCTACTAAACCCTCTGCATGTGAGTGCAAGCATGTGTGAGTGACACACACACACTCATTTTCTAATATCTGTCAACAGCACTACAGATATTAAAGAATAATATCTTCATATAAAATCATGCTGAGTACTGTTTATTATAATTATTTATTTCTAACATAAATACATTGCTCTGTGTGTGTGGGAGGGGGATTGTGAATGTGCAATAAAAATATGTAGGCAATCAATCCCCCAAAATATTCTATATTAAAGTATGATATTAACTTGATGTGCTAAAATATTAATATACTCTTTAAAAATAAACACATTGTTTTCTTTATGTGATATTATTCATTATAAAATTATTAACTTACTCATTTAATAATGGTGTTTAAATAATCATTTATACATCACAATGTTACATAAGCATCCAAATATTATTAATTACTTTATAATCAGATTAAAAAGCACAATTTTTATTACTTGAATGTACATGCTCGAGTTTATCACTGAATTATTAAAATATTTAACTTACACTCTACCAAAATATTTTCTTATATTTTAATATTGTGAGAGGAAATAGACATAAACAAAATTATACTTCAGGTTCAACAAATATATAAATTAGCATGGAATTTAACAAACAATCTTGATCTTGCATTTCCTTTTTATAATAAGATAATCTAGTTGGGTGACTTTGCTGTCAAATGTGGTAAAACTGATCACTTTGCTAAGGTAATTTATTAGGTTCTTATTGGCATAATTTACTACTTATCCAGCAATAACATTTGATTTGGCAAAAGCAACAGATGCAAAGCCTGGCACTTTTTAGTTTATTAGAGATCAACTTTTTTTTTTTTTTTCAATTAGTTTGATAGCTCTAAGCAGGCCTATGGAAAGAATTGGAGGATAACTGTTTATAAGTATTTCCTAAGATTATTCAACTGGAGTCAAATGAATATAAAGACCCTTGTTTATAATTGTGACCAAATATTTAATATTCATAAAAAAATCAGTATTCTTTTGAAGTAGAATTTCTCCTGTTTTATAGCATAATTTTTTGACATGAGGACAACAAATGGCTGAATATAAACTTTGTTCAAACACTAAAATGGATTATCAGAACTAGTTGCATTTTCTCAATTTCTTATTAGTGGTCTAGCAAATATTACTATACCACAATGATCATAATAAAATGTTATGAAGCTGTGTGATATTATTCTAACCTGTGAAATGGGAGATGGTTGAAACCATTCTTTACAAAATATCACTGGATGTCCTTAAGTAGCTGAACAGGAGGTGTGAGTCCATGGCAGAACATTTTATTTAGTTTCTTTAATGGCATGCCATTTTCTTGTGCCATATTGTTCTGATGGATAGAATTTATAAAAAGCTGAATTCTTCACAATAGAAATCTGTTTGGATTCAAAGATTTCAAACATCTTGAATGTGTGTAAAGTGCAGGGCATGATGTTGTTCTGAGTGTACAGTATACTATCAAAATTAAAGATGTCATTTCATCACAAGTGAGACTAATTCATGTAGTTATACAAAAAGCTAAGATATTGATAAGTTTGATTTAATTTGGAAAAATTTTTATTTTATAGGTGGAAGACTATACAATTTAATGTGTGCTGACATAAGCCAGAGTATGGTTTTAGGCAGCTAATATTATCCTCTTTTTCTGTTTTCTAACTCACAGGTTATAATCAAGGAAGCTACCATTTTTTTTCTCAAATTCCCCACCAAAAGCGGGTTATTAATAAGTAAGTGGTAGATCTAAAAGCTTTACATAATCAGTTTGTCTAACTTTCTCCCTTCAATCAATTCTAGTTTCTCTAGAGGAGAAATAAAGGACAGCAAATTCAACCCTCAAACCTTTCTTTATTTGACTTGTTAGCAGGTACTAACTGATCATATACTGTGTTAAAGCATTTTTTTAGTAGTTATACCCTTATTTAGTATAATGAATATTTGGATATTAGTATACATTTAGGGAAGTTTTTTTCTAATTATTTAGAAGGTCTTTTTTTCCTCATATATGGGAGTGTGTTAGAGACAACTTGACCTAATAAATAATTATAATCAAAAGAATGATCCTTAAGTCTTAAATTTTGATTTCAAGGAAAAATATTTATAAGAATACAATGCAAAAGATATACTGTCTTAGCAGTAAGAAAAAGAAGTGATGTGATGATTTGAAGGGACTTTGTGAGGGAGACTTTTGGACGAGCACTCCTTATGTGTACTTCCCTAGTGATGACAAAAGAATATCCAACCGCAGGATATAATTCAATGTTGAGATGTCTTATGCAACTGCCATAAGAATACTTATATTTTTAAAACATGGCTTCTGATTACTTTCCAAATAAAATTCAAATTAATTTACAAGTTATTCAATGGTAATTAAAATCTGTCTTATTTGTAGATATTTTCTTTGGACATATTTAATGTAGAAAAACTAAACTATCTATTATTTCCCGATGAAGGTCCAGATTTTTATTGCTTTATTTCTTGATCAACATTCTTCCCTTTAAAGGAAATCTCTTTCTTTAACCAAAATCTAATAAATTCTTTAACATTCAGATTAAATACATGTTCCTTATAATACTGTATTAAATTTTTATATTAGAAATAATCTCTCCTTCTGAAATTCAATAGCACTTTTTGTTTGTTTTTAATCAATGAAAAAAAGAGGAGGCAGAGAGACAGACTTCCACATACACCCCAATGAGGATCCACCTGGCAAGACCACTAGTGGGTGATGCTCTGCCTATCTGTGGCATTGCTCTGTTGCTCAGCAACCGAGCTCTTCTTAGCACCTGAGGCAGAGGCCATGGAGCCATCCTCAGCACCCTGGGACCAAATTGCTTGTACCATTCAAGCAATGGCTGTGGGAGGGGGGGAGAAAGAGAGAGAGAGAAGTGGAAAAGAAGAGAAGAAGATAGTAACTTCTCCTGTGTGCCCTGACTGGGAATTTAACTCGGGACTTCCACATTGTGGACAAGTCTTGCTGGGGGTGAGGACGACAGAGACGCAAAGACCTGACTCCAGGGACCAGGTTCAGTGACGCAGATCCACTTTATTCAGGAAGTAAGCTAGCTTATATACATGGGTTCAGCCTATAGGGTGTTACAGTGTGTTCCTCAAAGCCAATGGCTGAAAAGATCAGGGAGTTTCATGGTTGGCGCTAAGTCACTTCCTTATAGCGGTGAGCTTCCTTACTGGGTGTGCCCAAAAGGCTTCTGGGAGCTGGAGTATTCTCAGGGCATTGCATCAGCCGCAGCTGCTAGGAATGCGCTCTGCGCTCCACCGACACCACATGCTGGGCCAATGCTCTACCACTGAAAAAACCGACCAGGGCCTAGCTCCCCCTCCTCTTAAAAGTAAGTATCTCTTTGCTTTTCAAAATATACTAGAGTTTTTTTGCTAGTTTTTTCTCTTATTTTATGGCAGAGCAGTGCATGGTCAAGGATAGCATACTTTTTTCCTGTTCTATAAACTAAGCACAGGATTTTTTTCAAAAACATCATAGGAGACTTACACTAATATAGCTGTATAACTACACTGTTAGCTTGTTAGACAATACATGTACTACATATACAGTAGGTAAAAGTTTACATTTATTGCCAAATTACATTTTGTACCTGCAGTGTGGTGAGATTGACTAAGAAGCTGAAGTATGGTAGCTATGTTCAAATCAGAATTAGAAAACAAGAAATTAAACCAGCTACTTAAAAGAAAAGGTTAGGTCATGAAAATTGCAAAGGATTTCTGTGCTTGTGCTCAAGTGGGGGAAATTCTAAATTTTATATCTTTGCAAAGTAGCTTGAGAAACAAGTATATGATAATGTGAGGTAGAGACATGCATCACTGAAGTTGTGGTCAGTACGCCACAGAACAGTAGGCTATTTAACCATATGTAATGCCAGAATGGCAGAAACCCTGAATTAGTGGGGATATGATTTGAAGATTTTTTTTCTCACTGCTTTATTTAAAAGAATCTAGAAAGCTCTGCTGTCTGACTTGGAATAGAGTTGTTCATGTACTTCGTTTCTCCAAGTGTCAGCCGAACAATGTATAGGAAAATAAATAGGCTTGTGCATTATTTTAAAAAATTTTATTTAGACAATTAATTTTAATGGAGTGACATTGGTCAACTAGAGATTTAGAGATACATAGATTTAGAGGAAAAAATCTCCAGATCATTCTGACATTTGATTATGTTGTATACCCATCACCCAAAGTCAAATTGTCCTCTCTCACCTTTTATTTGGTTTTCTTTATGACCCTCCCTTACCCCTAAACCCCCTTCTTCTCCTTCCTTCCCCTCCCTCTGATAACCATTGTACTCTTATGAATGTCTATGACCTCAATTTTATGTCCCACCTATGCATGGAATCATACAGTTCTTAGTATTTTCTGATTTACTTATTTCACTCAGTATAATGTTCTCAAGGTTCATCCTTGTTGTCATAAATAATACTATGTCATCATTTCTTATGGCTGAGTAGTATTCCATAGAATGTATGTACCACATCTTCTTTATCCAATCCTCTATTGAAAGGCTTTTTTCTTGTTTCCATGTTTTGGCCACTGTGAACAATGCTGCGATGAACATGGGGCTGCATGTGTCTTTACGTATCAGTGTTTTTTAGTTTGGGGGGCATATACCCAGTAGAGGGATTGCTGGGTCATATGGTAGTTCTATTCCTAATTTTTTGAGGAACCACCATACTTTCTTGCATAATGGTTGTACTACTTTACATTCCTACCAACAGTGGATGAGGGTTCCTTTTTCTCCACAGCCTCTCCAACACTTGTTATTACCTGTCTTGTTGATAATACCTAATCTAACAGGTGTGAGGTGGTATCTCATTGTAGTTTTGATTTGCATTTCTCTAATAGTTAGTGAAGATGAGCATCTTTTTATATATCTATTGGCCATTTGTATTTCTTCTTGGGAGAAGTGTCTGTTCATGTCCTCTTAACATTTTTTTATTGGATTGTTCGTTTGTTTGTTGCTGAGTTTTGTGAGTTCTTTGTATATTTTGGATATTAGGCCCTTATCTTAGCTGTTTGAAAATATCATCTCCTATTGAGTTGGCTGTCTGTTTGTTTTGTTGTCAGGTATTTTTCCTGTGCAGAAGCTTCTTAGTCTGCTGTAGTCCCATTCAATTGTCTTTCCTTTACTTCCCTTGACTTTGGGGTCAAATTCATAAAATGTTCTCTACAGCTAAGGTCCATATGTTTAGTACCTATGTTTTTTTCTATGTAATTTATTGTTTCAGATATTATATTTAGGTCTTTGATCCATTTTCAATTCATTTTTGTGCAAGAAGACAAACTGTAGTCGAGTTCTTTTGCATGTGGCTTTCCAGTTTTCCCAGCACCATTTATTGAAGAGGCTTTCTTTTCTCCATTGTGTGTTTTTGACTCCTTTTCAAAGACTCTATCATGGTCAAGAGATGCTTAAGAAGACAGGTGGTATTTTGGTTGGGATGCTAGAACAGAAAAGGGGCATTTGGTAAAAGCTAATGGGATTTGATTGATAGATAAACTTTAGCTTAACAATAATAAAATTGGTTCATTAATTTAACAAATATATCATACTAATGTAAGATATTTTCCTTAGTTAAAAAAACTTTTTTTAACCTATTGATTTTAGGGAGAGAGAAGGATTAGAGAGACAGACAGGCAGACAGACAGATAATAACATTGGTTTGTTCCTGTATATGCCCTGACTGGGGATCAAATTGGCAACCTCTAGGCTTCAGGATGAAGCTCTAACCAAACCCATGCTATCTGGCGAAATCTTTTTAATTTTTTTTTAAGATTTCATTAATTGATTTTAGAGACAGAAGAGAGAAAGAGAAGGGGGGGTGAAGCAGGAAGCATCAATGCGTAGTATTTGCTTCTTGTATATTCCTTGACTGGGCAAGCCCCGCATTTCTAACCAGCAACCTCAGCATTCCAAGTCAATGTTTTATCCACTGCACCACCACAGTCAGGCTAATGTAAGATATTAATAATAGAGGAAACTGTGTGCAAGAGGTATATGTAAGACTTTGTAGTGTCTGCTCAATTTTTCTGTAAATCTAGTTTAAAATATAAATTCTGTTAGTGAAAAATTAAGTTAATGAAAAAAAGTCCTATTAGTCAAGGTGACTTGATCACTCATGTTTCAGTTATCAGGAATAAACGAGCATAAACTCAAGATTTTTATGTAGCTATTGTGGCCTTATTTATAAACTCAACCAAAAATAAGAGAAAGGTGGTTTCCTTTTGAACATGGGGCATTTGAAGAAAATCTAAAGAAACCATTTCTTATAGCAAAGAAGGGATTAAATATAAATTATTGTCAAGAGAAGTTGTGAAATCTTCTCTCTTAAAGGTGTTTATAAATAGAATTATTTTAGATGTAATCTAATCAGAAGACAGGTTGATAGATGAGATGACTTCTTATATTTGCCCCTTCTGATAAATTTAATATTACAGTAGCAAGTTGCCATCCTGAAGAAAATAATTGAACATCAGAAAATGATGAATAGTAGGAAGAGATGACATAGATAAAATGGAGGCTAACACTGCACTTGTAACGATTAACATGATGAAAAGCCTGCATTTTGGCAAAAGACAGATATTTGTGTCCATTTCAGAATGTCAAAAGCCCACTCATTCAATAATTCTTTTGCTCAACAAATATTAAGCAGCTATAATTAATATTCTTTGAAAGTTTATAGGTGCTAATAAATTTTTAATAAAATGGTTTTTTATGAGGAAGAATATTTAGAATTAAAATAATGACGTTTCTGACTAAAAAACACAGTGACTTCAAGGCTATAATTTATTAAAATTTTGTCTTGGTTAGTTAAAATATAAGAATAAAGAAAAGACAAATCTATATTGTGAAATGCTTTATTTGCAAATGGACACTTAATTTCAACATATTCTGTAAATAGCTATACAACATTGTGTTTTTAAGTTGAGGTTTTTTTTTCTAGTTCTTAATCATTTTTTTTTTTCATTTAATCTCTCTTCAGTTTTTATAAAATGAAATCTATACTTTAAGACTATCATTCAAGATAATGTGTCTTACTTTACCAGATGACTAAGCTTTCTACTTAAATCTTAGAAGAGGTTACTAGGGAAGGACAACCTTAACTTTCTGGCCAGACTGCTGACCCTTACATATTTGTCTTGTTTAAATAGTTTCTATTCTAGTTTTTTGTTTTTTGTTTTTACTTTTATTTCTTTTTATTTTATTTTTAAAAATTTTTTACAGAGACAGAGAGGAGTCAGAGAGAGGGATAGATAGGGACAGACAGACAGGAATGGAGAGAGATGAGAAGCATCTATCATCAGTTTTTCATTGCGACCCCTTAGTTGTTCATTGATTGCTTTCTCATATGTGCCTTGACCGTGGGGCTACAGCAGACCGAGTGACCCCTTGCTCGAGCCAGCGACCTTGGGTCCAAGCTGGTGAGCTTTGTTTAAACCAGATGAGCCCACGCTCAAGCTGACGACTTCGGGATCTCGAACCTGGTTCCTCCGCATCCTAGTCTGACGCTCTATCCACGCGCCACCACCTAGTCAAGCTCTATTCTAGTTTTATAGGCTCAAACTTCTTCCCATTAGTCAATAAGAAATTTAAAAGTGCTTGGTCTCTATTAAACATGTGAGGAACACTGTTTAAAGCAGCTGATATAGAGGGTATAGGATCTGTTGCAGGCTTCTCTACTTTTTTAAAGAATTGTTCTAGGCTAGTCTGGAAGTTTGATGACATTTTCTCTTCTAAAATCTTCCTATAGTACTGCGATGCATCTATAACAGCTCTGTAGACATTACTGAATCTGTCATTGCTGTGGTCCTCAGCCTGAAATTTTGCCAACCCATCCTTTATGATAGAAAAACCTTCTGCCAAGCCCTTGGTAGTAAATCTCTTGGGTTCTTGGGTTTCTATCTCTTCCTCTTCAATCAACTGCTTCTCCAGCTGGATGAAGTCCTCAACAGACAACTCTTCTCCATGTGATGCCAGTAACGTTATGATATCCTCAGCCTATGCCCATGATGGTAAACGTTTTTATAAAAACTGCCCACTTTTGCAGTGCTGGTCAACCTGGTCCCTCCCACTGTTTGGTTGCTCTGCTACTGCCCACCATGAAAGCTGGAATGCTCACTAGTGGGTGGGAGGGACCATGTTGACCAGCACTGCAAAAGTGGGCGGGTTTTATAAAAAGGTTCGCCATCACGGGCCTATGCTAACAGCATAAGCTGAAACACTCATGTCTCAATTTTTTTTAAGTTTTTATGGGAGTGAGCATCATATACTAGAAATATCATATGTCGAGACTGTTGTAACTCTAGGAACCCTGTATCTGATTTCAGGACAAAGGATATATCTACAGTAGTCAGACTGTGTGATCAATCGAAGGGAATAGAGGACCCAGAAATAGTCCAACACCACACCACAAAAGGATGGCCAGGTGATTTTTACAAAGGTGCAATTGTAATTCAATGGAGGAAGGATAACCTTTTAAATAAATGGTATGGGAACAATTGTAAATCTATAAGCAAAAATAATCAAACTTCCCCAAATCTTACCCCTTTTACACAAATCAACTCAAAATGGGTCACATACTAAATGTAAAACTTCAAAACTTGTAGAAGAAAACAGGAGAAGTTCTTCAGGACCAAGCATTAGACAAAGAGTTCTTAGATTTGACACAGCATGATTCACAAAAGAAAATATATATATATATAACTTGGACTTCATCAAAATTAAAAGACTATTAACCAGATGAAAATACAGACAAGATATTGAGGGAATATTTGCAAACTACAGATCTAATAAAGGAATCATATCTAGAATATATAAAGAATTCTCAAAACTCAACTGTTAAAAACAAATAATCTAAGGAGAAAGTGGACAAAAAGCTTGAAGAAATATTATACTGTACAAGAAAAAAGATAACAAAAACATGAAAAGATATTGAACATAAGTAGCCTAAGGATATGAAAATTATATCTATAATACTGTTATATACCTATCAGAACAACTAACATTTTATTTTAAAGAGTTAGTACCAATTATTGGCAGAGATACAGTTAAAAGGGATCACTCAAATATTGCTGGTGTGAATGTAAAATGTTACCTCCACTCCAGAAAATTTATGGTAAAAAAAAAAAAAAAGCCTAAACATATGTTCACTATATGACCCAGAAATTGTGTCCTGGACATTATCCTAGAGAAATGAAAACCAATATCTACACAAATATTGTATATAACTATTCATTGTAGCAATAACCAAAACCTCAAAACATCTAAAATATCTCTTTATAGGTGAATGATTAAACAAACTGTAGTTTCTTCATGCCACAAAATATTATTCACGAATAAAAACAACTGAACAATTAATAACCACAATTTGTATGTGTCTCCAAGCTATTATGCTGAGTAAAAAAAAAAAATACCACATTTCCCCATACGATACACCATTTTTTTTTGAAAAATTTGGGGTCTAAAAATTGGGTGTGTCTTATACAGTGGTTGTAGATTTATTTTTACTTGCATTTCCCGCTTTTTCACACAGATGAGGAGTTGTATGAATTTTATGATGAATACAACAAGTTCGATAACTATGTAATACATTTTTTTTTCAAATTTCAGGCCCCAAGTTAAGGGCGTCTTATAGATGGAAGCTTCTTATACATGGGGAAATATGGTAACAATCTAAAATTCTAGTTTTCTTAAATATTTGGCTATTACTCTTCAAACTAATGTTTCAATTTTTTTCCCACTCTTTGCTTGGAATAATTGAGAACTACTGGTGCAGGGTAAGTCATACAGAGTTTAGCTGAGCACCTGATGACATCACCAGATATATTAAAACTGAAGATAAGGAGAATCTATGCAATTGTCATTGCTTGTTTTCATTTTAGCAAAAGAAACTTTAAGCCTTATGATGGGCAAATGAGTTTGTAAAATTTGTCTTATTTGAGTTTGCTCACTTTTATTGTTAAAAATGGTGCTGGGCAGGGTCAGGTATGTGATCTGTGAAGTTGTTAATTACCTTCCTGCTGGAAGGGCCATTGTTATGCTAATATTGCTAGAAAAGAGGTTTTTGCACCAGAAACGATTTTAAAAAAAGGAGAAAGAAAGAAGCCAAGATGGCAGGGAAAGAGAGACAAGACAGAGTGCTAAAGGGAAGCTGGGGAACCAGAGGTGAGGAGCTTTGGGACTGTTGAGGCCTTTGATTCTAGGAAAAATCGGAGAAGATTCTCCTGGTTATGGAACCAAAAAATGTGTCAGTGGCTTTGTGAGCCCTGTGTGTTTGTTTGTTCATTGGCCAGTGCGAGTCTTAAATAAAAGAATGGCCCACTGGTTTATGGCTCAATTGTTTCTTTGCTGTCTGCCTGAATCCACTGAGAACCCGCAAGTGAATGGCCACAATAGCAGAGACTATTGTCCTTACACCTTACATCTAAACATCTTCTCAACCCGCAGCCTTACAATTCAGAAGCTAGTTTATAATTTGCTCTGATCATTAACCTTTGTTTTTTCCTTCTATTTTCGTAGGCATACTGCTTATTAAATGCCTGATTGGTTGTTGTTTACACAATATTTCAGATCTCACTTTGGGAGCCTATCTGCATCACCGCATCCTAAATGAGACTGTAAAGCCAGTAGCCACGGCCACCATCACAGCTGCCTGGCCCAGGCAGGTTCGCATTGGATTCAGACAGACGGTCTGAATGAAACAACAAAGCCAAGAACTGGTGGGCCATTAGCTTTAATCCTAGTTTGCACCCAGCAGGCAAGAAATACACACAGTGGGAAAACACTTCCCTTTCCATTCAGGGCTCCCAAAGCCACTAACTTATCCGAGTTTCCTAGAATCAAAGGTTTCTAGCTCACCAGCCTTATTCACTTCTGTTCTCCATCTCTTTCTCTCTGCACAAACTGGATTATCCTTCAGCAATCCGCCATTTTGGCTGCCTCTCCTCTCCTCCACGTGGCGTTTCTCTGCTCTCCTCTCCTGGGCTCTTCCTAGACAGTAATCACTCTTCCGCAGAACAACATGATCTCTCCTCCTTTTAAAATCTTTTGGCACAAAAGCCCTCCTGTAAGGCCAGTATACACGGCCACCATCACAGCCACCCGGCCCATGCAGGTTCGCATTGGATTCAGACAGTCGGTAAAGAAACAACGGAGCCAAAAACTGATGAGCCATCATCTTTAATCCTAGCTTGCACCCAGTGGGCAAGTAAAAACACACACTGGGCTCCAAAATCCACTCATTCAGTGCTCACAAAGCTACTGACTTATCTGAGTTTCCTAGAATCAAAAGTTTCTAGCTCACCAGACTTTATTCACCCCTGTTCCCCATCTCCTTCCTTCTCTCTGCACAAACTCTGCACAAACTGGATTCTCACTCAACACTCCGCCATCTTGGTTGCTTCTCCTGGCCTCCTCCATGTGGCCTCTCTTTGCTCTCCTCTCTGCTCTCTCCTCTAATGTTAATCTCAGGGACCAAGAGAGCAAGCTCCCGTTCTGCCCCCATTGTATAGTGCAGAAATCAAAACCTTTAATCCAATATACAAAATAGGGAAGTCTCTAATACAAAGTCACTTATCTGGGGCATGATGAGATTGCACCACCCCACATCAAAAAGGGTGGGAAAGGCTTAGACCCAAAACCAAGCCCCAGGTTACAAGAATTCTTACTGCCCACAGCCTGCCCCCAACACACATTAATATCACCTGGGCAACGGGCTTCCACGTGGGCAGTACCATTTTTAACAAAGTGTACATAATATATTTTATTTACCCAACAGAGACTCACCAATTTAACTGAACTGACTTATTCTTAGGATTAAATAATTGAGTCAATGAAATGTAGAGCAATTTACCAAAATCGCTTCTAGAATGTAAACCTTTATCATTTAAAAGGGTGGGACTTGAAGGGACTAAAGTTTTCTTAACTGGAAACTGCTTTTCCCTTCCTGTCCAATAGGTTAAGACAGAGGGGAGAAAAAGAGGAAAAAAAACCAACCCAACCAACAACCAAATCCTATTTCATAAAGGAGTTCTTAAAATGTTCCCCTCAGCCTAATTTGAATTAAGTGTAGTGAAGAAAGGGGTTTCAGGCAGATGACACACCTTTGTCCTTGGAAAATCCTCCACCTGCTTAAACTGGGACAAGATGAAGCTGGTCCCTCCTTCTATTACCTGCTATTTAGCTCTCCTCAGACCTTTAGTTACTTTAATTCTCCTTCTCATCTTTAGGCCATACCTTTTTTAACCTTCTTGTCAAATTTGTCACCTCTAGGGTACAACAATGGTATAACAATATGATAATGCTCCCAGGATTCCTTTAGCAGAATCAGCTAACAGCCTCTCTGATCCAGTCTCCTCCCTTAGGCAGAGAGAGGTGTTGATACTCTCTGTGGGCGGGGGCCATGACCCTGTCAGCCAGAAGCAGTCACTGAAGACAACCCTCCTCCTTCATCACCTCTAAAATAGTTCAGGGATGGAAGTCACATGCTCCTGTGTGCTGCTCCCCATTAATAAAACAGCCACTATTTCCTCACCGCAAATTCTCATCTGCTATAGTGCAGTGGACCAATGCTTTCTCTCTATAACACAACCATCCAGAACAAACACATTGCCAGCTCCAGGACTATAGAGAGAGGTTGTTCCACCCCTCATGTTTTCTTTGTTTTAGGGATCTCTGGCTGCCTTAGCATCCTGACTGTATGATTGCTTGTTCTTCCCTTCCAACTTTAATTCTGCATTTTACTTCCTGCTCTAATGTTTTAAATTCACCAATAAGGAGTGAGCCCACAACATCTTAGGTCCCCGTCCTCCACCCCAGGACAAGTATGTAGAACACTGGGCCTACTCTAGTGCTCTCTACTTGCAACCTTGCCAACCTGGCAGCGTGGCTATCAGCGTACTATGAATCCTCCAGACCGTGTGAGTAACAAACATTGTGTGTGTGTGTGTGTGTGTGTGTGTGTATGTTTTCCCCAAAATCTTCAGTGGTTGTTGTTGAGGTGCATCTTACAATTATCGTAAGAACCACAAGGGCCAGTGCAGTCACAACAGAGGCTCTGGACGGGGGAGGTCTCTACGGGGTCCCTCAGGTACTGGAGAGGGCTCCCAGGCATTTCTAACTGATAGCATCACTATGGATAGGCTCAGACCCGCACAGCATATTATGACAATTTCAAAATAAAATGCTAAACCATGTTTAAAGCTTGAACTAGGTCAGGCAAGAAAAGACAAGTGCTGTATGAACTCATGTATATAGGATTTCATAGAAACAAAGAAGATGGGCAGATGAGTGAAGGTGGTCCCTGAGTGTACAAACTTGTAGTCACGAGTAAGGTCTGTGATCTGGTGTACAACAGGATGGCTGGAGTTAAAATACTGTGTTATATAGTTGAAATTCACTTGTTGAAAAAGTAAATCTTAAAAGTCCTCACCACATTTACACAACGTGGTTATATTGGTCATATATATGTATATCAAGCCATCAGGTTGAACACTTTAAATGACAATATTTTATGTCAATTATATTTTAATAATGTCGGGGAGAAGCTTGTTGAAATGAGGGTAGATTGTGGGTAAATATGGCTATTAATGAAATGATATGAAGTATATTAAAACGTCTAAAGGCCATTTTTGTTCATATCTTGTTTGAAAGATAGTTGGTGGGAATCAACGCAGAATTTGGTGGAAGTGAAATTATGCCCATAGACTCAAGTATGGGATGGGAAATCGAAGCAAAGCTAGACACTGAGATGTCCTACAGATGCTGAATTACAGAGAAGAAGCATCTTAGAAGAGGTTTTGTGTGTGTACATGTATGTGTGAGTGTGTGTGTGTGTGTACACAACTTGAGCTGTCTACACCACCTGCTGCTGTTGAGAGTAGTTTTTTATTAAGGCGTGGGCCAGCTGGGCAGATGTCTGTCACTGATCTACAAACATGATAAGCTATCTTTGGAATATATTTAAAATAGGAAGCCAGTTAATAGAATTTCTCTTAGGTGCATATTAACATAGCTGGTAGAAAGTAAGTTTTTTCTGCTCTAATTAAAGTGGCAATTTAAAACATGGTGAAGACCAATACCTCTATGAGTATGTGGGGGATCACTGTCTTCATGTTGCACATTATAACTAATAAGCCACATCACTAACTCAGAAACAAGCTTTATTGAAATATGAACTTGGCAGTCACGGCTAACTGAAATTCTAAAATTGAATTTAAAATGCATGGCATAAAATAAAATAAAATGCATGGCACAATATTATTTATGGTTAATGGGTGATTTATTTTAAAAAATATAACTTTTATACACACTAAATTTTCTCAAAGAATATTGCCAAGTTCAGAAAGCAAAAATTGATAAAAGGTAAGGAGCCTGACCAGGCGGTGGTGCGGTGGATAGAGCTGGGATGTGGAGGAGCCAGATTTGAGACTCTGAGGTTGCCAGCTTGAGCGCGGGCTCATCTGGTTTGAGCAAAGCTCACCAGCTTGAGCCCAAAGTTGCTGGCTCAAGCAAGGGATCACTCGGTCTGCTGTAGCCCCCTGGTCAAGGCATATATGAAAAAGCAATCAATGAACAACTAAGGAGCCGCAATGAAGAATTGATGTTTCTCATCTCTCTCCCTTCCTATCTGTCTGTTCCTATCTGTCCCTCTCTCTGACTCTGTCTCTGTCCCCCCCTCCCAAAAAAAAGAAAAAAAAAGGGTAAGGAACTTCTCAATAGTACAAAATATTTTGTCACATTGAAAATCTGGCCCTGGGAAGGTTGCTCAGTGGGTAAAGCATCCCCCAGTGCACCAGCAGTTGCTGGTTCCACTCCCAGTCAGGGCACATATGAGAAGCAATCAATGAGTGCACAACTAACTGGAACAACTAAGTGAAACAACTGCTCACAAAAATTAGGGGATCAGGGAACATGCAGACATTCCAGTACTTTCAGCCTTTTGTACAGTGCATTTTCACCAATGAAATAAAAGTTGGTTTTGCATCTCATTTGCATAATCAAACAACTTTCTTTGACTTATGTTTGCTTTTCTGATGTTCAAATGTAATAAAAAAATCAAATGCCTCTTTTCTTTTTAGCTTCATATTCATTTTGAAATATCCCCTAATTTTTGTAAGCAGTATATATATACACACATATATATATAGATATATAGATATGTAGATATATAAATATACACACAGATATACATATACAGACAGATACACATATATATTATAATTTTCCTACTTGCTCTTGAAAAGCTATATTACTTTCTAGATGGTGCATCCTTTTCTTTTTCCTATTTTTTTAGTTAAAGGCATCCTCACTCATTCATTTGATACAAGAATTTTCTATCAGAGAATATCAGTGGAACATGTTTTACTTCACATGCCTTAAGCAAGTGATAAGAATAAAAAAGTAAAGCATCTTCTTAAATACTCCAACCTCTACTAATATAGTAGGCTATTTGACTTTTAAAGCACCCTTGCATTTAATATTTATGATGAAATAAGCTGTTTTTCTGAGTTATATCTATTTTTTTAAGTGCAGTTACAGTGCAAGGTAACAATTGGCTTCAAAAGATTAAAAATTGTGGAAACGTGTAATATGGGGCCATAATAAATATTCGGGAAATTAAATAAACACATAAAAATATATTATCATACACCTAAATTAAACAAATAAACCCATCTCAGTAAAACCCAGGATCTAATGTAAGATTAGGTTGTTGGAGAGATAGTAACATGTTGCAAATATCCCATGGTTGTAGAAGGAAGGAGAATTAGAAAATAAGGCTTTCTTGGAGGTTTGTTGTTGTTTTAAATATAAAGGAGTGTATAGATCAACTTGTGGAGGAAATAATTGGTAACCTTCTTTTCTACAAATTAGAAACATAAAAGTATAAGGTGAGAAACAAAAATAAAATGATACCCAGTGGTGTGATTCAAATAATTTAACAATCAGCTCTCTGCCCTAATAACCATTTTAAGCATAAAGAAACAATATACCAAAAGGTAGTTTATAATTTCATGCATTGTTGGGCAAATAAGTTTGTAAGATTTGTGTTGTTTGGGTTTGCTCACTTTTATTTTTAAAAATGGCCGCTGCCTAGGTGTGTGATCTGTGAGGTTGATAATTACCTTCCTGCTTGGGAAGGACCATTGTTACGCTAATGTTGCTGGAGGAGGGGTTTTCATGCCAAGAAAAGTTTGTGAGGAGGAAGGAGAAGGAAGCAAAGATGGCAGAGTGCTGAAGGACAAGCCAGTTTGAGCAGAGAGGAGAGCAAGAGAAGGAGATGGGGAACAGAGGTGAGGGCTTTTGTGAGCTCCACTGAGACCGGTGGGTGGCCTTTGTTTCTAGGAAAACCCAGATGTGTCAGTAGCCATGAGAGGTCTGAATGAGTGGGTTTTTGAGCCCTGTGTGTTTTTACCCGCCTGCTGGGTGCGAGGCTAGAATAAAGGAATAGTACAGCAGTTTTTGGCTCTGCAGTTCCTTTACCGTCTGTCTGAATCTAACATGAACCTGCACGTATGTGTCTGGCTGTGACGGCTATGACTACAGGCCATACTTGCATTGAATTCTTAAATAAGAACAATAAAAGAGGTACACAAAACTAGATTGTTATAAGAGTTTTAAAAGGTTAATAAAAAATATTAAATAATACCTGACAAAAAACAATAAAACCATTATTTAAGGTATTTCAATATTGCTTCTTGATTGGTGTCCTCACTTGCCATTTTTTTCACCTGTGGATGGAATGAACATTATTAAGGACACTTAGAATACACTTTTCTGCAGATGCACTTCAAAAAAGAGTAAGGAATATAAATATGTGATAATTTCCACATTGGGCGGCTGCCCAGGCCTTAGAGAGAACCCTGATGACAAGTGCCATTTTAATAACTGGTTCGCCAAACTCAGCAGAAAATTGGGTATTGGTTCTGCTGAACCAGTGAGAACTGGCTGAAACCTACCATGAATGATACCATTAACACAATGACAATGTGGTGTTCCATGCTATACCATCAGAGGTAGGACAGCAAACACATAACACTTTATCTCTACAAAACAACATAGAATCTTAGCCAGAAGTGGATTTAATGGCGGGTGCACTGGGCCTGCACCCTTGGCCCCGACTTTTGAAGGGCCCTGCAAAACCTCAAATTTATATTTTTTTCTAATGACAAGAAGCCCAATAGTTTCTTCTGCACTTGGGGTCTCAACCGACCTTAATCTGTCTCTAGGTACAGAAAGTTTTCTCTGGAAAAAAGTCAGCATGATTACTCAAAATTAGTCTGCCTATGGCAGGATAGCAAAATAAAACAATAATAACAAACAAAACAACCTTCACCCACTAAAATGTAAGCCATCTGATGCCAAGATTGTGTGTGTGCATGTGTTTTCACTTACAAACCCCAGTGTCTAGAATATGCTGGCGCTTAATATACTTATTTAATCAATGAAGTATCTTATTTTTCAGTTTGTTCATTTAATTTGTTCTAATTTTTCTGCTGTTCTTTTCTCAAACCTGAGCACCAGATTTGATTTTATCTTTTTTTGTTGTTGTTGTTCTTTAAAGTTTTTTGAGTATTACTTTCAAAAGACATTGTTTTGGCCCTGGCCAGTTGGCTCTGTGGATAGAGCATTGGCCTTGGGTATGGGCATCCTGGATTTGATTCCTGGTCAAGACACACAAGAGAAGTGACCATCTGCTTTTCCCCCCCCTCTATCTCCCCCCTGTCTCCCTTTTCCCCTCCCACAAATAATGGATCAATTGGTCTAAGCATCAGTCCTGGGCTCTGAAGATAGCTCAGTTGATTGAGCAAAGGCCTCAGATGGGGTGTTGCTGTGTGGATCCTGGTCAGGGTGCATGCAGGAGTCTGTCCATCTTCTCTCCTCTCACTTAAAAATAAAAAACAACAACTTTTTTTTGGAATATAAAACATTTCCAGGGGCCCTGGCCGGTTGGCTCAGTGGTAGAGCGTCGGCCTGGCGTGCAGAAGTCCCGGGTTCGATTGCCGGCCAGGGCACACAGGAGAAGCGCCCATCTGCTTCTCTGCCCCTCCCCCTCTCCTTCCTCTCTGTCTCTCTCTTCCCCTCCCGCAGCCAAGGCTCCATTGGAGCAAAGATGGCCCAGGTGCTGGGGATGGCTCCTTGGCCTCTGCCCCAGGCGCTAGAGTGGCTCTGGTCACAACAGAGTGATGCCCTGGAGGGGCAGAGCATCGCCCCTGGTGGGCAGAGCGTCGCCCCTGGTGGGCGTGCCGGGTGGATCCCAGTTGGGCGCATGCGGGAGTCTGTCTGTCTCTCCCCGTTTCTAGCTTCAGAAAAAATACACACAAAAAAAACAAAAAACATTTCCAGGGTTCTTTTGTTCTTATAAGTGACATGTGACTATATTTTCACCAGTTAGGTATAAGTGAATATGCAGCAGCCTAAGAAATTATTTCTTAAAGAGTTGAGTTACTAACCCAGGACCAGTGACCTCTATACTTCAATTCTGTGACAGAGAAACTATCTATTTTAAGACATTTTAAAAATTTAATTTTCTGAGACATTCCGATGAAGCTAGTGAATCTAGTACTAACCAGTGCACCACCGCTTCTTTGGGTTCTGTACCTTAGCAAGTGAGCCTGATCGGTGCTACCTAGATATGAGCAACAGACACATACAAGTTGAAAGATAATTCCAAAAATGTTAATGTCATGCTCACCGTTTGTAATACAGCATCTTTTATTTTTTATTTATTTTTTATTTTTATTTTTTGTATTTTTCTGAAGCTGGAAACGGGGAGAGACAGACAGACTCCCGCATGCACCCCACCGGGATCCACCCGGCACGCCCACCAGGGGCGAAGCTCTGCCCACCAGGGGGCGATGCTCTGCCCCTCTGGGGCGTCGCTCTGCCACGACCAGAGCCACTCTAGCGCCTGGGGCAGAGCCATCCCCAGCGCCCGGGCCATCTTTGCTCTAATGGAGCCTTGGCTGCGGGAGGGGAAGAGAGAGACAGAGAGGAAGGGGGGGGGGTGGAGAAGCAAATGGGCGCTTCTCCTATGTGCCCTGGCCAGGAATCGAACCCGGGTCCCCCACACGCCAGGCCGTCGCTCTACCGCT
This sequence comes from Saccopteryx bilineata, assembly GCF_036850765.1. Classification (NCBI taxonomy): domain Eukaryota; kingdom Metazoa; phylum Chordata; class Mammalia; order Chiroptera; family Emballonuridae; genus Saccopteryx; species Saccopteryx bilineata. Next base: position 104,593,494 of record NC_089491.1, on the reverse strand, counting down.
GAGCCAACCGGCCAGGGCTGTAATACAGCATCTTTTAAACATGAGTTTTTCACCTTCCTATTAATAGATACATATCAAATATTTTTTTCCGTTTCTACCCAATACATGCGAATCAGAAGTAACAATCATAAGGGTTAAGAGTGTACCAAGATGTATTCTCACAACGAACTTACATGTTTTTGTTTGACGTGCACATTCTTATGCTGAGATGAGGTGGTATTTGACAATAAACTACTTTATCTTTTATTTTTTTTTATTTTTTATTTTTTGACTTTTCTGAAGCTGGAAACAGGGAGAGACAGTCAGACAGACTCCCGCATGCGCCCGACCGGGATCCACCCGGCACGCCCACCAGGGGCTACGCTCTGCCCACCAGGGGGCGATGCTCTGCCCATCCTGGGCGTCGCCATGTTGCGACCAGAGCCACTCTAGCGCCTGAGGAAGAGGCCACAGAGCCATCCCCAGCGCCCGGGCCATCTTTGCTCCAATGGAGCCTTGGCTGCGGGAGGGGAAGAGAGAGACAGAGAGGAAAGCGCGGCGGAGGGGTGGAGAAGCAAATGGGCGCTTCTCCTTTGTGCCCTGGCCGGGAATCGAACCCGGGTCCTCCGCACGCTAGGCCGACTCTCTACCGCTGAGTCAACTGGCCAGGGCAAACTACTTTATCTTATGACTGTAAAGTAACTGCACTTAGAAGTAAGGAGGGATATGAAACATGCCAGGACGTATTGCTCCTGTTCTTGAAGTTATATACATATTTACACAAAGGCACTGCAGGGCAATGAAAACTTTGATCGCTTCTAAGGACTCATCTCCCTGCCATGCCCATATTTAGTACCATTATAGCCATATATATATGGCTATACACACACACACACACACACACACACACACACATATATATACATACATATATATATATATATATTTAAACAAAAGGATAACTCAGCAACAATTGGGAGAACTTAAGATTTCACAGGATGGCAGATACTGGCATAGATGAAAGCAGAGCTTAATGTAGATAAGGCCAGCCCTGCTGCTACCAGGATTTGTGTGTGTGTGTGTGTGTGTGTGTGTGTGTGTGTTGTTTTCTTTTTTTTTTTACAGAGACAGAGAGAGTCAGAGAAAGCGATAGATAGGGATAGACAGATAGGAACGGAGAGAGATGAGAAGCATCAATCATTAGTTTTTCATTGTGACATCTTAGTTGTTCGTGGATTGCTTTCTCATATGTGCCTTGACCACGGGCCTTCAGCAGACTAACCCCTTGCTCAAGCCAGCAACCTTGGGTCCAAAGCTGGTGAACTTTGCTCAAACCAGATGAGCCCGCGCTCAAGCTGGCAACTTCCAGTCTCAAACCTGGGTCCTTCACATCCCAATCCAACGCTCTATCCACTGAGCCACTGCCTGGTCAGGCATGCTGCTACCAGGATTAATTTAAAGCCTCTACCATCATCCTTAGTCCTCTATGTATTCTGTATTTGACACATTAGGAATCTGATGTACCAGAAGCTGACTGTTGGGGACATGGGGAAAGCCTGGATATTTTCAATTTTGCCTTGTATTTTCTTTTTTTTTTTTTTTGTATTTTTCTGAAGCTGGAAACGAGGAGGCAGTCAGACAGACTCCGCATGCACCCTACCGGGATCCACCCAGCATGCCCACCAGGGGGCGATGCTCTGCCCATCTGGGGCATTGCTCTGTTGTGACCAGAGCCACTCTAGCACCTGAGGCAAAGGCCATAGAGCCATCCCCAGCGCCGGGGCCATCTTTGCTCCAATGGAGCCTCGCTGCAGGAGGGGAAGAGAGAGACAGAGAGGAAGGAGAGGGGGAGGGGTGGAGAAGCAGATGGGTGCCTCTCCTGTGTGCCCTGGCCAGGAATCGAACCCAGGACTTCCACACGCCAGGCCAACACTCTACCACTGAGCCAACCGGCCAGGGCCTTGCCTTGTATTTGAGACTAGCCTCCTAGGTTCTAGTTACACACTGCTGCTTTGCAAGAAAACACCACTTTGACATGACCCAAAACTGGCCCACATTAAATAATACAAGATTTATACATCTTGAATAGGACATTGATTTTTGTTTCCATTTGAAAGGTAATAACTTTTAATCTGCAAATTATTATTATGAATAATAGGCACATTAAAAAGAACTGTTTAGGCTTCAGAGATCCCCAAATGCTGACGCCAGGGAACTTAGGGTGGGAGTAAAAATGTGGTATCCACTGGTATAGTTCATATGTTGCACAACCAGATATCACAACATTATGATATATTTTATATTTTTATGTCACTTATTGTCTCCCACAAGTGTTAATGTGTTGAAATAATAAAAATATGCTATGGACCAAGTGATGCAGAATGTTTCAGCAACACTTAGTTTGTCCCAAAGTACCTTAAATCAACTTAGCCAACTTCCAAAACAAATTCTATTGAATCCAGCCTCTACATATGTCACAAACTGTTTATAAAATGTTAATAGTAACTTAGAATAAAATCTGAAGATGAGAAATGGCATGACATTTTAAACATATTTTCCTGGGTCACAATTGTCAATATGAAAATTAGCTCAATCTAGTTGAAGATAGATAAATAATACATAATAAGCACAATGTTAGCTATTATTATAGTGTGAATGAACTTCTTACTTCTATTAGAGAATCTGACAAGACTAGTTATATTTTTAAATGGACATTTTATGTATGTTAATAGAGTTATTGTGGCAGTTATTTCACAGTATTTACAAATACAGAATCATGTACACTCAAACAAAAATAATGTATTTTATTGATACTTCAAAATATAAAAAATAGTTATTTTAATTAGATTTCTTAGGATTTTTGAGTATTTAAAATTATATTAATGTTTATTGTCTTAATAGTAAGCCTAGATAAGTGAAATTTCTAAACAACAAATTAGTTTGTGTACAGAGACTGATTATATAGCAAGAAAGTTTTGGAAGCTCACATATATATGAGTTTATTCTGTGTGTATAGTGCCTGTGTGGATTTCCCATAGCACTACCTACTTGTTTGTGGAAAAGTATGCTTTTAGCTCATCTGTATGCCTCAGCAAGAGAATCGTTAGATGAGTATAAATCTGGCTATTGTACAAGTATAAAGTGACATATCCTACTTGTGCTGTTGTTTGTCTTTTAAGGTTATATTTAACCATTGTTTATTTTGTTAAATTCTATTATAACATATATAGATAAATAGTAGTTTAAATATAACTATATAGTTAATGTTAAATATGCAACCTTAACAAAAGAGGGTACACAGGATACTTTAAAATGACTTTTTATAAATATATCAGATTATGGTGTGTTTCGGTCTGTGTTTTTTATACAGCTGTTTTGGAAATGCACATTTGAACACACAATTTATCTGAAGCTTCCATCATTTCAATCAAAATCAAAATCTAGGTCTTCTGCACTGAGTATGAAAGGTGTAGCAGCATGTGCAGTTCACTCCCAAATTATCATTTTTCTTTCCAAAAGCGTTGATAGGTTGAACTTTTATGTCTTGGAACACAAATAATGATATTCATGGTGGTTTGGTTTCAGGCCAGTGCTCAAATCCACTTACCCTGAAATGTAATTTAAAAATTGATTCTAATCTCCATATGTTAAGTACATTTTTTATGGGGAAAATGAATCAATACGTCTTTCTCACTGAAGCACTAGTGCCATACTAGTTGTTATTTCACTTCTTTAGACTTTTGCATTTTTAAAAGGGTTTGCAAACACTCTACGGGTATAACATAGTATTTTTCAGCAAATATACACTACGTAGCCTCAGCCCCCCCATAGGAAGAATATATATACTTCCTCACTTCTTGCCTTGAGCTTGCATCAGTGGATATAGTCCGCCCAGAGCTTTAAATGTGCCTGTGCTGGTGCCCTTGCTGTCCTAGGTGTTTGACATTTTCATAGGAGCCCATTCTGTGAGTACCTCTGCCCTCCATCATTGGTCCTAAAACAAAACATGTAGGAAAAAGTTACTACAGGGAACCCTGACAAGGGCGGGGTGGGGGAGGGGGAGAGAAGTGAGAAATACATTAGCATTTCCCACTGGTATTTTTTAACAGTTTGTTCTGAAGGATAACTGAAACAAAAATTAACACATATAACCACCTACAAATTCATGGAAGGTGTCTCAGTGAGGCTAAAAGGTTGAGAAAAATACTTTAAGATCTGTGGGAAACTTTAAGCTAAGGATTTAAAACTTTGCAAGAGGATGAAACCCTACATTTTGTCACTTAAATTAGTCCCAACTCTTAAAAAAAACCCTCATAGACACAGAAAACAATATGGTGATTACAAGAGGAAAAGGAGATCAGAGGAGGTAGAAGAGAATAAAGGGGGGGTAAAGCGTGATGCAATGAGACTTGACTTGTGGAGGTGAACACACAATACAGTATACAGATGATGTATTAAAGCATTATACACCTGAAACCTATATAATTTTATTAACCAGTATCACCCTTATAAATTTAATTAAAAATAATAATTTTTTTTACCAATACATAAATGATATAAATATTAAAAAGATATCCAACATAAAAAATAATAGTAATATGTTATAAATGGAGCAGGAATGTATTTTTTGAAAATACCTTTTATCCAGTTGCCTTTGCTATAACTGGTTTTACTTTAGATGACCCAAGGGAAGATAAATAATGGTAGAAAATTAATGATGAATATTTAAAAATATTGCCTGATGATAAAATCAATAAAGAACTAATACTGACAACCTAATATTGGAAAAATAAAGAAAAAGAGGCTCAGAAACATAAAAATATTAAAAACATTTAATAGTCAAGTGATGAAATAAAATTTTGGTGATATAAAGTCTAAACAAGTATCAGGGGCAAGGAGAATTAGGGAAACATTTCTTTTTTAAAATTTTATTAACCTAATCTAGATAAAGAGAGGAAGGGAAAGAAAGAGACAGAAACATCAATCTGTTTCTGTTTGTGTCCTGACTGGGGATAGAACTGGCAACCTTCAGGTATTGGGAAGACCCTCTCACTAACTAAGCTATCCTGCCAGGGCAGAAATATCCTTAAATTACATAAGCAAATGCATTAATAGCGTTAAGAAATCAAGCAAAACATTATAGCTCAAAGTGTTATGCCAGGTGACCCTGAGAAAGATCTAGAGCTTGATGCATCAGCTTAAGAATTGGTTCTTAGTCACCAATAGGACTTATTAAATAATGAAGGTTTAATCAGAGGGAAGGGGTATTGGGATATTTCTGATATCACATGAGTGCCCAGCATTCTAGCACTTGGCCTGCTTATTTCTGTCACAGTATTTCTCTCAGAATGTTTTGCTCCTAACTACACTCTGACTACTGAGACATATTGGCATTTGCTTTCCATGACAAGTCATCTATTTCTTTGATTATTAGAGAACCAACAGTAATCAATAATAAGTACCAACATTTAGTACTTTTAAAGGTACACTGATGGACGGAGCATGCTTATTTTAAAGCTTGATGCGGATGGTTATTCAGATGTTTCACCACTGAAAGTGAAAGAAGTATAAAACAGGACATCCTTAAGTGACTTCTGGAAAGGTGATTACCTATGGTTTTATTAATTTTGACATGATGCATCACAAATATCCCCAGATAACTTGTCTAAATCTTTGTTTTTGCCAGAAGTTAATACCAGGTTTCTTATTTATCAGACAATATTTTCTCAAGAGGAATCATGCTAAAAATAAATTTCTTTCCAATATTGCTTTTTTACCAAACTAAAATCTGCTTCTAGATTCAGATTTCCTTTCAAATAAAAATTCTCACCTCAGACATTCTTTAGCTCTTCCAAAAATTTATATTTCTAGACTAGAACTGAAGAAATAAAAAAAAATTAACTTGCAAAGATAAATATACAGAAATTTGCAAATATTATAATTTTTCTATGTGGTATAAAATTGATGGTGAGTATTTATAAATAAGTGTCTATATTTTAACTTTTTAAAAGAATATGTTAAATAGTGGTAAACAACTTATATTTGTTATCAACCTAGGCCTAGAGCTTAAATATTTCAATGATAATGATGACATAAAAGATAGAGATAAACACTGAAGATTTGTAGTTATGTATCTTAATTGGTTAAACGTAATTGTACTTCCCTAAATGATTTTCTTACCATTACATTTAAAGTCTAGAAATTTTAGCATTTTAACCAATTAATTGAAATTTCCTCAAGATTTATTTTAAATGTGAGACAATTTAAAATCTTCAGTGAGGTATAACTGACATAAATTTAACTAAACATATTGAAAATGTTTAAGTTGATGAGTTCCGACATATGTATACACTCATGAAGTCATCACCAGAATTTAAATAATAAATATATTAAAAAAACCTCTAAAATCTATGTATCACTTTTTTATTTATTTATTTATTTATTTATTTATTTATTTATTTATTTATTTATTTATTTTTAGAGAGAGAGGAGAGAGAGAAGGGGGAAGGAGCAGGAAGCATCAACTCCCATATGTGCCTCGACCAGGCAAGCCCAGGATTTTGAACCGGCGACCTCAGCCATTTCCAGGTCGACACTTTATCCACTGCGCCACCACAGGTCAGGCTAAGCCTGGAGTTTTGAACCAGCGACCACAGCCTTCCAGGTCGATGCTTTATCCACTGCGCCACCACAGGTCAGGCCTATGTATCACTTTTAATCCAATTTATCTCCCCACTGAAACCCCTTCCCTAGACAAACACTAATTTGTTTCCTGCAGTTGTTCTCTGCCCTAATGACCATATTAAGCATAAAAAAACGATATACCAAAAGATAGTTAACTGTTTCATTCACTGAATACTTAAATAAAAACAATAAAAGAGACACATAAAACTAGATTATGTTATAAGAAAGACTTTTAAAATGTTAATGAAAAAATATTAAATAATACTGGACAAAAACAATAAAAGTGTTATTTAAGATATTTGCATATTGCTTCTTGTTTGGCATCCTCATTTGCAATTTTTTTCACCTATGGATGGAATGAACATTACTATGGGCGCTTAGAATACGCTGTTGCACAGATGAATGTAAAAAAGAGTAAGGAATGTAAATTTGTGATTTCCACACTGGGCAACCGCCCAGGTGCCCACCTTAGAGAGAACTCTGATTACAGGTACTATTTTAACAACTGGTTCGCCGAACTCAACAAATAGTTAGGTATCAGTTCTGCCGAACTAGTGCAAACTGACTGAATCCCGCCACTGATTATATCACTCCAGTACTTGTTACCCATAAAGACTTTTTTATCTATTATAATCAAATGTAAACTACTTACTTTGAACTTTTAGGCCCTACATAAAGAAACTGAACTACAAATAACTAATAAGAAGGACAAACTATCAATCTATGAAACATTTCTAAATTTCATATGTTTTATTCTAAATGAAAAGAGCCAGATATGGCTTCTACATATATGTTCTCTCATCTCTCTAATCCGTTGTTGGTGCACTGTGTTGAACACTCATAGGCTCTTTTATGTTGCTTATACACAATATGCTAGTTCATACATCTAGATTTAGCAATTTCTACATCCTCATCCAGCCTGTCCATCATTCTGTGGATACCTGGTTTCTTCTCTCTTTTCCAATCTTGACTTAATGTTACATATTTAGTGAAGTTTTCCTGACATTATTAGCCAAGTTATTGTACCCTAGCACCCTCTATTTTAAATCTTTCTACATTCTATTAGTTTCCTTCTACCATATTTCAGTAATAAAGATTAAAAATAAAACTATAAATTTAATATGATTGCATAGATTTTTTTTTAATTTCTCTTTGGTGAATCACCTTTCTAATCATGCTAAAGACTAAATTATTATTTTATAAAACTGGTACAATTTGTCACATTCCCATCTTATCAGTGTCTTGATGGGGAAGGGAATTTATGGTCACATACATTCTAAGATCAATGTTATATACTAAGATTTTTTTCTAAGATAAGGACTAATTTTATTTCTCTTCTTTTGAGTGCTGGTTTTCATGTTAGGCTGTATATTTACTTGGAAAATGTCAAGCAGTTAAATGAGCAATACTTAGACAAGTTTCAGAAATAAGAAAAATAGCTGCATTAAGCACTCCAATGGATTGAACGCTGTATACACTACACATTTTGAAAAATATGAATCTAAAATTCTAGCATAAGACTTTCATGGGTTTGGTAAGAAAAATTATATAAAGCAATGATTTTCAAACATTCACATGAATCAGAATCACAACCCAACACAATGTTTGCTGAATTTAACTTCCGGAGGTTCTAATTCAGTATTAAGCCTGAAATTTTGCTTTTGTAACAAGTGCCCAGTTAATACTGATGTTGCTAGTCTATGGACCACACATTGAGAATCACTTTAATATAGAGGACATACTGTGGGTAGGAGAGGAAGCCAGGAATTGGCAACTGAGGAGGCAACAAGGCAGAGGAATCCACATTTTTTAAATGATGAATGAATGAACTAATAAAATTGCCATTCATGAAAATACGTGATTTGAGATGTAGTCAAGAAACTATAATGTACTGGACTATAAAATGAGTAACAAAATACTTCCTGACCAATATTAGATTTAATCAATTTACAATACATTTCAAAGATGTGTATAATCATTAACATCCGTCTTCATGTGCAAAATACTCTAAAGAACCCTATCAAAATTTAATTTAAATCAAATGTTTGAGCAAATCTGGTTTAAATAATTTTTTCGTGGATGAGGGAGAGCTTCCTTTCTACTTAGGTGTGTGTCATTACTCAAAAGCTTTACCTCTGTCCCCAGAAAACTAGAATGGAAAATGCATGAAATTGGAGAAGAAATACATGACCTCTAATTTTCTCACAGGGATTTTGTGAAGGTTAACGAGATTTTCACTTGTTGTATGTGTGATGTCTTTGATGAGAAAAACTATACAAACATCAAATATTATTCTAGGCAAAGGGTTCATTAGTGCTTTATTTTCCATTAATATTTGCCAAAACCAAATTGGCACTGAGTATAATTCTACAGCATGTTTGGCAACCACTTGTTTTCTGTCAAAGTCATCTCAACATACAGATGGAATCCATTTTCACAGGAACCCAAATAAAGTGATATTCAAGATTAAAATTTGGGGTAAAATAACTATTAATGTGTGAAATACCTTAAGGAATTTATGCAGTAATGCAAAACTGTGATGAAATGCAATAAAAGCTAACTGAATTATAAAACTACTCAGGAAAACAGAGTGGGTTAGATATGTTATTATGATGACCACTGGCAATCTCATGTAATCACACTGTACTGATAGCAGAGGGAATATTTTTAAGTCACACATCGTGTAATTTCTAGAATAAAACTGGCCAGAAATAACTCCTAATGTTTATAAAGGAATTACATTTCCCTTGGGAAAAGCGGTGTTTGTTATTGTTAAAGCATATTGTAAAACTCTAATGATAGTTTGTGAAAAGTTGTGAGTGTGTATGTGTGTGCACAAGAGTAAAAGCATTAGAGGGTCATGAAAGAGAACCTGTGAAAGTAGGCTAACCTGGCAATATGAGGAATAAGATGCTGGATTTTTCACAGGGCTGAGTGTTAATCTTCTACGCTTACAAATTGATCTGGGATTAATGAATTTGATTTTATTTTCAAAAAATCTAACTGGAGAGTCTATGTACTGAAATGAAAACTGTCTTTACTTATTTCATTCTTTCAGTGATTACTGATGGCAAAACATATAAGTGGAATGGACTCAGGCATTAGAACTATATAGCAACATCCTGACCTGTGGTGGTGCAGTGGATAAAACGTTGACCTGGAATCTGAGGTCACTGCTTCAAAACCTTGGCTTGTTTGGTCAACGAACATATGGAGATTGATGCTTCCAGTTCCTCCCCTCCTTCTCTCTCTCTCTCTCTCATCTGTAAAATGAATAAATTAAAAAAAGAACTACTATAGCAACAAATAAAACAATATATGTGTTCCTATAGAACTTAGCAAAATTTAGCTTCTATTCTTTTAGGGGATACATAAAATTTAAAAAGCATATATTGTATAATATATATTGTTCTCAAAAATCAGGGGATATTTTATTGCTTCATATTCATTTTGATATATCCCCTAATTTGTGAGCAGTATAGTATATTTAATATACATTCTATATATTATTTATTATAAGTGTCACAGTTTTATTAAAAAGATTAAGAAGTTTAGATAATATAGATTGAAGAAATTTCATTTTTAAAGAATCATCAAGGTATTGATCTCTGAAGGAGTGATATTTGAGCAGAGACTTGAAAGTGGGTTACGTCTTAAGAAAAAAGTTTACATTCTGAGAAAGAAACAGGGTAGTGGTACATGTGCAAAAACATGCTTGTAATTTTCAAGGAACAGCAAATAAAGCCAGAATGAGCAAAAGGTCTTACAGAGGGAAACAATGGCCCGAACCACATCATATGGGTAAAGAGCAATCATGGTGGGCATATTACAGTTTAGGTTTTAATTTAAATTAAATATAATTCCATTAGAATGTTTTGCACAAGAAAGTGACATGGTCTGACCTATTTACAAGAGAAACAAACTTTATCTAAAATTGGAAGGTTGCAGATTTAAGTAACTTTGCTAGAATATAAGCACATGTTTTTGAGGTTACTAAGATATTAATGTGATTCTGATGAAATATTAATTCAGCCTAATACTTGAATTCATTTTACCTAGAGGGAATAATAACTTGCTATATGTTTGGAGGGTTTTCTAAACATTTTATTCTTCTTATAAAACATATTTATCACATCTATGAAGTTTTAAGAGCAATGGTAAAACGAACACATGTATCTCTATCCAGCTTACTTTAAAGCCCCCCATGTCTCCATTGAGAGGCCTTTCATGACTTTGTTTAATGTATTTCAAGTATTTCTGTGTGTGTCTGATGCTATCTAAGTGAAAAATTTAAAATATAATTTTCGATATTGTGATGCTAAAGTATAAAAATGGGTTATTATATGTAAACCTTCTATCCTATGAGCTTGTTAAACTGAATTATTAGTTGTAGTCATTTTTGTAGCTTCCTTAGGATTATCTATATAAAATTTTTGTCATTTGCAAATAGAGAATTTTATTTCTTGGCTTCCAATCTTCATGCATTTTAGGAGGAGGAATATAACAAGTGTTGGTGAGGATGTGGAAAAATTGTAACCCGCATACATTTCTGATGGGGATGTAAAATCATGGAGCCCTGTGAAAACCATTTGGCAGTTCCTCAAAAAGTTGAATAGAATTGTTATATGACCCAGTAATTCCACTCCTAGGTACAGATCCAAAATAATTCAAAGGATACTGAAAAAAATACTTGTACAGGAATGTTCATAACAGCAGTATTCATAATAGTCGAAAGATGGAAACAGCCCAAATGTTCATCAAGAGATGAATTATAAATAAAATGTGGTATAAACATTCAAAAGATTGTTATTCAGTCAATAAAAGAAATAAAGTACTGACACATGCTACAATTGTAGATGAACCTCAAAACCTACGTGAAAAAAGCCAGTCATGAAAACATCACGTACCTGTATTGTATAAAACCATACATATTAAATAGCCAGAATTTGGTAATGCATAGAGAGAAAAGGCATGTTCTGTTGGAAAAGTTTTGGGGAAACAGGTAGCCTCACGCATTGCCGATGGAAATGCAAAACAGTCTAGACACCACTGAAGAGAATGTGGGATTAGCAAGCAAAATTACTTGTGCATTTTTTCTGTGACTCAGTACCTTGTTTTTAAGAACAGATTCCATAGGAGAAGTAGTAAAAAGACAAAATGATGTATGCAAGAGGCTATTTAGTGGGACTTTGTAAAAGCAAAAGAGTAGAAAGAGGATAAATGTCTATCACTAGGGACTGGTTGAATAAACCAGGGTTTTTCCACGCAGAGGAGAGCTCCATGATAGTAAAAGGGAGTGAGAAAGATTCTGCTTTGGGAAATTGCTGCTGGGAAATTGCTGGGGTGAGTTGTTCCGTGAAAAAGCAAGTAAATGCCTAACATAGGCAAATCTATTGAGACAATGTAGATTAGTGGTTACCTATGGCTAGGAGGGGATGGGAGACAAGAAGATTGGGGTTTATTTTTGGTAATAAAATGCCATAAAATTTTGTAGTAATGATTGCACAATTCTGAAAATACTCAAACCATTGAATTGTATATTAAATAGGTGAATTATATGGTATGTAAATTATATTTTAATATAGTTGTTACAATAAAAAGGAATGAGTGATAGATTTGGCAGTTGAACCCAAAAATCTATCAGATTGCACATTTTGTCATTGAGCTAGAGTAAATTAATAGTCCAGAGGCAATGGTTCAGGTTAATAGGATATTTTCAGAAAATATTGCTATTTGAGAGACCTCCAAAATGGGGGAAGGAATGCATAGGAATTGACTTCAAGTTTAAAGTGAATTAACACAAAGTTCAGGGAAGTAATTTTTGAAGCAAAGTAGAAGGGCTTCTTTATCCTGAAGGGTAAGAACTAGACTGTTGGAAACAAACTGAACTGGGTCTACAATTATTTCAGAGCTCTTTCTTACTGATAGAAAAAAATATTTCAACAGGCCATAAAAGGACAGAAAAGTACTGTAAATGCAAGAATAACAGCCAAAAGTATAAGTAAGCTAATCTGGTAGCTGATCTTGCCAGGATTGGTTATAGATGATTTATAAGAAAAAGTCTAGAAGAATGCCACAAAATAACATTAAAAATAGAGTTAAGGACAATGTTTAGGAAAAGAGATAGGTTTTCCTACCTTTTCTTTGTTTATTCACATCTTAGTCTTTCTGTTCAGCAGGAAATTCCTGTAGAATGGGTTATTTGTGTATTTTTTATTATTAGAAAGTTAGAGGAAAATGAGAAAAATGAGGTGGAAATCAAAGTAACAGTATGTGATGGTAACACAAAGAAGCAAGCCAAATTTGTTGAGGCTGCAAAATATCAGGTGACAATATGAGTAAGACAAAAAGTAATTGATTATAAATTAGTGAAACCAGAATAACTTTGCGGTGTTTTAAAAGCAATTAAAGTCACATCACTGCATTAAAATCACTGTAACAGTCAACTTATCTGTCACCTGTCAAAACAAGTTTTTATAAAAAAATGGCTGTCATGTAAAATATTCCACATTAAATTTAAGAACACTCAATCTTTGATTATATTTTTCTGATTGAAGGACACATGAATAAAATGAGTCCTACAGATAATTTAATTGATCATTTTTTTATAATACATAGTATAAGGATATAATATTTGTGGGGTTAATTTTATGATTAAAATTTACTTATGCACCTTAATGTTCCAGAGACTGGGGCACAGAGAAATGACTCACCTTTAATTTGACAAATTAGATTTTTTTATTTTAAGAGATTTATATCAGGGACTTTTGAAAGTAGTGTTTTTAAAGGATACCTAATACTCACAGAATGAACTAGTATAGAAAGAGTAAAGAATGATCAGTGCTTTTTTTAATTCCCCTGACCAATATTCAATTTAGTCTATTTAAAAACAAGGGAGAAGCTTGTTTGAATGATGAACACTTCATAGCAGACTTTAGGATTGCTGATCATAGGAAACATGAGTTTACTCATTTCCTCACCTTACTGCCTCCTCAAATACTGTACATGTGTCCCAAGTGTTATTTCATATTCTTAAATCCAAGATGTAATAAGTTATTATATTTTCTTGATTTTAATTCTAAAATGTGGATTCAGGATTAAATTCTACTACTAGCAAAGTTTTATTTGGCATGTTATGTCCTTTACACATGTCATCAAATGGAACAAAAATGTTCTGTAACAATTCACAGAAGAAAGAAAATGCTTTTGATGGTTTGTTCAGTTTAAAACAGTTTTTGTCATTTTTATTACCATGTAAAAAACAATCTAAAAGCTATATTTTAAATCTCAGGAAAGAAATTTTACATGCCAGAGATGAGATTTGCTTATTTAATTGTGATAGTTGAAAATTATTGTCTGTAGGTCATAACATGCCAAATAATTTTTATAAATAAAATATTATCTTATTATTGTTGTTTTTGTTATTATTATATGCAGTTCAAGAACATTATCTCAGAAATTCACTTTTTCAGGCAAAATATTATTTCTTTGGTAGGTTTCACTAGGCCATGCCATGAGCTTCTTAATGTTTATATTTCACTGATAATTATTTCATTGATACGTTTGAGAGAGCTGTAAGAGCCTATTTCAACACTAACAAGCAGCATGCAATTACTATCTGAAATTTAAATCTTAATATGTCTCACAACACTGTCTTGTTTTATCTTATTGTCATCAGATATGTATTTCTCTTTAACTTTATTAGTCTTCAGCACAGATTTTTCAGATCTAAGGTAAGTGTGTTAAGACAATATACATTCATTTGTACTAGAGCTTCAAGTGCTGACAATTTTGTTTTTTATTTTCTAAGTATTTGTTGTGTATTTACTATGAACAGTAACTATTCTCAGCACTAGAAATGAATGCTAAGCCAAATTTGCCTAAGCCCCTCTGCTGATTACAAATTCTGTTATATAATTAATTACAGAAACATAATTTTAAGTAAGAAGAAGTACAGGGTACTGGAAAATTTTAAAAGGAGAACTGATCTTTCATAAATGTAATGTCATGCATAAACTCTCCTGAGTACAGTTTTAGTTGAGCCCTACAAGTAAAGTAGGAGTTAATGAGGTGAATGTGTGAAGGGATCTGACATCCTAAGAAAATGGAAAGTTCAAATAAAAATTAGGAGAATATGCCTAGAAAAAATGGAAACAAAGTCAATATTATCTCCATTTTGGGTTAACGCTTGGAGTGACTCATTATCTGAGAGTTTCTTTCGGTGATTTTACCAATACTTCACTGTTAATCAGATGGAAGTATGTAAATTCAAACCTAGCATGTCTGATGCTAAATCTTCTGATGCTGTGGATAAATCCAAAATCTTAATTACAATATGGAAGAATTGTCATGATATGGTACTAGTCTCTCATTCAATCTAATTTTCCATTCTATCCTATCATCACATCATATAACCTTCATTCCAGGCAAATAATACGGTAATATCTTAGAAGTCACAAACCAAATCTTATCTTTCTATCCCTCTCAGAACCTGGAAAAATGTCTTATCTAGTAGTCATTGTATATTTATTAAATTGTCATTAAAGTTTTCGTTGCCATGAAAATGTGGTTTGAATTGTAAGAAACAAAAGGATAATGCATATCAAGTAGAAAAGCAGAGGAGTTTTTGTATTGCTTTGTTTTATGTTATGAGAATAAAGACTTAGCCAAAATAATATGACAAATAAATATTCTGGGACAACTGTTACATAGAACAGAGTGGTTAGTATTTATTAAAAGTTTACTTAATTTCTGACCTGACCTGTGGTGGCACAGTGGATAAAGCATCGACCAAAATTGCCGGTTCAAAACCCGGGGCTTGCCTGGTCAAGGCACATATGGAATTGATGCTTCCTTCTCCTCCCCTTCTCTCTCTCTGTCTCTCTCTTTCTCCTCTCTAAAATAAATAAATAAATAAATAAATAAATAAATAAATAAATAAATAAATCTTTAAAAAAGGTTAATTTCTTAGCAAAAGGAGCATACTCAAATATGTAAAATTATTTGAAGTACTTTAAGTTTTTATTTTTATAAACACATAATTTATGCCATTTTGCTGTTTGACACAGTTTATAAGAAGGCTTAAGTGTAAAATATTTTTGGAATATGGTAGACTATGGGTAAATAAAATAGTCATTAAGGTTCTTTATCTCAGAAACTTAAATAAATGTTGTCTGAAATTCTGCAATTTGCTGTATATGGTCAATTTATGAAGAATTGCCAAATGAATTTATAAACCAGTAAGTTCACTTTTCAATTATACTTAGATAATTATATTAATAAAATTGATTTTCTAATTACAAAAATACAATTGAGATATTATTTAAGATAAATTCTTTGGTACAGTTTCTAATAAAATTCCTAAAGCCAGATGGTTGGTATTTTCAATCATGAGATGACTTACATTCTTATAGTTTTATGGGTTTTTTGTAGTATTCTTTGTATTGTGTCCCCAGTGCATTTATGCCTTCTAAACAATCAGCTAACTCTAAGCTCAGTCCGTGTAGAAAGAAATCTATGGCAAAACTTAAGACATGACTTTGACTTAGTGCTTCACCATGATGAAAAAAGCACTTTTATTACTCCTCTACAGGTGGAGGGGTTAGTTGAAGGTTCTTCAGGGGTGGTTTGCTAAGTGCAGTAAATTAAGTCCTTCCTTCAACTCCACAGTAATCTTTTGAGGGATTAATTTTACCTTTTCTTGAAGAAAGTAGCATTTTTCTGGTCATACAGCAAAGAGAAGTACTGGGCTGTCTTTCTCTGATACTTTTCATGTTCCAGTAGTTGGATCTTCTGAGTTAGCCACTAAGCTCCATTGCTTGTCAAGGCGTAGACAGACCAGTTGCATTTTTAGCTTGAGAGAGCTGAGAGGAGCACTCACACTTCCATTTTCTACCTCAGTGATTCTGGGAAATTTATGTACCCTTCTTGAGCTTCAGTTGTATTCTCTATAAAATGAGGATGTATCTGTTGAGGTTATTAGGGTAAATAAATAACCCAAGTGTGTAAACCACATGTCCTACTACCTGGCATTTTATCACTTTTACTGTATTATTCTTAGTGGCAGAAACACTGAAAACAATAAAGTAATCAGTAATTGAGGCTCTATAGCAGCAGCCTGTGTTTGATTTGCCTCTAATTCAGTCACCTGTATAACTAGAATATGTTTACTGCCTCTAAGGGTTTTTTTTGTAAAGGTTAAAACCGATAATGTATACAATATTCCTAGCATGATATCTGACATATGAGATCTTATCCTTATTTATTTCTTACTCTTCTCTTAATTAATTACCTTTGCTATAGTTTTAATAAATAGAGAATTGAACCATTTGGAGATGCAGAGACCACCATCTGAGTTTTAAAATATTTATGAGTTTTTAAATCTATATGGAGCACTCTTTGGGTAATAGTATTTGGATTGGAAGAGAAACTCTAAAGTGCCAAGTTGCAAGTGTAAAATTTATGTGGCTTTTCAAATTAATATGTTATAAAGACACTTGGCTACTAACATGGCAATTCTGTTTTTCAAAGTTTAATAGCATTACATAATGAAATAGAACCTATGTTTTTAGTGTGTAATAATGCACTACCTTTCAAAGTATAACTTTTTAAATTAATTTTAGCCAGAGCAAATGCCTTAAAATATATAGACTTCTTTAAGTAACACTTTAAATATACTAAACTAACTTCAATTAAACTATAAACATAGTTATATTAAAATACTTTAATATTAAATATGGGTTTTTTTGTCTCTGGAGAAAGGTCCTACTAATTACCAAGAGAAATCTGTGAAAACATTGTGTATAAGTAAATATTAATATGAGCAACCAAACCAAAATCAGTTTTTGGTGATCAGTTATAAGAATTTGGTTATAAAAATCAAGCATTATATGGTTTTACAGAAAGATTTTAAAAAATCATTCTTAAATGAATTACTAAACCCTTTCTATCATTTCAAGATCATATAATTCAACAGAAATTTATATTTTACTATTTTAACTTTACTTAGGTTTTTATTATTTCATTGAATCATATTTAGAGATCTGAATCATTTCTAAAATTTCTAGAAAATAATCCAAGTATATTGATTAAAATATTCTATATCTGAACAGTGGGATTCCAGCACATGTTTCTTTAACTGAATACACTATATATGATCACTTGTTTATATATGTCAAGTCTTAGAATTTGCATATGTATTCTGCAAAATACAACAAGTTAGTTTACATATTATATATATATAATATTACTCAACATGTTAGATTTCATACAATTTAAGGGTGATTTACAAGATCATGGAAGAAAATTTTGACTATATGTATCATACACATTCATTTCAGAACCTACCTTACAAGTAAAATCAGGCACCTCTGGATTTGAATTCAACATTTGTGTACAACAATGTAATTTCTGATCAGCATTTTACTTTGTATCTTACACTGCAAAAAAAATTAAAAACTTTTTAGTGATACAATAAAAGTGACAATTGTACTTTCAATATCTGACTTTTTCTTATTTTATAGTTTTGGTTTCAAGGGTACCAAACCAGAGGTCTTTTAAGCATTACTAAACTACTAGCAAGCTGATTTATTTAACATTTGAGCTTCTCAATGATGAGTTAACTAATTATTCTTAGTCTATAAAATTAAACACCATTAAAGCAGCTAAAATAAATAATCATTTAAAAATCAAATATAAAAATTTCAATATGATTTAAAGAAATTATATTTTTATCAAAGTTCAATTTTCTTCTGTTGAGAACAATCAATTCAGTCTATTAACACAAAACAGTACTTTTACTAATACCACAGGTGCTTTTATTTGTTGGGAAAATGTTATAAAAAAAACAAGGTAAATAAACAACATATGCTATAAAAAATGGCATTATGTGTTAAAGAGGAAAATAAGAGGGATTTTGGAAGGAGGTTGAGGAGTTGCTTAAAAGGAACTATTGGGATTTGAAAAATTAAATATAGTAGGAAAGATTTCATTGAGAAAGTGTCATTTTATTTTAGATCCAAAAGTAGAGAGAAAGTCATGTTGGTATATAAGGAAAGAACATTTTACATAGAGGAAATAGAAGTGCAAATAGCCTGAGGCATAGGAGGCTATGAGGTTAGAGTGAGCAGAGAGAGTATTTGTATGTGTTAAAAAGCAGACAACAGGCCCAAATTAGAGTTGCTACACCAAGACCAAGATCACCATTCGTACCAATCCTTAGCCTTTGGTTATCTATGATTCCAGCCTAGGGCTTAGTGGATCAATCTGAGCTGCCAGATGGTTCCATCTGGAACCCAAATCCCTAGCCTTGCCGATGCTACACCTAAGGTTTTCTCTCAATCTGCAGTGCCATTTTGTTAGTTTCTGTTTGTGTCCATAGTTTGTTTCTTTGGTTACTCTTAGTTTCCACTAATTAGCTTTTGAGGATCTCTTACACAGTATTTTCAAAAAGTCAAAGTCACACAAATGGTGGGCGTGGGCCATGCACTTAAAAAGTGTCAGAGCACTCATCACCTAACTCTAACACTCCATCTAATATGTGTTGGTCATGGACTAGGTTAGATTGACACTTGTCATCTGACAACCTTAAGAAAATTTCTATGCAACAAGGTACACCATCAAACATCACAAAATCTCCAGCCTAATAACATATCTTTTTTAGTATTAATTTAACCCGACTCCCAAGGGATAGCTACAGATATGGAATCCTCAGCTTTCACAGAATTGAGCACGCCAACTTCTTACATACCTGCTTACTTTATATCTAAGAACTGTGGTCCCGAAGCTATAACGATGTATAAAATGGCAAAATCTCACTAAGATAACTTAGAATTACAAAGGCCATAATTAGGAATGTTTTGATTAAGCAAGATTTTTTTCAAGGAGTACATTTGAAGGTAAAGCCTCCAAAATCAAGCAAACAGAATTGGATATTTATTTTAATTGGTATAGAGAGAGCCCTAAGAGGCTTCAAGATTCTAAAATAGCTTCATTGGAAGATTTATTGCAAAAGGCTAATAAGCCTGACCTGTGGTGGTGCAGTGGATAAAGTGTCAATCTGGAACGCTGAGCTCACCAGTATGAAACCCTGGGCTTGCCTGGTTAAAAAGCACATAGGAGAAGCAGCTATTATGAGTTGATGCTTCCTGCTTCTCCCCCCTCTTTTTCTCTATCACTTTCCATCTCTCCTTTATCTAAATCAATCAATAAAAATTATAAAAAGGCTAATGAAAAATTAAAGACATAGGAGGTATCTAGATACAAGATGTATCTAAGACGAGACTCTCATTACTTCTCTCCATCCTACTTTTCTCAGTCTACCAACTCTTCCCCTGAAATGCCTCTCCTCTCTGAGGAGACTACAAGACTGTAACCAAAGTTCATCAGGTTAGTGAAGCAACAGCTCCAAGGCTTGAAACCTAAAAAATAAACAGGGCTTCCTCTGTTGCAACTCTACTAGGGGTCTAATATCAAAACACTGAGTCAGAAATTGGTGTCTCATTTGCAATCAATTGGGACAAGATTGTCCACAGTGCAACAAAGGAAACTAAAACACAACAAGAAAAATGACTGAATGGAAGAAAATATTTGCATATATCTGATAAAGGGCTAATGTTTAAAATACCTATATAAAAAACATATAAATCAATAGTAAAAAAATAAAATAAAAACCTAAATGATTAAATTTAAAATGGGTAAAAGATTTGAATGGACTTTTTTCTGAAGAAGACATCTAGATGACCAAAAGGTACATGAAAAGATGTGCAATATATTAATCATTAGAAAAATACTAATCATCAAAACAGCAGTGAGTTATCATCTCATACATGTTAGAATGGCTATTATCAAAGAAATCAAGTGTTGGTGAAGAAGTGGAGAACAGGGAACCCTGTGCACTGTTGGTGGGAATGTAAATTGGTAGAGCCTGTAAGAAAACAACATGAAAAACAATAAAAAATAAAAACAATATTTAACTACCATATGATACAGTAATTATACTTCTGGGTATTTATCCTGAAAAAATCAAAACACTAACTTGAAAAGATATGTACCCCCATATTCATTGCAGCATTATTTATAATAGCCAGGATTTAGAAGCAACCTGTTTCCATCAACGATGGGTGAATGGATAAAGAAATTGTTTTATATATATATATACACACACACACACACACACACACACACACACACACATACACACACATATATATATATATGTTATTCAGCCATAAAAAAAGAATGAAATATTGCTTTTTGTCACCATATGGATGGACCTTGAGGGCATTATGCTAAATAAAATGTCAGACAGAAAAGTACAAATGCCATGTAATCTCTCATTATGTAGAATCTAACGAAAAAAAGAAAAAGATAAGCTCATAGATACAGCAAAGAGGCAGAGGATGAGGGCTGGGAGAAATGGGAGGAAGTCAAAGGTAAAAAGAAAAAGAATGCAGTTGATGTAAAACAGACACAGAAATAAATATGAAATGCAGGTATGCTCAGTTTTCTTTTTTACTCTAGACTGCATATTAAGAAATTAGAAGCCATGAATGCTATTTGAGGGCTGATTTATAGGGTAATTGTTATACACTGGGCAGGGAAGTAGAGGAGGGTGTCAGTGAGAGAGATAAAGATGTTCAAGTACAATGTGTTTTTTTCCTACCTCCAGATGGTATTACCATAATTAATTTGTAAAGAGCTCTATTTAATTTGCTTAAAGACAAACAGGCATTTATAACTCAAGTGTACTCTCAGAAATAGAGAAACCAGCCCAATAGCATACAAATTCATGCAATCTAGGGTGATCTTTAGTAAATAAAAGCTAATTTAAAATGTTTTGATTTAATTAAAACTGGCATGTCTCTAGAGTTAGCTAGACTAACTATAGTACTTTTATTCTACTATGTTTACTACAAGTCAAATAAGCTCATGCTTTCCCTGGTACAGAATCTGTCAGCAACAATGAGAACTTATATGATGGTTAGCTCTTTAAAATCTCATGACATTTTCTTTTGTAATCTAAACATAATTGTTAAAAACAAGTAAACTAAATAGATGTAATTAAGATAAAATTTTATAAACACACTTTTCAACTATAATTATGTTTTATGCTATGTCTAATTAAAAATAATTTTCAAAATATTTTTGATAATATGAAACTTTATATATTACTGAGATAAGTTAAATGATGATGATTCATTGAATATTTAGTTTATTTCCAAATAAGAAAAACACTGAAAAATTTGTTACCAAATATAGGTTTATCTATTCGAGTTTCTTTGGCAGAGGAACTAAAGATATTGGAGTCCATTAGTAAACATGTTTTGTGTCACAATGAAAATTTTGCTATGAGAAAGAATATATATCTAGAAATTAGGAATTGTATTTATAAATTTGCCAATCCACAAAATTCTAGCGTAACAGTTTACAATTGCTTATTCCTTAGATTTCACCAGAAATATGGATTCTTAGGGTTAAGAATTATAATTAATATATGTAAATAAAAATTACTTAGAACTAATAAGGTTGAAAGGAAACAACTGTGTATGTAAAGTAGGTAAGAAAATTAAAAGTTGTTTCAGAATGAGAAGCATGAAAAAAAGACAATATCTGAATACCTATAAAAAAGTTGTAGAAGGTTTGTGGAAATGGTATTTGAGGGGAAAAAATTTATGTGAGGTCAAGCTAGTTTAAATTGTAATAAATTTATTTATTTATTTATTTATTTATTTATGTATTTATTTATTTTCTGCCCTAACAAAGAATCAAATCAGCAATGTCCATTCTCTGAGATGACACTCTACCAACTAACTGAGCTATCCAGCTGGGGCTTAAATTTTATTGATTTTTAGAGAGACAGAAAGAGGAAGGGAGAGAGAAGGGAGGGGGAAGGGAAGCATTTATTGTTCCACTCAGGCATGCATTCATTGACTGCTTCCCATGTGTGCCCTGAATGAGGATAGAACCCACAACCTTGTCCTTTTGGAACAACTCTCTTAACCTACTAAACTAACCAGCCAGGGCCATATTTACTTCAGTTTTTAAAAGAAGGAGTTTTAATATCAAAAGCACACTAGTGCAAAATGACACTTTGGTTTTCTCTCTGTTAGAAAGGCAAAGTTTTTTTTGTACTATTAATCTTCTCTTAATAAGAGAATACAAATAATTTGATTGTTTAATTAAAAACATATATATACCTTTGGGTGAACTATTTTGAATGAAAAGATTTTGTGGTTTACCAAATAATTTACTGTGCTTTGCATTGTCTCTCAGTTTTTCAACAGAATGACTTAAAAAATGAAATTATCTTTTGTAGAGATGAAGTGAAAAACATCTTCTGCAGTGAGAGCAGGATGGTTAGGAGCTCAGTTTTCAATATGTTGGTTGGTAATCTTATTAGACATTTATGTGGCAGTGGCAAGTAATTAAGGTGGTTACTCCAGTCTCTTTTAGTCATTTGACTTCCATTATTTTTCAAATTCAGATCTCTTGAACCCCTTATTTTGAAAGGTATGATTGGCACATTTATGACAATACAGAATTTTTATCCAATCAGCATTTAAATCTAAGACTGTTAGGTACTTTCCATAACTTCCTAATTTTTTATACTTTTGTGAAAGAAATTAAAATCCTTTTAGCCACAACAAGACTCCCTTATTGTTTGTTATCACCATGTGACTAGTTTTGATCAATGAGTTGTGAAAGAAAGTGTGACATTTCCAGGTCAAAGCATTTAACTGTTAGTACAAGGGTACAAGGTTGTACTCTTTCCTAACTCTGACATGTCAGTGGAAATTAGAGATGGTGATTGCTTCATCAACATCCGAAACTATGGGTTCCGGAGAAACTATGATACAAATCACACTCTCCCCATCATGGCGATTTGTTATAGACATGTAGTGAAAACTAAAATTCATTTTTCTTTGTTTGTTTGTTTTAAACCTCTCAGCCTGTGAAAGTGTTTTGTTGTTGCTATTGTTGTTGTTTTATTTCCATTCATTTCTTAAAGCACAGTTTATTCCAGCTAATCCTGGCTGAAACAGTTTTACAGGACCTCTGCTTCCAAAATGTTTCAAAGGAACTGGAAATCAGTGGTCAGTAGGGTTGGTTTTATCATTTAGAGTTTGGTTAAGTGTATTTTCACATTTCCACTTTTTATTGTAAAATATTGGTTTATTTGTAAAAAACATTTGAAAATTTAAAACAATATGAAATAAATTTTAAACAATACCATCAGCGATAATGTATAGTTAACATTTTAGTAATTATTTTAATCTTTTTATTCTTATTTCTGTCATTAAGGTACTACTCTAATTAGAGTTATAAAAAAATATTCAAAATAGCTTTCTTTCCCTGTGTACTAATTACCTTCCAAACATTGTTCAAGGGCTTAATGTACATTAATTTATTAAATGTTCACAACAAACTGTGAGGTAGTTACTACCTCCATTTAATGTTTGAAGGGAAAAAAAGAGACACAGAAGAATAGCTTGTCCAAGACCACTCGATTGGGAGTTTGTGAGAGACACTTTGTGGGAGTAGTCTGGAGGAGTTAGGCCGGAAAGTTAAAATAGTTAACAAAGGTTCCAAACTGTACTCTTCCTCCCTTCCCTCTTGGCTGGCAAAGTACAGAGGTGACCTTCACTGACCACTTGTTCCTCCGCTTCTCCCTCCTAAATTTCCTGAAATTGAGACAAACAAAACCAGTCTAAACCAGATTCAGCAGTCATATAGGCATACATAGTAAATTCACATTTATAATAAATTTGCGTTACAATTTTGTGAACTTTTCCCCTTGAATTGCCATGACAGCTCTGGGAAGAGCAAAAACAGATATTGCTATCTGGAGAGAAGGAACAAGGATAAGCCACATTGGCAGTCACCTCACCATTTTAAGAAGCCAAGGACCACACTACTCTTCTCTGTCTATGTTCAATGAAAACCTTTTCCACCCCAACATCATCAGAGCATCTTGTTCTCCAGACTTACCCACTCTCACTTCTCAAGGGCATACTATTGCCTTAACACATTTATTGTGCTTTGCTAAATATTTCTGTCACGACTTTTTTTTTCTTGTAAGAGACAGGCAGAGAGACAGAGACAGACAGAGAGAGAAACAGGGTTAGATAAACAGGAAGGGAGAGAGATGAGAAGCAGCAATTCTTAGTTGCGGTGCCTTAGTTGTTCATTGATTGCTTTCTCATACGTGCCTTCTTGGAGGCAGGGGGCTCCAGGAGAACAAGTGACCCCTGATCAAGCCAGCAACCTTTGGGCTCAAGCCATGGATCCTTTGCTCAAACTAGTGAGCCCACGCTCAAGCCGAATGAGCCCACATTCAAGCAGGTGACCTCAGGGTTTCAAATCTGGGTTCTCAGCATCCCAGGCCAATGCTCTATCCACTACACCACCGCCTGGTCAGACCTGTCACGCTCTTAAATCCTTTCTATGTTTTTACAAGAACCTGGACCCTGGTATGGGGTTGAGGCCTCCTTTGGCCTCTTGAGTGTTGCAGGTATCAGAAGAACACAAAAAGTCTAAACGACCTGCACTCTTAGCCATTAGATTAGATTTCTATGTGTTTAAATATTCCTTATTCATATTATTCCCCCTGTTTCATAATGTACTTGCCATTTGGCAGACTTTGGATGTTAATATTCTTTCCAATGTCTTACATAAATAATTTTGAAATAAATACTGGGCAAATTTTGTTTCTTGAAGTTCAAAATATTTCATACCTTAAGTGACTACAATCATCTATTCTAATGTAAAGAATATTAACATTTTTGACATTTTGAATTAAACTTACATATTAATATTTTTCTAAATTATTGTATTAATTTAAACAGCTGTCAATAGTATATAAAATACTGTCCATTGAATGAACATGGATGTAAATCCAGCCCAGAATCATGGATGAATATAGTGTGGGATGGATTAAGACTTTGATTCTCAATTTTGAGACCAGAAATATCTGAGTAACAACATCAGATTACACCGTTTTTTTAGTTTGCCTACCTCATAGCTTTTCCCCATTCTACATTCTATACACCTACAATAATACTTATATTCTGGATTCACACTGACTGATCAAATGTAAAATATTGGTGTCCAATATTACGAAGTGAGCAAAGAACTAAAAAATCCCGTATAACACTGTATTAGAACTAATGGAAATTTTACACTCTTCAATTATAATTAAGAGCAGAAAATAAACTCATAATACAGTAAATAAAAACAAAAGTATGAGGAAAATATTTATCAGACTAAAATAGTAAAGGAGAACAAATGAACCCAATCCAGGAATGCATAGCAGAATTACTATGCTTCTTTTGCAAAGCATTAATTTTTTCATAGGTTTTTAAACAATTAGGCTTAGTTATGCATAGGGAACCAGGTGTGTTAGCAATGAACTAAAACATGTTTAAATATAAAGAATAATGCTGACAGAACCCTCTGTATCCTCATTTGCATTGTAAAAAGATCAGAAGTTTACTAGAAGACGCAATATTCCACATTTTTTCTCTGCTTTTTCCTCCTGTGCTCAAGGAGTCCTTGGCTTTAAAGTTACATGGTTATTTAGCTGAACCTGTATTATGACTATGCTATGAGACTGATTTTTTGTGAAACAGTGGACAAAGAGAAAAGAATGGTTGCAAGATTTGAAAATTGCTTTTAGCGTTTATTTCTAAGGGGAGAATGTGTTTTGGTCAATGTCTATAATAAAATTTTGGTTGTTTAACAGCAACATTATTAAATTTTCTGATTCTAGGTTATTTTAAAATTTCAAAGTAGTAGTAACTGTTTTCTTTATTGAAAAGGATTGTGACGAGGTTGTTAGAATGAACAAGTGTATATGGAGATGTGTAAGCCATAATAATTATGAAAGACACAGAAAATGTGTTGTAAGAAATACAGTACTTAATAAATATTTATAAATGTCTTCTTTATACAGTACTATATCTGCTATATAATTAGGTTTTAAAGTCCCAGTCACAGCATGACCTAAAAAGCAGTTTATATTTTGTTTATTTCTGTGACCTCAGTAGTCACCCAAGAGAAATACCAAGTAAATACTTCAATAGATTGACATTCAAGATACTCACAATTGAAATCCAATGTTATATTCACTCTTCAGTTATAATAATTATTAGACTTACTTATCTAACACATATCATTCATTTCTGCTTCTGTTTCTATTTTAATTCCTATACAACTATGAATAAAAATAAAAATTTAAGAAAACTCATTTTTTGTAAACCTCTAGACTGCTCCTGTAGATGAAGCCAAATGGTATTATGCCACCAAATGAAAGGCATTACCTCCATTTCCAAACATCTCTAGCATGAAGTATGTCTTTTGAAATTTGACATTAATTGCTATGTTAAATTGCCCATTGAAATATTTTATTTCTCTTTAATTCAGTTCTTCAGTGTCAAGATTGCATGTTATACATGATTTTGAAACATTGTAGCACTGAGAATAATACCATATAAGTAATGTAGACAAATATTCAACGATTATTTTTATGTATTAATTATATTTAAATACTATATCTGAATTTCATATCAACAACTTTCACCTCATTTTTACAGTGCTTTAAAAACTACTTTTATTGTAACTCTTCATGGTATACTTTTAAATATAATACCATATAAGAAAATACCTTTTCTTAAATGGAAGAGCTAGTCATGATTTTTTCCTTGAAAACCATAGAAAGCATTCTTTGGAATCTCAAAATTAGTGTGAATGCAAGGCAGGTTTAAAAAATTATAGATATTTAAGCTGATATTAAGGTGATTTCACCATCTTCTAAGATGAAAAATTGATCAGTGTGGGGATAGAAGAAGCAGCAGATAAGCTGACTATCATAGGGTTTATATATAATCTTTTTTAGACTATTTTTTAAAGACTTTATTCAATTTTCAGAGCAGAGAGAGAGAGAGAGAGAGAAGAAGAAGAAGAAGAAGAAGAAGGAGGAGGAGGAGGAGGAGGAGGAGGAGGAGGAGGAGGAGGAGGAGGAGGAGGAGGAGGAACAGGAAGCATCAACTCCCATATGTGCCTTAAGCAAGCCCAGGGTTTTGAACCGGCGACCTCAGTGTTCCAGATCGACGCTTTATCCCACTGTGCAACCACTGGTCAGGCTAGACTACTTTTTAATGTTTATTTTATTGATTCTAGCAAGAAAGAAAGACAGAGATAGAGATTGGAATATGGATCTGTACTTGCAGGTGTCTTGACTCGGGATTGAACTGACAACCTCTGGACTTTGGGACAAAGCTATCCAGCCAGAGCAGATTTACGTATAATCTTGATGAAGACTTTTGAGCTATCAGTTTTGTTTTGAATTCCTTTTAAATAAAAGGAGATCACTGGGATTCTTGCAATGGGAGAAGAAATAGGTATCTGCTCGTTTAAATAAAAGGTGCCATTATATCAATCAGTTGCACAATAAATAATAATAGAAATCAACTTTTTTTTTAAATGTTATTCTCATAGTATTTCCAGGTAGGTAGGACATATCTTTACTTCTATTATAAACTATAAAATTCAATATATAGTTAAATGATTTTAATACATTTGGAAGTCTTTTTGCACCTGGATTTGAGCCTCTATCTCGATATCAAATAGACCTTAGAATATGCTTATTGGTCATCCTAAATGCTAAAACTGATCTGGCAGAAAAGGGAGTTAGGACCCAAAGCCCCAGTGCATGTCTATTGTCTCTTAGGAAATGCTGTATTAGCAGTTAGTATTTATTTTTGCCATATGTTAGAAGGCATTGCCATTTTACATATTGCCATTTCCTTTGATGTTTTCATAATATGTTATTCAAAAAACAAAACGAAGTGATGTTTTACAGGACTGTTTTTCTGTACAATTGTACAGAAAGTACAATTTGGTGTTCATGTCTTCTCAAGAGTAGATACAGAGCATCAGAAACTTGTTCTTCTTTATTGACTCTGATATTCATTCAAACTGTGTCTTTATGAAAGTCCAAAAATAGTAAGATTCACAAGACTCTATTCCTGTCTTCAAAGCTGTGAATGAGAGAATACACAAACTTTCCTTTATTGATCATAATGCACTAAGGATGTTTAGCTTGAAACATTGAGGCATAAACCACAATGGCTAATTTAATGGCATGAAAAAAGGTTAGGTTTGTACTCAGTTTTTTATTGCTGTTTTCCAATTTCACAGATGTTCTAGTGTCATTTTTTCTTTTATTAATTCTCCTTATACAATTTGAGGATAAAAGTAAAGAAAATTTTGATATATATGATAAATGTGGTGCTATTAACACTTTAGGCAAATATATTTGTATATTAAATATACAAAAAAAATTAAAAACCCAAGTTGCAGGTGTCTGTAATAAACTGTTTGTCAAATAAATGATGAGATCTTGAATTTTATCAGAACATAATTTGAGATAATAAAGTATTAAAACAGAAATACCTGGATCCCCAACTTCTATCTGTTCATTTCTCCAAAAATCAAATTGAGAACTTAATTATAGGAACCCATAAATTAAACCATGTCCTTATGAAAATGCAGAATAAGATTTAGGCATCTCTGGCCCTGGCCAGTTGGCTCAGTGGTAGAGCATTGGCCTGGCTTGTGGATGTCTCAGGTTTGATTCCTAGTCAGGGCACACAGGAGAAGTACTCATCTGCTTCTCCACCTTTTTCCCTCTCCTTTCTATCTCTCTCTCACCTTTCCACAACCAAAGCTCCAATGGAGCAAAGTTGGCCTGGGTGCTGAGGATGGCTCCATGGCTTCTGCCACAGGTGCTATAATGGCTCCAGTTGCAACGGAGCAATGCCCCAGATGGGCATAGCATTACCTCTTAGTGGGCTTGCTGGGTGGATCCCAGTCAGGTACATGCAGAAATCTGTCTCTCTGCCTCCCTGCTTCTCACTTCAGAAAAATATAATAATAATAATAATAATAGATTTAGGCATCTAGGTACCCAGAATTCAAGCTGCCTTTAAGCATTAGAATTAATACTTAAATTGATTTTAGGTGAGAGGAGGGGAGATAGTGAGGCATGCATCCTGGCAAACCTATCTAGAGCCAATGTTTGAGTACTGAGCTATTTTTGGCACCTGAGGCTGGAGCTATCTTCAGTGCCCGGGACCACACTAGAACCAATAGAGCTATTGGCTGTGGGAAGGGAAAATGGAAAAAAGAGGGAGAAAAAGTGGGAGAGAAGCATATGGTTGCTTCTCTTGTGAGTCCTGAGCAAGAATCGAACCCAGGACATCCATACGCTGGACAGATCCACTGAGCCAACAGCCAGGGCTTAAATTGCTTGTAAAAGAGAATAGAAAATAAATCCTGGGTTTGAGATTTATTTGGCCAGGAACCTTCGCTGATGGACTGCTGAAGTATACAGTCAATTGATATAACTCTGGACATATGAAAGATAAATCTCATATAGTTGTTATTAAAATAATATAACCTGAGTCTTTGGTTTGATGTGTTTATTCAATATTTTTCTAAAAAAGAGAACTTATATTACTCTGTGCATTATTCATATGTTGGCTATTGTAAATATGTTTCTGTTTATCTCTGACTGTATGTGTCTAAATAATGACTAACTCGAATTGAAAAAAATAAAATTACAGGGCATCCTTGGGTTATGACACAGTTTCTTTCCTACAACAGTGACATAACCTGAATTTTGGTGTAAGTCAAAACACACTCTTACCTTTATTCCTGTGGTTGTCTTGCACAGTGGAAGGGGCCAACTCCCTTATTCATATGCTGTGGTACTGCATATTCTTCTGCTGCCCACAACCAAACTAGTCTGCCCAGGTAGTCTGTAAATACAACACTAACAGCGTAAGCTGAATCACTCATGTCTCAATTTTTTTAAGTTTTTATGAGAGTGAGCTTCGTAAACTTGAAACGTCGTATATAGAGATTGTCGTAACCCAAGGACCTCCTGTATTTAAATTGATGAAGGACAGACATTTATTTATTTATTTTTAGTATTCACTATGTGAGGTTTTAAACTTGACAGCGTTTTAAGAGAGTTTTATTCAGATGAATAAATATTGGGCTATAAGAGATAATTCAGAAGACTATTCTTTGTACTTTTAGTTAGTTGTCGGCATTTACTTATGTATAGGTAGCCTGTGAGTACTTTTTTGTTATTGTAGTTAATTTAACTTTTTTGCTTCTATTTTAAGAACACATTAAAATTTAAAGGTGCAGAGCAGTAAGCTAATGGAAAAACAAGTAGAAAGAGTAAATTGTTTTCCTGACTACTATGTTAATAATGTGTAAAAAAAATTAAAAAAAACTATCCATTTTTAATTTTAAGCTGAGGCTCCCTTTTATTTCCCTCAATGTGTGAGAAAAAATAATTCCTATTCACAGTTTAAATAGCACTATTCTTTTTTTTTTTTTAGAAAGAGGTAGGGAGAGAGCAACAAAAACATCAAGCTGCTCCTGTCTGTGCTCTGACCAGGGAATCAAACCAGCAACCAAGCGCCAAGATGACACTCCAGCCAACTGAGCTATTTTGGCAGGATTTAATATTTTTTTTCTTTTACTTCATTGATAGAGACACAGAGTTAGAAAGAGAGTAGAGGAAAGGGGAGCATCCATTTGTTGTTCCACTCAGTTGTGCATTCATTGATCCATGAAATTCTCTTCTTCCTCTTACTCAGGAGAGCAGAAACTATGAGTGATGTTATTTCATGTCAATGGTCAAGACCTAGAGTCAAGGTTTAGAATTGTCTCTAGAAGCCAAAAAGAAGATTCATATAGGGAAGTAAATATTAATCAGCAGAGCTATTACCAAAACTACAAAATCAAAATAAATTAGTTATGAAAGCTAAATCTTATATTTACTACAAATCCATTAATTAATGGAAAATAAAATAGCTATAAGTGCTGAGACTCCTTCTATCTTACTTTCTGCAATGCAAATGACCAAGATAGAGAAAAGTTGGCCAGGGATTCTTGGTTTGTTTATCTTAAAGAGTCTAGATTCACCAGGTACAACCTAAAAAGTCTATTATGAAAAAAAAAATTGATGATGCTTTCAATGTTTTTGATCAATAATAATGGCCACTAGTGTTGGTCCCTCATCTTTATTTTTGTCAATAGAAGCAAGTCATTTATGTTTATTGTAAAAGAAACTCATTTTTGATAGATCATTCATCTTTATAGTTATTTTTGTAGGTTAATACTCAAATAATATTTCATCTAGGTATAATCTAAAATATATGAGGATAACTTATTGGCAGCACTTGATCACAGGCTATCGTTGTGGGAGAAAGATTACAAAAATAGACTTGGTAAAATGCCCAAGACAAAGAATTAAATTTAAAATTTTATATTTAAAAAATGATAGTGCAAATCAAGAAATCAAAAATCTATATGTAGATTCTAGAGTGAAAAAAAGGATGAAGTTAAAAGTCAGACATCATTTATTAATAAAGATCAAGAAAATAATCAGAAGACAGAATGGCATAGCAATCTGTGTAAACATAAGCTGCAGAGAGAGTAGATCAAAACTTAGCTCAACTTCTTACTAGCTAGAGCATATAACTCAGTTTTATCACAGAAAAATGGGATTTATATTGTTTAATACTGTTTTATTATCAACATTGAATGTAAAAGTATATAACAAAATATCTTAGTAACTGAAATAATTGCTGGCAAGCAGTCATTGATTGAGTCAGGGTTAGAGTAATATTGAGCCACTAGTCAGGAAAATAAATTTTCTAAATGAGTGAGAGATAAAATTCAAGGAGTTGGCATGCTACTAAAGAGCTTGACCAGTAATAAAATAGATTTCTTGGAGTCTTTTTTTCTTTATATATACTCTATAAGTATAAAAAACTCTTTTAATTTTAATATTTCTTCAATATTCTATAGTATTAGGTACTTTTTCTAAATATAGTGAATGATCAATAAATGGGTTCAATGAATTAATGTATTGAGCACATAATGAACACAAGATGTTAATTGAGAGCCTAGTTCCAGTTCTAGGTAAGTCTCTAGATTGTTATGATATCTTGAGAAGACAATTTAAACCCTAAAATCAGTATGGTCAGTTGGCTAAAATAATCCTGATAATATAGCAGATTTGATTTTTCCAAGTCGTAAACAAAAGTTATTTATAATAATAACTTATTTTTCCATAACTCAGCATAACTCCACCAAATGACTACAGCTTAGGTTCCAAGTGCCAATATTTGCAGTTAATTCTCATGGCATCATTGGTTATGCTATTTAAATAAAATAAAATTATTACTAACATATATAAACCATAATTTTAAAAAAGTCACTGAAGTACAACCAAAAGATATAGATTCCTAAAGCAAATATACATGATATATTACTATGTCATATATTGCCCCATCTAAAAGGAAACTTAAGGTTGAATAAGATGGCCACTGGGAGAGATTATCTTTCTGTTAAAAAAATAACAGCATTAATTATCAATGTCTGTATAATATGTCACTGTTTGGCTGAAAACAAATGGTAATCTATATGGCAGTATTTTAAACCTCTCACATTTTATGTTGTGATTGTTGAACTTAGTCATGTTAAAAATATATTTGATATATATTTATAAGATAATTAATAAGACTTCATTCAACAACCTCATGCCATAGTTACAGCATAATATAATTTTTTACTGTTGTTATTTACTTATTCAACAAATAATTATCAAGAACCTACATGTTCAAGGCCATATTCTAAATGCTTGTAAAAATGAGACAGACCTGCACCCTGTAGCCTTCATCTAAATAAGTGAAACAAGCAGGCAAACATTAAACAAACACATAAAGGAATACCAGTATATCCCAGATATCTTGGTTGGTTAGAGCTTTGCCCTGAAGCACAGAGGTTGCTGGTTCGAGTACCGGTCAGAACACATACAGGAACAGATCGATATTCCTCTCTCTCCCTCACTCTCTCTCTCAAAATAATAAACAATTTTTTTTGAAAAAGTAATAAGTAAATAATAAGTGACAAAATAAGTGGTTAAATAAAAATAGTGGGCTTTTGCAGTGATCAGTTGTAGAAATGTGGTGGTTTTGAACTGAATTTAGGTTAATAAAAATAAAGAAAATAGATATATTGGTGCTATGTTTGGGGATATTATTGACTGGGCTCACTCATATATTAATAAGTGAACTGATAAAAGAAGGAGACCAGGATAAATTCTAGATATTTGACTTGAGCTTCTGGGTCTACATTTTTAATTACGGAGCTGGGAAAGTTGGGGGGTGGATTTGAAGGAGAAAAAATAGGATTTTTTTAGAGAATGTGCCTTAAATTTTAATAGTTCTTTTATATATCCAATAAAGAGATCAAGGAGACAGTTGGAATTCTAAAGAAAGTTTAGAACTAGAGTTGCAGATCATGGAATAGCCCATATAGCTTAAAAGCTCTGCTTATATTGACCCTCAAGGCTTTGCAGTACTCCCTGGTTTTGGCTTTCAGAACACGAAACTTCCTTGATTGTACATTTGAAAACTGAATTCTAAAGACCTTTCCATCAGTTTCATTGACTCTGTTTCATTAACCTCAGGGAATTTACAAAACCTTTTCAATACTTAGACTATAGTATAAAAACTGTTTCATGCATTAATTAAACAAAAGAACATTTGTGCCTTGGTCACGGAGCTCTCTCCACTCTGGAATTTTTAGTCTTTATCTGTAAAGAATAAAACTTAATAGTGTTTCAATTTTGTAATGTAATCTTGGGAACTCTTGTTGGAAAAAATTAACTGCCTCAGTAGGACCACAGGAAACAGAAAGAAAGCCGAGATGTTCTGTTTAAAGGAGACTTGGAGGATTCAGCCTTTCAAGTCAACAATGTGCTCCTCTTTGGTATTAAAAGCTATCCATTTAGGGCTCCATTTATATTCCATTAGATCAGTTTTACTTAAATTGTATCTAAGGCACCCTCTAGTACTAACTTAAGATTTTATTAAGTTATTGACTCAAGATGGAAATATCTTGTGTGGATTCTGCTGGGACTGAATTAGTCTTAGACTCTTGCCAAGTCCAGAATATGCAGGTGGTAACCTATACATGTGGGGTGCCTGGACAGGCAGAGGTTAGAGATGAAGACAGAAATAGCATCTGACAGAAATATCTGTGTAGTGCAAAGAAGTTGCTCTGTGATTTGAAACACATGGTACACAATACACAGACTCCACAGACTGGAAAAATTACACCGTGATAATTGAGATTTTACAATGACATTGTGCATCTCTTGGAGTGTTAATTTACTTTAGTATTTTCTAAATAGCAAAAATTAGCCATTGATACTTTTTGTCATTCAAATTGTTTTTTATTATACAAAATGAATTATGATGAATAAATACATTATCTTCCCCAAACTTTTAAAGGGTACATGTTGGGGACCGAAATATAAACAGGGTGTTTTTATATCCAGGGGACAGGTGCTGGGCCTAACCACCCATCTCACCTGCCCAGTTAACAAAGAGCTATACCTGATTATTGCTTAACCCACCCATGTTCTCCGGAAGAGGCTGGAAGCTAGTTTCTTATTGGTGTAAAGTTAGATCTATTGAATAATTGGTATGGTGGGGGTTGTCTTTGAGTTGTCTTGAAAATAATTGAATTGCTGAGGGACCACGTTTTTTCCCTGAATAAAGACAGATGAGCTTCTGAGGGCCGCCATTGCATTGGCTTAGTAGCAGTAGAGACTGTTGGCCGTGTGGTCCCCCCAAACCCATCTTTATGTATATATCTTTAATTCTCTGTCTATCATTTATTTAATTCCATACCTTTTCCCATTCGAGGACCCCATAACGGACTTGTTGTGGCTGGACTGTGACAGGTACACATAGAGTCTATGTCATAGACTATATTTTAGCAGCATTTCAACTTAACACTATGGACAATAATGTGTATGTTGTGCTGTAAACAGAGAAGAAACTAGATGTTAACAAGTTTTCAGAGAACAAATAGATCTAGCATATCATTGTTTTATCAACAGTCACACTTTTTCCTCACACGGGTTTTTTGTTTGTATGTTTGTTTTAGAGACAGAGAGAGACAGAGGCAAAAAGGGAAAGAGGTGAGAAGCATCAATTCTTCATTGCAGTGCCTTAGTTGATTGCTTTCTCATTTGTGCCTTGACCAGGGGCTACAGCTGAGCTAGTGACCCCTTGCTCAAGCCAACTACCTTGGGCCCAAGCCACCGACCTTGGGTTCAAGCCCATGATCTTTGGGCTCAAGCCAGCAACCATAGGGTCATGTTAATGATCCCATGCTCAAGCCAGAGACTCCAAGCTTGAGACCCTGGGGTTTCACACCTGGATCTTCTGTATCCCAGGCTGATGGTCTATTTACTGCGCCACCTCCTGGTCAGGCCCTCACACAGTTTTGAACTGTTTATCTTTATTCTGGTTAACAAATGCCCTTAGGGATTATTTAGATCAGGGGTAGTCAACCTTTTTATATCTACCACCCACTTTTGTATCTCTGTTAGTAATAAAATTTTCTAACTGCCCACCAGTTCCACAGTAATGGTGATTTATAAAGTAGGGAAGTAACTTTACTTTATAAAATTTATAAAGCAGAGTTACAGCAAGTTAAAGCATATAATAATAATTACTTACCAAGTACTTTATGTCGGATTTTTGCTAAGTTTGGCAGAATAAATCTTTATAAAACAACTTACTATAGTTAAATCTATCTTTTTATTTATACTTCGGTTGCTCCACTACCGCCCACCATGAAAGCTGGAACACCCACTAGTGGGCGGTAGGGACCAGGCTGACTACCACTGATTTAGATATATGTACTATTTTTAACCCTGTCTTCAATACTTTGCTGATGTAAAAGACTATTATTTCAAAGTCTATTTTAATCAAAGTGGTGATTGATCAACAAAATTCTTTGTCTTTTATGGTCCAGAAATGAAAAGAGACAAAAAAGAAAAACAAGTAAAAATACCTAGAGATAAATAGAAAAACAGGATATTAGAACTTGCAATGTGCTATTAAAAAAAAGAAAAAGTAATGGATAATAATAGAGATTGGAAATATTGAGTGTCAGGGATAATGGAGCAAGAGGCAGGTTGAAATATAAGATGCACCTATTAACAAGGTTACGTGGAGCCCATATGTACAAGCGGTGGGTTAAGTAGTCATGCAGACATCTGACAGAAGTGCCTTCCCAGCAGCAGGAATTAGCAAACACCCTATTGTGGCAGTATTCTTGGAACAGTACTGAGGCAAGTGTGACTGCAATGAGTAATGTTGGGGGAATAACAGAAAATGAGGGCATGAAAAAGACAGCGGACAGATCACAGATCGTGCAAAACTTCATAAGCCATTGTAATAATTTAGGTTTTTACTCAGCTAGTTATTCTCTTGGTAGGTTTGCCTGAAACTCCAAACAGGACCTTTTTCCTATCTCTATGCCATAAATCCTGCCAAATCATATCACCCAAGTGGCAGTATTATCTTCACCTGTTGCAAAAATCTTTCATGCTATAGAACACTCTCAATGACGACAGCTTTTCTTGTTACTCAGTGACTCATTAAAGAAATATTGCCAAGTACAAATAGGCTGCTTTCAAAACCCTAAGTTGCCTATCTGGTGTTGTACTTTCTCCTTGAGTGCTAGCAGATGTGAGATGCAATGATTTATCCTTTAGGTTAGAAGTACTGTTCCCAGCATCCTGCAGATCACTCAATTCCCAAGTACTCTGCTGATGTAGCAGGCTCCTGAATCTCAATAGTGTTTATCTCCTTTCCTTTGGAGTACGTGTGTTTTACCAAGACTTCCAATTTATTTTCCAGTCATTGCTCATTAAAGCCTATCAGCATTTTAGCATTTATAAAATGTAGTTCATGCCAATGTAATATTCTACATAATGTCCAGGTGGTTTAGGTCTCTTTTGACTATATTAACAGAGAGCAGAAAGGTTCTCATAGCCTGGTGCAAGACAGTAAGTACGTACTTTATTTTCCATCCCAAGTGGTTGTGAACTGCTTTTGATTCTTCTTCTTAAGAGGTGAAATAGAAAGTATTTGCCAGATCAATGATCCCACACTAAGTAACTGAATCTTTGTTCATTTTTTTCTATATCTCCACAGCAGCTTTGATTGAGCTTATTACTGGTTAAGCTCATAGTAGTCTGCTGGTGTTTGCCATTTTTTATTTTCATTTTATAGGAAAAAGACTGGTGAAAAAAAAGAGAATATGATAGTTTCATTGACTTTTTATGTAGTTATCTTCTTTCAAAATCCCAATTATACATACTTTCTTTATGTTATATTACTGTAGTGATATACTTGTTGGCTAACCATATATCTAGCCCTATGTTCTTTAACTGTCTTCATAGTTCTCTGAAGTCAGGCCTCCTTTCTGCCTTCAAACTTTTTTCTCTTTATCATTATTATGCATGTCTTGTTTTAAAGGCCAAATATTACCACTTGGTCTCTATCAGGTCATGATCCTATCATGACATTGCAATCAATGTGCCCAGTTCAGGAAGAGCATCTTTTTCAGAGATGCTATTGCCTACAGAAGAGAGTCTTATTGCTTTGGAAAAAAATATATTCTAGGACTTCCCATAAAATATAGCTAGCTGAAACTTCCTGGTGTTATAGAGTATTTACACTACAACATGCACACTTCTCTAAAGCACTGTGTTCTTTTCTCTAACATCTGCCACAACTATCGTGACATTTCTGCCTCATTTAAGGTGGGCCATCCTTTCCAGCAAACTTCCATCTTCCAAGACCCAACTCTATGGCAGTATATTACTTTCATTCTCGTTGCCACAAAATGAAATATTGAATCATGAAACAATGCTCTCATACTCCATTGTCCAACTTTATGTTCTTTTCCCTTAGACCATCATTTTAAGAATCTATTTCCAAAAATACACAGCAAGCTTCTTGCTCTGCATGCTAACTAGG
Source organism: Saccopteryx bilineata (assembly GCF_036850765.1). Taxonomy (NCBI): domain Eukaryota; kingdom Metazoa; phylum Chordata; class Mammalia; order Chiroptera; family Emballonuridae; genus Saccopteryx; species Saccopteryx bilineata. The sequence goes on along the minus strand of NC_089491.1, from coordinate 104,554,897 downwards.
TCTTCCACTTATACAGTACATCTTTCTGGGTATAATACTTTCACTCAGAAAAAGTCTCTGCATTCCCTGGGATATGTTGTGATGTGATCATAGTTATTGGTCTAGCAACCAAAAAGGCAGGAAGGAGCATGTACTCAGGGTCACATATATTGTCTTCCAAAGAAGAAACCTTTTCTACTTCATCCTTAAACAAGAGCTGAGAACTGGGCCACATCTGCAGATTTTCAAGTGCATGGAGCCAGATGTACGCAACCTAAGTCTCCGAGTCACTTCTTTCCCAGGCTGGGCTGTGGAATGTATATCAGTGGCACCACTAGCATTTGCTAAAGGCTGTCAGTACTGTCTACCAGCAGTGATAGCATTTTCATTCCAGTCAGCCAGTTGGTGAGTCAGCTCCAAAATCCCAATTTTGCAGTTTGCTTTCTAGAATTACTTTCAGGGTCAACTCTCCTCAGCCAAAACCTCCATGAAACAGAATCTAAATGGAGATTTCACCCAGGTGGTTTATTGTGGGAGACAAACATCTAAAATGAAAAAAAAGAGGAGTAGACAGAATGGCGATAGAAGTTGAAATGTGACTTAGTTACAGTGGAGGCCTTGAGGCTACTAGGAACTCCACAGTTGTTCAAATTTCAGGTAAGCAGATTAGGCCTTTTTACCCTTGCACTGAATATTCATTGAGTATAAACTACTTTTGGAGATGGGCATAATCTTGGCACATCGACTGCTGGCCATTTGGATCAGGAAATTCTAGGAGAAGGACTCAACTGTGATGTCAAAGCAGCCAACACTCCTGGCATTTGGGAAACGACTGTCTCAGTGCTGATGAGGGATGTTGGCAGCAAGTACAACATCTAGTACATCAGCAGAGATGTGAAAAGTTGTGGGTAAGAAGGATTTTGGGAGGAAGCAGAGTTCACCTTTAGATATATCCATCAAAAAAAAAAAAGCCTATTTGACATTTTTTTTATTTTATTATTTATTTATTTATTTATTTATTTATTTATTACAGAAACAGAGAGAGAGTCAGAGATAGGAATAGATAGGGACAGACAGACAGGAATGCAGAGAGATGAGAAGCATCAATCATCAGTTTTTCATTGCGACACCTGAATTGTTCATTGATTGCTTTCTCATATGTGCCTTGACTGTGGGCCTTCAGCAGACCAAGTAATCCTTTGCTCAAGCCAGCGACCTTGACCTCAAGCTGTTAAGCTTTGCTCAAACCAAATGAGCCTGCACGCAAGCTGGTGACCTTGGGGTCTCGAAACTGGGTCCTCCTCATCCCAATCTGACATTCTATCCACTGCGCCACTGCCTGGTCTGGCAAGTCTATTTGACATTCAAATGAAGGTTTGATCAGGCAGTTTGATATAAATTTATGGTTTGGTCGAGAATTCAGACTAAAAACAAGTGTATTTTCTATGCATGTGATTCTAAGGCTTTAGGGTTGATAAACTTTATTTAAAAATGTACATAATGTACACACAGTAAGCATGTTGAGAAAAGTAGAAATAATCCTTACTAAGTAGAAAAGGCTATTTATATGCTATAGTGATTCTGGAAAAGACTATGGAACCTGTATTCTTTTTAACAAATATTTATGGGAAAATATAAGCAAGCCATCTCCACCTCTTTATAGTTAGGGACATTAGTAGATATTACAAATCTTAGGATTTTCATAAACACCTTATTAAACTCTTCTCTAGTTACCTAAAGTATTCTATACATTTCCTCTCAAGACACTGACAGATATAGTACTCTTCATACATTTATGAATTTTCATTTTCAATCTCATTTTAGGTTGTTTTCTTTCTGTTGTCTATTCTGAAAAAAGTAAGTAAATTCTAATTATTCTTTACCATGTCTCTGGACCATTAAATGGTACTTAATCACTCAAGCATCTTGACATAAGTAGTAAAAATAAGCCAACAGTAGGAAACACCCTCTCTTCTTATTTTAATCCCCATTTACATTCATCGCATTACATTTATACTCTCCTGGCTCTCAAGTTTCTGGACCACATGTTTGTAAGGCTTTTGCTTTTAGACACTTATACTGTATTTGCCCAGGTATTAGATGCTCCCATGTATAAGACACACCTTAATTTTTGGGCTGAGAGAGTAATGGCACAGTGGGAAACAATATCGATAAATCTCCCCCCAAATTCAAAAAGATCTTCAACCAGAAACAGAAAAACCTATCCTTGGAGCCTCCAGATGTTTCGCAATACACCCGAAGGTATGGTCGAGCGAAAAATTGGCTAAATATAAAATCAAACCCCGAAGGAAATAGGGAGTAAGAAATGCTCCGCCTTCCTCACTAACCTAAATAGGGCTGCTTTCACTGGGAACTGAGAGTATAGAAACTAAGGCGGGCAAAGGGGGTGAATAGATCCAGGCTGCGGCACAAACAGCCGAATCAGGCTGTGGCACGGAGATCTAAGCTGAGGAAAACTGTGCCTGTGGCAACCCAGGCAATACAAGCTAACATTCATGCCAAACCCAGACAAAGAAAGACAAGTGGGGCAGCCATTCGCCCCGATCTCCTGGTCGGCGCACGCAGATAGTGGGCGAGAGATTCCTTCGAAAGCCCTGGGAGTGGGCACCCGTGTTATCCCACAGAGAGGCAGAGTCAGAGGCCTTTGTGTGGGCTAAAAGTGGAATTCTCCAGGCAGCCCCAGAGCCCTGAAAAAGCCACACACGGGGAGGGAGCGAGAGCCAATTCCAAGGCTCTAACTTTTTCGTGAGGGCAGGGTTTTCACTCAGAGTGTGAGACTGCTGGCCTGATATCCTGGTCTGCACGCACGGAGAGTGGGCAAGAGATTCTTCCAAGCACCTCAGGAGTGGGAGCCTGTGTTATCCCACAGAGGGGCAGAGTCAGGGGCCTTTGTGTGGGCCAAAAGTGGAATCTTGAGCCACCCCAGCGCCCTGAAAAAAACCACGCACGGGGAGGGAGCGAGAGCCAATTCCAATGCTGGAACTTTTCCGTCTGGGCAGGGGTTTCACTCAGAGTATGAGACTGTTGGCCTGATATCCTGGTCTGCACACAGATAGTGAGTGAGAGTTTCCTCCAAATGCCCCAGGAGTGGGCGCCCACCCGTATTACCATTACTGGACAGAGTGGCAGAGCCAGAGGTCTTTGAGTGGGCGGAAGCCCCGCCTGATTATGCTAGCAGCTTTGACTGACTGAGCCTTACCCAGAGCCCTGTGCTGAGTGGGAATAGAGTGGAGAGTGGCCAGCTCTTTGAGCCTCTAACTATCCAGGCAGAGGCAGCAGCAACCCCATAGCTGGATTATCAGGCTACTAATTAAGGAAGGAAAGACTAGGAGAGAGGCTCCAGGAACACAGACTCTCTCACTGTCGGAGCCTATAAATGCTAATGAGCCTCGACTGCCAATGAGACTAAAGCACAATACATGACATCACCATAGAGATTTATCAACTGCAAAACTCTACCTGAGCGTGCCAAAGGGGCAGAACCCGGGGTACAGAGTCACCAACCAGGAAGAGGGAGAGAAAAGAAAAAGCAAGAAGATAACCTCTCAAAATCAAGAATAAGCCGCAGACTTTATAACCTATCCCATTTTATTATATTTGTTCGTTTGTTTCTCTTATCTTCATTCTTGATATTTTTTTTTCCTCCTCCAATTTGGTCGTTTAATTCTCTGCTGGTCTTACTCTCTCCTCTCCTTGGACTACACTACCCATAAGTGTTACATCTCCCATTATCTTTTCTTTCCTCTTCCTTTCTCTCTATGAGGGTTGCACTCCAAAACCTTTAACTCTCTCTCTCTCTCCTCTTTTTTCTTTTTTCTTCTTTTAGTGATTCCCTCTTTTTTTCTCTCTCTCTCTTTCTTTTCTCCCTCTATATTAGTTCCTTCCTTTCTCCCTTACATCTCCTCTCATTTAAACCTCAATAACGAACAAATTATCTTATCTGGGACTCAAACTTACGTTTGTGGCATTTTGGGGGGTTTTTACTTCACCTTTTTAAGTACCTAGCAGTGCTCCCATCCCTGGCTCTCCATTTTATCTAGATTTTGTTCCACTAAATACAATAGTACTTTTTTAATTTGTCCCCCCATTTTCCTGTTTCCCTCTTATTCCTCTCATCATAAATCTTAGTCAACCAACACCTAAAAGCAAATCATTGTATTCTTGACCCAAATTTTTTTCTTATTTGCTCTTTATGGGTCCCTACCCCCTTTTTTTTCTTTTTCTTTTTTTGCCCTTTTATTACTTCTCCCCAATTCAGGCCCTCTATTACAGGCATTGTTTGTTCTATTTAGTACAATATAATTCACAGTTCACCACAAGATTTTCTCAAGAAAGAGGGGAGAGGAAAAAGGAGGGGGAATAATTTCCGTTTTAAAATTTTTTATTTTATTTTATTTTATTTTTCTTTATGTAATTATTAATTTAAAAAATAACTCTTCAATTTTTTATTTTTTTAACTTTTTATTCTTTATTAAATCTTATTAATACTATCAACGAAACCACCCTCAGATGCCATTAAGGAAGAGAAATTCAAATATTATGGATACAAAAGAAAGAGTGATGAGAAAAAAAATCTATGGAGAAAAAATTTAATATATTGGAAACCTTGGAGTTAAACGACAGAGAATTTAAAATAGAAATCCTAAAAATACTCAGAGATATACAAGAAAACACAGAAAGGCAATTTAGGAAGCTCAGAAAACAACTCAATGAACACAAAGAATATATTTCCAAGGAAATTGAAACTATAAAAACATATCAAGCAGAGATGAAAAACTCAATTCATGAGCTGAAAAATGAGGTAACAAGCTAAGCTAATAGAATAGGCCAGATAGAAAGTAGGATTAGTGAAATAAAAGACAAGCAACTTGAGGCACAACAGAGAGAAGAAGAAAGAGACTCAAAAATGAAAAAAAAAATGAGATAGCCCTAAAGAAATTATCTGACTCCATCAAAAAGAATAACATAAGAATAATAGGTATATCAGAGAGAGAGGAGAGAGAAAATGGAATGGAGAACATACTCAAACAAATAATAGATGAGAATTTCCCAAGAATGTGGAAAGAACTAAAGCCTCAAATTCAAGAAGCAAACAGAACTCCGAGTTTTCTTAACCCCAACAAACCTACTCCAAGGCACATCATAATGAAACTGGCACAAACCAACGGCAAAGAAAAAATTCTCAAGGCAGCCAGGGAAAAGAAGAATACAACATATAAAGGAAGGCCCATTAGATTATCATCCAATTTCTCAAACAGAAACTCTACAAGCTAGAAGAGAGTGGACCCCAATATTTAAAGTCCTGAAAGAGAGGAACTTTCAGCCACGAACACTATACCCATCAAAGCTATCCTTCAAATATGAAGGAGAAATAAAAACATTCACAGATACAGAAAAGATGAGGGAATTTATCATCAGAAAACCCCCACTCCAGGAATTACTAAAGGAGGTTCTCCAATCAGATACAAAGAACAACAACAACAAAAAAAACAAAGCCACAAGTAAAAGCTCCAAGAAGAACACAATAAAACCAAATTTAAACTGTGACAACAACAAAAAAAAGGGGGGGGAGAGGATGGAGATTAACAGTAGCAAAGGACGATGGAGTGCAAAAGTACTCACAAAATAGTGCACTACAATGAACAGGGTAGGAACCCTTTTCATTATTTAAAGGTAACCACCATTGAAAAAAACACCACAGAAGCATATGATTTAAAAAAGATAGCAACAGAGGAAAGATGTATGGAATACAACCAAATAAAAACAAAAGATAGAAAAATGAAAGAGAAGGATCAAACAAGACACAAAACTAACAGAAAGCAATCTATAAAAGGGCAATAGGGAACTCACAAGTGTCAATAATTACACTAAATATAAACGGATTAAACTCACCAATAAAAAGGCACAGAGTAGCAGAATGGATTAAAAAAGAAAATCCAACTGTATGCTGCCTACAAGAAACTCATCTAAGTAACAAGGATAAAAACAAATTCAAAGTGAAAGGCTGGAAAACAATACTCCAAGCAAATAACATCCAAAAAAAAATCATAACTGATAATGCTGACTACAAGACAGCAAAAGTACTCAGAACAAAAATGGCCATTTCATAATGGCTAACGAGACACTGAATCAAGAAGACATAACAATTCTTAATATATATGCACCAAACCAAGGAGCACCAAAATATATAAGATAGCTACTTATTGACCTTAAAACAAAAACTGACAAAAATACAATCATACTTGGAGACCTCAATACACCACTGATGGCTCTAGATCGGTCATCCAAACAGAGAATAAACAAAGACATAGTGGCCTTAAACAAAACACTAGAGCACCTGGATATGATAGACATCTACAGAACATTTCATCCCAAAGTGACTGAGTATTCATTTTTCTCCAGTGTACATGGATCATTCTCAAGAATTGACCATATGTTGGGCCACAAAAACAACATCAGCAAATTCAGAAAAATCGAAGTTGTACCAAGCATATTTTCTGATCATAAAGCCTTGAAACTAGAATTCAACTGCAAAAAAGAGAAAAAAAATCCCACAAAAATGTGGAAACTAAACAAGATACTTTTAAAAAATGAATGGGTCAAAGAAGAAATAAGTGCAGAGATCAAAAGATATATACAGACAAATGAAAATGACAATACAACATATCAGAATCTATGGGATGCAGCAAAAGCAGTGATAAGAGGGAAGTTCATATCACTTCAGGCATATATGAACAAACAAGAGAGAGCCCAAGTGAACCACTTAACTTCCCACCTTAAGGAACTAGAAAAAGAAGAACAAAGACAACCCAAAACCAGCTGAAGAAAGGAGATAATAAAAATCAGAGCAGAAATAAATAAAATAGAGAACAGAAATACTATAGAAAAAATTAATAGAACAAGGAGCTGGTTCTTTGAAAAGATCAACAAAATTGACAAACCCTTGGCAAGACTTACCAAGGAAAAAAGAGAAAGAACTCATATAAACAAAATCCAAAACGAAAGAGGAGAAATCGCCATGGACACCGTAGATATACAAAGAATTATTGTAGAATACTATGAAAAACTCTATGCCACTAAATTCAACAACCTAGAAGAAATGGATAAATTCCTAGAATACAACCTTCCTAGACTGAGTCAAGAAGAAGCAGAAAGCCAAAACAGACCTATTAGTAGAGAAGAAATAGAAAAAAACCATTAAAAACCTCCCCCAAAATAAAAGTCCAGGCCCAGACGGCTATACCAGTGAATTTTATCAAACTTTCAAAGAAGATTTGGTTCCTATTCTACTCAAAGTCTTCCAAAAAATTGAAGAAGAAGCAGTACTTCCAAACACATTTTATGAGGCCAACATAACCCTCATACCAAAACCAGGCAAGGATGGCACAAAAAAAGAAAACTACAGACCAATATCTCTAATGAATACAGATGCTAAAATACTAAACAAAATACTAGCAAATCGAATACAACAACATATTAAAAAAATAATACATCATGATCAAGTGGGATTCATCCCAGAATTTCAAGGATGGTTCAACATACGTAAAACAGTTAACGTAATACACCATATCAACAAAACAAAGAAAAAAACCCACATGATCTTATCAATAGACGCAGAAAAGGCTTTTGGTAAAACACAACACAATGTTATGTTTAAGACTCTCAACAAAATGGGTATAGAAGGAAAATATCTCAACATGATAAAGGCCATATATGATAAACCATCAGCTAACATCACATTAAATGGCACAAAACTGAAGGCTTTCCTCCTTAAATCAGGACAAGACAGGGTTGTTCACTCTCTCCACTTTTATTTAATGTGGTACTAGAGGTTCTAGCCAGAGCAATCAGACAAGACAAAGAAATAAAAGGCATCCATATCAGAAAAGAAGAAGTAAAGGTATCACTTTTTGCAGATGATATGATCCTATACATCGAAAATCCCAAAGAATCCACAAAAAGACTACTAGAAACAATAAGCCAATACAGTAAGGTTGCAGGATACAAAATTAACATACAGAAGTCAATAGCCTTTCTATATGCCAACAATGAAACATTTGAGAACGAACTCAAAAGAATAATGCCCTTCATGATTGCAACAAAGAAAAATAAAATACTTGGGAATAAACATAACAAAGAATGTAAAGGACTTATATAATGATAACTATAAAACCATTGTTAAGGGAAATCGAAAAAGATATAATGAGATGGAAGAATATTCCTTGTTCTTGGTTAGGAAGAATAAATATAATCAAGATGGCCATATTACCCAAAGCAATATACAAATTTAATGCAATTCCCATCAAAATTTCAATGACATTTTTTAAAGAAATGGAGCAAAAAATCATCAGATTTATATGGAACTATAAAAAAACCCGAATAGCCAAAGCAATCCTAAAGAAAAAGAATGAAGCTGGGGGCATTACAATACCTGACTTCAAACTATATTATAGGGCCACGACAATCAAAACAGCACGGTATTGGCAGAAAAATAGACACTCATACCAGTGGAACAGAATAGAAAACCCAGAAATAAAACCACATATATATATAGTCAAATAATTTTTGATAAAGGTGCCAACAACACACAATGGAAAAAAGAAAGCCTCTTCAATAAATGGTGCTGGGAAAACTGGAAAGCCACATGCAAAAGAATGAAACTGGGCTACAGTTTGTACCCCTGTACTAAAATTAACTCAAAATGTATCAAAGATCTAAACATAAGACCTGAAACAATAAAGTACATAGAAGAAGACATAGGTACTCAACTCATGGACCTGGGTTTTAAAGAGCATTTTATGAATTTGACTCCAAAGGCAAGAGAAGTGAAGGCAAAAATTAATGAATGGGACTACATCAGACTAAGAAGTTTTTGCTCAGCAAGAGAAACTGATAACAAAATAAACAGACAGCCAACTAAATGGGAAATGATATTTTCAAACAACAGCTCAGATAAGGGCCTAATATCCAAAATATACAAAGAACTCATAAAACTCAACAACAAACCAACAATCCAATAAAAATTGGGAAGAGGACATGAACAGACACTTCTCCCAGGAAGAAATACAAATGGCCAACAGATATATGAAAAGATGCTCATCTTCTTTAGTTATTAGAGAAATGCAAATCAAAACTGCAATGAGATACCACCTCACACCTGTTAGATTAGCTATTATTAACAAGACAGGTAATAGCAAATGTTGGAGAGGCTGTGGAGATAAAGGAACCCTCATACACTGTTGGTGGGAATGTAAAGTAATACAACCATTATGGAAGAAAGTATGGTGGTTCCTCAAAAAACTGAAAATAGAACTACCTTATGACCCAGCAATCCCTCTACTGGGTATATACCCCCAAAACTCAGAAACATTGATACGTAAAGACACATGCAGCCTCATGTTCACTGCAGCATTTTTCACAGTGGCCAGGACATGGAAACAACCAAAAAGCCTGTCAATAGATGACTGGATAAAGAAGATGTGGCACATATACACTATGGAATACTACTTAGCCATAAGAAATGATGACATCGGATCATTTACAGCAAAATGGTAAGATCTTGATAACATTATACAAAGTGAAATAAGTAAATCAGAAAAAAACTGGAACTGCATTATTCCATACGTAGGTGGGACATAAAAGTGAGACTAAGAGACATTGATAAGAGTGTGGTGGATACAGGGTGAGGGGGGAGTGGGAGAGGGAAAGGGGGAGGGGGAGAGGCACAAGGAAAACTAGATAGAAGGTGACAGAGGACAATCTGACTTTGGGTGATGGGTATGCAACATAATTGAACGACAAGATAACCTAGACATGTTATCTTTGAATATATGTATCCTGATTTATTGATGTTGCCCCATTAAAAAAAAAAGAAAGAAAAAAAAATTTTGGGACTGAAATTTGAAAAAAAAAAGTGTTACATAAAGTTATTGAACTCAAGTTTTATTCATCATAAAATTGATACAACTCCTCATCACTCTCATAACTCCCATCCATTAATTAGCTTGTCCTCTTCTGTGTCTGATGGCAACTCACTGTCTTTATATATTGCCTTGTCTTCAGTACCATCTATGGAATTTGAAATACATGTACCACACTTGTACAACCACAGTGTAAGCCGTACCTAATTTTTAGAACCCAACTTTTCCAAAGAAAAGTGCATCTTTATACATAGAAAAATACGGTAATAATTTTTTTTGTTTAAAAAAATATTTTTTTTTGCCTGACCAAGCAGTGGCGCAGTACATAGTGTGTCGGACTGGAATGTGGAGGTTTGAGACCCCAAGGTCGCCAGCTTGAGTGTGGGCTCATCTGGTTTGAGCAAGGTTCACCAGAATGAGCCCACGGTCACTGGCTCGAGCAAGGGGTCACTCATTCTATTGTAGCCCTCCGGTCAAGGCACATATGAGAAATCAATCAATGAACAACTAAGGAGCCGCTACGAAGAAATGATGCTTCTTATCTCTCTCCTTTCCTATCTGTCAGTCCCCATCTGTCCCTCTCTCTGACTCTCTCTGTCTCTGCCACAAAAAAATAAATAAATAAAATAAAAATATTTTTTCTGAATTCTACCAGAATTCACAGTGAAAGAACTGTGTAAAGAGAACCTACGTATAAAATTATAACATTTGCCTGACTTGCTGTGGCGAAGTGTGTAAAGCATCGACCCTGGATGCTGAGGACCCTGGTTTGCTGGCTAGAGCTCGAGCTCCTTGGCTTGAGTATGGGTTTAGAAGCTTGAGCATAAGGTTGCCAGCTAGAGCAAGCATGGGATAATCAACATGATCCCAAAGTCTCTGACATACAGCCCAAAGTTACTGACTTAAGCCCAAGATCACTGTCTTAAGCAAGAGGTCACTGACTCAGCTTAAGAACCCTGGTCAAGGCACCTATAAGACACAATCAATAAACAACTAAATTGAAGCAACTACAGATTGATGCTCTGATCTCTCTTCACCTCTTCTCTCTTCCTTCCTGTCTCTCACTCTCATAATAAATAAATAATGTTTAAAAACATTTAATTTATAAATGTTACCAACCTTGGGAATCCCACTGGAAGAGAGACAGTAGAATGCATATTTGAACTTTACTTTTCTTCTAACCTCGACCTTCTGTCATGGTCTTCATTGGCCAAGCCTAACCATAAGCAATAGGTTAAGAGATTTCATCAATGAGGATCAAATAGATCAGCCTCTTGAAACATACAGCATGTGGAAAGTAAGGAATAATCATTCAGGTTTGCAAAATTACATATGGAGTTCTGGTGTTGAGTGCTGACTTGTCCACTTAAGACTTTTCCCCCAGGTTAACACACAGGACATTTGTGTTTAGAGGATAGGAAAGGTAAAAATATAAGTGTTCTGAGAGAACATTCACAAGAACACCAAAGTTTAAAAAACAAGCAGAAGATCTTTTTCTTGTTTTTCCTCATAGGATGCTTTATAGTCATTTCTTTCTAGCCCTTTTTCTATTCCTGGCCTTTTCGTATCCCTTAGGGACAATTTATGGGTGTACAAAGGACAGATGGCATTAGTAATTGTACCATATGCTTCAATATAATTATATATAATAAAAAAAGAAAAATTTTATTTTATGAGTAATTTTCTTTTGTAATAATAAAGAGAATTTAAAATAGAGAAGTTCAGTGGCAGCAGTATTTTCGAAGAATTGAGGCATAAATAATCCTTTAAAAATTAGAAGATGCAAATATAAATTTTTATTTCAAGAAAGGTAATGGTAAATAGATCATATCATAAAAGAAACACATCAGACAAAAGATTATTCTACCTTAGGAGATGTAGAAGATATAATACATATTTCTAAACTTAGGCAAATAAAGGAATAAGAAAACATATAATAAAGATTTTAAAAAACAATGAGAGTTTCTAGAGGGGATGCATTACGGAACAGGAACAAAGGAGGAGATGCAGATGACAAGAGAGCAAGCTGTTTAATAAACAGATGGAATATTTTTTCTTTAATAGCAAAAGTTTTAATAACGTATAAGAAAAAATTAAAGTGAAGAGAAAAACTGTTGGAAAATCTCATCATAATTTATACCTAATGTGTCAGTAATGTAGGGAGTGTCATTGTATTGGTAAATATGAGCTCCATGCAAAAGAACTTTAATGAGCTGTTTCTTTCTTTCTTTCTTTCTTTCTTTCTTTCTTTCTTTCTTTCTTTCTTTCTTTCTTTCTTTCTTTCTTTCTTTCTTTTTTTTTGTCATATGAAAGAGATTCACACAAAATACTATATTTATTAGAAAAATTATGGAACTACACAGGGGACAAGGTCATGACTCATGTAGAACATAAAAAGGCAATCAGGGAAAAAACTTGAGAACTTGCCAGGAATCAAAATAACAATCAGAATTCAAGGCTCCCAGCTCCCATTTTAGTGCAGTACCATGAACATAACTCAGCCATTCTCTTTGATTCTATTGTCTTTAGCTCCTATAAACTGGATGTTTGTTTCTACACTATCAGTCGAAAATATTCTGACCAGCTTTGTTAGAAATTATCGTCCAAAATTGGCAAACGCTTTACTTTTAACTACTGAAAACATAGCTTGTCTGTGTTTGATCAAGTGCTCATATATGATTTAATTAGGTGTCTAGAGGGTCTGGAGTCATGGCACATTGCTGCCTATGGCTACTTTCAGCAGAATATGTAAGTATAGCTAATTTTTATAGAATTGGAAGGTAGGCACCTGTGTTGATATGCTGATATATCAAGCATGTAATGTTAGATAGTAATATTGCAGATGAGCCAAATTCTCAAAGGAAGCCAAAAATGTGCCAGTCACTAGATTTCCCTAATTTGTCCAAATTTGTAAGCTTAAAGATGAGGACAGCGCTCAAAATTAGAAAAGCAATTGTATTTATTTATTTATTTATATTTTATTTATTTATTTATTTATTTTTTGGAGAAGCAGGGAGGCAGAGAGACAGACTCCTGCATGTGCCCGACCAAGATCGACGTGGCAAGCTCACAAGGTGGCGATGCTCTGCCCATCTCTGCCATTGCTTGATTGTAATGGGAGCCATCCTAGCACCCGAGGAAGACACCATGGAGTTATCCTAAAGCACCCGGGGCCAACTTTGCTCCATTGGAGCCTTGACTGCAGGAGGGGAAGAGAGAAATAGAGAAAAAGGAGGGGGGGGAGGGGCAAGAAGCAGATGGGTGCTTCTCCTGTGTGCCCTGGCCTGGAATCGAACCTGGGACTTTCATATGCAGGGCTGATGCTCTACTGCTGAGCCAACTGGCCAATGCGTATATATATATATATATTTTTAATTTTCTCTCTTTTCCTTCTCTCTTTGATTTTTCTCCTTTTTTTAGTTGAATATCTGGTTCATTTATTTTAACCTAATACATGCAGTTAAGGTTATAAGTTTGCTCCTAAGCACCACTTTTCTTGTATTCCTCAAGTTTTGATACAATGTTTTATTGTGACTAAGGTTTAATTATTTTATAAATTATACATATTTTAATTCTTGAAAAATTCTTAGCTATTTTTACAATATTGCTTTTCTACCATCCTGTGTATCCTCCTGGAACTGCAACAAACATATGTTAGTTTTTCAATCTATACTCCAAGGCATCTTAGCTTTTCTTTTGTATTTTTTATCTCTTTATCTACCTGTGCTGTGCTCTGAGTTACCAGTTTTATCTTGAAATTAACTTTATTTATTTTTTTAGCAAGAGACATATAGACAGATAGGGAGAGAGCTGTGAAACATCAACTCATAGTTGCATCACTTTAGTTGTTCATTGATTGCTTTCTCATAGATGTCTTGACTGGGGGCTCTAGCCAATCCAGTACACCTTGCTCAAGCCAGCAACCTTCCAATCATGTTATTGATCCCATGCTCAAGCCTCTGGCGACCCGGTGCTCAAGTGGCAAGCCTGTGCTCAAGTTGGCAACCTTGGCATTTCAAACCTGGGTCCTCAATGTCCCAAGTCAGTGTTCTATCCACTGTACCACCACCAGTCAGGAAGAGATGTAGTCTTTATCGATGTTGGTACCTTTTATCTTTTGAGAAATAAATGGTATATATGTGCACCAAACAGGCAATCTTCCTGCAAAAAGGAATAATTTTGGATACAAAAAACTTTAAGATCCTAAGTCAACATTTAACCTTAAAGATCTGTGTTTAATACTATCTCCTCACCTCTTAATTTGCACCCAGAGTAAGTCTTTTGAAAAATTAAGGCAAGGATAGCTGATCCTTCTGAATCACCATTTAAAAAAATGCTTTATTTTACTAATATGTATTGAGAGACTGCTATTGGATGTTCTGAGTTAGGAACTGGGAATACTATTATAAAAAAAAGTAGTATATTACTTAGTATTCTTTTATTTCTCCATTTCCAGACATAGAAAGAGAACCAGTGCACAATCTCACTTATTTGTGAATCTATATGAATAATGTGTTATAGAATCGTACACTTAAAACCTATATAATCTTGCCTGACCTAGGGGAGGCACAGTGGATAGAGAGTCAGACTGGGATGCGAAGAACCCAGGTTTGAATCCCAAGGTCACTGGATTAAGCGTGGACTCATCCACCTTGAGCACGGCTCACCAGCTTGAGCGTGGGATCATAGACATGACCCCATGGTTGTTGGCTTGAAGCCTAAGTTCAGTGGTTTGAGCCTAAGGTCACTGGCTTGAGCTCAAGGTTGCTGGCTTGAGCAAGGGGTCACTGTAGCCCCAGGTCAAAGCATATATGATAGAGCAATCAATGAACAACAAAGGTGCCGCAACAAAGAATTGATGCTTCTCATCTGTCTCCCTTCCTATCTGTCTGTCACTATCTGTTTTTCTCTCTGACTCTCTCTCTATCTCTGTCAAGAAAAGAAAATAAAATAAAAATAATAAATAATAAATAATATAATCTTATTATATAATCTTATTAACCTATGTAACCCAATACATTGAATTAAAAAAATAAATAAAATAGTCGAAAGTCATAGAAGCAGTACACAGAATGGTGGTTGCCAGAGATGGGGAGTGTAAGAAAGGGGGAAATATTGGTCAAGGGGTGCAAACTTTCAGTTATAAAAGATGAATAGTTTTGGGGATCTAATGTACAGCAATGCAACTATAATTAACAATACTGTATTGTGTACTTGGAATTTGCTAACAAGATAGATCTTCAGTGTTCTCTCTCTCTCTCTCACATACACACACACACAAAATAACTGTCTGAAATGATGGATATGTTAACTGGATTGAATGTGATAATATTTCACTGTATATGTATAACAAAATATCAAGTTTTATACCTTCAATGTATACAATTTATACTGTTTGTCTATTATACACAAATAAAGCTAAAAAATAGCTAAAAGAAAAAGCACATAAAGTTAGATTTTTTTTCTTTTCTTTTTCTTCTTTTTTTTCCAAGTGAGAGAAGGAGAGATAGATAGACAAACTCCTGGGGTTGTGCTTACATCTGAGCTCTTTTTTGTACCTGAGGCAGAGGTTCCATGGAGCCATCTTCAGTGCTGCTGCACTTGAACCAATCAAACCATGGCTGTGGGAGTGGAAGATAAATATATAGAGAGAAGTGGGAGGGAGAGGGGTAAAGAAGGAGATGATTGCTTCTCCTATGTGCCCTGACCAGGAATCAAACTCAGGACATCCACACGCCAAATTGACACTCTACGACTAAGCCAACCAGCCAGGGCCTAGAGTTAGATTGCAAGAAAGAGCTTCCATTGTCCTCTCTGCGCACAATTATGGATGTCTTACATTCCTTTTATTGATGTGTGATAAAATAGAGTATTATCAACCAAGGAAGTTCACCCAAGTCATGGTTTCTAGTTATTTTTACTGTAGCTTGATCATATTCTGCCCATATTTAGCCCTTCTAGGAAGTTAGCTAATATATTTAGTTCCAAGTCTCTCCGGAGGAAAAACTGGCAATGTATGACACAAAGCTCTCATTATAAGTTATGTTGTTAGACTGTCCTGCAGCCAAAGATCTAAAACAAAGCCATTCCCAACAGACCTGATATTCAAGGGCTCAGGAATTACTTCTTTGTGGTAGAAGGCAAAACTAGAGTTTTATTTTCAATAAACAGGAATAAACTACTAGTACATGTCACAACTTGGTTGTATTTCAATACATTTTATTAAGAGAGAATAACTAGAGAGAAAAAAAGTAAAAAGTAGCTACTGTATAATTTCATTTACATGGATTTCAAAAACAGGAAGATCTAATTTTCGGTGATAGAACTCAGAAGATTAGTTATCGATGGGCTTGAGTTTGCTGAAAAAGGCACAAGGATACTTTCAGGGTTATTTAAATTATCTATATTTTGTTTTAATAGCAGTTGTCAAATACATGTAACATAAATATATCTATATACACTGGTATAACATATACATATATATTTATCAACACTTGAATTGTACATTTATGATCTGTATAGAAAATTTTCTTCAATTAAAAAATACAGGGTGGGGCAAAAGTAGAATTACAGTTGTGAGTATGTGAAACATTTTTTTCTTTTATTCTTTTATTAACTATTGTTTCATTGTCCATACAGTTGTGAGTATGTGAAACATTTTATTCTTGTATTATTTATTAACTATTGTTTTATTGTCCATATGAACACCTGTAAACCTACTTTTGCCCTACCTTGTAAAATGGATAGATGAGATTATTGCTAAATCTGTATGGTGTGACTTGATTGAATATGGAAGAACATTTTAAAATAAAAAATAGCCAAGGCTTGATCTGATTTATTTTGAACACAATTACGTACACATGGTCTCTTTTTTTTCCTAGAAGTTTAGTGAGACAAAATAATACTCCCATTTCTCAACCATTCCACTCCAAAGCATTACTAAATTGTTTTTTTAGTACGGCATATACATACTGATCTAAAATATTTCCCCCAGGGAAACTGTCTTGTGCAACAAAATACCAACCCTTTCATAAGTTATAAAAATAATTCTGAGATTATAATAAAGTAAAAATACCAAAGATAGTATTAGTTATCTTCAGAATAGCTTTGATATAATAGAAAGCACATATATTAGTCATATATTTCATTTATATATTTAAAATGCTTTAATATATGGTAATATAAATATGTTTTGTTTACTTTAGATCATAACTGTATGAATTATTTTTATTTCTTATAATCAAAATCCTTTTTATGCTATTCAGCTTAACTGGGGTATAAGCAACATGCATTTTTATCATTTATGTAGCTTTCTTTTGAGTCTTAGAGATAAATTCAAAAATAGTATAATACTCTAAATATAATAGTTATCTTAATATTTCTCAGTTTTTTTTACAAAATTGGTTATCCTATCAATCACCATATATATATATTATATATGTTTATAAAAAATATAAAGACTTAACTTATGAATTATTTCTTTCTATGTTAAATTAAGTATTTATTTTGATAAATAGAAAAAAATTTGCCTTGATAAATTCATAATAAACATCGTAAATCAGAAGTTTAGGTGGAAGTAAAAAGTTGGCAGACATTACATAAAGAAGTGAGAAGGATAAATTAGAATGTGGAGGTACTACTGAGTATTGTCAGGTATATATAAACAAATATTTCCTATCTATGATGAACTACAAGCAAAAAAATATAACAGAGTACCAAATGAGCGGAATGACATTTATTATATGAGATCATTTTACATTAATACTGGGTATAACATGAAAAATATTACAATAAAAGGAGCTATTTAAAATAGCGTAAACATATTGGTCATGCATGAGCCCTTGAGACAAGTGCCTACCTCAATTTTAAATAAGTCAGAATAAAGTTTTCAATGAGCTTTTATTTTCATACCTCAAATATATCTCAGTTAAGAGTAACTGACAGCTTATGAATATTTATAGAACATTTCCTAGTGTTTCATGCTAAATAAACTATGAGGATTTCATAGACAGAGAGTTTGATTTTGCATGAGTCCCAATTGTATATTTCCTAAAAGTGAAGAGATGTTAAACTGAAATCAAAACAACACTGCTTGGGTCAAAAGTGAATGTGGATTATATGCCATCCAAAAAATGACTAATTAAGGTATAGAAGTGTGGTGTTACATAATTATATTTTTATTAAATACATTACAATATTTCTCTGTGAATCTTAAAATATATAGTTTCACAACCAATGGCATTTTAATTAGTGAACATTTTGGGGGATAAAAGGGCGGATCATAATATGTCAGTCAAATGTGGTTGGAGTAGAATTTTGTTTTTACCTTCCCTTAGATGTATCTAGAAACAATCTCAGGTTCCATGTAAGCAAACAGGGTTAAGTTTTATTATTGTTATTCCTGTTATGTTGAGAAACTGGCATTCTGTATATGCATTAAGTCTTATTTCTGTTCACAAAACATTACATTTTTACTGTTTTCCCTTAATTTAAAATTAAACTGACATTTTTGTGTGTTTTTTAATTTTTATTAATTTTAATGGGGTGACATCAATAAATCAGGGTACATATATTCAAAGAAAACATCTCCAGGTTATCTTGTCATTCAATTATGTTGCACACCCATCACTCAAAGTCAGATTGTCCTCCATCACCTTTTATCTGATTTTCTTTGTGTTTCTCCCCCTCCCCCTTACCCTCTCCCTCCCTCTCCTCCCCCCCAACCACCACACTCTTGTCCATGTCTCAGTCTCATTTTTATGTTCCACCTATGTATGAAATCATGCAGTTCCTAATTTTTTCTGATTTACTTATTTCACTCCATATAATGTTATCAAGATCCATCCATTTTGTTGAAAATGATCCAATGTCATCATTTCTTATGGCTCAATAGTATTCCATAGTGTATAAGTACCACATCTTCTTTATCCAGTCATCTGTGGAAGGGCTTTTTGATTGTTTCCACGTTTTGGCCACTGTGAACAATGCTGCAACGAACATGGGGCTACATGTGTTTTTACGTTATCAATGTCTCTGAGTTTTGGGGGTATATACCCAGTAGAGGAATTGCTGGGTCATACGGTAGTTCTATTTTCAGTATTTTGAGGAACCACCATACTTTCTTCCATAATGGTTGTATTACTTTACATTCCCACCAACAGTGGATGAGAGTTCCTTTTTCTCCATAACCTTTCCAACACTTGCTATTACCTGTCTTGTTGATAATAGCTATTCTAACAGGTATGAGGTGGTATCTCATTGTAGTTTTGACTTTCATTTCTCTAATAACTAATGAAGATTAGCATCTTTTCATATATCTGTTGGCCATTTGTATTTCTTCCTGGGAGAAGTGTCTGTTCATGTCCTCTTCCCATTTTTTTATTGGATTGTTGGTTTGTTTGTTGTTGAGTTTTATGAGTTCTTTGTATATTTTGGATATTAGGCCCTAATCTGAGCTGTTGTTTGAAAATATCATTTCCCATTTCGTTGGCTGTATGTTTATTTTGTTGTCAGTTTCTCTTGCTGAGCAAAAACTTCTTAGTCTGATGTAGTCCCATTCATTTATCTTTGCTTTCACATCTCTTTCCTTTGGAGTCAAATTCATAAAATGCTCTTTAAAACCAAGGTCCATGAGTTTATCACCTATATTTTCTTCTATGTACTTTATTGTTTCAGGTCTTATATTTAGGTCTTTGATCCATTTTGAATTAATTTTAGTACAAGAGGACAAACTGTAGTCGAGTTTCATTCTTTTGCATGTGGCTTTCCAGTTTTTCCAACACCATTTGTTACAGGGGCTTTCTTTTCTCCATTGTGTGTTGTTGGCCTCTTTATCAAAAATTATTTGACAATATACACGTGGTTTTATTTCTGGACTTTCCATTCTGTTCCATTGGTCTGAGTATTTATTTTTCTGCCAATACCATGCTGTTTTGATTGTAATGACTCTATAATATAATTTGAAGTCAGGTATTGTAATGCCCCCAGCTTTGTTCTTTTTTTTTTTTAGGATTGCTTTGGCTATTCAGGGTTTTTTATAGTTCCATATAAATCTGATGATTTTTTTGTTCCATTTCTTTAAAAAATGTCATTAAAATTTTGATGGGAATTGCATTAAATTTATATATTGCTTAGGGTAATATGGTTATTTTGATTATATTTATTCTTCCTATCCAAGAACAAGGAATATTTTTTTATTTCATTGTATCTTTTTCTATTTCTCTTAACAATGCTTTGTAGTTTTTGTTATATAGGTCCTTTACATTCTTTGTTATGCTTATTCCTAGATATTTAATTTTATTTTTTGTTGCAATCATAAAGGGGATTATTTTTTGAGTTCATTTTCTAATGTTTTGTTGTTGGCATATAGAAAGGCTATGGGCTTTTGTATATTAATTTTGTATCCTGCGACCTTACTGTATTGGTTTATTGTTTCTAGTAATCTTTTTGTGGAGTCTTTAGGGTTTTTGATGTATAGGATCATATCATCTGGAGAAAGTGATACCTTTACTTCTTTTTCAATATGGATGCCTTTTATTTCTTTCTCTTGTCTAATTGCTCTGGCTAGAACTTCTAGCACCACGTTAAATAAGAGTGGAGAGAGTGGACAACCCTGTCTTGTTCCTGATTTAAGGGGGAAAGTCCTTAGTTTTATGCCATTTAATATGATGATAGCTGATGGTTTAAAATATATTGCCTTTATCATGTTGAGATATATTTCATCTATACCCATTTTGTTGAGTGTCTTAAACATAAAGTTGTGTTGTATTTTATTGAATGCCTTTTCTGCATCTATTGATAAGATCATGTTGATTTTGTTCTTTGTTTTGTTGATATGGTTTATTACATTAACTGTTTTACAAATGTTGAACCATCCTTGAGATTCTGGGATGAGTTGCACTTGATCATGATGTATTATTTTTTTTAATATGTTGTTGTATTCGATTTGCTAGTATTTTGTTTAGTATTTTAGCATCTGTATTCATTAGAGATATTGGTCTGTAGTTTTCTTTTCTTGTGCCATCCTTGTCAGGTTTCTGTATGAGGGTTATGTTGGCCTCATAAAATGTGTTTAGAAGTATTGCTTCTTCTTCAATTTTTTGGAAGACTTTGAATAGAATAGGAACCAAGTCTTCTTTGAATGTTTGATAGAATTCACTAGTATAACTGTCTGGCCCTGGACTTTTATTTTGGAGGAGGTTTTTAATAATTTTTTCTATTTCATCCCTGCTAATTGGTCTGTTTAGGCTTTCTGCTTCTTCATGACTCAGTCTAGGAAGGTTGTATTGTTCTAGGAATTTAACCATTTCTTCTAGATTGTTGAGTTTGGTGGCATATAGTTTTTCATAGTATTCTACAATAATTCTTTGTATATCTATGAAGTCTGTGGTGATTTCTCCTCTTTCATTTTGGATTTTGTTTATATGAGTCCTTTCTCTTTTTCCCTTGGTGAGTCTTGCCAAGGGTTTGTCAATTTTGTTGATCTTTCCAAAGAACCAGCTCCTTGTTTTATTAATTTTTTTTTATAGTTTTTCTGTTCTCTATTTCATTTATTTCTGCTCTGATTTTTATTATTTTCTTTCTTCGGCTGGTTTTGGGTTGTCTTTGTTCTTCTCTTTCTAGTTCCTTAAGGTGTAAAGTTAAGTGGTTTACTTGGGCTCTCTCTTGTTTGTTCATATAGGCCTGAAGTGATATGAACTTCCCTCTTATTACTGCTTTTGTTGCATCCCAGAGATTCTGATATGTTGTATTGTCATTTTCTTTTATCTGTATATATCTTTTGATCTCTGCGCTTATGTCTTCTTTGACCCACTCATTTTTTAAAAGTATGTTGTTTAGTTTCCACATTTGTGGATTTTTTTCCTCTTTTTTGCAATTGAATTCTAGTTTCAAGGCTTTATGATCAGAAAATATGATTAGTACAATTTCAATTTTTCTGAATTTGCTGATGTTATTTTTGTGGCCGAACATATGGTCAATTCTTGAGAATGTTCTATGTACACTAGAGAAAAATGTATACTCTGTCGCTTTGGGATGAAATGTCCTGTAGATGTCTATCATATCCAATTGCTCTAGTGTTTTTTTAAGGCCAATATTTCTTTCTTTCTTTCTTTTTTTTCACAGAGAGAGAGTCAGAGAGAGGGATAGACAGGGAAAGACAGAGAGAAATGGAGAGATGAGAAGCATCAATCTTTAGTTTTTCATTGTGCATTTCAGCACCTTCATTGTTCATTGATTGCTTTCTCATATGTGACTTGACCACGGGCCTTCAGCAGACTGAATAACACCTTGTTCAAGCCAGCGACCTTGGGCTCAAGCTGGTGAGCTTTTGGTCAAACCAGATGAGCTCTCGCTCAGGCTGGCGACCTCAGGGTCTTGAACCTGGGTATTCCGCATCCTAGTTTAATGCGCTATCCGCTGTGCCACTGCCTGGTCAGGCCATTTAAGGCCAATATTTCCTTATTGATTTTCACTGATTTGACAGAGACCTTGTCAATTAGAGCCACGTAAGTCAGCTGGGAGGTGAGCAGACTGTGGGTTAAGATAATTTCAGTGATTGGATCCACAGATCTGCTCCAGTGACAGACTGCAAGCTGCTTGTGCACCCCTCCTTCTAGAACTTTCGTATTTTTTTTTCCCCAGAATGTGCTTTGTTAGCGTGGCAAGGTGCCCCACCAACCCGGAGAAGTTTGGACATAGGGAAGTTTGCTTTTGCGCACTCCCCGCATGCTGCTGGGGGAGCAGGGACCACATGGAGACTCTGGTTGCAGCCCATGTAGAGGCCTCTGACTCTGCCCCTCTGTCCGGGAACACGGGCACCCACTCCCAGGGTGCTAGGAGGAACCTCTCACATACTATCCGTGCTCACCTACCAGGATATTGGGGGTAGTGGAGGCCACTGCTCGCCAGCCTTTGCTGGGTTCCAGCACCGGCATTAGCTTGCATGGGCGGAGTTGCCGCAGGGACACGCTTTCCTCTGCTTGGATGTCTGTGCCCCAGCCCAGTTCCCTCCATGCTCCCAGCCCCCACTCTCTCTCAGTTCCAAGTGAAAGCAGCCTTTGCTCAGGTTAGTAAGGAAGATGGAGTGTTCCATTCTCTGTCTTATTTCCTACAGGGTTTATTATATATTTAGTCAATTTTTTGCTCAATCATACCTTCATGTTCAGTGTGTGGGACTTCCAGATGCTCCAAGGATAGATTTTTCTGTCACTGGTTGTATAACTTGTTGAAATTTTGGGGAGAGGTATTGGGAGCGCTTCTCATGGCACCATTTCTCTGACATCACTCCTTAACTGAATTTTTAAGTGGTTATTCTAACTTACTTAAAAGTAAGGAAGGAGCTTTATTGGTGGTGACACAATGGATAAAGTGCTGACAATGGTACGCTGAGGTCCCCCTGAGGTCCCAGGTTCAAAACCCTAAAGTGTCTAGCTTGAGCTCAGGCTCATCTGGCTTGAGTACAGGCTTGCCAGCTTGAGAGTGGGATAATCAACATGATCCCAAGGTCACTGGCTTGAACAAGGGGTCACTGGTTCAGCGTGAGCCCTCTGGTCAAGGCACGTATGAGAAGCAATCAGTGAACAACTACAGTGATGCGACTACAAGTTGATGCTTCTTATCTCTCTCTCTCCGTTCCTGTCCATTTTTCTCTGGAAAAAAAAAAAAAAAGATACAATATCACTTTCTTCTGAAACCTCTTATTCTAGGTGACCATTTTAAATAGAATGGCTACTATTCTTAGGTCGGTAATATAGCACAATTATGGTGGTTTAAGCCCTTTGTTTCATAGTTGGAAAATTATGTAGTGAACACATACACTGATGTTAGATACAACAAGTATGAATAAGACTCCTCTGTTATCAAACAGGAAGGCAGAGTATGTGAGTAAATATAAGAGTGGGAGTATGTTGAAGTTTGACTTTACTTGTTTTTTCTCAATAATGTAGAAGGGAGGTCAATAATTGAGTATTTATGTTGAGAAGGGGTGGTTGGAGATTTCAAGCAAGGGAAGAGATTAAATAGTCACATCTATTTGAGGGAGTGGGAAAGTATGGTTACTGGCTATCATTAAGAATCCACGTGAGGCCCTGGCCAGTTGGCTCAGTGGTAGAGCATTGGCCTGGTGTGCAGGAGTCCTGGGTTAGATTCCCAGCCAGGGCACACAGGAGAAGTGCCCATCTGCTTCTCCACCCCTCCCCCTCTCCTTCCTCTCTGTCTCTCTCTTCCCCTCCCACAGCCAGGGCTCCATTGGAGCACGGTTGGCCCAGGTGCTGAGGATGGCTCTGTGGCCTCTGCCTCAGGTGCTAGAGTGGCTCTGTTTGCAACAGAGCGATTCCCCAGATGGGCAGAACATCGCCCCCAGTGGGCGGGCTGGGTGGATCCCAGTCGGGCGCATGCAGGCATCTGTCTGACTGTCTCCCCATTTCCAACTTCAGAAAAATACAAAAAAAGAAAAAGAAAAAGAATCCACATGAGCCTGACCTGTGGTGGCACAGTGGATAAAGTGTTGACCTGGAATGCTGAGGTCTCAGGTTTGAAACCCTTGTCGTGCCTGGTCAAAGCACATATGGGAGTTGATGTTTCTTGTTCTTTCCATCCCTTCTGTCTCTCTCTTTCTCATCTCTAAAATGAAAAAATAAAATAGTTTAAAAATAATTATGTATATTAGTTGTCTTAAGTTTTAGCCATATTGATCCAACAGAACCTGATAAAAGATCCTAGATTTCTCTAATCCACAATAACAGTCCTCTATCCAGACATATCCTGATTCTTGACTTCTTGCCTATGCCCAGAAGCAGCAAATACTCTCAGGAAAAAACAAACAAACAAAAAAACAATGGCAGATAGTAAGCTTCCCTTCAGGTTTCCTTCTTTTCCAAAATTGTAGCCTCTCTGGTCTTCCCTGTTTCTGTAGGTTCCTGATGCTTTTAAATAAATAGTTTCTTTGTTTTATTTGGCTTTTAGAGTTAATGTTTATGTTAGTATTAATCTGCTGCAAATTATTCCAGTCTGGCCATAAGCAGAAATGCCTCTTACTTTATTAACATTTATTTATTTGTCCCTGGCTGGTTTGCTCAGTTGATAGAGCGTCGGCCCAGCATGTGGACATTCTGTGTTCAATCCCAGGTCAGGGCACACATGAGAAGTGACCATCTGCTTCTCTTCTCCTCTTGCTTCCTCTTCCTTTTCTTCCCATTTCGGTTGGGGTGCATGTGGGAGTCTGTCTCTCTATCTCTCCTCCTCTCAGTTAAAAAAAAAGATTTATTGTTTTATTTCCATATGCAAATTAGTGAAGATAGAATGCTTGGTTTTGAAAATTGAATTCATTCATTACTGTATATATGACCAAGAAAAATCACCTACTCTCATATTATTTCAATTTATAATTGTGTACAGTATATAGTGAAAAATAAATCTACCTACTGATAGGCTTTGTTATGAGGATTAAATACAGAGTAAAGGGAATAGTGGCTGGCTTATTTTAAAAGCTCAATATTGTCGTAAATATAATTATTCTTGTTGCTTTTATTCTTGTTTAAAATAATGAAGTTAGCATTTGTCTGTGGGTTATTTAGGGTAATAGAATCCAGAAAAATAATTCAATTCTATTAACATTTATCAAACAGGTGCCGTGTGCAAGGCCTAGCATAATTGTTATTCACTGTGGTGGTCAAAATGAAAGCAAATATTATCTCAGGAAATATGTGCGTTAACGATATGTAAAGAACAGTAAGTTCTATAAGAAAAGCTAAAACAATGACAAATGTAGAGGTAGAGCAGAAAGAGCTACCCTTCCCCACCAGATGCTAGATTAACATATTGGCAGCTCAGAAAATAAGTACAAATAGTCCTACCTTCTTAACCCACTTAAAGTACTTCCCCTAATATGTTCCACTTGTGTAGAATAAGTTATAATTACCACAATGCTGCCCCTAAGCACAAGCTAAGTTCCTGAAATATCTTTGGAATTGGCTCATTTGCTACACAGAATGTTCAGCAAAGAACCGATAGAGAAGCTTCCAGGGAAGAACTTGCCTGTAAAGCAAATTACGTTTAAAAAAATGTTTCAGGTTTGTTTATTGAATTCCAACCTGTTTAACGGTCTCTTTCTTAATTGTCTTCATTTAATGCAAGTTTCATTAAAATGGATTTTAAAACTCAGCATTTTTAAAGTAATGGTTCTCCTGTTCTTTGCTTGTATGGCTACAGAATTTATATTCTAAATTAATTTGGCTCATGTCATTTTAAATTCAGTTGAATATATATAGACTAGTATTCATATTCAGTTCAGATATTTTTTTCTGGTGAACCACAAACCTGAAGAATATATTGGTTTTAAGAAGGGAGAAGAACATGATAAGGAGAAGGGGAAAAGAAAGAGTAGTTTAAAATAGGTTGAGCCAGAAACCTGTTATACCTTTAAAATGTTTTTTTAACTCACTGTATTAAAAACAGTTGATTGAGCCAAAAATGTCAAAGAAAACTAAATTAGTGTTATTCTATAACTTTTATTTTTATGACCAGACCCATCTTCTCAAATGCATATGTAAATCAAAAAGTGCTAACAACGCAATACTATATGAATATATTGTTAATATAGTATGTTCCATGTAATTTAACACAAAGCTTACTTCATATTCGTGTTATAGTAGATATTGAATTTAAAAACAAAACTACTTCCATAATAAAACATTGAAATTGCCAATGAAAAAAATGGTCTTTATTTCTTGAACTGGTTTTGAAATATTAACACATATCTTTTAAAAATATTGTAAACATTATTCTGAAATGTTTTTTATATTTTTAAACATGCTTCAATACATTTTACAATAAAAATATTAAAAATGAATGAATCAGAAAAATTAAATTTCCAGAAATATAATAAGACATAGAAGTTGGCACTTCAATATGCAGTGCTATAGGCAACTTGCAACGTACAGATTTAAGGCTACATCCTAATACTTGTCCCATGACCCCAGTATCTTAGAATACACCCTTCCCACCCACTATTTATTTTTAGAATATAAAAACAATGAGAGAGACTAATAAAGTAGGTTTTTGTGCATAGGGTATCTTTGATAAAAGCAGGGCTGTAAACCTCTTTTTCATTCCACTATATTGGGGTAGTGTCTACTATTCAATGGTGGTGAGAGAGTGAGGCTTCTTCTGTTCAGCGATTCAGCATACCTAATAGGAGATCCATTTAGTTTGAGGATGCACTACACTCAAGATCTCACTCCTGCTAAAGAATTTTAAGAAGACCAGAGATAGCCTGGAGAATTACTTTGAATTTGGAAGTTTAGAGTTCTGCTTTGCTGGGATCGGTTGGGCTGAACTCCCAGAATTTGTAGCATACAGGTATGCATGCTCATTTCTCCTGGAAAATATACTGGCCCCATGTGTCTCTGTGGGAATAGTCTTGGATCCTTTAGGCTGTCTGGAAAGGTGAAGGCACTCTACCAGCAAAAATCTAGATGTGAACAGCTAGAGCCTGAGAGAGGAGCCAGAAATGAGTACCAGAAGAAAATAAAAGCATTCCAGGGTTAAAAGAATTTCATGATAAAAGGGCCCTAGTGGGGAACTTCTGAGGATCACTTGATGATTTTCTACAAAAAAAAAAAATCATCTTGAAACACTTACTAGCTTCACAGGGTACAAACTCAGCTTAAGATGTTACCAATTTAAATAAGGCCATTCCTCATTCTTCAGAAAATTTGGAGAAGACGTCAAACACGTACACCTTTCCCAGCGGTGAATTTGCAGCCACAAGCTGGTTCAACCTACACAAGGAGAGCCTATTTCAAAAGACTCAGACGTTTGATTTATAATTTAGATTAAATATTTTTATTACTAACTGAAGACTGTATTTGTGGTCTGAAAGAACAAATTGAGCAAATAAAAATCAAGAAAATATTTATGTATGATCATGGTAATTTCAAGAGTAAGATGATTGACTAAAATTCTCAAATTTTCCCAGAAGATTGGCAAAAATAATAGACCAGATTGCACTTTGACTAAATATTTCCCCCATAATGTTTCATCTATTGGTCACACTGACATTTGCAGGGGCCTTGATTATGTAAATCTATAACAGTGAGCTTTCCACACCTGACACCTCTACACAAAGATAAGGGATAGACAGTGACCTGAACCTAAATGTGCAGGACATTCCCAAACCAAATTGATGTGCTGAGGGGAGGTCCATCAGTTCAATATGCAGGGTGTCTATTAGATGATTCTGGCTGAATAATATACTTCTCTCTCCCTGGATTTGAATGAGAAGGAATCAATTCACCTTCAATATTTGAAAGTCAACTTGGAAATCATAAGAACTGCAAATACCTGGTGAAAACCAGATAGCTAGAGAACACTCATGAGGGAGACTCAGAATTAGAGACATGGACCCACTGAAATGACCTGCACTCTGACCTTCTGACCTTCAACTGGATTAAACTTGTTTGCTCTATTTCAGTTAAGTTTTCTCTGCATCCAGAACACTGTTTTATATTTATATGTTTATGGATTGTAAATAATGTTAAAAATGACTTCAGTCTGACCAGACAGTGGCACAGTGGATAGAGGGATGTGGAGGACCCAGGTTCGAGACCCCGAGGTTGCCAGCTTGAGCACGAGTTCATCTGGTTTGAGCAAGGCTCATTAGCTTGAGCCCAAGGTTGCTGACTCAAGCAAGGGATCACTCAGTGTGCTGTAGCCCCCCAGTCAAGGCAAATATGAGAAATCAATCAATGAACAACTAAGGAACTGCAACAAGAACTGATGTTTCTCATCTCTCTCCCTTCCTGTCTGTCTGTCCCTATCTGTCCCTCCCTCTGACTCTCTTTGTCTCTCCCACAAAAAAAAATGACTTCAGACTATTATACATAATTATGATTTCATATTAAAGATATGTATAAAGAAATTTAATGGATAGCAGCTTCTTGAGAAGGCAAAATATCAGTGTGTTTGATAGGTAGGCACTGGGATTATGTTCCTGAATTTTAGCACCTTTTGTAATAGCTAGTATCTGTCATTTCCTTAGACAAGTCACTTACTTTAAATCACTGTTTACTTCTTGTAAAATGAGAGCAATTTTGTTACCTGTATTATGGGATTAAAAGGATTATAAAACGTGTATGCTTGGCTGTCATGCCTGGCACTTAGGAATATCTACTCACAAAGTCTTTTGGTTAATGAAGTTTTTACTTTTGTTTGTTTGTTTTTAAGTGAAAGGAGGGGAGATAGACTGACTCCTGCATGCGCCCCGACCAGTATCCACCTGGCAACCACCATCTGAGGCCGATGCTGGAATCAGCTGATTTATCCTCAGCACCCAGAATCAACGTTCGAACCAGTCAAACCACTGGCTTCTTGAGGAGAAGAGAGAAAGAAGGGGGAGAGGGAGGGAAAAAGAAGCAGATGGTCACTTCTAATGTGTGCCAGGGGTCATCTGAAAAGCAAATTCTAACTTTCTCTTTAGTATCAGCCAGAAAAAAGAATTAAAAAAAAAAAGAAAAGAAGAAGAAGGATTTTGATGGGATTGATTTCGTACATGTGCACTTATCTTGAAAGAACTATCCTTTGCCAATTGTTCTTCAATGACCTCAGAAAGAGAAGAAAACAACAGGCAGAAGAAACATAGAAAAAAAAAAGGTAGCAATGAATAAAACTTTGTCTTCTAATTTTTCCCATTTCCCATTAAAGTTCAAAAGGACAGAAATGCTGTTCACTCCTGTTGCTGCCATTACAAAAAAATTATCAAAAAATCTGATGGCTTCAAACTACACCCATTTATTACCTCACATTGCTATATGTCAGATATTCAAAGAAGCTTATCTGGATTCTCTGTTCAGGGTCTCACCAGGCTCAAATCAGAGGGTCAGCAAGGAATGCAGTTCATCTGGGTTTGTAATTCACCTCCAAACTCACTCATTGTTGGTAGAATTCATTTCCTTCCCATGATTGACAGGTGGCCCTCTTTACCTTCAAATGAGCAACAGGAAATCCAGTCTTTCTCATGCTTTTAATTTCTTATTTGCCTTCTGCTCAAGAGAGAGTTCTACTTCTAAGGGTTCATGTGATAATGTTAAGCCCTGTTTTACGATCAGTAAATTATTAATTTAAATAATACATCTAAAGTCTTTTTGGCCACATATCATAACACATCAGTGGGATTCGTGGAACTAACACTAGTGAGCAAAAGTCATGGGACTGCACAATTTCTGTATATTTGGGGGGTATGGAGGGAAGAAGCATGAACATGCTAGAATAAAAACCACTGATCTGGATTCTAATCTTAGTTTAATTACATGCTAATCCATTTATATGAGACAAATAAGGATCTAAGTATCATTTCCTTTTTATATTTGAAAAAATATCGCTTGACAAAGAAAAACGTGGCTTGATTTATTATTGCCAAACAAAACTAAATTTATACAAAATCTTGAATTATTTCACATTCCTCTTAATGCCTACCACAGAGTTTTGCAAACATTATTCACTAAATAAGTTATTAATTACTATATCTGAAGGCCATAAAAATGGGAACTATATGGTAGATGATATTTTCATGGAACTTTATCATCATATAATTAAAAAATTTATATGAGATCTTTTATTTCTAGTAACTGCCTTTTGCAAATTACAATGAAATTTCCTGAGACACTAAATATTTTTAACTGTTTGTGACAATTAGCCTTTGCAAAACACTCTGATGAACTCGAGTTCTTGACAAAGATAACTCAATAAACAAAAAGTCCCATTGGACGACAAGTGTGAACAGGCTTAACAATTCTCCCGCATGTTACTCACTTTACTTAGGTCAGTTCAGTGTAGTACAACTGCTGTGACCACAAAAAGAAAGAAAGAGTCGAAGCAAAAGCCAAGTACTTTCTAAAACAACAAAATAAAATTTAACTAAAGTTCTCATTGTAATGCAGAGAAATTATGGCAACGTAAACTTTGTTTAAAAAAAGATATGCTGAACCCAACAATGGAGTTTTTTTTTTATACTCAATACTAGCCTTCTTATAATTCCATGCACATTTTTCAGTTATAACAACAACATGCATAGAGAAATATGTTTCCTTCTCCCCACCAAATGTTACATAGCAAACAGTTTTCCAGTTTTCTACATGACTCTGTTCTGATAGTTGGCTGAGTAAACATTTATCAGTTTCATGAAACTTAAATTCCTTAATTATTCTCCTATTGTTGAACACTTAGATGATCATTTATTCTTTAAATAAGGCTAAATTGTTGACACAATATTTTTTCAAATAATAATTAATATCTAGAAATTAGATTATTTTGAGAAGGGATTAAACATTAGAAAGAAATTAAACAAATATTCTGAGAAAAATCTTAATTTGTTTCAGAGGATTTACTGGATACATATTTTTGTTTGGTATATATGGATTGCTTTGGTTGAAAAGATAAGGCCACCCATAGCAAATATTTGTTTTCACACTCCATCTGTTTGGTGTATACTGTGTGGGTTAGAAAAAAAGTTCTGATTCTAGTGAGACAGAATGTTTGGTAATACTTCAATTGTTTTTTGCAACTTCTCCATGAGTCACTCTCTCCAGATGTCTAAGAAGATTGTGAATTTTGCAAAAGCCTTCCAGAAATGGAATCTACCTCTATAAAATGAATAGAATTAATAAACTCATTTTATTCATCATCAAAATGTTCCTTAAAAACCAAATAATGTTTGGTATGTGGCAAGCATAAAGCGGCACAAAGCATGTGGACTAAGCTTACTGACACGTTGGAACAATAGGCACATCTTAAATGGGGTTGTTTGCTCTTTGTATGTATGAAAAACTTTCAAATATTGTTGTACACCTTTATCTTTAAAATATTTTGTATTCATGGTGTAAAATTGAACTGATTTAATGATATACTCTTTATCTTTAATTTCATTTTGAGTTGATTTAATTTTATATCTAAGCTTTATTCAAAATTTAACAAGAGTAATAAACTTTAGTGAAAAACTTTCAAGTATTGTACACCTTTATCTGTAAAAGTTTTGTATTCATGGTATAAAATTGAACTGGTTTAATGATATACTCTTTATCTTTAATTTCATTTTGAGTTGATTTAATTTTATATCTAAGCTTTATTCAAAATTTAACAAGAATAATAAATTTTAGAGGTAGAATTTTATGCTTCACCCAACTCAAAAATGACTCAAACCAAATCTTTATCACTGTACTGAAGTTGGTTTTTATTATGTTTTCATTTTCAAAATGAATAATAACATTGATTTTCCCTATTATTGCCTTAAGAATTAATCATGTGTCATCTTAGAATAGATAATATATTGTTATTTTAAGTATTATTAATGCCATTAAACCATAATTTGTTTTTGAATTCTCTTAATGAGAAATAGAACAATTCTTTTTTTGCTTTTTTGTTTGTTTTAGAGAGAAAAGCAGACAGGAAGGGAGACAGATGAAAAAGCACCAACTCATAGTTGTGTCACTTTAGCTATCCATTGATTGCTTCTCATAAATGCCTTGACCAGGGAACGCAAGTCAAGCAAGTGACTCCATGGTCAAGCCAGCGACTTTTGGGCTCAAACCAGCCACCATGGGAACATGTTGATGATCCTTCGCTCAAGCCAGTGACCCTGCACTCAAGCTGGTGTACCTTCGTTCAAGCCAGTTGAACCCACACTCAAGCCAATGATGTTGGGGTTTCAAACCTGGGACCTCAGCATCCCAAGTCGCTGCTCTACCCACTACACCACAGTTAGGCATTAGAGCAATTTTTAATGAGAAGCTAGAACATATCAAATATAAGCCCACCTCTGCTAGCAATTAGGGGTCTACTTCACATTCTTGAGACTCCAGAAAAGAATTTTGATATATGTCATTTACTACGCTTCCTTTTAGTTTTAAAACCTTGACATTTACAAATGTCTTTGACTTATTTTTTGATATACTGCAAATTTCTTGGTGAGAGACTGTGAATTAAATACTGCTAGAAGACATATACTGCCTATATACAGTATATATATATACACACACAGTAAGTGTCCAAAAATGATAGCTGATATGGTCTGAAAATTAACTAAATTGTTAGAGCAGAACTATTATGTAAGAATTATCAACTGTCACTTTTATGCTGCTTCAGCTTCAGATCACTATCTCTTTTATTGACAAATAGTTTTTAGTCCAATGATTTCCTGATTGCTTGTCAATGATTTGGTCAGACTTAGAGAAGAAAGTCAATGAGGTTTTTCCCCACTCTATCTTTTTTTAAATATTCCATTTTCATCTAAACATACTTACCATGTTTTTAGTCAAAAAATTTAGCTGGAACACATTTGCTTCAGGTAATATAGTAATTTACTATTCTCCTAAAATAATATGATATCAGAATTAATTATTTTTCATTATTACATATTGACATTTTTACCTTTCTAAAAACATTTTCCACTTTATTAGCTTTTAATTTAGTTTCTACTTTTGTAAAAGTTTGGGAAATGGCACAGGTTATAAAAGCTTAGTGATTGCTCACTCTTCTTTAACTTGTGTTTCCTAATGTGGATAATTTTCAAGGTCGTTTTCATGTAGGTGTAATGAAGCTAGAACTGAATTGCTAGAAAAACATACACGCTAATCTTTGTATACTCCACCCTTTCCATTTATTTAAATATATTTACTTCTCTGATACCTGGTAAACAACTGGAGTGTGTTTGTTAAAATAGTTTTAAAATATGACATGGCAGTAAAAAAAAAATTCAAGGTTATCACAAACATAAAAATTCTCTAATATTTAAGGAAAATTATAATTAGGCTTAATTTCTCACTTTAGGTTAAACAGTGTGTGTGTGTGTGTGTGTGTGTGTGTGTTTCTCTTGTTACTTTTTATTAAGATTTTATTTCTTAGAGAAGAGAGAGAGAAATGGTGGGAGAAGCAGGAAGAATCAACTCATAGTAGTTGCTTCTCATAAGTGCCTCTTGACTGGCCAAGCCCAGGGTTGCCCACCAGTGACCTCAGCATTCTAGGTCAATGTTTTATCCATTGTATCAACACAGGTCAGGCTATGTGTGTATTTGTAACTCATAAGAGGTTACTAGCCTACATCCAATATGAATAAAAAGACATAAACATACACAGATGCATGCGTATTCACACACCCACCACTGAGTAAATATGTCCAAGTCTTTCTCTTTTTTTTTAGATTTCTCTTATTGAATTTTATTGGGATGACACTAGCTGACATAATTTTACAGGTTTCAGTACCCCATTTCTACAAGATATCTCTGTACAATGTATTGAGTGTTAACCTCTCCAGGTCAGGTCTTTATCCAACACCATTTATCTTCCCTATACAATCCTCCAATCCCCACATCCCCAATCCTC
Organism: Saccopteryx bilineata; assembly: GCF_036850765.1. Classification (NCBI taxonomy): domain Eukaryota; kingdom Metazoa; phylum Chordata; class Mammalia; order Chiroptera; family Emballonuridae; genus Saccopteryx; species Saccopteryx bilineata. Next base: position 104,520,605 of record NC_089491.1, on the reverse strand, counting down.
ACACTGTTTTCCATTTCCATGAGTTTTTGTCTTTTTTTTGCCCTATGCCTCCAGCTCTGTCACCCAACCCTCCCTGCCGCAGCTGTCAGCCCACTCTCTATGTACCAGTCCGTTTCTATTTTGCTAATTAGTTAATTTTGTGCATTAGATTCCACATATGGGTGAAATCATATATGGTAGTACTTAACTTTCTCTGACCAGACCCTCATGTAAGCATTAGTTTTGAAAAATCTTTTTAGGTGTTTTGTGGCGACTTTGAAACCAGAGTCATTGAAGGATTTTTACTATGAGAACTTCAGTATAAAATCAGCAGTTTAGATTGTGTTATAACAAATCAGAGAAAACATTGTGAAAGTATGTTGGAATAAGAGGGTAGAAGACCATACATAAACATTTTTAAGCATCCAGAAGAAAGGGGAAAGTAATGCAGATGATGACTAGAGAGCTAAGAAGACAGAAACTGCAAGAAAGAAGAAACAACTCAACTGATGATCTAGACACATTGTATCAACATGACTTAACCATTTATTCCAGGAAATTCTTTACCAGGAAGGTAATATTGTAGACCAGTAATAACTTTCACTGTTTGCAAAGCCCTTGCAAATAAATTTATTAGCTGTTTGCTCATCTGGGCAAATGGCTCTCCCATGAAGATAGCATCTTGCTCCCCTGGACACACATTCTGCTTCTCAGACTCCAGTTTGCTTTCTAAAACTCAACACTTTGCTATATTGGTTCCACCATCCTAAAATATTAGACCACAAATTTTGCCAGATTTCAACCAATTCCCCATCTTAAAACAAATCTACCTACCACCATTTGGACCTTGGCTCCAGACTCTATAAATACATTTTCCTAATTTGCCTCTTCTGAGATGCTGTTGAGACTCTTTCAAGGTGAAGTTTTCTCTTGCTGTGGTTAATTAGTAAGTAGTTAATGTACTTTATTAGTAAGCCTAACAAACTCAGTTTTGCTTAATAAAAATATTTTTTTGGTGATCTTTGTGAGAGAGGTGGCCATCAGGGGACTTACTGATTTCTTGGATATTATACATAAAAAGGGAAAGAATGGAGGAAGGAAAGGAAGAATTAATAGAAAAAGAAGAAGATTTTCTAGCATAGACAATAAATGAATATTGATGCTCTTAAGGGAGATGGGGGGAAATGGCTAAAGAACAATGATGTACTGCGAGGGTTAATTTTATGTCTTAAATTTAATAGGCCACAGTACCCATGTATTTGATCAAAGATCTGAATATTGCTGTGAAGGTTTTATTTATTATATGAGATTTATACTTTAATCAGTACACTTTCAGTAAAGCTGACTGATCTTTATAATAGGGGTGGACCTCATCCAATGAGCTGACGATCTTAATAGAAAACTCACAGGCCTGACCAGGCGGTGGCGCAGTGGAGAGAGTTCAGACTGGGATGTGGAGGACCCAGGTTCGAAACCCCAAGGTTGCCGGCTTGAGCACAGGCTCATCTGGTGTGAGCAAGACTCACCATCTTAAGCTGGCTTGAGCAAGGGGTCACTCAAGCTACTGTAGCCCCCCGGTCAAGGCACATATGAGGAAGCAATCAATAAACAACTAAAACAAAGAATTGATACTTCCCATCTCTCTCCCTTCTTGTCTGTCCCTATCTGTCCCTCTCTCTGTCTCACTGTGTCTCTGTCATAAAAAAAAAAAAAAAAAAACACGGTTTTCCCAAAGAAAAGGGACTGCTGGTAACTGCTAGCCAGCTGCTTTTTGACTTCTACTGCAGCATCAACCCTTGTCTGGGTCTTTAGCCTGCCTGGAGATTTTAGACTTTCAGGACAACTGTGTCAGTTAATTCCTTAAAATAATCTCTCTCACTCTTTATTTCTCTCTCCATAGATATAGATATTGCTATAGGTACTGGTTTTATTAAATATATATGTATAGATACATAGATATATGTAATAGTACTTTACAAGTACTGCATTTTTTTTACATCTGGATTTTGTGTTAAAAATAGAATATTAGACCTGTGGTGGTGCAGTGGATAAAGCGTCAACCTGGAAATGCTGAGGTTGTCAGTTCGAAACCCTGGGCTTGCCTGGTCAAGGCACATATGGGAGTTGATGCTTCCAGCTCCTTCTCTCTCTCTCTGTCTCTCCTCTCTCTCTCTATCTCTGTCTCTTCCTCTCCTCTCTAAAATGAATTAAAAAAAATAGAAGATTGATTTAATATTCTACATAATTTTTAAATATAAAGGTTCTATATTAAATGTAAATTGGTAAAATTTCTATTTATAATTCAGCAAAGACTTTGTGAGTGAGTATAGAGTCAACTGTGTCAGTTTCTGAATTATTTTATTAGAATTATCAACTTCTGTTATATTTTAAGATTATTTATTTATTTATTTATTTGTGTGGGAGGCAGGAAGAAAGAGAGAGACAAGAACATCAAGCTGCCCGTGTGTGTGCCCTGACTGGGGAATCGAACTGGCAACCTCCGTGCTCCAGGATGATGCTCCAGCCAGAGCTAAGAAATAATTTTTAAGTGTTCTTAATTATTTAATGCTGTGGTCAGGAAGTTTAAAACTTCTTTGAAGGATTGTACATATGGAAAACACAGCTTTAATTTTAAATTGTAAAGAATTTTTAGAATTGTGTAAACATTTCATTAAAAACCATCTAGCGGTCCACACAGTTTTAGTATTTTCTCCTCTATCACAACAAATCCAGATGTCTGATTAAAATTAATTTACATTTTGTGACATATAATTCATTGTTATTTAACATTTACTTTGTAAGACTATTTAAATATTTATGCTGTGCTTACATATGTCCTATTATTTTTCTATAATCTACTGTCTGTAGTTTAATATTAAATAAAATAAAAACAAATCAATAATGATTTAAGAGCTTTGCATTCATAAATATATTACAATATATAGCATTTTTTTCTATTTCAATAAAATTACTTATTAAAGGCAGATAAATAATTTTTACATTTATAATTTCTGAATAAGAGAAATATATACTTTAGGTATGTTTACATCAGTGAATATGCTATGTGGAAAAATTAATAAAAGAAAAATGAAAACCATCTAACTGCATCTTGTGAATAAGGTACATTTTTATGTAAACTAATAAATTAGAGTTGTGTGTAAAGCAACCAAGCTACTTAGCTTTGGGGAGGGGGGTTGAGGGGCTAGAAATTGTTACGTTTTAAGGGATAAACTTTATTCCTTCTAACCTCTTACTCATTACTATTTTATTATTGGCCATTTTCTCTATTAATTACATATTTACACTTAACCTGCTTTCAGAAGTGTTTGAAGCCATATACAATAAAAATACCTAACACATAATACTGTAAAACCTATGCTAATTAAAGCTACTGAAATTAAGTACAAGAAAATGGAGAGATAAGAAAGAGAAAGAATAAAAAATGACTTATATACTAACAATGATTAAAATAAGCAAACATGATATTAGTCCAAAGTTGTGAAAATGTGTGAGTTTGTTGTTCATTTCTTAGCTCTCACTATGAGAGTTTAGTTTATATTTATTTACAGATTGCAATAGGTAGATAAGTCAAAATTCCCAGCTACTATTAGAGTAGGTAAATGTACAAAAGAGATCAGAAAGACAAAAGAAGACACAGACAATTGTCACATGTTAGAGGACACATTGCCATGAGGACCAAACCTTGGTTTGTATCCTAAAACAGAAAAAGGATCAGTGGAAAATTGATGACAACCAAATAAAGTTTACAATTCAGTGTACCAATGTTACTCTTTTAGTTTTGATAAATACAAAATGGTTATGTGAAATGTTAACATTAAGAGATGAATGAATGTTATTTAGGGACTATCTGAACTTCCTGTCAACTCCTCCATAAATTGAAACTTTATAAAATCTAGAGTTAAATAAAACCATATATTGCTTAATTATCCAATAAATAATGAAATAATTACTGGATATATTTGTGTGTATTTTTCAGTAATACACTAAAAGAGTTGATAAAATTGGATTTTCTTTCTATACTATTGTGGTCGTGTGTTGTAACTGAATAAATTCTAAAGCTATTACCTCAATTGAACCCCATTTAATGTTGCCTGGGAAAAGGCAAACACTAAGAATCATTAAAGATTTAAGAATGCAAAAGAGTAGGAAACAAAGAAAGCAATCATTAACATCGCTGGCAAGAAAGAAAAAGGTCTCAGAAGTCTAACGTTATAAGGAACTCTACTAGACTAAGAAAATATTAGGTTGGAGGATAGGGAGGCATGGGCAACTGGCTTATAGAAGAGAGTGACTGTGATGTACCAAGGACATCACTGCAATAAACTCCAAAAATATTTGAAAAATTAAAAAATGTCATTAATTAAATGATCAAAATAAGAAAAAAGAAATGAAAAAGGTGGAAGGAAGGAAGGAAGGAAGGAAGGAAGGAAGGAAGGAAGGAAGGAAGGAAGGGAGGGAGGGAGGGAGGGAGGGAGGGAGGGAGGGAGGGAGGGAGGGAGGAAGGAAGGAAGGAAGGAAGGAAGGAAGGAAGGAAGGAAGGAAGGAAGGAAGGAAGGAAGGAAGGAAGGAAGGAAAGAGGGAAGGGGGAAAAGAAATAAAAAGGAAAGGAGTGAGGAGAGAGAAACTGAGCGTGATTATACTTCTAGGAATCTTCGTGCATAAAATCCACAGAACCTATGCATGTCAACTATCTTCTGAAGAAAAGATGCTGTAGCATGATAGTGCAGTTGCCTTTAAGTTTTAGAGAAACTACCACGAATTGTTACTTAATATGAAAAGCAAATTTAAAAAGTTATATACTGTTTCACTTCATATGTCAATAAAATCAATGCCAGACTGATTAATAGGTTCACTGTAAGTATTAAGAAATAACATGTAGATCAGGAATGCTTATTATAGATGAGGTATACTTTTTGAGTTAAACATAATGATGCTACGAGCAAATATTTTGATAGATACAAATTCTGACTTGCAATATTATCTATATCTATATCTCTCATATCTCTTGCTTGAAACTCTGACTTTAAGTCTGAACCCCAGAGGATAGCATACACTCTAAATTGAATGTAAATGGTATTTCCTGAAGTATTCTAAAACTGTGGCCATGACTATAAAACTAAACATTAAACATGAATTATCTCTGTAAAAGAGAAAACTAACTCATATCACTTTTAAAAGCACAGGCATAAATTTTATTTCTATGATCACCTTTAAGACACATAAGCCAATATTAATATAACCTGTGACATAAAAACTTTGTCATTTTTATAACAAGTGCAATCAATGAAGAATCAGATTTCATTTTCTAATCCATGCCTTGTATTTGTTCTACCTTAAAAGAACCTTGCGTTTTGGGAGTATGACTGTATCATAGCTCTAGAAAATTTTATATTAGAGTTTATGACACAGTATAATGAGAAAAACATAATGCCTATTTCAGGTATACTAAAACCAGTCCAGCATGGTTGATAATACTGCTTCAATCTGTTTGATTTATTTATGGTTTGTAGTTTAACTTTTTTTGAGGACAAAATATCACTGCAATGTTCACTTATAGAATATTAGCACTTAGTTTGTAGCAATGATGTAGCTTTTTGGCTTAGAAAATATCTAGCTGGTGACAAATAATAGAAAAAGGTCATTAGATAGGGATAGTTAAATTTTATGAAGTTTTTCATTTAAAATCTTGCCTTGATTCAGAAAATATTAAAAAAGAAAATAAGGTTCTCTATAACTTTTAAGTGTTGTTTAAAAAACTTTGTCAGTAGAATTGACTATAATTTCCTTAAGTCTTGTCCCTTAAAGTTCAAATAATATATTTTTTTTCTCTTTACATTTAATTATTTTGGTTTAATATATAGATAATAAAGAATTAACTATTTCTGATTTTTCTATTCTTTTAATTACACAAATGAGTGAGTATAATTGACTCTGAGTTATGATTAAGCTGTCAGCTATCCTACCCATGTCTGAGGAGCATAATGTGACAAGAAAGGACAACAATAAGAGAATGTATAAGTAATGAACTCAGCAGACTTCCTTTCTTATTTTATATGAATTATGATGACATGTAATGTTTTTATTACATTTCTTTGGAAAAATTATTTTGAGATAATTGTAGATTCACATGCATTTGTAATAAATAATACTAAGAGGTCCTATGTATTTCGCACCAAATTTCCCCAATGGAAGTTTCTTGTACAACAATATCAAAAGCAGAAAATTGAAACTGATAAAATCTACCAAACTTAGAAATTTTACAAGTTTTATATGCACTTATTTGCATGTGAGTTATATACATTTTATCTGTGTTGCTAAACTACCATCACAGTCAAGATACCAAACAGTCTTATCAAAAGAATTCTTCATTCTACAATTTAAAAATTTTGGAAGTTAAGGCTTTTAAAGATTTTGTTATGAGTTTTTAGATTTATCATTTAGTTGTCAGAAAATAATATTTACAATAGTTTTACTTATCCACCTTATGTTTTATGATATAATATTTAGACTGGTTTCCACTGGAAAGATTGTTAATAATTAGAATCATAGACAATGTAAAACTACAAAATCTTAGTATTTGTACATAGTAAATAATTCTAGGGTCATTTCTTTATTTCTCATTATCACAAGGAGTTATAAAATAAAAAAATGTGCCATCTAAATATGTGTTTTTAAAGAATGATATTGAACAAGGGCTTTGAAAAAATATGAATAAATAAAAAAAGAAACATTTTGCCAGATAATATATATTTTGTCCATAAATTTAAGATTGCTTTACAGTATTACTTTCTACCATATTTTTTTACCTCCTCTCTATCTGCCTAAACCAAGTACACTGAAAGTCCATGTAGTTAGAATACAGATAGAAACTATGGGAGAAATTCAATGTCTTCACTTATGGTGCTGATTGATGCCTAACTGATAATGAAAACTGCAGAGTCTCCACCAACACCTAATATAATTCTGACCTGGCTACTCCGTTATTCAGAGCTTTTTACACAACAGTTACAAGTATCTCATTTGTTTTACCAATTTAATTTTACTTTTAAGTGAAGAAATGTATTTATTTAATTTTTTAATAAATGATATAAAAGTTATATCATCTTTGTACTCTCTTATACTGAGTTCCATTTTTAAGGATTTATATTATATTTTTGTTGCAAGTTTCTGTATTAAAATATTGACTTAGCCCTGGCCAATTAGCCCAGTTGGTTGTAGCATTGTCTGGAAGCACAGATGTTGCCATTTAGATCCCACGTCAAGGCACACACAGGAACAGATCAATGTTCCTGTCTCTCACTCTTCCTCCCATCCTCTCTCTCTAAAATCGATAAAATAAACATTTAAAAAGTATTGATTTTATATTGCTATATCTATATTTAAGTTTTAAATTATTTATTTTTTATTCCAGGATTAAGTTTATCAAATTGGTATTTATTTTCCAGATCACTTGGTGTTCCGTTATTTCACAAGCATGTGCTTAGAGTGTGTGTGTATGTGTGTGTGTGTCTTTGCATTTATTTTACAAAAATCACAGTTGGGCATTTCAGTATAGAAAATAATACTTTTAGTTGTCAATGCTTCAAAAAATACTATTTGCTAGTTTCCCCTTTTTCTGTGAATTTCTTTCTGATAATCCCAGAATTTGGACAATAAACTCTCCTGGTTTGATCCTGATCTTTTCATTTTTTAACATGCCTTTCATGTGTTTCTGTTCTCTTTTACATTCTGGACAACTTCCTATTTTTCAACCCTTTACCTTACTGACTTTTTTGTAAATTTTAACTACCTAATTAAAATTTAATTTGTTGTCCTCCATGTTACTGTGTATATTTGTTTATCTGCATTGTTCTCCCAGTATTTTTACATTTTTCTTTTACTTTTTTTGTTGTTGATGTTTGATTGATTTTTCTCTGTGTTTTGTGTAAGTAGTTTTCTTTGACTGCCTGCGGATCTTTTCTATTTATATTTCACAGTAAATAAAAAGACCTGAGAAGCAGTTGAACAGATTTCTGTTTGGGCATTCTCTATCCCTCTGTGGCTTCTCTGGGAGATGATCAAGCAATGGTCTGACAAACCTCATGTTGTCTCTTGGCTTTTCTCATGGATCAATTTATCCAGAGAGTTCTTTTTCTAGCACAGGAGGTTGGTAGACAAAAATCACAGTTTTTAAATTGACAGCTGAACTTTCCCTCTACTATATCTGCTATTCTAGTATTAAGAAGCACATGACTTCAATTTCTTCAGGATATAATACTTTTATTTTTGCAAGAGTGGGCCATGCATGCTTATTTGACTTTTGTTAGGGGGTGAGATATGAGTATATGCTTACTATTTACGTTGAGTTGAGAAGTCCGCTTGTTTCTAGATTCATCCTTCTCTTTTGTCAGCTAAGGTATATGGTGCCTAAAGCTTCTCTGCATTAGTTATTATTTAGATAATCCAACTTGTTACACAGGGGCATTTGCATATTTATTATCTAGAATTTAATCTGTGTATGTACCAAGTAAGGAGCCATTCATGCATATGCCATCTATCCTGCAAGATTTTCTAGTATATTTCAGCCACTGCATCTATAAATTTGTTATATTTATCTTGTGAGTGTATTCTTTAAAGATCTATTTTAAGGACATTAAGTTTTAGGAGAAAGAAGAGATAATTTTACATATATAATCTAAATTTTTAACATGAGATTTCCAAAGCATATTCCAACTTCATTTCTATTATTTTACTCTTTGTTGTTGAGAAATTATGTGTGTGTGAGGAAGAATATATATTCAATATAAAGAAAGAATCACTTTTTATTTCTATTTCTACTACAGAGATGATTATAGTCTATTTTGCAGTATGGTGATAAGTATAATGTTCATATTCTTTGTTTTGTTAATTTCTTACTGATTTGAGAGAGAGAGGAAAGGAGAGAAAGAAAGAAGAACATTGATCTGTTCCCATATGTGTGCTGACTGGGGACTGAATCAGCAACCTTTGCTGGTTCACTTCAGGATGACACTCTAACCAACCAAGCTATCTGGTGGCCAGGGCCTTGTTCATATTTTTTGTTTTATCACAGGCCTTCTTTATACAGAATACTATCTAACTTATTTTTCAATCTTTTACAGAGATTAGCACAGAGTTAGTATATATAGTTAAACATGATAGGTGAATTGCTATATATATATGTTATAAAATATAAGAGTAAAAATTTATGTAATGATGTCTTTTATAAAGTAATTTTCTCTAGATATATTACTTTTAAAATTCTGATAAGGGGTTAATAACCAAAATTTATAAGGAACTTCTAAAACTCAACACCAAAAAGGTAAACAATCCAATTGAAAAAATGGGCAAAGGAACTGAATAGACCAGTGGTTCTCAAAGTGTGCACCAGGGCATACTGGTGCACCCTAGAAGATTTCCAGGTGTGCCCTATGGTATTCCAGAGAAATATGTGCCTGTTGGGGACCAAAAAAAAAACAGGGTTTTTGGAGTTTAGATTTTTGGGGGACAGAGGTGTGGGGAAGTGGCTGTAAGCTGACAGTCTGCCCAGCCCCCCACCTCACTTGCCTGAGTAGGTTGCAAAAGGCTGTTAAGCTGTGGTGCTGGATTGTTTACACTATTCCCCATGTTCCCCAAAAATACTGGAGGCAAGTTTCGTCTATCCTTTGTTTGGTGTAAAGTTAAGATGATATGTATGGTGGGGATTTTCTGCACTCAACACAACTAAGAGTAAAAAGAGAGGAATTCTTCAATGTATTGAAAAAGAAATGAGAGTTTGTCTTTCAAATATATGCCCAAACATTGAAGAAATCTCTAGGACACATCAAGCTCATATTTCTCATAAACACAAGAATGAAAAAACTTAACACATTCATGCTGGGACCTGCTGAATTTACTAAATCTTACTAAGAATTTATCTATATATATAAAAAGATATCTATTTATTTTATTTTTAACCCCTCTTTTTTATGAGTTTTAAAAAGCATAACAAAAAATGTAACTTAAAGTGTTTTGTAATGTCAGAGTAAATTTAATTATGTCATATTAATTTCATTTAATTACCATAAAAAGCACACTTGTACTTTATATTTTTCTTCAATATTTGACTTAATCATTATAACATATTTCTTAGAAATTTGTATATAGTATACCTACAATTATTTGTAGGATTTTAAATGTGCCCCGACTTCAAAAAGTTTGAGAACCACTGGAATAGTCACTTGTCCAAAGAGGACATACAGATGGCCAATAGGCATATGAAAAAATGTTCAATGTCACTAATCATCAGAGAAATGCAAACTAAAACCACAATGATATACCACCTCACACCTGTCAGAATGGTCCTCATTAATAAATCAACACACAATAAGTGGAGGCAAAGAGAAAAGAGAGCCCTCCTGCACTGCTGGTGGGAATGCAGACTTTACAAACACTGTGGAAAACAGTATAGTGTTTCCTCAAAAAATTAAAAACAAAACTTCCTTTTGACCCCCCTTTCCCACTTTTAGGAATATATTCGAATACCAAGCCACCGATTCAAAAAAAGATATGCATCTCCATGTTTATTGCAGCACTGTTTATAATAGCCAAGATCTGGAAACAGCCCAAGTGTCCATCAGTGGATAAGTGGATTAAAAAGCTGTGGTACATATACTCAATGGAATACTATGCAGCTGTGAAAAAAGAAGGAACTCTTGCTTTTAGTGATGGCACAAGTGGACCTGGAGATTATTATGCTAAATAAAATAAGTCAGACAGAAAAGAAAAAAATCATATAATCTCACTTATATGTGGAATCTAACGAACAAAGTAAATCGAGGAACAAAATAGAAGCAGAGGCGGGGTCACAGGGATCAGAGGGACAGCAGTCAGAGGGAAGGGGGTTGAGGGGAAGAGATTAGAGAAGGTGAAAGGATTAGTAAAATTATATAAATATAATACATAGATACAGATAACACTACAGCAAATCCCAGAGGGAAGGGGGGCAGAAGTTAGGAGGAGGAGGTAAAGGGGGTGTAATGGGAGACACGGGGGGATGGGGGAAGAGTGTTATATTGAATGGGACACTTGAATCCATGTTAACACAGTAAATTAAAATTAATAAAAAATAATAAAAATAAAAGTCAAATATTGAAATTTTAGCGTTCTTTAATGTAGGTTTCTTTTCATCAGTGTGTATGTATTATATAAAAAAACCTTGCTCAAATAAACATTTTTTTGTAATTATTCATATGTCTTTGGGCCACCTGAATGTCTGCTGATAAGGACTTCTCAGTCAAGGAAGCTCAATAGGTACATTTCTACTCCATATATCTTTCATCCTCTTAGGGTTAAAGGTTAGCCAGTCCTGTTCTTCTTGACAGAAGTGTGTGAAAGTTGTTATCACTGTGAAATCCTCAATTTACAAATCTTTTCTTCATACAGTTGGATTTTACATATAAATGTGTTATCACAACTCAGCACATAAGTAGCATTAATAAATCCAAATAGAATAAAAATATTAGATGGTGGAAAAATATATACATTAAGAATGATAATAACATAAGGACTGTTCTTTAACCATTATTTTGTCCTCTTTTCAAATTCTTTATTATTGTAGCATTGTCATTTACTAAAGTTATGATTCATGAACATTTTCATTTTGAACTAATGCATTAGCATTTATACTTGACTAATAATAAAATAAAATACTGCATAGTAGTCTTTAGTCAGTAAATAAGTGCTCTATAATTTTGTTCTATATATTTGTTCTATACAAATATATGTGTTCTATACCTTTGGGCAGCTTATGATCTGTAAAGCATATTATAGACAGAAGAGATATATGATCACCCAGGATAATTCATACCTTTTTATATTAAAAACATTGAAATTCAGAGACTGATTAATCAGTGTCAGGACAGAAAGTCAATTTCCTTCTCTTGAGTCATACAGAAACATTTATTGCGACCAGAATTCAAAATTTTAATTAAAAATTTTAAGTTTCTATTTAAAATTGTGGTGACTTTTTAAAAAGCTTTTATTTATTTAGAACTGTTAGGGTTAACCTTTAATTATGAAAAGAGTGCATATTTATTATAGAAAATCTGAAGAAATTGAGAAGTAAATTAAAATATGCTCCTAATCAACCCACTTTGTTTCTTTTCAAATTAACCAAATGTTAACATAGAAATTAAATTTATTTGTTAGTCAAAGAAGTGCTACATAGAGAGATTCATTTGTTCATCAGTAGATAAGAGGCTGAAAATCTTTACAGAAAATACATAAAGATTAGGCTTCACTGCTTTCAAATACAGGAACAAGTTCCACCCAATTTACGGGGCAGGTGGAAGGCATTAAGATCAGATTAAGACCAAAGGATTATAAAGTAAAGGCAATTTTAAACTTGCTTGATGGTTCCTCATAAAAGATTGCATTTCTTAAAAGACTACTTCCTTTTATGGTGGGAATGCTTTAACACAGATTTATTTTTAAGGCTTGTAAAGGCTTATAAACATGTTTTAATTGTTTTTATAAGACTGATGTATTATGGCTTCTGCTTTCCTCTGTTTTAGTTCAATAAATCTTCAAGTTCATATCCCTCAGACCTGTGACTGGTGATTTTAATACACAAGCCATGATTCTCTACCTGACCTGTGTAGGAAGAGGAATAAAACCATGAAACATATTAAATATCTAATGTTTTCTGGTGCTCTATACATATTATGGGTCCTTTAAAAAAAACTTTTAAGTAGTTAATAATGATCAGTTGTGAAAGACTAAGATATACCATTTAAATTTTTTAAATTTCAGATATTTTGACATTTTTATGTATACTATTACACATTTAGTAATGATTACTTACACATTATTTCACACATGCTGCAAATTCACACATACAATAAATTGACTTTTAAAAAATTAATGAATTAAAATGACAGCATCTTCAATTACTGTATAAGAAAAACAAAGCTGAATTTAAAATATCTTGAGCCTGACCAGGCGGTTGCACAGTGGATAGAGCATTGGACTGGGATGCAGAGGACTCAGGTTAGATACCCCAAACTCACCAGCTTAAGGGCGGGCTCATCCAATTTGAAGGTGGGATCATCCGGCTTGAGGGTGGCTCACCAGCTTGAGTGTGGGACCATAGACATGACCTCATGGTCACTGGCTTGAGCACAAAGGTCTCTGGCTTAAAGCCCAAAGTTGCTGGCTTGAACAAGGGGTCACTGGCTCTGCTGGAGCCACCCAGTCAAGGCACATATGAGAAAGCAATCAATGAACAACTAAGGTGCTCCAGCGAAGAATTGATGCTTCTCATCCTCTCTTCCTTTCTACCTGTCTGTCCCTATTTGTCTCTTTCTCTCACTAAAAGAAAAAAAAATTAAAGAAAAATATCTTGATAATTTAAAGTTAGAACTTGAAATGAAATTCACATATTAGCTATATGCTATTTACTGATGCATAATTTTTTATGATTCTCTCTCAAGACCATCCAAGCTAGCTGACTGTTTTCATGAATAATATTTATCCTAATTCAGTAAAACTAAATTGGAAGGCAGTTTGGTTTGTATGCAGTGCTTTGAATACAACCCTGTAGTAGAGTATACCATGAGACCATAATATATTACTTACCAGGTAACATTTCATCTTAATTCACTAGCCATATGTGTACCTGATTTTGTTTAATCAAAATATATTTATTAATCACCTGCTGTATGCCTCATATAGAATAAAAAATGTGTGATCATAAAGCAATAACCAATTTTGATGTTGAATAAAATAATCAGCTAGATAAAAGCTAAAATTGAAAGCTGATGATTTAGCTGAATAGAAAAGCACATTTCTGAAATTGTTCACAAGATAACTCCTTTTCCTGCATGCAAACCCTCTGAGTAGAAGTGCTGTGGTTGGTTAATAAAGCACCTTTGCAGGGAAGGCATTAGTAATTATGGGTTGACCATCCTGGTTCATGGAAATAACTTTTAAGTGAAATCACATTAGAAAAATGACTGGTTTTATTTGACTCCTCGGATTCATTAGGGATTATTGAGAGGGAATAATTTTCACACAGGTACACTCTATAAAATATGAATTTTGGGGAATTGAGGATTTTATATAGATGGTTTTTTTTTTTTACTTTCTCTAAGCTACAAAACAATGTTGTTTCATTTTTTAACGCTGAGGTTGCCGGTTTAAAACCCCCAGCTTGCCTAGTCGAGGCACATACAAGAAGCAACTACTTCAGTTGATGCTTTCCACTCCCCATCACCCTTTCTCTCTCTCTCTCCTCTCTAAAAATCAATAAATAAAATCATAAAAAAGAAACATTTTCTGCTTCTAAAAGAAATAGATCATAAGTTCTTTTGTTACTATTTTTAAAGGAAAAAAATCATTTTTTTATTTCAAAGGAAAGAAAATTGACTAATATTATAAAGAATTTTATTTTTTGGATGAAAATAGTTTTTGATATCATGTACTTTATTAAACTCTGCCTTAAAGAACATGTTATTAAGATGTTTTACACTCTTTCTCAAAATTTTTTTATTATTTTAATAGTCTTGGGAAGGTTAGCTTTTGATGGAATTCTTTCATTTATTTCAATCTCTTAAAACATCTTTTGTAAACCATAATCCAACTCCAGTTAACAAGACAATCTTAAATGATATAATAGCATGTGGCTTAAACTAGTGATAAACAATCTTCCAGATCATTGCTACATATGAAATTCAGGTCTGAGCTGCTACAAAGGCCTCCAAACAGATAGAAGGATAAATCAATGCAAGCTGTGGAAACAATAGCTTTCCAAATATTGTGCTCCAGTGTCAACATAGTGCCACAACATGAAAATATAACAGAGTTTCAATTAGACCACACTCAGAATTTCAAAGGAAAATATACACTGCTACACAGCACAGATGCCACCTCCCTCCTGGAATACACACATCTGTCACAGTGCTGAAACAGCTCTGTTTGGCTCGGAGCACAGGCAGTGCTGGCCCTCCCATTAACTGATTTTGGTAAAACTCGCAGTAAGTGGAAATTTTAGAAGGATTTCTTAATTTGCTGAAATTTGCTTCCTAATTATGCCTTGCCCACTCTTCTGATATTTATATGAGGCCAGCTTTTAAAAATAATTGTAACTTAGGTTTTCTATTAATAATCTTCAGGGGCAACAATGCCTTCAGTACATAAGCAAAATGCTTTTTTTCAACCGGGAAATTAATAGTAGTTAATTTATCCATATTCCTAATCCAAGATAACTGGATAATGCTCTAGATGCAGTAAGTCACTGCTGCCCTAAATGTCCCCATCACAAAATGATAAGGAATCAACTTTGTCCATATTCTTTGCCGCATCTACCAATGTAGTGCTCATGAGATAAATAATTGTGCAGTATATATGGGTTGGGAGATTTTATAGAGTATAATCATAGCGTTTTATGTTTTTACAAACCACTTAAGTATTTTTACCAAGAAAATAATGCAAAGAATTATTTTATAGTATTTATAAAATTATTTATAATTATTATAAGAATTATTTTTAATAATGCAGAGGCTACAGTTCAATTTGATGATAAATTTGGGTCCCAATCCTTGAAGAAACAATATAGTTGGGGAAGAGATAGTAGATTAAAATTTTGGTGCTAAAAAAGCATCAAGGACCTATATACATAATTATCTTTTAATCTTGCATTTTAATTATATGTGTGACTGAAATTTGACTTTAAATGTACCTCTTATAATCCCCATTTAATTAAATCAATTTTGAATTCATACTACTGAGTGCCTGTTTGACAGGGAAGAAGACCAAAGTATTTATTAAAGATTAGTCCAGTGATAAGTAGTACAACTTAAAGAGAAGTAAGAATTATAAGAATTCTGAACTTTTGGCCTGACCTGTGGTGGCGCAGTAGATAAAGTGTCAACCTGGAAATGCTGAGGTCGCCGGTTCGAAACCCTGGGCTTGCCTGGTCAAGGCACATATGGGAGTTGATGCTTCCAGCTCCTCCCCCTTTCTCTCTCTCTGTCTCTCCTCTCTCTCTCTCTCTGTCTCTCCCTCTCCTCTCTAAAATGAATAAATAAAATTTAAAAAAAATTCTGAACTTTTTTATAAATAAATTAAGTAACTAGTAGTAACTGACATTTATTGCACACTTACTCTGTGCCCGGCATTTTAAGAGATTTATGCATATTTATCAATTAATCTTTGAAGAAACTCTGGAAATAAACAACATAAAAATTTCTTTTTTTTTTTTTTGTATTTTTCTGAAGCCGAAACGGGGAGAGACAGCCAGACAGACTCCCGCATGCGCCCGATCGGGACCCACCCGGCACGCCCACCAGGGGTGATGCTCTGCCCACCAGGGGGCGATGCTCTGCCCCCTCTGGGGCGTCGCTCTGCCGCACCAGAGCCACTCCAGCGCCTGGGGCAGAGGCCAAGGAGCCATCCCCAGCGCCCGGGCCATCCCTGCTCCAATGGAGCCCTGGCTGCGGAAGGGGAAGAGAGAGACAGAGAGGAAGGAGGGGAGGGGGTGGTGAAGCAAATGGGCACCTCTCCTATGTGCCCTGGCCAGGAATCGAACCCTGGTCCCCCGCACGCCAGGCCGACGCTCTACCGCTGAGCCAACCGGCCAGGGTCAAAAATTTCATTTTTTTATAGATGAGTAAATCAATGCACAAATAGTTTGCTGTAGTAGGAAAGAGTTGATCATGAGGGTTGCTCAAAAAGATAAAGTAGTTGCTTTTAAACCTGCAACCATGCAGATGCACTCATAATTGCCTTACATGATTTTCTAAGTTAAATATAATCAACAGCCATTAGATCTTGATCACTTACACCTTCATAATGTCTAGTACACTAGGTTGCAAAGGACAAAAATCTCTGGGAGCATAATTTCAGGGAAAACCTCATTGCAAAGAAGATTGTATATTAATTCTAAAAACATATTCTAAAAAGAGAGCAAGAATTTTACAGAAACTCTGGCCCAGCACAGTCCTGGAAATTGGCAGTACAAACTTTTGCCTCCCTAGAACATAATGAGAACACAGGTGATATAGTCCTAGGCAACTGAAAGGGACAGAAGCCCAGTTGAGAAGTGTTATGGAAGATGTAGAGAGGACATGACTATGGATACAAACAGCAGATGAAATGGAGACAAAATTCATGCCACATCTTTTTTATTTTTAATTTCACTGCTTTCCATCTATTTTTCAACAAATATTTATTGAACACATATCAATAGTATGTGCCAGACACTATTCTAGGTATTCATGTTATAGCAAAAAACAGAACAAAAGTTTTCTGCCTCCATGTAGCTCCTTGGGGGAAGACCGACCATAAACAAGGAACCAGAAGATAAAATACCAGATGTCAGTCATTTCTTGAAGCAAAAGAAATCATAATGAAAAGTGCTGGGCAAGGTGGCATTCACTATTATGTTCTATAATTTGTTCAGAGAAAGAGTCACTGATGAGATGAAATAAGGGAGAGACATCCTAGGGACATTGGAGGAGAGTAAGTCACTTGCATTGTTGGGGACAGCAGTATGGAAACAGCAAGTGCAAAGGCTGTGAAGGAGGACTATGCCTGGAGGGTACAAAGAAGAACAAGAAGGCCAATGAAGAAGGGAAGAGTAGAGAACGGCGGGATCTGATAGAGTCAGTGACCATAAATAACACCAACCATATTCCAAATTCTTTGATATTATTTAGGTCATCTCAAAGTCCAAAAATCACCTGGAAGAAAATAAAAAAACAGGAAGGCAACAGTTACTGACAAATACTGCATTTTTGAAAGTAGTGGGCCCTGGCCTGTTGGCTCAGCAGTAAAGTGTCAGCTCTGCATGTGCAAGTCCCAGTTTAGATTCCCAGTCAGGACACACAGGAGAAGCAACCCTCAGCTTCTCTACCACACCTGTCTCTATCTCTCTCCTTTCCTCACCCACAGCCATTGCTCAAATGGTTCAAGCAAAGTCAGCCTCCGCAGCACTGAGGATGGCTACAGGACCCCGTCTTAGGCATGAAAATAGCTCAGTTGCCAAGCAACAAAGCAGCCGCCCAGACAGGCAGAACATTGCCCAGTATGGGGCTTGCTGGTGGATCCTGTGGGAGTTGATCTCTGCCTTGCTACCTCTCACTTACTTAAAAAAAAAAGGAAGGAAGGAAGGAAGGAAGGAAGGAAGGAAGGAAGGAAGGAAGGAAGGAAGGAAGGAAGGAAGGAAGGAAGGAAGGAAGGAAAAGGAAAGGAAGAGAGAGAGAGGGAGAGAGAGAGAAAGAAAGAAAGAAAGAAAGAAAGAAAGAAAGAAAGAAAGAAAGAAAGAAAGAAAGAAAGAAAGAAAAGAAAAGAAAGTCGTGGCCTTGAATAATCTTAAATGGCATAGGTTATAATTATCTAGTAAAAATTAGGCCATACAATATACTGAATAAATTCTGAAGAAATACTAAAAAATTTTGCAGGTACAATTTTTAAATTATAACATATAAGTTATACAATTAAAAACCACTGTGAGTCATCAAGCAATGAAAAATAAATTAACTTATACCTTTACAGAAAAGAAAATATCTTAAACAACATAGCACAGGGAGTGTTTGAAATCTAACTTTATTCATTTATTTAGAATTACCATGAATATAGATAAAATTTTAGCATCTTCATGGGAATTTTGAGGCAACTCAAGAAGAAGATGCTTGCCATGGTTGGTTTGCTCAGTGGATAGAACATCGGCCCAGAGCACAGCTGTCCTGAGTTCTATCCCTGGTCAGGGCATACGTGAAAAGCAACTGTCTGATTCTCTTCCCCTTTCTCTCCCCCTTCTCTCTCTTCTCTCCTCACAGCCAGTGGCTCAATTGGTCTAAGTATGGGCCCCAGACAGGGTTGCTGGGTAGATCCCAGTTGGGGCGCATGCAGGAGACTATCTCCCCTCCTCTCACTTAAAGAAAAAAAATGGTGTAAAATAAGTCCAACTTAAAGGTGACACAAACAATGAATAACCTAACTGTATTATTTGATAAGAAAGGTACAAAAATTTTTTTTTCTTTTCAGTGAATTTATTGGAGTGACACTGGTTAACAAAATTATACAGATTTCAGGAGCACAATTACACAACACACCATCTGTGCACTGTATTGTATGTTCACCACACCAAATCAAGTTCTCTTCTATCACGTTTTTTTATATCACTAAAAAGCTTTGACATAAAATGATGTGATGGAAATATCTTGTGACTTAAAAGGGTACTTTAAACGATATTTGCTCAAGTCAATGATATTTAAATAACAGGATTTTATAAGAGTATTTTAAACAAATAATTTTATGTAGTTAACCAAATAAATTTTTACAGTGCTAGTTCACATCTTATAAATAGTAAGAAGTTTCTCTATTTCAATTTCACAATTAATTTAGGTGATGGTTTTATTTTTAAAGAACAGCTAGAACTGATTTTGTTGGGTCTTTGCTGAGTTAATATATGCCAGGGAATGCCTAATTTCTAACTAAATAAATAGAAGACCTAAATAGCATATACATATAAGTTCACAATTTTTCAAAAACAAATCAATAATAAAAATCTGTGAGAATTAAGAAAACAAATTACTGTACCTGAAATCTGTGGCACTGAAACAAAGTAGGTCATGAGGGTCAAAAGAGAAGTTAATAAATTAGGTTGTCAGATGGACAACTTTGGCTTTAATGCAAGACTTCTGGGGACAGCAGTTGGAGGAGAGCAATCAGTTTCAGCAGGGGAAAATTCAAATGGAAATATTTTTGTGGATGGAGCTGGTGGAAACACAGTAGAATTCTCTGGTTTATTTGCACTATTTTGCACTTATACACATTAGACAACTGGTTTATTTCCAGCAATCTGAAATGGAGGCGACTTATGGGGATACTTGTTAAAGGATGATAATTCTTAATAAATCTTTGGATAAAAGGAAATACTGATAGTCCTGGATTCAATCAAAAGTCAACAAGTGATGTTGACCAGAAGAAAGATATTTGTTATTATTTGATGCTTATCCTGAGCTTTTGTTGTCTGGAGAAGGGAACAATTTACACATCTAATGATAGCCCAATATCATGTTTTCTTAATTAAACTATAATATAGAGGAAAATATTAAATTTCAGAGAGGTGTTATTTATTTTACAGATTGAGCCTATTAGGTGATAATCTGTGAGGAAGAAGTTTCCAAAAATTATATGAAGGTATTTTGGGTTTAAATAACCAATGCCTGACAGTGAATTTAATTAAATATTAATGCTATTCATTAAACATATATGGAGTGCTATCATTTTGTATCTTTTGGGATAGAAGGCCATTTTAGTATTTTAAAATACACCAAATAATCACTGAATATATAGTATGTCCTAACTGTGGTGTTATTCATAATTAACTTAAATCTTGTGGTAACTTTGTAATGTGGCAACTACTATTATACCAGTTTAAAAACTAAGAAATTTGAAGATTAGATAAGGTTCACAACATCCTGTCAGCTATTCAGCTGTTGAATTTCCACCCAAGAGACACAGAAAATTCTGATATTCTATATCAGAATTGTGCAATAGTGCTTTATTCAGTAAAATATGGACAGATACTGCCATATACAACAAATTTTAATGTTACACATCTCCATGAGTTGTGATTGGAGGTATAGTCTTATTTACATCAAATATTGTGTATATTTAGGAAACAAGGTAACATCGTCAATCCAGGAAATAATGGAAATAACTTCTCTGTGCTATGATTTTAGAAATTCTTAATATTTTTAGAATTCAGAACACATAGTGATGGAAAAAAAGCTGGAGGGAGGGAAGGAGAGTACCAAAAATTTTTACTATCCACCATGCATAGCAGTTTCAATAAAACACAACAGTGAGACAAGCATATTTATTGATAATTACAATTCCAGTCATTATTGACAGAATATTCTTTTATTCTTACTCATGAAATGGCATTGTAATTTGATAATTCAAATAATTTCAAACTGTGAGGAAAAATGATGAGTGGCATTTAATTGCTTATTTTTTTTTAATGCCACAGTACTAGAGGATTTGATGTAAACAAATTTAAAAATAAATAAACAAACATCTGGAATTCTTGATTATGCAAAATAAAATTTATCACTGTATTGTATGAAAAATTTCAATAACGTATTATACAAAATGCTTTGATTTATGGCATTTTATTTGTCACAGAGAAAATGTGAAAGAATAAGGTTGATTTTTCTGTAGATAATTGCAAAGATTTTTTTAGCATATTTTAGTAGTTAATATTTGATGTAACATAATTAACAAACTTATTACATGTACTATTATATTCCAGGACTATAAAATCATAGTTATATTTCATTTTCACATATGTAAATCAACAATGTACATGATAATCTGATCATAAATTAAACTTTATGTGACATCCTTACTGTTCATCAATCAATATTCAATAATTTATTGATTTCTCACCTTTTTAAGTATACATTCTTAATTCCATAAAAATTTCTAATTATCATCTTTAAATTTATTTATTTCAATACTTCTAGCTACAGAAAGTTGTGTACATTACAATAGAGAACTGAAAGAAAGGCAAATCATTGGGTCTTTAAATATTTTATAGACATTATTTTATGTTATCTATATTATCCTCATTTAACTCTTACATATAATTATTATATTTATTAAATAAAAACTTTACTTAAGATATTATTTCCATTAACTTATAAATTTAGATTATACTTTTCTATGAACTTATTAAAATTAACAATCTATTTATATAGTTCCAATAATAATTACAGTAATTCATAATTTTTGGTAAATTTTTGCATTAACTCCATTATTGTGTCCTGAAATGGTCAAGATATTTTTCATTATCAGATTGTACAAATTTTACTTTTCAAACAAATCTGTTTTTAAAAGTTCTAGTTAAAATTTTAATGCTTCTACATAGATTTGTCTACCAAGGCTGAAAAATTTCAACTTCTGCAAAGTTCCTTAAAGTTCTTTTTTTCTTTTTCCTAAATAACCAAAGTAACTTTATTGCCGCTAGCTTAATAATTTATATGCTCAGCTCAGATTATTTCTCCCCTAAACCAACCAAAAATTATCAATCTTTGCTCACTTACATAAAATTCTATATCCTGGAATTTAAAACCTTCTATAACATGTAATACTTTTTAGGCCTTGCTTCCCAGAGTCATGCTAATCACAGAGTTGGCTTGGCCAAGCTCATGGTTTCATTATTACACCCACAGTTTCCTGCCTATTTTTATTCATTCCTTAGATATTATAGTAACAGTACCATATGATTTATTATCTGCTTGACATCATATAGTACATAAACTGCTTTTACAAATAGATGTCATTTAATTTAAAACAAAACAAAAAAATACTTTTAAGGTGTCTATCTTCATTTTATTGATAAGGCACAAGGGACCCTATAAATGTGACCCATATATCAAAGAGCAGAGCCAAGTTTTGTATTCACTTCTTTACTATTTAAGATTATTCCATTTACCACAGCTTTTTTCAATTTCCTGAAAATGTTGGAATTTTACTTCAGAAGAACATCTTAACATTTACCCAGCCTAACCACTTTATTTTATGGACAAGAAATTAAACAGTTTTCCACCTGGGTTTGAAACATCTGTGCTTTGCATGCAACCCTTCAGAGAATCAAAGATGTCTAAGACAGTCAGTCAATGACAAAATAAAATAGAGTTTTTAGACCTGAGGTACGTTAGCAAAAATGTGAAGAAAAGTAGGTAAAAAAAAAATCAATCAGTTCAGAATGGAGCTCTAGCATGTCTTTTTTTCAAATATAACTTCATAGCATTTTATTGGCACATTATTCTAAAATAACCGAATCCTGTTTAGTATTGTAGGTTGTGGGAAGATTCTAAGGACAAAATCTTTTTATTACTCCAAATTTGTCCAATAAACTCTTACATAATTCCTGTACATCACATTTTTCAATGAATATTTATTTAAATGAATATTCAATTGATCACATGTATAGAATTATTCATGAAATTAATTGCTTTGCTTTGCTTATTTTATAATTCAATCACTGAGCTAAACATTTAAGACATATCACATTTTATGTTTAAAATAAGTGTATGAGACAAATAGAATCACCATCACATTACAGTCTTTAATTCAAATGCAACACGTACTAAGATTTTTGTAGTTACTTGATTTAAAAGCATTGAGAGTAAGGATCATTAAATCTGATTGGATCATGAAGATTATTTGTAATGGCAAGAAAGAAATACAATGAAATAGACCTAGAGAATTTATATATTTGATTTCCTTCTATTTGCCATTTGAATATAAACAATTGAGATTTAATATAGAAAAAATTTATAGCAGAAACAAATGGAAGTTGAATATGTCATTTTAATCACTCCTTGATTCTTGCATTTCTTGTTCAACCATTTGGATATAAGTCTAGGTGGAGCTGATTTGTAAGTATGTTCTAGTTTTGAAATTCATAAGCTGGAATATGTATCAGGATATATTAGCAATGAATATCATTTTCAATAGGAAGAAGGAACAAGTCATTTTTTGAAACTTTATTACAAAAAAATTTCAAACATAAAAACTACTTAAAATGATATAATACTGCATAACATCCAGATTTAACAATTTTAAACATTTTCTATATTTGCTTTATCTATGATGTTTTTATAAATAATGATTTGGAACTAATAAAAAATATTTTAGTAGTTCAGTATTAGTGCAGTGTCCATCCTTAAGAAAACTGCCTGTATAATCAGAATATTATTAACACTCCTCATTAATCCATATTTTTTCAGGATCCCAGTAATGACATTCTTAGTAATTATTGCAAACATGGATCCAATCAAGGATTACACTATACACTTGCTTAGACAAAATTTATTAAAAAACAGTTATAACCTGGAAAACTTACAACATTTGGGGCAGATTTATAATGATTTGAAAAGAATATCAATATGTAGTGTATTAGTTATTTATTGCAGCCTAACAAACCAGCCCAAACATAGTGGCTAAAACAACCACTATTAATTTAACTCACAATTCTGTGGTTTGGCAATTTTGGCTGGATTCAACAAAGAAATTGTTTTATTCTGGGCTGAATTGTTTTGTGCATCTGTAGTCAGCTGCCAGCCAGGTGTAGGATAGCCGAGAGAGGCAGGCCCAAGATTCCCCCATTCATATGTGTGTTGGTTAGCATTATATCTGCTAGAGCAATGGAAGCAGCCAGCCATATGTCTCTCATCATCTATCAGGTAAGTCTGGGCTTGTTCAAATGCTGTCTCAGTGGGTTCTATGAGAAAAGTTCGCAGTCTTTTGAGGACTAGATATAGAACATGAGTACTTTTGATTCTATTACATTGTATTGTCAAAGCCAATTGCAAGGACACCCGGATTCAATATGTGAAGGGATAGACTTTACTTTTGGTGCATAAAGCTGATGGGTCTTATTGCAAAGGGGTTTGCAAAAGAGAGCTATGGAAAATTGTGGGCATTTTTCAATCAACCAGTATAAGTTGTCTTAAGATGTCACTGTATAAAGAACATGGTAGAACTCTGTTTCTGAATTACTAGATAAAACTTTTCTTTGAACTCTTAGAGTATATTCTTAGCCCCCAAATTACTAACTTGGAAAATTAATGGCTTAAACTCATGGCATCTGACATGAGTTCTTTCGGTAGGAAACAAGGAGCCATGTACCATGTTGTTCACAGGTGCAATTGTTAATAGTTAAAAAAGAAAAGTAAATGCTCATCATTATAAGAAAAACTATAAAAAGTGTTTTTCATATAAAGAAATATGATTACAGTAAACAGGAATTAGATAGTTTTATCTTTAAATAAATAGTTATCTTCTTACTTATGACTAAATATTCATGCAGAAACATACTCCAAAAGTAAAACTGTGACAGGATTTAGACAGTAATTCATCCACAGTGCAATGAAAAACCCTCTGCTGTGAAGGATGCCCTATTACCCAGGAAAAAAGAAATGTCCTTATAATCAGGATTGCAGAGTTAAAAACAAGAGAAATCTGCACAAAAAGACCTTGTTAAAATAATACTTATCTTCCTCTGGATTCCTGTATATGTTATGTTTTTGTTCTTTTTTTAGCATTTTTTGGCAAGAGTTCATTTGAGCTGCACTGACAGATTATACCAGGAAGCAAGATCTCAAATGCTCCAGAGAATACAATTTTTTAAAAATTGGGATACCGTGGTTTGCCAAGTTATATAGATTTCAAGTGTACAACTCAACATAACACAACATCATGGGGATTGCCCATATATTTTAGTTACATTTCCACAATTGCCTCTCTTTCTTCAAACTATTATAAAGCATTTAGGTTTTGCCACTTCTTTGGGTCTTTATTTGCCTACAGGAATTTCATGTAACTTAAAACTTAAATTTACATGCTTTTTAAAATCTCGTTTGTGACAGAGCCAACATCAAAATCCAAGATGGGCAGAGGAAAGAATTTCCTCCACCTACAGTGATCAATTCAGAACACATAAGTTCTCAGTTAACAGGTGATGCTGTGGATAGCTAATCTTGAGGTTGTTTACAGATACCCCACCCAAGTTTCACTGCCATCAAACTACCAGAAGCAGGAGCTGAGGGGTTGATATAAGAGATCACATTTAAGCAGACTTTCCATTAATATCACTACAATTGTGGAAAGGCTCCCATTGGCCTGCTGCAAATTCACAGACATAATGCCCAGGGAACTGTCAAATTAAGCTAAAAAAAAAATGACAGAAGAGCACTTTAGCAGTTGTGGTTAACTACAAATAGTTGCCCTTTCCTACTACTTCCCGCCCTCTAAGCTAACAAAACCAGCAAATAGATAGAGATAAAGAGAGGGAGGAAAAAGAGAGTGAAGAAGAGGCTTCACACCTCTCCAACCCAAGATCTCAGACAAAAGGTAGTCTAGTACTGAGGATGAAAAAAGGGAGGATGTGGAAATAAATAGATAAGCAAATCTTGAATTTGACTATGATGGGCTTAACTTTTAAAAATCACTAACCATTACTATGAGGCAATGAGGTATTCCAAAGTAATCATTAAAGGACAGAATATAGTTTAGTAAATAAAACCATTTTTTGATTGTAGGCTATGGTTGGGTGGATAAAATGTATTATGCTCACTTTGTTAAAGATGGCGCTGCCCACATGGAGGCCATTGCCCAGGTGATATTAATGTGTGTCTCTGTGGGCTGTGGGCAGGCAGAATCCTTGTAGCCTGCGGCTTGGTTTTGGGATTAAGCCTTTCCCACCCTTCTTGATGTGGGGTGGTACAATACCATCATGCCCCAGGTAAGTGACTTTGTATTAGAGACTTCCCTATTTTGTATATTGGATTAAAGGTTTTGATTTCTACACTATAAAATGGGGGCAGAACGGGAGCTTGCGCTCTTGGTTCCTGAGATTAGCATTAGAGAGCAGAGAGCAGAGAAAGGCTACGTGGAAGAGGCCAGGAGAAGCAGCCAAGATGGCGGAGTGTTGAGTGAGAAGCCAGTTTGTGCAGTTTGTGCAGGGAGAAGGAAGGAGATGGGGAACAGAGGTGAATAAGGCTGGTGAGCTAGAAACCTTTGATTCTAGGAAACTCGGATAAGTCAGTGGCTTTGTGAGCACTGAATGTGAGTGGGTTTTGGAGCCCAGTGTGTGTTTTACTTGCCCGCCGGGTACAAGCTAGGATTAAAGAAAATGGCCCACCAGTTTTTGGCTCCGTTGTTTCTTTACCGACTGTCCGAATCCAATGCGAACCTGCATGGGCCAGGCTGCTGTGATGATGGCCGTGGCTTCTGGCTTTACATTTGGCGTAGTCTGTGGCAGGATTCGGAGATCGATATGGAGCTGCCACCTTTGATGTACATAGTAGAGGACTGGCTGCTGTCATGGTTCCCCATGGCAGTCCTTTTGGGGACCGTAGGCTGGCTGACTTTTACAGCCATGCGTGAGGAAACTGAGAGCTCTGTGGAAGAGGCTGCCCGGGACCTGCAAACGGAGCAGTGGAAGGAGCTGGAGCAAACGCCGGAGAAACAGATGCTGACCCTGGAGCTGGAGGAAGCGCTGGAGGAGGAGGCCGACCAGGTTTGAGAGATTCGCTTGGAAATGGAGCAGGTGCTGGAGGAGGAATCACAGGTTCGTGAGTTGCAGATTGCCCTGGATGCTGTGGAGAGCCAGCAGCGGCAGGGGGCCGGGGCCAGGGCCGGGGCCGGGGCTGCAAGCCCGGCAGCAGAAGCTGATGTTTCTAGTTCTTTTTTGGAGAATGAGGAGAATTGGGCTGGAGTTGTGATCTGCAGTCTCCAGAAGATGGAGGCCCAGCTGGAAGGAGCACCTATTGCGGCCCTGGTAGGTCTGCGATTTTGGGACATAGGGTTGGACATGTTCTCCAGAGCAGAGATAAAAATGCTGACTGCCATTGCCCTCTTGCCATCCTTGTGCTCCTCTTTGGGACAGTGTAAGACCTGCCAGGATGGCAGGAATGAGGAGGATGGCTAACGCCCCATGTGCGTGGACTGATTTCCTGGACTATGACCGGAGTGGGCATTGGCTCCTTTGTTGGATGGACTTACGGATTTTGGACAATGTGAAATACCCTGATGGGGGTAGGGAGTGGCTTTGCTGGAAGCACTCCCCTGCCCCGGAAAGCTTTTCCCATAGCTAGAAAGAAGGCCGAGGACATTTTGCGCTTTGGGCTAAGTGCTCAGAGACTGGTGAATTGTACCTTTGTGATTGTTGAAACTGTATGATTTGTCATGTTGTAATTTGTGTAATGTGCCTAATTTGCTTGCATGTTGATGCTGGTGATGTAAATTGTGGATAGTAAAGTGAGCATAGGGGTGGATTGTTGGGCGGATAAAATGTATTATGCTCACTTTATTAAAGATGGTGCTGCCTACGTGGAGGCTGTTGCCCAGGTGATATTAATGTGTGTCTCTGTGGGCTGTGGGCAGGCAGAATCCTTGTAGCCTGCGGCTTGGTTTTGGGATTAAGCCTTTCCCACCCTTCTTGATGTGGGGTGGTACAATACCATCATCCCCCAGGTAAGTGACTTTGTATTAGAGACTTCCCTATTTTGTATATTGGATTAAAGGTTTTGATTTCTACACTATAAAATGGGGGCAGAACGGGAGCTTGCGCTCTTGGTTCCTGAGATTAGCATTAGAGAGCAGAGAAAGGCCATGTGGAAGAGGCCTGGAGAAGCAGTCAAGATGGTGGAGTGTTGAGTGAGAAGCCAGTTTGTGCAGTTTGTGCAGGGAGAAGGAAGGAGATGGGGAACAGAGGTGAATAAGGCTGGTGAGCTAGAAACCTTTGATTCTAGGAAACTCGGATAAGTCAGTGGCTTTGTGAGCACTGAATGTGAGTGGGTTTTGGAGCCCAGTGTGTGTTTTTGCTTGCCCGCCGGGTGCAAGCTAGGATTAAAGATGATGGCCCACCAATTTGTGGCTCCATTGTTTCTTTACCGACTGTCCAAATCCAATGCGAACCTGCATGTGAATGGCCACGATGGTGGCTCCTGGTCTTACAGCTACCAAGAATGGAATTTCTAAAACAATTTGCATTTTGTTTACTTGTTTAATTTTTCATGTTTTATATACCTGCAGATCATTCTAAAAAGTGTATTGAAATGTTTGCATTAAATAATTAAGTTAAGTGATATGGTGGTGAAGAAGTAAAGTAGAAGCAATAGTTTAGCAAATAAAAGACAAGAAAGAAGGTATACCAGATATTATATTTTTTTTCTAGAGAAGTTTCACATAGCCAGCCAATTCTGAGTACACTAATAGTGAATGCAAAAAGTTGAACATATTCAGTTTTAGTGCTCTCAGTGATTAATAACAACCCAGTTGCTGTGAAAAGTAATGACTAGTCAGAAAACAGATATTTACTAATCAGCTGCTGCATGCCAGATAATGAGAATTTTGTAACCACTGTGCTTATTTTTATGGAGCTCACAATGAAAAAGTCACTTATAAAATATTTGCAAGTATAAATTAGAATTGCAATATGTAAAGAATGAGCTTATACACTACATTTGACTGATATTCTTCTGACATGAGACACTTAAGGGAATGTGTATGTATGTAGAGAGTAGGAGTGTATAGAGACTTCCATATTTATAATGTACTCTTAAATGATGGTTAACATGACTTTAGCCTCACTCAAAAATTAGGAATTGGATGAGGCCAAAGTATATTTTGTTTTAATGTTTTTATTCCTTGCAACATGAAACACAATCCAGTTGTTGAATTGCATGGGTGTATATTAGTAATTTTAGGTTTAGATATTGGAGCTCTATCAGAAATGAAATTTTGCTTTTCCCCTTAATTCTGTGGCTTTCTCATATAGAACACATTACTCAGTTTTCAAGAAAATTACAGGCACTGCTAACAGAAGTGGAAAATATACATAATTTTAGAAATCAAGATTTTAAGGATTATCCAATATAAACAAATAGTAATGTGGTTAATTGTGAGAACTTCACTCATGTGCTGACTAGAGATTTCTGTCTTAGTTATATTGTCAGCTAAAAGAAATTATGATGAGAGTTTACAGCCCATTTTTAACTATCTACATTTAGCCCATTTTACATTTTAGCCCATATTAGCTACAAATAGAAAATTTTCAGGTAGTAAATTACAAAACAAAATTTTCAGCTTTAAGTTTCAAATAAGTGAATGAAAAAGCTTAAAGATGATATTTTTCAATCTAAATAGAACTTTAAATCTAAAGTTAACTGATAACTAAAGATTGAAATATTTGCATGTTAGCTTAAATTCACAGAAAACAGTAGGCAATAGGCTTTGAGTTATGTATCAGTTAGGGTATACAATGAACTTCCATTAACAAGAGAGGAGAAGGAGACCACAAAACACTGTGAATAAAAAATAATACAAAAATTTAGTTCCAACAATCCTGATGGATAGGGTCTGCAGTTGGCTAGTAAGTTCTGCTACCCTCAACACTTGACTTCCAAGTGTGAATCCATCAAAAGATGTTGAGCTAGTTCTTTGTATCACTAGAGAGTGGAAAGGAAGATAGGTTCACAGAAATCTATGACGAAATTTTTTCAAGTAGTGTTGAAAGTGACAATCATTACATCAGCGCAATAGATATAAGATTGACCAGTGGCCCTGGCTGGTTGGCTCAGCGATAGAGCATCGGCCTAGCATGCGGAGGACCCGGGTTCGATTCCCGGCCAGGGCACACAGGAGAAGCGCCCATTTGCTTCTCCACCCCTCCACCACGCTTTCCTCTCTGTCTCTCTCTTCCCCTCCCGCAGCCAAGGCTCCATTGGAACAAGATGGCCCGGGCGCTGGGGATGGCTCTGTGGCCTCTGCCTCAGGCGCTAGAGTGGCTCTGGTCACAACATGGCGACACCCAGGATGGGCAGAGCATCACCCCTGGTGGGCGTGCCGGGTGGATCCCGGTCGGGCACATGCGGGAGTCTGTCTGACTATCTCTCCCTGTTTCCAGCTTCAGAAAATGAAAAAAAAAAAAAAAAAAAAAAGATTGACCAGAACTTAGCCTCAGGGCTATATATAGCTACAAAGACTGAAGATGTTCATATATAGATGAACAGATGAGCTCCATGTCTTTAGAATAAGGGAGACCTGATATTGGTGACACCTAGTAGTCAGGCACAAGATATCGTATCTCAAATACAATTTGCTTACAAATACTTTTTGTTGTCAGAATTAGAGATCTTACTTTTATTCTCTTCTTTTATTTATTTATTTATTTATTTATAATTTTAATGAGGTGACTGATAAATCAGGGTACATATGTTCAGAGAAAACATTATTTTGACATTTGATTATGCTGCATTCCCATCACCCAAAGTCCAATTGTCTTCAGTCACCTTCTAACTGGTTTTCTTTGTACCCCTCCCCTCTCCCCAACCTTCTCCCTCTCCCCCCCACCCTGTAACCCCCACACTCTTGTCCATGTCTCTGAGTCTCATTTTTATGTCCCATCTATATATGGAATTATATAGTTCTTAGTTTTTTCTGATTTACTTATTTTGCTCAGTATAATGTTATCAAGGTCCATTCATTTGTTGTAAATGATCTGATATCATTTCTTATGGCTGAGTAGTATTCCACAGTATATATGTACCAAAGCTTTTTAATCCACTCATCCACTGACGGACACTTGGGCTGTTTCCAGATCTTCGCTTTTGTGAACAATGCTGCCATAAACATGGGGGTGCATTTCTTCTTTTCAAATAGTGCTATGGTGTTCTTGGGGTATATTCTTAAAAGTTGGATAGCTGGGTCAAAAGGCAGTTCAATTTTTAATTTTTTGAGGAATCTCCAAACTTTTTTTCAGTCAAATCTACTGGACCTGATAAATGAATTTAGCAAGGTGGCAGGATATAAAATTAATACTCAGAAATCAGAGGCATTTTTATACACTAACAATGAACTGTCAGAAAGAGAAATTAAGGAAGCAATCCCCTTCACCATTGCAACCAAAAAAAATAAAGTACCTAGGAATAAATTTAACCAGGGAGATTAAAGACTTGTACTCAGAAAATTATAAAACATTGATAAAAGAAATCAAGGAAGATACAGACAAGTTGGAAGCATATACTGTGCTCATGGTTAGGAAGAATAAACATCATTAAAATGTCTATATTACCCAAAGCAATTTATAAATTCAATGCAATACCGATTAAAATACCAATGACTTACTACAAAGATATAGAACACATATTCCAAAGAGATCTTACTTTTATAAAACTTATAGGTTATATATTTAATATATGACTAGAAGAAGTTAAAGAAGAGTTTTACTCACAAATTTATCTTTTGAACTTAAAAGCTTTTTTATATTCCATCATCAATTTTAAATTTTCATAAAATGTTTCATAATTTCCAATATATTAAACATTCTTAATATGTATGAAAATAAATGAGTTATGGTAACTTTTACATTGCAGTTATTTGTTATTATAATGATATATTAAATTCTATCAACTATCTATAAATATACATTCCTACAGATGCTTTAGAATGTCTCCGACATTCATTGGGAATTTGTCACTGACTCAAACTTTTATTTATTATAAACTTCTGCAGTGAATTTAAATGAATTTAAAGTCTCTCATATTATCTTTAGTAGTCTTTGAAAATAAAATTGAAATTTGAGATCAGTGTGGCTCTTCGTAGATTATCAATGTTTATCTAGAAATATATGGCTGAATGAGAAAGGGGCTAAGAATCTGTCTTAAAGTTTGTAGTAAATCCCTCACTACTGGTGCACCTCCTAAAATTCAGAGGCCAGCCTTTGTGCTTCAAGACTCAAAGAAATAACCCACCTCTCAAGGACAATTCACATTAATCAAGTCAACAAACCAAGTAAGGCTGATAAATACAAAATATAATATATAATATATCCTTTAAAATAATCATTGAACTGCATGCAATATTTAAAGGAAAAAAGACCATATTTTAAACATATTGATTATGTTTTGTACAAAATATAGTACCAATAAGGAATGGATTGACAAATCACCACTCTGGAAGGTATAATGCTCACATGAGAGAAATAGGCTTCTCTAAATAACCAAACATGATGATGACAAAGAGATAGGAGTAAAATGCTGTAGTCTTTGAATTTGGAGCCTTACCACTTAAAAATTATATGTTCAAAGTGTTTTAAAAATAATTTTACCATCCTCATTTGCTTTTGTTCCACTTCTAAATATATTAAGTAACACTTTATAGTTGGATAGGGTGACATTTGAAATGCTGTTCTCCACTGATATTCAGTGTGACCGCTGAACTATATACATGTTTTGTTTTTATTGTAGGTCTACTTTAAAAACCTATTTGAATCAGGTATACATTGGCAAATTTATTTGGGCTTTAGGGCTAACTATGCTGTCTTTATTATTATTTTATAACAGCTCTTGATATCTAATAGGTTAAATCACTTATATAGAATATAATTCAGCTATGAGTAAAAGAAAAGCTTCCACAATAATTGTGGATTAGAAGATGGCAGCGGAGTAGGCGGATGCACAGACGCCCAGCTCTCAACACCAAACTGGAATACAAATCAATTTAGAAAAAATCAGCATGAAAAACCAACACTGAACTGCAAGAACAGCTCTCAAAAACCAAGGAGCATGGCCCTGGCCGGTTGGCTCAGCGGTAGAGCGTCGGCCTAGCGTGCGGAGGACCCGGGTTCGATTCCGGCCAGGGCACACAGGAGAAGCGCCCATTTGCTTCTCCACCCCTCCGCTGCACTTTCCTCTCTGTCTCTCTCCTCCCCTCCTGCAGCCGAGGCTCCATTGGAGCAAAGATGGCCCGGGTGCTGGGGACGGCTCTGTGGCCTCTGCCTCAGGTGCTAGAGTGGCTCTGGTCGCAACATGGCGACGCCCAGGATGGGCAGAGCATCGCCCCCTGGTGGGCAGAGCGTCGCCCCTGGTGGGCGTGCCGGGTGGATCCCGGTCGGGCGCATGCGGGAGTCTGTCTGACTGTCTCTCCCTGTTTCCAGCTTCAGAAAAATGGAAAAAAAAAAAACAAGGAGCAAAGAGGAAGCCACAATAAACCTGGTAAGGAGTGCCTGAATCTCCTCTGCTTACAGGAACGGCGAGGGGGGGGGGGTGAGGCTGAGAGCCCAGTGAGGATTTCACAGAGGAAAAAGAGCAGAAACTACTGCTCACAGCCACTTACCTGGCGACCAGGGAGCAAGGTGGGTTGAAAAGACCAGCTTATCTCCCAAGTGGAAAGGACAAGGAGAGGGACAGACTGTGAGGGGCTAAGGTATGCAAGAAATGAAATAAAAAAGCTGACTCATTCATGCTAGAGGCGGCCATAGCTGGGGGAGGAACTGAACCTTTCACAAAACAGAGCTGAAGTGCTTCTGGATCAGAGATCTCCAGACATCTATCCAGCTCCAATCAGCGCAACAAGACACAGCTGAAAACAAGAAGTGGGGAGGAGGGGCAGTAACTCAGGTCTCCATGGAGATCTGAGATACACCTCCCCCTACTGAAGCTGAGAAAAAACCCTGCCCCCAGTGAGATTAGTTGGTGGAAGAGACCTTCAGCGTCTCAGGTTACACCCACAGCATTCCTGGTTACAGTTTCAAGGAAGCCCCCTGCTGAGATCAGTTAACAAGACTATCACCTGTTAAGAAAACAAACAAATCAAGACTTCAAAGCTGCCCAAATCCGAAAGTGGATTACAAATAATAGCTGATACCAACCAAAGAAGACCTAGAAATAACACAACTGAAAACAGGAGGCAGAAAACACCAAGCCTAGACTCAAGCAACTCTACAAATAAAACACCATTATGAGAAGACAAAGGAGTGCAACTCAAATGAAGCCACAAGAGACACCCTTGAGAGATGAGCTGAGTGATATGGAAATAATCAAACTTCCAGATGCGGAGTTCAAAATAATGATTGTAAGGATGCTTAGGGATCTTAGAACAACAATGGAGGGGCAATTTGAAAACCTAAATAAAGAAATAGCAAGTATAAAAAAGGATATTGAAATATTAAAAAAGAATCAGTCAGAGATGACAAATACAATATCAGAAATGAAGACCACAATGGAAGGAATTAAAAACAGGATGGATACAGCTGAGGACCGAATCAGCGAGTTGGAGGACAACTGTAATGAAGGCATGAAAGCAGAGAAGAAAAGA
This sequence comes from Saccopteryx bilineata, assembly GCF_036850765.1. Lineage (NCBI taxonomy): Eukaryota > Metazoa > Chordata > Mammalia > Chiroptera > Emballonuridae > Saccopteryx > Saccopteryx bilineata. The sequence continues at coordinate 104,485,949 of NC_089491.1, read as the reverse complement.
GAAAAGAGACTCAAAAAGTCAGAGGAAACACTTAGAGAGCTCTGTGACAACATGAAGAGAAATAACATCCGCATCATAGGGGTTCCTGAAGAAGAAGGAAAAGAACAAGGGATAGAGACTTTGTTCAATCATATCATAACTGAAAACTTCCCTAAATTAATGCAAGAGAAACTCTTACAAGTCCAAGAAGCACAGAGAACTCCATTAAAGAGAAACCCAAAGAAACCTACACCAAGACACATCATAATTAAAATACCAAAGCTAAGCGATAAAGAGAAAATATTAAAAGCTGCAAGAGAAAAAAAAGCTATCACCTACAAAGGAGCCCCCATAAGGATGACATCCGACCTCTCAACAGAAACACTTGAGGCCAGAAGGGAATGGCAAGAAATATTCAAAGTAATGCAGAACAAGAACCTACAACCAAGACTACTTTATCCAGCAAGGCTATCGTTTAAAATCAAAGGAGAAATAAAAAGCTTCCCAGACAAAAACAACTCAAGGAATTCATTACAACCAAACCAACGCTGCAAGAAATGTTAAGGGGCCTGTTGTAAACAGATCAAAGTTGGAAAAGAATATAGCAAAAAAAGGAATACACCTTTAAAGAAGAAAATGGCAATAAACAACTACATATCAATAATAACCTTAAATGTAAATGGATTAAATGATCCAATGAAAAGACATAGGGTAGCTGCGTGGATAAGAAAACAGGACCCATACATATGTTGTCTACAAGAGACACACCTTAGAACAAAAGACACACATAGATTGAAGGTAAAAGGATGGAAAAAAACATTTCATGCAAATGGAAATGAAAAAAAAGCTGGGGTAGCAATACTTATATCAGACAAATTGGACTTTAAAACAAAGGATATAGTAAGAGATAAAGAAGGCCACTACATAATGATAAAGGGAGTAATCCAACAGGAAAATATAACTATTATGAATATCTATGCACCTAATATAGGAGCACCCAAATATATAAAACAGACTTTGATGGATTTAAAGGGCAAGATCAACAGCAATACTATAATAGTAGGGGATTTCAATACCCCACTAACATCACTAGATAGATCCTCAAGAAAGAAAATTAACAAAGAAACAGCAGACTTATTGGAAACACTAGATCAACTTGATTTAATAGATATCTTCAGATCCTTTCACCCTAAAGCAGCAGAATATACATTCTTTTAAAGCGCTCATGGTATATTCTCTAGGATAGACCACATGTTACGGCACAAAAGTGCTCTCAACAAATTTAAGAAGACTGAAATCATATCAAGCACCTTCTCCGATCACAACGGCATGAAACTAGAAATGAATCAGAGCAGAAAAGCTCAAAAATTCTCAAACACATGGAAACTAAATAGCAGGGTGCTAAATAATGAATGGATTAAGAATGAGATCAAAGAAGAAATAAAAAAATTCCTAGAAACGAATGACAATGAGCACACAACAACTCAAAATTTATGGGACACAGCAAAAGCAGTGCTGAGAGGGAAGTTCATAGCACTACAGGCACACTTTCAGAAGCTAGAAAAAGCTCAAATAAACAACTTAACCCTGCATCTAAAAGAATTAGAAAAAGAACAGCAAGTAAAGCCCAAATGTAGTAGAAGGAAGGAAATAATAAAGATCAGAGCAGAAATAAATGACATAGAGGATAAAGAAACAATACAGAGGATCAATGAAACTAAGAGCTGGTTCTTTGAAAAGGTAAACAAGATTGATGAACCTTTAAGTAGACTCACCAAGAAAAAGAGAGAGAGGACTCAAATAAATAAAATTAGAAATGAGAGAGGAGAAATAACAACTGACACAACAGAAATACAAATATTGTAAGAAAATACTATGAAGAACTGTATGCCAAAAAACTAGACAACCTAGATGAAATGGACAAATTCCTTGAAACATACAATCTTCCAAAAATCAATCTGGAAGAATCAGAAAACCTAAACAGACCGATTACACCAAATGAGATTGAAACAGTTATCAAAAAACTCCCAACAAAGAAAAGTCCGGGGCCCGATGGCTTCACAACAGAATTCTACCAAATATTCAAAGAAGAACTAACTCCTATTCTTCTCAAACTATTTCAAAAAATTCAAGAGGAAGGAAGACTTCCAAACTCCTTTTATGAGGCGAGCATAATTCTGATTCCAAAACCAGGCAAAGACCACACAAAGAAAGAAAATTATAGGCCAATATCTCTGATGAATATAGATGCTAAAATCCTCAACAAAATATTAGCAAACCGGATCCAACAATATATGGAAAAAATCATACACCATGATCAAATGGGATTTATCCTGGGGAGGCAAGGCTGGTACAATATTCGTAAATCAATCAATGTGATTCATCACATAAACAAAAAGAAGGAGAAAAACCATATGATAATTTCAATAGATGCAGAAAAAGCATTTGATAAAATCCAATACCCATTCATGATCAAAACTCTCAGCAAAGTGGGAATACAGGGAACATACCTCAACATGATAAAAGCCATCTATGAGAAACCCACAGCCAACATCATACTCAATGGGCAAAAATTAAAAGCAATACCCTTAAGATCAGGAACAAGGCAGGGGTGCCCCCTTTCACCACTCTTATTTAACATAGTCCTGGAAGTCCTAGCCAGAGCAATCAGACAAGAAGAAGAAATAAAAGGCATTCAAGTTGGAAAAGAAGAAGTAAAACTATCATTATTTGCAGATGATATGATATTGTATATAGAAAACCCTAAAGTCTCAGTCAAAAAACTACTGGACCTGATAAATAAATTCAGCAAAGTGGCAGGATATAAAATCAATACTCAGAAATCAGAAGCATTTTTATACACCAACAATGAACAGTCAGAAAGAGAAATTAAGGAAACAATCCCCTTCACAATTACAACCAAAAAAATAAAGTACCTAGGAGTAAACTTAACCAAGGAGACTAAAGACTTGTACTCAGAAAATTACAAAACATTGATAAAAGAAATCAAGGAAGATACTAACAAGTGGAAGCATATACCGTGCTCATGGTTAGGAAGAATAAACATCATTAAAATGTCTATATTACCCAAAGCAATTTATAAATTCAATGCAATACCAATTAAAATACCAATGACATACTTCAAAGATATAGAACACATATTCCAAAAATTTATATGGAACCAAAAAAGGACACAAATAGCCTCAGCAATCTTAAAAAAGAAGAATAAAGTGGGAGGTATCACACTTCCTGATATCAAGTTATACTACAAGGCCATTGTACTCAAAACAGCCTGGTACTGGCATAAGAACAGGCATATAGATGAATGGAACAGAACAGAGAACCCAGAAATAAACCCACAGTTCTATGGACAACTGATATTTGACAAAGGAGGTAAGGAAATACAATGGAGTAAAGACAGCCTCTTTAACAAATGGTTTTGGGAAAATTGGACAGCTACCTGCAAAAAAATGAAACTAGATCACCAGCTTACACCACTCACAAAAATAAACTCAAAATGGATAAAAGACTTGAATGTAGGCCGTGAAACCATAAGCATCTTAGAAGAAAACATAGGCAGTAAGCTCTCCGACATCTCTCGGAGCAATATATTTGCTGATTTATATCCACGGGGAAGTGAAATAAAAGACAGGATAAACAAATGGGACTATATCAAACTAAAAAGCTTTTGCACAGCTAAAGACAACAAGAACAGAATAAAAAGACAAACTACACAATGGGAGAACATATTTGACAATACGTCTGATAAGGGGTTAATAACCAAAATTTATAAAGAACTTGTAAAACTCAACACCAGGAAGACAAACAACCCAATCCAAAAATGGGCAAAAGAGATGAATAGACACTTCTCCAAAGAGGACATACAGATGGCCAATAGGCATATGAAAAAATGCTCAACATCACTAATCATTAGAGAAATGCAAATTAAAACCACAATGAGATATCACCTTACACCAGTCAGAATGGCGCTTATCAACAAAACAACACAGAATAAGTGCTGGCGAGGATGTGGAGAAAAGGGGACCCTCCTGCACTGCTGGTGGGAATGCAGACTGGTGCAGCCACTGTGGAAAACAGTATGGAGATTCCTCAAAAAACTGAAAATCGAACCGCCTTTTGACCCAGCTATCCCACTTTTAGGAATATACCCCAAGGACACCATAGAACGGCTCGAAAAGGAGAAATGCACCCGCATGTTTGTGGCAGCATTGTTCACAATAGCGAAGATCTGGAAACAGCCCAAGTGTCCGTCAGAGGACGAGTGGATTAAAAAACTTTGGTACATATATACTATGGAATACTACTCAGCCATAAGAAATGATGACATCGGATCATTTACAATAACATGGATGGACCTTGATAACATTATACGGAGTGAAATAAGTAAATCAGAAAAAAAACTGAGATGAATCCATACATAGAAGGGACATAAAAATGAGACTCAGAGACATGAACAAGAATGTGATGGCAACAGGAGCGGGGGGGGGGTTGGGGGAGGGGGGAGGGGGTGAAGAAGGAGAGAGGGGTTAGGGGAGGGGAGGGGCCCAAAGAAAACCAGATAGAAGATGACAGAAGACAATTTAACTTTGGGGGAGGGGTATACAGCACAATCAAATGTCAAAATAATCTAGAGATATTTTCCCTCAACATATGTACCCTGATTTATCAATGTCACTGCATTAAATTTAATAAAAAAAAAAGAAAAAAAATAATTGTGGATTAAACAAAGTATAGATTTAGTTCTCTCTCATATAAATGTATAGTGAATGGGCCATGTCTTGCGTATCCACTTCATGAGCATCAGGACGTATATATGTTCCTACCACCTTGTTCTTCTACTATATTCAATACCTGGTTACTTCTTCATGGTTTAGTTCCAGCTACTGAGTAGATTTTAAAAAAAAGTGATGCATTTACATAATGAATACTACTCAGCCTAAAAAAGAAAGAAATTTTAATTTTGCAACAGCATGGATGGAACTAGAGATTATTATACTAAGTGAAATAAGCTAGTCAGAGAAAACAAGTATCATAGGATTTCAATTATATATAAAATCTAATGAACAAAATAAACTAACAAAACAGATTCATAGATAAGAACAGACTGACAGCTGTCAGAGGGAATTAGGGTCGAGGGGCTGGGTCAAAGAGCTGAAAAGATTATAAATGCAGTGGTGGTGGCACAGTGGATAGAACATTAACCTAGAATGTTGAGGTCACTGGTTCAAAACCACAGGTTTACCCAGTCATGGCTTTTTATGAGAAGCAATTTCTAAGAGGTAATTCTTCCCACTCCTCCTTCACAAGACCCCTTTATCTTTACTCTCTCTATTTCTTTCATCTCTCTCTCTAAAAAACTAATAAATAAACTCTTTTAAAAAAAACTTATAAGCACAGACAATGGTGTAGAGATTGCAGGAGAGAAAGACGTGTGTGAGGAGGTGGAGGGTAGTACAAAGGGGATAGGTGGTGACGGAGACTTGACTTGGGGCGATGAACACACGGTGAAATATACAGATGATGTAATGTAGAATTGTGTACCTGAAACCTGTATAATGTATTTAAACAATATACCCCAATAAAAGTTACTTCAGGTAACACATACCACTACCATCTAAGTAATATGTCTCCATTTAATAGATCTTAATTATCAATACTTACATTTAAAAGAGACTCCAGAAAAAATATTCCCTTAGTTTCAGAGATATTTATGCCTGGCTGAAGAAAAATATTAAAATAGATAAAGAGAGTCAATTACAATTTTCTGAACCAGCTCTCAATTTAATTTTCTTTAGCAAAGTGAATTTTTTTGTGCACTTTAGAATAAACTTCACAAGGTTAATTTTCAAGAAAACCTAATAAGTTATTTTGAAGAGAATTTATATCTTTATATGTTTATATAATTAATTCTGTCTAGTTAGAAATCTCAAGAGTTATAGAAAACTATGAGAAAGTTGATGGAGAAATATAGAACTACAGAAATTAAGAGCATTCTTATATATCCTCATAAAAGAGAAAGTATAATTTAGAAAGACATCAAAATAGCAGCAGCATTATTTTAACAGAACATGTAAGACCATGTGGATCATATTGAGATTTCTGAGCAGACAGTATAGTATGTTTGTTTGTTTTTTCTGAGAAATTATTATTATTTAGCAAGAGAGAGAGACAGAGAGAGAAACAGACAGGAAGGGAGAGTGATGAGAAGCATCAACTCATAATTGGCATCACACTGGTTGTTCAGTTATTGCTTTCTCATAATGCCCTGATGGAGGGCTCCAGCTGAGCCAGTGACCAATCAAACCAGTGACCCTGGGCTTAGGCCAGCCACCATTGGTCATGTCTATAATCCCATGCTTAAGCTGGCAACCCCACACTCAAGTGAGCCAAGCTCAAGCCTGTGACCTCGGGGTTTCAAACCTGGATCCTTAGCATCCCAGGCCGATCCTCCATCCACTGAGCAACTGCCTGGTCAAGCCAAAAATAAATTATATATATATTTTTTTTTCTAGCATTGGTCAGCACTTGAACATTGCTGCATAGAATCTATGCCAATGACTATTTTCACTTTTTTAAAGGAGAAATTTCCTATTATTTTTTATCATGCATATGTATTTAGCTATATAGTTTTGGCCAATTTTTTTGTAACTTAAGTGATTTCTGTTTTGTTTTGCTAAGCGTTTCCATTTTGAGTCAATATTGATATTCTCCAATTACTGTTTTGTTTTTTTTTTCCCCTTGGATATGTTAAAATGACTGACTGGCTATGTGTTTTGTTCAATTCATGTGGTCATTTGTGGGTATACATATCTAAAATACAGAGTTGTTCATTTGATAAATTATATCCCTTAGCTTTGACTTTTCTAATATTCCTTTATTGTTTTTAATGGTATAATTACATTCTACTTTCTTTGTGTCTGTTTTTCTGTTTTTTTCCTCACATCCTGAAATAAGCAATTATTTCATATATTTCTGTATTTCCTTTTTCTAATACTTTAGAAAGAAGGTCTATAAATTTTTTTAAATGTCTTTTTGGTATCCCAAAACCCCATAGTAATTTTGTTGACCCCATTCCTACTTAAAACATTTTTAAATGTCTAAATTGTATCTAATTACTTGTATTAATATTTTTGTTAAACTTAGTCTATATGACATTGATTTTTGAAAAGAGTTTTTGAAACTAGTAATACAGTTAATTTTAAATATCAAATACAAATCAGAAAATAAAGCATATATTTTTTTCTTCTTTTCCAAGTGAGAAGAGGGGAGATAGAGAAAAAGGCTTCTGCATGGGCCCCAACCAGATTCACCTGGCAACCCCATCTGGGGCGGATGTTCTGTGGCCATGCTTGCAACCAAGCCATTCCCAGCACCTGAGATGGAGGCTCCACAGAGTCTTCCTCAGCACCTGGGGCAAAGTTGCTTGAACCAACTGAGCCATAGCTGTAGGAAGCAAAGAGATAGACAGAGAGAGAAGAAGGAGGGGAGAGGTGGAGAAGCAATGGTCACTTCTCCTGTGTGATCTGACCAGGAATCAAACCCAGGATATCCACATGCTAGGCTGACACTCTACCACTGAGCCAACTGGCTAGTGCCAATAATGTGTATTTTCATCTATTGTTACAAATTTTATGATCAAGGTTATTCACTGTGGTTTTAAAATTATCCATTAAAATCCAATGTCATTTTTTAAAGGAATAGGACAAAAAATCACCAGGTTTGTATGGAACCATAAAAAATCCTGAATAGCCAAAGCAATCCTGAGAAAAATAATGAAGCCAGAGGTATCACACTACTTGACATTCAAAAAAAGATTTGGTATCTATCCTCAAAGTCTTCCAAAAGTAAAATGAAGAAGCAATACTCCCTACCCACATTTTATGAAGCCAACATAACCCTCATACCAAAACAGGCAAGGACAACACAGAAAAAGAAAACTACAGATCAGTATCACTAAAGAATACAGGTACAAAAGTCCTAAACAAATTACTAACAAACTGAATACAACAACACATTAAAAAATGATACATCACTATCAAGTGAGATTTATTCCAGAAGTACAAGGATGGTTCAATACACCTAAATTGATCAATGTAATACACCACATCAACAAAACAAAGAACAAAATTATATGATCTTATCAATAGATGCAGGAAAGGGATTCGTTAAGATGTAATATCTATTTATATTTAAAACACTCAATAAAATGGGTACAGAAGGAAAGAATTTCAACATAATAAAGGCCATATATGACAAATGATCAGCTAATATTATATACTAAATGGTGAAAACCTGAAGGCTTTTTCTCTAAAATCAGTAACAAGACAAGGCTACCCAATCTCTCCACATTTATTGAACATAATTCTGAAAGTTTTAGCCAGAGTGATGAGGCAAGAGAAAGAAACAGAAGGCATCCATATCAGGAAAGAAGAAAAGGTATCACGTTTTGCAGATGATATGATCTATATATAGAAAACCCGAAAGACTCTACTAAAAAACTATTAGAAACAATAAACCAATACAGTAAATTCACAGGATACAAAATCAATATACAAAAGTCTATTGCTTTTCCATATGCCAATGGTAAAATTTTAAAAAATGAACTAAAAATAATTTTTTTTAGAATTGCAACAACAAAAACCTAAGAATAAACTTAACAAAGGATGTGAAGGATTTATGTACTGAAAACCACAAAACATTATTGAAAGAAATTGAAAAAGACAAAATGAAATGAAAAAAATTCTATGTTCATGGATTAAAAGAATCAGCAAAGTTAAAATGGCCATATTACCCAAATCAATATATTTATACAAATTTAATGCAACCCCCATTAAAATCCCAATGTCATTTTTTAAAGAAATAGAACAAAAAAATTACCAGGTTTGTATGGAACCATAAAAAAAAAACCAAATAGATAAAACAATTCTAAGAAAAAAGAATGAAGCTGGAAGTATCACGCTGCCTGACTTCAAATTATACTATAGAGCCACAACAATCAAAACAGCATGATAGCCTGATCAGGCGGTGGCACAGTGGATAGAGCATTGGATTGGGATGTGGAGGACCCAGGTTCGAGACCCAAGGTCGCCAACTTGAGCACGGGCTCATCTGGTTTAAGTAAAGTTCACAAGCTTGGACCCAAGGTCTCTGGCTCGAGCAAGGGGTTACTTGGTCTACTGTAGCCCATGGTCAAGGAACATATGATAAAGCAATCAATGAACAACTGAAGTGCCACAATGAAAAACTGATGATTGATGCTTCTCATCTCTCTTCGTTTCTGTCTTTCTGTCTCTATCTATCCCTCTCTCTGACTCTCTCTCTGTCTCTGTAAAAAACAACAACAACAAGCAAACAAACAAACAAACAAACAAACAGCATGGCATTGGCAGAAAAACGGATATACAGACCAATGGAACAAAATCAAGAGCCCAGAAATAAAACTACATATATATGGAGATATTATCTTTGACAAAGAATCTAAAAATCAACAATGGAGAAAAGAAAGCCTTTTTAATAAATGGTGCTGGGAAAATTAGAAATCCTCATGCAAAAGAATTAAACTTAACTACAGTTTAACTCCCTGCACAAAAATTAATTCAAAATGGATCAAAGACCTAAATATAAGATCTGAAACAATAAATTACATAGAAGAAAACATAGGTTCTAAACTTATGAACCTTGGCTGTAGGGAATATTTTATGAATTTGGCCACAAAGGCAAGGGAACAAAGGCAAAAATAAATGAATGGGATTATATTAAACTAAAAAGCTTCTGCACAGCAAAAGAAACCCACAACAGAACAAAAATACATCCAACCAAATAGTAGCTGATAACAGCTCCAATCTGGTGTTAATATCCAAAAAATATAAAGAACTCATAAAGCTCAGCAACAAACAAGCAAACAATCCAATTAAAAAATGGGGAGAGGACCTGAACTGTCACCTCTTTTGCAAGAGGACATACAAGTGGCCAACAGATATAGGAAAAGATGCTCATCTTTACTAGCTATTTGAGAAATGCAATCCAAACTACACTGAGATACCACCTCACACCTGTTGGATTGTTTCTTATCAACAAAACAGGTAATAACAAGTGTTGAAGTGGCTGTGGAGAAAAAGAAAATCTCATTTACTGCTGTTGGGAATGTAAACTGGCATAGCCATTATGGAAGAAAATATGGTGGTTCCTCAAAATATTAAGACTATAACTACCATATGACCCAGCAATCCCTCTATTGGATGTAAGACTAGTAGTTGCAACCGTTGTTCTAGCCATACTCATGCAGGTTCCCATTAGATTCAGACAGATGATAAAGAAACAGTGGGGCCAAAAACTGATGGGCTGTTCCTTTACTCAAGACTCACACCAGTCAATGAGCAAACAAACACACAGGGCACACAAAGCCACTGACACTTTTTCCGGTTCCACAACCAGGAGAATCTTCTCTGATTCCTCCTAGAATCAAAGGCCTCACCAGTCACAAAGCCCCTCACCTCTGGTTCCTATCTGCCGACATGGCTTCTTACTCTGCAAAATTGTCTTCTCTCTCTTTCCCTGGCATCTTGGCTTTTCTTCTCTTTCTCCTTCTCTCCTTTTAAAACTTTTCTGGCACCAAAACCTCTTCTCCAGCAACATTACCATAACAATAGCCCTTTCCAAGCAGTAAAGTAAGTAGCAATTTTACAGATCCATACCTGGTGCTGCCCAGCACCATTTATAACAATAAAAATGAGTAAACTCAAATAACACAAATTTTACAAACTTATTTGCCCAATATTCCACCTCTTTTGCTCACTTTGCAATCCACACCACAGGCATTCCTGTGAAAGGAATGAGGCATATCACACAAACAAATTACAGCAACAGTACAAGTCATACAATTTCAACAACTACAAAGGTGCCTTGCACCACAGCTGCCTCTGCCCCCCGCCGCCAATTAGGGTCTCTTACATTGTCCAAAAGCTGCATGTCCATCCAACATGGGAGCTAGCTAGTGGCCCCTCTGATTGAAGTCCAAGAGTCAGTCCATGCACATGGGGCCTCAGGCCTCCCCCCTGATCCCTGCCATCTTGGCAGCTCTGCAGACACTGCCCCAACGAGGAGCATATGGCAATGGCAGCCAACATTTCTACCTCAGCTCCAGAGATTATGCTGCCATCCACCCCTATACCCCATAATTGAAAACCTACCCAGGGCTTAGTAGGTACTCCTTGCTGCTGGGCTTTTTACCTTCTGGAGTCTGCAGATGGCAACATCAGCCAGAGCCTCCTCATTCTCAGAAAAGGAGCTGGAAATGCTGTTCCCACCAACTCAGGGCCATTCCACCTGCACGGCTCAATCTTAGGCTCCTGCGCTGCCAGCTTTCATGAAGCTTAACCCAGAGTTGTTCCTCCAACAATTGCTTCTGCCAACATTCAACTTCCAGGGCAAACTGAAACTCATAAACCTGTGCAGCCTCCTTCCTCAGTGCTCACTCTAGTTCCAGGTTCTCCATCTCTTTCTCCCATGACTATTCCAACTCCTTCTGTGGCTGTTCAGTTTGCAACTCATCCTGGAGCTCTCGACCCTGGGCAGTCTCTTTGCACAGAGCTCTTGGTTTCCTCTCTCAGAGCTGTAAAGATCAGCCAGCGCACTGTCCCCAAAAGGATAGCCATGGGGAACCATAACAACAACCAGTCCTCTACCCCACCCCTCAAGGGTGGTGATGGTTCCATACCAATCTGATCTGAATCCTGCCACAAACTATGCCAATTGTATGGCCAGTAGCCATAGCCGTCATCATGGCCATACTCATGCAGGTTCCCATTAGATTTGGACAGACGATAAAGAAACAGTAGAGCAAAAAAGTGGTGTGCCATTCCTTTACTCAATACTGGCTGATGAGCAAACAAACACACAGGGCTCACAAAGCCACTGACACTTTCTCTGGTTCCACAACCAGGAGTGAATCTTCCAGTTCCTCCTAGAATCAAAGGCCTCACCAGTCACAAAGCCCCTCACCTCTGGTTCCCATCTGCCAACATGGCTTCTTACTCTGCAAAACTGGCTTCTCTCTTTCCCTGCCATCTTGGCTTCTCTTCTCCTTCTTCTCCTCCTTTTCTCCTTTTAAAACTTTTCTGGTGCTAAAACCTCTTCTCCAGCAACATTAGCATAATAAATGCCCTTCCCAAGCAGGAAGGTAATTAGCAATTTCATGCATCACATACCTGGCACTGCCCAGCACCATTTTTAACAATAAAAGTGAGCAAACTCAAGTAACACAAATTTCACAAACTCATTTGCCCAACATTGGGGATTGCAAAAACACATGCACCACCATGTTCATCACAGCATTAGTAACATTGGCCAAGACATGGAAAAAACTAGTGTCCCTAGATAGAGGATTGGATAAAGAAGATGAGTTACATATATACAATGCAATATTATTAAGCCATAAGAAATGCTGACATATTGCCATTTACAACATGGATGGACCTTGAAAATATTATACTAAGTGAAATAAGTAAATCAGAAAAAAACATAAGCCCTAACCAGATAGCTCAGTTGGTTGGAGCAGCGTCCCAAGCACAGAGGTTGCTGGTTTGACTCCCCAGTCAGGAACAGCTCTACATTCCTGTCTCTGTCTCTGTGCCTCAAAAAAAAAAAATCAATAAAATAAAATTTTAAAAAAAGGAATTAAAAAGCTAAGAACTATACTGCTCACAAAACTTAGGGATTATTTTATTGTTTTATATTCATTTTGATGTATCCCCTAATTTTTGTGAGCAGTATATTAATTTCACACATGGACCTAGATAAAAGTGAAGTGGTTACCAGAGGATGGGTTTAGGAGAGAGAGGAGAAAAGAGAGACAAATATATGGTGATGGAAAATTATTTGACTCAGGGTGATGGGTATATGGAAGGAGAAGTCAGACCCTCCTACCCCTCCTCCCTGAGGAGGAAGAAACAAGAAGAATACAAGGGAAAGGAGCCAGAGGGGGTAGCTGGGTCAACCAATTATGGATTAACTACTTCCAATAGTCCTCTGAAAAGGGTGCTTCGGACCACTTGCTACACAGAGAAAGGAAGAAAGAACTAATTTGAAAACCCCTTCCATCTCTTTTATTAAAAGTTTTTTAAGACTTTAATTTGCAATTTCCAATGCTTATTCTCTGACCTCACCTAAACTCACCCTCTCATCCTAGAGTCCTGTGAGTGATGTATACCACTAGACAAAGGGATCAGGAGACCCTTGCATGAAAACCTGTATTCTGTAAAGGATAGATAAGATGTAAGAAATCTAACTTCGATGAGCACGTGTTTGGTTTGCCTCTTTTGGGGTCATGCTGCTCCTCCACTGGCTAAATAAGTCCTACTTCCTTCATCAAGTTGTCTGGGCATTTTTGTCCGTTGATTCTTGCAATAGGCACACAACACAATCAACAGTTCAAATGTTATAAAAATGTTTACCTGAAACTCATATTGATCGATGTCACCCCATTAAATTTAACTTTCTAAATAAAAATTTTTAATTGTTTATATCTTCACTGATTTTTGTCAAGTTTGTCAGTTACTAAAAGATGATAATGAAATCACCCACTATAATGGTGTTTTTACCCCTACTTATGGTTATACCATTTTTGCTTTATTTGTTATTAATTTAACATGTTTAGAATATGTGCACCCTCTTTATCAGCCATCTCTTTTTGTATTAAATTATATTTGCATAACATTATTTTTTAAAATAAATATACTAAGATAACTCATCTTTATATATTTCATTATCAATTATTATTAGAATTTTTTACCACATTATGCTTTTCATCATTCTTTTGTAATGCTTTCTCACCTTCTGCTTTAGTTCTACTAACACATTTTTTCTAACTCTTTTGAAAGTCTTTTGCCATTCTTCTATTGGTTACCTTTTTTTTTTTTTTTTTTTTACAGAGACAGAGAGAGAATCAGAGAGGGATAGATAGAGACAGACAGACAGGAATGGAGAGACATGAGAAGCATCAATCATTAGTTTTTTGTTGCGACACCTTAGTTGTTCATGGATTGCTTTCTCGTATATGCCTTGACCATGGGGCTACAGCAGACCAAGTAACCCCTTGCTCGAACCAGCAACCTTGGGTCCAAGCTAGTAAGCTTTGCTCAAACCAGATGAGCTCATGCTCAAGCTGGCGACCTCTTCAGATTAATAATTTTTCTCTTAATAAGGCAAATTGATGTTAATCTTCCTGTGAAGTAACATACTATGGATTTGCATCTATCCTATAGCCCATATCATTTTTGTTTGATATTTTAAAAACAGATTATATTTTCCAGAAATGTTTTATAGAGAAATTGAAAAGATATTATAGAGAGTTCCTGGCACTGCCAGTTAGCTCAGTCAGTTAGAGCATTGTCCCAAATCAACAAGGTTGTGGGTTCCATTCCCGTAAGGGCACTTACAGGAAGCAACTAATAAATGTAAAATTAAGTGAAACAACAAATGAGTGGCTATTGCCATTACAAGCAACCTTTCCTGTTTTTGAGCATTTTTTGGAAATTTCAGCAAATTGATCTGTATTTAACAAGTGCTATTAGCTTAAAAAATGACAAAGTAATATAAATATTACATTTTTAGGTAGTGTTAGAGTTTAAAAGGCCTTTTAAGTAGCAAGATTACTTTTAACTGAAGACTAGAAACTTGCCAAAGATCTGGCAAAAATTAATTTTAAAAATGTTATTAAGTTCATTTACTGATTAATATGCTTTTAAAGGCTATTCACTTGGGAGAAGTCCCCATTTGCAATGCTAGAGCACAAAATGGAAATAGAAAAGAAATAAACTTATTTAAATCATCTATAAGAATTTTCAGAGGCAGTAATAATTTTACTGTTAAAAATTAACAGTGAATGAAATTAATGTTGGTGAAATTTAGGGATGGAAGCCAAGTGTTGCTCATTTTCTGTGTACTGTCCCTCACATTTCTGCCAACAACCCTGACCTTGAAAACACCTGTTTAGTAGAAGGGACTGTCTGTCAAACTGAGCAATATATGTTATGAGCTTTGAAAATGTGGAGGAATAGAATGAAGTTTTAAACTTTCTTTTTCTCTGTAACCTGAGCATTTAAACAAATGTCTTATGGGATTAAACTAATCAGTTCATTAGTCTTTTTTCTCAGTTAAAAATACAGTGTTTGTAGAAATGTGTTATTTTAAAATGTGAAATAAACCTAATACAAACTTCCTAAATTAGAATTGGAAATTGTATAATGTTTATTTAAATTGAAGATTAGAACTCAAACTGTTATTTTAGTTGGGAGGAATTAAACTGAAAACAAAATTAAATATAAGACGTTTTAAAGAACTGCTGATGTTAATACTACTATTACTTTTTGGTACATTTGTACAACAATTAAATAAAGAAATGTGTGGCATCAAATCTTTTCCTTATCACCATTAGGAAATTCCCATTTACTCATTATGAATGGTATCAAATATTGCTCTTTTTATCATTAAAAAAATAAAAAGAGACCCTTGTGTAAATCTACACTCAGCTGATTAATTAGTGTTATGTTTTATACAATTTAATTTGTCTTTCTAGTCAGAATCTCAGAATCCACTTCTGTATTATCAAATGAATAATTTTTTCTTCCACAATGTTTAATAAAACATTTATACATCCCTAGTTGGTCATTTACTGGGCTTATTTGAAAAGAATACAACGTTAAAGGCACACAGTTTGCTGCAAAACAAATTCATTAGTCCTCAGATTCATTTACATAAATTAAAAAGATCAGTCTTACTCAAATATCAGTTACTGTAAAAAAAATCCTGATGTTGATAGGTTGACTTTCGTAGTTCAATGGACTATTAATTTCACTTATAGTTTTGAGGCTATAAATATTTATTAGAAAAATTGAATTTATTAATATTTAGTTATAGATAACTTCAAGGAATTTGTTCACTTAAAATTATAAACTATATTTTTCATAAAATGTTGACTATACCCACCAATATTATAATTAGCTCACTAGTTATAATTTCACTTTATTCTGTAAATTTGTAAGTGGAGTTTCTTGATTTGGTGGTGTTAAAGGATTACTATCTTTTTTTTTTTTTAAACATTGTTATAGCAGGAGTAGGCTGTTGTAATTTTTTTTTTATTTATTCATTTTAGAGAGGAGAGGGAGAGACAGAGAGTGAGGAGAGACACAGAGAGAGAAGGGGGGGGAGGAGCTGGAAGCATCAACTCCCATATGTGCCTTGACCAGGCAAGCCCAGGGTTTCGAACCGGCGTCCTCAGCATTTCCAGGTCGACGCTTTATCCACTGCGCCACCACAGGTCAGGCAAGGATTACTATCTTTTAAACCCCTAATTCTCTCCCTATATTTTAATTTAAAAATATTCAACAAAGGCCCTGGCTGGTTGGCTCAGTGGTAGAGCATCGGGCAGGCATGTGGAAGTCCCAGGTTTGAATCCCAGTCAGGGAACACAGAGGAAGGGACCATTGACTTCTCCACCCTTCCCTCTTCTTTCACTCTCTTCCCCTCCCACAGCCATGGCTCAAATGGTTGGAGCAAGTTGACCTGGGTGTGGAGGATGACTCCATGGTCTCTCCTGTTTCTGTAGGGGTCTTACTAGGTGGATCCTGGTGGGGGTGCATCATGAGAGAGTCTCTCTGTCTGTCTCCGTGCCTCTCTATTAATTAAAAAAACAAAGAAAAGAAAGAGAAATATTCAACAGAATACTTATTATATTGGTACTCAAAAAATTGTAGCTAGTAGAAAACCTAATGTAAGACTTCTATGAGTTTATAATTTAACTGAAAAGCTTGCATACATGCATGAGCTGTTGTGGATAAAATATTAAACTGAGACTTGAAAAGTGAGTCAATTAAACTTCTAGAACACATTAGTAGTAAAACCTTTATATGAATATTTTAATAAAGAATATAATCAAATATCTAAAAATTTATTAGATACTTAATGAATAGAAGAATTCAAATAGCTTAATTTATATGATTATAAAAAATATATCTGATATTTTTAACAGGACTTTAAAATATCTGCAATATATATCATATGTTCTACGCCTAAAAAATATATGCATAAGAAGAAGAAAAAAGAATGTTAATATGAAAATGTATACTATTTATAAAACAAAAACAATAACTAAATGGAAATTTTAGAACTGAAAAATACAATATTATTGTATTTTGAAATTAGAAATCTTCAGTATGGTCTTAATAGTAGATGAAGACTGAAAAGTAGAAGATCAGAAAAACAAAAATTGTATAAATAGAAAGCAGTTATTTTGAAGAACAACAACAAAAAATGACCCCTCCTATTAATGTTGGAAATATGCTCTCTAAGCACCTAGCAAAACAGCAAAGAAAAAAAGAAAACTCACCCACCAACCAAAAAGGCTCAAAAAGTTTTGCAAACACAGTAAAATTATAGAAGTAATATAGTCTGTATCCTTAAAAGTTTAAAAATAAGTACAGCAAATGTATTCAGCTTTAGGTGACCTAAATTCAATAATATAAAAATTATAATTTTGATTTAATTTCTACAGGATACTGAATGGTCTAAGAAAAATAAAATGATCTGAAAATGAAACACTTTAATTTTGGAAACACTGAGTTTTACATAACTGAAATGAAAGTAATTTCATAATTAAGCAAAGATAATGTGATTCACATTCAGGGTTATTATACTCAATGACAACATTTCATTTTAACTCGTGTGTAAATGTGTGTTTGTTTGTAAAAGTAGTATTGCACAGAAATCTGGGGAGCTAGATTGTTAGATATAAGAATTCATAGAGAAAAAGAGTAGAGTGGAAATAGAAAATTATTAAAGACAAGTAAAAGATTTACTGAATTAAATGATTCCTTATGAATTTAGAGACCGTTTGTTTTTAAAACTTATCAATGCCCCCTAGTGTTCTTTTCAGCAAGTCCAGTAATCTAGAATCTTGGGCGGGGGTGGGGGGTGGGGGGGAAGTGGTAGGATGGGTTAAAGAATAAAGGATAGTAGAGTAGAAGTGGTTGGAAGAGAGTGGGACAAAGCGTTTGAGAGTGCTATCAAAAAGGGATTAAAGTGATGAAGGTGGAGTTCCATGGCTTGGGCTATATTTGCTCAAGTACAATGAAAAGACAAAGTAGTGGAGGAATATGAAAGGGAGGGATGAGATCGAGTTAAAAAACATCACATACTAAAATCTAGATGTAGAGGAAATGTAAATATCCTACCAAAAGCAACAGCTTATATATACCACATAAGATAAAGTAGTAATAAAGGTTTTGAGAAAAGATAGTAATCTACCTAGTATCCCAAATGTCCTGGATACTAAAAACTGCATAATATCAAAATCTGTATTGTAAAGTCAAATGTTTATTTTTCAAGATGCCGACATTTGAAATCTCTCAAAGAGCCAACTACATGTTCCACAAAACAGGGAAGATGTTTGGTTTGTCATTGAAAGTTCAAAGAACAAAGGCAAGACACTACTTGTGTTTTGTCACTGAAGAACCAGACCCTTAACTAGGTCAAGTTTCAGAGTCAAGGACAAGTGTTAATGCTCAGTTCAGAGTGCTTATAATGTTTTTTCCATAGCTAGTAAGATGTAAACCAACTGTCTCTTACTATTTAAAATCACTATAAACATACTGAATATGAAGCTAATGAGAAATCACTTGTGCCAAATAATCGCATAATAAACTACAAGAAAGACACATAAAATAAACAAGTGGAATATTATGTCACTCTAACAATCGTCCTTTGGATAATTAGGTACTTGAAGTTGGAAACAATTATCATTTCATGAAGAGTGATTATAACAGATGTGTACCTCAAGTCAGTAATACTATGTTTTGAATATACTCATACAGACACACACAAACAATTTAAACTTAAAAAGATAATTAAAGATCCTATATACAAATATTCTCATTTTGCAAATCAGGAAATGAGGCCCAGAGATTAGATGTTATTAAAGTACAAATGACTACTTAATTGCTGAATATTTCACTGACAACCTATGATTCTTGTCTCTAAGTCTCAGGACTAAAGTATATTATTTGTTTGTTTTCCACGTTTTATGATATCAGAATATCTCAAAGTATATATATATTTTGTATAGGCACTTGAAATCCCTCCAAGAGAATTAATTTTCTATTTGAAAGAACTCAAAACATTTATTAAAATGTAGTTATCTGTGTTATTTTATTTAATATTGATATTTTATTAGTACTTATTTGTAAAAGTGACAAAAACCAGATTTAATGTAAACCATATCCCATTAACCTAAATGTGATGAATAACAGATCATGTAGATTAGCAAATGCAACCATAAGGTTTATGGAACATTAATGTCACCAATTATTCTAAGTGGCTTACAAACTAAGTAAATATCAATACAAAGTCATTTTAATTCATTTCAGTTTATTCAGTATTCATTAAGTCATAAAAAATTAAATTATAAGTGTATTTTTTTAATATTAATATTTTTTTATTAAATTTAATGCAGTGACATTGATAAATCAGGGTACATATGTTGAGAGAAAATATCTCTAGATTATTTTGACATTTGATTGTGCTGTATACCCCTCCCCCAAAGTTAAATTGTCTTCTGTCACCTTCTATCTGGTTTTCTTTGTGCCCCTCCCCTCCCCTAACCCCTCTCTCCTTCTTCACCCCCTCCCCCCTCCCCCAACCCCCCCGCCCCTGTTGCCATCACATTCTTGTTCATGTCTCTGAGTCTCATTTTTATGTCCCTTCTATGTATGGATTCATCTCAGTTTTTTTTTCTGATTTACTTATTTCGTAAACATTAACTCCGTATAATGTTATCAAGGTCCATCCATGCTATTGTAAATGATCCGATGTCATCATTTCTTATGGCTGAGTAGTATTCCATAGTATATATGTACCAAAGTTTTTTAATCCACTCGTCCTCTGACGGACACTTGGGCTGTTTCCAGATCTTCGCTATTGTGAACAATGCTGCCACAAACATGCGGGTGCATTTCTCCTTATAAGTGTATTTTTTAACAGACTGTATTTTTTAGAGAACTTTTAGGTTTACAAAAAAAAAAAAAAAAAAAAATTGTACATGAGTTCCCATATCGGTTTTTCCCTACATGCATAGTTTTTGTCTTCTATTAACATCTTGGATTAATGTAGTTTAATTGATGAACTAATATTGACACATAATTTTAATTAAACCCCATAGTTTATATTAGCTTCTTTGTATTTTGTAGTTCTGTGACTTTTGACAAATGTATAATATTATGTATCCCCCATTGTGAGATCATGTAGATTAACTTAACTGCCCTAAAAATGTTCTGTGTTCCACTTATTCATTCCTTGTCTCCTCCTCCTGGGTTCCTGTCAACCATTGATCATTTTATTGTCTTTATAGTTTTGCCTTTCCAGAATGTCATCAAGTTGATCTCATAATGGATGAACATTTTCAGACTAGCATTAAAGAAGCATCTGTGTCTTTTAGTGGCTTAATAGTTGTTTTTTTTTTAATCACAGGATAATACCCCAATGTTAGATGTATCACAGATTTTTTTTTCATCTAATGACTTATTGTAGCACATTTTAGTTGCTTTTAATTTGGGGCAATTATGAGTAAAACTGATCTGAGTATCAATATGCATGTTTTGTGTGGATATAGTTTTCAACTCATTACAATACCCAAGAGTGTGATGGCTAGTTATAAAGTATATATTTAGCTTTGTAGAAAGCTTTACCACTGCCTTCCAAAGTGGCTGTAACAATTTGCATTTCTACCGGTAAATAAATGAGTTTCTGTTGCTTCGCAACTTCACCAGAAATTGGTATGGTCAGTGTTTTAGATTAGCCATTCTAAGAGGTATGTAAGTGGTATCTCACTGCTCCTTTAATTTGCAATTTGATAATGACATGTTATGCTGAACACATTTTTATATGCTTATTGGTAACTGTAATTTTCTTTGGTGAGGTGTTTGTTCAAATCTTTTGCTCATGTTTTATTTTCTATTGTTGAATTTCAAGAATTGTTTATATATTTTGCTTACTAGTTTTATACCCCTATATCAGATGTATTTTATAAATGATTTTACCACAGTCTGTGGCTTGACTTTTCTATCTCTCACTTTTTGTTTTTTAGAGAGAGAGAAAGAAAAAGACAGAGACAGGGACAGACAGACAGGAAGGGAAATAGATGAGAAGCATCAGCTCATAGTTGTGGCACCTTAGTTGTTCATTGACTACTTTCTTATATGTGCTTTGACTGGGGGGCTCCACCAAGCCAGTAACCCTTTGATCCAGCCAGTGATCTTAGACTCAAGCCAGCGACCTGGGGTCATGTCTAGTATCCTACGCTCAAGTCAGTGACACCATACTCAAGCTGGACAAGCCTGCGCTCAAGCCATTTACCTCAGGATTTTGAACCTGGGTCCTCAGAGTCCCAGGCTGATGCACTATCCACTGCACCAGGTCAGATGACCCCAAATTCTTCTTTACATAGGCTGCTCATCTAATTATAACTTTCTAATATTTCTTTTAAAGCAACAGGAAATATTTAATGACTAAACCAAAACCCCAAGAGTACAAGCAATCATTTCTATTAAATACAGTCTAAGTACTAGTACTACACAATTTGAAATCATTTGCTAAAATAAAATTCTTCTCTGCCATTTATTTTTTAAATTCTAGGCAAAACCTTATATAAGATTTTAAAATACATTATTTAAGAAATTGGAAAGTAATGGTTTTTATATGTCCTAGAGATTTTTAATATTAAATGTCATATTACAGATCTTTGCAATACGATATTTATTTATCTGAGAAATTATCCCATGAGGAATAACAACATGTGTTTCTAACTAAACCTTTTATTTTAAAAGCTTGATGAATGACAACTATGAAAAAAAAATCCCCTTAAAACTATAGACTAATTGGCTGAATATAAAATCTCCTGGGTCAGAAACAACAGCTGTGCATTTAACTATGTGGCAAAATATGAGGCAAGAGGAATAGATAACAGCAAATAAGTCTGTCACTTTATGTTGAATGATATAAGAACTCTTAAATGTTTTCTTTCTCTCCTGCATTCCATTCACAGGCCCCAGGTTCCATGTCAGTGAGTAGCGACTTAACATTCCTTGTGGGATTTTTGTGTTTTTTTTCCTGTTTTCCTTATTCTCTCTCATCACAGTTCTCAATATCTGCACACCTCCTGGGCTCTGTTCAATCTGCTGCACGCAGACAAATGTGGGGAGCAGGTATGAACTTCTCCCTACACTGCCCTTGCATTATTGGTTCACTATGAAGCTTTGACATGTTTTTTACTTTTTTTTTTGTATCTACACGATTTAAAAATACTTCATTATAATCTTACTCAACTTTTACTGCCCCTTGCAATCTCTTTACCTGAATGTAAGCAGATGACCATTTAGAAATAAAATGAAAATCTGCTTATGCAACATTCAAATTATAAAGGCTGTCCCTGACCTTAGGATAATGATCTGAAGTCTTTAAAATGACTCACAGAACCATTCTGACACTGGCCGCTGCCTACTTCTGTAGTTTCACTGCTCTTCCTTCCCACCTTTGCACTCTATATTGATTCTACATCTTTTCCTCATCCCTTAACCCTTAATATGTGCTATAAGGTCTCACTTAATCATTTTCTATCTTATGGTCTGGAATAGATACTAATCCTTTTTTTTTCTTCAGTTATCACCTTCCGGTCATGCTGTTTATTTACTTTGGGAACTTAGCTCATCATCATACATCCATTGTGTATAGCAGAGTGTCGTACTTTAGCTAACACAGCATCACGTTTTTGTACTTATATTTTATTTTTTTAAGACTTTATTCATTTTAGAGAGAAGAGAGATAAGAGAGAGAGAAAGAAAGGAAGGGGAGGAGCAGGAAGTATCAACTCCCATATGTGCTTTGACCAGGCAAGCCCAGCATTTCAAACAGGCGAGCTCAGAGTTTCAGGTCGATGCTTTATCCACTGTGCCACAACATGTCAGGTGTACTTATATTTTAGTTGTTTGATTTCTACTTTATATTGTAAGTGCTCAGAAAAAAAAAAACATCTATTTTACTCTCCATTTTAAATTTAACTCCTAGTAGAATCTAAACACTTATTAAATGAAACCTTTAAATGTATAAATTCTTTACCTAGATACCCTTTACCTCCATACCTACACACATTAAAATATATATTTTTTCTTTTTCTTCTTTTTCAAGTGAAAGGAGGGGAGATAAAGAGACAGACTCCTGCATGCTCTCTAACTGGGATACACCCAGTCTGGGGCCGATGCTCTGCCCATCTAGGGCCAAAGTCACAACTGAGCTATTTTTTGCACCTGAGGTTGAGGATCTATGGAACCATCCTTAGCACTTGAGGCAATGTGGTCGAATCAATCAAGCCATGGCTGTGGGAGCTGGAGAGAGAGAGAGAGAGAGAGAGAGAGAGAGTAAAAAAGACAGAGAAGAGATGTGGAGGGGTGGAGAAGCAGATGGTTGCTTCTGCTTTGTGCTCTGATAGGGAATTGAAATGGGGACATCCACACGGTGGACAATGCTCTACTACTGAGCAAACTGATCAGGGCCTCACACATTAAAATATTATTAAAATTTCATTGTCAACATTTAAGTCAAAGTTGTGGGGGTTTGGATATTTCAGAGGAAATAATACAATATGAAGTATTTATGTTAAATAATTTTTAGAGGGCAAAGAGGGGATAAATAGTAATGAAAGAAAACTTGGGGTTGTGAGCACACAAAACAATATACAGATGATGCATTATAGAATTGAATCCCTGAAATGCATGTAATTTTATTAACTGATATCACCCCAATAAATGCAATTAAAAATGATTTTAACATACATTAACTATAGGTATATTTATTTGACTATTCTGCAGGTCTATGAATTGAAATTAGCTTTTTAGTTGGCATTTTGTTGTCAGCATTAGGATTATAAAGACATTCAGTGATAGAGCATCGACCCAGTTTTTGGAAGTTCCAAGTTTGATTCTTGGTCAGGGCACAAAGGAAAAGCGACAATCTATTTCTCCATTCTTCCCCTTTCTCTCTTTCTCTCTCTTCCCTTCTCACAGCTATGGCTCAAATGGTTCTAGCAAGTTGACCCTGGGCACTGAGTATGGCTCCAAAACCTTGCCTCGGGTGTTAAAATAGCTCAGTTGCTGAGCAGTGGAGCACCGCTCCAGATGAGCAGAACATCAGTCCCAGACAGAGGTTGCCAGGTGGATCCTGGGCAGGGCTCATGTGGGAGTCTGTCTCTCCACCTCCCTGTCTCTCACTTGATTAAAAAAATACCATAAATATGTGTATATATGTGTGTGTGTCTGGGTGTGTACCATGTAGGCAAACACTACATTTACTACTTATACAGTGCCTCAGAGGCATGTAGTATAAAAGAAAATAATCTAGAAATAAATTTGTTATAATATTATAAAAAACAGCTAATATCCCCCCCCAAAATACAAAACTTGTATATTCCCTTTTCTACTATATATAACCTACACATTAAGCTATGAAACAAAGCTGAGGAAAAAACAGACTTTCAGTAAATAATGAAAGTTGAAAAAAAATCTGCCTCCTAAATAATATATAAATTTCATTGGCCATGTTAAATTTCTTTGAAACACTTTTTGGCATGTTTCACATTCAATAAAATAAAATATAGCAAAGAAATACAGTCATAAATAAAAAAACATCTATAGCACCTAATTCTTTTTTTTTGAATGTTCAATTATAGTTTACAACTAATATTATTTTGTATTAGTTTCAGGTGTACAGCATAGTGGTTAGATAATCACATACTTTATGAAGTGTTCCCCAGATATTTCTAGTACCCACCTGGCACCAAACATAATTATTAAAATATTATTGACTATATTCCCTATGTTACATTTTATATATCCATGACTATTCTATAAATACCAATTTGTTCTTTTTAACCCCTCAACTTTTTCAATCTCCCAAACCCCCTCTCCTTTGATAAGCATCAGTCTGTTCTCTTTATGTATAAGTCTATTTCTATTTCGTTTGCTTATTTATATCATTCTTTAGATTCCACAGATCAGTGAGATCATAAAGTATATGTTCTCTGCCCAAATAACTTTACCAGGACTAGTAGCCCCCAGGTCCATCCATGCTGGATCAAATGGTAAAATTTTATTCTTTTTGTGGTCAAGTAGTATTCCATTGCTTGTATGTACCATGCCTTTTATACCCACTGGTGTATTGATGGGACTTGGGTTGCTTCCATATCTTGTCTATTGTAAATAATGTTGAAATGAACATAAGGATATAGCACTTAATTCTTGACTAATGGCTTTCTAAAATGAGTTGAGTATAAATTGTGAGTTACCAAATTTCCCCATGTTTAAGACTCACCTTAATTTGGGGGCCTGAAATTTGAAAAAGATGTATTACATAAAGTTATTGAACTCAAGTTTTATTCATCATAAAATTCATTCAACCCATCATCCCTATCAATACTCCCATCCATTAGCATGTCTTCATCTGTGTCTGATGATGAATCACTGTCTTCATATATTGTCTAGTCCTCAGTGCCATCTATGGCATTTAAAATGCCACACTTCTTAAATGACTTGACAACAATCTCAATCTTGATATTATCCTAGAATCTTTTCACCAGGTAAAAACTTCCCCTATAGTTGGTTTCTTCACTCTTCCTGCTGGTGTCAAATTGTCCCCAGAAGACTTAATCCATTGGTTCCATTCATTTCTCCTGGCAGCTTTGAAGGGTTTGTTAATGCTGGCATCTAATGGCTGGAGCTGGGATGTCAAACCTCCGAGTATGATAACAAGTTTTGTTTTTTGCTCTGCAGTGATCTTTTTCGTATTTTTTGTTACGTGTGCCCTGACCTGATCAAGCGCCAATAGGGCAAGTTTGCACAAGAGCTGACCTGGTCTCCTTCTCCAAATTTTCTCAAACAGGATCTTCATCCCATCCTGATCCATCCCACCCTTGTCATGAACATGGACAATCACTCCTTGATAAATGTCTTCTTTTGGTATTGTTTTACATCTGAAAACCAGCATAGGAGGCAGCGTGGTTCCATTAGTACAACAAGCTAGAAAAACTGTATAATGGCTCTTTTCATGTCCATTTGTCTTCACAGTTACAGTTTTCATCCCCTTTTTATCAATAGTTCTGTTACTTGAGACTCCAAATTGAAGGGGAATTTTGTTCATATTTGCAATCTGTCCCAACTCAAACTGCTGTGTCTTCTGACATTGAATGACAAAATGATAAAATTTAAGGACCTTCTGCTCATAGATTTTAGGCATCTTTTGGGCAAGTCCGGTGTGTGTACATATGCTTAGTCCATTCTGTTTTATGAACATGAAGTACCAACTGTGTCCTCTTTTGAAATCAGTAACTTCTTTTTCATCAGCAATTCTTGCCTCATGCTGAACCATTTTTGTGGACACAGGAATTCTAATTGCCCTTTGCTCTTCAATCCATATCTTCAATTTCCTCTCTAAATCAGGCCATTTTGCTGACTTGCCTCTCATGGCCTTCTTCTGCCATGGTGTTTTTAGTAGAGTTTCTTTTTCCTGTAGCCAGTCTTGGATTGATTTCTCAGTTGTGGAGATCCGCCCACAGGACACTGGGACGCACTTGATCTGCCCACCTCATCAGCACAATTTAGCCTGGTGGCACCAGACATGCTTGATCTGGGATCTGGGATATGCGCGCCACCAGCTCTGAAGCTCAGCCACCAGCTTACCAGAGAGAATTTAATGTGTGTGGATGGGAAGCCCCTGATTTGCGATCTCTGCAACAGCTGCTCCTGAAACTTGGGGACACCAGCTTCTGGTGTGTACTCCCTGCCCAGCCCAAGGCTGTGCTTGAAGAGTTTAGAATGGTATCAGAGGAGGGACTGGTCTCTGTCACCAAAGCCTCCTGTTTCCTTATTGCTCCCCTTGCTGTGAAAACAGCAGTGGTGGTGGATCCCCCACCACTAGGCCTCCAGGCTACTCTCTCTTGTGAGAGGCAGGGGCACCCAGAACCTAAATCCCCTGCTCTGTTGGGACATGAGGGAGGGCTCTGGAGGACTCCTGATTAGCCAGTGAAGGTATCATAAAGTTGCAAAGCCCTAGAAATAAGCCCCTCTTACCAACATGACAACCCTGCCTTCATCACTACAAAGGTGATAGCTAAGGCTTAAGAGATCACCTAAGAATCTCACAGAGGCAAATCTTGTAGTGTGGTAGCCCCTGCCAGAAAAAGGAATAATTATCTCCTATTGGGTTTATTAACAATATCACCCACAATGCCATCAAGGAAAAAAAATCAAATATGAATATATAAGACAGAGAGGTAGCTCAAATAGATGATGAAAAATCTCCAAGAAAATAATTTCAATTACACAGAAACCTTGGGAGTTTAATGACAGAGAATTCAAAATTGAAGCTCTAAAATTACTCAATAAAATACAATAAAACACTGCATGGCAATTTAGTGAGCTCAAAAGACAACTTAATGAACAAAAAGAGTACTTCATCAAGGAAATTGAAACTATAAAAAAGAACTAAACAGAGACGTAAACAGAGGTAACAAGCTTAACTAATAGAACAAGCCAGATAGAGGAGAGAATCAGTGACATTGAGAAAGGCAACTAGAGATACTACAGAGAGAAGAAAAGAGAGACTCACAAATTTTTTTTAAAAATGTGAAAGCCCTACAAGAATTGTCTGACTCCATCAAAAATAGTAATATAAGAATGATGGGTATATTAGAAAAAGAAGAGAGGAAAAAGGGAATGGAGAACATATTAAAACAAATAATCAATGAGAACTTCCCAAGCCCATGGGAAGTGTTAGAGCCTCGAATTCAAGAAGCAAACAGAACATGGAGTTACCTCAACCCAAACAGACCACTCCAAGGCACATCATAATAAAATGATCACAAATCAATGACAAAGAAAGAATCTTCAAGGCAGCTAAGGAGAAGAAGGATATAATATATAAAAGAAGGCCCATAAGGCTATCATCAGATTTCTCATCAAAAACTCTAGAAGACAGAAGAGAATGGACCCCAATATTTAAAGTACTGAAAGAGAGGAACTACCAACCAAAAATACTATATCCATCAAAGCTATCCTTCAAATATGAAAACATTTGCAGACATCCAGAAGCTGAGGAAATTTATCACCAGAAAACCCCCACTACAGGAAATACTAAAGGGGGTTATCCAACCAGATACAAAGAACAAAACAAGACAAAATTACAAGTAAAAAATTTTTAACAGAGCCTCAATAAAAACAAAGATAGTCTGTGATAACAATAACATAAAAGAGGAGAGAACAAAGATCAGCAGTAACAAAGAAGGATGGACTGCAGAAGCACTCATGAGATAATGGACTTCAATAAATATGATAATTTTTCTTCTAATAACCTAATGGTAACACCTCTGAAAATGCCACTACTGAAACAAATAGCTTAAAAAAGGAGAAACAGAAGACAGAAGTATGGAATACCATAAAAAATGACAAAAAAACAAAAAAGAAGAACCAAACAAGACTCAAAGCTTTTTTTTTTTTTTTTTTAATCTTTTTTTTTTCTTTATTCATTTTTAGAGAGGAGAGAGCGAGGGAGAGAGAGAGAGAGACAGAGAGAGAGAAGCGGGGAGGAGCTGGAAGCATCAACTCCCATATGTGCCTTGACCAGGCAAGCCCAGGGTTTCAAACCGGCGACCTCAGCATTTCCAGGTCGATGTGTTATCCACTGCGCCACCACAGGTCAGGCAGACTCAAAGCTTTCAGAAAGCAGTATATAAAATGGCAATAGGAAATCCTCAAGTGTCAATAATTACAATAAATGTAAATGAATTGAACTCACCAATAAAGAGGCACATAGCAGCAGATTGGATCAAGAAGCAAAACCCAAAAATATGCTGCCTTCAAGAGACATATCTAAGCTACAAGGATAAAAATGGATTCAAAGTGATAGGTTAGAAAATGATTCTCCAAGCAAATAATATCCAAAGAAAAGCAAGAATAGCTATACTCATATCTAACAATGCTGTCTACAAGACATCAAAGGTTAATAGAGACAAGGATGGACATTTCATAATAATAAAAAGGACACTGTATCAAGAAGACATAACACTCCTTAATATATATACACCAAACCAAGGAGCACCAAAATATACACAACAACTACTGACTGATCTAAAAGTGCAAACTGAGAAAAATATAATCACACTTGGAGACCTCAGTTCCCCATTGATGGCTTTACATCGTTCATCCAAACAGAAAATCAATAAAAAAATATTGGCCTTAAATGAAACACTAGAACAAATGGACATAATAGACATCTACTGGACATTTCA
The DNA here is from genome assembly GCF_036850765.1 of Saccopteryx bilineata. Classification (NCBI taxonomy): domain Eukaryota; kingdom Metazoa; phylum Chordata; class Mammalia; order Chiroptera; family Emballonuridae; genus Saccopteryx; species Saccopteryx bilineata. The sequence continues at coordinate 104,456,572 of NC_089491.1, read as the reverse complement.
TCCTCAAATGTCAAAGTATACATTTTTCTCCAGTGTACATGGAACATTCTCAGGAATAGACCATATGCTGGGTCACAAAACTAACACTAACAAATTCAGAAAGATTGAAATTATACCAAACCTTTGAGACAAGGATTCAACTGCAAAATAGAAGTAAACAAACCCACAAAAATTAACAACATACTTTTAAAAAATTAAACAACATACTTCTAAAAAATGAAATGGTCAAAGAATAAATAAAAGAAGAGATCAAAAGATATATACAGGCCCTGGCCAGTTTGTTCAGTGGTAGAGCATCGGCCTGGCGTGCAGGAGTCCTGGGTTTGATTCCCAGCCAGGGCACACAGGAGAAGCGCCCATCTGCTTCTCCACCCCTCCCTCTCTCCTTCCTCTCTTCTCTCTCTTCCCTTCCCACAGCCAGGGCTCCATTGGAGCAAAGTTGGCCCAGGCTCTGGGGGTGGCTCTATGGCCTCTGCCTCAAGCGCTAGAATGGCTCTGGTTGCAACAGAGCAACACCCCAGATGGGCAGAGCATCGCCCCCTGGTGGGCATGCTGGGTAGATCCCGGTCGGGCACATGCGGGAGTCTGTCTGACTGCCTCCCTGTTTCCAACTTCAGAAAAATACAAAAAAAAAAAAAGATATATACAGACAAACAAAAATGACAACATGACATATCAGAATCTCTGAGATGCAATAAAAGGAGTAATAATAGGGAGGTTCATATTATTACATGCTTATATTAAAAAGCAAGAGAAAGCCCAAGTAAAAAACCAAAACCTAAAATCACATCTTAAAGAACTAGAAAAAGAAGAACAAAGGCAAAGCAAAATCAGCAGAAGAAAGAAAATAATAAAAATTAGAACAGAAATAAATGAAATAGAGAACAGAAAAACTATAGAAAAAATTAATACAACAAAGAGCTGGTATTATGAAAAGATCAATAAAATCTAAAAAATTGACAAACCCCTGGCAAGACTCACTAAGAAAAATGGAGAAAAGACTCATATAAACAAAATCCAAAATAAAAGAGGAGAAATTACCACAGATTACCACAGATATTATAGATACACAAAGGATTATTGCAGAATACTATGAAAAATTAGATGCCAAATTTTTCAATCTAGAAGAAATGGATAAACTCAACAATCTAGAAGAAATGGATAAACTCCTAGAACAATACAATCTTCCTAGGCTGAATCATGAAGAAGTAGAAAGCCTAAATAGACTGATAAGCAGAGAGGAAATAGAAACATCTATCAAAAAACTCCCCTAAAATAAAAGTCCAGGGCCAGATGGATATACTAGTGAATTCTACCAAATATTCAAAGAATTGGTTCCTATTCTTCTCAAAGTCTTCCATAAAATTAAAGAAGAAGCAATACTTCCAAACACATTTTATGAGGCCCACATAACCCTCAAACCAAAACCTGGCAAGGACAACATACACACACACACACACACACACACACACACACACACACACAAATTGCAGACCAATATTGCTAATGAATACAGATGCAAAAATTCTAAACAAAATACTAGCAAATTGAATACAACAACACATCAAAAAAATAATCCATCATGATCAATTGGGATTCATTCCAGAAACACAAGGATGCTTCAACATAGGCAAAATGATTAACGTAATACACCATATCAACAAAACAAAAAACAAAAATCATATGATCCTATCAATAGATGCTGAAAAGGCATTTGATAAAATACAACATCCTTTTATGTTTAAAACACTCAACAAAATGGGTATAGAAGAAAAATACCTCAATACAATAAAAGCCATTTATGACAAACCATCATCTAACATCATACTAAATGGCAAAAAACTGATAACTTTTCCTCTAAAATCAGAAACAAGACAAGGCTGCCTACTCTCTAACTCCTATTCAACATAGTGCTAAAAGTTCTAGCCAGAGCAACCAGACAGGAGAAGAAATAAAAGGCATCCATATTGAGAAAGAAGAAGTAAAGGTTTTACTTTTGCAGATGATATGATACTGTATACAATAAACCAATACAGTAGGGTCGCAGGATACAAACTTAATATACAGAGAGTCTATTGCTTTTTTATATGCCAACAATGAAACTTAAGAAAACAAAAAAAATAATCCCTTTTACAATAGCAACAACAACAAAAATACCTAGGAATAACATAAAAAAGAATGTAAAGAACCTATATACTGAAAACTACAAAGCATTATTAAAGAAAATTGAAAAAGAGATAATGAAATGGAAAAATATTCCTTGTTTATAGATAGGGAGATATGGTTAAAATGGCCATATTACCCAAAGCAATATACAAATTTAATGCAGTTCCCATCAAAATTCCAATGTCATTTTTTAAAGAAATGGAACAAAAAATCATCAGGTTTATATGGAACCATAAAAAACCCTCAAATAACCAAAGTAATTCTAAAGAAAAAAAAAAAACGAAGCTGGAGGCATTACAATACCTGACTTCAAACTATACTACAGAGCCACGATAATCAAAACAGCATAGTACTGGCAGAAAATTTGACACACAGACCAATGGAACAGAATAGAGAGTATGGAAATAAAACCACATATATATGGTCAAATCATCTTTGATAAAGGAGCCAAAAACACACAATGGAGAAAAAAAAATCTTCTTCAATAAATGGTGCTGGAAAAATGGGAAAGTCACATACAAAAGAATGAAACTTGACTACAGTTTATCTCCTTGCACAAAAATTAATTTAAAATGGATCAAAGACATAAGTATAAGATCTCAAACAATAAATCACATTTTAGAAAACATAGATACTAAACTCATGGACCTTGGTCATAAAGAACATTTTATGAATTTGACACCAAAGGCAAGAGAAGTAAAGGCAAAGATAAATGAACGGGACTACATCAGCCTAAGAAGCTTTGCACAGCAAAAGAAACTGTCAACAAAACAAATAGACAACTAACCAAATGGGAAATAATATTTTCAAACAACAGCTCAGATAAAGGCCTAATATCCAAAATATATAAAGAATTCACAAAACTTAGAGACAAACAAACAATCCAATAAAAAAGATGGGAAGAGGACATGAACAGACACTTCTCCCAGGAAGAAATACAAATGGCCAACAGATATATGAAAAGATGCTCATCGTCATTAGCTATTAGAGAAATGCAAATCAAAACTACAATGAGATACCACCTCACACCTGTTAGATTAGCTATTATCAACAAGACAGGTAATAACAAGTGCTGGAGAGGCTGCGGAGAAAAAAAAATCCTCATCCACTGTTGGTGGGAATGTAAAGAAGTACAAGCATTATGGCAGAAAGTATGGTGGTTCCTCAAAAAGTTAAGAATAGAACCCAGCAATCCCTCTACTGGGTATATACACACAAAACTTGAAAACATTGGTACGTAAAGACACATGCAGCCCCATGTTCATCGTAGCATTGTTCACAGTGGCCAAGACATGGAAACAACCAAAAAGCCCTTCAATAGAAGATTGGACAAAGAAGGTGTGGTACATATATGCTATGGAATACTACTCAGCCATAAGAAATGATGACATAGGATCATTTATGACAACATGGATGGAACTTGATAACATTATACTGAGTGAAATAAGTAAATCATAAAAAGCTAAACACTGGATGATTCCATGCATAGGTGGGACACAAAATTGAGATTCTTGGACATAGACAGGGGTGCAGTGGTTACCAGGGGGAAGGGAAGGGTAGAGAGGTTGTGGTGTGGGGGATAAAGGGAAGCACTTAAAGAGAAAATATAGGGTGACAAAAGATGATTTGACTTTGGGTGATGGGTATACAACATAATTGACTGTCCAAAGGAAGTGGATGTGTTTTCTCTAAATCTATGTACTCTGATAGACCAATATCACCCTGTTAAATTTGTCTAAATAAAAATATAAAAAGGAAAGAAAGAAAGAAATATACCATGAAAAAAATATTTTTCCTGCACTAAATCAATTGTGTGTATGAATGTGTATGTCCATAGCAATAGATGCAATGTATAAAAAATATACTCATATTTGTATATGGGTTTGAAAAAGAAGAGAAGCAGAATTATATAGGAGTTAATAGTTCATATCTCTTCTTAGATGTTAAAGAAAACATCATATCTATTGCAACTTACTTATTTTCTTAATTTGGATAAAGTACTGAATTGCTCTACAACTTTATTCTAGGGTTGTTTTAAGTAATAAATAAAGCAAGAAATAATAACTATTCCAGTACTTGTCTTAGTACTTATTTTAGTAGGAGTACCTATTAAAAAATTGAAATTTTATTTTTATTAGGCTTTGTTATTAGGCTTATTGACAGAACTTAGTACTCTAAAAGTAAAGATGCATTGTCCATCGTACATTGTGCTCTTGAGGGACAACAAATGGAAAAGACTTAGTTTCACAACCTGCATTATACAAATGAGTAATTTTCAAATATATTAATTAGGAATTATATGTGATGATATTTCCTTGGGGGAAGCAACCTCATGGAATATCTGAAAAAAAAATCTCTTTTACTAACATTTTCATTTTATAATTTTTAAAGAAAGCACTATCATAAAAAATTCAGGGTATTTAAAATTAGAATGCACATTTCAAAATGTCTGATGATTTGCTTGGTACGTAACTTATTCTACAGAATACATTTGCCATATAAAATTATAAGGAAATAGAATAACCTGTGTTGTAAATAGAACCAATAAACGTTGCCTACTTTATTTCATTTTGTTATGACTGATTGGAGATTTGAAAGCGAAAAATACATTTCAGAGTGAAAAGATAAGGAAACTAAATACTGAATGTTTTGTAGTTCTCAATATATAATCCTTTTAAATCTCACTTAAGGAATGACACATCTGATAAGGAAACCAACAAAAACTTCTCTTTAATTCTAGTTTAAGAAATAAAATATAAAAATTTTAGTTGGCAAAATGGACTGTGTCTATTCAACAGACAGATAAGTAGTGAATGAAAGAGCTTGGTTTCAGCAAAAAGGATCTTCCGGAAAGAAAAGGACTGGGAAGTTATAAGTGGAACCTCACATTACAGACAACTATGGGTCCAATCATTGAAGTCTTTAATGAGCCTTGTTTTTTGAGAAATGGAGAATCAAAGCAGATTGTTGGGAATAGAAGTAACATGATCAAAAAAATTATGTTTGAAAGTGAAACTAAGAGACATTGATGAGAGTGTGGTGGTTATGGGGGGAGGGGGGAGAGGGAGAGGGAAAGGGGGAGGGGGAGGGGCACAAAGAAACTAGATAGAAGGTGACAGAGGACAATCTGACTTTTGGTGATGGGTATGCAACATAATTGAACGACCTAAAAACCTAGACTTGTTATCTTTGAATATATGTATCCTGATATATTGATGTCGCCCCATTAAAAAAATAAAATTATTAAAAAAAAAAAGAAACAATAAGCCAATACAGTAAGGTCGCAGGATACAAAATTAACATACAAAAGTCCATAGCCTTTCTATGTGCCAACAATGAAACAATTGAGAACAAACTAAAAAAAATAATCCCCTTCACGATTGCAACAAAAAAAGTAAAATATCTAGGAATAAACATAACAAAGAATGTAAAGGACTTATATAATGTAAACTACAAAGCATTGTTAAGGGAAATCGAAAAAGATACAATGAGATGGAAGAATATTCCTTGTTCTTGGTTAGGAAGAATAAATATAATCAAGATGGCCATATTACCCAAAGCAATATACAAATTTAATGCAATTCCCATCAAAATTCCAATGACATTTTTTAAAGAAATGGAACAATAAATTATCAGATTTATATGGAACTATAAAAAACCCTGAATAGCCAAAGCAATCCTAAAGAAAAAGAATAAAGCTGGGGGCATTACAATACCTGACTTCAAATTATATTATAAAGCCACGACAATCAAAAGAGCATATATTGGCAGAAAAATAGACATTCAGACCAATGGAACAAAATAGAAAGTCCAGAAATAAAACTACATATATGGTCAAGTAATTTTTGATAAAGGGGCCAACAACACACAATGGAGAAAAGAAAGCCTGTTCAACAAATGGTGCTGGGAAAACTGGAAAGCCACATGCAAAACAATGAAACTCGACTACACTTTGTCCCCTTGTACTAAAATTAATTCAAAATGGATCAAAGACCTAAATATAAGACCTAAAACAATAAAGTACATAGAAGAAGACATAAGTTCTAAACTCATCGACCTGGATTTTAAAGAGCATTTTATGAATTTGACTCAAAAGCAAGGGAAGTGAAGGCAAAAATAAATGAATGGGACTACATTGGACTAAGAAGTTTTTGCTCAGCAAGAGAAACTGACAACAAAATTAAAAGACAGCCAACTAAATGGGAAATGATATTTTCAAACAATAGCTCAAATAAGGGCTAATATCCAAAATATACAAAGAACTCATAAAACTCAACAACATACAAACAAACAATCCAATAAAAAAATGGGAAGAGGACATGAACAGTCACTTCTCCCAGGAAAAAGTGCATATGGCCAACAAATATATGAAACGATGCTCATCTTTATTAGTTATTAGAGAAATGCAAATCAAAACTGCAATGAGATACCACCTCACACCTGTTAGATTAGCTATTATCAATAAGGTAATAGCAAATTTTGGAGAGGCTGTGGAGGAAAAGAAACCCTCATTCACTGGTGGTGGAAGTGTAAAGTATGGAAGAAAGTATGGTGGTTCCTCAAAAAACTGAAAATAGAACTACCTTATGACCCAGCAATCCCTCTACTCGGTATATACCCCAAAAACTCAGAAACATTGATACGTAAAGACACATGCAGCCCCATGTTCATTGCAGCATTGTTCACAGTGGCCAAGACATGGAAACAACCAAAAAGCCCTCAATAGAAGACTGGATAAAGAAGATGTGGCACATATACACTATGGAATATTACTCAGCCATAAGAAATGATGACATCAGATCATTTACAACAAAATGGTGAGATCTTGATGACATTATACGGAGTAAAATAAGTAAATCAGAAAAAAACAAAGAACTTCATTATTTCATACATACGTGGGACATAAAAACCAGACTAAGAGACATTGATAAGAGTGTGGTGGTTATGGGGGGGGGGGGAAGATAGAGGAAAAGGGGGAAGGGGAGGGGCACAAAGAAAACTAGATAGAAGGTGACGGAGGACAATCTGACTTTGGGTGATGGGTATGCAACATAATTGAATGACAAGATAACCTGGACATGTTTTCTTTGAACATATGTACCCTGATTTATTGATGTCACCCTAGTAAAATTAATTTAAAAAAACCCAATTCATAAATTAAAAAAAAATTATGTTTGATGTTGAAGATTGAAAGCAATGGAATATAAGCAGCCAACTCTGCAAAAGTAAAAAGCAGAGCATTCCAGATAGAGAGGACAGTTAGAGCAAAGACTTCCTGAGCAGAAAATGCAGAAAACTGGTATTTTCAAAAGACAGGAAGAAAATTTCCATGCTTGGAGCTTGAGTATTAAAATAGAATGGTAGGAGAAAGAGCAACAGGATGGATTAGAGTTTTGCAAGCCACGCTATATAATTTTGGTCATAGTTTCAAATGGGACTGGAGGACATTAAATAGAAAAACAATAGGTTTTAAAATCTTAAAATCTTCTTACTCAAGCTGTCTGATTGAAAAGGATCATTGGTGAAATGATTAATAGATGACATGTTTAGTGCTTTAAGGCAAACCTTAATTGTGAGTCCATTAAAAACAAAAACAAAAAAAAAAATGAAAAAAGCTTGAGAATAAAAATGAGCTCTTTCTTTTCTTTTTTTAAATTTTCTTTTCTTTTTTCTATTCTTTTCTTGTTTTGAGTGTAAAGAGAATAATAGTATAATATCTCAGATCCTGGACAGAAAAATGTCACAGAGGGCAAGGACTGTAGTGACAAATGCTATAAAAAAAATCAAGAACAATGAAGACAGAAAAGATGTAAATTGATTTATACATTACAAGATTATTCATTGTAAATCATCCAGACAGCAGCTTGCTCTAGTGATGAGAACAAAAGATAAATTATTGAGGTTGAAATGGGAGGTAAGAAATGAAGATAGCAAGTAAATTCTTTTTATTTTAAAGAAATATATCTGTGAAATAAAACAAAACATTTAGCTATTTCAGTTATTCGATAGTACTAGAAGTGAATTCTAAAATATGGAGCAAGCATGTAAAGCTGATCTCTGGTTATTTCAATCAACTTTTTGCATTTGCAGTATTGAAAGTAATATGTCACCTGTTTCACATTTACACATATTTTGAATTTGGAAATAAATTGGTTGTACATATTGGCCTTGTTTTGTTTGATTGGTTAATATAATGAAAGAAAGTGAAGAACACCTAAAATATAAAAAGCGTTTTAATAGATATGCCTTTGACTTATATGATTTTATTATTTTTTATATTCACAAGGTTATTAAAGTACACACTTATAATATATTGGTCGGTGTTAGGTAAATAAAATAATTTTAAAATATTGCATTAAATAATTTTTTCAAATCTCTGTTTCCTAAAATATAAAACAAAGGTGATTGAACTCAATTTGAAGGCAAACTTCTGGTCCAAAACTATATGACTAAACATTTCTAACAGGTTTTTAGAGCATGTATGACAGAAATAGTAGCATTGCCTATGACTCCAAAGTACCTTTTTATGTATTGCCTCATTTGATCCCCACAACATTGTAAGTGTCACTATTTATCCCCTTAGTTGAAGTAATTGAAGCTAAATCGGGGTGAATTGAATTTTATAGTTTCATAGTAATAGACTAACATTTTGGGCCTAGTGCTTTAATACTTATATCAGAGCTTCTGCCAATAAACAATATCCAAAATATACTAAGAAAGCCTGCAATTAATTCAACAAAACTTAGAATTTATTATTTTTCCTGCCATAGTTTCTAGAAAAATCAGAGATTAATTTTATAATTATATAGGTTTTATTAATCTAGTTTGCATTGTTTTACTGCATTTTTCTTCTTTTTGCATAGTTTTATCAGTATGTATCTAGCTGCTCTTGGTTGTTATTTGACTAAACAAGTTTATACTGCATTTGAAACCAGACATCATGATCACAAAAGATGAATAAATAAACAAATAAAAGTATCAAATAATTTTTTTGACTTTTATGCATGGCTTAGAAGAGACATTTATTAAGCTGGAATTTCCATTTTAGTAACATATTCAAGTATAATTTATTTAGTAAATATTTATTGAGTGCCTGTTTAAATAGATTAATGACTATAAAAGATTTAAAAGATGATGCATAATAAGAGGAGAAGGCTGTTGCCAAGGAAGAACCATCTGGTCATTTATCAAGAGAATTCACAAGATGGTCCTTACTTCAGTCAGTTGATCTTGGTCCAGTGAGTAAACCTCTAAATTTTAGACTTAAAATTGTGATTTTTCCACCTAATGACAGTAGCTCCTTTTATCAAGGATGAATGTATATAAAAGCCAAGTTTGAGATACTTTTATATAAACTAGCATTGCGATAAGTTAACTTAAAAGTGTATTTACCAAAACAAAAAACACATTTACATCATCTGCTAAATGCTTCTTTATTATAATACAACATAGAAATCAAAATTGCAACAATAAATTTGTTTGGCAAATAAAGTTAAGATCTTCAAAGAGTAAAAATATATACATATATTAACCTGTAGAATAAACTTTAAAACAAAGATAAAAGGAACAAAAGTCATAGACACAGAAAATAGTATGGTAGTTCCCAGAGGGAAAGCAGGGTGGAGGAGGCAGTAAAGAGCAAAAGGGTCAAATATATGGTGAAGAAAGAAAATTTGATTTTGGGTTGTAAATACCCAATGCAATATGCAAATGATGTATTATAGAATTATACACTTGAGACTCATATAATTTTATTAACCAATGTCATCCCAACAAATTTAATTTAAAAGCCACATAATAGATTGAAAGAAAATATTTTCATAATATATTATATAATATGCAATGAATTGATATAGAGACAATATAAAGCAAAACAAATAAAAAACCAAAATAGAATTAAGAGAAACAGATACTTCAGAATAGAACAATGTGTACTGAAGGTGAGAAGATATATAAATAACCAATAATTAGTAAATACATGAAAACAGTCACGTTTATCTTTTCAGGTTTATTTAAGTACTGAGATATTTCAGTATAAATAAAGTTATTACAATTAGGGAAAATAAAACACTTTACCTTGATCAACTAAAATGCATAGCCTGAATTATGTGTAGTCTAATTTTTTAATTCATAAAAACTTGTATTATTGAAAACTAATTTAATATTCTTCTTAATCTATCCTTTTGTTTTTATTGGTTTAATTGACAATTTGAGTAAGATTGACAATTAAGTAAGATTATAAAAGCTTACCCTCATCATGCTTTCCAACCTCTCAGTTTTTACATTCAAACTGCCCATTTACAAGCATGTGATTATCAATATACTGTGGTCCCTCATCTATGGGGAGGAGGGTTAGGTTCTGGAACTGCCCACAATAGGCAAAAATCCATGAAGTAGTGATTTATATTTACTTTATTATTTATATATATTTTTAAGGCTTTATAAACCCTCCTACACTCTTACAAACCTTTCCCATACCAGTATTAACTTTTCCCATACATATTTTGCTGATTTTACTGCAAAAATAATTAATATAATAAATATATAAAAATACCTATATACTGCAAAATCCTGCAATATAGCAAAAAATCTGTAATACAAAATTAGATATATACAATTTAAAAATCTGCAATACAGTGAGACCACGAAAAGTGAACCGCTATATGGTGAGGGACAACTGTAATCCTAATAATATTCACAAACATCTTTCCAAATTTAGCTCCAGAAAATAACTTTATGTGTTTACTATCTGCTAAACATTACATTAGATGTTAAGTATACAACATTATATATATATATATAATTTCTTCCCTCAAGTTGTTCACAGACTTGTATGAAAAATAGACCTAGAATTTAAGTCAATAGGATGATATATAAAAAAGATTGAATAAGTTTCAACGTAGAGTGGCAGAGTGAACCTAGGGTATCAAAAAGATGTAAAGGAAAGCTTTAAAAACAAAATGAGCCTGACCAGGTGGTGGTACAGTGGATAGAGTGTTGGACTAGGATGCAGAAAACCTAGGATGGAAACCCTAAAGTCACCGGCTTGAGTGCAGGCTCACGAGCTTGAGCATGGGATCACTGGCTTGAGCATGGGATTATAGATGTGATCCCATGGTTGCTGACTTGAGCCCATGGTTGCTGACTTGAGCAACAGGTCACTTGCTCTGCTATAGCCCCCATCAATGCACATATGGAAAAAGCAATCAGTGAACAATTAAGGTGACACAATGAAGAATTGATGCTTCTCATCTCTCTCCCTTCCTGTCTGTCTGTTCCTATCTGTCCCTCTCTCTGATTATGTCTGTCAAAATAAATAAATAAAAACAAAGTAAAATCCGAGAAAAGTTTTGAAGGTTGTCCAGATTTGCAAAGGAATCCAGAGAATGAGGGGTATTTTGAGAGGAAGAAGTTTCATGAAATAACTTGATATATTTATGTTACTGCTCAACTCTAAGTAATAACTCTGGGGAATAAAATGTGGATATAGATTGATGTGGCTGGGAGGAGAGGTTGAGGAAGCACTTAAGGATGACAATGATGAAGCTGCTGGTGCAAAGAATGGACTTCATCTGGATACTTTGGATTGGCCTCAAGGTCTCCGCAGTCCTCGCAGTACCCTTTCTCCACCCCTCCTCAGATTCAGATCTACAGTGAAAGGGACTTTAGACATGGACATCTCTTATTATCTGCCAGCCATATTGACTCACATAGTCCTCCAGTGAGCCTCCTGCATTGTTAGAAAGGAAAGATAAGTATGAGCAAGCCTGTCCTAAAGACATCTGCACTCAACCTTAATAAGTAAATATATTTCTTATTTGCTATTGGGGATTAAGCATTTATAATAATAAAATAAAATGTTAGACCTGTATTTCTGAAACATAACTCATTTATGTTAATGTTTTATACTCATTAGTATAAAAATTACATTAGAAGGTTGTTGGAGGAAAGAAATGAGAGCATAATGTTCAGGTATCCATACTCACATGATTTTAATAGTCTTAATTGTTAGCAGATAATAATTTGTTCAGTTCTATTAGCATGACTGAAAGCAAGTTATCTATTAGAATAAAATAAATCTGCTTTATTTTATTATTTAATTCTGGTAAAAACAGATGATAACATTACATACAGTGTGTCTGTAAAGTCATGGTGTATTTTTGGCCATTCACAGGAAAGCAACAAAAGATGATAGAAATGTGAAATCTGCACCAAATAAAAGGAAAAGCCAGTTTCTGTAGGATGATATGGCAGCATGTGCGCATGAACAGATGATGGCATAACACCGTGTATACAGCGGAGCAACCCATGGCCATGCTAGTCGAGATGTGGACGGTACAGAGGAAAGTTCAGTGTGTTCTGTGGCTCACTAAATTCGAGTCCGTGACCAAAGTGCAACATGAATATCAGCGTGTTTATAATGAAGTGCCACCACATAGGAATTACATTACTCGGTGGGATAAGCAGTTGAAGGAAACCAGCAGTTTGGCGGAGAAATCTCGTTCTGGTAGGCCATCAGTCAGTGACGAGTCTGTAGAGGCTATAGGGGATAGCTACCTAAGGAGCCCTAAAAAATTTGTGCGTGATCCCACATCGAACTTCACTGAATAGATATGAAACTAGGAGATTTTTCCTTTTATTTGGTGCAGATTTCACATTTCTATCATCTTTTGTTGCTTTCCTGTGACCGGTCAAAAGTGCACCATAACTTTACAGACACACTATATTTATAAATAGATTTAAAAATTCAATTGATTGAGAAAGGCAAAAGAGTTTGAAATGAAAGATTTCCCCAAAAATGTTCAAACTCACTTGGGAATTCCTATTGTTTGTTCTCTTAGAGGCTGTTACTCTATTATACTCTATGTCATGTTCAAGGAAACCCCTAATAAACTGTAATAATAACATGGTAAATTGTCTCTAGTGTATTCCTATACATTTCAGTAATGGTTTGTATAGCACACTTAAACTATGTAGGAAAGAGTAATTGGAAAATATATGTACATATATTCTCTATTGTCTTATTTGATGTTATTAGATGTTCATACATTGTGACTGTAATAAAAATCTATTCCAGAAAATACTATTAAAAGAAACCCATAATTACAGCAGGAAAAATAAGCTTTGAAAGTAAAATCAATAAACTTGAACATATTTGCAAAGAAAAAAGATCATTTGGCGAATTTTTGAACACTTGTGATTCTGTGTCCCTGCACCTAAATTATTATGACCTACAAAATTCTGGGATAATTTTATTACAGCTTGGATTTTTGCACATCTGGATTTAGTTGGTGGTTTCAGTAACAAGATATTTTTTGTTGTTTGTTTGGGGGGGGGATTTCTTTATTTTGTTTTTGTTAAACAACAGTTGACATTTAGTCTCAGGATTTTGTGTTAAGAGGTTTGGAAAAAATTTGTAAGGCTGGGGAATTCCTTAAAATATAGGTTTGAGCAGGAAAGATTCTTGTAGTTAGCCTTTCATCTTTCCTCCCAAGAAAATATAAAATATATAAATATTCAAATATCAGAAAGTCAAGAATATAAATCATGATACTTATTTGATCTGCCAATCTGCTCTTTAGAAGGAAGGTTATGTGAAAGATCAAATAAAGTATAACATTGTTATTATGGTACTTTACATATGTACTCAGAGTATGATTTTAAATTGGAACTTAGTGAGATAAAGTCAACAAATTATGTAAATTTCTGAGTAACATTCCCAATGGTATATTTTAAAACAAAGAATCTATTGAATAATTAATATGTGTCAATTAGCTTCACAATTTTTCTATTTATAGCTTGAAAAAGATCCCATAGTCATTTATCATACCCATTTTTACAAGTGGGAAAGCTTGTAAACATAGATTTAAAAATTCAATTGAGAAAAGCAGAAGAGTTTAAAATAAAAGACTTCAATCTCATAAAGATTAATAACAGAAATAATAAATATTTCAAACTCAGAAAGATTAATAACAGATATAACAGAAAGATTTCTGTTTTTGTTCTGTTCAATAAGTAGTACTAAATACATTTTGATATTTTAAATTATATGCTCTCTTTGTCCTCTCTTCTAGAATCCATTTTCTGGTATATAAGAACATTAGAACAAAAATTGCACTAGACAGAGTTATACAAGAAAGGAAAACTTTATTCAAAGCTATTCCATTTTGGAGAGAGTCCAGAAAACTGTCTGAACTCAACTCCCCTGGAAAAAAGAAGGGAAGATTTTTCGAGGGATGGGTCATGGGGATGGAGAGGTCATAGGTCATCTGTTTTTGCTAATTGACCTTAAGGAAAGGTAACATTTCTTCCATCTTCATGGCAGAACAAGTTTTGCAACTTAGAACAAGAAGCCTGTTATAATCCAAGTCAGGATCCTATCCTCTCCACAGACCCAGGAGACAGGGATACTATTTTTTGATAATTACATTTTAAAGGGATGGCCCTCAGGTCCTGAGAAACATATTCTCAGGGCTTAAAATAGCCAAAGGCTTTTAAAAAATATTTACATCTCATAGCATGAGAGAAGTAACTTATACAGTTGTAAGATTTCTAAAGTAAAAGCTGTAAGAAAAGGAATATTGGGAGCCAAAAAGCAGGAAGAACTGTATCTAAATTCTGGTCAAGCTGAGGGGAATTGTAAGGACTTCTTGTTCAGAAGTGTTTCTTTATCTGTTGTACTAATCCAGTGTTGGGGTTAAGCAGGCCATAAATCCTTGACTTTTTTGTGATGGGGTCTGTTCAGTAATTCTGCCCTTTCCCCAGGCAGGCACCATTGGTGGGCAGCCACCATTGGTGGGCAGCCACATTCTGCCTCTATCTTAGTGGATCTGGGAGATACAGAATGCCTTGTCTCCTCTGAGTTATAGAGCATTGTATCATTTACCCTCCTCTCTGCCACAGTAGGTCTTTTGTTTTTGTTCTGTGGGGCATAAGGTTGTGGGATGAGCTTCCTGTTCTCCCTATAGGAAATGTCCCTCCTCTAGGCCTTTATTTACCTGTGAGATAAATCACCTCATTCCTTAATCTTTCTCATTGGAGCTAAGGAAGGTCTGTACAGATCTGTGAAAGTGGAAAATAGTGGGAACAAATCCAAAGGGTTCTTTTCAATGCTAGTATTTTTATTCATTTTGGAGAGGAGAGAGAGAGACAGAGAGAGAGAAGGGGGGGGGAGCTGGAAGCATCAACTCCCATATGGGCCTTGACCAGGCAAGCCCAGGGTTTCGAACCGGCGACCTCAGCATTTCCAGGTCCATGCTTTATCCACTGCGCCACCACAGGTCAGGCCAAGAATGTAAACATTTTAAAAAGAAAATTGTTTTATTTTTTTGAAAACAGAAATTTTGAAAATTACATAATATAATAAAAACTTAATCCAAAACTTAATAGGCTGTAATAATTATCAATTATTCTATTTGTGCTTTGAAATTCTCTGAACAGTAAATTTGTGATCTTTCTCAGCATTATTTATACTATTTCAAGCTAAAAATACACATATATATTTATAAATAATGGACATAAAGTGATGAGGACTTGATATATTTTACTACAACTAATAAATGGTCATACACATTTTAATGTTTTTGTGCTATTTTTCTCTTTGAATTATGTTTCTGTTATCACTAAAGATCAAATGCAAGGAAATAATCTATAACGTCATCTTAATCTTTGGAAAAAACTATTATATAAATAATGAATAAGCACAAATGCATAGAACTAAAGGAGAAATATTTTGAAGGAACTGAAGTTTATGGTTTGAAATATTTGGAATCAAATGATTTTTAAAATCTATTTAATTTATGAATATCACATAAACTCAGCACCATGTCCAACAATTTTTAATACAGGTAAAGATGCAGAATAGAGTGGACTTTTTAAGAATCCAAACTCAGGGACCTAAAATGTTGGTGGAGTAGGTGGAAGTTACATGCACTTCCTCCCAGAACCAAACTGGATTTACAGCTAAATTATAGGACAATCATCCTGAATAACAAACTGAAGACTAGTTAAATACTTATAATTAAGGATTTACAGAAGAAGCCATATTAGTACTTCTAGGAAGGGCAGCGATGCAAAAACGGCTGGCCTTGTACCAATCAGTGGTAAGTGAAGTCCTGGAGGGATATCTCAACTGGTGGGGTATCCTCCTGACAAGTGTGGTGTCCAACCCCAAGCCTAGGTCCCCAACCCAGAGCACCAGAGCCAGGAAGAGGCACCCATATAACATCTGGCTGTGAAAATGAGTGGAGATTCAGTTTGTCAAGGAGAGACATGAGTCTGCTAGAGACACAGATGTCCTTTTAAAGAACCAATGCTCAAAATTTTGGTTCTAGCCACTCATCCTGGGTTCTGGCAGAGGAAGGGAAAACTAGACTAGAGTCATGTGAGGAGAGTCTAGGAGTCTGGGGTTTGTGGCTCTGAGAAGAAAGCGGGAGGGACAGCCACTAGAATGACTATGCTGAGTGATTCTTCTGTACTGCAGGTACCATATTTCTTGGGTGAAGCACTTCCCCTTGTGTGATATCAGCCTGGGGGAAAGCAATAGTGTGACCTTCTTGAAAACCTCATGTCCCACCCTGAACAAATGAAACTCTTCTAAGATTTGTAAACATGCAGGAAGACTCACATATACAGATACATCAAATATTGCTTATAAAATTTTTGTGATAACATGAGAATGGCTGGAGAGTTAAGTTGGAACAGTGGAAGAGAACAGAATTTTGATTAGAAAATCAAAGAAATCTGTAAAAACAACCTAAAATATATTTGTCAGTTCTTATTTGCTCAATAATCAGTAGCAAATGTTCAATGTTTCTAGATTTTCTACCAGAATCTTTTGCTCAATATCATGTATATGAAGTTTGATCACTTAATGTATTAGTAAATAATCACATAGTAAAACTAAATTTAAAAAGGTATCAATAGACTTTAATGTCAACAGATTTAGTAGATTCAGATCAAAATAAAATTTTTATAATAATTGCAATCAGGTTTTGAGCAACTGACTATAGTAAGTAACCATATAATGAATTTAGAAATTCCCAAAGAACTTAGATGTTGTTTCAGTAGGTTTAAACATGATGATGACAGTAATGTGCCTTTTTAAAAGCATTCCTTGGAACAAAGTGTGTTTAACAAAGACAAAAAAATAATGTGTCTTAACCAAATTTATAATTTACAAGTTTGAAGTTTTATATCTATAGTTATATTTTGGGATAGTTGCCTCTTCTAGAACTTAATTATGATTAATGGGTAGGGGGTCACTATGAGACACAAAATATGTAAAAATATTTGCATATATTATCATAGTGGTGTTCTGTAGCCAACTTGTATTTTCCTTTGAGAGTGATTTTGTCCCAACTCTGTCTGTATTCGTTTGAAATTGAAATTGAAGTGAAGTGAAATTGGCCATGGTGAGAGTTTTAATGCATGAAAATCCCCAAACACTATAAATCAAGGCTCTATCTGTGTTTTCCTCTGTAGAGTCTGTTAAGCATTTACCAGCATTCTGTTTGTATCTTCGGTAGTCAAAAAGTGGATGGACTCATTTCTCTGAGAAAATTCAGGATAAAGTCTTTTCTCTAAAAAATGTTGGTATATTAAAATACAGAGAAAGTAATCCCACTACTGGAGATGTAACCAACCTACCATGTATGTGTGGGTACCATTAAGCTCCCCTAAATTAATAATGAATTAAAAAGACAAAAGCTATCAGCACTTTAGTTCCATGTTTTTATACCTACAAAGGAGAGCTGAGGTAGATTTCTCCAACCTAATTTAGAGACAGTTAAAATACTACTTCTCAGAGAAGAAAAATATGCTAAAAATAATAAGTTCTGATGTAATGTGTTAAGAAAGAGCAGTGACAATGTCAGACTACACCGAGGACCTGCTTGAAGAGTGTTACCCGGCCCTGGCCAGTTTGCTCAGTGGATAGATAGAGCTTTAGCATGGCGTATGGACATCCTGGGTTGGATTCCAGTCAGGGCACACTGGAGAAACAACCATCTACTTCTCTTCCCCTCCTTCTCCTCCTTCTCTCTCTCTTCCTCTTCCGCATCCAGTGGCTCAATTGGTTCAAGCCTTGGCCTTGGTCACTGTGGATAGCTTGGTTGATTCGAGCATAGGCTCCAGATGGGGATGCCGGATAGATCCCGGTCCAGGCACATACAGGAGTCTGTCTCACCATTTCCCTTCCTCTCACTTAAAAAAAAAAATAGCATTACCCTTCTCTGTGGGTCTTTGCTTTGCCTAAATCTGACAGTAGTCTTGTAATGTAATTGTGGATATTTATCTATTCTCTATCTACACGATAAAATATTGAAACTCTATAGCTCAGGTTAAAGCAGCACACCAGAGAAAAGTGGAATTTCGAAAACAGTTTTAGGATGAAACTTTGGCAAGACTGAGTAAAGGCATTATTTAATCAAGTCATAAATAAATTATCATCATAAAGACAAGGAGTTTACTTCTAAAGTAAAATATATTACTTGCAACAACACAGTTGGTGTCTTGTCCAATTCCTTCTCTAGTCCTTGTCATTTGATGTTTGGCATAGGGTCTTGATATTGGATAGGGGGCTGCAGAGATACATAGAAAATGATAAAGGGACTGCATCTGAAATGCCTCATCACCAATCTGTTCCTAAGTCACTGAATCAACAAGAAACTTAACACTGCTAGGGACTTTTTGTCATTGTTATGAGATTACCTTGTTCAGTCTTATTCCCTTGAAGGGAAATAAGCCTGCACTTCTGCTTTTCTTAATTGCTTTTATTTTTTTAAGTGACAGGATGGGAAATAGAGAGACAGACTCCTGAATGCACCCCTGACAGGGATCCACTGGGCAACCCCTATCTGGGACCGAACCTCTGCTATCTGGTGCACATTTTTGAAACTGAGCAATTTTTAGTATATATTTAAGGGAGTGGCTCCACTGAACTATCCTCAGCACCTGTGGCCAATGCACTCGAATCAATCAAGCCATGGCTATGGGAGGAGAAGAGAGAGAGAGAGAGATAAGAGAGACGGGGAGGGTGAGAGAAGCAGATGGGTGCTTCTCCTGTGAGCCCTGGCCGGGAATTGAACTCAGGACTTCAACTCAGGTCTTCCACACTCCGAGTCAATGCTCTACCACCAAGCCAACTGCCCAGGGCTGCTTACTTTGTTTCCAAAGCACTTCAGTTGTGATTTCTGTAAGAGGAACAATGTGAGAAAGAAATCTTACCAGCAGGTCAGTACTACAGAGAGGAACTATAGAAGTCAGGGTCCAGTCAGAAGACAGTACCACACCAATGAATTTATTAGAGGATATTTACTATATGTTTTTTGTATAATTTTTGAGAAAAAAAAAAGGAATCACAGAGGTAAGTAACACTGAGATCGTAACTGAAAAGGCCTGCCTCCATCCTGAATGAAGTGGTGGGAGTTATTACCTAGAAGCTTAGAACAGATGCCAAGCATCCCTGCAACCTAGACCTTGGAGAGGTGTCTGCAGCTCAGCTTGCACTGAATCCTCAGGGTTGTCTGAAGGAACAAGAAGAAGCTGGCTTTATAAGTTAGATCAAATCGTAGCTGCCAGGATAAAGATGTGTTGCTTAAGAAAGAGTAAGCTGGCAAACTAAAACATAGTATTCAGAGTACCAGCCCTCACATCAGAGTGCAGAGAAAAATTAGTCTGACCTGGAAGTAAAGCTGAAACTCGGTCTGGATCAGCAGAGATACCTACTTCATCGATAGACTTGTGAACAATCATATATGGCTAATATTTTAAGTTAATAAGTTTTAGAATTTTTTTTTTGTATAACAATAGATAACTAAGGTACTAGTGTTTGGCAAAAATGCTATTTTCAAACCTGAAAAACTCCAGAATTTTTTTTTCTCCATGATTTCTTAGAGAAGAAACAACTCGAGGATGAACTTGATTGCTACCATGTGATAAATGGAAAAGATACAGAAAATACTGACTCTATGTAAAAGTAGAAGTGGAGCACAGAATAACTATATAAATTATTACTACAGAACATAATGTATTTTAAAACAATGGTAATATAAAATTTTATATGTATATATGAGGGAGATATTTCCAAAGAATGCAATTGGAAGAGGGTTGTGGTAGATGTCTATTGAACTTGTCCTTATCACTTCTGGCAAAACTGTACTCTGCAGCCATACCTCCCCCTCTTCCTTATGCTGTGGGAGAGTAGACCACACTCTCACCTTTGGAAGTAAGCACTCATAGGTTTCTATCTATCAGCATATTCCTTTCCCCCCCTTTGCTCAGGTATAAACGCAGTAGTCGTGTTAGACCAGGACTTCTTAACCCTAACACTATTCACCTTTTGAGCCAGATAATTCCTTGTTGTGGAGGGCTGTAGTGCACAGTGTAGGATGTGGAGCAGCACCCTAGCTTCTGTTATTTAAATTCCAGCAACATTTAGTTTCCATTATTTAAATTCCACCATCATCCCAATGGTGGTAAGCAGAAATGTATCCAGACTTTGTCAAATATTTTCATGGGTGCAAACTTGCCTCTGGTTAAAAACCACTGATTAAGACAAAAAGAGATGCCATATTTTTTAAGTTGTGGGAATAAAGAAAGTCTTTTAAGTTTTCTTGTTTTCTTTTTTTAATTTTTTTTTTTTATTCATTTTAGAGAGGGGAGAGACAGAGAGATTGAGAGGAGAGAGAGACAGGGGGGAGGAGCTGGAAGCATCAACTCCCATATGTGCCTTGACCAGGCAAGCCCAGGGTTTTTTTGAACCGGTGACCTCAGCATTTCCAGGTCGACACTTTATCCACTGCGCCACCACAGGTCAGGCCAAAGAAAGTCTTTTAAATAAAATTATATGTAAGTTACAAAGTGGCTGTGGCCATTTAGCAAAACCAAAAGAGAAATTGATAATTATGAAAAGGTCAACATAGTAAAATCAAGAAGGAGAAACAAAGGCATTTAATCCTATTAATTGAGTTCCCAATACCAGTAGGATTTAAAATGCTAAATCCAACACATTCACTTTCTGACTCAGATTTTCTCCTTTAATAAATTTAAAATCAGGCAAAGGAAATGAAACTGTGAAAAAAATGTTTACTTTGCCTGACTTTCAATTTTAAATTAAAACAGAATATTTGCCCCTATATCTTCTCTTCTCATTCTATATAGTGTTCTGGGGCAATCCACTCTTTTTTGCAACAGAAAATAGAAAGAAAAACTAACATAAAGGAAATAGTTAGAAAGTAGTATAACATATTGTTTTCACATATTTCATGATATTTAATGTATATATAAACCTATCCTCATATTTTTGAGGTATAGTTTTCATATACATGTACCAAGTTGCTTAATATCAATTTAATTTCTGACACTTTTAGAAGGTAGTGGGTTTATTTTTTTATTTAGTCTATCATAATTTTTAATTACAGAATTTATTTTTACATGTAGGTTTTGAAAATTTCTACTGAATATGAGACCCTATTCATTTTCATTTCACTCAAATATATGTTTTACATGATGTTTCCACTTTTGGGGGGGATTTTTTCTTCCATCTCGAAAATTCATGTGATTAGAGTACAAGTAGACATACTTAAAATTGACCAATGACAATCTCGAGTCATTTCTGTGGGATTTTATCCCTGAAAAATAAATTGTTTCTTGGTGGCTAATATAAATACTCAAGTGCTCCTCATAGTCACATATTTCTGTGTTTGTGTGTTACATGTGTGTTTAAGTTATGAATCAGAACACCAGGGAAGGAGTTGAGCTGCAGAAAGAAATGAAAGAAAAAGCAACTATTTAGAAAGCCACAAAGACGAGGTAAAGAAGAAAAGTATTGCTGATATCAGGGCTGATTACATAATTTGTGGGGTCCAGGGGTAGATGAAAACATTAGATATCTTGTTCAAAAAGCTAGAAAAAAATAGTGCTGTTAAAGGCACTGAAACATAAAACTTTTCCTCTTTCTTTTGTGGTCCCTCACTTGACTTCTCATGGTGTTTTTAATTTCCGATGTAATGTTGTTCTTGCTTGAGAATAAAGAAACTTACAGAGCAAGAGCAGACTTTCAGAAATGCCCACTTGATATTCACACATGTTCAGTTCCTCTTTTCCCCAGCCATTGGACCAAGACACTGTGAGGCAGCCAGGGAAAGGAAATCTTACCCACAAGCCAATTATTCCAACCCACAATGACAAAAGACTCCCTCCCCTGAAGGACAGCCACCTCTGTGCCAGGACACATTCAGTAAGTACTTGAATTATGGGTACATGATAGTCTTAGTCTGCCAAGTTGCCTGATGAATGTGCCATGACTTTGCCAGCGTGGTTGGAGATGGCTGCTGCCCATGCTGCATTTCCAACTCTGATCTATGCACAGATTCCCACAGTTCCAGGGGGTCAGGGATTGGTAGCAGTGCAGGGACCAAGGCTTCAGGGGGCAAGAGCAGCAACCTTTACTGTGCAGCTGAGAGGACATGCAGGATGAGCAGGCCAGGATGCCAAAGGACCAGGGAGCAGGCACTCTGATAGGAGGGAAGACAGTGGAAGGCAGGACCACTCATGTGCCTAGGGTCTAAGCTCCAGTGGCACATTCTATTGTCAAAACTTCACTTATAAAATACAATTTCAAAAATGTTTAGTAATTTTCAGATGCCAACCATGGAAAATGAACTCTTTAAGCACAGGCCTTCCTGAGTGAGACTCTTGTGTCACTATACTGGTCGCTGGCTCATGAAGATGGCCCTGGCAGGGATTGTGGTCCCTTGTTTCAGTTTGTTCCTGAGACCCAGCTCTACCCATGTCCTTGGATTTTTGGAGACAGCTATGTATCCTTATGATTACCTGTATTATTTTTGCTTTAGATAGCCAGAATAAAAATTATTTATTTTTTTATTTGAGTCCCATATTTTTATCTCCATTTCTCTCTGCCTTCTTTCCACTGCTCCCTTTTCTCCATAACTTATTTTTCATCCTCATTTAAGACAGTAACCTTAGAATTTATTTTGAAACATATAGTCATAAAACACATTATGCCTTCAATTCTATGCTTGTAATATGGGAGAAGTGGTTATCTCAGAGAGATAGTTTCTCCTTAAATTCAGAATATTATAGCATCTCTCTCTCTCCTTTTTTTTTGGTATTTTTCCAAAGTGAGAAGCAGGGGGGGCAGCAGACTCCCACATGTGCCTGACAGGGATCCACCCAGCATGCCCACCAGGGGGCAATGCTCTGTTCATCTGGGGTGTTGCTCCGTTGTAACCGGAGCCATTCTAGCGCCTGAGGCAGGGGCCATAGAGCAGTCCTCAGTGCCTAGGACAACTTTATTCCAATGGAGCCTTGGCTGCAGGAGGGGAAGAGAGAGATAGAGAGAAAGGAGAGGGGGAAGGGTGAAGAAGCAAATGGGCACTTCTCCTGTGTGCCCCGGCCAGGAATCAAACCTGGGACTTTCACATGCCAGGCCAATGCTCTACCACTGAGCTAACTGGCCAGGGTATAGCATCTCTTTATGTTGAAGGGTTAATCATTAAAATATTTAAAAATTAATTTCAGCCTGACCTGTGGTGTCTCAGTGGATAAAGTTTTGACCTGGAACACTGAGGTTTAAAACCTTGGGCTTGCCTGAAAAGGCACATATGGGAGTTGATGCTTCTTGCTGCTTCCCGACTACTCTCTCTCATTCTGTCTCGTTCTCTCCTTTCTCTTTCAAAATGAATAAATAAACAAAATAAGTAAAAAAAATTTAATTAATTTGAGCTAATCTTATATCAGAATTCACTAAGACAATAGTATAACTTTTAATTTATTAAAATGACTAAAAAGCCCTCTATATCGACATCCTCTTTCTATTTATTCACCTTTGAGCAGGTAAATGTAAAAATAATAAAAATAATATTCATAAACAGTAAAAATGGCATTTATATTTTTAGAAAAACAAAGTATATTATACCTGAATATATAAAAATTTCTTTCTTCTTAATTTCTACTTTTTAAGTCAAAATCTTATCTGAACTTTCTCTAATCAATACTCATTAGTATTCAAAATACTAGATAATATAATCATAATTTAGAATAATACCTTTTGAAAAGCCTATTTATTCCATTTAATCAAATTAGGTCACAGAACATATTTCTCATTCTTAGGGAACTCCAAAAGTATATGCAAAATTAATTCATCTGAAGCTCTTCTGATAAAGAACAGTTCTTGTTACCATATTATAACTCAAAAAATAGTGGCTTTTAGATGTACATTATAGGATAAAATGGAAGAGTAGTATTTGTAGCCTTAAGGAAAAAGTCACTGCTGTAATTTCCTAAAATTTTTCCTAAAAATCTAAAATACTTTTCTTGGTACTAGAAGAATACAAATATTGATGTACTCTGTGGCTTTAAAAAAAGCAATAGAAAAACAAGTAGAACAAACTAGAAAACCAAAAGAGTATTGTCTGTAATGAAACAGTACATCTATTCTAAGCTATTGTTTTGTGTTAAATTCCATTATTGTTAATTTGAAGTTTATCAAATACAGAAAAACTTTTGTATGTTTAATGATTTATCTGTAAAATTTTCCACTCTATTTTTAGTAGTTTTAAAATATATGACCCTAGTTACCACACTAAAAGACAACATATATTGTTTTTTAACAACTCATTTTTAAAGACAAAAGTTTTAAATCTTCACTAAAAACACTATTATAACCAGTTTCTGCTCTCTTGCTAGCCTTCTTGTTATGAGATCTTTCTTATTTAATAGCCCTTGTCTATTGTTTATCCATAAACTATTTCTATTTTTCTCAGGAAAATAAGGAAACATTTGCTTGTATTTTTTAAAGTAAGGATTTCAACTCAGTCAGAGACCCTTCAGAAACCACCACAATTGAGTTTATAATTTACCACCAAAATAATAATGCTAGTAATCAATGTTCTAATGTCTCAAATTTCTCACTACTACCAATTTTATAGCTCCACCTCAATAACTCTACTCAAATTAGTGTTTCCAAAGACAGCCAGTCACCAAATTACTATATTTTATTTCAGTTCACATTTTATTTTAAGATATTTGCTAGAGTTTAACAGCCTCTTTTAGGAAAAAATAAGTAAAATATTTTTAGATTCAAAAATAATATTGACCTTATTCTTTTCTAATGAATTTGGTCATTATATGCTTCCTTTTTCAGTTTCTTTTATTTTGATTTTGAATTGAACAGAGATTTATCTCTACATCTTCTCATTTGATATAATATCTTTGGGCAACCCATTCTGTTGTTATAGTATCAAATGGTTGACATTGAAGATGAACCTATTTTACAGTAGTCCCCTTTATCAGGGGATACATTCCAAGACCCCCAGAGTGGATACCTAGATAATACTGAACACTATATATACTATGTTTTCCCTATATATACACATACCTATGATAAAGTTTAATTTATAAATTAGGCAAAGTAAGAGGTTAATGATAATATTTAATAATAAAATAGAGCAATTATAATAATATACATAATAAAAGTTATGTAAATATGGTCTCCCTCAAAATATCTTATTGAACTGTACTCATCCTTTTACTGAAAGGGAACTCATGAAGGTTTCTCTTCGGCATGTCCGAATTGCCACTATGACTACTCTTGCATTTCAGCAGAATTATTAAGTAAAATAAGGGTTATTTGAACAAAAGCACTGCAATATCGCAACAGTCAATCTGATGACAAAAAAGGTTGTAAGTAACTAAAGGGTGGGTAGTGTATATAGCATACAAAAGGGATAATTTATGTCCAGGTCAGGACAGAACAGGGTGTCATAACATTTTATAATGCTACTCAGAATTATGTGCAATTTGGAGCTTTGCATTCAATATTTTTAAGCACAGATGACCATAGGCAACTGAAACTGCAAAAAACAAAAGGGTAGATAAGAGAAGAATACTGTGTATGTGTCCTTTAAAAAGTAAAAGCATTTTTCTTCTGTTACATATGACAATATGACTATTTGTTAAAGTTCAATAGAAAATAAACAGAGAGCTTCTATTTGAATTTAAATTTTTTTTACATATTTATTTAATAAATAAAATTATGTAAGAAAACAAATTTAAATAAAAATTTATTTTACGTTATATGCTACCTTCTCAAAAAGAAAAAATGAATGTGGTAGTCTTTTCTTCCCCTGCATAATAAATATTCATGTGAATGCTAATAGTTTAGATTAGTCATGTGTAGTTTTAATGTAACTTAAAATAGGAAAAAAAAACAGTATTAGACATCTTGTTGATTTCTGAGGCATAATACTGCTAATTAAGTTTTTAAAATATTGATAAAACTATTGAAATATAGATATATATAATTTTAAAATATTTAAACTATTGAAGAATAACAGTCATGACAAAACTATATATTCCCAGGAAGATTAAAATAAATTTTTTTATGTAATGTAAAAATTGCAGTATTACATGGAAATTTTGTATGTATGAAAATAAACATTTATGTTAAATTTTAAAATTAATTTAATTTGCAACCAATGTCTCCTAAAAGAGACAAATTAACCATCTATATTAATTTATACACTAGAATTAATTCAAATCTTCTTGGATGGAGTTTATAAAATTAGTACTCTAGAACAGATTATCAGGTAAAATTTGATTTATGATTAACATTAATCATTTGAAAGCTTATCACCAGTGTTTTGTAAGTAGCTCACAATAGGTAGAACATGTTTTAACAAAATCTTATAATACATCACTTTCTTTAATTTTACTGATAAGAATTGAAACTTGAGTGTGTTAACAACATATACAACAAAAGATTTATTGTTTTGATGTGGTCAGATGTAGTAGGCATGCCTTATCATATCATTAAGTATAAAGTTAGGTTGCATAATATTATTCAGGCCACATGAGAAAAAACATTTTCACAACAATAAAAGATTATCATGCACTCTAATCAAATACGTTAAACACTGGCAGGAAATCAGTGTATTGTTTTAAGCTCAGAAATGTAATTGCTAGGTCAATGTACTTTTGAATTCCCAATGTTTTCCACATGATATATAATCTGTAGACTTTTTTACTCTAGTTTTTCTCCAAAAAGAAAATGAAAAACTACAGTGGCTGCTGAGGGAATAGTAAAGCTGCAGGTCCTGGTTACTAGGTTGACACACAATTTTTTCTCAGCAAGAGAAACAGCAGCCGTGGCAACATCTGGGTTCTTGGCTGACTGCACTATAGAAAGTAACTGGTCAGATACTGCTGACTTCTACTGGTGTCCATGGACTTGCTTGATGATCAGTCAGTTGGGGGCTGTCCAGGAGAAACTGCCCAGATGGATGCCATACTCTTTTGATAGACCTGTCATTGTCAAGAATTAGTTCAAGTCTATATGTTTAAAACTAAACTCATGTTTAAGTTTCTTATGATTTCTTCCACATGTAAAGACCCTTTTTATGATACAGAACTAAGGCCAAAAGCTTTTAAGTGGAGTCAAAAGTGAGGGTTCAAAAGATCCATTTGCTGGCTCACATTTGATGAATTATTAAACTACAGATTTCACAATGTGATAGAGAATTCATTTTTCAATGAACTAGATAAATTATAATTCTACCAAAATAAAAGAACTCTTATGAGATGACAGGTTTATAGCAATGCTGAAAAGATTAGTAACTTTAATCTCAAGAAATTTATTTGCAAGTAATACAAAAAAAGGAACAAGCTGATTTCTAATTTGACACCAATGGATGAGCTGAACATTTTTATAGTAATAATACAACTTTCTTTGGGATGTCTAGATCTCTTTTGCTGAGGATAACCACAATGTCAGATTTATAGCATATAAGGCAGGGCTAGAAGGATCCTAAAAATGTTAACTTTCTAATGTTTAATTCCTTCGCAAATGCCTGTTTTATCAGACTACGCCTTGAGACCATCAATAAGAAGAATTTGCTTTCTGGGAAAGACAATTGGAAAGTCCTTGTATTTCATGGAAATCACTAGCCCTTTAGATTAGATGTACAGATCATTGTTTCTGATCCCGCTTATATTACTTTTTAAATATTTGAAGGTAACCACTAGTTCTACCATTTGTCACTTTAGTCATTTTATCTTCAGGCTAGCAAATTCAGCTTTTAACAAATTAAAAAAACGTGTTTTAGAATCATTTATGTTCATTGTATACATTCAATATGAACATAATTCTCATAAAGTGTGATTCTCAAAACTAAAAGAGTTGATGTAATCTTGCCATTGTGGAATGTAACTCATTCAGTAAGGATAAACTAAGATTTTTATTAGATAATCCAAGTATGGCAGATGGTAGATTCAAGGAGACAGAAAGCCCACAAGAAATCTCAGCAATATCAAAATCTAGAAGTTTACTATTTATTTTTTCCTGGTTAGGCAAAAATAGTGCTTTGTTCCTCTCTATCTACCTGGGTAGTGACAGAATCCTGTAGGCTCAGGATTATTACTATTACTCTTTTTGGCTAAGGTAAGAAACTGTTGTATCCATTCTTTACCCTTAGAATCCTTACAGTCTAATGCAGTGGTTCTCAAAGTGTGCGCCAGGGCGCACTGCTGTACCCTAGAAGATATCCAGGTGTGCCCTCTGGTATTCCAGAGAAATATGTGCTGTTGGGGACCAAAAAACCAACAGGATTTTGGAGTTTAGATTTTTGGGGAACAGAGGTGTGGGGAATTGGCTGTAAGCTGACAGTCTGCACAACCCCCCACCTCACTTGCCTGATTAGGTTGCAAAAGGCTGTTAAGTGGCCCTGGCCGGTTAGCTCAGTGGTAAAGCATCAGTCTGGTGTGCGGAAGTCCTGGGTTCGATTCCCGGCCAGGGCACACAGGAGGAGCACCCATCTGCTTCTCCACCCCTACCCCTCTCCTTCCTCTCTGTCTCTCTCTTCCCCTCCCGCAGCCAAGGCTCCATTGGAGCAAAGTTGGCCCAGGCACTGAGGGTGGCTCTGTGGCCTCTGCCTCAGGTGCTAGAATGGCCCTGATTGCGGCAGAGCAATGCCCCAGATAGGCAGAGCATCGCCCCCTGGTGGGCATGTCGGGTGGATCCTAGTCAGGCGCATGTGGGAGTCTGTCTGACTGCCTCCCCGTTTCCAACTTCAGAAAAATACTCACACACACACACACACACACAAAAGGCTGTTAAGCTGTGATGCTGGATTGTTTACACTACCCCCTATTTTCCCCAGAAAGACTAGAGGCAAGTTTCAAGTTTCATCTATCCTTTGTTTGGTGTAAAGTTAAGATGATATGTATGGTGGGAGTTTTAGATTGATGATTGAACATAAGGAATTGTTTCTTGAAGCCTTTTGGATTTCTATAAAAGAAGAATATGTGGCAATATCTAAAAAAGCTTTGAACATTTTACTACAATTTTCAATATCCTATTTATGTGAATTAGGATTTTCTACCCTCAACACAATTAAGAGTAAAAAGAGAGGAATTCTTCAATGTATTGATGAGGAAATGATAGTTTGCCTTTCAAATATATGCTCAAACATTGAAGAAATCGCTAGGACACATCAGGTTCATGTTTCTCATAAACACAAGAATGAAAAAACACATTTGCACTGGGACCTGCCAAATTTACTAAATCTTACTAAGAATGTATCTATATATATATAAAGAGATAAAATTTTTGTCGTTTTTAGGCCCTGGTTGGTTGGCTCAGCGGTAGAGCGTCGGCCTGGCGTGCGGGGGACCCGGGTTCGATTCCCGGCCAGGGCACATAGGAGAAGCGCCCATTTGCTTCTCCACCCCCCACCCTCCTTCCTCTCTGTCCCTCTCTTCCCCTCCCGAAGCCGAGGCTCCATTGGAGCAAAGATGGCCCGGGCGCGCTGGGGATGGCTCCTTGGGCTCCTTGGCCTCTGCCCCAGGCGCTAGAGTGGCTCTGGTTGCGGCAGAGCAACGCCCCGGAGGGGCAGAGCATCGCCCCCTGGTGGGCAGAGCGTTGCCCCATGGTGGGCGTGCCAGGTGGATACCGGTCAGGCGCATGCAGGAGTCTGTCTGACTGTCTCTCCCCGTTTCCAGCTTCAGAAAAATACAAAAAAAAAAAAATTTTAACTATTTTTATGAATTCTAAAAAGCACAACTCAAAAAAATGTTACATAAAAATGTGTTTTAATGTCAGAACAAATTTAATTTTGCTGTATTTATTTAATTTAATTACCATAAAAGCATGCTTGAACTTTATATTTTTTTCTTCAATATTTGACTTAATTATTATAATATATTTCTCAGAAATTTGTATATAGTGCACCTACAATTATTTGTAGGATTTTAAATGCACCAGAACTTCAAAAAGTTTGAGAACCACTGGTCTAATGGGATAAAAGACATGATAAAAACAGACGGTGGTAAGTAATCCTGTTGAAACAGAACACATTAAATATTTTCTATTATGGAGGAATGAGTTCTCCAAAGTCACTAGATTTTGTTTACTCATCATCATTTATGACATATATAATTAACCTAAATAAATCACACCTATTCTATGTAACCTTTCATTTTTTTGTTTTCATCTTTCCTTTCACAAGTATTTTTATTTAGTTATTAAAATCAATAAAATCTCTCTCACTTTACCTTTGCAATATTTTTTTTCCTGATTGCTTTTCCTTCCTTCAAGAAGTTTTTATAGGAATGGAGCTTCCATAACTAAACTATCATAACTAAAAATGAGATCTAAAAACTCCATAAAAACAACACCAATAACATTTTTTAACAAATGAAAAGGCTTTTCTTTTTTAAAAAAATTAACTTATAGAAAATATCAGGGTAACTTTTCTGATAATTTTGGAAGTGCTCAGAAGATTCCTTAGGAAATCTTAAATCATATTTTTCATTCTATATATGTTCATTTTTCTTTGCTTAATATAAAACATCAAGGCTCAAGCTATTTCTTAAAACTCACATCACTTATGTTTTTTATAATTTTATTTAATTAATTTTATTGAGAGTTATATATAAGTGCACAGGTTTTAAGTATGTCACATTTTAAAATGCTTTTCAACTCAATTGGTTAAAGCATTGTGTCAATACCTCAAGATTTTGAGTTAAATCCCCAGTCAAAGCATAAAAGAAATAGATCAATGTTTCTGATCCTCTCTCTCCCTTCCTCTTTCTGTGAAATCAATAAATAATTTTAATGGAATATCCTAAATATACAAGATTTATGTGCACTGTATCTTAATTGTAAATGATGCTGCAATGATCATAGAGGTGTATATTTCTTTTTGAATTAGTATTTTAGAATTTTTCAGATAAATACCTAGAAGTGACATTGTTGTGTCACATGGTAGTTCTTTTTTTAATTTTATGAGG
The DNA here is from genome assembly GCF_036850765.1 of Saccopteryx bilineata. Taxonomy (NCBI): domain Eukaryota; kingdom Metazoa; phylum Chordata; class Mammalia; order Chiroptera; family Emballonuridae; genus Saccopteryx; species Saccopteryx bilineata. Next base: position 104,425,096 of record NC_089491.1, on the reverse strand, counting down.
AATCTCTATACTACTTTCCACAGCAGCTGCATTAATTTGCATTCTCACCAACTGTGCACAAGGTTTATTATTTTTCCACATCCTCACCAACACTTTGTTTGTTGATTCATTTGCTGATAGCCATTCTGACAGATGTGATGCAATATCTCATTGTGGTTTGCTCAACATCACAAATCAGCAGGTAAAAGCAAACCTTTTGTTGATGTCAGTAGGGTGTTAAAGTATCCTACTATGGCTGTATTACTGTTGAACTCTCCCTTTGTGTTGGTCAATATTTATTTTCTATATTTAGTTGCTCTTAGGGTGTGTAGATGTTTATGGAAACTATGTCCTATTGTTGGATTGATTACTTTATTACTTAGAAATGTCCTTCTTTCTTTGTTGTTATAGTCCTTGTTTTAAAGTCTATTTTGTTTGTATTGCTACCTAGCTTTTTTTTTTTTTCATTTTCACTTGCAGGAAAAAAAAATCTTTTTCCAATTCTTTACTTTCAGTCTGAGTGTTTTTCAATCTTAAGTGAGTGTCTTGTAGGCAGCATATATATGGGTACTTTTTATTGTTTTTAGTCTATTCAGTCTCCTTATATTCTTTTAATTGGAGCATGTAGTCCATTTAAATTTAATATAATTGACAGGTATATAGTTATTGCTATTTTATTAATTGTTTTTTGGGGGGTTTTTTTGTTTTGTTTTTTTACAGAGACAGAGAGAGAGTCAGAGAGAGGAACAGATATGGACAGGCAGACAGGAACAGAGATGAGAAGAATGATTCATTAGTTTTTCTTTTTTTTTATTGTATTTATTTTTAATGGGGTGACATCAGTAAATCAAGATACATATATTCAAAGATAATATGTCCAGGTTATCTTAAAGTTCAATTATGTTGCATACCCATCACACAAAGTCAGATTGTCCTGTCACCCTCTATCTAGTTCTCTTTGTGCCCCTCCCCCTCCCCCTTCCCTCTCCCTCTCCCCCCTCCCCCCGTAACCACCACACTCTTATCAATGTCTCTTGGTCTCACTTTTATGTCCCATCTACATATGGAAAAATGCAGTTCCTGGTTTTTTCTGATTTACTTATTTCACTCCGTATAATGTTGTCAAGATCCCACCATTTTGCTATAAATGATCCGATGTCATCATTTCTTATGGCTGAGTAGTATTCCATAGTGTATATGTGCCACATCTTCTTTATCCAGTCATCTATTGATGGGCTTTTTGGTTGTTTCCATGTCCTGGCCACTGTGAACAATGCTGCAATGAACATGGGGCTGCATGTGTCTTTACAAGTCAATGTTTCTGAGTTTTGGGGGTATATACCCAGTAGAGGGATTGCTGGGTCATAAAGTAGTTCTATTTGCAGTTTTTTGAGGAACCACCATACTTTCTTCCATAATGGTTGTACTACTTTACATTCCCACCAACAGTGGATGAGGGTTCCTTTTTCTCCACAACCTCTCCAACATTTGCTATTACCTGTCTTGTTAATAATAGCTAGTCTAACAGGTGTGAGGTGGTATCTCATTGCAGTTTTGATTTGCATTTCTCTAATAACTAAAGAAGATGAGCATCTTTTCATTTTCATTAGTTTTTCATTGCGACACCTTAGTTGTTCATTGATTGCTTTCTCATATGTGCCTTGACCGTGGGCCTTCAGCAGACAGAGTAACCCCTTGCTCAAGTCAGTGACCTTCAGTCCAAACTGGTGAGCTTTGCTCAAACCAGATGAGCCCGCGCTCAAGCTGGCGACCTCAGGGTCTCGAACCTGGGTCCTCCGCATCCCAGTTCAATGCTCTATCCACTACACCACTGCCTGGTCAGGCTTATTGTTTTCTGATTGCTTTTGTAGTTATTTTCTGCTTTTTTCCCCTTATTTTCTTGCATTTTGACTATTTTAGTGGTGTGTTTAGATTCCTTCCTCTTATTTTTGTATGTATGTTGTAGATTTGTGTGTGTGTGTTTGTGTATGGTTACCATGTGCTTTCTATATACCAATTTATGGTTATAGCAGTCTATTTCATATTGATGGTCACTTAAGTTTGAGCCAATTATAAAATGACTAAAATTTTTATTCACCCCCTCCACATTTATGTTTATAATTATTATTTTTTTACCTCTTTTGTGTCTTTGTATTTGCACAAAGCTGGGCAAAATTATGTTTACAGTAGCTTATTTGGAAAAAGACATGCATCTTTTTTTTTTTTTTTTAATAAATTTTTATTAATGGTAATGGGATGACATTAATAAATCAGGGTACATATATTCAAAGAAAACATGTCTAGGTTATTTTATCATCAAATTATTTTGCAAACCCCTCGCCCAAAGTCAGATTGTCCTCCGTCACCCTCTATCTAGTTCTCTGTGCCCCTCCCCCTCCCCCTAACTCTCTCCCTCCCTCCCTCCCATGTCCTCCCTCCCCCCCCCACCCTTGGTAACCACCACACTCTTGTCCATGTCTCTTAGTCTCATTTTTATGTTCCACCAATGTATGGAATCATGTAGTTCTTGTTTTTTTCTGATTTACTTATTTCACTCCTTATAATGTTATCAAGATCCCACCATTTTGCTGTAAATGATCTGATGTCATCATTTCTTATGGCTGAGTAGTATTCCATAGTGTATATGTGCCACATCTTCTTTATCCAGTCTTCTATTGAAGGGCTTTTTGGTTGTTTCCATGTCTTGGCCACTGTGAACAGTGCTGCAATGAACATGGAGCTACACGTGTCTTCACGTATCAATGTTTCTGAGGTTTTGGGGTATATACCCAGTAGAGGGATTGCTGGGTCATAAGGTAGTTCTATTTGCAGTTTTTTGAGGAACCACCATACTTTCCTCCATAATGGTTGTACTACTTTACAGTCCCACAAACAGTGAATGAGGGTTCCTTTTTCTCCACAGCCTATCCAACATTTGCTATTACCCGTCTTGTTGATAATAGCTAATCTAACAGGAGTGAGGTGGTATCTCATTGTAGTTTTGATTTGCATTTCTCTAATAACTAATGAAGCTGAGCATCTTTTCATATATCTGTTGGCCATTTGTATCTCTTCCTGGGAGAAGTGTCTGTTCATGTCCTCTTCCCATTTTTTTATTGGATTGTTTGTTTGTTTGTTGTTGAGTTTTATGAGTTCTTTGTAAATTTTGGATATTAGGCCCTTATCTGAGCTGTCGTTTGAAAATATCAGTTCCCATATAGTTGGCTGTCTGTTTATTTTGATATCAGTTTCTCTTGCTGAGCAAAAACTTTTTATTCTGATGTAGTCCCATTCATTTATCTTTGCCTTCACTTCTCTTGCCATTGGAGTCAAGTTCATAAAATGTTCTTTAAAACCCAGGTCCATGATTTTAGTACCTATGTCTTCTTCTATGTACTTTATTGTTTCAGGTCTTATATTTAGGTCTTTGATCCATTTTGAATTAATTTTAGTACACGGGGACAGGCTGTAGTCGAGTTTCATTCTTTTGCATGTGGCTTTCCAGTTTTCCCAACACCATTTGTTGAAGAGGCTTTCTTTTCTCCATTGTGTGTTGTTGGCCCCTTTATCAAAGATTATTTGACCGTATATATGTGGTTTTATTTCTGGGCTTTCTATTCTGTTCCATTGGTCTGAGTGTCTATTTTTTTGCCAATACCATGCTGTTTTGATTATCGTGGCCCTATAATATAGTTTAAAGTCAGGTATTGTAATGCCCCCAGCTTCATTCTTTTTCCTTAGGATTGTTTTGGCTACTCGGGGTTTTTTATAGTTCCATATAAATCTGATGATTTTTTGTTCCATTTCTTTAAAAAATCTCATAGGGATTTTGATGGGAATTGCATTAAATTTGTATATTGCTTTGGGTAATATAGCCATTTTGATTATATTTATTCTTCCTATCCAAGAACAAGGAATATTTTTCCATCTCATTGTATCTTTTTCGATTTAGCTTAACAATGCTTTGTAATTTTCATTATATAGGTCCTTTACGTTCTTTGTTATGTTTATTCCTAGGTATTTTATTTTTTTTGTTGCAATCGTGAAGGGGATTATTTTTTTGAGTTCGTTTTCTAATATTTCATTGTTGGCATATAGAAAGGCTATGGACTTTTGTATGTTAATTTTGTATCCTGCGACCTTACTGTATTGGTTTATTGTTTCTAATAATCTTTTTGTGGAGTCCTTCGGGTTTTCGATGTATAGGATCATATCATCAGCAAAAAGTGATAGCTTTACTTCTTCTTTTCCGATATGGATGCCTTTTATTTCTTTGTCTTGTCTGATTGCTCTGGCCAGAACTTCTAGCACCACATTGAATAAGAGTGGAGAGAGTGGACAACCCTGTCTTGTTCCTGATTTAAGGTAGAAAGTCCTCAGTTTTATGCCGTTTAATAGGATGTTGACTGATGGTTTATCATATATGGCCTTTATCATGTTGAGATATTTTCCTTCTATACCCATTTTGTTGAGAGTCTTAAACATAAAATTGTGTTGTATTTTATCAAAAGCCTTTTCTGCATCTATTGATAAGATCATGTGGTTTTTGTTCTTTGTTTTGTTGATATGGTGTATTACGTTAACCGTTTTGCGTATGTTGAACCATCCTTGAGATTCTGGGATGAATCCCACTTGATCATGATGTATTATTTTTTTAATATGTTGTTGTATTCGGTTTGCCAGTATTTTGTTTAGTATTTTAGCATCTGTATTCATTAGAGATATTGGTCTGTAGTTTTCTTTCTTTGTGCCATCCTTGCCAGGTTTTGGTATGAGGGTTATGTTGGCCTCATAAAATGTGTTTGGAAGTATTGCTTCTTCTTCAATTTTTTGGAAGACTTTGAGTAGAATAGGAACCAAGTCTTCTTTGAATGTTTGATAGAATTCACTAGTATAACCGTCTGGGCCTGGACTTTTATTTTTGGGGAGATTTTTAATAGTTTTTTCTATTTCCTCCCTGCTGATTGGTCTGTTTAGGCTTTCTGCTTCTTCATGACTCAGTCTAGGAAGGTTGTATTGTTCTAGGAATTTATCCATTTCTTCTAGATTGTTGTATTTGGTGGCATATAATTTTTCATAGTATTCTACAATAATTCTTTGTATATCTATGATGTCTGTGGTGATCTCTCCTCTTTCATTTTGGATTTTATTTATTTGAGTCCTGTGTCTTTTTTCCTTGGTGAGTCTTGCCAAGGGTTTGTCAATTTTGTTGATCTTTTCAAAGAACCAGCTCCTTGTTTTATTGATTTTTTCTATAGTTTTTCTGTTCTCTATTTCATTTATTTCTGCTCTGATTTTTATTATCTCCTTTCTTCGGCTGGTTTTGGGTTGTCTTTGTTCTTCTTTTTCTAGTTCCTTAAGGTGTGAAGTTAAGTGGTTTACTTCGGCTCTCTCTTGTTTGTTCATATAGGCCTGAAGTGATATGAACTTTCCTCTTATTACTGCTTTTGCTGCATCCCAGAGATTGTGATATGTCGTATTTTCATTTTCATTTGTCTGTATATATCTTTTGATTTCTGCGCTTATTTCTTCTTTGACCCATTCATTTTTTAGAAGTATGTTGTTTAGTTTCCACATTTTTGTGGGTTTTTTCCCCTCTTTTTTGCAGTTGAATTCTAGTTTCAAGGCTTTATGATCAGAAAATATGCTTGGTACAATTTCAATTTTTCTAAATTTGCTGATATTGTCTTTGTGGCCCAACATATGGTCAATTCTTGAGAATGTTCCATGTACACTAGAGAAAAATGTATACTCTGTCGCTTTGGGATGAAGTGTCCTGTAGATGTCTATCATATCCAGGTGTTCTAGTATTTTGTTTAAGGCCACTATATCTTTATTGATTCTCTGTTTGGATGACCGATCTAGAGCCGTCAGCGGTGTATTGAGGTCTCCAAGTATGATTGTATTTTTGTTAGTTTTTGTTTTAAGGTCAATAAGTAGCTGTCTTATATATTTTGGTGCTCCTTGGTTTGGTGCATATATATTAAGGATTGTTATGTCTTCTTGATTCAACTTCCCCTTAATCATTATGAAATGACCATTTTTGTCTCTGAGTACTTTTTCTGTCTTGTAGTCAGCATTATTAGATATGAGTATTGCTACGCCTGCTTTTTTTTGGGTGTTGTTTGCTTGGAGTATTGTTTTCCAGCCTTTCACTTTGAATTTGTTTTTATCCTTGTTGTTTAGATGTGTTTCTTGTAGGCAGCATATAGTTGGATTTTCTTTTTTAATCCATTCTGCTACTCTGTGTCTTTTTATTGGTAAGTTTAATCCATTTACATTTAGTGTAATTATTGACACTTGTGGGTTCCCTACTGCCATTTTATAAATTGCTTTCTGTTAGTTTTGTATCTAGTTTGATTCTTCTCTTTTGTTTTTCTATCATTTGTTTTTGTTTGTTTGTGTTCCATACTTCTTTCCTCTGTTGCTACCTTTTTTAAGTTAAGTGTTTTTGTGGTGGTTTTTTTAAGGGTGGTTACCATTAAGTAATGAAAAGGGTACCTACCATATTCATTGTAGTACCCTATCTTATAAGTATTTCTGCACTTCATCATCCTTTGCTACTGTTAATCTCCATCCTCTCCCCCCTTTTTTTCCTTTGTTGTCACAGTTTTAGTTTGGTTTTATTGTGTTCTTGGTGGAGCTGTTACTTGTGGTGTTGTTTTCTTTTGTTCTTTGAATCTGGTTGGAAAACCCCCTTTAGTATTTCCTGGAGTGGGGGCTTTCTGTTGATAAATTCTCTCATCTTTTCTGTATTTGTGAATGTTTTTGTGTCTCTTTCCTACTTGAAGGATAGCTTTGATGGGTATAGTATTCTTGGCTGAAAGTTTCTCTCTTTCAGGGCTTTAAATATTGGGGTCCACTCTCTTCTAGCTTGTAGAGGTTCTGCTGAGAAATCTGATGATAATCTAATAGGCCTTCCTTTATATGTTGTACTCTTCTTTTCCCTGGCTGCCTTGAGAATTTTTTCTTTGTCATTGGTTTGTGTCATCTTTATTATGATGTGCCTTGGAGTGGGTTTGTTGGGGTTAAGAAAACTTGGTGTTCTGTTTGCTTCTTGAATTTGAGGCTTTAGTTCCTTCCACAGGCTTGGGTAGTTCTCGTCTATTATTTGTTTGAGTATATTCTCCATTCCATTTTCTTTCTCTTCTCCCTCTGATATACCTATTATTCTTATGTTATTCTTTCTGATGGAGTCAGACAATTCCTGTAGGGCTTTCTCATTTTTTATTATTTTTGAGTCTCTTTCTTCTTCTCTCTGTTGTGCCTCAAGTTGTTTGTCTTCTATTTCACTAATCCTATCTTCAATCTGGGCTGTTCTGTTAGCTAAGCTTGTTACCTCGTTTTTCAGCTCGTGAATTGAGTTTTTCATTTCTGTTTGATTTGTTTTTATAGTTTCAATTTCCTTGGTAATATATTCTTTGTGTTCATTGAGTTGTTTTCTGATCTCCCTATATTGCCTTTCTGTGTTTTCTTGTATATCTCTGAGTATTTTTAAGATTTCTATTTTAAATTCTCTGTCATTTAGCTCCAAGGCTTCCAATATGTTAAGTCTTTTCTCCATAGATTTTTCCACATCTATTTGTGTTACCTCTCTTTCTTTTGTATCCATAATATTCGATTTCCTCTTTCTTATCAGCGTCTGAGGGTGGTCTTATTGATAGCACTAATTAGAATTAATAAAGAGTAAAAAGTAAAAAAAAAAAAAAAGGTAAAACACCCCACAAAAAAAAACAGTAATAATTTATTATTTCCCCTTTTTTTCTCTCTTCTCTTTCCCTCCTCTCCCCTCCTCAGGGAAATATCGTGCCTATAATGGAGGGCCTGATTTGGGGTGAAGAGTTCAAGGGGCAAAAAAAGGGAGTAGGGACCTACTAAATGCAAAAAAAAAAAAAAAGGAAGAAAATCTTAGACAAGCATAAGATGATTTGCTTGTAAGTGATGGTCAACTAAGAGATATAATGAGAGGGATAAGAGGGAACCAGAAAAAAGGACCAAAAAAGAATAATAAAGAAGAAAAAATAAAAATAATAAGTAAAAATCTGTTGTATTAAGTGGAGCGAAGACTAAATACAATGGAGACCTTGGGTTGGGAGGACCCAAAATGCCACAAAAATAAACAAACAAGAAAAAAAAATAAAAACAAAAGCAAAAAAGAGAAATAAAGCCAAAAAAAAAGCCTTGAGTCCCAAATTAACTAATTTGTTCATGATTGAGGATTATATAGGAGGAAAGTAAAATGAGAAAAGAAAAAACGAATAGAAAGGAAAAAATAAGAAAAACAGAAAAACGAAGGAAGAAATAAAATAGGAAGAGAAAAAAACAAAATAAAGCAAGACAAAAAAAAAAAGAGGAGAGAGTGAGAGTTAAGTGTTTTGGAGTATAACCTTAAAGGAGGGTGAGGATGAAGAAGAAAAAGAAAATGCAACACTCATGGGTAGTGTAGTTCAAGAAAGGGGAAGCATAAGATGGGCAGAGAATAGAAGGACCGAGGTGGAGGAAATAAAGGCAAAAAGATAGAAGAAACAAACAACAACAACAACAACAACAAAAAATTAGTGGATCAAGTTGTAAAGTCTGTGGGTTTTTCTTGATTTTGAGAGGTTAACTTCTTCCTTTTTCTTTTCTCACCCTCTTCCTGGTCGGTGACTCTGTACCCCAGGCTCTGCCCCTGTGTCACTCTTAGGTAGGGATTTGCAGTTGATGGGATTCTATGGCAATGTCATATAATTGGCTTTAGTCTTGCTGGAAGTAAAGGCTTGTTGGCGTTTGCAGGGTCCAACGATGAGAGAGTTTGCTTTCCTGGATTCTCTCTCCTAGTCCCCCCTTTCTGAATTAGCAGCCTGGTGATCCAGCTATAAGGCTGCAACTGCTTCTGCCTGGGGAGCAAGAGGCTCAAAGAGCTGGGAAATCCCCACTCTATCCCCACTCAGTGCAAGGCTTTGGGAAAGGCTCTGAGAGTCAGGGCCTCCAGTGTAATCAGGCGGGGGTGGGAGTCAATTGTTGTCAAGGTGACTGTTCAGCACCTATCATTTAGTTGGACCTCTCAACCCAGGCTTTCCACACTTTGTAGCCTGTTTTTGCAGGGAAGAAGAGGCACTAGTCTCTGCTTACGACTAGTGTAGTATAGACCTTATTATCTGCCAAGTCCTTCTTGTTAGCGTTTATCCCTGAATATGGAGGCTCTATCAATCAGAAGTTGCCCCCGCCCCTTTAGCGAGAGGCACTAAAAAATATCACGCCTCTTGTCTTGGATCGCTGAACTGAGAGAGATCTTATCAATTAGAACCGAGGGTGCGCAGATTTTATGGGTTAAGCTAATTTCAGTGATTGGGTCGCAGCTGTGCTTCCGAAGGTATTTTAGGCTGCCTGCGCGCGCCCCTCCCCCAACGCTTGATTGTTAGCTTGAATGGCTGGGTGAGGTGCCCCGCCCACGGAGAGAATCTCCCAAGCCTCTCCCGCTCGCCCCGCCGCTGGCGGCTGGACCGCACCAGGCGCAGGATAATGGAGCCCCCTGGGTGTGCGGGCCAGCAGGGCGCCCTGGGCGTGTGGAATGCCCAAGGCACGCACGCGAATGGGGCGCTCCGTGCACCGGTGGCCGGCGACCCCCACTTGCAGTGTGCGGGCCGCTGGGACCGGGCGCGCGCGTGGCTGCTTGCGGCGGTTCGCGGCGGCGGCTCATGGCAGCCGCTCGCGGTGGCGGCTCGCGTCGGCCGCTCGCCGCGGCTCGCAGTTCCCAAGTATATGGGCTGACTCACCACAGGCGCACTTCCTTGTGGTTTGAAAGAACGTCCCTGTGGTAGATTCCTCCACACCCTCGTTTCTCAGATTCAAGTGATAACAGTCCTTTTGCTATCAGTTTGTGTGGAACTCCGGAATGCTCCGAGGATAAATTTTTCTGTTTCTAGTTGATAAATTTGTTGTGATTTGGGGGAGAGCTGTCGGACGCGCTGCTTACGGCGCCATTTCCGTGATGTCACTCCAAGACATGCATCTTATGATTATTACAGTAGCTTTATTTAATCACAAAAATGTCCCAATGCAACTGTAAACTTAATTTGCATATCTTTATATGTATCCCTTAATTGTTTGAATTACATATAATCTTTTTACTTTTAACCTTTGTACTAGCTTAATCATTGGTTGAACCACTGATTTTACTGTTTTCCATTGTCATTAAACATTTTTTTCTTTTCTGTATTCTCATTTATATTTTTTATCTTTTCTTCTTGAAGAAGTCCTAGTAGCACCTTTTGTGATACTGCTTTGGTGGTAATGCACTTCTTTAGCTTTTTCTTATCTGTGAAACCTTTTATCTTTCTTTTGATTCTAAATGATTTTATGCCAATCTCTTCTGGCCTGAAAATTTTCTGTTGCAAAATCAGTCAACAGTTTTATGGGAGCTTCCTTGTTCTTATTAACTGCTTTTTCTTGCTGCTTGCTACTAAGATTCTCTTTTTGTCTTTAACCTTTAACTAAATATTTTATTTATGATATGTCTTGGTGTGGAGATTTTTGAGTTCATCTATTTTGGGACTCTCTGTGCTTCCTAGGCTTGCATGTTTATTTCATTCACCAGATTAGCCAAGTTTACATCATTATTTCTTGAAGGAATTTTTTTTTTTTTGTATTTTTCTGAAGCTAGAAACGGGGAGAGACAGTCAGACAGACTCCCGCATGTGCCCGACCGGGATCCACCCAGCACGCCCACCAGGGGCGATGCTCTGCCCACCAGGGAGCGATGCTCTGCCCCTCCGGGGCATCGCTCTGCCGCGACCAGAGCCACTCTAGTGCCTGGGGCAGAGGCCAAGGAGCCATCCCCAGCGCCTGGGCCATCTTTGCTCCAATGGAGCCTTGGCTGCGGGAGGGGAAGAGAGAGACAGAGAGGAAGGAGGGGGGATGGAGAAGCAAATGGGCACTTCTCCTATGTGCCCTGGCCGGGAATCAAACCCGGGTCCCCCGCATGCCAGGCCGACGCTCTACCGCTGAGCCAACCGGCCAGGGCCTTGAAGGAATTTTTAAATTCTTTTCTCTCTCTCTTTTCTCCTTCATGTACCCCAGTGAGCAAATGTTAGTGCACCTAATATTATCCCAAAGTACCCTTAAACTATTCATTTAAAAATCTGATTTTATTTTAGCTGTTCTGTTTGAGTGTTTTCTACCTTGTCTTCCAGACCACTGATTCAATTCTATACTCATCTAATCTATTATTGATTTCCTCTACTCTATTCTTCATCTCAATAATTGTATTCTTCATTTCTAACTGGTACTTTTTTATCTCTACTCTATTCTTCATCTCAATAATTGTATTCTTCATTTCTAACTGGTACTTTTTTATGTTTCCTACTTCTATATTTATGTTTACTCATTGTTGGAGTTCTCACTGAGTTCATCTGTTCTTCTCTTAAGTTCATTAAGTATCCTTATGTGTATACACTGCTAGATTGCTTTTCTCCATTTATTTAGTTCTATTTCTGGAGTTTTGTACTATTCCTTCATTTGGGACTTGATTCTTTGTTTCCTCATCTTGGCTGCCTCCAGGTTTTGTTTCTACGTGTTATGTAGATTAGCTATATCTCCTGGTCTTGGCAGACTTGTCTTATATAGTAGGTGTTCTAGCAGTGGTCAACAAACTCATTAGTCAACAGAGCCAAATATCAACAGAACTACAATTGAAATTTCTTTGAGAGCCAAATTTTTAAGCTTAAACTATATAGGTAGATACATTCCTTATTGAGGTAGCACCCACGCATGGTATTTTGTGGAAGAGCCACACCCAAGGGGCCAAAGAGCTGCATGTGGCTCGTGAGCCGCAGTTTGCTGACCAGGGTTCTAGGGGACCCATTGGCACAGTCTCCATGGTCGCTGAGCCTGGTACTTCAGGGATGTCCCTTGGGTGGTGTGTGTGTGCCATTCTTTGTAGTTGAACTGTGATTACTGTTGGCACATCAGTGAGTGGGATTGATCCTTAGGCTGACTAGCTTTGAAGACTAGCTGTGATGATAAGAAGCTAACGTGCAGAAGCTGACCCCAAGTAGCAGGACTTGCTTCAGCTAGCTCTGGTGCCTGCTGAATCTGCTTTTTTGGTACATCATTTTTGTGCCACCAGCTAGAAGTTACAAAGAGATCTTAGGTTGGTTGCCACTTCTGCTGGGATTAGAGGCACATGGGAGAGGCTAGGATGCAAGCAGAGCCCAGATGCCATTACTGCTGAGCTTGGGGTTACTCAGCAAGAGTTATAGGGCATTCCAAAGCAAGCTGCTATTGTTTGCCATATGTGGATCTTGTGAGGTTTTAGCAAAGTTCACAGTATGAGCCCAGAAAGACCATTTCTATGGAAAAGCTGCTGACAGAGGTTTGGGCCAGGAGCATGAGTTGGGTGGAGTAGAGTCTCAGCAGGGTGGGATGAATAGTGTTAGTCAATTTAATGAAAAGCTCAGGTTTTCTTCCTTCCTGTGCCTGCTGGTTGAGTGAAAGAAGGGCTCAACAAAGGATTAATAGCATCTTCCTGCACTTTCATCTATAGAGAGAGCTGCCTTGATCTTTGCCCTTCCAGATGATGTGTGGTAGAATTGTACACCTGAAACCTGTATAATTTTGTTAACCACTGTCGCCTCAATAATTTTTTAAAAACTTAGTGCATGGTTACATAATGATGAGAAAGAACACAAAGCATAGGGAGGAGATGACAGAACACACAGTGGAAATGGTGGGATTGGCCTTGTATGTGGGAGTAATATTTTTGTTTTTATCAGAAAGAGGCAAAGATGTTGAGTCAATTTAATCTACTCTACAACACATCATATAATAAACAGAAAATTAGTAAATGTTTTTGATAATGAAAGTGGCATTCTGTTCAAACTAGAATCAATTTAAATCTTACAATTTATCTTTAGTGAAAGATAAAAAAATAAAACAGAAAGGAAATAATAAACTTAAATGTGAATCTGACCTGTGGTGGCGCAGTGGATAAAGCGTCGACCTGGAAATGCTGAGGTCGCTGGTTCGAAACCCTGGGCTTGCCTGGTCAAGACACATATGGGAGTTGATGCTTCCAGCTCCTCCCCCCTTCTCTCTCTCTGTCTCTTCTCTCTTTCTCTCTCTCTGTCTCTCCCTCTCCTCTCTAAAAATGAGTAAAAAATAAAATAAAATAAAAATTTAAATGTGAAGATGGTTAAAAACAAACATCTAAAACACCAATTTAGAGAAATGTGATTTTGATCAAGAGAGTCTAGTTAACCTCTCATTTGTTGTAGGTATTTGCATATTTAATCACAGATATGTGAAAACTTGTGCCTAAATATGGTGTCTCTAAGTAGAAACATCTCCAGTCAATTCCAGTCATATTTTCAGAAGCTAAATGCATTTTCAGCTTAATGCCCTCATTAAAATTACAGGTTTTTAAAAAAAGTTCTTCAAAACAACTTATTAAAATCTATATATATATATTGATATATATATAGATAGATAGATTCGCTTTACCCTTCCTTACTTCAGTACTCTCATTGTTCAGTTTTATATTCCTAAAAAATATGTTTGAACAACCGTTCACTTAAACAAATAACCCTTACTTTTCCTAACTGTATACTAACACATTTTTTCCTCATGGACATCTTTCCTACACCGACAAATAGCATTTAAATTCTTTATATTTCTTGAATGCTTGCCTGAGTCACTGGTCATATTTTATTAACAAATTTGTAGTTATTGATAGGTAGTTCACTATTAATCATCTTTTAAATTGTCATTTGAACACTTTAAATTCTTTTTTGCTGTTTATTTTTTCAACTTTTTATAATTTGTGTGCAATTTAAGTTATTAAAGTATATTCTTATAGATTTTATACTGTTATAAAATACTCTTCTGTATTTTTCTTTTACTTTATCAAAATAAAATATAATTAATATTTAGAAGAAGAAGAATTTTTTTGGAATTATAGTTGGCTTATTTAATAATATTAGCCACTGTATTTATGGATCTACAAATGGGCAGTGATAAATGTGAGTTAGATGAGTTAGGGAACAAGAGAGCAATGGAAAGTATATAACTAAAAACACTGAATGTTATAATTAATATTTTAGTTTTATATTTTGTGGGAATAGTATGATCTTTACTTATTATTTGTTATAATCTTATAAAATATGTAAAATTATAATAACCACAGCAAAGTAGAGAGAAGTTGAGATTTAGAGAGATTAAATGATTTGGCAATGATCACAAAACTAGTAAATAGTAGATCCAAAATTTAAATTCTAGTTATCTGAATTTAAGGATTTTTAAGCCCCAATCAAAAATTTGTTAGATCTTTTTCTACAATTTAAATTTTATCACTAGTTCTGTTGATTACTAACAATGAAAACTTGAGAAAGGAATTTTGAATCTTGGTTACCTTTGTTATATACTGAGATGATGTTTGTAGTAGATAATAGATCAATGTTTGTATGTGCTGCATAGATTTGGTTGATTCTACAAAGAGATTTTAAAACCTTTGCACCAAACAAAATAGAAGCTTAGTTATCTCTCAAATAATAATCTAGAGCTGGACCATTGGTTTAGAATTGATTGACTAAACTAGCATGGAAAATAGCCCACTTGAAGGTCATAAAGAGACTGAATTTTCTTAGGCCCTGGCCGGTTGGCTCAGTGGTAGAGCGTCGGCCTGGTGTGCAGAAGTCCTGGGTTCGATTCCCAGCCAGGGCACACAGGAGAAGCACCCATCTGCTTCTCCACCCCTCCCCCCTCTCCTTCCTCTCTGTCTCTCTCTTCCCCTCCCGCAGCGAGGCTCCATTGGAGCAAAGATGGCCCGGGCGCTGGGGATGGCTCCTTGGCCTCTGCCCCAGGCGCTAGAGTGGCTCTGGTCGCAACAGAGTGAAGCCCCGGAGGAAAAGAGCATCGCCCCCTGGTGGGCAGAGCGTCGCCCCCTGGTGGGCATGCTGGGTGGATCCCGGTCGGGCGCATGTGGGAGTCTGTCTGACTGTCTCTCCCCATTTCCAGCTTCAGAAAAATACAAAAAAAAAAAAGGAGACAATTTTCTTATAACATTTTGTGTGTGTGTGTGTGTGTGTGTGTGTGTGTGTGTGTGTGTGTGTGTGTGACAGAGATAGAGAGAGGGACAGATAGGGACAGACAGACAGGAAGGGAAGAGATGAGAAGCATTAATTCTTGTTGCGGAACCTTAGTTGTTCATTGATTGCTTTCTCATATGTGCCTTGATGGTGGCTGGGGGTTGGGGCTACAGCAGACCAACTGACCCCTTGCTCAAGCCAGCAACCTTGGGCTCAAGCTGTTGAGCCTTGCTCAAACCAGATGAATTTGCACTCAAGCTGACAACCTCAGAGCCTTGAACATGGGTCCTCCACTTCCCCGTCTGATGCTCTATCCAGGGTGCCACTGCCTGGTCAGGCATAACATTTTGCTTTATTATCACCTAAGGTCTTATTTCACATGATATCATACAAATTTTAACCTTTGTACTGAAAAAAAAAATGTACTTTGAGAAAAAGAAAATGCAAAGTAAGTAGTTGCCTTAAAAAAATGCTATACTTAAGTTTTAAAAATCACTTCTGCTTTTATTCAATTGACCAAAATCAATTTTATGGCCACACCTCAAGTCCAGAGAGAATGATAAAAGTAATTTCTACTTGAGTAATGTATCAGACGTGGAAATAGGTAACTCAGATTTCCCCGTGAGAGAAGATACCTTGAAAAATGCAACAGGCCCACAGCTTCCAGTTTCTACACCTTTGGATTCACTGTAGCATTCCAGCTTAGGCCACACTCTTCTGGGCCAGCACCACGCTGATGATTCAGCAAACTGAGGTGCTAGAACTAGACCATTTCTGCTCAGCTTGGTACTCCACTACTAGATGCTCAATTATCTGGGACTTCTTATTGGCCCAGCATATACTTCCTCAAAGCTGCACCAAACTCTAACTCTTATTACCCAATCATCCTATCTTCTATTTTTCCTTTTGCATATGTCTCACTGGATCATGTGTGAAGGTGCTCCTTGCCAGCTCTTAACATTTTCCCACTTAACCTTCATAACCTAGGGTTTAAATCTCCTTTACATCTAATTCTGCCTTGTTGTATGCTGCTCCGAGGACCCAGAATGACATAGACAGTCAAGTGCTGAGGGTTTCAATCACTCAAGAGGAAGATTATAATGTATCCAGGACATTTAGCTTTCTCTCTAATCATCTTCAATTCTGTTTCACCTAATATCCATTTATATCCTTTTCCCCATGCACAAAACATATTTACTCTCTTTATAATGAAGAAAAAAATCCAAAACCTAATGCATTTACTTCATCCAATTCAAAATGCAGGGTCTCTGAATAAGGCCATGTCTCTTCTATTCAGTTTGCATATGATTCTAAAATTGATTTATACATTTTTTTAAATACTCTATCTTCTTACATTGAGTATACAATTATAAAACTGAAAGTGGTGAATACAATAATAGCCTTTATTTGGAAAAAGGAGAAAATAAAACACAATGAGTTATCAATTTCTGTTAGTCAGGAATCAGGAAGTATCCTGTTCTGTCAATAGAGCAAGTTCTTTGATCCCATTAAACTGTACCTGGTTCCTCTCTCTGGCAGTAACTGTATTGTACCTGGCTCTCTAGATGCCTCTTGGTTTTGCTCTTGGAGAGATATTTTCTTATTGATTTAGGGTAGATGTTATTAATATTCAATACTGATGTGCTCCCCTTACTTAGAGTTAGGCAGAGGGAAAATTGTTTTTCCATGTCCCCTTAAAATTACATACAATCACATGACATTCTTTGTCTAGTGAAATATACATATGGAAGCATCATTATGATGGTGAAAACATATGTTGAACACTGACTAATGCATAATTTTTTTGTATGGCCACATTTAAATGTGCAGTGGAATACATTCCTTCTGAAGAGATGATGCACTTTGGAATTTACTTTCTGCTAGGGCAGGCTTTGGAGTCTGGGGACTTTCATAAGAATGATATAATCACAGATCAGTTTATATTTCAGGCTTGTTTCTTGGCAATAAAAGTATGTAGTAGATTTAGTCTTTCATTTTCAGAAATTTTCACTGCTATGTAACCCAATCTAAGGATCTAGTCTTGACATAATACTTAAGCCTACTAATTCTCTTGTACTGTTTACTGAATTCTGTGCTCGGATCATCTGTCTCTCCATTTTTAATGAGACTTTGTGAAACAATAAGCCTTCAGAAACACCTCTTTTAGATTAATCTTTGAAACAGGTCTGATACAATATCTGGCTAAAATTCTTAATGAGAAGTTTCAGATAAAATGTCTGGACAAGAATAATATTTCCTGCTAATTATATTTCAATGGTTTTTCTAAATCTTTGTGAGACCTCATGCTATATCTGTCTTCCTGCTTTTAAGATTTTTTTATTTAAAATATTTTTTATTTTTAATTACACTTGACATACAGCATTATATTAGTTTTAGATGTATGACCTAGTGATTAGACATTTATATAACTTACAAAGTGAGCCCTCTAATAATTCTAGTTCCCAGCTGATGCCATACAATGTTATTACAGCATTATTGACTATATTTCATATTTTATACTTTACATCACCCTCAGTATTCTGTAACCACCATGAAACAAACAAAAAACACTTTATGTTGGTTTAAAGCAATTCATTTTAAGATATTCTTTTTTATTTTTTTACAAATTTTTATTAATTTTAATGGGGTGACATAAATAAATCAGGGTATATATGTTCAAAGAAAACATCTCCAGGTTATCTTGTCATTCAATGCTGTTGCATACCCATTACTCAAAGTCAGATTGTCCTCTGTCACCTTCTATCTGGTTTTCTTTGTGCCCCTCCCCTCTCCCTACACCTCTCCCTCCCTCTCCTCCCCCCCCATAACCACCACACTCTTATCCATGTCTCTTAGTCTCGTTTTTATGTCCCCCTATGTATGGAATCATGCAGTTCTTAATTTTCTCTGATTTACTTATTTCACTCCATATAATTTTATCAAGATCCATTCATTTTGTTGTAAATGATCCGATGTCATCATTTTTTATGGCTGAGTAGTATTCCATAGTGTATATGTGCCACATCTTTATCCAGTCATCTGTTGAAGGGCTTTTTGGTTGTTTCCATGTCTTGGCCACTGTGAACAATGCTGCAACTAAATGGGAGATGATATTTTCAAACAACAGATCAGATAAGGGCCTAATATCCAAAATATACAAAGAACTCATAAAACTCAACAACAAACAAACAAACAATCCAATAAAAAAATGGGAAGAGGACATGAACAGACACTTCTCCCAGGAAGAAATACAAATGACCAACAGATATATGAAAAGATGCTCATCTTCATTAGTTATTAGAGAAATGCAAATCAAAACTACAATGAGATACCACCTCACACCTGTTAGATTAGCCATTATCAATAAGACAGGTAATAGCAAGAGTTGGAGAGGCTGTGGAGAAAAAGAAACCCTCATTCACTATTCGTGGGAATGTAAAGTAGTACAACCATTATGGAAGAAAGTATGGTTGTTCCTCAATAAACTGAAAATGGAACTATTTTATGCCCCAGCAATCCCTCTACTGGGTATATACCCCCAAAACTAAGAGACATTGATACGTGAAGACACATAAGATAGTCTTTTTTCAATAGTAAGTTCTATATACTAATTACCTAAAAACTCCTATAACTGATAAATGTTCTCTGTATCTAATAGTCTGTTTCTGGTTTGTTTGTTTATTCTTGTGGGGGTTTTTATTCCACATATGTGAATTTACATGACATTTATCTTTATCTGGCTTATTTCACTCAGCAAAATACCCTCTAAGTTCATCCATTTGTTGCAGATGGCAAGATTTTACAGGGCAGGACAAAAGTAGTTTGTATCTATGAGTATACAAAACACTGTTTATTCTTGCATTATTATTATTATTAATTATTGTATCATTTCCAATACATACAACTGTAAACCTATTTTTGCCCCACCCTGTATTTTATTTTATTTTTAAGGCTAAATCATTACAACTTTTTTATTTATTCAGTTATTGATAGACACTTAAGTTGCTTCCATATCTTGGCTATATACAGTAAATCAGGAGTCCCCAAACTACAGCCCACGGGCCACATGCGGCCCCCTGAGGCAATTTATCCGGCCCCTGACGCACTTCTGGAAGGGGTACCTCTTTCATTGGTGGTCAGTGAGAGGAGCACAGGATGCATCCTCTCACTGTATGTGAGTACTGTATGTGGTGGTGCCGCAAAGCGAGTCGTCACTCACATGCAGTACTATTTCGGGTGACGTGGGACACACGCATGCGTCACGGCTCCAGAAGTGCATCATATCACTTGTTATGGCTAGCAGTGATAAATATGGACCCGGACATTGACCATCTCATTAGCCAAAAGCAGACCCATAGTTCCCATTGAAATACTGGTCAGTTTGTTGATTTACATTTACTTGTTCTTTATTTTAAATATTGTATTTGTTCCCATTTTGTTATTTTACTTTAAAATAAGATATGTGCAGTGTGCATAGACATTTGTTCATAGTTTTTTTTTATACTCTGGCCCTCCAATGGTCTGAGGGACAGTGAACTGGCCCCCTGTGTAAAAAGTTTGGGGACCCCTGCAGTAAATAATGCTAAAATGAACATCTGAAAGCATATATCTTTGATTGATTGATTGATTGCACTGGCTAATTAATAAGATTATATAGGTTTTAAGTGTACTATTCTATGGCATATGATCTCTGTATTGGCTTATGTACCCATTACCAAAAGTTAAATCTTTTTTCATCATCTCATATTTGACCTCTTTTACCCTTCACTATATGCTCACCTCCTTTTCCTCTAGTAACCACCATACGGTTCTCTGTATCCATAAGTTTTTGTTGTTTGTTTTATTGTTTGTATATTCATTGCTTTCAGTTTTATATCCCACATAGGAGGGAAAAATATATAGTTCTTAACATTTTCTGTTTTATTTATTTTACTTAGCTAGATATTTTCAAGATCTATTTATCTTGCTGCAGATGAAAATATTTCATCTTTTCTTATGACTGAGTAGTATTCCATCATATATTTGTATGTTTTCTTCTTGATTCAGCATTTTATGTCTCTCCAGATAAATGCTCAAGGTAGAATTGCTGTCTTTTGTTTTCTTTTCTTATAGCCTTTGTTTTTAAGTCTATTTTGTCTGGTATAAGTTTTGCTATTCAGAATTTTTATTTTTTTATAAAATATTTTGTCTTTAACCTTTGTTATTTTAATTATGATGTCTCTTGTTGTGGGTCTCTTGTGGTTCATCTTGTTTGGAACTGTCTGTACTTCCTGTATAAGTGTATCTTTATTCTTTGCCTAATTAGAAAAATTTCCAAATATTTCTTCAGAAAAGTTTATAATCTCTTGTTCTCTAATTTTTTTCTAGTAACCCTATAATGTGATTATTGTTATGCTTAATTTTGTCCCAGAGGTCCCTTAAAATATCCTTTTTAAAATTTCTTTCCTATTGCTACTCTAATTGGGTGTTTTTTGTTACCTTGTCTTCCAAATCACTAACTTGATCCTCTTCTTCATCTAATTTATTATTGATTTCTTCCAGTGTATTCTTCATTTCAGATTTTGTGCTCTTCATTTCTGACTTTCAAAAAATGTTCTCTATGTTCTTTTATTTCTTTTTATCTTTTTTTGTGAGAGAGATAGAGACAGAGAGAGGGATAGACTGGGACAGACAGAAAGGGAGAGAGATGAAAAGCATCAGTTCTTTGTTGCAGCTCCTTAGTTGTTCATTGATTGCTTTCTCATATGTGTCTTGACTGGGGGGCTACAGCAGAGTAAGTGACCCATTGCTGAAGCCAATGACCTTGAGCTTGAGCCAGTGACCTTGGGCTTCAAGCCAGAGACCTTTGGGCTCAAGTCAGCGACCATGGTGTCATGTCTATCATCCCATACTTCAGCCAGCAACCCTGAGCTCAAGCTGGTGAGCCTGTGCTTAAACCGGCAACATCGGGGTTTCAAACCTGGTTCCTCTGCATCCCAGTCCGAAGCTCTATCCACTGTGCCACTATCCTTTTCTTATGCTTACTATTTATTTGTTAATGTTATCACTGAGTTAATCTAGCCTTCCTATTGAGCATCTTTGTAACCATTGTTTTGAACTCTGTATTTGGTAGATTGCTTGTTTCATTTCATTTCATTGTTTTTCTGGTGACTTCTGTTTTTTATTTGGGGCATGTTTCTTTGTCTCCCCATTTGACCCTGGGCTAAATGTTTGGAGTTACAAAATAATTCACAGTTTATGGCTGCCTTTGCTGGGTCTGGGTGCACATAGGAGGTACCAAGCTGCATACCAAGATTTTCTTCCACTGGTGCCAAACCCAGGGCAGGTCAGCAACAAGCCTAATGCACCCCAAAATCTCCTGTTGACTGCCAGCTACTAGTTAGGCTCTGTCACTATAAAAGCTTCTGGTGATACATGAGTTGCATGAGGTAGGTTTTCAGTGAGTCACCAGGTATGGGTGAGTGGTATTCACCAGGTTGATACACATTTAACTTTGGCACTTGTGCTGGTTCTGAATCCAATAACAAAAGTCTCCTTGTGTATCAAAACCAAATGCTACTCAGCTGGGGCCACAGACCTGTGTGTTAAAGTAGGTTGTTAGGGAGTCATCAGGTTGAGGTCAGCAGAGTTTGCCAAACTAAAACAGACCAATATTTGCCCCTGTGGAGGGATGGCTTTGTACAGGGACAGTGGCACCAGTTGTATGAATTATGGAAAAATGAGTCACACAACTCAGTACTTCCGTGTGCATCTCTGCCACCCCCAAGTTTTCCCAGACATCCTTGAGAGCCACCCAAGAAAGTTAGCTGGCCACAACCAGCTAAGTCCTCTAGAGGGTACTAGCTTGGCAGGGTGGGGCCACAGGTAGTTCAGAGAGTGGGGCTAGTGCATTTCTCCAGGCTGCCGCCATGTGGAAGGAACTGTTTGACCTCGGAAAGATGACATCAGTCGGTGGTGTGGAAAAGAACTCAGAACAGAGAGGTTTGGAGCTGTCCCTTTAGTCCTTTCCTTGAAGCCACACAACCCAGTCTCTCCCTGATAACTCCAGTTTTCTTTGAGATGCCATTCCTCTGCTGGAGCCCATGGTGAGTGGCTGGAAGTGAGATTTTGTGTACTAGTCCTTATGAGTTTTCCTGAGTTTCTAGCAGACTCTAATCTCTCCCTGGTGAACAAAATCCCTGCAGATTTTTATAGCCAGATGTCATGAGGTCTCCTCTTCTTGGCTCTGGTGTTCCTGGATGGGGAGACTGGATGGAGTTGAAACCTCTGACTCCTGAGGAGGGGAATTTTGCAGATGAGATATTCCTCTGAAAATTCAAACCAATGCATGTATGTGTGAGACTACCTCTTTATGCGTTTCCACTCTTCCTACCAGTTTTTATGTGGCTTTTTTTGGTAAATCCTTGGTTATAAGACTTCTGTTCAGTTAGTCTTTATTCAGGTTGATAGTGATACAATTTAGTTGTAATTGTGGTTTGTTCTGGGAGGAGGTGAGTGTAGGTTTTACCTACTTAAACCACCATCTCAGATCCCACTAAATAAGAGTTTTAAATGGCATATGTATAAGTGTCAATGTTTAAGTCATTACAAAATGCCTTTTGACAGAAAACACTTTCTACTGAGATGATGATTATTCAAACATGGCCTATTTTGATGGTATCTTTACAAATAATGGCAAGAAATAACATGTATTTTTGGTCAGTATGCCAATCACTGTGCTAAATACTATCATTTACATCACATAAGCCTTTCACAGAAGTTGAAACTAAATCTCAAAGGTAAATTAAGTAAACTTCCCAAGATAAAAGAAATTTTGGAGCCAAGGTTAACATTCAGGATCATCTGCTTTCATAATGTATATACCTTCTGTTGTCCAATAATGCTTAAGGTAACTCAATGCAATGAAAAGAAAAACAATAGAAAATTTTATTTTAAAACATTCTTGGATATTAACACTGTTAAGTAAGTATCTTGTATTAAATGTTTTGCTCAATTGGCCCACAAATTTCTGATTTTGTTGAAGGGGCCTGAGATAGTTGATCCCTCCCAAGGAAAATAGGTGATTATATTTTTGGCTTTCTAACAAAATGGAAGAAATTTATTAGGGGAAATGTTAGTTTTTACAGTAGAAGAGAGCAGTACAGTGAGCAGCAATTTTTAAGATAGAAAAGGTTTTACAACAGTATATAATTAGTTTTCAAAATTAAATGACCAACAAAGATTGTGTTACTGAAAATTATTATTTGGGAACATAAGCAAAATAGTCACCTCTATAGAATAAAATGTTGCTATGCTATGGTTCTTATGGTTTGTTTTACTTTGAACTTGTTTGCCAGTTTTATTTTTACTAACTTCCAAGATAATACACAATATGTTGTCCAACTCTGCAGTTTGGAATTCTAGCTTAATCTTAGACAATGATTTATAAGTGCATATTTCTGTGACCATTTTAGATTGCAAGAATTACCTTTTGTGAATAACAGATTCTGAGTGTCTTTGTTATATCTTTAATTTTCTTTATAATATAAATACATTCAAACCTTCTTCTGAAATACTTAATTACCATAAATGATGTTCAGTAGAACTTTGTTTTTAAAAATGTTACAATAAGCCTGACCAGGCAGTAGCACAGTGGAAAGGGCATCAGATGGGAATGCGGAGGACTCAGGTTCGAAACCTCAAGGTCACTGGCTTGAGCATGGGCTTCACCAGCTTGAGTGCAGGATCATAGACATGACTCTATGGTCGCTGGCTTAAGCAAGCGGTCACTCACTCTGCCGTAGCCCCCTTGGTCAAGGCACATATGAAAAAGCAATCATTGAACAAATAAGGTGCTGCCAGAAAAAATTGATACTTCTCATATCTCTCTCTTCCTGTGTCTGTCCTTAGCTGTCCCTAGCTGTCCCTCTCTCTGATTTTCTCTCTGTCTCTGTCAAAAAAAGTTACAATAAAATTACTTATTAGATCACTACCTTGTTATATTTGGAGTTTAGGATAGACAAATTAAACATTCATTAATATATTTTTAATAACAAATATGCTCCTCCCCTTCCCTCTCTCTCTCTCTTTCCCTCCCTCTCTCTCTCTCCTCTCTGAAAATTGAATAATGTCTTTAAAAATAAATAAAAAAAAATAAAAAATAGAAAAAATACTATTTCTTCTTTTCATTTGAAATAATGACTGTGCAGTAACCAAGATAATTGCATCAATAAATGTTATAATAAAAATAACTGGAATAAACATTTTATTTCAAATTTTGTTGAAATATTTCAGGTTTCATTCACTGTTTATACATTACAAAATTAGTTTCAGATTTACACAGGAGAAAGCAGTACATTAATTTCAAATAATCACTGCATTTTAAACATTTTTGCTTAGTCTGACAAGCCAATGAACACACTGGTGGAATAGATGAAGGGAAAGTCTGTTTAATCTCAGAAGAAATTTAAAAAATTGAACGAATTGGGCAGCAATCCTGGACTATGCTCTGGATTTCTATTTATGAAATTCAAATAACAAAAGTTGTTTATTATGCATTTTCAATTTAAAATTGTATGCATAAACATAACCCTCAAGCCTAACATTTTCCAGTGTAAATTGTAGATTGCATAAAAAGCACAATTTCTTTTTTCTTTCAGAAAATATATAACTTAAAAAAACATATATCCCTTATTAGGGCACATACAGGAGCAGTTTGATGTTTCTCTCTCTCTCTCCTTACGTCTCTCAAAAATAAAAAAAAAGAAAAGGAAAAGACATATACCTAATGCCTGATTCAGACTACATATTAAATTAGATCTGAATGAATACAAATATGAATGTCATTATATAAAAGACTACAGAAAATATATGCCACTTTAAACTTGTTTAAGATCTATTGAAATTTAATTTAATTAACTTTCAACTTTATTTATTTGAAACCATCATATTAAAGTTTCTGAGATGAAAGTTACAGCTGTCTCAAAATGAAATGGTTTGTTCTGAGAGCTAATAATCTGTAGAGAAAAAGTAACATATAGTAAATTTTATATTCATATTATAAAGAGCTTCTGAAATAGCAACCATATATATTTATACATATAAGGAAAGACTCTGGTTATATTGATGGGTTTTTCATTGGATTTGCCATTAAAAACATTGAAAATGGCCCTGGCCGGTTGGCTCAGTGGTAGAGCATCGGCCTGGCGTGTAGAAGTCCCGGGTTCGATTCCCGGCCAGGGCACACAGGAGAGGCGCCCATCTGCCTCTCCACCCCTCCCTCTCTCCTTCCTCTCTGTCTCTCTCTTCCCCTCCCGCAGCGAGGCTCCATTGGAGCAACGATGGCCTGGGCGCTGGGGGTGGCTCCTTGGCCGCTGCCCCAGGCGCTGGAGTGGCTCTGGTCGCAAAAGAGCGAGGCCCTGGAGGGGCAGAGCATCGCCCCCTGGTGAGCAGAGCGTCACCCCCTGGTGGGCGTGCCGGGTGGATCCCAGTCGGATCCCGGTCGGGCGCATGCGGGAGTCTGTCTGACTGTCTCTCCCCGTTTCCAGCTTCAGAAAAACACACAAAAAAACAAAAACAACAACAACAACAACAAAACCATTGAAAATACCAGCTTTTCAATTTAGTCAAATTGTTGCTTTATTTTCTGGACATCAACAACCAACAATGATAAATTACCTACTTACATAATGTATAATTTTAGTTCAAAAGTCTATGCAATAGCATAAAAGTTGTTCAGAAAAATAGTTATGTTACACTTGTAGAGCCTTTCCTTTCCCACTCAGCAAAAATTAAATATATCTTGTTTTGTGCTCAAAGAATATTTCTACATATACTTGTTTTGCATACTTATTTGTTGTAGTTGTTGCTTTTGGTCGTTTCTGTGAGAGTTTAATCTCTCTAGGGCAGACACATTGTATTGTTTGTCTATTTGTCTTCTGGTCTTACCACAGCATGGGTGCTTTATCTTGCTCAATGAACAGTTACTTGATCTCTCAATTGAAAGCAAATGTAGGATGATATGTAGGTTCTCACTGTGTATTTATTGTAGTAGTGAGTATTCGTTTTTGTATAATCTATGTGATAATTTGATATAAATTTTAAAATAATTTTAAATAGAAAATGTTAAAATCGTTTAAAGAAAATGAGCAATTGCCTGACCTATGATGGCGCAGTAGATAAAGCATTGACCTGAAATGCTGAGGTTGATGGTGCAAAACCCTGGGCTTGCAAGATCAAAGCACATATGGGAGTTGATGCTTCGTGCTCCTCCTCCCTTTTCTCTCACTCTGTCTCCTGCCCCCATGTCTAAGATGAATAAATAAAAGTTTTTAAAAAAGAAAGAAAATGAACAATTCTTAAGCATCCATAACTAAATTAAAGATTAGAAATATATTAGGGCCTGATCAGGTAGAGGTACAGTTGATAGAGTGTAAGACTGGGACTCAGAAAACCCAGGTTCAAAACCCCAAGGTTGCCAGTTTAAGTGCAGGCTCATCCAGCTTGAGCACAGGCTTACCAGCTTGAGCGCGGGGTCACTGGCTTGAGCGTGGGATCAGAGACAGAACCCCATGATCACTGGCTTGAACACAGAAGTATCTGGCTTGAAACCCAAGGTCACGAGTTTGAGCAAGGGATCACTCACCCTGCTGTAGCCCCTTGTCAAGGCACATATGAGAAAGCAATCAATGAACAACTAAGGTGCCCCAATGAAAAAGTGATACTTTTCATCTCTCTCCCTTCCTGTCTGTCCCTATCTATTCCTCTCTCTGTCTCTGTCACAAAAAAAATAAATACATAAAAAAGAAATGTATATATTAAGGATGTATTCAAAATTAAGATATTTTGATAAAAATTTAGGAAAAATCTTGTTAAATGAAGTAATTCAAGGAACTTAGGGTGCTCAGTCACAGCAGCTTAAAGGGGCAAGTTTAAGTGGAATAAATGCAAAACTCCTAATTATGGACTCAAGCCCTCTTCAGGATAATTGCAATTACTCCTTGCTACTGAGTACCTCTACCTTTCTTGTTGTGAGGTCCCTGTGTTTCCTTAGAAGTATTTTACATATCTTGTATTTGCTGGCCTATGCTGCCACCTGAGCTGCTTTTGTTTTCACTTTTGTTACCTGTATAAAAAATGAAAAATCCTTCCCTAGCATGACTGTTGCTGAGTTGAGTGAGAGGGGTTTAGAGAACAGGTGGAAGTAAGCATACAAAGGCAGAGACTAGTTGGAAATGCCTTGGGAGTTAAATCTGCTTTCATAAATAAATTTTTATAAACAAGAAAGATATTTATAAAAAACTAGTCAATACTTTTTAAAAAAATATACAAATATTTTGGCCCTGACTAGGTGGCTCAGTGGGTCGACCCAGTGCTTTGAGATCATGGGTTTGATCTCTGGTCAGGGCACATAATAGAAGTGACCAATGAGTGCACAACTAAGTAGAATAACAAGTTGATCCTACTCTCTCTCTCTCTTTCTCTCTCTCTCTCTCCCCCTCCTCTACTTGCTCCCTCTCTCCCCACTCTTCAAATCAATGGGAAATTAAATACATATATACAGAAATATTTTACTAATATCTTTCAGTCTCACAAATAAAATGTCAAATATTGAAGAGTAAGAAATATATGCTTACAACGGGAATTTAAAAACTTTTGCAAATTATATGAGCAAGAACACCAACCTAGTGGAGAAGGTACTATTAAGGAATCACTGAGCTGACTGTACAAAACTTCTCACAGATTACTTTCCTATTAAAAAAACAAACACTATTTTTACATGACTACTGCAAACTAAAATAGAGTGATAGTTTATGTTTTATAATTTGCACTTCAGATTTCAAGTTTCTATTGGCGTGTCCTACCAAGGTTTTCATGCCCTCTAGAAACTGAGGTTGACACATGTCCCACTTTTATCTCCAGTGTTTCTTTACTATCTCAGATGATGCCAACAGCATTTAACAGGGTCTGGCTATTCTCCCTGTTACTTTGTTTAGTTACAAAAGAAATTACTGCTTGCTTTGGCAGTACATGTACTAAAAATGGAATGACACAGAAAAGATTAGCATGGCTCCTGCTTAAGAATGACACACAAATTTGTGAAACACTCCACATTAAAATAATTTAAAAACTTTTCTCACTTACTGAATTAAAAAATATTTTGAGTTATGAATATAAACATCACAGAACTCTAGAGGTATGCCCTATGCCTTGTGCAAATTTGTTACAAATGATCTATAAAATACATGTATAAAGGTAATACTCAAAACAAGGAATGAACATTTGCTAGAAAAAGACTTAAGTAAACTATAGAAGACTCGCAGTTTCCAGTCCTCATTTTCCTCCTCCTATTCAATAGAGGGGACAGTTATGCATAAGAACTTATTGGCAGACATCTTATAAAATGTAGAGGTAAAAAACGTTGATTTTTTTTTTTTTTGCAGTACCATTATAGGTGGAAGAATCATTATAGGCAGATCCCCAAGCTAGAGAGGTAAAACATAGAGAAGGGCTTTCCAAAATTCTTCTGGTTTTGGTTAATGTCATGTAATCATTTACTAACAAGGAGAGTCATGATTTGTCATTGACTTCATGATAGCTTTGACATGAGAAATAGGAATTTTCTTACATTCCAGTGTAGAAGCAGATAAAACATTAGTTATGAAACCAGATAAATCTGGATTTAACTGGGAGATAGTTTCTAGCTTTGGGACATGTTCAAGTAATTTTCCTCAGAGTTTTTTGTTCATTTGCTTGTTTGTTTGCTTGTTTTTGAGAGAGAAAGGGAAATAGAAACAGGAACATCAAGCTGCCCCTGTATGTGCCCTGACCAGGGAATCAAACCGGCAACCTCTATGCTCTGAGACAATACTCCAACCAACCGAGCTATCTGATCAGGGCCTCTCAGTTTTTTAATATACTCTTCCAAATGTAAAATATATATATATATATATATATATATATATATATATATAACTTCTAGTTAATAGTATGTATATTAAAAACTTAGATTTATTTTCTGTAGCCTTAGATTAAGTTTTTCAACCCTGGAATATTAACAATTTGGGCCAGATAATTTGTTGTGAGCTCTAATGTCCACTGTAGAATATTGGGCATCATCTCTGACCTCTACTCACTAGATACCAGTAGCACACATCCTCCTCAGCCTTGGCAACCAATATATCTTCAGACATTGTCAAATGTTCCTTAAGAGGCGATCCCCTCCCCTAATTAGAGTCATTGTTTTATAGTAAAGAACTAAGTTCAATGATTGAGAAATACGAAAGACAGATCTTGTGAAAATATTGGAAATTTTATTTTTCAGAAACTGACATGCATAGTGTTTTGGAAAGACAGGATCACAGTGGAAAGTTGCTATGATTTTTCCCAGTACAACTTGTAATTTCATAATGAAATCACCTGTACCTGGAACCTGCAGATGTTATTTCTCAACTTCCTCTCTGAAAATTTGGCAGATAGGCTTGTTTTTCCTACTATTCTTTTCTTTATAAATCTAGAATAAAAAAGTTAAAAATAGCCAAAAATCGTAACGACTGAATAATAAAAGTGTTTAACTCACATAATTTTGTATTGGAAACATGCAGAAAGTTCGAGTGGACATCTCAATGGAATTTTGGATGGAAGGTATTCCTACATTAGATAAAAAAGGCTAAAATCTCTAACTATAATTTTGTGCTCTAATAAAAGTGATTTTATTGCTTACATACAATTGTAAAATAGCAAAGTTGTTGTCTACCAGACACTTACATGTAAAGATACTGAGTCCTTTTGCTGACTTCTGCTAGGCTGGATGGCACTTTTCACTTGACAGGAAACTTGCCATGACTCACTCAGCACTTCTATAAGTTCAATAAATACAACCAAGTGAAAATTGGTAAGAAAGAAAGTGTGCGTATGGTCTCCAGATGCAATTTTGCTATTATAGAACCACTAATACAGTTCAGGCTCAGCCAATTTAACCTGGAAGACACCCAGACAATATGGAAACATTGACTCTGTTAACAGGTAGAGTCAGTTCAGAGTCTCTGAGACCATACCACCCACAGGTTTCTACTTAACAGAAATCATTGATTTTATACTATTATGTTCTTAGAGATTCTAAAATCATATCAGTATTAGTTTTCTTGCCAATATTATTTTTAGCTAGTTCCATGTCCACTGCAGTTAAACAATAGGAAACTTACCAAGTAGCTCTCATAAACCTGTCAAAATCTGTTTCATCAATAGTCTCAAATGTCACACATTCAGTCAAGTATTTACTTATTGGCCATAGGGTTTTGCCTTCCTTTACTGTCTTTAAATTCTCCTGTAGGTAATCAACAGCTTCCCAAACATTGTAGATATAGATATAGATACAAATATATAAATATACATATATAAACACAGATCTATATTTATCTCTATATACCTATATTTATCTTTAGGTAGATGTTAGATTGATTTAGAAAAAAAGTGACAGGAAAGTATATTTTGGAAAAATTGAAAAATAATTGATGTTATTTTTCTGTTGTGTTTTCAGTGAGAACTATTCAGCAATGTAGAAGAGTCGTAAAAATAGGGGCTAAAGTAGGGATAAATGGTAATGGAAATAGACTTGATTTGGGGTAATGAATACATGATATAATATACAGATGATGTATTTTAGAAATGTACACCTGAAAACTATTTATTTTTATTAAGCAATGTAACCTCAATAAACATTTTTTTAAATTAATCAGCTGCTTATTAAGAAAGATCAAGTAGAATGAATTGTCCCAAATTGTGATAAAAGGGATGATTTAGAAAAAGTAGACTCAAGGTTTTCCACAGTGGAAACCAACTAATAAAAAAACAACCCAAATAGTGAGGGTTGCTTTGGCAAATACATGTGAATTATTAGCACTAACTGTCTTTGACCTGTGTAATTAAGATAGAAGTTTGTCTAGATATATGACAATATAGCAGCCAAGAAACATGTAATGTTTAGTTTTTTAACTCTTCTTGTAATATAAACAAACAGAATGACAAAAATAACAGGCCTTTTTATGTGTGCTTTTGCAACATCAGGATAAATTAATTTTTGGCACAGTTTTTAAATGTATTTCTATTTTTTATCTAATTATATTAGATGTAACTTCCCATGTTTTCTAATTAAAGGATCCTTAACATAGTTCTTTGTATAATAAATGCTTACCCTCCCTCAATTTTCCTTCGTGTAAGCAGACCAAAAACAAAAAGAATTTGTTTGTTTAATAGACATATTCATAAGTAGTACACTCTGTTTCAATAAAACACGTGCACATACTATAAACTGCATTAATGAAAGAAAAGCCCTTTTTAAAAGTAAGAACAAGAGAAGCTTTCATATAGTTTGATAGAAAAAGGGCAAGTCCTTTTTTTGCCCTTTGAACTCTTCACCCCAAATCAGGCCCTCCATTATAGGCACGATATTTCCCTGAGGAGGGGAGAGGAGGAAAAGAGAAGAGAGAAAAAAAGGGGGAAATAATAAATTATTACTGTTTTTTTTTGTGGGGTGTTTTACCCTTTTTTTTTTTTTTTTTTTACTCTTTATTAATTCTAATTAGTGCTATCAATAAGACTACCCTCAGATGCCGATAAGAAAGAGGAAATCGAATATTATGGATACAAAAGAAAGAGAGGTAACACAAATAGATGTGGAAAAATCTATGGAGAAAAGACTTAACATATTGGAAGCCTTGGAGCTAAATGACAGAGAATTTAAAATAGAAATCTTAAAAATACTCAGAGATATACAAGAAAACACAGAAAGGCAATATAGGGAGATCAGAAAACAACTCAATGAACACAAAGAATATATTACCAAGGAAATTGAAACTATAAAAACAAATCAAACAGAAATGAAAAACTCAATTCACGGGCTGAAAAACGAGGTAACAAGCTTAGCTAACAGAACAGCCCAGATTGAAGATAGGATTAGTGAAATAGAAGACAAACAACTTGAGGCACAACAGAGAGAAGAAGAAAGAGACTCAAAAATAATAAAAAATGAGAAAGCCCTACAGGAATTGTCTGACTCCATCAGAAAGAATAACATAAGAATAATAGGTATATCAGAGGGAGAAGAGAAAGAAAATGGAATGGAGAATATACTCAAACAAATAATAGACGAGAACTTCCCAAGCCTGTGGAAGGAACTAAAGCCTCAAATTCAAGAAGCAAACAGAACACCAAGTTTTCTTAACCCCAACAAACCCACTCCAAGGCACATCATAATAAAGATGACACAAACCAATGACAAAGAAAAAATTCTCAAGGCAGCCAGGGAAAAGAAGAGTACAACATATAAAGGAAGGCCTATTAGATTATCATCAGATTTCTCAGCAGAAACTCTACAAGCTAGAAGAGAGTGGACCCCAATATTTAAAGCCCTGAAAGAGAGGAACTTTCAGCCAAGAATACTATACCCATCAAAGCTATCCTTCAAGTATGAAGGAGATACAAAAACATTCACAAATACAGAAAAGATGAGAGAATTTATCAACAGAAAGCCCCCACTCCAGGAAATACTAAGGGGGGTTTTCCAACCAGATTCAAAGAACAAAAGAAAACAACACCACAAGTAACAGCTCCACCAAGAACACAATAAAACCAAACTTAAACTGTGACAACAAAGGAAAAAAAGGGGGGAGAGGATGGAAATTAACAGTAGCAAAGGATGATGAAGTGCAGAAATACTTATAAGATAGGGTACTACAATGAATATGGTAGGTACCCTTTTCATTACTTAATGGTAACCACCCTTAAAAAAACCACCACAAAAACACTTGACTTAAAAAAGGTAGCAACAGAGGAAAGAAGTATGGAACACAAACAAACAAAAACAAATGATAGAAAAACAAAAGAGAAGAATCAAACTAGATACAAAACTAACAGAAAGCAATTTATAAAATGGCAGTAGGGAACCCACAAGTGTCAATAATTACACTAAATGTAAATGGATTAAACTTACCAATAAAAAGACACAGAGTAGCAGAATGGATTAAAAAAGAAAATCCAACTATATGCTGCCTACAAGAAACACATCTAAGCAACAAGGATAAAAACAAATTCAAAGTGAAAGGCTGGAAAACAATACTCCAAGCAAACAACACCCCAAAAAAAGCAGGTGTAGCAATACTCATATCTAATAATGCTGACTACAAGACAGAAAAAGTACTCACAGACAAAAATGATCATTTCATAATGATTAAGGGGAAGTTGAATCAAGAAGACATAACAATCCTTAATATATATGCACCAAACCAAGGAGCACCAAAATATATAAGACAGCTACTTATTGACCTTAAAACAAAAACTAACAAAAATACAATCATACTTGGAGACCTCAATACACCGCTGACGGCTCTAGATCGGTCATCCAAACAGAGAATCAATAAAGATATAGTGGCCTTAAACGAAATACTAGAACACCTGGATATGATAGACATCTACAGGACACTTCATCCCAAAGCGACAGAGTATACATTTTTCTCTAGTGTACATGGAACATTCTCAAGAATTGACCATATGTTGGGCCACAAAGACAATATCAGCAAATTTAGAAAAATTGAAATTGTACCAAGCATATTTTCTGATCATAAAGCCTTGAAACTAGAATTCAACTGCAAAAAAGAGGGGGGAAAACCCACAAAAATGTGGAAACTAAACAACATACTTCTAAAAAATGAATGGGTCAAAGAAGAAATAAGTGCAGAAATCAAAAGATATATACAGACAAATGAAAATGAAAATACGACATATCAGAATCTCTGGGATGCAGCAAAAGCAGTAATAAGAGGAAAGTTCATATCACTTCAGGCCTATATGAACAAACAAGAGAGAGCCGAAGTAAACCACTTAACTTCACACCTTAAGGAACTAGAAAAAGAAGAACAAAGACAACCCAAAACCAGCCGAAGAAAGGAGATAATAAAAATCAGAGCAGAAATAAATGAAATAGAGAACAGAAAAACTATAGAAAAAAATCAATAAAACAAGGAGCTCGTTCTTTGAAAAGATCAACAAAATTGACAAACCCTTAGCAAGACTCACCAAGGAAAAAAGACACAGGACTCAAATAAATAAAATCCAAAATGAAAGAGGAGAGATCACCACAGACATCATAGAAATACAAAGAATTATTGTAGAATACTATGAAAAATTATATGCCACCAAATACAACAATCTAGAAGAAATGGATAAATTCCTAGAACAATACAACCTTCCTAGACTGAGTCATGAAGAAGCAGAAAGCCTAAACAGACCAATCAGCAGGGAGGAAATAGAAAAAACTATTAAAAACCTCCCCAAAAATAAAAGTCCAGGCCCAGACGGTTATACTAGTGAATTCTATCAAACATTCAAAGAAGACTTGGTTCCTATTCTACTCAAAGTCTTCCAAAAAATTGAAGAAGAAGCAATACTTCCAAACACATTTTATGAGGCCAACATAACCCTCATACCAAAACCTGGCAAGGATGGCACAAAGAAAGAAAACTACAGACCAATATCTCTAATGAATACGGATGCTAAAATACTAAACAAAATACTGGCAAACCGAATACAACAACATATTAAAAAAATAATACATCATGATCAAGTGGGATTCATCCCAGAATCTCAAGGATGGTTCAACATACGCAAAACGGTTAATGTAATACACCATATCAACAAAACAAAGAACAAAAACCACATGATCTTATCAATAGATGCAGAAAAGGCTTTTGATAAAATACAACACAATTTTATGTTTAAGACTCTCAACAAAATGGGTATAGAAGGAAAATATCTCAACATGATAAAGGCCATATATGATAAACCATCAGCCAACATCCTATTAAACGGCATAAAACTGAGGACTTTCTATCTTAAATCAGGAACAAGACAGGGTTGTCCACTCTCTCCACTCT
The DNA here is from genome assembly GCF_036850765.1 of Saccopteryx bilineata. Classification (NCBI taxonomy): domain Eukaryota; kingdom Metazoa; phylum Chordata; class Mammalia; order Chiroptera; family Emballonuridae; genus Saccopteryx; species Saccopteryx bilineata. Next base: position 104,390,145 of record NC_089491.1, on the reverse strand, counting down.
TATTCAACGTGGTGCTAGAAGTTCTGGCCAGAGCAATCAGACAAGACAAAGAAATAAAAGGCATCCATATCGGAAAAGAAGAAGTAAAGCTATCACTTTTTGCTGATGATATGATCCTATACATCGAAAACCCGAAGGACTCCACAAAAAGATTATTAGAAACAATAAACCAATACACTAAGGTCGCAGGATACAAAATTAACATACAAAAGTCCATAGCCTTTCTATATGCCAACAATGAAATATTAGAAAACGAACTCAAAAAAATAATCCCCTTCACGATTGCAACAAAAAAAATAAAATACCTAGGAATAAACATAACAAAGAATGTAAAGGACATATATAATGAAAATTACAAAGCATTGTTAAGGGAAATCGAAAAAGATACAATGAGATGGAAAAATATTCCTTGTTCCTGGATAGGAAGAATAAATATAATCAAAATGGCCATATTACCCAAAGCAATATACAAATTTAATGCAATTCCCATCAAAATCCCTATGAGATTTTTTAAAGAAATGGAACAAAAAATCATCAGATTTATATGGAACTATAAAAAACCCCGAATAGCCAAAACAATCCTAAGGAAAAAGAATGAAGCTGGGGGCATTACAATACCTGACTTTAAACTATATTATAGGGCCACGATAATCAAAACAGCATGGTATTGGCAAAAAAATAGACACTCAGACCAATGGAACAGAATAGAAAGCCCAGAAATAAAACCACATATATACGGTCAAATAATCTTTGATAAAGGGGCCAACAACACACAATGGAGAAAAGAAAGCCTCTTCAACAAATGGTGTTGGGAAAACTGGAAAGCCACATGCAAAAGAATGAAACTCGACTACAGCCTGTCTCCGTGTACTAAAATTAATTCAAAATGGATCAAAGACCTAAATATAAGACCTGAAACAATAAAGTACATAGAAGAAGACATAGGTACTAAAATCATGGACCTGGGTTTTAAAGAACATTTTATGAACTTGACTCCAATGGCAAGAGAAGTGAAGGCAAAGATAAATGAATGGGACTACATCAGAATTAAAAGTTTTTGCTCAGCAAGAGAAACTGATATCAAAATAAACAGACAGCCAACTATATGGGAACTGATATTTTCAAACGACAGCTCAGATAAGGGCCTAATATCCAAAATTTACAAAGAACTCATAAAACTCAACAACAAACAAACAAACAATCCAATAAAAAATGGGAAGAGGACATGAACAGACACTTCTCCCAGGAAGAGATACAAATGGCCAACAGATATATGAAAAGATGCTCAGCTTCATTAGTTATTAGAGAAATGCAAATCAAAACTACAATGAGATACCACCTCACTCCTGTTAGATTAGCTATTATCAACAAGATGGGTAATAGCAAATGTTGGATAGGCTGTGGAGAAAAAGGAACCCTCATTCACTGTTGGTGGGACTGTAAAGTAGTACAACCATTATGGAGGAAAGTATGGTGGTTCCTCAAAAAACTGCAAATAGAACTACCTTATGACCCAGCAATCCCTCTACTGGGTATATACCCCAAAACCTCAGAAACATTGATACGTGAAGACACATGTAGCCCCATGTTCATTGCAGCACTGTTCACAGTGGCCAAGACATGGAAACAACCAAAAAGCCCTTCAATAGAAGACTGGATAAAGAAGATGTGGCACATATACACTATGGAATACTACTCAGCCATAAGAAATGATGACATCAGATCATTTACAGCAAAATGGTGGGATCTTGATAACATTATAAGGAGTGAAATAAGCAAATCAGAAAAAAACAAGAAATACATGATTCCATACATTGGTGGAACATAAAAATGAGACTAAGAGACATGGACAAGAGTGTGGTGGTTACCAAGGGTGGGGGGGGAGGGAGGACATGGGAGGGAGGGAGGGAGAGAGTTAGGGGGAGGGGGAGGGGCACAGAGAACTAGATAGAGGGTGACTGAGGACAATCTGACTTTGGGCGAGAGGTTTGCAACATAATTTGATGACAAAATAACCTAGACATGTTTTCTTTGAATATATGTACCCTGATTTATTAATGTCATCCCATTACCATTAATAAAAATTTATTAAAAAAAAAAAAAAAAGAAAAAAAGAAAAAGGGCAAGTCCTTTTCTCTGTTATGTTCTTTGGTTACTAGTTGAAATTCTATTTCCAGATATGAGTATTGCTAGCTATAAGAAATACCAACTGTGTGGATTGAACAGAATAAATAAATAAGTTAAAAAACCTATGGTGACTATATGTGTTGTGTTTTCATAAATGAACACTGCATAACATTCTTTGTTAGATGGGGACTCACCACTTCAATACACTTAATAGAGTAGCATAAAACCACTTACTGGTTAGTTCACATAAAACTCTGGTAAAGCACTGACTGGAGAGTTCAGTTGGTTAGAACATCATCCTGATACACAAAGGTTGCTGATTTGATACCCGGTCAAGGCACATACAGAAACAGACAGATGTTTCTCTCTCTCTCCCTTTCTTTCTTTCTCTAAAGCAGTGGTAGTCAACCTGGTCCCTACCGCCCACCAGTGGGCATTCCAGTTTTCATGGTGGGTGGTAGCAAAGCAACCAAAGTATAAATAAAAAGATAGATTTAACTATAGTAAGTTGTTTTATAAAGATTTATTCTGCCAAACAGCGAAATCCAACATAAAGTACTTGGTAAATAATTATTATTATATGCTTTAACTTGCTGTAACTCTGCTTTATAAATTTTATCAAATAAAGTTACTTCCCTACTTTATAAATCACCATTACTGTGGAACCGGTGGGTGGTTAGAAAATTTTACTACTAACAGAGATAAAAAAGTGGGCGGTAGGTATAAAAAGGTTGACTACCCCTGCTCTAAAGAAACAAACAAACAACGCTGGTTAAATATGTCCAGAGTTTTCAAGCAGAGCCTTAGAATCAGAAAGAAAAAAAACAATAACAATACCATAGCAAAAATTGAAGCTTTAATATATGTATTTCTAAATGTGTTCAGCTCCTCTGATTTCTATAATGTAATTGTGTGAATTATGATAACCTATATGCTAGGCACATTGCATATCTTAAAGATACTGAAAAATAATGATTATAATTTGTATTTTAAATGGATAGATGTCACAATTTAGTGGAGACCTGCACTTCTTATTTAACTTTCTTAAACCACAAGTTTCAGGTTCTTTCTAAAATACTACATTCTGTATGGGAAAATACAGTTTTGTGCATGCAGATTATATAAAAATATATCAATAAAGATGGAAATAATGAGTGCACAGATGGGTAATATCTTCTGAAAATGGAGTGATAAAATAATATTAATTTTAGGGCAATAAACATATTGTGCATGACATTATAATCATAAATATATGTCATTATATTTTTATCTAAATCCTTAGAATGTATAGCACCAAGAGTAAATCCTAAGATAAAATATAGACTTTGAGTGATTATGGTGTATCAATAGAGGTTCATCTTTGGTAAAAATAAAATAAAATAAATTCTGGCTGGTGATTGAGTGATGGGTGGTGACTATGCATATATGAAGACAGAGAGTATGTGGGAGATCTCTTTACCTCCCTCACAATTTTGCTGTAAACCTACAACTTTTCAGAAAACAGTCTTTAAAAAGTCTTGAACACACACACAAACACACACAATTATATTGAAACCCTAGAAATAATTAATTTAGGACTAAGGATTAGTAAATTTATCTATGACTTTCAGTTTATTATTTTTAAAATTGTAGAACTAAGAAAAGAAAGAAAATTGAGCAAAAAACTATATAAGAAGAAAAATGGCCAAAATTTTTCTAAAATTTACCAGAAATAAAAGGTGTAGAGATAAAAGACACATAATCAGGTGGAGAACAGCAGAATGACACCCAAATTCTTACAAGGAATAAAGCCAAGTGGAAGACATTAGGAGGCATTTTAAATTAGAGGAAGAAAGAAAAAATCCAACTTAGAATTCCAAACTAAACTAAAATGTATTTTAAAAAGATATGTCATACAGGTTGACTGATCCTTTTACCATTATGTAGTGTCTCTCTATCTCTAGTAATTTTGTTTGTTCTAAAGTCTACTTTATCAGATATTAATATTAATGTTTGCATAGTATATATATTTTATATTTTTACCTTCTACCTATATTGTTGAATATGAGGTTAGTTTCTCATATGCATATACTTTGGTCATTCTTTAAATGTACTTTGTCAATCTCTCCATCTTAATATTTAGATCAAATGGCAGGTTTTAATTTTAACACATATAGTAGTTATTTTTCTAATTTGGCAAATAAAATAAATATTTTTAAAGAAATTCAGTGAATGGCCTAAAATGATACAGACAGTTGCAAAATTAGAATATGATCAATAACTTCTACATTGAAACCAAGTGAAATGATTTCTAGTTTCTGTTTTAAAACATATATATTATATTTAACACTCATATGAATATAAAGTTTATTAAACCTAAGGATTCTACAAAATAAATAAAAATATACATTCAATAAAAAACTAGTATATAAGCACAGATAACAACAGTTTTGAGTCATCTTCAGTATATAAAACTTGATCATTTTAATTCCAGATATTACTTCCACATCAACCTTACAGAAGCTGACATATTCTTTGAGTCCAAACAGTTTCAATAAGTTACTTAATTTAGTATTTCTGAAAACTACTATTTGTAGCCCAAAGAGAACTTTTATCTTCCAGAGCAGGTCACTGTAATTTTAATTTTTAATTTAGTTTTTTAAATGTCACTGTAATTTTAATATATTTTTCAACGATTCCCTTTTATTATTATTTTAGTTGAATCTTTTGTGTGCGTGTATGAGAGAAAGGGATAAACAGGGAAAGACAGATAAGAAGAGAGAGAGATGTGAAACATCATCACTTCTTCCTTGCGGCACCTTAGTTGTTCATTGATTATTTTCTCATATGTGACTTGATGGGGGGGGGGTTCTAGCCGACCCAGTGACCTCTTGCTCAAGTCAGCGACCATAGGGTCATGTCTATGATCCCATGCTGAAACCGGTAACCTCATGCTCAAGCCAGTGAACACGCTCTCAAGCTGGCGACCTCAGGGTTTCGAACCTGGGTCCTCATCATCCCAGGTTTATGCTCTATCCACTGCATCACTGCCTGGTCAGGCTTTAATTGATTCTTGAGTCCTGTTGTAACTAGTAGACTTTTAAAACCAACCATATTTTCTTAATCTTAGCTTTTAGAGTTTACTATCATAAAGTGACAGCATATATCAAGTATGTAAGAGGAACAACTCTATAGTCACACAGCCACAGTAAAGCACAGCTTAGATTTAAATATAATAAGTCAAATCTCTTCTGCAGTAAACATAAAATGCAGTAAATAAATAATATTATTAGAGACATATCACCTATGACAAATGAAAAACCACACTACGTTTATGTTGGAGATAAAGTACTTTAAAGTGGGCCTGCAGTCCTGTGCTAATTTTATAAGTTAAAACCATAAAATAAAATAGACATTTAGGCCTTCTTTGTTACTGTGGTTTCTATTAGATAAAAACCTTTCATCTCCTCATAAAAGTAGGAAAATAAGGGAAGGGGTATTGTGATGGGTATAATGGGGAGTCAATAATATTGTGATGTTTACATTGTGATCATGATCATAATTATAATGTAAGGTATAAAAATGTTAAATCACTATATTGTACACCTGAAACTAAGTTAACTAATATGATTGTTACCAACTTTATATAAATAAGAAAATGACTTGTTTCTGAAAAAATATACTAGAGTTTTTCTGACACAGCCAGTTCTCTCAATTTTTATCAATGGTCCATGTGAACCAAGATTTTAGAATGATTTCATTAATCAGAGGTATATTTCTGATTAATAAACCTTAGTTAAGACAAATAAAGATAATAATTATAAATATGTAGCTTGGCCATCCATCTTCTCTTTAGAAAAGATGTGGAATACTTTTTAAAATAAATGGAGTAAATATCTGTGAAATATCACTATCAGACTTTAGAATCACTGAGATTCTAAGTTTGAGATTTTTCATAGAAGATATAAAATATTGTTGACAAATCAATTAGAAAAGGGAGGCATCATTGTAGCTGAAAGTGCAGTTTCTCGGCTCCGACTGCCTGAGTTAAGTAATTGCTCATCTAATCGCTATGTCAGATTGTTTGGATTACTTCATTTTCTAAGTGTGTTTCCATATTTATGATACACAATTTAAATTATACAATAATTCTATATTATTAATATTTCTATTTATATATTCTAAATTAGAATGCAATAATTTCTAACATATCTTACAAGGCTATGGAGCATTTCATGAGAGAAAACATATACTCACTTAGCGTGCTCCTCCCAGGCCATAAACTCTTTATGTAGTTAGCTGCTGTGGCCATTTTTACAGTACTTCAAATGTATTTCTCTGAATTTTGCCAAAATACTGTGTAGTTTATTGCTTTCCATGTTGATGATTCAGAAATTCACATGATGTTACTCTGGGTGTGTATGTGTCTATGTGTGTCCACTTTTCAAAGTAACACTTCTAAGGTTGGGAAATCTTTCAGATCTTATTGAAACCAGAACATAGGAAACATTGAGTGGCCTGGTGTCCAAAACACTGCTCTTTTTCCACATATCAACCCACTCTTTAGTGAATTTTAGAGGTTTGAATGCAGCCAGGCAGTTTTAAATGCACTGAGTTTTGTCAATAATCTTACTGTTAGGTTTCTGGGCTGTGGCCAAGCTATAAAAATAGTTTAGACATGAGTGAAGTGATGGAGTCACTCATGGGGAATAGCTCTGATATCCTCTTTTCTTAATAGGGAGGCTACAAAATCAGTAAAATAATTCAGAAGGCTAAGTTTTGGCCCCTCTTCATTAAAAAAAAAAAAAAAACTAAGTCAGATACCAAGGGTAGTCTGACATCTGGGGTCACTGGCCATTTATATTTGTAGTTAGATATAAATAATGGAACTTTGTATTTCCTAGTACTTAGATGTTTTGAGTTGAGGAAAGTCAAGAAACATCAAATAAAAAATCACAGCATAAAAACTGTTTTAAAATATTAACTAAAGTAAATCTGTTGAATTCTGCTCTTGAATTCTTGCTTATGAATACACTTCTACATTTATTATATTCTCTTTAATTTTGATTCATTTATTAAGAAAATTTATTGTTTTAGATCTCTATGCAATTTTTGCAACTGATAGAGTGCTTAAAATAAATAATTTTAATATAAATTATTTTTCAGTATAGATGCTATTGTGACTATTGCAAGTACATTGAAGTGTATTTAATATAAGAATTATTTTATTTTAAATAGGTGACTGCAGTGCTCTTCTGTGTATAAGCAACACAATTTGACATTGTTTTATAAATACGTAATTTAAGTGCATCATTTACAATAATCTCGCATACTCTTGTGAAAGATCACCAAAAAGAATTTAATTATGATTTGAGGGTCAATGTCATTTAAGCCTATATAGGAACATTGCATCTTTTAAGTTGGCTCTTATACTTCTGTGCCAAAATATCTTTTTAAGTCAGCCAAATTGCTCAGTACACTATGCTTATTCATGCCTACTGACAGATTAAATAATCCAACTATTGTTTTAATAATTAGGCTTATATATCATATGAATTTACCTGAATTATTCAGTTTTAAAAAGGTCAGATCTCTAGCCACATGCAGGGAAAAAAAAGTCCCGAACTATCATTTAATAATGGCATTCACAGGTTTAGAGTTATGTATAGCAATTTTCTGCATAGGGTGTAACAGAAAATGCTGTAATTTTTTAATTAAAATAAAAAAATGTATGTTTTTGGTTTGCAAAATGATAAAAGCTATCATTTTCTTTTTTCCAGTATTTAGTTAGTAAATATGATTATATGCTGTACCTTGAGTGGGTAATTTTGGCTCAAATACTGATAACACTTACTTGTATATATTGAATCCCCTGATTTTTTTCCCCCTACCTTGTATCTTAAGAGGTCACAATGGACATTTCTTTTACAACCACAGAGGGAGTTCTCCTCCCTCAGCTGTTTTCTTGCCTTCTGTTCAAAATGCTTAAAGAATTTTGGACTGAAAACCATTTCCTATAAGATTCCAATCTACCTTCTCTTTACACAAATACTATTTGTTCAAAAGGACTGAATTGAAATGAAAGATTTTATTAAAATGCTTACTGGGAATCTGGAAAAGAATTAGTATAACAAGATTAACTGTCAAAATTAATTTTGTCTGTTTGTAAGAGTCACTCCATTAACATATGAATAATTGCCATAGAGTTTGACAATAAAAACATCTATTAATTATACAGTGCTTATCAAAAAATTAAAAAATAAAGCCATTGACTCCCCAAAGAACAAGATTAAGCTGATAGCTGCCATGTTTAAATAGAATTATCACAATAACCATTTTAAAAGAACTTATCTAAATATTGTTTTTCCCACTTGACTGAAGCGAATAAAACAACAAATTAAATGGGAATTGTGAAGAAATAATTAATAAATATTTTAGAACATATAATATATTTATAGTACATTATTTTAAAGCTTGACAGGAATCTCAAGAATGTATCAGAAAGTGTGTCAAGGGTAATAAGGTAATTGTTAAAAAAAAAAGAGAGATAGAATATTATAACAAAAGACCATGCCATGTCAGACACTCTGGCTTTTTCCTTAGTGAAGTCTTTTAGGCAAAAATGAAGTCACTCAAAAATACTGCTCATAAATTCTTTACTCCTTCTTCCTCTCCTTCTTTACTTATTGTCTCTGCTTTATTCTATAATTGTGTATGTTTATGTATAAAGCTTAGGACTAACTTTACAATGATTTTTTTGTTGACACATCATTAAATGCTAGTTTTTCTACAAGTAGGTGAGCAATTACTTTTTCAATTAATTATGTTGACATTTTATTCATTTGCTAAAACATCAAAATTATGATTTTGAACAAAATGATGACTATGTAATAGAAGTAAATTAATACTTCAAATATTTCATATTTTCAAGTACCTATCATTCTTTCTTCTCACTGAACTTTAGTTTTAAGCAACCTGAATAAAAGTCCCCACAAATACGTTTTATCTTTCTGATTTAGTGTTTTGGGTCTTCATAATTCATTTCCCTCATAATATTAATTCTTCTTAAATCCAGATTTTCCAAGATGGAAATTCCAGCTCAAAGCCCTTTGCCACCATGAAAAATTTCCCCCAGTCAGAATTGCCTTACCCTGGGAGTACCCTGTCACATGTTATGTTGTGTTCTTTGTTACAGTATTGCATTAGGTCTTCCCTCACTTTCAATCTGCACCTTCTTCAAGAGCAGAGAAAGTGTATATTTTTGTGTATATATCTATTTGGTGTTTGTGTATATATTTACATGCCCTTCACCCATCAGAGTTTTTCATACATACAATGGGTATGCTTTTTAAAGGGATCAGTATTTAAATATTTGTCAAAATGAGGTATCTGTCACAATAAAGCTTAAATGGGAAAACCCCAATAAAATTTCCATTTTCCAGAGAAATGGCAGACTTTCAGTGAGTGAATTAGTTGATTTCTCACAAAATAACAATAACTGATTACCCTTAAAATCAAATAGATTAGACAATTTCCCATTAAAAAAATTCCTAATGGTGAATTAGATCACACTTTTTAATATGTTTGATAAACAACTATAAAAGTCTTAAGTATCTGACTCTCTACCATCAGTCGTTCTAAGGGCACTTTCCTCTCTGGATACCATATGTTCAGAAGCCTTTAACCTTAGAAAACTCCTATGCCTTTGAAGTGCCAGAAAAATTTCCAGTAGGTGTGTTTTCTTGTTCACCTGAAAGATATGTCTGGGAAATTATTTTTCTCCAAGTTATATAACTTTTCTATATTATAATTTTTAGAAAATATGCCGTGGCATTTTATTTATATGTACTACTGTGCAATGAACATTATTTAAACTCTACTTGCCCTGGCTGGATAGCTTAGTTGGTTTGAATGTTGTTGTAGGTTGGTGGTTAAATAACCAGTCAGGGCACATGTCTCTGTCCTGCTCTCTCCCTTTCTCTCTATAATATCAATATAATAAACATTAAAAAAAAAATAAAATAACCTCTTCTTACTACTTATTGGGGAATAAACACTTCCCCATCCAAAAAAAAGTAGTAGAAAAAGAGGAGTTTGAAAGGACAAGAACTAAATTTACCATCAAAGATAAATATTAAAAGTTTTATAATTAGTCTCCAACCTAATCATCTTCATATTTCAGTTATTTTAATGTTTTCTCATGGAGGGAAAGGGGAAGAACAAAAACAGCCTGCTCTCCAACCGCTTCATACATAGGTGCTACAGATGCTGTGTTTGTATCTACTCAAAATCCATGTTGAAATCCTACCCTCACTGTGATGGTATTAGGGTGTGGGTCATCAGGAGTTGATTAGTTTCTGAGAGTGAACCCTTTATGAAAGGTATTATTGCCTTTATGAAAGAGAGTTTCTTCCACCCTCTGCCATGTAAGAACACAGATATAAGACGGCAGTCTAGGAACCAGAAATTAGACTCTCACCAGGGACTAAATCTGCTAACACCTGGATCTTGGATTTCCCAGACTCCAGACTGTGAGAAATTGATTTCTGTTGTTTACAAGATACCCAGTCTTTTAAATCCTGTTGTACTAGCCCAAATGGACTATGACAATAAATGTATGCCAGAAGTATAAATGTGGCACAGTGTACTCATTATTCTATAAGACCATTTATTTCTATAATACAGACACCTTTGTATTTTTTAACATACCAGTTTTATTTGAATAATTGATCCCAATAATAATTCAACAGTGAAATGAAAATATATTCCTTTTGAATATTACTATTAAACTCCATATTGATCTACACATCATTTGAGAAATTAATCTATGGTCTGGGAAAGTAACTGGGGAGACTAGACAGTATATTTAGCACACATAAGCAGAAGATCTATATATAAAATATCTCATTGAAGATACACTTATTTTTATTTTATACTTTCCTAACTTATTTTCCATGTTCAAATGTGTTATTTTTTTATAATCATCATTAAGCTTTTCATAATCCAGTATTAACAGTGTTCTCTCCTCTGTTATGCATTGAAATTTGCTGTCAAGTAGTGGTAACTGAACACCTTGAAAAAGAAATAGGAAAGCAAAAGCAGATCAACAATGAGGGTAGTAAGCACAGGAGAAAGATAATGCTGTGTGTTCATCATAACTTACTAATTTAGACCTACAGTCGATAAAAGCTTAATGTCCTGGAAAAAGTCTTCAAACCTGTGTTTACAGAGCCATGGGGTGTTATTTTTCAGGAAGTGACAAAATGGCACCACAGTAGTCCTTTTATAAGAAAAATAAATGACCAGAGAAAAAGAAAAAGAAAAAAAGGTAGGAGCAGAAATTTAAAAAGCATAATAGAACTAAATTTATTTTAATAAGAACTCACTTTGCATCTGTTCCATCAGATACTGTGTTAATTGCTGAAAAAATAAATAAATAAAAATATATGTTACTATCCCAATTCTCAACAAATTTATAATATAATAGATAAAATTTATAATAAAAATAATAATAATGAAAGTATGACACTTTATGTAACAGATGCTAGAGTAGGAAGTTTTAGGAACATCTTTTAGAAGAATACTAAAATGAATATGTGCTTCCTTATTTTAATTTGCATCTAAAATAGCACCATATTTACAAAGATAAGTCTTGGATTTAAAGTAATCCTAAATTACTAGAATAGACATTAGAAGTCAATACAAGTTTAATTACCAGGAAAGATTATCTTCACCTGTGAGTATAAAGTCAGTATCAATAGCACTATTTTTCAGGAGAAGACAAAGTGGAACAATATTTCTTTTTAATAATGAGAAAAAATTCTAAACTTTCATTATTAGTAATCTTGAAATTCTTGGGATGTTTGTATTGTGGTTTGAGAATGTGGGTTTGCATGTGTGTACACACTCACATGACAGAATATATGGGTGTAGTGTATAGATTAGACTAACAAAATGATTTGTTATCTTTTAGTTTTATATTATTCCTTGACCAATATTTTTGTAAAAAGTTTAAAAATTAAACATTTGGAACCATGCCATTTTTATGTACTCTTTTTCTATCTTAAAGATTCTTCTATATTGATACTATATATTTAGTTTTACCTATTTTTAATTGAGTTTATTGGGGTGACATTGGTTAATAAAGTTAGAAATAGGGAATGTTTCAAACATGAACTAAGAGAGAATTTAAGAGTGAACATCTATAAATCTATTCCCTATTTTATATCTTATTCTATTTAAAAAGAATATTGTATACTTGTCTTCTCAAATATTGGATTAATAAGAGTCATTTCATAATTTCAACTCCTCTGTGACTATTTAGGTACATTTTTACAACATTTTAGATTCCATACAATTATTGTTACCTCTTAATTTTACAGATGACAAAAGTAATTTTATATATCATATGGTTAGTTAATTATCATTAATATGTGACCCCAGTGTCTCATCTCGTCATTGTACAGCTAAATTTTAGAAAGTTATAAAAAGAATTAAAGTTTATTATTGGGCTATGGCAGAGAAAAGATGAAGTATTAATGAACATGAAGGCCTTATATTCTATTTTTAGCCTTCAACTTGGAATTGCTGTCACAGCTCCAGTGTTTCCACCCCCTCAGATTTATAGTTCAAAAAGAATTTTCTAATATAATTTCTGCATAAAAATTTCAATCTCAGAATCTACTTTCTGGAGGAATTGGCCTGTGAAAAAGTTGAACTCTAAAGGTATTTTTGTCATTGTATGCCTGTATTCTGTGAAGGCTATGAATCTGTCCTGGAGACAATGTGGATAGTTATATGACTTCTCTCAATTAGTGCTCAGCAGGACAGGTATAAAATAAGATGTTAAACTATTGGGTTAAGCCAAAATTTATATTTAAACTTGATGACTGAAACTTACGTATCATAGAGTTTTTGTACTATAGATCCGCATATAATAGGCATAGCAAAGTAAATGTGTAGATTAGTAGACTTGGGAAGAAGGCTGCCATTGCCACTGAGTTACAAGTGGTGGTACTTGCCAGGATATTACATAAACACAAGCAAAAGAAAAACACAAAAGTCGCAGACTACAACTTATTTTTTTTTTCAAATAATGTGGGGATAGTAGTCTGTAGATACCTGTAATTCTACTCATGAGCCAACTGTGAACATTTGGGTATTTTTCATTTTGTTGGGTTACCAAATACTGCTAAAACTAAAATAATAAGTTTTAATATGATGGTCTGCTCATGCTTTACAAGGACATTTATATTTTTTTCACTGACCCAGAAATGGCACTATTTAAAATACCATGAAGTAGTTAGAAGAGATAGTTTTCAAAAAGAAGAATAGTGGGAACAAGTGAATACTACATAAAGTCATTTTGTCAGATGGTGAGATGGATGCAACTATATGCTACCTTTCTTCCCTTGGTTATTTGCACATAGAACACTTCTTGTTTCAGTGCCCTTAACTTTATTATGACATATAACTTCATTAATTTTATTATGACATCTAAAAATAAGTCACCTACTAATCTATAATTATAGCAAAGTTGCAAGATATAAGGTTAATATACAAAAGTCAGCCTCTTTTCTATATTACCAGCATTAAAAATATATAATTTGAAAGTAAAAACATTACATTAGTATCCACAATGTGAAATACTTAGACATAAATCTAACAAAATACACATAAGATCCATGTGAGGAAAACTACAAAATTGGATGATATGAACCAAAGAAAAACAAAATAAATAGAGAGCTTATCTATATTCCTGGATGAGAAGACTCAGCATTGTCAATATGACTATTATTCCCAAGTTGATCAACAGATTTAAAAGTCAAAATCAAAATCTCAGTAAGCAATATGTGGATATTGAAAAATCTATTCTACATTTTATGTGGTAAGGTAAAAAAAAAACCCCGAATAGCCAATAAAATAGTATAGACTAAGTAATCAAGTTAGAAGAGTGATGTTATTTGATTTCAAGTCTTACTAAAAGATATAGTAGTCAAAACAGTGTGGTTCTGGTAAAATAAACAAATGGATAAATGGAACAAAATACAATCCAAAGAGTCCTCTGCTCTTTGACAAAGAAACAAAGATTATTTTTTCAACAAATGATGCAAAAAATGATTCACATGTAAAAAATAATGTAGGTATAGACCATACATCTTTCACAAAAATTATCAAAATGGTTCATAAAGCCAAATATAAAATGTACTATAAAACTTCTAGAGAAGAGAAAATATATATACAGTGGTACCTTGAGATACGAGCAGACCAACATACAAATTTTTTAAGATATCAGCTGCGACTCGGTTTGTATTTTTGTTCAAGATCTGAGCGAGATTCCAAGATATGAATCATGTTTTAGGAAGCTGCTGTTAGTTGGCGCATTGGCTCATGGTTCCAATATCAGCAGTGCAACACCAGCATCTCGTACTTTCTCAAGTAGATTCAAGTCGAATCTTGTGCACTGTATTCTTTCTTGCATCATTTTTGCATTTTTTACTAACTTTTTGTGTGTGCTATCATGGGGCTGAAGAAAGTGAGTGTAAAGTACAGTGGTGAGAAGAAAAAGAGAATGATGTCGATAGAAGTAAAGCAAGAAATAATAGAAAAACAAGAGCGTGATGTATGAGTGATTGAACTGGCAAGGCTGTACGACCACAATACATCTACACTTTGTACCATCCTTAAACAAAAGGATGCCATCAAAAGCACAAATCCAGTGAAAGGAAGTACAATTATGTCCCAATAATAAACAAATATCCATGAAGAAATGGAGAAGCTTCTGCTGGTGTGGGTGAAAGAGAAAGAGCTGGCAGGAGATACAGTGATGGAGACTGTAATATGTGAAAAGGCACATACTATTTATGGCAACTTGAAGAAGAAAGAACCATCAACCTCAAAAGAGGCAGCAGAAGATACGTTTAAAGCAAGTCATGGCTGGTTTGAAAATTTCAAGAAGAGATCTGGCATCCACTCAGTGGTGAGGCATGGTGAAGCTGCAAGTACTGACATTAAGGCAGCTGAGGAGTACATCGCCCATTTTGCCGTGCTTATTGAAAAGGAAGGCTACATCCCCCAACAAGTGTTCAACTGTGATGAAACAGGATTGTTTTGGAAAAAAATACCCTGGAGGACTTTATTCACTGCTGAGGAGAAGGAGCTGCCAGGCCATAAACCCATGAAGGACCATCTGACCCTTGCATTGTGTGCAAATGCTAGCAGTGACTGTAGTGTAAAGTAAAAATCCCTGATTTTTAGTGTATCATTCCAAAAATCCCTGAGCCTTTAAGACTCATAAGATTCTTAAAGAAAAACTTCAGGTTGCACCCCCATGTTTATGGCAGCATTGTTCACAATAGCAAAGATCTGGAAACAGCCCAAGTGTCCGTCAGTGGATGAGTGGATTAAAAAGCTGTGGTGTGTATGTGTGTGTGTGTATATATATATATATACACACACACACACACACAATGGAATACTATGGGGCCATGAAAAAGAAGGAAATCTTACCTTTTGCGACAACATGGAAGGACCTGGAAAATATTAAGTTAAGTGAAATGAGCCAGGCAAAAAAAGAAAAATATCATATGACCTCACTCATTTGAGGAATCTAATGAACAATGAGAACTTAGAAACAAAATGGAGACAAAGGAGATATCAAAGGAACCAGAGGAAAAGAGGACAGAGGGAAAGGGGTTGATAGGATGAGATAAACACCTAAAGGGAAGGAGGGAGGGTGCTATGGGGAGGTGGGCAAGGGAGATAGATGTTGAGGGAAATACAGGGGAGGGGGGATGCATTTGGGGCAACACTAGAAACTATCTAAACATAATAAATTAAAATGAAAAAAAGGAAAGAAAAACTGCAGGTTATGTGGCGCACCAATGCTAGGGCATGGGTTACATGGCAGTTTTTTATTGAATGGGTAAATCTCATCTTTGGTCCTGCAGTGAAGAAATATCTTCAAGAAAATAAACTCCTGATGAAAGCATTACTAATCCTTGAAAATGCTCCAGCCCACACACCTGGTCTTGAAGATGACATTCTTGATGAGTTCAAATTCGTGAAAGTTCTCTACCTCCCACCCAAAACAACTTCAATTTCGCAACCTATGGGTCAGCAGGTCATTTCCGACTTTAAAAAGCTTTACACAAAGCACTTGTTCTGCTGCTGCTTTGAGGTGACTGAGAATACAATTCTAACGCTTCAAAAGTTTTGGAAAGATCACGACAACATCGTGATATGTTTACGCATTATTGACTTGGCATGGCAAGAGGTTACAAGAAGAACCTTGAACTCAGCATGGAAAATGCTATGGCCTGATGTTGTTGCAGACAGGGACTTCGAAGAATTCGAACCAGAGACTGAGTCCAAGGTAGAAGCATTGGAGGAAATTGAGTCCCTCGGAAAGTCGATGGGTCTGGAGGTAGATGTGGTGATGTAAACGAACTTGTCGAAGAATATGAGGAGAAACTCTCAAATGAGGAGTTGAAGGAGCTAGAGATGATGCAACATACGGATCTTCTGGAAGGGATTAGTAGTGAGGAGGAGGTGGAGTCAAAAAAAGTGATTTCTACAGTGAAATTAAAGACATGCTGGCAATGTGGGAGAAGCTTTCAAGTTTCATTGAAAAGAAACACATAGAAAAAGTTTCAACTGGTAGTGTTTCAGTAATTTTTAATGACAATTGTCTGTCACATTTTTGTAACATTTTAAAAGGCAGACAAAAGCAAACTTCTTTGGATAAATTTTTATTCAGAAGTCTTGCAAGTGAAAGTGCCAAAACTGCAGCCAAAAAGGCAAAAACAGGTGATGATTAAATGAAAAATATGTAATGTTAAGCTTAGGTTAAGTTTAAAGTTAGGAAAGTGCATTTTTTTTTACAATTAAGTTTTTGTGGTTTCATTTTAAGTAAAGAAAGTGCAGTTTTAGTTTTGTTTAAAGTAAAGAAAATGCAGTTTTACTTTACATTTAGTGTTAAGAAAGTACAGTTTTAGTTTACGTGTCTACAGTGCCTGCATCTCTTCCTCCACTCTCCTCCTCCACCATTCACCTCCATTATTAGCTGCACTCATCTATCTCCAAGGTAAGAATACAGTACTAAATAACACTTTTTTCTTTTATTTCATATATTTTGTTATGCATTGGTAAAGTATACACGTGTGTTTCTTATTTAAAAACGTGTCTTTTTTATAATTTAGGATGGTTTTGGGATGTTTCACAGAGCTGAAACAGATTAAATCTATTTCAATTATTTTAAATGGGAGAAATTTGTTTGATATAGGAGTTGACTGACTTACAAGCTCAGTTACAGAACAAATTAAACTCATGTCTCAAGGTACCACTGTACATGACCTTGGGTTTGACAATGACTATTTATATATAATACCAAAGCCATGACCCATGGATAAATTATTAAAATGTTGAATGTCATTAAAATTAAAAACATCTGCTCTGTAAAAGGTAATGTCAAGAAAATAGGAAGACTAGCTACAGATTAAAAGAAATTATTTTCAAAGACATATGTAATAAAGTACTGTATTTCAAAATATACAAAGAACCTTTAAAGCTCAACAATAAGAGAACAAACAATTCCATTTAAAGTTGGGAAAAGATATGAACAGATACCTTACAAAAGAAAATATCATAGAAAATAAGCATATAAACAATGCTCTGTATCACATTATTAGAGATGCCAATTAAAAATTTGCAATTAAAAAAAATAAAATACCACTACATACCTATTAAAATAGCTAAAATTCAACATACTGACAATATCCAATACTGGTGAGACTATAGATCAACAAGAACTCTTATTCATGCTGGTGAGAATACAAACTGGTGCAACCAATTTTGGAAAACAGTATGACAGTTTCTTAAACATGAAACATATTCTTACAATAGGAAACAATAATTATGCTCCCAAGTAATTTGAACACTCATGTCAATACACAAACCTGCACATGAATATTTACAGCGGGTTTATTCATAATTGTCAAAACTTGGAAACAATCATAATATCTTTCAGTAGATGAAAAAATAAATGAACTGTGGAATATAGACAATGAAATTTTATTCAGCACTAAAAGGAAATGGAGTCCGACCTGTGGTGGTGCAATGGATAAAGTGTCAACCTGGATCGCTGAAGTCACTGGTTTGAAACCATGGGTTTGCTTGGTCAAGGCACAAATGAGAAGCAACTACTGTGAGTTGATGCTTCCCACTCTAACCCCCTACCCAATTCTCTCTCATCCCCTTTCTCTCTCATCTCCAAAATCAAAAAATAAAATCTTTAAAAATATATAGAAAACCCTCCTCATATATGAAATGAAAAAGCTATGGAAAGACAGGGAGGAGCCTCTGTTACTAAGTAAAAAAAAAGACCAATCTGAAAGCCATAAAGCCACATACTGTATGATTTCAATCTGAAAAAGCTACATACTACATACATGATTCATGACCTTCTGAAAAAAGGCAAAACTGTGAAGAGAGTTAAAAGACCAGTGGTTACCAGGAGGCAAGGGAGAAAGGATGAATTAACACAGCACAGAAGTATGTTTTAGGGAAGTATGCATATGATACTATAATGGTGGATATATGCCATTATATATTTGTCAAATCCATTGAATGCACAGCAGTAGGAATCAACTCTAATGTAAATTATGAACTTTGGGCAATAAAGATATGTTAATTTAGGCTTATTGATTTTAACAAATATATCTCTCTGTGGCAGGAGGTTGACTGAGGGAGGCTGTGCACAGGTGGGGGTAGGAGGCCTATGTATTGTCCTATCTGTTCAATTTTGCTGTGAATCTGAAACTGCACAAAAATAAAGTTTATTGAAAATATAAAAATTACAAATTAAATACGTTGCCTAAATATCATTTATACTGACATAGCTCAAGGCATACCCTCAGAGGCAAATAATGTCAATATAACTGACAATAATTTTAAGTCAAAACACTAATAAATATTCAACTGCAAACACCTGAATCATATTAAACATTAACTAGCAAAAAATTAATGTCAATAAGTTAAAATTATTTGACAACTAAATGGTAGGGTGTGTGCATGGGTTTTACAGTCTTGTATTAGGTGACAAGCCAGCAGGAATATCTAGTTTTACTGGTGGTGAGTGTTAGTCTACTCTGTAATTGGCACATTTTTAAAGAGGCAACATTGTGTGATGAATCAGGGGGTGTTTTGTGGAGTTTAATGACATTTGAGTATTTGATATGCTACTTCCTATGCTACAGGAAAATTTACTTCTCTGTAAAATGGAGATAAATTAAAACATAATTTTGAATTAATTCATGTTATAAAATGCCTGAACATGCCTTGCACATAGGAGATATCAGATGAATGTTAGTATTTTTTGTTAGGATTATGGGACTGGTGGTAAAAGTGCAGGCAGAATATGAGAAATAAGGTACAGGATGAAACACACTCCCAAAACCACAATTTGAAAGCTGGCAACTTTCAGGCTCAATGTAACTTGCACTCTCACATAAAGTATTGACTTAGATAAAGAACTTGGAGATTTGGTGACACTAGCTCTAAACTGTCTCATAGACAGTTTAGAACTTGGTGGCAACTCTTCCTTTCAGATGAGCCGTGGCTCTCTTGTCTGTCATAAACTTTATCTGGGTTTTTTTTTCAGCTCTTGTATATCATCTGTCTGGTCTCTTCAGCCATTTGTATTTGAATCTCCAATCTAAAACAAACTAAATTGCATACAGTAAATCTGCATTTAGGTAATAAGCTATATTTTTGCAAAAATATTTAATGATATTAATATTTAATGATATTTAATATTTTTATTTAGAATGTAGTAAGTTCACAATCCCATGTAAAATGTATCACTAAACTTCAATTTTCACTTAAATAAGAATTTAAATTTCTGTTCTACAGTTTTTCCCATTCTTTCAAAAGATGAAGAAAGTAACATGAGATAGTCCTTCTAGACAAATTTCCTGTTTGTCTAAGTTGATAAAACGTACATGACTAAGAGGAAGCAAATTGGATGATTTTCAATTCCAGTTCTTGAAAATTGCTGCAGATTCCTACAGGATTAATGTATTCAACTATGCCCTGGGTTCTGCCCTCCCATTTTTCTTGTCCTTCAAACCAACTGTAGCAGTTTCTGTAAACATAAAAGTGTACCACTGACAATCACAAATTCATATGAAAACAGAAAAGCTAATTTTCATCTTAAAGGAGGTTTTTGTAGACAATTGATAAGCTGTTGGCATTAGATTAAACTCCAAGATTTACATATTATACTTTGCAGTTAAAAGCCTGACTTCTCACCAGAAAAAATTACCTCATTTTCCTTTTTCTTGGTTTCTTCATTTATATGGAGATTTTAAATGAACTTAACCTATTGGGATAATGAGAAAATTAAATAATATAATAAATTCAAAGTGCCTAAATCATTCTTGGTACACATGAGTGAGTTAGTTTTTTTAAAAATATTAGTACCTTTAAACATTGGAGACTGATCAGATAATTGACATGTTAAGACAGTTATATTTCAGTCACATATACACATACACTCACACATCCCTTATTTAAAAAAATGGTGGAATATGTTAAAGAAATGGCCTCTTATTTAGCTGAGTGACTAAATATATATTTAATGTACATATTTGGTTCCATATATGGTCACCCAATTAGGCACTAATAAAAAAGTTAGGAGATAAGAGGTGAAGAAAAAGATCATAGTAAACAGAATGGAAAAGAAACAACAAGATAGAGGAGACATCTGTGGTGGGGCTGAGAACAAAAGTGGTTTCTATACAGTGTCTTAATATTGACATACCCTTCTTAGAGGATCAAATATCTTCAAAAAAAATTATATGCAGCTACCTTGAATATATGTTTGGAATTGCTAAAATAAAGTTTTTGGAAGGGTTTGTGCCATACATTTGTATAGACACAAGATCAGTGTTAGCACAAGTCCTGTAACATATAGCAAAAAAGTACCTGGGATGACCATGAGATATGAGATGCCTGGGAAATCACAGAAAGCTTCAGCTTTATAACATGTACTTTTTTTTCAGGCAGTGGTTTGAAATACTTTTAGAGAAAAGTGAGAGAATATTTAACTTATAGAAGAGATCATTAAGAAAAGACAAGAGAGGCCCTGGCCGGTTGGCTCAGCGGTAGAGCGTCGGCCTAGCGTGCGGAGGACCCGGGTTCGATTCCCGGCCAGGGCACACAGGAGAAGCGCCCATTTGCTTCTCCACCCCTCCGCCGCACTTTCCTCTCTGTCTCTCTCTTCCCCTCCCGCAGCCAAGGCTCCATTGGAGCAAAGATGGCCCGGGCGCTGGGGATGGCTCTGTGGCCTCTGCCTCAGGCGCTAGAGTGGCTCTGGTCGCAATATGGCGATGCCCAGGATGGGCAGAGCATCGCCCCCTGGTGGGCAGAGCGTCGCCCCATGGTGGGCGTGCCGGGTGGATCCCGGTCGGGCGCATGCGGGAGTCTGTCTGACTGTCTCTCCCTGTTTCCAGCTTCAGAAAAATGAAAAAAAAAAAGAAAAGATAAGAGAAAATGTGTCATCAATGTTTGAAAGCAAGCATGTCTTGGGATAGAGATACTTGATTTTAGTATCTGAAGAGGACAGAATTCAGAAATTAGGAGACATTTGTGATACGTATTTTTAGTCAATGAGATAGAACATTACAAATACAGGTACAGCTACCTCTGTTTGGATCCACACACTGCACAGCAGAAGGCAATGGTAAACCACTGCTGCATTTCCTTTTCTTCTTCTTTTTTAATCTTTTCTACTTATTGTTGTTTTTAAAAATCATTTATTTACTTCTTCTTGCTGTTTTTTTATGTTTTGTTTTACCTTGAAAACTGTGGCAAGACAGTCCAAAATGAAATATGAAATAGTGTTAAGAGATGAGACTTCCAGGTCAGAAAGCATGCAAACAGTTACTGGGAAAGATAAAAGAATAAATATAAATAGCATTGTTACTAATGACATGACTAGACCAAAGCAGAAAGCCCATCCAGTGGCTGATGTCACAGACATAATATGGAAATACAATGCTACACAAAACATGCTATTGGAACATGGGAATTAAGAAGCATGAACAAAGGCAAACTGAAAAGTTTAAAGCGAGCGGAAAATCTAAACATTGCAGTGTTTGGTATTAGTAAACTAAAATGAGCTGAGATAGGGCATTTCCAGTCAGGAAATTGATCTATTCTGGAAATGACAAACTCAGAAGAAATGAAATTACTCTAATTCTGAGGCAAGATGTTATAGACAGTTATAGGCTATAATGAAGTTTTGATCAAATTGTATCAAACAGACTTCTAGGAAAACCTATTAACCTAACCACCATTCAAGCCTATGCTCTAACTACACAGGTTTTGAAGAAGATAAAATTAAAAGCTTTTATAAAAGTATCCAAGAAGAAATTGATCACTAAAATAAGATATGCTCCATAATTATAGGTGACTGGAGAACTAAAGTATAAAATAAAGCAGTATGCAAGTCATCGGAAAATTTGGACTAGAAGTCAGAAATGAAGCAGAAGATTAGCTCATGGATTTCTGTGAAGTCAACAACTTGTCCATGGCAAACACATGTTTGAAACAACTGAACAGATGACTATACATGGACTTCACCAGATGGCCAAAGTCAAAAGCAAATAGACTATATAATTGGAAGCAGGAGACAGAGAAGCTCTATTCTCTTTGCCAAAACAAGACCAGGAGCAGATTGCGGTACTGACCATGAACTGTTAATATCAAACATTAGAGTAAACTTGAAGAAGAGAACAAAAAGAATTATAGTGCCAAAATATAATGTACATCACATTCCTGATGGATTTAAAGTCCACATAAAAAACAGATTTGCACTGTAAAATTTAATTGACCAAGAACAAGAACTATAGACTAAAGCTAAAAATATTTGGGAAGAATGTGGAGAGACAATGCCAGAATTACAAAGGAAAGAAAAATCGAGATGGATGACAGATGAAACATTATTAGAGACAGGGGAAAGGCAAAAATAAAGGGTAAAAAAAGCAAGGTTAGAATTCTGAACACTATTATATTCAATGACTATTATTACATAGAGCTCCAGAGAACTTTCCCAATGTGTTGAGATAAAATAGAACAACAGAGAAGAAAAAAAAATAATCTCTACCAGAAGAGTCAAGAAATAAAAGGGAAATTTGAAACTAGATTAGAAACGTTAAGAGACCAACAAGAAAGCTCATTATCTGACTAGGAGAAAATAAAGGGAAGGTGGAAAAGTATACTAAAGTACCTTTGGAGAAGACTCCTATGAAAAAGAACATGTAATTCTAGAAAGTAAAGTGGTAGTTTCCTAATAAGTATTGGAAAGAAATAAATCACTGGGGTAGATGGGATAGCCATAGAATTATTTCAAGCCACAGAGACAGAATCTGTCAAAATCCTAATGAGACTATATCAACAAAGAAGGTAAAGAGCGTTATGGCCTACAAACTGGAAACATTTCATATGCATCCCAATATTTAAGACAGGAGATGCCAAGGATTACAGCAACTATAGGGTGATTGCTCTAATTTCCCAGCAAGTAAAGTGATGCACAAGGTGATACAACAAAAAGGTAAAGGGATTAAACGAAGAAAAAGAATAGCTACAGACACACACAACAGTGTGGCAATTACATGGGGGAAAAGAAGGGGTGAAGGAGGGTGGAGTATATATGGTGATGGAGGAAGACTTGACTTGGGGTGGTGAACACACAATGCAATTTACAGATGATGAGTTGTGACCAATAGCAACCCAATGAATTCAATAAAAATTAACAAAACAATGACAACAAACAAGGTTTCTACCTTATTTGAAGAAAGAAACGCTGGATTCAGAAAAGGAACAGACACTTAAAGTCTAATTGCAAAGATCTTTGGGATATTGAAGTGCTCCAAAGAATTTCAGAAGGTTTGTCTATGTTTCATAGACTACAGTAGAGTTTGACTCCATTGATCATAAAAAGCTATAAGTTGTTTTGTTTTGTTTTTAAATAGGTGTGCCTCAGCACTTGCTTGTCCTGCTGCATAACATCTATTAGGGAATGGGAAGCCACAGTCAAGACAGAATATGGAAAAACAGAATGGTTTCTTATAGGTAAAAGTATATGAGGAGGGTATTTTATTTATCTAGTTGTGGAATCTGTGTGCAGATCATAGGTGAAAAACTGGGGCTAGACTGAGAGGAAGAAGGAGTGAAAATTGGTAGAGAAGTATCAATAACTTAAGCTATATGTACAGATGATACCATCTTACTGTCAGAATGCAATGATAACTTGAAAGAACTTCTGATAAAAGTGAAAAAAGAAAGTGCTGAAGCAGGACTGTATTTGAATAGCAAGAACACAAAAGTCATAACCAGGAAAGAAATATACAATTTTAACATTTGAAACAATGAAGAAAGGGAAATTGTTTTAAGATTTTGTTTACCCATGTCCAGTCAATTTGAATAAAAAACTACAGGCAAGAAATCAAAGAGAAGACTAAAATTCAAAAGGGCTCCAATGGAAAAATTAGGAATGATCAGCAAGGACAAAGATGTGTCATTAGAGAAAAAGGCTAAGAATATTCACACCCTCTAATTCTCAATTACTGTACTATATAGATATGCAAAAGTTGCACAGAGAAAAGACTGATAGGTTAGAAAAATGATTTATTTGAAATATGGTGTTGGAAAAAACTCTACAGATACCCTTTGCCACCGGAAGAGCACAGAAACGGGTCCTAGAGCAAATTAAGCCTGAAAAATTGCTAGAGGCAAACATTTCGCAAATCCACTTGTCCTAGTTTGGGGACATCATGAGAAGAAGGCAAGGTTCTCTTGGAAAAGACAATAATTCTAGGAAAAACTTATTTAGTTTTAGAAAAGACAATAATTCTAGGAAAAACTGGAAGCAGCAGCAAAAGAGTAAGACCAAATATGAGATGGCTTGGTTTCATAAGAGAAGCCATGGGCAGGAGTATACAGGAGCCAAGCAGGGCTGCTGAGGACAGAATATTGTGGACATCACCTACTCATACGATTGCTAGAAGTCAGAACTGACTCAGTAGAACATAAGATACACACATCTATTCTGTGTAAGTATACTACCTCATAAATTAGAAACTGACACCTTCTCATAGTTACTGAAAAATATTATGTTGCATCTGATAGGCAATTCAGACTAAAAATAATCTTCAATGACTATCTTTATTAATTCTGACCAAATTCCAATGGATAAAATATTATATATTTTAATTATATGTTTTTTTGTAGATAAAGAAATGACCATAAACTGGCATTTAAATTCTGATTTATCCTTTGTATTTTTTTTTCTTAGAGACACCCAATTTTGTTCATGAAATAATAGTCTGATAGTGTAGAAACCCAGTATATAAACAGTATGAATAGATTACATGAATTTATTTGGTTTTTAGTTAGTAAGCTATTTAAGTGTAGCTTTTTTGGCATAATGTAAAGTTATATAAACTCCACGTAGGTGATACATATCCTTAGGTGGAGAAAAAAATCTCTAAAAGTAGTTGAGCAATGTACTATTATAACACCAGGAAAACAGAAGAATATGACTAATTATATCACAACTGCTAAGAAAACAATTAACTTAAAAGAATATGTGGGGAAGAAAGATGGCAATGAAGTAGGCGGACATTCCAACTGCCAACTTCAAGGTCCAAATTGGATTACAACTTAATTTCAGAACAATCATCTTGAAAAATCAACTTTGGACTAAACTAAAAGGAACCTATAATCAAGGATCACCGAAAAAGACATACCAAGAATGGTAGAAAGGACAGAGATGCGGAAAGGGCTGCCCCGCTTCCAAGAGCTAGTGGAGGCCCAGAGGGACTCTATGGTGGGGTGGGTTGCCCTGAAGGTGTGGATCCTCAGTCCCAGGACCAGAACCCCAGCCTAGAACCCCAGAGCCTAGAAGAGGCGCCCAGACAGCATTTAGCTGTGAAAAGAGCTGGGTTTCTGTCTGCAAAAAAGAGACACACCTCTAGGACACAGACTCCATTTTAAAAGGCCCTCACAGAAATCCTTATTCATAGCCACTTACACAGGGCTCTGACAGGGGAGAGCTGAGAGAACTGGACTTGCAGGAGGAGAGTGCAAAGTTGAAGACCCAGGGAGAAACACTGTGGGGGATGGCCACCAGAATCCCTGGGCTGAATCATTCTCCAGTACTGCAGTCGCATATTTCTGGGTGGAGCAATCTCCTCTGAGTGGCATCAGCTTGGAAAAGCAGCTGCTCCACCCTCGGGAGTCTCTCCTACCCTAAGGATGGCAGTGGGTCATTTTGAGAGGCCAGGAAGCAGGGGGTGTGTCAGTGACTCAGTTTTCTGGTGTTGAGACTGAAGCTCCCCCCACACACACTCTCCTGAGTCTATGACTGGTGCTTTCACCTCACAAGAGACTCAGCTGAAACTGTTCTGAGAAAGGCAGACCACACCTCTGGGTTTCAGAGGCCACACCCACCAGACTCTTGGGGCCACACTTCACTGAGGTCTGAGAAAAATATCTAGACAGACTGATTCCTGGGGCCAAGAGTTGGAGCCACACCTACCACTTTACCTAATCCCTGAATTGCCACAGGCTCGACTCTAGCAGAGGTTTTCTCAGAGGCTGAGCCCAACAAGCAGCCAGCAGACAGACTGCAGGAAGCGAGACTCAGGGAAACTTGGCCATTTGAGCAGACTTTCCCCCAGACCCAGAATGGGAAAAAACCAGCCTAGGTATGCACACCTGGGCCCAGCAAAGGCAGCCACAGTCTCTGAATTGGTTGTAGCTCAAAGAAGGTTGCTGAGGGCCAGTCAAGGGCAGTGTCTCCCACTAGTGTATGCCAGGTTCCTGCTTGGGATGCCCAGGGCTAGCACATCCAGGGGCCAGCTGTGGAAAGCTTTGGTTCAGGACCTAATACTCTTGCTAGAGTGGTATCTTAAGGAAAAGCTCCCCACACTGGGCCCAGCTGAGGTGAGTTCTACTCTCTGTGATCAGCACCAGCACAGCATCTCATATCCATTGGATAGAGTTTCACAATCAGCCAGCCTAGGTGCTGAATATTCTGTCCTGCTAGGCTAGATTCCACAGGGGGGAAGGGAGAGAGGCTTGGAGCATAAATATTTAAAGTGTGAGTCCCTGTGAGTCAATTGTTGGATTTGTTCAAGTGGCTCAGCCACCTTCAGGAGGGGCATAGTCAGCCCCATGAGAAAACTCTCTCAGTCTTTTTCCCTGAGACCAGGGTCTCAACAGCTGAAAGAATGTGTGCAGAGGGGACTATTGGCCATACTTGGTCTGAACCTACTGCTTACCTAGTAGGGGAGAAATAAAATTTGAGTATCTAGCAGTGGCTGAGGGATTAAGCTCTGAAGTAAGGGTCACATTCCCTGCACTGAGCTCCTGACCAAGAGACTCCTGAAGTAGGGGATCCCACAAACATTGTATGCACAACCTCAGCTGCCCTAACCCACCAAGTGTGCAACCTGTAGAGGGGTTGGTTGGGTGAGGCTAATCTGAGTCCACACTACATTCTTACTACAGAAGACTCTGTGGGAGGACCAGGCAGCTTCAAGAGGAGAAAGAGCAGCTGAAAAGTGGAGAGAAATTTTACAAACTTGGGGCTTTTACAGAGCTGTTATCATCTCAAAGCAAGAGGAAGCTGATCCTTATATAAAGGGTGGTCCCTCACACACTACTCAGACACAGAAAATGCAGACACAAACAGTGAAAAGTGCAGTAGCAACAGACTGGTAACCCATAGTAGGTTACAAACAACAGCTGACACCAACCCAAGGTAGTGGGTGGCAGACAGCACCAACCCTAGACTCAAATACTTACACAAGCAGCACACCCAAAGGTAGAGTCTAGCAAGCACCAGAATAATGTGGAGAATAAATACTTCCAACAGGACAGACATTGCACAGTGTGTAATACACATAATCAAGGTTGACTCTTAGAGCCAGTCAGCCTGAAGGGAAAAACGTACCCACAAAAAGACCAACTGCATCTAATACTAACATACAACAAGAGGAAAAATAGTACCTTCAAGAATTATTCCTAGAACAAGAAAAAACAAGTGGCTACACAAAAGACTACACAAAAATTTCAAAGTCAAACAGCACTGCCTAATACACTGATAAAATGAGCAGACAAAAGAAATGTGACCCAAATGAATCAACAAGAGAAATCACTAGAAAAAAGAACTGAATAGACACTTCTCCAAAGAGGACATACAAATGGCCCACAGGCATATGAAAAAATGTTCAACGTCACTAATCATCAGAGAAATGCAAATTAAAACCACAATGAGATATCATCACCTCACTCCTCTCAGAATGGCGTTCATTAACAAAACAACACACAATAAGTGCTAGCGAAGATGTGGAGTAAAGGGAACCCTTCTGCACTGCTGGTGGGAATGCAGACTCGTGCAGCCACTGTGGAGAACTGTATGTGGTATCCTCAAAAACTTAAAAATGGAACTGCCTTTTGACTTACCTATCCCACTTTTAGGAATGTATCCTAAGAATAACAAATCACTAATTCAAAAGAAGATATGCACTCCCATGTTTATTGCAGCATTGTTTACAATAGCAAAGATCTGGAAACAGCCCAATTGTCCATCAATGGACAAGAGGATTAAAAAGCGGTGGTACATATACACAATGGAATACTATGCAGCTGTGAAAAAAAAGAAAATCTTACCTTTTGTGACAGCATGGATGGACCTGGAGATTATTATGCTAAATGAAGTAAGCCAGGTAAAAAAAAGAAAAATATTATATGATCTCACATATATTTGGAATCTAATGAACAAAGTAAACTGAGGAATGGAATAGAGGCAGAGGCAGGGTCACAGGGAACAGAAGGATAGCAGTCAGAGGAAAGGGATGAGAGGATGGGATCAGAGAAGATAAAAGGATTAGTGAAACTATATATACATAACACAGAGATATAGATAACAGGACAGGAAATCCTAGAGGAGAGGGGGGAGGGAATTAGAAAGAGGGGGGCAAAAGTGGTATAAAAAGGGACACAGGGGTGGGGGCGAGGGAGTTATATTCAATGGGGCACTTGAGTTCATGTAAACACAATAAATTAAATATTAATAAAAATTTAAAAAAATATGCAAATCCCAAAATATCTTCGGATTCTAATTATAGTTTTGTAATGCTTAGAATAATATTGCTGCCTGACAATGTAAAGTAGGATACATCACAGTTGCCAAACATTTTTAATGCAACAGAATAGTACTTTGTGAGTGCTTAACACATTGCTGACTGGCAATTTTATGCAGAAGTTATCTTATGTCACCAGCTATTTTTTCCTAATTAAGTATGAAAGTAAAACAATCTAAATAAAATTCAGTATATTTTATTTATACATAATGAATTTAAATGAAACTTTGTACATATCTGCTACATATTATATTTTATACATATTATATATTTTAGTAAATTTTTTTGATGTGGTATACTTTATAGCAATCACCTACATATAATGGTACACAACATGTTTTGTAAATATATCTGGTTTCACTGACTTTCCTTTTGAAACACACACTTTACACGTTCTAGTTGGATTTTTTTTATACCAGTGACTATTTTTTCTAAAACATGGTCTTTTCATTGCCCTGAAAGCCTAAAAGGTGAATCAATGTAAGGAGCTCTTTGAGAAATACCAGAAATATTAGGTTCTGATCTGCACTCATTTGAATCAGCAAATATCCATTCTCTAGCTACTTCAAGTAGAATTTCTTTGTATCTTATTTTATTTTGTCTATTGTAATTACAGTTAATTTTGAATGCATTGAACAAAGCGCAATTGATCAGAAAGAATTCTTTTTCTGACCACTTTATACTTTTTCGAAAGATACTGCTGATCGCCAAATATTGGTCTGCTCGATCTACTTCTTTCATGTATTTGTTGCTGTAGTCGAATATGCACAAAGGTCTCACTGTATCTTCCATAGAATTTCTTTTTTGCTTTCCAGTTGTTTTCATAGCGGCATCATGGATAGTTGATATATTCACCAGTCTTTCATCTTTCCATGATATAAGGACAATGGGACCTTTCCGTAAAAACGTCATTTCCTCTCTCTGAAGATTCTTTGACTTTTCTTTTAGTACCCTTGGCAAGCCACGGTTTTCTCTTATGGCACCACAAATTAATGTGCTTTTTTTTTTCCTAAAAATATTTCAGCTGTAGAAATGCTGTTGTTTTAATTATCTTGGTATACATAATGCCAAGAATCAAGATATGGTTCTAAGACAGATAATATAGTTTCTCGCAGCCTTTTGCCTTCACCCGAATAAATCTTGAAGTTGCAGATATATTTACTCTCCCTTTCACAAAGCATTCTCACTAAAATCCCATATTTTATTATTTTTGCTGGATTATGTGTTCTGAGTCTGATATAGCCTCTATATGGTATCATTGCTTCATCTAGGAATAACTTCTGCTTAGATACATACAAAGACTGAAATTTTGGAAGAAAGTAATCCAAAAGAGGCCTAATTTTATACAGTCTGTCCTCATTAGATGTATTTTGTGAATTATCACTAAAATGGAAAAATGTAAGAATTTGCTTGAACCTCATTCTGCTCATAGTTTTAGAAAATATTGGAGCTTCAACCAAAGGGTCCGTTGACCAGTAATCCCTCCGATGTGATTTTTCTGTTTGTGTCATCAATATCAACAAACCAAGAAACTTCTTTAAATCAGTATTGGTAACTTTAGTCCATGGTACAGTTTTAGTAGACTTTTTGCAAAATTGTTCCATTTAGTGGTGGTATAAACTGGTTTGAGAAACAACTAAATAAAAAATATCATCACTGAAAAGTAACTCTGTCACTTCCCTGACACTCCGTGGATCACTAAGGTTGGCAGTTACACCCGAAATATTTGAATAATCCTCCAAAGTTAGTGTAATATCATTTTCAATTCATTCTTCTTCAAAATCACTTTTACTATCAGATCTTATTACATTTATTTTTTTTGTCATTTTGGTGATCTAATATCCGACTCATTACTGTCTTCTCATAAACTATCAATTTCTACATCACTACAATATATTTCAAAATCATGAGGACAAATAGATAAAGTGTCTGCATATAATTCATTGAAAAGTTCTTCACCTTTATGGTCCATCATGGTTGAAACTTTTGTAATACTATAATTGCAATAAAAACCTAAATATCAAGAAAAATCACTTTTTTATAATAAACTGAACACAATTGAACACAACGAAGAAAGATTTTACAATATCCTTGATAAGTATGTTCAAACTGTGAGCGGTTAGAAGATAGTCCACGTTTAGAGTGTGATTGTTTTTGTTTACCGTACTTCAATTTTGCAGTCTCACGCCTGGAAGAGCGGGAAGAAAAGGAGTCCACATGAGAATGTAGAGCAGTGTGCTGTTTTTCGAACTTCAGCCCTCATGGCAAAGAGTCACAAATACAATAATCCTCTAGTACCCTGAGTTTCAAAAACTGAAATAGCTAATGCAAGTGCAAACAGGAGTTAACTTGTGAGCAATCAACAAAGTGTTAAAAGATGGTGAAAAAGGGTTGATTTAATTATATGCAAAGCAAATACAAACAAAACAAATTATACCAATTTGTAAATAAATATTTATATTAAGCTCAAACTGTAATCATAACCAAGAAAATCATTATTAACCTTAGAGTAGAAAAATCAGATCTGGGACCTTTTAGGCTATGCAGTGACTTTTTTTTGTACTTTACAGGAACAATAAATTAAATATTCTACATACAAATAAGTACAAAACACTCATACTATATTCTTTCTTTCCTTATCCTTGATTCCACAGAGGAAAAGCCTCCTCTTAAGAGATGAAGTATTTGGCCCTGGCCGGTTGGCTCAGCGGTAGAGCGTTGGCCTAGCGTGTGGAGGACCCGGGTTCGATTCCCGGCCAGGGCACACAGGAGAAGCGCCCATTTGCTTCTCCACCCCTCCGCCACGCTTTCCTCTCTGTCTCTCTCTTCCCCTCCCGCAGCCAAGGCTCCATTGGAGCAAAGATGGCCCGGGCGCTGGGGATGGCTCTGTGGCCTCTGCCTCAGGCGCTAGAGTGGCTCTGGTCGCAACATGGCGACGCCCCGGAGGGGCAGAGCATCGCCCCCTGGTGGGCAGAGCGTCGCCCCATGGTGGGCGTGCCGGGTGGATCCCGGTCGGGCGCATGCGGGAGTCTGTCTGACTGTCTCTCCCTGTTTCCAGCTTCAGAAAAATGAAAAAAAAAAAAAAAAAAAAAAAAGAGATGAAGTATTTGGAGTTAGGAGGTTAGACTAGAAGAAGAATAGCTGACAAACTGTGGGTGAGTGAGGAAACATCAGAAATGCAAATGCTGGCAGAGGTTTCTACGAACATAACCTAAGCATATGCATGCATGTTAACACATACACACATATACACACACAACACACACAATCACACACACACGTCTTCCTTTCCTTAAGAAAAAGCTTCTCTTCTGTTTTTGATTTCTCACTTGCTCATTTTTAGTAAAACATACTTGTTTCCCTGCTGTTCCTTGACAATCCAGGTAGTTACCAGATTTTTTTTAATTGTTTCCTTTAGCTGCAACACTTCTACCTAGGCACTGAGCTCCAGTATCTCCAGGACCCACTCCCTTATTTTATCCAAGTATTTGCTTAAATCTCACCTTTAAAAAAAAAACAACATTTTATTTTGGGATAATTTTAGTTTTATAGAAAACTTCCAAAGATAGTATACAGAGTTCCTATATATTATTTATCAGCTAATTTTAGTTTCCCCTGTGGTATCATTTTACAGTACTGTGTGGAACATTTATAAAAGCTAAGAGACCAACATCAGTACATTACTATTAACTAAAATCCAGATATTGTGTGGATATTTACTAGAGTCTTTTTAGGGCAGAATGGACATCCAATATAAGACATTACACTACATGTAGCTGTCATACCTCCTGATTTTTCTCTTTAGTAATAGTTTCACAGTGTTTGTTTTTCATGACATTGACAGTGTTGAAGAGAACAGTTTAGGTATTTTATAGAATGTATCTTAATGTAGGGTTTTCTTACTTTCCCCCTCATTAGCCTTGTATTATGGGTTTTGGAAAGTGTAAAACAGATGTGATGTGCCATTCTCATCACATCATATTATGAAGTATGGTCAATGATGTCCATATGCCTTCACTGAGGAAATTACTATAGATCATTTGGTTAATAGTGATTTCATTATTATAAAGTCATTATTTTTCTGGTAATATCAGATACTCCAGAACTATCTTTTATTCTCTCTTTTTTCAGGCCTAAAAGCAGCCATTTTTTTAAGGATCCCCGGTTCCTTTTATTAGAGAATGATGTACAGAAATCAAGATCTTTGTGTTACATGTGCACATTTCTATTGTGATAAATCTTACTGTTTTAATAAGATTACCTTGCTTATCCATCTGCTTCAGAAATCTTCCCCTCCACCACATTCCAAATTTTTATTATCATTTTATAGCTTGTTTTGTTTTTTTGTAGCACACAACACCTTTAAAAATGATATATAGCCCTGGCCAGTTGGCTCAGTGGTAGAGCATAGGCCCAGCGTGTGGAAGTCCCAGGTTCAATTCCCGGTCAGGGCACACAGGAGACGTGCCCATCTGCTTTTCCAACCTTCCCTTTTTCCTTTCTCTCTATCTCTTTCTTCCCCTCCTGTAGCCAAGGCTCCATTGGAGCAAGTTGACCCGGGTGCTGAGGATGGCTCCATGGCCTCTGCCTCAGGCACTAGAATGGCTCTGGTTGCAATGGAGAAACGGCCCAAATGGGCAGAGCATCGCCCCCAGTGTGCTTGCCGGGTGGATCCCAGTTGGGCATATGTGGGAGTCTGTCTCTCTGCCTCCCGCTTCTCACTTCAGAAAAATACAAAAAAAAAAAAAGGTATATAATTTTACTTATATATTCTATGCTAATATTTTAATTTGTTCTACTGGCTGTTTTTTCCTCACCCTACAATTTGAGTTTCATCAGGACAAGGAATTTTTTCTTTGGTTATTATTGTATATCTAGCTATACTAGACAATAGCTGGCAAAAAGCTGATAATATTTGTTGAAAATGTATTGATATTGCATGAAAAATTAAATAATCTAAAACACCTTTGTCTCAGCAAATTTTAAACATCTCAAATTATGCTAAATTTTTGAAAAATAGATATATTTAGAACAAGTCCTTTAATGGCATTAAAAAATTCCAAAGAAAACCAGAAATCTACACTGTTAAAGACTATTAATTAAGAGACATACACTTACTGGATTTACATATGATAATGTAGAAAGTTGTACATAACAATACAAATTATTTCCTTTTAGCAAATATTTATGGTTGTTGTCTTTTAATACAGAACAATTTTAGTATCTAACACAGCAATCAAAACTAACTCCCATTCATTAATGAATATGTGCCTATAAATCTGTCTGTAAATATGAGATCATAAAATGCTTGTGATCTAATTTGAGCATCACATTGATTCCTATTTAAATTATAAGCAATAAAATATTTGACACATGTTATTTCATATTTGGAAAAGGGTTTTGTTTCTCAAAACTCTTTGGAATTACACCTTAGCAGATTTAATGTGTTAAATCAGCATTAGCAAAATAATAATAATGGTTATGAGTACATCTTATTTTAATAAAGTTAAAATGCAAATATGAATTTAAATTTAAGTAAAAACTTTACAGTTTTAATTTGAAAAAATTTAATAGATGTAATTGTGTAAATTACTGAGTTAAGTTGATAGTGCATAAAATTTAATGTTTTAAATATGAATTTATTCAAGGGCGCCTCAAGATTGTAGCATAAAAAGATCCTAAGCACATCTCCTCCCATAGACAAAGAAAATCTACAGCTACATGTGGAAGAATTCCCTCTTAAGTAGATCTAGAAACTAGATGAACACAGCCTCCACCACAAGAGAGCATCAAGAAGGGCAGCAGAGATAGAGACACCAGCTTCACTGAGGAAGAAACACACTCAACATTCCAGTCAGAAGAGATCTCAAATGTAGGAAAATTATCCCTGAGGAATGTTAAGCCTAATCCGGAGGGACCTGAAACATGGAAGACACGAACAAAGTCCGTCGATTACACACCAAAGCTTTATTGTCTAGCTTGGCCAAGCGGTGGCAGCTCCGACAGAAATCTGAGGGAGAGCGCGCTGGCCCTTTGTTCTACTTAGTTTTTATAGTTTTGTAAGTGGGAAGTACAGAGGTAAAAAATTGCAATTAGGAGCCCTTTACCGCTATTGGTTATAGTCATATGTCCTTTAACATGATAGGACCATGTTCAATTTGTAAGTCATACATCATTTTGGAGAAAACAAAATTTACAAGCCAACACAATGATAGAAAGATGTCTCTTTACATATTAAAAGGCATTCCTATATTATCTAGTGTTTATCTGCCATCTCTCTGTCCAGAGTTGCACGTGTTAACCACACACATTTACATAGGAGAAGTAGTTTCCGTGGGGACAAATGCCCGCAAATGGCTCATTGCTATAAGAAAAGTTTTATTTTGGCTTTTCTCTCCCTGTACCTGGCTAGCCATTCACCCCTTTCCCCACAGGGTTGTTGGAATGTCTGGGAATCCATGTTTTCCTCCCCTTTGCATTTACAATACAATGCCAAGGGCCATCCTGGTTTTATGCCAATCACACAGTACAGAGACTATTCTCACAATTTCTCTGCACACCTTACCCCAAATTAATAAAATGTTCTTCAAGCCTCTTAAAATATGAATATTGATTCTGTAGCTTTTGGTACTTTACAACACCTGCGGGTGAGGAAGCGCAGTGGCTCCTCAAGGAACAAGTGATTTGAGCTCAAATCAGGCACCCCAGCCCTTACATCCCACATAGGAACTGCCAAAACACCTGAATTTGAAACCAACAGGGACTATGTCTAGGAAAACTATGAGGCTGAAGAGAAAGAAAAACTCATTTCTTAAAGGGCTCATGAACAAATTCACTCAACCCAGAAATAAGAACAGAAACTTTAGATAGAGCCCATGTTAGGCCACAAAAGTCTCAATTTAATATTAAAATCATACCAAGCATGAAATTGAATTAGTAATCAGAAAATTTTCAACAAACAAAAGTTAAGGACCAGATGACTTCACAGGACATCTACAAAACAGTTTTAAAAGAGTTAATACCTATTCTTCAATAAACTAGTTTTAAAACTTGAAGATAGAGGAATACTTTGAAATTAATTAATTAAAGCTGATAAATTAATGCATAAATAATAAAGAAATGATACACACACTTTATCTATATTCATATGTATATCTATATTAAGGAATATTATGCAGCCATAAAAAAAATGAAACGTAGTCCTATGCAATAACATGGATGGACCCAGAGGATATTTTGATAAGTGAAATAAGTCAAAGAGAGATACATATTGTACGACTTCACTTATAGGTGGAATCTAAAAAGCAAAGCAAATTAACAAACAAAATAGACACAAACTCACAGATACAGAGAACAAACAAATGATTGCCAGAAGGAACAGTGTATGGGAATGAGCAACATAGGTGAAGGGAATTAAGAGGTTCAAACTTCCATTTATAAAGTAAATAATTCTTAGGGATAAAATAGATAGCATAGGGAATATAATCAACAGTAGTTTAGTAAATTTATATGGTGATCAATAGTTACTAGACTTAACATGGCTTTATTTCATATATTTCAATGTCTAAGCACTATTTTGTACACCTGAAATTAGTAAAATAAAAATATTTTTAATTTGAAAAAGCATTTGACACAATTGTAGTTTTGCTAATTCAAAAGAGGATTATTTTCATTTACTCAACAGATGTGTTCCTCACAAGTTGTGCTTACATATTTGCTAAAGTATTAAAGAACAAAAATTAATTAGGAGTGAGTGGTACACTGGAAATTTAAATAAAAAAATAAACAAGGTTATGAAAATTTTAATAAGATTAGTTAATAAAAAGATTAGTTATACTCAATTTGAATAGAAAACTGTATAAATGCTCCTATATTGTGATTCCCAGTTTCTCATTTACTACTTTTTCAAATATCTGAAAATACTCGTGATAATTCAAATTCAGTCACAAATACCAAACAAACAAAAATTCTTCTTTTCAATCAGAACTCTAGAGTAAAAAGCAAATGGAAAGTGATATACAAAATACAAAACAGAGAATATGCATTTAGCTGAAAATAAAATCTCAATTTTTTAATATATGGAAAGATTCATGACACTGTAATAAAACATGTGCTTTCAACCCAGTAAATTATGTTTACTTGATGACTAAGCTTGTTGGCAAAATTTTAACATTACTTAAGACAGATAATTTTCTTTCTCTCTCTCCTTTTTGTCTTCCTTTTTTGTTAACAACACATTCACCTTCATTCTCATCCACAAACATACCAAAATCCACAATACATGCATCCATGCATTGCCATTTAGGCATTAAGAAGGATGAGAGTGGAAAGGCAAGATTGATTTTAAATCTAACCGCTTCAATCTATTTGGTGACCAACTATATGCTTATAAGTAGTAATTAATTATACATAAATTAAGTATTTATAAATGTTAATTTGTACCTTTAAATATATATAAATGCTAAGAACAATATTTCAATAATGTATATAATCTTTAGAAAAAAATTAGGAAAATAAAGATTAAATTTAAAAGTATTGACACTTTTCTCCCTAAAACTACATGTAATACAAAATAAAACAGTCATTTATATAAAATTATCAGTTGTTTGGTGAAAAATTCAGATTTATAGAAAAATTGCTTGGTAATAGTGTGCTTGAGTAAGTTTATGAGAACTGAATATTTCTGTTACTTTCCAATTCTATGTTCCATCTTTAGTGACATGTTATGAGTTTGACATAAACCACAGTGGAAGTATTTACACAATGAAAACTAGCAAACACTAAAAATTAAGGGGTTGTATATGTGTGTATGTGCATTTAGAAAACTGATTTTTAAAACTTAGCCAGCACATTACTGGATATCACCTAAACCAGGGGTCCCCAAACTTTTTACACAGGGGGCCAGTTCACTGTCCCTCAGACCGTTAGAGGGCTGGACTATAAAAAAAAAACTATGAACAAATCCCTATGCACACTGCACATATCTTATTTTAAAGTAAAAAAAAAACCAAAACGGGAACAAATACAATATTTAAAATAAAGAATACAGGGCACATAGGAGAAGCGCCCATTTGCTTCTCCACCCCCCAACCCCCCTCCTTCCTCTCTGTCTCTCTCTTCCCCTCCCGCAGCCAAGGCTTCACTGGAGCAAAGATGGCCTGGGCGCTGGGGATGGCTCCTTGGCCTCTGCCCCAGGCGCTAGAGTGGCGTGGCTCTGGTCGCGGCAGAGCGACACCCCGGAGGGCAGAGCATCGCCCCCTGGTGGGCAGAGCATCGCCCCTGGTGGGCGTGCTGGGTGGATCCCGGTCGGGCTCATGCGGGAGTCTGTCTGACTGTCTCTCCCCGTTTCCAGCTTCAGAAAAATCCAAAAAAAATAAATAAAAATAAATAAATAAATAAAATAAAGAACAAGTAAGTTTAAATCAACAAACTGACCAGTATTTCAATGGGAACTATGCTCTTTTCACTGACCACCAATGAAAGAGGTGCCCCTTCCAGAAGTGCGGAGGGGACCGGATAAATGGCCTCAGGGGGCCGCATGTGGCCAGCAGGCCGTAGTTTGGGGACCCCTGACCTAAACCTTGCACATTTAGATAAGCAAACATCTCATAAAACTCAACAACAAACAAACAAACAATCTAATAAAAAAATGGGAAGAGGACATGAACAGACACTTCTCCCAGGAAGAAATACAAATGGCCAACAGATATATGAGAAGATGCTCATCTTCTTTAGCTATTAGAGAAATGCAAATTAAAACTGCAATGAGATACCACCTCACACCTGTTAGATTAGCTATTATTAACAAGACAAGTAATAGCAAATGTTGGAGAGGCTGTGGAGAAAAAGGAACCCTCATACACTGTTGGTGGCAATGTAAAGTAGTACAACCATTATGGAAGAAAGTATGGTGGTTCCTCAAAAAACTGAAAATAGAACTACCTTATGACCCAGCAATCCCTCTACTGGGTATATACCCCCAAAACTCAGAAACATTGATACGTAAAGACACATGCAGCCCCATGTTTATTGCAGCATTGTTCACAGTGGCCAGGACATGGAAACAACCAAAAAACCCGTCAATAGATGACTGGATAAAGAAGATGTGGCACATATACACTATGGAATACTACTCAGCCATAAGAAATGATGACATCGGATCATTTACAGCAAAATGGTGGGATCTTGATAACATGATACGAAGCGAAATAAGTAAATCAGAAAAAACCAGGAACTGCATTATTCCATACGTAGGTGGGACATAAAAGTGAAACTGAGAGACATTGATAAGAGTGTGGTGGTTATGGGGGAAGGGGGAAAGGGAGAGGGAAAGGGGGAGGGGGAGGGGCACAAAAAAAACTATTCAATAGATAGAAGGTGACAGAGGACAATCTGACTTTGGGTGATGGGTATGCAACATAATTGATCAACAAGATAACCTAGACTTGTTATCTTTGAATATATGTATCCTGATTTATTGATGTCATCCCATTAAAAAAATAAAAAATTATTAAATAAATAAATAAATAAATAAATAAATAAATAAAAATAGATAGCAAACAAACAGGTGTTTATCAAGTCAGTATTTTCTCTCAGAGAACATACTCCCTCTTACCTTCTGTCTTTATTTTTAAATTTGGCAACATCTGTACTATTTTTCTTCCATGCCTGAAAGAGCTACAAAATGTAGTGTCACACCACTGGAGTAAAGTAGGAGACTACATACTGAGACTTGTCAAGCTACAGGAATATATATTATATAATTGTATTTCCTTCCAAGATATACCTAAACTTTTAGGGTAGTACTGTGCATTCCTCAATCAAGAAGATTAATAAGAGGCCTGATCTGTGGTGGCACAGTGGATAAAGCGTTGATCTGGAATGCTGAAGTTGCTAGTTGAATACCCCAGGCTTCCTGGTCAAGGCACGTATAGGAGTTGTTGCTTCCTGTTCCTCTCCCCTTCTCTTTCTCTCTCTTTCTCTCTCATCCCTCTCTAAAATAAAAGCATATAAAAAATGTTGGCTCAGTCATAGAACATCAGTCCAACATGTGGATGTCCTGAGTTCAATTCCCAGTTAGGGCACACAGGAAAAGCACCCATCTGCTTCTCTATCCTTTCCCCTTTCCCTTCTCTCTCTCAATCTATCTCTTCTCCTCCTGCAGCCACTTCTCGATTGGAGAAAGTTGGCCCCTGGCATTGTGGATGGCTCCATGGCCTCTGACTCAGGCGCTAAAATAGCTTGGTTGCCAAGCAACAGAGCAATGGTCCCAGATAGGCAGACCATTGCCCCATAGGGGGCTTGCTTAGGGGATCCTGGCCAGGGCACAAATGGGAGTCAGTCTCTCTGCCTCCCAGCTTTTCACTTAAAAAAAATAGAAAAGAAAATTAAGAAGAGAAAACCTATTTTTTTGATACTGTTGTGTTTGTTGTTGCTAAGAAATGTAGGGTATTGTGTTACAATTAAAACCATTTTCATGTTACAGAACAAATTTTCTAAATTACACAACTTTCTAGATGCATCAGAATGGTCTGTATTCATCATTACACAGCATTTCCCCAGCTCTCACAATAAAGACAAAAAAGAAAAAAAGCT
The DNA here is from genome assembly GCF_036850765.1 of Saccopteryx bilineata. Taxonomy (NCBI): domain Eukaryota; kingdom Metazoa; phylum Chordata; class Mammalia; order Chiroptera; family Emballonuridae; genus Saccopteryx; species Saccopteryx bilineata. Next base: position 104,349,232 of record NC_089491.1, on the reverse strand, counting down.
GATTACTTTTTTCACTTGGCTGATTCACATTCTCTTTAAAATATGAAGTTAATAGTTACAATAGACCTATCCATTGGAGACAGAATTTCACTGTAAATAGTCAGCCAATTCTCTTTATTTGCAGATTCTTAATTTGCAAATTTGCCTAGTCACTAAATTCATTTGTAATCCCCAAATCAATAGTCATGACACCTCTGTGGTCACTAATAGACTTGAGTACAGAAGGAAAAAAATTGAGTTGTATGACTCACAGTTTCAGCTGAGGTTGAACAAAGTGATTGTCTTCTTGCTTCCACTCTATGTGTGTCTATGTGTATGTGTGCTTTTGTTGATGGTTTTGCTGTTTAAAATGACACAAGGCATAGTGGTGAAGTGGGTTTCCTGTTCCCAAGGACAAGCAGGCTGTGCTGTGCCTTACAGAGAAAATGCATGTGCCAGATAGGCTTCCTTCAGGCTGGAGTTACATTTACTTCAATCGATAAATAGTTATATTTAGGGCAATTGACTTCTATTTAGTTCATTGAGTTAATGAATTAATATGTGTATTTAAAAAGTATTCTTAAGTAGAAACACAAAAGACAAGATATCTAATGATCAATTGCTAAAAATTTTGCCACCAAAGGTTTGCAGGAAATTAACCCTGGGAGCAATAATTCAGTATTTACTATTTTGTATTTACAGCAGCTACACAGAATGCAACTACTACAAATTATTAGAATTGACCACATCAGGGAATAATTAATGTAGTGAGATCAATGTGAAAGCTAAAAAGATTTTGAGGTGAATTATTAATTTTCACAAAAGCTTTTAATATCAAGTGATATTCAATCAAACAAAATACATATATTTAAAATAAAAATTAAAGTGATAATGATATAAAATTTAAAGCCACCTTAAAATTGTTAAGATGATAACTATCTGTTGTCCAAGACATTCCTAAAAGAGTGAATAATTATGAGAACACTTATTTTTGATCGTCAATATTAGTTCTATACACTCTAGTTGATATAAATACCCAATTATTAGGATTATTCAAATCAGATAAAAACTATTATACATATCATACAAAGATGAAGAAACAAGATTGAGTCTAAATCTTCAGGTCATCTGTGTTTAAAATATACTAAATTTTTACAAGTATGCACATCTGAAAAGATATCATCTTTATTATATTAATATGTCATTTAATAAATGGAGGACATTAAAGTGGGAAGAGGAAAAATAGCTACAATATATTGAGTACTTATTATGAAGCAGATGTTTTCCTTTGCCCTTCATATATATTTTTTTAGTTTGTCTAATAATTCTATATTAAGTAATTTATTCTAGTGTCCCAATAATACATTTATGGCTACTGGAGGCCAAGTGGATTTACAAGCCCAAAGTTACAAACTAGAGAGGAAGAGAGTCCAAATTCAAAGGCAGGTGTATCTGACTCCATAGCCAGGAAATAAAGACACAAAGCAGATAATACCTTTTAGCTGATAAGATTTCATCAGGACATGAAAGTCCAATTCTCAAATCTGTTCTCCATTCATTTACTATATTACTATATATACATGATATAAATCCAACAAAGAAAAGCAGGCAAACTTATTACTTTCTACTTACCCTCACTAAGGATTCTTCTTTTAAGATATGATTTTGTTTCATTATTCCAGTATCCCACACTGTTAATTAAGGGATAGAGGGTAGTCATACCTATAATTAGGTGTGAAATGGACTAAGAGTGCAGGTTGTTTCAAAATAAAATTTACCATACCTTTTTTGGGGAGATAAAATTTCTCTAGAATGGTTAAATATTTAACAATTTAAAGAAATAGAGAATATTTTCAGCCCCAGAAAAGGACTCCTCGTGAATTTGGTACAATTATGGTCATTTTGTATTTATCAAAACTGATACCAAAACATGCCTTTCTCAGAATATAAACACCAAAACTATAGCAACCAAGTGCTCTTCTCTGTTCTTTATAAATTCTCAGGTTCATTTGCTTATGCTGCGTTTTTGTTTCATACATCATTTTATTTTTCTATACATCATTTTAGTAGTTATTATCCCTGCTTTTCCTGTTTGTAGTGTGTGTGAAATTTCTCCCTCATTTTATTTGAGGCTGATATTCACCGTACCCCTAACCTCACTGGAGATATTTCCAATTTTTCAAAGAAATTGGTTTTGACACTTTCTTTTATCAATCCAGTGGGAACTGTAGTTCCAATATTACTGTAGTTCTTTTATTTTAGTTAAAATTGTTCAGAAAAGACCAGAGTAGATAATCAAATGCAGCTCTTCCTAAGGGAATCATAGTTCAACAAATGTGTTTGTTTTCTGGATTTGTGACAAGTAGCAAACTCTGTTTATAAATATAGATATTGCCATAGGTATTAGTGACACTGTCATACCACATTGCACAGTTTCTACTGAATAATTATATGGTCTCTGATTCTCATTCTTTCTGTGCCTGTTTTTATAAGCTGAAGACAATCAACTTTGTTACACTGAAACAATATTTACAGCAAACACAAATTTCACCTACCTCTTTGACATGTCCATCCCTGTTTAGTCATGGATATCTGAAGTGACATAAAAAGCAGCAATTTCCTTTCACCTTCAAAGAAAAAATACTGCCTCTGACACTCTCCCTTTGTGCGTGCGTGTCTCCTATAGCAGGACAACCTATCTCAAAATACTAACCAATTTATCGCCTTCTCTAAAGTTTCATGGCAAATCAGGCACAGCTGAAATCAATGGAAATTCTCTCCTGGATGGTTTCTCAGGGTTTGATTTTCCACACATGGAATTTGCCAGGAAATCTCAATTATGGTTTGGGCTCTGCCAGAGGGTCTGACTCCCTGTGGGGGGAAGCTCTTGCAAGGAGGATGAAGACTGACCCTGCTGGACTGGTTCTGGAGTAATTCAGAGGATACTCCATCCAGATATGTAGGAGTATTTCAGCCACTGCCATGCCTTAATTAGAAACAGGTGCACTGAATCTTTCACCAACAGCTCAATTTCTGCCCTTCTTACATTTTATTGGTATGTAAAGTTTTTAGTGGTGTGTACATGTTTGTCAATTAGATGAAAAATGTAGATATATGACTATAATAGAAGAGAGGAGCAGTGAGGGAAACAGTGATTTTCAGAAATAAAGTCCAAAATTCAAAAACATGTATGATTAAATTTCTTTATGAATTCATGTAAGTTACTAATTTGTAAGTGGAAAATAACTTAAATTACCCATAATTATACTAACTTAGTATATTCTATAGACAATGAACCCATTCAAGACTGCAACAACCATTGTCAAATACTTTCACTTATTTACTTATTTTCAAACCCAGACAGAGATATAGTTTTATATATATATAATATACATATTATATATATATATATATATATATATATATATATGCATGCATGTATTCTGGAGCCAGGTGGCCTGGATACAAACACTGACACTTATACTTACTAACTGTATAATCCTGGACATACCATTTAATCTCTGAGGGCCTCAGAGTTCTTATTTGAAAAATTGGAAATATGCTAATAATTGCCTCATGGAATTGTGAGAATTATGTGAGTTTTAATAGACCTAAAGTACTAGAATACTGACAGTACAAGTTATACAATAATTATATTAATTATAAAACTGCCCTTAACAGTGTGTCCCTGAGCAGTCTGCCCCAGAGGGTTAATTGGAGGCCCCTCTCTAGCTCACTACCCCATGGTAGGTGGGAGGGCCTGTATAGTCCAGGGTTATGTTCATTAAAACCACAAAGTACCCTTGGTGAATCTCTACAACTGGATGGGAACAGCTTCCCAGTGCAGGAGGGCCTCCACAGGTGCCGAGCCCCCACTCCAAGACCTCATAGTACTGTCCACAAGCAGTGTGGGGAAAATGGCTGTGTTAGTCTTGCTTGCTCATTTACCGGCTGCAAGCCTTTTGCCTGATTGGTGCGTGAGTGTTTGGCTGTGCCCCGTGTGTATTACCTATATAAGGCTATGGGTGCTTGCATACAGGGGATTGCGAATGGCAGATTGCCTGCTGACTACCATGAGGGGCTATTCTTGCTGTTTCTTTGTCTGAGAAGCCATTTTTTCCTGCCTGTGTGCTTGTCCGCCACTGTGAAACTTTATTAAATGAAATGGCCCAATGCTTTTCAGCTCCACAGTGTCTCTACTGTCTGCCGGAATCCAATGTGAACCTGCCTGGCCTTGGCCACCAGCATTACAAATGATGTGTTCATCCAGCAAGGGAGCCAGTGCCCCCTTGTGGTCATAGTCCAAGAGTACATTACACTGCTCAATGATCAGTCCACAATAGACAGCCCAGCTGTCTGTGAAAATCACCCAAGGTTAATGTCCATTACAGGCAACTAGTCACACAGTTCTTTGATAATGGACCTCAGTGCCTTTACATAGAACTCTTTCCATTGCCACAAGCCCCATCCAAACCCCTCAGAGGTCTAAGCTCAGGGGGTCTGGGGTAGTCAAACACATTCAAGGCCTGTGTCATCTTGACAGTTCTCTTAGCTGCTGCTGCAAAAAGCACCTATTATCTTCCCATTCCAATATCTACTGTATATCAGAAGTGGACTAGTGGAATTGCCAATTTCACATGGGCTTTCCAGGCCCCCACCCATCCCTGTTGGATGGGTCCCTTGGCCTTCCCCCTATTCAAACTGGGATAACAGGTCGTGGGATCTTCCTCTCCCTCAGCTGTCTCCATTAAGTAATCCTGTAACCATGAAACCTGAACACCAGCCATTTTCTTGGCAGCTGCTGGGGCCATTCATCTCAGCAGCCAGAACCTCTGTTCTGGATTAAGCTGCCACCAAAGCTACAAAAGAATTTTATTAGACTCGCCACCTAATTTCTCCCTATCTGCCCCAGCCGCAATCAAATCTACCCACATCTGTGTTTGGTTAACATTTACAGGCCTGTTTCTTGTTAGTCAGGGGCAGCATGGGCAGTAGCCCTCATGGCTTTATGATTCCATGCTGCCTCTAGCTCCCCCAAATCTGCTACCATCTGTGTAACTACATTGATGGGCTGCCCTACAGGGAGGCTGAAGATAGCCACTAGTGAACCAAATAGGGCTGACAAGGCACTACAGAAAATAAAGTTCCTCATCCCTGCTGTAAACACTTCATCTGGCCCATGGGACCTCGGATTGAAAGCAGCATTCTTCATACTTAGTTCCCGAAGGACCTAGGGCTGGTCTGAATATGTCTGCCACTGACTTGCTGCCCTTTGTAAGTCCCCAGCATTCTACCAGACTGTACAAATGGCAGCCATCACTCATTCTAATAGGGTATGGTTTTGTGGGTTGTCATGGCAGTTGCAAAGGTGCTGCCTCAATGAGGAGTGTATGGTAATGGCGGCTAATTTCTCCACCTCTGTTCTGGAGAGCATAATGCCATCCACGTCCTATGTCCCACAACCACAGCAACAAGACTGCCAGGGGTTCTGTGAGTTTCTGCCTAACTTCATCAGCTCTGCCTGGGTGTAAGGCCGTACTACAGAGTGTTCAACTATTTGGGGAGGGGGTTGTGCTGGCCCGTGAGGTGCTCTTTGCTGTTGGGTTTTTACCTTCTGGGCAACCACTGGTGAGCTCTGAGTCTGCTGTTAGCAGTTTCACCCCAAACCAGAAGAGGAGGAGTCAGAAACACCTGCTCCTGCTGACTCATAGCCACTCTGCTTGCATAGATGCTGCTCCTTCCTCAGTGCCTGCTTTGGCTCCTGCAGCTGCCAGATCTCAGCCTGAAGCTGAGACTTCAACTTTTGAGCCCATAGTTGTTTCCCTAATAACTATTGTTGCCAATATTCAGCTTCCAGGGCAAATTGCAGCTCATGAAACTGTAACTTTTTCTCTGAAGATTGTTCCAGTTCCAGGCACCATTGGTGCTCAGCCTGCATCTAAACTGCAGCTCTCGAACCCAGTTGGCCTCCTTCTCCAGCACCCGTTCCAGTTCTTTCTGTTGTTGGTGCTCAGTCTCTTCTCACAGGGCTATAAAAAACACCCAGCCCATGACCCACAAAAGGATAGCCATGGGGAACCATACACTGGAGAGTAATGACCACTCCTCTACCTCACCCTTCAAGGGTGTTGGTGGCTCCACACCAATCTGTCCCAATCCTGCTTGGTATGCCAGATGTAATGCCTGTGGCCAAAGCCAGGCAGGTCCACCTTGGATTCAAGCAGATAATAGAGAAACTGCAGAGCCGGAAAGCACTGGGCCATTACAATTTAATAAAGTCTTGCAATGGTTGATGAGCAAACAGACAGGGAAAAACCACTTCTCAAGCAAACGAACAGCAAAATAGCCCTTCACTGTGGTGGGCAGGCAATCTGCAATCCACTATCAGCCATCTGCACTGAATGCAAGCATCCATAGCCTTACATAGCCTGTACACACAAGGAGCTGCCACATGCTCACACAATAATCAAGCAAAGTGCTTGCAGCCAGTAAAACAGCAAGCAAGCCTAACAACTATTTTCCCAACACATTTAAATCACCACATTTTAACTTTCTGATTTTGCTGTCTTTTCAATATTCTTAACTGGCTTTTTCAACTTATTGCAGTGCCTCTAACATTAGGTTCCCCAAGGTCTCTAAATGTTGAGTGAGCCTCAGGGATCATTTTTTTAGACTTCTTTTCTTTCCATATTTACTCATTTGGTGATATCAAAGAGACTTATTCATAGCTTTAAATACTCCTCAAAGCTGACAGTTCCTAAGTATATTTCAGAAGCCCATACATATACCTTACACTCCAGGCAATTTATTATTTCAACATCACTACTGGAATCTGCACAGGGCAGGAGCAAAACCAGGATTTGTGAGGCCTAAAATATAATGTGGGAACACTTTAAGAAAATAGTAATACAAATTATAAATACAAAATTTGGCATAAAAGCGATTTCCCCTGCACATGTGCTATAGAGATTCACACTTTTTTCTTCTGAGATGTCTTTTGGTATTTTAACATAAATGCTCCTAGTGTTTGCTTCCTGTTGGCAACCTGATTTTTCCTCCTCGCTTAGAACACTCTGCAAAGCCAAAACACTCCAGCAGTAATTGCAGTGCATACAAGTGAGATGCTAAGGCTTGTCCCTCACTAGCAAAACAGTAAATCTTCCTCAGTAAGAGGGTATTTGAATTGAATCTAATATATCTCTCCCTCCTTATGGGAGAAATTAGAAAGTTAAAAGTGTATATTATTGAGACTCCCCTAAAGCCAGGTTTTGGAATGTAATTTTTTCTGGCAATTAGATATAGTTGTGCAAATCTTGGAAGAAGGAAGTGGCATGCAAATGATTTTCCAGGCAGCCTTGACTGTTGCTTTGGGCAGTCAAGGTTAGCATAACATTAGTTTCTCCTATAGTACTTTTCAATGCCCACTCACCAGCATTCTGGGTGAATAGAAGCAGAGGCCAGAGCAAGCAGGGTTTTTGCTCTGAAACTTAATCCCAGGCCACACATTTATGTATCTGTTTTTTAGCTTTCTGGGGGAGAGAGGAATTCAATGTAGTGGTGGGAAAAATCTGTTGTTGACGTCTGATATTTTGGTCCAGAAAGAATCTCAGAAAATGAATTCATTGTAATAGAGCAACAGAAGGACATAGTCTGGATGTGGATCTGGAGTTAGTTTTAATTTTTAGCTTCCCAGATAGAGCCAGTGGAGGATGCCTAATAGCAGAAAGAAAAATAGATAAAAAGACTCGAGTCAGTGTAATAATATTTAATTGAAGTTATTGGGGTGATTTTGGTTAATAAAACCATAGATTCCAAGTATACAATAGAATAAAGCATCATCTGCACACTGCATCCTTTGCTTGCTCCCAAAGTTGTCTTTTCTGTTGCCATTAATTACTCCTTGGCCACTTTTTACCTCCCCCGTTCTCCTTTCCCTCGGGATATCACCCCACTGTTGTCTGTGTCTATGTGCCATATATTTTTTGCCTATTCCTTTCACCCTTTTTTCACCCAGGTCCCCAATCTTCCCCACAGACTGCTGTCAGCCTGTTCTATGTATTCATGTTCCTGTTTCTATATTGTTTCTTGAATTATTTTGTTGATTGGATTCTATATATACTTCTCACAAAAATTAGGGGAATATTTCAAAATGAATATGAAGCGATAATGTATCCCCTAATTTTTCGTGAGCAGTGTATAAGTGAGATCATATGGTATTTGTCTTTCTCTGCCTGGTTTATTTAACTTAGCATAATACTCTCCGGGTTCATCCATGTTGTCGCAAAAGGTAAGTTTTGGGGGTTTTTTTTGTTTTTGTTTTTGTTTTACAGCCAAGTAGTATTCTATTGTGCAGATGTACCACAGCTTTTTTTATTCACTCATCTACTGATGGGCACTTGGTTGATTTTAGATTTTGACTATTGTAAATAACGCTGCAATGGACCTTCAGGTGCATATATTTTTTTGAATTAGTGTTTCAGATTTCTTTGGATATATTCCAAGAAGTGGATTTCAGGATTAAAAAGTAGTTACATTTTTTAGTTTTTGAAGAAACTCCATACTGCTTTCCACAGTGACTGCATGAGTCTGCATTTCCATCAACAGTATACAATTCTCTTTTTTTCTACATTGTCACCAACACTTGTTGTTTGTTGATTTATTGATCATAGCCATTCTGACAGTCATGAAGTGATAACTCATTGTGGTTTTCATTGACATCTCTCTGATTATATTGAGCTTCTTTTCATATGTCTTTTGCCCATCTGTATATCCTCTTTGGAGAACTGCCTACTCAGATACTTTGTCCACTTTTTAATTGGGTTATTTGTCTTCTCGATGTTGAATTTTTTAAAGTTATTTATATATTTTACAAATAAACCTCTTATCAGATGTATCATTGGGCAAATATGTTCTCCTATTCAGTGGGTTGTCTTTACATTGCATAGATGGAATCCTTTGCTGTATAAAATCTTTTTAGTTTGTTATAGTCCCATTTATATATTTTTTCCTTTATATACCTTGCCCAAGGTGACATATTGGAAAAAATATTGCTAAGAGAGATGTCTGAGATTTTACTGCCTAATTTTTCTAAGATTTTTATAGTTGTTTCACTTACATTTAAGTCTGTTATTCATTTTGAGTTTATTCCTGTGTATGGTAAAAGTTGGTAGTCTAGTTTTATTTTTTTGCATGTACCTATCCAATTTTCCCAACACCATTTATGGGAGAAACTGTCTTTACTAGTGAGTAAAGTTCTGATACCTCAACATTCAAAGGGGGAACAGGAATATTCAATTTTCTAAGTGTGACATGGAGGGATCTGAGCGTCTTCCCAGTCTAGTGTAGACCAGCCATAACACAATGACTATCATTAAGAGAAACCCATAAGAAATTGAGAAAGCCCCAAATACAAAGGGGTCCTGAGGTTAAAAATAAGAGATAATTTAACAGGGGACAATATGAGGAGTGCTCAGCACATATCAGTGTGGAAAGGTGATGTCCAAACAAAATATATCCCTGTAACTTTAATAGGTATTACCCAAGGAAATAAAAACTTTTATCTACAGAAAAATTTATAAAAAGGTTTAGTTATTATGATAGGTTGTTCTAAACAACCTATCATAATAACTAAAAGCTGGAAAAGATAAATATTATAAAATAATTGATAAACAATAAATTATGTTCTAATTTTGGTTCAACAAGTTTTTAGCTGGACAATGTTGTTCCCCGGGAAATATCAGTAAAGTACATTTTCAGTGTCATGACATAGGTAAATAGTGATATAAGCATTTAGTGAATAAAGGCCAGAGATGCTATTAAACATCTTACAATGGACAGAGAGCCCCATTATAACAAAGAATTATCCAGTGAAAAATTTCAATGTACCTAAGTTGAGAACCCTTATTATGAAAGACACCAGAAGTGTAAATATTCAAAATTTAAAATAGCTATCTCACAAACAAAGATATCTTATGCATTTGTTCCTAAAGGGTTCCAATTTTATAAAGTAGGTGATCAAACTTTCTCTGTTTGCTTTGAGTGCTAATGTTATTTTATACTTTTCTGGAAATGACAGATTCACACAATTCTCTCTTAAAAAAATTTTTTTTTCTAAATGGAAAAATAAGTCCTTTCCAACCCTAAACCACTTTGCTTATCTTCTCATTATATAACCAGTCTTACCATACATAACTGGAACTCTAAGCAATCACTTATTCTACTTCTCTTTCAAATAAGCAAATATTTTTGATAACTATGTTCTCTGTACAAAACAATAGTGAAAAATTCATGTATCATTTTTGCTTTCTAGCTTAGATCCTAATTACATTATTTCCTCTTTATTTATGACTTTTCGATTCTAAATAATTCTCCAGTAGCTATGTTTCTCCTTCTTCATTATGGTGTTAGAATTCAATGGCAACGTTTTAAAAGATATGTTACATTTATGTCATTGATATCTAAAGTACTAAATACAGGGCCAGTCTGAGTTACTGTAATTTAGCAATAGTCTATATTTAGCTTTGTAGAAGAAAATAATGAGCTTATATTGTAAAAAAATATATATCCACAAAACATTTGAAATAGAATGTTAATGTACTTAACATTTATTTAAGTACATGGAAAAATGTACAATGACATTGGAACAAAATGATAGTTGAAAATATTTCATGAGAAATGTGTATCTTTTAAAAATAATTCATTTTGTCATGAATCGTTGAGCTTATGATATCTGAATTCTTTTTTAAATTTATACATATTCACTGTCACTACATTGCACTTGTGTCAAATATGAAAAAAAGAACCATTTAGAAAGAAGAATTCTATGTACAGCTCTTACATAAGAGCTGCTATTCAAACATTGTCCATGGGTTTTATCTTAACAGGTGTTTAAATTTTTTTTTTTGCCTCTTTTATCTCCAGATTTCTGCAAATATATACATCGTCTATAGAACCTTCAGTATAATTATGTTCATTTAAAAAGTTTACTCTTCAAATAAACAGTTGCTTTAAAGTGTTAAAGAGCAAAAATAACTGATCTCACTTAGTATTACAATACTAAAAATTTTATAACTCTTGAAAATGACATCTTTAATCTCCTGGAAAAGGATTGCACTGTTCAAGTTAACATCTAACATCTCTTAAAATTTTTATTTTGAAATAAAAATACTGTATCTATTTAAAACACTACAGAAAGTCAAACCTATACAACTTAGCATAAGCAGAGACTACATCTCAATTAATAATGCATTTTCTTAAGAGAAATATGGAAAAAAACTACAATAAACTAAGTTAAACATAAATATTTTTATATGCTTTTCAATGGCCCTGTTCCAGCTATTAAAAGATTTTTTTAGGAATAGTAATATTAAAAATTATTTCACATCAGCAACATTTTCAGAGTTTTCTTCTTTTCTTTCTCTCACTGTTCTAAATATTTTCATCTTCAGCAATTTCTCTTTTTCCTCACTAAATTGTAAACATAACTTATGACATGCATTGATGACCACTATATGAATTTTCAAAAACAATTATATTCCAATAATTGAATGACACAAGGGAAAATTGGGAAAGCAAACCTGGACTAATATTTACCCAATGCCTAATATGCACCAAGGGTTTTGCAAGCCAAAATAACATGCATCAAAAATAACAGCTTTGTAGCTAAATCCATTATTCTCATGTTTAGAAATGAGATGTTTAGAATTCAAAGGGACTAAAAAATTTTCCCAACCCACAAAGTTAATAAAAGCCTGGTAAAGATTTTATCTAAATTTGCCTGACTTCAAAGTCTTATTCTCTTTGTTAATTTTCTCTGATGTAGAGTTTAATTAATTTATTTTTAAAAACTTATGGATTCATGATTAACATACAAAAATCTGTACAGATTTTATACAAGTTAATGATCTTGGAGATAAATATAAATCCACATTCATGAAACTATCATGATAATCTGTGTCATTATATATCCATCCTAAAATTTTCTCCTGCTCTTATTTTTATTATCAGAACAATTTTAAAAAGATCTATCTCCTAAACAAAAATTTTTTATTGATTTTAATTTATTGTGTTTACATAGATTCAAGTGTCCCACTGAATACATTCCCCACCCCCATATTCTCTTCAACATCCCCTTTACCCCTCTCTCCCCAACGCCTTCCCCCTTCAAGGATTTGCTTTTCTGCTGTCCATAATACTGTGTTATGCATATATAATTTCACCAATCTCTTTCCCTTTTCTGATCCCATCCTCTCATCCCCTTTCTCTCTATTTTCTCTCTGGCCCTTTGAACCCGCCTCTGCCTCTGTTCTGTTCCTCAGTTTACCTTGTTCATTGGATTCCTCAAATGAGTGAGGTCATATGATATTTTTCCTGCTCTGCCTGGCTTATTTCACTTAACATAATAGTTTCCAAGTCTACCCATGTTGTTTCAAAAGGTAAGATTTCCTTCTTTTTCATGATCCCATAGTATTCCATTGTGTATATGTACCACATCTTTTTAATCCACTCAACTACTGATGGACACTTGAGCTGTTTCCAGATTTTGGCTATTGTAAACAATGCTGCCATAAACATGGGGGTGCCTTTCTTCTTTTAAATCAGTGATCTGGTGTTCCTAGAATATATTCCTAAGAGTGGGATGGCTGGGCCTAAAGGCAGTTCCATTTTTAATTTTATGAGGAATCTCCATACTGTTTTCCACAGTGGCTGCACAAGTCTGCATTCCCACCAGCAGTGCAGCATGGAAGAAGAACAGCAAAAAGAAAAGAGGATGAAAAAGTCTGAGGAAACTCTGAGAGAGCTCTGTGACAACATGAAGAGAAACAACATCCATATAATAGGGGTTACTGAAGGAGAAGAGAAAGAAAAGGGATAGAGAACTTGATTAAAGAAATCATAGCTGAAAAGTTCCCTAAATTGATGCAGGAAAAAGTCACACAAGTTCAAGAAGCACAGAGAATCCCATTAAAGAGGAACCCAAACAGACCTACACCAAGACACATCATAATTAAAATACCAAAGCTAAGAGATAAAGAAAGAATACTAAAAGCTGCAAGAGAAAAGCAGTCAATCACCTACAAAGGAGCCCCCATAACAATGACATCTGACTTTTCAACAGAAACACTTGAGGCCAGAAGTAAATGACAAGAAATATTCAAAGTAATGCAGAACAAGAGCCTACAACCAAGACTTCTTTATCCAACAAAGCTATCATTTAAAATTGAAGAAGAAATAAAAAGCTTCCCGGACAAAAAAACTCAAGGAATTTATTACAACCAGACCAATGCTGCAAGAAATGTTAAGGAGCCTGCTGTAAACAGAACAAAGGGAAAAAATCTAATAAAAGAAGAATGTAGATTTAAAGAATAAAATGGCAATAAACAACTACATATCAATAATAACCTTAAATGTAAATGGATTAAATGCTCCAATCAAAAGACATAGGATAGCTACATGGATAAAAAAAAAAAAACACAGGACCCATACATATGCTGTCTACAAGAGACCCACCTCAAAACAAAAGACACACATAGACTGAAAGTAAAGTATGGAAAAAAAATATTTCATGCAAATGGAAATGAAAAAAAAAAAAGCTGGGGTTGCAATACTTATATCTGACAAAATAGACTTTAAAACAAAGGCTATAGTAAGGAATAAAGAAGGTCACTACATAATGATAAAGGGAGCAATTCAGTGGAGAAATTCAACAGGAAGATATAACCATTATAAATATCTATGCACCTAATATTGGAGCACCTAAATATATAGAGCATGTTTTAATGGAATAGCTATTACAGTGGTACCTTGAGATACAAATTTAATTTGTTCCGTAACCGAGCTCGTAAGTCAGTCAACTCGTATATCAAACTCCCGATACTGGACCCATGCACCAACACTTCAAATAGCAGCAGCTTCCCGAATCACAACTCATATCTCAGAATTTCGCTCAAATCTTGAACAAAAATATGGACCAAGTCACAGCTTGTATTTTAAAACTTTGTATGTTGGTCTGTTCGTATCTCAAGATACCACTGTATTTAAAATAAACAAAAGCAAAACAGAAGGTGTGTTGAGGAGGATTTGGAGATAAAGAAACTCTTGTTTACTTCTGGTGAGAATGTAAATTTATAAGCCACTTTGGAAAACGGTATGGAGGTTCTTCAGAAAATTAAAAACAGAATTATCATATAATCCAGCAAACTCCTTTGTGGTTATACATCCAAAGGAATTAAAATCAGACTATTAAAGAGATATACATAATTTCATGTTTATTTTAGCAAATATTCACAATAACTAAGATATGGAAGCAAACTAAATATTCACTGATGTATAAATGGATGAATAAAATGTAGTATATACACACAACAGAATATTATTCAGCCTTAAAAAGGAAGAAAACCTCATTTATGTGTGAATGAAATGGAAGTCATTATACCAAGCAAAATCTAACCCTTTTGGCTCATTAGAATATCAAATTATAATTGGTATTAGTAAATGGCATTAATACTTTTCCTAGTAATAGAAGCTGACCTCAGAGTAGCCACAGTAGTAGTAGCAGTACTACTTGACAAAGGAAAGAAAAAAGGAGAAAGAGAATATATAGCTAAAAATAATTAATCATTTGCTATATAATAATAACTTTGAATGAATTACTTTAAATCTTCAAAACACTGATATGCAGTTAGTAATGCTATTTAAAATATTTTAATAGATGTAAAACCTTAAGTGATGTTAGATTGTTCAGATAACACAAGTAATAAGCTATACAGTGTGTGGATTTAAATTGCAAGAATTTGAATTCATAACTAATGTTGTTACCACTTGCCTGATAATTTGTTATGGTTCATAACATCACAAGTAAAAAATATATGACAAGTAACAGGAAAATTCTCTTCTAATATGGTACAGAATGAGAAAAAATGGAATAAGTAGGAAGAGTCTTCCATAAATAAAAGCTGGGTGAAAATGACATATGCAGTAAAATATTAACTATATTTAAGTTATTACAAGAAAAGAGAACAAATTGCTTAACATGAACTGTTACTAATTATTTCCCCTGTGTTGTGGAAATGCTACTACTATTACTTATATTTGCCTTTGCTTTTTAGTATTTTTCAAGATGCCATCAATTTTAATTTATAACTTCAACTAAAAATACAATAAATAGTATTTTATTCCTTTTTCAAATTTTTTATTTATTGATTTTTAGAGAGACAGGAAGGAAGAGGGAAAGAGACAGAGAGAGACATCAATTTTGTTGTTCCACTTACTTATTCATTGGTTGATTTTTGTATGTGCCCTGACTATGGAATCAAACCCAAAACCTTGGCATATTGAGATGATGCTCCAGCCAGCTGAGCCACCTGACCAGGACCTACACATTATTTTAAAAAACATTCTTAAATATTAGGAAACAGATGGAGAAAATATTTGATATTTCTCCATATCAGTCTTATTTTTAGACTAAGAAAATAATTAAAATCACTATTATTAAAGTATTATTACTACTACCTTTATAACAGGTAAACACAAAATATAAGTAGGAAAAGACTTTGGTAAGCTTTACTGAGTAACTATGAAAGCTCAACACGTAATAGGATAATTTTCTGTTTTGTGTGGGCAGCAGCAAAATCATTTTAAATGTGTTTCATATTTAAGTACAAGCTAAATATTACAGTTAAGAATATTCTGTAATTTGCCTGATGTATATAAAAACTGTTGTTTTTCTACTGAAATTTATAATTGGCATAGTCCATAAAGTTCTTCTCAGGTAAAAAAAATAGCTGAAAGAAGGTGGCTATATATCCTTTGAATTGACAGGGCAAATTCTTTATAATAGGAATGCTCATTAGCATGATATAATTTAAATAAAATATGGATTGGGCCATTGTTAATAAATAAAAATAATTTAGATTTTATTTCATTTATATTTTAGTTTAATCTGTGATTATATAATGGAATAAATAAAATATGGCAATAAACAAATGGAGGAAAGATTACCTTTAAGAAGCACAATTGAAGATAACATAACCTCAGAGACAAAGTTGGTGGAGAAGCAATTTAATTTTAACTTTAATTATATATTAATTCATGTTCAGAATAGAATTGTTCCAGGATTAAGAACATTTCTGGATAGGCTGTTTTTATGACAGTACATTATTAACACTGAAATAAAAAACGTACATCAGAATTAGAGAGAGAAAACTATAATTGTTAAAGAGTTCCTTCTTTGTTTCAAAATTGAGGGCTTTTCAAAGCCTCGAATCTGAAAGAATTAACTTTTGGGGGCATCAAATTTATAAAATAATCTTTTTTGGCAGATACTTAGAAATGTTGATCCTGGAATATTCAAGGACACAACATGAAAACTAAGATAAAAATATCATGCTAACACAATCAAAAATAAAAAGGAAATAAAATTATTTTTGTAATCATAAAAAATATGCTGAGAATATAAATGGCACACTAAACAGAATTGTTCGGCTACCGCAACACTTTCTCCAAGCATATTATTTCATTTACTTTCAAATAAGTTTTAAATAAGAAAATTTTTGTTATATCAAAAAAGTAATTTTTCCTTTTAAAGATATCACTATTTTCATTAGTCAATAATTCTCATTAATGATTTTGTAAGAAAATGTTATCCACAAAGAGACATGTAAATAGCAGCTAGCTGAGTTGAGCTGTCAAATAAAAGAGAAAAAAGTATTTGAATCATTAAAGATTTGAGAGTCTATAATATTCATATCATGTTATCTAACCTCAAAGTCTGTATAACCTCCCTAAGTACAATAAAACTGTTATTTTGTAGTATAAAATATTATCCTTTTTTATATTTATTATGTGACTTGATAGTGGTTGTATAATTTGACTGGCATTTTTTATACTTATTTAATAGTTTAAACTCAATATTGTAACCTGGATCAAATTATCTTTAGCAGACTCTTAAAATCAAGTTTTAATTTAACCTAGAAAACATTCTACATTGATTTGTTAGAACACAGAATAAATAGAACATTAACAAAGAAGCAATAAGTAAAAATGGCAACTGTTTTCAAAAAAGAGGTACAAGGAGAAAAAAATAAAAAATAAAAACAAATGAGAGTTTTAAAATAACCTTACACTAGGCTATCCACTGCTCAAACTTTTCCACTAAAGAATAAATTTACTAACTATAAACCTATCAAACAGTTCTCTTTGCTCACTTACTGCTTCCTAAACTTTATCTCCACTAGTTCATCATTCTCTTTCCTTAGAAATTTGCAACTTCTAAAAATCTTGATCTCATTAGTTATTACAACAATAATACAACAGTATTTATAACAGTAATCACAGCAATATGCAACTAGTGTATTATAACAGTATAATTATTGTATATTTTATTTTTATTGATACAAAAGTTTTCTATAGAATAATAGTCATAATATTGATATGAGAAATCTTGTTGAAACTTTTCAAAGAAAAATTTTTAGGAAATAATTTCCTAACATGATAAAGAAAACCAGAAATGTTTGCTGAGTATGATTTGAATTTGCATTATGTCCACAAGTGGCACAGTGTTTTTTTTCTAGTATGTTTGCATAATAACAGTAATAAAAACATAGTATTGAAAAAGAATGTTAGGGCCTTGATTTGTTGTAACATAGTGGACAGAGCATTGACCTGGGATGCTGAAGTCCCAGATTCCAAACCTCAAAGTTGTAGGCTTGAGTTCTGGTTTGCCAACTTGAGCTCAGGATCATCAACATCATGCATGATTGCTGGCCTGACCCCAAAGGTCACAGGCATGAAGCCCAAGGTCACTGGCTAGAGGCCAAGGTTTTTGGCTTGAGCAAGCAAGGGCTATTATCTCAGTTTGAGCTCCCCAGTCAAGGCATGTATGTGAAGCAATCAATAAACAACTACAGTGACACAACTACTAGCTGATTCTTCTCACTTCTCTCCCTTCCTGTGTGTATCTATCTCTCTCCAAAAAAAAAAAAAAAAATTGTTAAGAGAACATGCTCTCAGTAATTTTAAACTCTTTGCTTTCTGGAAAGTAATCTAATTAACTTAAAAATAATTTGGGTGACACTAAGAGAAAGAAGCAGAAAAAGAAAAACAGAAGAACATACTTAAAAGAATAAAATGATAGCCCTGGCAGGTTGGCTCTGCGGTAGAGCATCGACCTGGTGTGCGAGGGGCCCGGGTTTGATTCCCAGCCAGGGCACATAGGAGAAGTGCCCATTTGCTTCTCCACCCCCCCCTCCTTCCTCTCTGTCTCTCTCTTCCCCTCCCGCAGCCAAGGCTCCATTGGAGCAAAGATGGCCCGGGCGCTGGGGATGACTCCTTGGCCTCTGCCCCAGGCGCTAGAATGGCTCTGGTCATGGCAGAGTGACACACCAGAGGGGCAGAGCATCACCCCCTGGTGGGCAGAGCATCGCCCCTGGTGGGCGGGCCGGGTGGATCCCGGTCGGGCGCATGCGGGAGTCTGTTGACTGACTCTCCCTGTTTCCAGCTTCAGAAAAATACAAAAAAAAAACAAAAACAAACAAACAAAAAAGAATAAAATAACAATAAATACATACCTATTAATAATCACTTTAAATGTAAATGGCTTAAATGCTTCAATCAAAAGAAATAAGGTAGCTAAATGGATAAGGAAACAAGACCCATATATATGTTGTCAACAACTGACCTATCTCAGCACGATAGATACACACAGACTAAAGGAAAAAGAATGGAGAAAGATATTTCATGCAAATAAAAAGAAAAAAATCTAGGGTATCAATACTTATATCTAACAAAATAGACTTTAAAACAAAGTGTATAGTGAGAGACAGAGAAAGACTCTACATAACGATAAAAGGAGTAACCCAACAAGAGGACATAACCCTTGTAAACATAAGAGCACCTAAGTTTGTAAAGTAAATCTTGTTGGATATAAAGGGGAATGATCAATAGCAATACAGGCATAGTAGAGATAATACCCCATTGACATCAATGGATAAGTCTTCCAGACAAAACAACAAAACAAAACAAAAAAAACAGTAGCCTAAAATGACACACTAGATCAGACAGATTATATATATAGACAGCTTCAGAACATTTAACCCCAAAGCAGCAGGATGTACATTTTTTTCAACTGCATGTGAAACATTTTCTAGGATAGACCATACATTAGAAAACAAAACAAGTCTTAATAAATTTAATAAGATTAAAATCATATCAAACATCTTCTCTGACCATAATGGTATAAAACTAGAAATAAATCACACACACACACACACACACACACACACACAAAAAAAAAAACCTGAAAAACACACAAAGACATGGAGGCTAAATAACATGTTACTAAACAATAAAAAGGTTAACAATAAAATCAAGGAAAAAATCAAAAGATATATTGAAACAAATAAAAATAAACACACAGCAACACAAACTTTATGGGACAAAGCAAAAGTGGTCCTATGAGGAAAATTCATAGTATTACAGACCTATCTCAAGAAACAAGAAAAATTTCAAATAAAAATCTAACTTCACACTTAAAGGAACTTAAAAAAAAAAACAACAAACAAAGCCCAAAGTGAGTAGAAGAAAGGAAATTAAGAAGATCAGAGTAGAAATAAATAAAATAGAGTCTAAAAAAATACATGATTATTGAAACCAAGAGCTGGTTCTTTAAAAAGATGTTTTTTCCCCTTTAGGAACCAGTATTTTAGTGCTCTTTACAGCTTGTCTGAGTGGCTTTTATCTATGTCAGTTTTTTAATTAGATAGGTCAGTACCCTATCAAAATTACTTTTATGTTTTAAATATTATAAAATTTTTACTCTTCACTCCTTTAGCGGGATCCCTGTCAATTCATATTGTTGACCTTTTGGCACTCAACAGTTTCCATCAGATAATGAGTTTAATACTACTCTGCCACATTTTAAAACATGAGTGCCAAAGAAAATGCTAGAGAAATCTAATAAAGGATGTGAAGTTTAGATCAATTCTTTATAAAAACAAGAGCTCAAGTTTCTATTCCATATGGTGATGAGTTTTGCTCTTTTATTTACCTTATATAATACATATTTGAGCCATCCTTAATTTTTATAATAATATCTTTTTGCTTACATCAGAGATTTTCAACCAATGTGTTGCAAGAGACACACTGGTGTACTGCAAAACTTCTTAAAACATGCACTACCTGACAATTTAGTCAGGGAAACTGACCTCTTTTCCCTTAGATTGTTAAGTAAAAAAATAACAATAGGTAGTACAATAATAGCTGTCTGGAGTGAATGAATCAAAATTATACCTATTTTTTTGGTCATATTTCAAAGTGTTTTATATTTTTCTTTCACATATTAGATTTATTAATGCTACATATTTAGATGTAATACCCCAATTCTTTTTATTACTCTTACTACTTCTTCCCAGTACTTTTTCTAAAAAGAGATTATTTTTACAAAGAGAGGATCTATATCCTCTTCAATTTCAGACTTCTTATAAGAAATACATATGTTCTTTTATAGGGTAATATAATATTAGATTTAGCAATATTGATTGTCTCTTCTCCTATTATTTGTGCTATTTGAGTTTTGCAGTCAGTTACCAAATACTGTGTAAAAGCTTTGAATAAGGTCTATCAAGTGGTTAAACTTTGTAATATTACATACAGACTTTACTGAGAGTGACTATATGTAATGAGAGTAAAATTTATTTATTTTTACCCTATTTTTGTTATATAGTTGCTAGAAACAAATACTTTTACTGACATACACAAGCTTCGCTTTAGGATTTAAAAATAATCAAGTCCCCTACAATGCTATAGCTTCAAATCATTCTTTAATAAACATGTTTTTGAATATTACACAAAATATGAAACAAATATAATTTTTCAATAACCTAAAAATCAGAGATGCAAAAAGAAATGATCAATATTAGTTCTGCACTTGGGTAAATAAATATGTATACAATTATAAATTTATGCAAAAAATTGCATGTTTTTTATATAATTAAAGTACATTCACTTTCTAAAAATGTTTTTATGAAAAGATAACACTTATAAACTTGATTATTAATATATGAGGTGCTTTCCTTTTTCTATACTTAAATAGAAAAAAAGCCAACATTATTATTCAATCGTGATATATTCATGTGCTCATATTTTTATAATGTTCACATATCATGTACTTTTTGTGGCAAGCAAGTTAAGTATCATATTAAACCAAGAGCTTCAATTGACATCTCATAATTCACATTGCAGTCCATTAGTCTCAGATAAAGCTTACAATAACAGACATGATTACTAAAACAGTTCAGGAATATGTGATGAGGGCATTATTCAGTCATGTAGTATAGGTAATCATAAAGATATGCTGTAATTTATTAGAGTTAGATCAGACAGTGGATTCTGAAGCATCAGCGGAATTACTTCCCTTTATATGTATACCCAACTCATCTTTCTAAGTAGGGTCTCATGAGAGCAAGTGTCACTGAGATTAAAATAGAACAAAGGAAACCGGGAAAGATGGCGTGTATATTTTTCTGTTATTTATTTAAGCTATAATTTAAGGTCAGCATAAAATAGAATTTTACTTTCTCTTTTTTCCTATGAAGAAGATGCCAAATTTCTTAAAAGCTGGCTTTGATTCATTTGCAGGTGCAAAGAGTTGAAAGTAAGTAGCCATGGTTACTGAATAAATAAAAAAAGTAATGTGAAAATAGTATACCTGTGAGATTTAAAATTTTACATCAGCCAAAATATGCTGTAATATTCTTAAGAGAGTTTTTTAAATCAGAATTTAGGACAAAAAATCTTATATGTGAAACTATTTGATTTTACAAAGTAAATAGTTTATACTTTTGGGTTAATATTCATGCAAAGCATTTTATTTTTCTAAAGCCATGAGATTTTTATATACTTTGAAATTGTATTATCTGGGAAGTTCTTAAATACATGAGCTGCATTTTTTTTACAAGTAATGGCTAAGAAATGATGATAGATATTTAAATATATTCTCCAGAGTGAGCTTAGAGACAGTGATTTAAATAAAATGCCTGATTTTATAAGAAATTATAAATATTTTTACAACTATTTAATAGTCAGGTATCTAAAAATCTATTTATTACCAAATATAAATACATCTAAATTTAAACCACTCTTTAAGTGTTATTTCAACTATAGTCAACCTGATTGCCAGGAAATATATCTATATGTAAATTTTCCTAAACAATTTACATTAAAATATTACTTTGCTTTCTAAATTGTGTCAAAGTTTCTCTTATCACCAGGAAATTTATCATTATTTTACTATTTAATTTACTGTTTAAAATTATAATTTATATATTAAATTTTCCCATTATGTAAAGTTTATATCAGAGAATCCTCCCTTATACAAAGCAAATGTTTGCAAGCACAAAGAAGGAGCTATATGAATACACAACTTTCTCATAGAAAGGAATTTAACTTTTACACTTATCTTGTTTAACTGCAAAGCAGTGAAAAAATAGTTTTACTAGAAGAATAATATAGACCATAACAATGCTAAATCATATCATTTTTATTCTTAATTTTATTGACTTTTTTTTTGTAAGTTAAAGTTCTTAAGGCTGATGTCTGGCATCCTTGCACTTAACACTCCCACTGTATCAAAGCTTGTGATTGCAAGGGTCCTCATGATGAAACCTATGCAGACAGATTTTGACCTGTCAGTATAAAATTTGCCCTTGCCAGAGGAGCAACACCCTACTAGATGCGGTAGATATTCCAACACCTAATATCTTTATTTATTTATTTATTTATTTTATTATTTTGTTTCATGAGAGGAGGCAGGGAGAGAGAGGTACAGAGAGACAGGAACATAGAGCTGTTCCTGTATGTGCCCTGACTGGGAATCAAATGGGCAACTTTTGAGCTTCGGAATGGTTCTCCAACCTACCATGCTATTGGCCAAAACAAGGCCAAATATCTATGGAATATAAAATGTAAAGCCATTTACTTATTTCTTAATTTTAACATTGAAAGCCTGTCACACAACTGGAAGCTTCAAGACTACATAGTCCATGCCTATGATAAAGTCTTTTGTTATGGCTACTCAGCATTGCTCATTCTTTATGTATTTTGCTTCCCACTTTTACTCTTAACCCCTGATTAGAATTCTTGACACAATATCCAATATATTGGTATTTGCACAGGGTCCACACCCTTTATTATGTACCAGATTTTAAATCAATTGATAATGACACTAGCTCAATGAACATACATACAGGAGGCGCATTTTAAATTATGACATGGACATTTTAAAATAATCTTTCTTATAGTAATATGAATAAGACAATGATAATGAACTACATAGTATGAGTGTTATAAAATGAGAATAGAATAAATATTAATGTAATGAGAATAAACCAACAGGAGTAGAATTAAAATATAGATCCTCATATTTAACAGATGTAGAGACAAGCGAGTTAACTGTTCATTTTTGTTAGGACAGATGTGGTCAATTTAGTTCAAAATACATTATTTGAAGAAATTTTCTCTATATTGTTGCTGATTTATAGTCTATATTTATCGCTTCTCAGCCTTTTGGCTAAGATCAAGTGTAGTCTATATTCATCAACTCTTTTATTGATTACTTACGATGGTTTAAGAACTATAATGGATACATTGTAGAAAAATCAAATCTGACATTTTTTGAAGATGCTTATAGCCTACTGAAAAAAAGAGAGAATTATTAAGGGATCAATACAATACAATAATAATTGCTATGCTAGAGTTACTATGGAAACATGCAAAGATCTCTTGCATAAACCAGAGAAAAAAAATTTGGGGGGTGTGTGATTTTGCCTAAGGTTAGTCTTAAGAAAAGAGTACCCTCACATGAGAGAAACAGCTAATTCCTACTCATAATTTATTCTCCACACAGTCTACTTGCTTCCTCATTTTCTCAACCTCATGTATATTTTTTATAAGCATAATGATGGTTTATTGTTGTGTTGTTATACTTGCTTAAGTTTTGTTTTTAAACATTTTCTTATTGTTGAGTGTTTTGTTGTTCAGAGAATTTAAATGTATTGTTAAATTCAATCATTGTTCTCTGACAAGTATTAGTAGTCTTTTTAATACTAAAGATTTTATTTGTTAAAAATTTCTTTAGCCTGGCCTGTGATGTCACAGTGGATACAGCGTTGACCTAGAACACTGAGGTCGCCAGTTCAAATCCCTGGGCTTGCCTGGTCGAGACACATACAGGAAGCAACTGCTACATGTAAATGCTTTCTGCTTCTCTCCCTTCTTTCTCTCTCTCTCTCTTTCTCACTCTTTTCTTCTTTCTCTCTTCCTCTCTAGAAAAAAATCCATAAATAAAAACATCTAAAACAATAAGGCACTAGTTATTTAATAAAAAAATTCTTTAAACAAACTAAAAATAATTTTATGCTCCTTATACCCTCTAGAAAACCTTAATCCAGTACATATTGTTCACCTTATAACCTCCTCTTAATCAAATGCTATTTTTAATATTTTCAGAGACAGAAACTCTGGAGGAGAGCTCTGGTTAGTATTCAATGTAGAGAGTTCAAACTTTACTCAAGCCTTGGATTACAGATTAGTGTTCTATATTTAGTCTCTATTAACTATTTTTTTTAAAACATCCACCCTCATCTTGGACCATGTTTGCAACCAAGCTATTTTTAGTGCCTGAGGCTGAGCCTCTATGGAGCCATCCTCAGCACTCAGGCTGAGGCACTCGAACCAATGGAACCATGACTGGGGAAGGAGAAGAAAATTGGGGGGAGGAAGGTAGAGAAGCCAATGGCCACTTCTCCTGTGTGCCCTGACTGGGAATCACATCTGGGACATCCATATACTGGGCTGATGCTCTACCACTAAGCCATCTGCCCAGGACCCCTTCTTCCAATTTTATTGTTATATTTTTTTGGTTCAGTTCACCAATCTGTTTATTTTAAAACACATTGAAGAAGATAAAAGTTTTAGGAAACAATCAGGGATATATTTGTGCCTTAATCAAAGATGAGTTTTTATAATCCTTAATGGTTGGCCATGAATTACTCTTTTTAGATTCATATAGTGTATCATATATCTTTAAAAAAAAGCATAAGATCATAAACTCAAAGATCCCTCTATTGAAAAATCTGGTGAAAAACAGTTGTTCCACAGGCAAAAAATGTTCTCTATATGTCAATTATACTTCATGGCAATCATATAATTAGCTAAGAAGTTACCTACTGGCAATTCAAATTATTAATTCCTTATGTGAGAAGACCCATAAACAAAACTATGATCTCTACCCTACAAAAAAGGGGTTCTATATATAATTAATTAAACAAATAAGTTCACAATAACATTTTCATAGAAGTAAAGATTTTTATGCAAGATAATAAAAAATACAATATAATTATTAAGTATTAAATAAATTTTAACTTAAAATAAAAAAACTAATAATTAAAAAAATAAGGATTCTTGACCAATTAAAACTCTGTGGAAGGAATAACGAAGCTTCTGTTACCAAGTTATCAAAATTCTTTCCATATACTGAATCCACTCTACTTCTTGTAATTATCGTTTCTTCATAATTTTCAGGAGGAACTTTTTTCACTTTTTGTTATTGATAATGTCAACTAAGAGGAAGTTGCTTAGATCTAAGTTTATTCTCATGGTAACTTTAAGTTTTAGTCTCAAGTGTTGTATAAACAAAAAGCTACCATCACCAGTTACATTAACAACGTAACTATCATAAATAAGCCCAACTGTGTTAAAAAAAAAATAAGATTCTCATTAAAAGGTAACTTGTGCTATTTATCAACTATACATCTCTGTTAAATGAAATGTTTTATATTAGGGATGTGTTTGGAGACTTAAAAGATTAGAGAGATATCATTGAAAAGAACGCCAGACCCAACAGGTAATATTAAAGATTCAATTTATGGTAAAGGACTACTCTAGCCTAATCAGGAGGTGGCGCAGTGGATAGAGCGCTAGACTGGGATGCAGAGCATCCAAGTTCGAAACCTTGAGGTCGCCAGCTTGAGTGAGGACTCATCTAGTTTGAGCAAGGCTCACCAGCTTGAGCCCAAGGTCACTGGCTTGAACAAAGGGTCACTAGATCTGCTGTTGCTCCCCAGTCATGGTACATATGAGAAAGCAATCAATGAACAACTAAGATACTGCAGCGAAGAATTGATGCTTCTCATCTCTCTCTTTTCATGTCTGTCTGTCCCTATCTCTGTCTCTCTCTGTTTCTGTCATACACGCACACACACAAAAAAGACTACTTTATGTTATTTTGCATTTCTTTTCTTTTTCCCCTCTAACTTTGATATAATCAACCAACCAGGATTTATATTTATATAAACTTGTTTTTTCCCCCAGGAT
The DNA here is from genome assembly GCF_036850765.1 of Saccopteryx bilineata. Taxonomy (NCBI): domain Eukaryota; kingdom Metazoa; phylum Chordata; class Mammalia; order Chiroptera; family Emballonuridae; genus Saccopteryx; species Saccopteryx bilineata. The sequence goes on along the minus strand of NC_089491.1, from coordinate 104,322,886 downwards.
TAAGGATAAAAAATAAGTAAGATCTGAAAGAGAACAGTTAAAAGACTGGAGCTTGAACTACAAGAAAGGTAAGCTATAAGAGAAGATAGTACTGACAAGAAGGAACTAGGAGAGTTGTTGGGTTAAACAGCCTGAGGAAATAGAGAAATAGAAAGTAATGAAACCCAGTGTAATAAACTTCAAAGAAGTAGGAGTTTTATAAAAAGAAAAGCCATTTTTAGGAAGCTGCCTTGGAGTGAGTGGAGATAATATGTAGGCTTTAAGAAATAGATATTCTTAAAGGAGAACCTGCTGGCACTGAGAGCAGGAGGTAGAGAGTTTATCAATCATGGAATGATTGAAGCTTCAGAGAACATAGTGAGAAATTTTGAGAAAAGCAAGTGTTAATTTAAGTCAATAGAGAATATCTAAAGCACTATATGTTTATAGAAAATCAATCAATGTGTAGATATTGTCACTTTAATCATAAAATAAGGGGAATGAAATAACTGTCATTGTGAACATTATTGATAAGTGGTTATATATTAAATCATATTGGTCCTCAGTGTCACTAAATGCTGAAAAAGAATGTCTTCTCAATAGGCCTCATGGCTATGGTGTGGTCACCATAAGTTATCATACCAGGTGGCTGAAAGCAAGAAATATTTTGTTCATCTGACACTGCTCTTTTCCCATAAATCCCTTGAGATGGGCAAAGAAGCCTGGGCTGGCACATCAGGATTTTCCATTTGTGTCAATCATATCACACTTTGCATGTGGTTTACTCTGCTTTGCACTGCTCGAGGACATTTTCTTTGGGATGAAATGTTCAGGGACCAAATTTCTTCTTCCAAAATGTATTAGGAAGGTGATATATATTTAAAGTATTTCTATTAGCTATAGTCTCTAAAGAAATATGGATTTGGAAAAGAAAACCCTATGTCTATGATTCTTCACTCACCATATAATAAAGAGGAAAACAAACAAACAAAAAAAGTGAGTAGGGATAGAGTAGACCTCTCTTACTTGGTTAAGCAACAAAGCTCATGTAACAAAAACTTATTTACTTAATTTAACTTTCTATAATACAAATATATTAGGCTATGATATTTGTATCTTTTCACAAGATGCATGCACATAATTTACATATATGGACTGAGTTTGACAATATTATAAACTCTGGTTCCTCTAAGTGTCAAGTGATTGATAGAATTTCTTCTGAAAATTTTAACAGCAGAACTTGCAAAGACATTGTGAATTTTTCTCCTAAGATTAAATGGAAAGAGATTATTTCACCATTTGCTATTATCTTAATAGTTATATACAGAATTTCTCTTGTATACACAACCTAAAATTAATGTTCCCAAACACAATTCTGGAAAACTTTATTAATAACACCTATTTGTTTGATTATTTAATTGGCAATCTATCATTGACTACTGCCAGTCCTAAAATTATTTTTTCAGATTAACTTGAAATTGATTTTAATTTCCATACTCACACAATTTTTTCCTAAGCATGTTTTGAAATGATGAGATTCTAAACTTAAAAAGTCTAACTTAAAGGTATACAGCTCATAGTTTATCAGTAAGATTTAGTTGCACATAAAACTTTAAATGATTGTTGTGGGGTTTTTTTGGTTTGTTTTTGTTTTTTATAAATAAACTTTTATTAATTTAATGGGGTGACATCAATAAATCAGGGTATATATATTCAAAGAAAACATGTCCAGGTTATCTTGTCATTCAATTATGTTGCATACCCATCACCCAAAGTCAGATTGTCCTCCGTCACCTTCTATCTAGTTTTCTGTTGTTATTTTTTTAAAATCAGATTATGTTATACTCAACTCAGTTTATCTCTCTGATGTTTAGGATGAAGTGCATATCTCAAATTATTTATTTAAAAGGATCTTTTAAGAAGCCATAAAAAAAGGAAAGATAAGAGAAAATACACACACAATGCTATTTATACTAGCTTTCTCATTTCATTGACCTTTCCACTGTAAACCTAAAATTTGCATTATTGGCATAATTCATATGTTTAGAATCACTCTGTTACCACCAGTTACCAATATCATTACTTTTAGGGTAGTGTTTTGAAACTGAGATAATCGATTAGGTAATGACCCATTAGTGAGATTGTGAAATCAATTTAGGGATCTGTTTTAAATCAGATATTAGAAAGTAATCAGGTATAAGTTACAAATAGAAAAAATGTTGCAATTTTTACTGCTAGTTGTATTAGTAGACATTCAGTTGAATGTATTATTATTAGTTTTCTAAGACCCCCCTCCATACCAAAAATGATACAATAAATTATAGATTTTATTCTTGATAAGTTTGATCATTAAAAAATTGTAATTACTTCTAAATTGATAAAAATTTCAAGAGTTGTCTCCTCTAGGAGAAGTATTAAAATTTTACAAGATTTAGAGATGTGATCTCTATGTAATTCCAGGGTGTAAAGCTAATTATGGGAATTTATAATTAGATATATTCCAGAACCTATGATCATACCACAAATGCTTGGTGTATTTATAAGACCATTTTTGAAAAGATTTATAATATTGGCTAAGAGTCTCATAAAAATAACACTTTTGTCTCTAGAGTTGCTAAGAAGTGGCAACTAGTGAATGACTGTGATATACATTAGTGCTTTTTGCAATATTTCTAAGGTTCACCATTCTAGATATAGGTAAGGTCCATCCTCCAGAATTCTCCTTTTCCTCTGGTGATGTGTGAGATGGCTGCTGCTTCATCATTAGCTTGAATCCTTGACTGTCCAATAAAAGCAGAAATTCCATGCCTACTTGCAATGAGGAGATAGTGTGAGCAAGAGAGAAATACTTTTAAATAATATTTTGGAGTTTGTACAGCATTATTATTTTGCCTTTCCCGACTGTTACAACGGCTGAAATGACCTGTAAACTTAACATTTTACTCCATAACCATAACTCTTCTTTTTCTTCACCACTCCATCTTGTCATAGAATGTATGTTGTATTCCTTAGTAGGTCATAAAATCAATAAAGTAGGTTACAGTATTTTTAAAAAAATACAAATAATAAAACAGCACAACTAAATGATAAATTCATCAAAGAGGAAGAATAACAGAAAGGTTCATTTTACTTATACATTCATACAAGGTAAAAAGTAGATCAGAATCAAACATAGATATAAATCATAAGATATTAGACATACATAAAAATAAAAATAAAATATCATAATTTGTGTATGCAATGCACATGTAAAAGACTTACTGGGTGATCACTATGTAATTATATAAATGTCTCACCACTGCAAAACACCTGACATTAATATAATATTGAATGTTAACTGTACTTAAATTTTTTTAAATAAGAAACATTTAATATGGAAGCCTAGATAAGTTATTTAAAAGAAATTACTAAAACACCTTAGCCATTTGGAAAAAGCAAGTTAAAACTACAGAGATACAATTGCACACTCTCTAGAATATCTAAAATTAAGAACAAATAACCTGCTAGTACTAAATGTTGGCAAGAATGTTATTACATAGATATTCCATCCATAAGTATTTACCCCAAAAAAGTTTTTAAATATGTATTTACACAAACATGATACATGAATATTATAAATAGTGCAATTCATAACAATAAAAAGCTAAATATAAGTTAGGTGTCCATCAACAGGAGAATAGCTAAACTGGTCAGTGTATTATTCAGACCTAAACAGGGACAAATTATTGAATCATGCAACAACTTGGATTAATTCAAAATCATTGTGCTGAAATGAGCCAAATGCAAAAAGTATTTTGTGATGACATATATATGAAATTCTTAAAATGATTACTTTAAATTATAGTAAAGAAATATCATTTCTGCAGTTGGGGATGGAGAAAAGTAACTACAAAACACTAGGAGGAAGATTTGGGGGATAAAAGAAATGTTCTTTGAGATGGTGGTTACATAGGTATGCAATGTCTCATACTATACATTTAAAGTGAATGCATTTTGTTGCATTTAGTTATACCTCAATCAAATTAATATAATTTTGACATTCAACAAAATATTTTTGATATTCAGAAAGTAGTGTTCATGATAAGATGTTATGAAATCTAAAATATTGATGTGCCATAAATTTTTACCCTTCATATTTTTTTCTTCATTTGGAGTTATAGTTCAACTACATTCTTCACCATGGCCATTCAAATGAGTTTTAGCTATTGCACTGTGAAAGCAGTAAAGCTGGGTGCTTCCAGTCTTGATTCCTGGAAAAGGACTATAAAGTCTTATTTTTCTGCCAACTAGATATAAATATTCTAACAATTTTGGAAGTTAGGTTTTGAAGATGGCATAGTCTTTATAAGTCTAAGTTCTTGAATGACTATATGCACCTATCCTCATATTACTTCTGTATACATCTAGAAACATCTTGAGCTATTTATGAATAAATAAAATAAACGTTTATTTTTCTGGAGTCTTAATGCCATATCAATCAACATACTCTAATAACATTTGGTATAAAATTCCACAGAAAAGAATTATGAAATATCTAAATTTAATTTCCCATAGATTTCCATTATCTTGGGATAAAAATTAAACAATTGGCTTACAATGCCTTACATAAATTGGCCTTTGGCTAGTCTCTGACCTCACTTTCTACCACAATTTATCTTAAAAAATATTTCTTCCACAATGAAATTACTCAAATATACCAGCATACTATACCAAGGGCTTTTGCACAATCTATTTCTTCAGCCTGGAAATATATGGCTGCAGGTAATAACAGAACTGATTTTCATTGTCTTTTAAGGTGACTTGATCATTTAGTGTATTAATAAAATAAGAAACTGCTCCCCATCTATCATTTCCTGCCCTTTTATCTGCTTTAATTTTTCTTCAGACACTTAACATTACCTTTCAGTATATCATGTATTAAATCTATTGTTAATCTTTTATTCCTTGATCTACTACCAAAATATAAATTGCATTAGGGCATCAATAGCAGCTACAAGAGTGCCTGTACAGACACTTCTCCCAGGAAGAAATACAAATGGCCAACAGATATATGAAAAGATGCTCATCTTCTTTAGCTATTAGAGAAATGCAAATCAAAACTGCAATGAGATACCACCTCACACCTGTTAGATTAGCTATTATTAGCAAGACAGGTAATAGCAAATGTTGGAGAGGCTGTGGAGAAAAAGGAACCCTCATACACTGTTGGTGGCAATGTAAAGTAGTACAACCATTATGGAAGAAGTATGGTGGTTCCTCAAAAAACTGAAAATAGAACTACCTTATGACCCAGCAAATCCTCTACTGGGTATATACCCCAAAAACTCAGAAACATTGATACGTAAAGACACATGTAGCCCCATGTTTATTGCAGCATTGTTCACAGTGGCCAGGACATGGAAACAACCAAAAAACCCGTCAATAGATGACTGGATAAAGAAGATGTGGCACATATACACTATGGAATACTACTCAGCCATAAGAAATGATGACATCGGATCATTTACAGCAAAATGGTGGGATCTTGATAACATGATACGAAGCGAAATAAGTAAATCAGAAAAAACCAGGAACTGCATTATTCCATACGTAGGTGGGACATAAAAGTGAAACTAAGGGACATTGATAAGAGTGTGGTGGTTATGTGGGGGAGGAGAGAAAGGGAGAGGGAAAGTGGGAGGGGGAGGGGCACAAAGAAAACTAGATAGAAGGTGACAGAGGACAATCTGACTTTGGGTGATGGGTATGCAACATAATTGAACAACAAGATAACCTGGACTTGTTATCTTTGAATATATGTATACTGATTTATTGATGTCGCCCTATTAAAAAAATAAAATTATAAAAAAAGAGTGCCTTTACAAACCAATTTCAGTAAACACCTAATGAATAAATTAATATATAAAAATAATTATTGAGAATTTGATCTTAAAAATAAATAAGTAGAGCAATGAAAGTATATATTAACATGAGTAACTAATACTTTGTTTAAAATGCTCACTTTTCTTTGGTCAAAACATAATTATGTTTATCTTGTTTGATTTTCATAAAATCAAACAGGAAACAAATATCTAGACAGCTGGTTCAAAGAATATATTTTTTATAAATATAAACAGCTAAATACTTTTTTATTTAAAGAAAATTGACTCTGTTTATGTAAAGTGTTAGGCTGAAAGTTTGCAGATAAATATATCTTACTTGTTTGAGTAAATTGTTCAATTAAATAAATAAAGTATGTACAAAAAAAGGGCACATATCAGTAAAATATATTTATTTTCTTGGGAAAAACACCTATTTTCTTCACTTTCATATCCTTTTCAACTTTTTGGTTATAGGAATGTATTATTAGTAACAATAAATAAAATGTATAATTGTATATATTACCTTATCAAGCCATATGTTAATTAAAGGGCAACTATATTTATTTAAATATTATTTGACACAGTGTAAGTTAGTTAAAACAAGAGTCCATATTAAGAAAGTGGTATCACAGAAGGGTTACATGTAATGATTTGCTTGCCTGTCTCTTTTATTAGTATTTTGTTGTAAAATTTAAGAACAGTATCCTGGTGCTGCTTTCTTTTTCTGTAAATTCCCTCTTTGCAAAGATTAAAGGAGACTAAACACATACTGTGTGTTTCCCATACAAACAAGAGAACTCAGAACCATATGCCAGGCTTGTGTCCAAGGTAGTGTAACTAGCCACCCGCAAGGAGTCTTTTTCTCTCAAGATAGCAGGGATCCACTTCCACCCTTTTGGAATTGGCTTGGGACTAAAGGCTCCATGTGGGTACTAAAGAACAATAAGACCTTCTTTGTCATATTGCCAAGACTTTTACCTGGGATGTTACCTGTTAAGCTCTTTCTCATTATGAATCAATTCCACCTGTACTCTACAAGGAAGGTTCAGTAAATTACTTTACTTGTGATCAAACTTCTATAAAAACAGTGGGGTCCTATGAACAGACACTTCTCCCAGGAATAAATACAAATGGCCAACAGATATATGAAAAGATGTTCATCTTCATTAGTTATTAGAGAAATGCAAATCAAAACTACAATGAGATACCACCTCACACCTGTTAGATTAGCTATTATCAACAAGACAGGTAATAGCAAATGTTGGAGAGGCTGTGGAGAAAAAGGAACCCTCATCCACTGCTAATGGGAATGTAAAGTAGTACAACCATTATGGAAGAAAGTATGGTGGTTCCTCAAAAGACTGAAAATAGAACTACCTATGACCCAGCAATTCCTCTACTGGGTATATACCCCAAAAACTCAGAAACATTGATACGTAAAGACACATGTAGCCCCATGTTTATTGCAGCATTGTTCACAGTGGCCAAAACATGGAAACAACCAAAAAGCCCTTCAATAGAAGACTGGATAAAAAAGATGTGGCACATATACACTATGGAATACTACTCAGCCATAAGAAATGATGACATCGGTTCATTTACAACAAAATGGTGGGATCTTGATAACATTATACGGAGTGAAATAAGTAAATCAGAAAAAAACAAGGTGGCGTAGTGGATAAAGCGTCGACCTGGAAATGCTGAGGTTGCCGGTTCGAAACCCTGGGCTTACCTGGTCAAGGCACATATGGGAGTTGATGCTTCCTGCTCCTCCCCCCCTTCTCTCTCTGTCTCTCTCCTCTCTCTCTCTCCCTCTCTCTCTCCTTTCTAAAAAATGAATAAATTAAAAAAAAAAGAAAGAAAAAAACAAGAACTACATGATTCCATACATTGGTGGGACATAAAAACGAGATTAAGAGACATGGACAAGAGTGTGGTGGTTACAGGGGGTGGGGGAGAGGGGGGCGTGGGAGGAAAGGAGGGAGAGGGGAAGAGGAGGGGGCGGGGCACAAAGAAAACTAGATAGACTCCTGATAGAGGGTGATGGAGGACAATCTGACTTTGGGTGATGGGTATGCAACATAATTGATTGAAAAGATAACCTGGACATGTTTTCTTTGAATATATGTACCCTGATTTATTGATGTCACCCCATTAACATTAATAAAAAGTTATTTATTAAAAAAAAAAGGAAAACAGTGGGGTCCTAACAAAATTAGGGTGGTGGTCCCAAGCTGAGCAGCAAGACCACTCTGTCAATCTGAATTTGCAGCCTCAATCTGTGGTGTAGAGTTAATTTTGAAGAATTCCAATTCATTGTTTGATAGTATTTCCCCTGGTCTCTAAGGGGACTCTCCTCGTTTTTCTGCTGCAACAAAGCAGTAGCCAGACAAGCAGATAGATACTACAGCTACATGGAGTGTTAAAGTAACAGGAGGGATACAGTAAGCCTGGTAGGCCTGGGTTTTCTGGAATCTCCCTATTGCAATGTTTATGCAACTTCTCTTCACTAGAAGGTCTTGCTTGAACTTGACTGTGAATTTGGCAGGATGAATACAGTTGGGAGACCTGGTGACAATTCTTCATGTGACTGAAGAGTAACAATTGTGCTGAAAACTGAAGGAAGACAGAACTATGGTGCTGGAAGCTCTTCACAACTATTTGAAACAAAGTCTGCTCAAAGTGCTCACTAATTTTACTTCTCACTCCACCCAGACCCCTATTTCCAACCATATAATATTAAACTATGAACAAAATACAAATAAAGATAGACTTCAAAACATTTTTAAAAGGTAAAGAAACAAGTACAGAAATTTAAACAGAAAAAAGAAGACAAATAATATTAAAAGTGAAAAAACCAGTGGGAGAGAATGTTTAGATTTCAAAATTGAAGTCTTGGGCTAGGAAGAATTCCAAGATGAGTACTCCTCATGGGAAGGCAATCTCTTCAGAAGATTGTTCTTAAAGGTATTATCCAGGAGACAGATAAGGCAATCCATAAGCTACGTGGCTTTTTAATTTTAATTTAGCTTATGACTACAAGAAAGACAGATTCAGTGACTGACATTGCCGTATTGCAAAGGAGAATAGAAATTAGATACATTCAAAAGAAATAGTACTACTATATATACAAAACTTTTTTTCATAAACCTGATGATAACCACACACATGTACAGACACATAACGTAAATAAATAAATAAATAAATAAAATACTGCAATAAAAGGCAGAAACAAAGAAAAAGAACCAACAGAGTCACAGAGCTACCAGAAAACAAAAGATAAAATGGCTATAAGAAATCCTCATATATCAATAATCACCCTAAATATAAATGGCCTAAATTCACCAATAAAAAGACACAGAGTAGCAGGTTCAATCAAAAACTAAAACCCAACTATATGCTGCCTTCAGGAGACACATTTAAGCTGCAAAGACAAATGTGTACTTAAAGTGAAAAGGTAGAAAATGATTCTCAAGCAAATGGCATCCACAGAGAAGCAGGTATAGACATACTTACATCTGAAAAAATAGATTTCAAGATAATGGTAACAAGAGACAAAGAGAGACATTTTATAATGATAAAGGGGACATCAAGAAGACATAACACTTCTCAATATATATATATATGCACACCCAATCAGTGATAACCCGAGTGTATAAAGGGGGTCAACTATATGGTTACAGAAAAATATTTCTTTCGGTAGTGGGTATACAATGCAACACAGATCATGTACCATTGAAATATATCCTTGAAACCTATATAATTGTATTAATGTCACCCCAATAAATTTAATTTTTTAAAAAGAATAGTATTATGACCATTATTATATCAACAATACCTAATAAAGATTCTGAATCAGTACACAGTAAGTACTGAATTGATGTTTGTTTAATGTAGAATTGAATAATAAGTAAAAAAAATAGTATGCGAGTTCTGGTACCCTCAGCCTTTTTGGATTCAATTTTAAATCAGGAAGTATTTTCAAATGCATTTTAAAAAACACTTGCCCTAAAGTATTGAACTTTTTGGGTCAAGAAATTTTAATATTCATGTATATAAGAATTATCTGAAAAAAATTAAAAATTTGTTTTGTCTCAGTAAATCTAGAGTAGGGACCAGAATCCATATCTTTAATAAGAACTACTGATTTTCTACATTTTTATGTTGGAGGCCCTAGAAATAAATTTTGACAAATCTTATATTAGGTTTTTTTCAAAACTTTAATGGACATAATTTTTCATATAATACCTAACAATATGTTATCTAGATTTTTGTTCAAGAAAAATTAGCTTTAGCAATTTGCAAAGAACCATATGCATAGGATTTCTAGGACTGCATTGAGAGAATGTAGCTGAGAAATGTCTTTGTTCTCCCTATAAATATACAGTAATATAAGTATATACAACAGTTTAAAGGATGAAATGGAATTATTAAAGAAAACTACCAAGGCCAGTTGATGTCATTCTCAATATATCCACCTGTATAATCATGGCTAACTCTACCATTTTATCAAATTATGTTCTTCTGGTTTACTTCTATCATTTTTTTTTAGTCAGTTTTTGCTCAAGTGTTTGCATCACTTAGGTTGTTTCACATTTCAGCAAGTCTGCCATCATATCCACATGCTTTTACAATCTCTAAACTATATATAGCCAGCTGACAATTTAGAGCAAATTAAAAGGTTTGTAAACAAAACCTTCTTTTCTCTGAACATGGTGAAAATTTTATTAAAGAAGAAATAAATGCAATTTTCCTTTTTATCTCTTATCTTTGTGACTTTTGAGCTAGTAACTGGATATTCAGAAGAAAAGTTATGCATTCTGCATGATTTTCATTATGTTTTTGTATAACTGAAAATGTGCTCTCAGATTTTCCTTCTCTTTTATAACCCATACTTCTGCAGCAGGAAGTAATGAATATGATGTATTAATGGTGTCAGTCACCACCTATAACCACTATTTGATAATTGTTCTCAAATAGACTTCTGAAAACTTCCATATTATATTCTCACATATAAGAAACAATGACACAACGTTTTGTTATGTATTTTAAAATTCTGTGGTTGTTATCAGGGAGAGGGAGTAAAGGGGAGTTGGAGGAGCGAATGGAAGGATGGTGACTCCTTCCATCACAGATAATGTGTTGTGGAATTGTGCCCCCAAAGCCTGTAAATTGTGTTAACCAGTGTCACATCAATAAATGCAATAAAAACAAAACATTGTGAAACTTTGTGCAAGTTCTCTAACCCCTATAGGACTTAGTTTTTTCATCTATAATAAAATAAGTATCAAAAATACCCCTCTTGTGTGCTTATTGTGGATATTATATGAAATGATGCAGAGAATGTATTTACTACATTGCCTGGAAATAAAATCGTTCTTAGGATGGTTTTGTACTTTTTCATACTATGAAAGATTAAGCCCTGGCCAGTTTGCTCAGTGGTAGAGCGTCAGCCTGGTGTGCAGGAGTCCCGGGTTCGATTCCCGGCCAGGGCACACAGGAGAAGCGCCCATGTGCTTCTCCACCCCTCCCCATCTCCTTCCTCTCTGTCTCTTTCTTACCCTCCCACAGCCAAGGCTCCACTGGAGCAAAGTTAGCCCAGGCGCTGAGGATGGCTCTGTGGCCTCTGCCTCAAGTGCTAGAATGGCTCTGGTTGCAACAGAGCGACGCCCCAGATGGGCAGAGCATCGCCCCCTGGTGGGCATGCTGGGTGGATCCCAGTCGGGCGCATGTGGGAGTCTGTCTGACTGCATCCCCATTTCCAACTTCAGAAAAATACAAAAAAAAAAAAAATGAGGAAGAAAGATTAAAACATATATGTCAGTGAATGACAAAATGTAGCCAAGAGAAAATCAGTAGATGTCTCAGTATTGGGACTATTAGCTGTGACAACTGAAGATAATTTAAATCCTTATAAGCCAAGGGAAGAACAGATTATATGTAAATAAAGATTATAATTTGTTAAAAAGACAGTATATAATATGTTTCTCTTCCAGTTTCTTGAATTTAATTTCATTACATATTTTCACTTAGGTTCTTTTCACAGATATATTTCATATTTTCATATTATGTATTTTCAAATTTATATGTATGTACACTTTGCTTATTAAATTTAGAAAGATTTATAATAAAATACACATATATGTAATTAGATCTAAACTTCAATAATTTATTAAATATAATGTTATGTACCTTTCAAAGTGTTTTTATTTGAAGCAATTAAATCATAGTTTAATTCTGGAAAAAGGTTCCCAAAACTTTGGTTGACTTTTAAAATAAGCCTTTGAGTAAAGCCCATTTCTTTATTTTTAAAAATAATTAATTATTTTTAATTACAGTTGATGTACAATACTATATTATTTTCAGGCATACAATCAGTGATTATACATTTATATAACTTATGAAGTGAGCAACCAATAAGTCTAGTACACATTTGGCACCATACATATTATATTACCATATTACTGATTATATTCCCTATGCTGTACTTTATATTCCCATGACTATTTTAAAACTATCCATTTTTGCTTTTTAATCTCTTCACCTCTTTCACCCAGCCCCTGAACACTGTTCCCTTATGGCAAATGTCATAATTACAACAATAAATTAAATTATATATGATTATATACATAATCCATACACTTAATTTGTTTTAACAAATTGGTGTTTTAAATCAACTGAGAAGAAAAATTGAAATATTTTTGTTGGGTTTTTGTTACCTTATTTTTTTTCAGAGGCTTTTTTTCTTTTTTATGTAAATCCAAGTTTTTGATGTATATAATTTCGTTCTCAGTTCTTCTTTTTAACAATCTTTGCAAATCAGGCCTTCTAACCACAGATTAACCTAATTTTATTTGCTGAGATAGTCTGTATTTATTTTTATGTTTTGAAAAATAATTTTACAGGATACAGAAAACTAGATTTGTGAGCTTTTTCTGCCAACACTTTAAATTATTTATTTTTATTTCTTGATCTCAGAGAGAGAGAGAGTGTGTGTAAGAGAGAGAATCATTGATTTGTTGTTCCACGCATCTATGCATTCATCGGTTGATTCTTGTATTTGCCCCAACTGAGGATGTAACCTGCAACTTTGCCACTTGAATACAATGTTTCTTTTTTATTTATTTATTTATTTATTTTTGTATTTTTCTGAAGCTGGAAACGGGGAGAGACAGTCAGACAGACTCCCGCATGTGCCCCACCAGGATCCACCCGGCACGCCCACCAGGGGCGACGCTCTGCCCACCAGGGGGCGATGCTCTGCCCCTCCAGGGGTCACTCTGCCGCGACCAGAGCCACTCTAGCACCTGGGGCAGAGGCCAAGGAGCCATCCCCAGCGCCCGGGCCATCTTTGCTCCAATGGAGCCTTGGCTGTGAGAGGGGAAGAGAGAGACAGAGAGGAAGGAGGGGGTGGGGGTGGAGAAGCAAATGGGCGCTTCTCCTGTGTGCCCTGGCCGGGAATCGAACCTGGGTCCCCCACACTCCAGGCCGACGCGTGTGAAGAAGGGAGGATTAAATAGTGTTCAGCCATTAAAATGGCCGAGTTAAACGTATACTAAGTTAAACAGGGAGCCAGTGGAGGCTTCAGAAGAGGTATTATCAAGCTCACTTAAGCTTCTCTCTTGTAGACTGGGGTCAAGAGAACAGGAATGTTGTTAGGAGGATGTGGCTGCAATCATCGTGAAAGATACTGGGTGTTAGAACCATTCTGTCAGCAGTGAAAATGATAAAGACATGTTTGGATTCTATCTTAAATATAAATATAATTTCAAGATAGAATCAGAAATTTCAGACTGATAAAATGTGTGGCCTGAGATGAAGTAGTTAAGGATTACTCTTTGGCCCAAACAAAAGCTCTAAAGGAGGGACACAACTGAGAATCCAAGTCTGGTGACTATGACAGCAGTTAAATGAGTTACATCAATTACTATACATATAATTACTATAAATTGTATAATATATACAAATATATATATATATATTTATATTTGTATACTAAATATGTAGCCTGATGAATACATTCTGCAAAATGCATTTTTGGAGGGAGGGAATAATTTTTTGTCTCTCTGTCCATATGATAATATAATGGTGTCTGTTTTTTGTTTTGTTTTGTTTTGTTTTGGATATCATGATTTCATGATATTCAAGTGTATTTTACACTTTGTGTTTTTGTCCTCTGTTACTTTTTCCTTTTTTCCGTATATTTTATCCATAATATCACATTTATATTTTAGTTTAAGTTTAAATGAATTAATCCTATCACTGAGAAACACAAAATAAAATTTCTTATATTATACCATTAAGTGAATCTCGTAACTATACTGCTCTTTTTTTTTTACCAGTTTAACTACATTTACCTCACTATCATCTCTTTCTTCTATCACACTTCTTGGCAAACAAACATTTTTTATCAACCCCTCGTCCACATATCGTAATATTCTTTTTCAGTTTCCTATGTTGCTCTTGGTTCTAGAAGAATAATATTAAACTGGGGGTAAGTTGATTAATCTTACTGTGGTAAGGCAATTGCTCTAAATATAAGATTAACTCCAGCCTCATACTCTTCTCCTTACACAATAATTACAGATTTCCTGACCATATGAGACATGAAATATTTAGGTAGCATTTATAACTTACGTAGTTTGGCAATGCTAAGTAAAATATTTTCATATATACCCAGTGGCATTTTTAAAACCACTTCCCCGATACACTAGTTCATTTGATTCTACTCTTTTCATTTTAACTTTTTGCCAGCATCCATAGCTGGCACGTGACTGGGCCTTCTCAGTGTGCCTTTCCTCATCTCAATTTCCACCTCCCTCACAGATGCAGAAATGCAATTACAAGGCATCGAAGGACTATTCTGCAGCCTTCACTATTTCTCAAAGGGCTATTATCCACAACATAGATCTCTACTTTAATATCTACTTTACCTCTAGTGTCTCTTCCCCAAATCCTCTTCTTTCTTTTTCTAATCATTTCCAACAAACCATACATTCATTCTCCAGACTAAGGGAGTATTACACAAATAATCTCTCGATGGAAATCCTAAACCAAACTTCAATTCTACCAGGGACAGAGAATTATTTCAATTGGCTATCTGAATAAAATTATTCCTTAGGTGATTCAAAAGTTTAATCTTACGGTTTCAAACACACAGTCTGAATGTCTGACAGTTTTAAGTAGAAATGGAAATAAAATTATTTCTCTGGATCAGCTCAGGTTCAAGTTAACTATGCCAACTTTCATTAATAAATGTTCTCAAAAGTTTTGCTATCTAAGCAATTTTCATTGTCCTTATTTTCTGCTTGAGACAATATCCATTAAACAGGTGGGTTTTGAAATATAAAGCCTATGAGAATTTAAAAATGTCTCAGGAGAATAAGACTACAACATTATAAAAATGTCCCCAAACTAGGTCCTTTAGTATTATAAACATACTTAAACAGATTTATAGAATATCAATAAAACTCTTGATGAACCCTAATTTTAATGAAAGTCTTACATTATTATTATTGAAAATAAAGGTAGAATACCTTAGATATTATTTGAAAGAAATTATGAACAGGTGTTTTATTACATAATTTTATTAAGTGTTTAATCAATAAATGATTAAAACAGTACAGTTTGTAATGCCATCTAGTGGATATCTGGGTGGAAAAATGCCCCTTGAGTATAAATGATATATAATATGAAGCATATGCAAAAAAGAATGTTAATCTACTCTTCTAATATGTTAATACTCTGCACCCTCTCACTTTATATATATAATATTATATTGTATATATATATGTACACACACATATATACATATTCAGTATTTCACCTTGAGCTAAAAAGCATTAAACAATTAAAGGCATTAAGTTGCAGCAAAAAGAGAAAATGAATGTCTGAGAAGCTTTTTGTAAGTTTTCTGTAAGTGTAGAATATTTAAATTGGATATCTGAGGTAAATACTTGGATATTAGGTAAATATTATACTTGGCACACTTAGTTATAAATGCCATATATGAAGATGATGGTGATGAAAAGAGACTTTGCTTTGGGTCATGGGCACATGATGCAGTGTGCAGATGCTGTTTTGTTGAGTTGTACAATTGAAACCTATATGGTTTTAAAAAACCAATGCTATCCCAATAAATTCAATAAAAAATAAAATAACTAAATAGAAAATTATATATATGGTAATATATAATATATCATACATATTAAGTGTTAAGTCATTACTAATTAAACCTTTAATTATTAACTCCATGTAAACTTGCTTGGATAAGTACAAAGCTGTGATTTGTACAATCTGGTAGTGTATGATAATTCTTCTGATTAAAAGTCACTAAAAAGGCCCTGGCCGGTTGGCTCAGTGTTAGAGCGTCGGCCTGGCGTGCAGGAGCCCCAGGTTTGATTCCCGGCCAGGGTACACGGGAGAAGCACCCATCTGCTTCTCCACCCCTCCCCATCTCCTTCCTCTCTGTCTCTCTCTTCCCCTCCTGCAGCCAAGGCTCCATTGGAGCAAAGATGGCCCGGGCACTGAGGACGGCTCTGTGGCTTCTGCCTCAGGCGCTAGAATGGCTCTGGTTGCAACAGAGCGACTCCCCAGATGGGCAGAGCATCATCCCCTGGTGGGCATGCCAGGTGGATCCGGGTTGGGCGCATGTGGGAGTCTGTCTGACTGCCTCCCCATTTCCAACTTCAGAAAAATACAAAAAAAAAAAAAAAAGTCACTAAAAAGCCTGACCAAGTAGTAGTGGCGCAGTGGATAGAGCGTTGGCTTGTGATGCTGAGCGCCCAGGTTCAAGACCCTGAGTTTACAGGCTTAAGCACAGGCTCACAGGCTCACCAGCTTGAGCACAGGGTTGTCAGCTTAAGCATGGGATCATAGATATGACCCCATGATCTCTGTCCTGGGTCCAAGGGTCTTTGGCTTAAAGCCCAAGGTTGCTGGCTTGAATCCAAGATTGCTAGCTTGAGCAGAGGGTAACTTACTCTGCTGGATCCCTCAAGTCAAAGGCATTTATGAGAAAGCAATCAATAAACAACTTAGGTGCCGCAACAAAAAATTGATGCTTCTCATCTCTCTCCCTTCTAGTGTGTCTGTCCCTGTCTGTTCATGTCACTATCTCTGTCTCAAAAAAAAAAGTTTCTATAAACAAAAAATTTCTATTTCTCCAAACATATACAAGTTATTATGATATACATTAATGATTAATAATTGCTACTGTAAATCATTATCTAGCTAAGACAGTAGTGTCCAAACTGCCCAAAACATAAAATCTAATACAGAATATTGTATTAAAATGACTTTTGTTTGGATTTATATGAACATGGCAATATTCACTAGTTCCACTTCTCTGTTAGCTTTAAATACTGATATACCTATTCTTTGTCTTTTCTTCTCTCCTCTATAATTTCCCTGGATTCTATAACTTATTTACATGGTTTCAGATATATGTATATGGATATCTTAAAAATTTATGAAACAAATTCATACCTTTATTTGACTCCCAAATCTATATACAACTGCATCCTGAATATCCCTATAAATTTCTACCAATTTCATAGTTTTCAAACCATATCTAACCCCCAATAAATTCACTAAATTTTTATCTTCTTGTCTGACCAGGTGGTGGTGTAGTGGATAGAGTGTCAGACTGAGATGCAGAGGACCCAGGTTCGAGACCCCGAAGTCGCCAGCTTGAACGTGAGTTCATCTGTTTTGAGCAAAGCTCACCAGCTTGGACCCAAGGTCGCTAGCTTTAGCAAGGGGTTACTCGGTCTGCTATAGCCTCATGGTCAAGGCATATATGACAAAGCAATCAATGAACAACTGAAGTGCCACAACAAAAAATTGATGATTCTCATCTCTCCTCCTTCCTGTCTGTCTGTCTGTCCCTATCTATACTTCTCTCTGCCTCTTTAAAAATAAGTAAAAATATAAAAGTTTTATCTTCTTTATTTTAGGAAATATAACCAGCATCTATCAAGATAAACAAACAAAAAAGGTTTGAAAATAATTCTCTCACTTACTAACCTCTCACAATTTAAAGCTCCTTAGTCTTAAATTATACCTTATAGTAGTTTAAATCTACTTTATTTTTTCCCTCTACACGTTGACTAATTTAGCTCAGGCTTTCTCATTTCTTTCTCTAATTGACTTTTTTTCTCTACAATCTATCTCTTCTCTTCACTCTAGAGTGAAACCAAAGTAATCATTGATAACCTCAATACCTTTTAAATAGATTTTAAAATAAAGCTTTACATTTTAACATTAGTATTTCTCAGAGGCTCTTCAGTAATCTAAATGCTCTAGAATCTACAGTGGGTAGGCTAGTGAATATATATAGCTTTTACAGCTTAGTACTAAAGAATGGTGTGTGGGAAATACTTTAAGGGACCACGCCAACTGCAGAAAACTAGATGCTGAAAGACACATTTTTTTTTTTGAGACATTGCTGTATTATAAGATTTAGGAAAGTTCTTCATAAACACTCCTCTCAAAATTTTTAAAAAAATCAAGTTGGTGCCAGATCTAGAACCCAGTCACAAAATGCAGGAAGTATTCCAAAGATAGGTTAAGCAGACAATCACTGATACTGGGTTAGTGAGATTTGGTCAAGTTTCTGAGATTGATATTCATATATTAAGACAAGAAATCTGTGGAGCCAGAATGCCCCCACATCATATATTTTTCCTGGTACTTAATCTTTGGACAAAAATTATGCTAGTTTAGTCTCATAGTGATCTGCTGGTGAAGACATAACAATGACTTTACAATAAATATCATCACACACAAAAGTATGTTTATGTTGCCTGACTGGTGGTGGCACAGATTAAGCATTGGCCCAGGAGGCTGAGAACCCCGGTTGAAAACCCCGAAGTCTTTGGCTAAAGTGTGGGCTCAGTGGCTTGTTGCCAGCTTTAGTGTAGGGTTACTAACTTGAGTGTGAGATCATTAGCATAATCCCAAAATCACTGGCTTGAACCCAAAGGTCACTGGCTTGAAAATGAAAGGTCACTGGCTTGAGCCCAAGGTCATTGGTTTGTAGCCCAAGGTCACAGGCTAGAACCCAAGGTCACTGGATTGCATAAAAAGTCACTAGCTCTGCTTGAGCTCCAGAGTCAAGGCACATATGAAAAGCAATCAATGAACAACTAAAAGTGAAACAACTACGAGTTGATATTTCTCATCTCTCTCCTCCCCTCTCTCTTTCACTACAAAAGAAAAAATATGTACCTATTTGTTAAAATAAAATTTTCAAAATATTATCTTCTAGGACTTACACTATTAAAATAGTCAGAAACACAATATTAGCAAGCCAAATATTTACATTGAATTTAAAAATCCTAGTATTCTCTATTTACTTATTCATTCATCATTCTCTCTCTCTCTCTCTCTCTCTCTCTCTCTCTCTCTCTTTCTCTTCTCTCTCTGTTCATCCAATGTTATGTTTTAGTGCTTTGGGACATTATTTACTAATCTATTCCTTTCTAGTACTGGACACCAAACTCCTATTATAATGTGAGAGTAGAAGAAAGTATCTACATAAAGAATTGGCCATTTGCTGTGTCTCTAGATAAAGCTTATTTACAACTTAGAATAGAATAAAACAAAACTATATCATCAGTACTAAACAAATCTTCAAGGAGAAAGAAAGGGTTATAGAACAGACCTTGTAGAGAGGTAAGGAAATTAGAAAAGGGAATTCAAATTCATGACTTATACTGGAACAAGACAATCTTTAAGTGTTGAGAGCAATTTTGAATCCATCCCAACATAAATAAAGTTTCAGGGGAATTGTCTGAAGAGGATGAGAGTGATGTGTTCCTGTTTCTTTATCCTACTCAGGGCAGAAATACAGAGCCAGAAAAAATATTGTCAATCCAAGCATTAAATGTCACCACTAAATATAGCAGGCACTGATCTAAAATACAAAAAATAGAAACAGTTGTCAGTATTTGTGCACAGTAAGATTAACTCTCTCTTGTCAGCAAGTACTGTCCTTAATTTTAACTTCCTACAACTATATAATGTTAGAAGTTTTGTTTTAATTAAGAATATATTATAAGTAATTTTTATTTATTTTTTTTTTATCAAGCAAGAGGCAGGGAGGCAGAGACAACTCCGCATGCACCCGACCCAGCAAGCCTTATACCAGGGGATGATCTGCTTGTCTGGTCTGCTGATCTGTTGCTCGGCAACTGAGCTATTTTAGTGCCTGAGGTAAGGCCATGGAGCCATCCTCAGAGCCCAGCGCCAACTTAGCTTGAACCATTCGAGCCATGGCTGTTGGAGGGGAAGAGAGAGAGAAAGAGAGAGAGAGACATGGAGAGAAGTGTGGGGGGGAACAAGGGAGAAGCAGATGGTCGTTTCTCCTGTGTGCCCTGATTTGACATAGAACCCAGGATGTTCATAGGCCAGGCTGGCGCTCTGTCTACTGAGCCATCAGCCAGGGCCCTAATTAATTACTGACACATATTTCTGTGGCACAACACATCCAAGAATTTTGAATAATTAGTTAACAGAATAGGTAGTTGGTACTTACATCAAAGAGGCTAAACAGTCTAATGTAAAATAATTTTTAAAAATACTCCCTCTTTATCACTAATGTAAATACAGATGTAGATGTATCTACTAATATGAAGTATAAAATATAAAGTTAGATATCTTTTTAATGTCTCATTTTAGAGTCACTAGATTTTAGAGATATCAAATTTGGGGAAAATAACATTATCACAATAGTTTGTTTTTTTTTTTTAAAGATTCACATGGATTTTAAACCAGAGCACCAATTTTTTTATTTTTTAATGGGTTTTTTTATGATTTTAGAGAAAGATAAAGGGAGAGAGAAAGAGAGAAACATTTACCTGTTCCTGTATTTGCCATAAGGGTGGATCAAACTGGCAACCTCTGCACTTTGGGCCAATGCTTTAATCAACTGAGCCATCCAGTCAAGGCTTAATTTGACATTTTTAACACAGTATTTTTAAACATCATTCTGGTCCATGTCCTGACAGTTGAGCTGAGTTTGTCAAGCTTTAGTTTCTAGAATTTATGTTGCAAAAGTATATTCTTTGATTTCTTAAATATAAATTTATTTCATCATATGTGGAATAAGTTTTCAAAGTTCAATGCACCACCTCTCACGCTCAGAATATTTTATTTCCCCTTTGAAAGAGCAATCTCTCAGGCCATGATTTATAAGGAATATGAACTTTGTTGTCTAAGTGACTAAGATTCTACCTTTAGCTCTACATTTTACCAATACTGTGGTGGTTCCCTTGCACAAATCCTGACAATTTCTTTTTCTGTTAAGTAAGAATAGTACTTACTCTCTAGATTTGCTGAGAGAATTAGATTACTACTATAACTGAAAGTATCCAAGACAATAAAAGACATATAAGTCATTCAATAATTATTATTCAATATTTTTGAATCATTGTTAAGAACCTGGCTGGTGGCTCAGTGGAGAGTGCCCGCCTGGCATATGAACTTCATGTGTTTTGTTTGCTTTCTGGTCGGGGCACACAGGAGAAGTGACCATCTGTTCTCCACATCGAACTTCTCCCCTTCTATCCCTTTTCTCTTTCTGCAGTCAGTGTCTCACTGGTATGAGCATCAGCCCCAGGGGACTGGAGCATCAGCCCCTAATGGGTTGCCAGGTGTATCCTGGTTGGGGTAGTCTGCCTTACTATCTCCCTTCCTTTCACCTAAAAAAAATAAAATATATAATTGAAGCAGCATCCTAGGGTTATTTAATAAATATTTCCTTATTCATTTCAACAATTTTTAATGAGTAAAAAAAAAAATGTATTAAAATTAAATTATTTATTCAGTATAAACTCTCAATATTTTGAGAATGATTAATTTCTCAGGCAAGGATTATACTTGAATAAGCTATTTAGGAAATACTATAAACCTCAATACTGGATCTGTTGACATAGCAATAGGAACCTTCCATAATGAAACACAGGAATGGTTCCAAAAGATTAATTAATTAAGAGCAGAACACCAGGAAGTGATGAAACAATCTCAAATAGCCTAATATATGTAATATGTGTATTTTATGTAATTGTGGTCTCCAAAAGAAAGGGTGAGCATAAGAAATAATTGACGAAATACTGGTAAAATTTTCCAAAATTTGATTACAATATAAACTGACAAATTTAAGAATCTCAGTGAAACTCTGACTTAGTAATATACTGGTATTACTATAACTATAAGGCAAATTTGTTTATTTTAATTTTTTTAATGAAAAGGCTTATTTGAAGCAGTGTCTCACATTGGGTTAACAATTGTCAGCATGTCAAAGCTATTTTAAGTATTTAAGTTGGCATTTTGTAATTTTGAAAAAAGTGCAGATAAACATTATTGACCAGTTATTAAATTTTGAGCTGTACAGACTTCAGCACATCATAATCTGTACTAACAATTTTATATTTCCATAAGATACTGATTTTATTTGATAGTGTATTATCAGAAGATGACATTTAAATTTTGTTTTTCTCTGGCAATTCACAGTTAAAGAACAGTCAAGTATTCTTGTCTTTATTTAAATAATCCAGCTGATTTTTTTCAAGGCACAAAATAGTAGTTACTCTACTAAAGTACAGATGGTGTGATAGGAGTGAGGGTAATGAGCCAAGGTAAGTCTGCAACTCTTCACAAACAATAAAACACATACTTGGCTAGAGAGAATTAACTAGCTGTAGGCCTTCGTCTTAGCCAGAGGAGGACTTCTCTGAGCCTTTACTAAAGAAGACCATTATGGCTTATGTAAGTCTAAGAAATAATAATCAAAGTGCACTCTAAAACTAGAAGGGCAAGATATCTATAACATTATCTAAATTAAGAGAAGAAAGGATCAATTTTTTAAAAATTTGCTTATTATTTTAAAGTAACATTTATGATTACCTCAACCAAAAATCTATATTAAAGTTAAATTTCTTAATGGAAAAAAGGACAAAGAGAATACCTCTTAGGCTCAAATATGCTTTTATAAATTAAAGATGATATCATTAATTGACTTGCCTAAATATATAGTTAAATCACTTTCTTTGGGAGTGTGAGTGAACTAAGACATTCCCTTCATAAAGCAAATTATATAAGAAGAATTTTTTTCCAGTTCAGTACTTTGATTCTTAAGTTCAGGTTATATAACAGATACTCAATTATTATGACATGAACTCTGTTATGGCCAACAATGTTTTAATAAGTTCCAAAGATCTTGGAATACTGCACACTGTAGGGATTATATATACTATATCGTTTCATGCTATATCTGGGAAGTGATCTGGTGAAAGTGAGGTATCAGGATTCAAACTCCGTATGACTTTTTTGCTTTGTTCCTAGAGTAAAATTTGTAAAAGGAGATGGGACTTCAGCATTCCCAGAAAGTGTCTGCCTTACATTCTGTCAATTCTTAGAGTCAAGCTCCTTAGTAAACTGCTGTTTATGTTATAGTTCTGCACATTTCCACGTGAAGAAAAACACTAGTATAACCTTCAAGCTCTTTCCCACCCATTATCTATTTCTCTCTGTGGGAGGAGTGAGTTTTCTGATTTGAGATTTAACAAAAAGGAGCCAGGCATGCTCAGCTTAGCTCTTTGCTCTTTTGGAGTTGGGGTCTCTTCATGCTATAAAATTTACAAGGTAATATAAATAGAAGTTGGTGGTTTCCCAACTATGTCTGTACCTGGGTGAGTAATAGTAATTCTTTAATGCAATATTATCAAGCCATGTTTTTTTACCCAACTGTTGTCATAAATAAAGATGATATATTAATCTGCATCTCTGATTTCTTTATCTTAGCCACACTTCCTCCTGTTTCACTCTTTGTATATATTTATCAAGGCTCCTGTTTCATTCTATTGCATTTTAAATTTATCCATCTCTTTTAGTAGGCTATCATTTCTATTATAGGCATATAATGTCAACCCTTTTGCCCTATTTTAAGTTTAAAAGTTTTAAACATAAGAAATAAGCAGTAAATGTTGGTGGAGTAAGTGGATAAAAAGTGCAGCAAGAATTTCACATGATAAAGTTCATCTTGACATGTATTACATAACAGGTCCTAAAATAAAGGTCCAATAATTTAATTTAATTTAATTTAATTTAATTTAATATGTTTGTTGCTGTTTACTAGAACAAAAAACATACAGGAGATTAGTTCCAACAAGGACCATAACAGAAAATGAACCTCCATCCTTAACCTACTGAAGTTTTAGCATCAAGGTGACTTTTCCAGAGTTTTGTATTTCTTCTTTGGAAAATTCATTTTTTTAATTTTATCTAGCAAATTAAATTTGACAGAATTACATTGATCAATGAGTGCATAAGTTTCAAGTAAACATTTCTTCCACATTCGAACTGTTGATTATGTTGTATACTCATCACCCAAAGTCAAATCATTTTCCATCACTTTATATTTCTCTCTCTTTATACCCTACCCTAACCATCTCCACCATCCTACTCTCTTATGTCCTCTGCCCCCTGGTAACCACTACACTTTTATCTATGTCCATGAGTCTCAGTTTTATATCATACCTATGTGTGAAATCATACAGTTCTTAGCTTTTTCTGATTTACTTATTTCACTCAGTGTAATGTTCTCAAACTCCATCCATATTGTCATAAATGGCAATATGTCATTATTTCTTATGGCTAAGTTGCATTCCATTGTATATGTGTACCACATCTTCTTTATCCAATCCTCTCTCAAGAAACACTTTGGTTGTTTTCATGTCTTGGCCACTGTGAATAATGCTACAACAAACATGGGGGTGCATGTGTCTTTATGTACCAAAGTTTTTGAGTTTGGGGAGTTGATGACCAGTAGAAGAATTTCTGAGTCATATGATAGTTCTTAGTTTTTTCAGGAACCACCATACTTTCTTCCATAATAGTTGTACTAATTTGCACTCCCAACAGCAGTGAATGAGGGTTCCTTTTTCTCCGCAGCCTCTCTAACACTTGTTATTACCTGTCATCTTGATAATAGCCAATCTAACAGGTGTGAGGTGATATCTCAGTGTAGTATTGATTTACATTTCTCAAATAGCTAATGAAGATGAGCATCTTTTCATATATCTGTTGGCCATTTGTATGTCCTCTTGGGAGAAGGTCTGTTCAGATCCTCTCCTCATTTTTTAATTGGATTCTTTGCTTGTTGCTGAGCTTTGTGAGTTCTTTGTATATTTTGGATGTTAACCCCTTATTGGAGCTATTGTTTGCAAATATCATCTCTCATTTAGTTGAACCAGAAAAATTGCTCTGTTAGAAAAATGAGAAATATACTTACTCTGGCTCTTTCTACCAAGAGTAAGTGAAAAAAAAACAACAACTAGGGTTTGAGAGTGAAAGAGATCTCACTGGCACGACAAAAGAAAGATTTTGAAAATGTGTATATTTCTCATTCTTCTAACAGAACAGTCTTTCCGGTTCAAACCAGCTGTTTTATACTCGTGGGTCATATTATTTGAACTATCTCAACTTCGAAAGCATTGTGAAAATTATGCTGGTTTAGAACTATTTTTAAAGGTTCAAATAAAATCCAAGATGCAGAAATTTAGGGTGATCAATGTAGGTAAAGACAAGTGCATTCCTAGAAGTTAGAAAAAATTATTAATATTTATTTGCTGAAGTATCAGCTTATGAATTAAAGAATAGGCAGGTTTTATAAGTATTAACTAAAAAGTAAAACTCTTCCAGGCCATGTTATAATGTCTCAAAAATAGGGAAAGAATTTTTCCATTTCCTTTCTTTTCCAAGAGAAAAATAATAGTAATAACAATGATATTGAACCTCCTCTGGGATTGGGTAAAACATTATAAAAAGTCCAACCTGAACATTTTTGGTTTTCATGACCTGAACTGAACATGACCTTATCCCATATTTCCAACTTCCTACTCAAAATTGAGAAATTAGTGATTTATAACATCATGTCATTTTTGGCTGAGGTAACATATCATAAATGATGTTGCACGTTGTTACAACATGCAGAGTGTTGAACAAATATTTCTCTTTTCTTACTTCTTTCTATGTTGTTTATTCACTTGTATTCCTAAGAGATGCCAACTGAACAAAAACTTTCTGGCATAGAAATTTTTAAATGAGTAGAAATAACCAAGTACATTTTTGGTTTAGGACTTGTGCTAGCTAAAAAATCCCTCAAGCTTACAGGAAGAAGCTATTAAAATGGATTCCCTACATGTTCATTTTAAATGGGTCAGAAGGTTACATAACAATATAAAACAGTATGCTAGAACTTTAAAAATGATTTATACTTTGTTACAGTTATTAGTACTAATAACTGAACATTTTATAATAGAAAAAAAAACTTTACTCTTGAAAAATATCATGTCCATCTGTGGGCATATAGTGTTTGTAAAATGTCCTAATTCACAACTTTATATCCTTATTTCAAATGTGCTACAATGTTCAGTTTTGTCTCAATTTAAAATTTTTTTCTTAGAAAATAAATGATTCTAGGTATATACAAAAATGGTTATATTTCATAAGAAGGCATAATATATTATCCAAAAAAATCTTGTTTGTTCAAGTATAGTCACACTGATTAATGGCCATCTTTCTGTTGTATCACTTTTAAAAATGTAATTTTAAATTAAGTTAATGTGGTATAATTTTAAATTAATCAAGTTAATGTGGATTGATTATGTTCTTGGGTATATCAACATATGTAAGATTATTTAAAATTATTTTATTTTTTGCCACTGAATAAACAAATAAAGTGCAACAAGTGCTTAGAAACTTTCTTTTCTCCTTTACTTTCATTAGTTGGACACTGATTTCAATGTCAATACATTTAAACACTCATACATATTGCACAATGGTTTACATGAAACTGTGGTGTAAGGTTTACTTTCAGACTCACAATTAGCCCAAAAAACTGCCTACCTTTGCCACTGTGCTCCTGCATTTGATCTTGAGCTGCTAGACTGTGACAATTACACTGTAAGTTGGCTAAGGATATTTGAAAAAGTATGACTATATATACATGTGAGAGGCATCTCATCTGCTTATATTTTACTTAATGAATATTATTCACTTTTCCATGTCTAATGTCTGGCTGATTGCTGTGATTTGTGGTTTGCTTTTGTTTAAAACAGTTTGTACTTCTTTAAAGGAAATGAACTTGAGAGAAAAAAAATAACATATATATTGTCAATTAGCTTGAAGAATAAATTTGAAAGAAAAATGAAGAAACATGTCTTAAAATTTCCATTTATTCCTATAAAGGGCTTTTATAGTGTCTCGTTTATTTTATTGAAGCAAACTTTTATGACATTTAATTTGTGCCAGGCCTTGTTATAAATTCTTCTTGGCAAGGCCAGTTGGCTTAGTGGTAAAGCATTGGCCAGCATGTGGATGTCCTGGGTTCAATTCCCAATCAGGGCACACAGGAGAAGTACCCATCTGCTTCTCCATCCCTCCCCCTCTCATTTCTCTCTATATATCTCTCTTTTCTTCTCCTGCAGCCATGTCTCTGTTGGAGCAAGTTGGCCCCTGGTGCTGTGAATGGCTCCATAACCTCACCTCAGGTGCTAAAATAGCTTGGTTGCTGAACAATGAAGCAGTGGTGCCAGATGGGCAGAACATCACCCTGTAAGGGACTTGCTGAGTGGATCCTTGGTCAGAGTGCATGTGGGAGTCTGTCTCTGCCTCCCCTTCTCTCAATGAATAAATAAATAAATAAATAAAAATAATTCTCATGTATTAACTGAAGAAATCCACATAGTACCCTTATGAGGTAGCCACTATTAGCATCCTTGTTTTATGCATAAGAAAATTAGCCATTCAGTGCTTAAAGAATTTATGAAGTGACCCCGTTAGTGAAATGAAGCCAGTTCTACAATCTAAGTTCAAGTGTCTGTGCTCTAACTCCATATCCAGTCACTAAAACTCCATAGTACTGAGGGAAAATTAAAATATTATTCCAAATGCTACAAAATATTCCTACTTTATATTGACTTTTGTCCATTTGTCTGTGCCTAGGAAATACATTTACTGTTGTATTTATATTTACAGATACACCCACAATGACTATAAAAACATTTAAACCTATAATTTTATCATAAATTTTGGTCTATTACTATAGAGCAAAGTTAATTATTAATTTGAAAAATGCATTGAATATGACTATATTTTTATGAACTTACCCTTTATTTATGAAAGTTTAGATTGCATATTTTCTCTTACAGATGTGAATATAAATATTATCAATAATTTTGAGACTGTGGCTAAGCCTTTTCACAATATTCACAAGAACCTCATTAACAGGTACAACCATTTTTACTTTCATGGAGAGGAAACTAAGCATAAGAAGATAAAAAAAAATAATTGGATGTCACACAGCTTTATGGACTAACACAGGAAGTGAATAAGCATTATATAAACCACTGTTTAGAGAGAATTCTCCAGGATCAAAGTATAAATGAACTTTAAAGGTTATAAACTTATTTGGAGGAATTGTATCACCTTATTCAATTGAACTACAGACACTACCCAACCTTACCCAACACTGGAAGATCTCAGTCTCTCTCTCTCTGGGTCCATCTACTTTTATATGTCTATACATACACAGAAACATACATAGGAATATATTTGTTCAATACTATATTTAAAAATAAATACATTATTTTTTAAAATAACATGTTTTAAAATATGCACTTATTTTATTTAATAGTCAATTGAAGTTTAAGAACCCAATTATATGTACACATAATTTTTTGCATATTTTTCAGTAATTTTAGTTTACTTTATAATGTATAGAATTTATTAATATAATAAAATATCTGTTTTCTACCTTGTTTTCTCAATTTCTAAAGAGGTTCTTTAGCAATGTTGACATAATGGCTAAAGAATTTCCTTTGTCGGCCCTGGCCAGTTGGCTCAGTGGTAGAGCGTCGGCCTGGCGTGCAGAAGTCCTGGGTTCAATTCCCAGCCAGGGCACACAGGAGAGGCGCCCATCTGCTTCTCCGTCCCTCCCCCTCTCCTTCTTCTCTGTCTCTCTCTTCCCCTCCCGCAGCCGAGGCTCCATGGGAGCAAAGATGGCCCTGGCGCTGGGGATGGCTCCTTGGCCTCTGCCCCAGGCACTAGAGTGGCTCTGGTCGCAACAGAGCGACACCCCGGAGGGGCAGAGCATCGCCCCCTGGTGGGCAGAGCGTCACCCCCTGGTGGGCGTGCCGGATGGATCCCTGTCGGGCGTATGTGGGAGTCTGTCTGACTGTCTCTCCCGTTTCCAGCTTCAGAAAAATACAAAAAAAAAAAAAAAAAAGAATTTCCTTTGTCATCACTTTTAATCCAGCATAAGAATGATGCTTACCCTTTCATTTCAACCATATGTCAAAACTAAGACTAAATACCTCAGATTGGCCAGACTTGAGCCAGGGAACCTGTTTTCAAAAGTAGTCTCTACAGCAGGTTAGTGAGATATATTAGTGTGCCCAAGCTCCAGCTGACAAATTCCACTACTGAATCATACCTCACACCTGCCAGAATGGCTATCATTAGCAAATCAACAAACCAGTGCTGGAGAGGATTTGAAGAAAAGGGAACCTTCATGCACTGCTGGTGGAAATGCAGTCTTATGCAGCTATTGTTGAAAATAGTATGGAGTTTCCTCAAAAAATGGAACTGCCTTATGAGCTAGCTATCCCACTTCTATGAATATATACTAAGAATCCCAAAAGAAGATATGCACTCCCATGTTTATTGTAGCATTATTTACAATACCCAAGATCTGGAAACAGCCCAAGTGTCCATCAGTGGATGAATGGGCAAAAAAGCTGTGGTACATTTACACAATAGAATACTATGCAGTTATACAATAAGAAATCTTAACTTTTGCGACAACATGGATGGACCTGGAAATTATTATGTTAAGTGAAATAAGCCAGGCAGAGAAAGACAAATACTATATAATCTCACGTATATGTGGAATCTAATGAACACAATAAACTGAGAAACAATAGAAACAGAAGCAGGGTCACTGGGAGCAGATGGACAGCTAGAAGAGGGACGTGGATCAAAGAAGCTGAAAGAATTAACCAAAAAACATACAACACATTTATACAGAAAATAATGTAGTAACAGCGAGAGTGAAAGTTGGGGGTTTGAGATGGAAGGGGACATTAGAGGGTAGAAAGAAACTTTGCATGGGACATAGGGGCATAATGCGGTGTGTAGGTGGTGTTATATTGTGTGGGACACTTGAAACCATGTCAATACAATAAAAGAATTAAAGTTATTCATGACAAAAGCATGGAATGAGTTGGTGAATATGGCTTCCCATATGAATATCAGGTACAGATAACGTAAGTAGAGAGAAACAAATGCTGATTCGTCCAAACCATTAAGTGTGGTGTATATCAGAGAAGAAAACAGATAATCACTGGTCTCTTGGAGTTTACATTTTTGTGCATAAAGGCAATAGGAAATAATATATATAATAAAGCAAATGAAGTTAACAGCTGATTTAAGTAAATTTATAATATAATACAGTGTTTGGCAACTTTGATATCATTTTTGCTTACTTTAAACTCTCTAACATTTTTATAAGCTAAGGCATTGTATAAAATTTAGAACTATCTTTTAGTCAACCAAAATGTATTGATATTAATAAGTGACTACTCATACTGATCTTTAGGACATCTACAGACCAACAGGGAAGATGAGATGTAAATATATTTATTTCTTCCATATTTTTTCTACTTACATACTTTTAAAATTGGAATGGTAAATTATAATCACAATTATGGCAAAAAATGTTCAGGGTCCCAATAATCAGAAAGATTCCCTATGAGTTAAGATATATTAGTATAGATTTTTATTTAGAATATGAAATACCTGTCCAGCACAGACTAAACAACCCAAGTGATGCATTTTTGTCAATTTGACATAAACGTAAAATAATAATGACAACTTAATCTTGTCCTCATATAAACAATGTGTGTCTGGAGAAGGTATTTGACAATGTACAGTGGAATAGTTACAAGATTTAATAATACTTAATGTATATCATATTTAAAACAATCTTGATAGAAATTTCATAATCACTTTAATTTGTAATTATATTTAAACAAAAATTCTTGGCTTTAAAAATGTTGTTTCATTGTAGTGTATTTTATATAACATACAAAAACTGCTATGTAGAAGTGATATGAATTTTTACTTATTTATGACAAAACTCTTCTTTATATAATGGAAGTAAAATAATTATAATGATTTCAGAGATTACAATAAGCATTGCATTTTAAAAGGAGGTGGTTTTTTGGTTATAAAAACTCACATTTGATATAAATGACACAAACACATCTTCACTTCAATGAGGAATCTTTGGTTATTTCTTTATTAATTTGTAGTGAATTTATAGACCTTTACTTGTTCTCAAGCTTTTTTACTTTTGTATCCTTTCAGAGCCATATGTTCTCTCTCAGGAAGTTAAAAGCTTAAAGTTCTTTGTTTATTATGTTGGCAGAAAACAGAAAGTACCTGGACTTCACTTTCTATTAATATGCCAAATTAATTCTCTGAGAAAATTCCTGGTACAAAACACCTATGAATGCTGGAAAAGTGAAGCAAGCATTTGGTAATGCTACACTATGTTGCAGGGGAATAACAGAAATCCTTAAAGACAAAAAAAAAAAATCTGAGCAAGAAAATTGTAAGTTAACTTTTAAGTTGTAGTCACACTTGGGGCATTTACTAGTTGTGGTAATTAAGATTAATAGGATTCAATGCTGAACTAGATCCTCCATGAATATGTTAACAAAAATTCTGTTGGCTGGTAAAGGTAGCTAAATTAAAGTGGCTTATTTTGGCATTTACAACATGGTTGAGAAAGTTCACAGAGAAAATGATATTAAATGGATTAAAATATGCTAGCAGCCAGGAGCAGCTAACAAAAGTAAATGCAATAGACTCCACAGATAAAGTTAGAGAATGTCTCACTAGATTCAAACCCTACTAAAAATTATTAAAATTTTAAAATTGCTATCGCCCAACTAACACACATGATCTAGGCTGATCTAGTTCCTAAAATTGACCGTCAGGAACTTCATATGACACTAAGGTTGAGAGAAACATACAGACTAACTGAATATACAATCTTTTCATACTCTATTTGGCAAAATATATCTAAAGCCTTAAAATTTTTCTTACCCCTTGGCCCTAGAGAACTCTCTATACACAATGGCTTATTAATGGTAGGGAGTGCAATGTGTGTGAAAGAAGATAGTCTAGTCACACTGCTGATTCACATCTTGCAGTTGTTCTTAGAGCTATATGGCCTTCAGTTATTTATTTGACCTTCCAGTACATAGTTTCCTCCTGCTGAAATCTTAACTCTCAGTATCTCATAAATGTTATCTTATTTAGGTAAAGATTTTTTATAGAAATAAAATCTGATCATTAAGGTGAAACACAATCCAATATGATTTTTGTCCTCATGTAAAGGGAAATCTTAACAGAAACATAACTAGAGAAAAGATGTATGAAGAGACAGTAAGAAGATGACAGCATCTGTCACCAAGGAGTAAGGCCAACAACAGTTCCTTCACTTACAACCCTCAGAAGCAACCTATCCTGCTTATACCTTGATGTTGGATTTCTAGCCTCAATAACATGAGACAATAAATTCCTCCTATTTAAGCCACCCATTGTGGTACTTTGTATGGCACTCTCGCAAATTATTACAGTACATTAATTTGGTTTTAAAATAAGAAAAAAATGAATTAAAAAAGAAACCTAACTCAAAGTGTTGGATTTTTTTTTTACAAATATACAAAAAAAATGGAAACGTTTTTAAACAAATTTTTCTTTTATGTTTCAAAATTGCTAACATTCCGGACGTTACCCTGCTTTATCTCACATACTTTTTTATAGCAATACAATGAAAACTCCTAGGGCCCAAATATTGCTACCTAAAAGTATTTTCCCCATTGATAAACAAAGCTTCATCTTGTTGTTTTAAAATTTTTTGAGAAACTAATATTATTTTGAAAGGCATCAGAGTTGGCTAAAAGGATTTAGTTAAAGAGGCTCCTTTGGGATGTTGGGATAATTTAGCTTAATTTTCTTTTTATATAAAAATGGCAGTGAATTGAAAATAAGCTAGCTGTACTAAGCCACAAATCCATGCTGAAAGTCAATTAACATAATGTTTATGGAAGACAAGTCTTTCTTGTAAGTCAATTAATTTATGTCTAAATTTTCAATAAAAGAGAGAGAAAAAGTAAGAAATAAAAGTATAATAAATGAGTTTTGTTTTTTGTTCTTTTTTATGATTTTAATTTATTGTGTTTACATAGATTCAAGTGTCCCACCAACTATATCTCCCCCACCCTCATGTTCCCCTCACCCCCCCTTTTTGCCCCCACCCCCAATGCCTTCCCCCTTTCCCTCCAGGATTTGCTGCCCTGTTCTCTATAATGCTATGTTATGTATATATAATTTCACTAATCTCTTTCTCTAAAAATGTGATATTATCTCCCAAATAGTTCAAAGAATTGTTGAAATAATAGTGATAGATATGTTCTATTTCTCTGAAAATAAAATAATAGACAGTAAAGGGGAAAAAATTAAGAAGCAAAAACATATTAAGCTTAAATCTGCTAGCTTGATAATGAAAGTTCAGGGATGGATTTCAGAACACCTTAAGCAGTTTTCATGACTTTCTTAATGGGGGTGATATGCTTAGAAAATTGATCTGTGAAACCATAAGACATCCAGGAAACATAAGGGAAAATTTTAGGGTTGATTTGTACCAGGCTACTACACCAACAAAACTGGGAACATGTAACTAGTGTTTAAGAACAGTCAAAAATTAAGAAAAAAAAAAGAAAGAAAGAAAGAGCTCTCCTAGACACAGACAATGGTATAGTGATTACCAGAGTAAAGGGAGTTAGGGGGATGGGACGTAGAAGAGGATAAAGGGCAATAAGTGGTGATAAAAGGAGACTTGATTTGTGATGGTGCCCACACAATACAAATGATGTATTATATAATTGTACATCTGAAACCTATACAGTTTTATTAACCAGTATTACCCCAATAAATTCAATAAAAAATTTAGAAATAGTAAAGTGGCAAAACAAAAGAGAATTATTCTTGTTACCTCTATGTCTCTTAAAATTAGTAAGCATTCTTTAGTTTCTTTTTTTTTTAATTAATTGTGTTTACATAGATTCTAGGGTCACTCCTAATGCCTCCCCCTACTGCCTGTTCCCCTCAACATCTCCCTTGCCCCTCTTCCTACAGCACCCTTCCCCCTTCCCTTCAGCTTTATCCCATCCTATCATCCCCTTTCCCTCTGTCCTTTTTTCCTCTGGTCCCTTTGATCCCTCCTCTGTCTCAATTCTGTTCCTCAGTTCTCATTATTCCTTGGATTCCTCAAATGAGTGAGGTCATATGATATTTTTCTTTCTCTGTCTGGCTTATTTCACTCAACATAATAGTTTCCAGGTCCCTCCATATTGTTGCAAAGGGTAATATTTCCTTCTTTTTCATAGCCCCATAGTATTCCATTGTATATATGTACCACAGCTTTTTAATCTACTAGCCCACTGACGGACAGTTTCTTGACAACTGGATTACTCTAACTAACAGGTTATGAGATAAACAATTTCAACTGTTATGGGGTTGGCCTCACCCTAGTCTATTTTGAGGGCAGAATCTAGTCAGCCACATTTTTTGAGGGTTCAGTGGTTTGAACAATTCTTTAATTGATTTTAACTTATTGTATTTATATAGATTCTAGTGTCCCCCCAAATGCATCTCTACTCCCCCGTGTTTACCTCAGCATCCCTCTT
Organism: Saccopteryx bilineata; assembly: GCF_036850765.1. Classification (NCBI taxonomy): domain Eukaryota; kingdom Metazoa; phylum Chordata; class Mammalia; order Chiroptera; family Emballonuridae; genus Saccopteryx; species Saccopteryx bilineata. The sequence continues at coordinate 104,288,223 of NC_089491.1, read as the reverse complement.
GTCCCCCTCCCCGTACCCTCTTCCCTCCAGGATTATCCCATCTTATCATCCCCTTTCCCTCTGTCAGCTTTCCCTCTGGTTACTTTGATCCCGCCTCTGTCTCTATTCCGTTCCTCAGTTCATATTGTTCATTGGATTCCTCAAATGAGTGAGGTCATATGATATTTTTCTTTCTCTGCCTTATTTCACTTAACATAATAGTTTCCAGGTCTATCCATGTTGTCACAAAAGGTGTGATTTCCTTCTTTTTCATGGTCCCATAGTACTCCTTTGTGTATATGTACTATAGCTTTTTAATCCATTTGTCCACTGATGAACATTTGGGCTGTTTCCAGAACTTGGCTATTGTAAACAATGCTGCCATAAACATAGGGGTAAATTTCTTCTTTTGAATCAGTGATGTGGTGTTCTTGGAGTTTATTCCTAAAAATGGGATGGCTGGGTCAAAAGGCAGTTCCATTTTTAATTTTTTGAACAATTCTTTATCCAAATCAGTTATATAACCCTCCCCTCATCTTCTAGGTCCAAGGAATCACAGCTGGTTGTTTATTCGTTCATTTAATCGACTTTTGTCTCACTGCTTTTGATTAACTACTTTCAAGGCATTTGCTAAAATTCCAATCAATTTTATTAGAGGCAGTTTGAAATTTTGAAATGGGAATGAAAAGTCTTTCTTGGCTCAGAAACAATGAGTTTTAGCCAAATTCTATAGAACCTAAGATGGGGACATGACACTGTTTATATTCTTAGATATATGGCCATATATCAGTATAAGGTGAGTGCTATTTTCTGCTCGTTGTCTTCATTTTATGCCAGTGCAAAGAGGCAAACTTCCCTATACAAAATTGTTAAATTTTAAGTTGCTTATTTAACTCTATAATTGCCTTCTGCTTGATAAATTTGAATTCAGTCCAATATCATTATTAAAGATCATGGATTATTTTCATGTTGTGAAACTGGTTTTAATTTCTCAGACATTTAACAATATTCCAGTGGACCAGAAAGTGGACCACTCAATATTTATGCAGAATTATCAAATGAAAAAAATTTTGTATACTTTCACTAATGAAGGATTTATGGCTCAATAAAGAGCAATTTATATACTTTTTTATTTGAGGGGCAAATATTCTAAACAGAAATACTTTTTTTTTAATTTTGTATTTATTGACTTCACAGAGAGAGAGAGGTGAAGGGGGAGATTTTGTTCCACTTATTTATGCATTCATTGGTTGATTCTTGTATGTGCCCTGACCTATGATCGAACCTGCAAACTTGGCATATCAAGGTGATACTCTAACCAGTTGAGCTACCTGGCTAGGGCTATGGAGAAACTATTCATTCAATTCTCTCAGCAATGTTTGATTCCTCTATGAAAATCATTACAAAAGGTTTTAAATATAATCAATTTTCCAATATCACATAATTCACAGGTCACTTTATATATTGTTTGTTTTTTATTTTTAATTAATTATGTTGACATGGTTTCAAGTTTACTGTTTGTTTTTAATTTTCAAAATCACAGGCCTTTCAAAGGAGTTTACTATTTTAGTAATATAATAAAATCATAATGAAAACTTACTTTTTATTTTTTCTTAATTTTCATCAATCTCCCACCTGTGTTTTTTCCCTTTTTGCAAGAAATTTGATACAAATAATTTCTCAGGTATAATTTGTTAAGTAAAAATTATATTGCCTTTTAAAATTTATAGAAAAATATAAAATAGATACAAACATAAATTTACCATTTTTAAGTGTACAGTTTAGTGGCATTAAGGACATTCAAGTGAGTGACGTCACGGAAATGGCGCCGTGAGCAGCGCGTCCAACAGATCTCCCCAAAATCACAACAAATTTATCAACTAGAAACAGAAAAAGTTATCCTCAGAGCATTCTGGAGTTCCACACAAACTGAAAGCGAAAGGACTGTTATCACTTGAATCGGAGAGATGAGGGTGTGGAGGAAGCTAACTACCGCAGGGACGTTCATTCAAGCCGCGGAGGGAGTGCGCCTGTGGTGAGTCGGCCCACACTCGGGAGCAGCGAGCAGCCGTCGGCGAGCAGCCGCCGGCGCGCGCCTAGTGCCGCAGTCTGGTCACAGAGCGAGCGCCGCTAACATTCCCAGCGGCCCGCGCACTGCGAGTGAGAGTCCCCAGCCACCGGTGCCCGGAGCACCCCATTCACGCGCGTGCCCTGGGCATCCCACACGCCCAGAGCGTCCTACTGGCCCGCACACCCAGGGTGCCCCATTATCCTGCGCCCGGTGTGCCCCAGCCGCCAGCGGCGGGGCAAGCGGGAGAGGCGCCAGGGTGGTCTTCCCTACTTGGGAGATTCTCTCCGTGGGCGGGGCACCTCACCCAGCCATTCAAGCTAACAATCAAGCATTGGGGGAGGGGCGCGCAGGCAGCCTGAAATACCTTCGGAAGCACAGCTGCGACCCAATCACTGAAATTAGCTTAACCCATGAAATCTGCGCACCCACGGGGCTCTAATTGATAAGATCTCTCTCAGTTCAGCGATCCAAGACAAGAGGCGTGATATTTTTTAGTGCCTCTAGCTAGAGGGGCAGGGGCAACTTCTGATTGATAGAGCCTCCATATTCAGGGATAAACGCTAACAAGAGGGACTTGGCAGATAATAAGTTCTATACTACACTAGTCGCAAGCAGAGACTAGTGCCTCTTCTTCCCAGCCAAAACAGGCTACAAAATGTGGAAAGCCTGGGTTGAGTGATCCAACTGAATGCTAGGCGCTGAACAGTCACCTTGACAACAATTGACTCCCACCCCCGCCTGATTACACTGGAGGCTCTGACTGCCAGAGCCTTTCCCAAAGCCTTGCACTGAGTGGGGATAGAGTGGGGATTTCCTAGCTCTTTGAGCCTCTTACTCCCCAGGCAGAAGCAGTAGCAGCCTTATAGCTGGATCACCAGGCTGCTAATTCAGGAAGGGGGGACTAGGAGAGAGACTCCAGGAAAGCAAACTCTCTCATTGTTGGACCCTGCAAACGCCAACAAGCCTTGACTACCAGCAAGACTAAAGCCAATTATATGACATTGCCATAGAATCCCATCAACTGCAAATCCCTACCTAAGTGTGACACAGGGGCAGAGCCTGGGGTACAGAGTCACCGACCAGGAAGAGGGAGAGAAAAGAAAAAGGAAGAAGTTAACCTCTCAAAATCAAGAAAAATCCACAGACTTTACAACTTGTTCCACTAATTTTTCTGTTGTTGTTGTTTGTTTCTTCTATCTTATTTCCTTTATTATTATTATTTCTATTTCCTCCACCTCAGTCCTTTTATTCTCTGCCCATCTTATGCTTCCCTTTTCTTGAACTACACTACCCATGAGTGTTACATTTTATTTCTTTTCTTCATCCTCACCCACCTTTAAGGTTATACTTCAAAACACTTAACTCTCACTCTCTCCTCTTTTGTTTTTTTCTCTTTTGCTTTATTTTGTTTTTTCTCTTCCTTTTTTTTTCTTCCTTTGTTTTTCTCTTTTTCTTATTTTTTCCTTTCTATTCGTTTTTCCTTTTCTCATTTTACTTTTCCTCCCATTTAATCCTCAATCACGAACAAATTATTTAATTTGGGACTCAAGGTTTTTTTTTAGTTTTATTTTTCATTTTCGCTTTTGTTTTTGTTTTTTTGTTTGTTTGTTTATTTTTGTGGCATTATGGGTACTTTTTACGTTGCTTTTTAACTCACTAGCATTCCTCCCAACCCAAGGTCTCCATTGTATTTAGTCTTCACTCCACTTAATACAACAGATTTTTACTTATTATTTTTATTTTTTTCTTCTTTATTATTCTTTTTTTTCCTCCTTTTTTCTGGTTCCTTCTTATCCCTCTCATTATATCTCTTGGTTGACCATCACTTACAAGCAAATCATCTTATGCTTGTCTAAGATTTTCTTCCTTCTTTTTTTTTTTTTTTTTTTTGCATTTAGTAGGTCCCTACTCCCTTTTTTTTTGCCCCTTGAACTCTTCACCCCAAATCAGGCCCTCCATTGTAGGCAGTTTTTGTTCCATTTAGCATAATATAATTCACAAGGCATCACGATATTTCCCTGAGGAGGGGAGAGGAGGGAAAGAGAAGAAAGAAAAAAGGGGAAAATAATAAATTATTACTGTTTTTTTTTGTGGGGTGTTTTACCTTTTTTTTTTTTTTTTTTTTTTACTTTTTACTCTTTATTAATTCTAATTAGTGCTATCAACAAGACCACCCTCAGATGCCAATAAGAAAGAGGAAATCGAATATTTTGGATACAAAAGAAAGAGAGGTAACACAAATAGATGTGGAAAAATCTATGGAGAAAAGACTTAACATATTGAAAGCCTTGGAGCTAAATGACAGACAATTTAAAATAGAAATCTTAAAAATACTCAGAGATATACAAGAAAACACAGAAAGGCAATTTAGGGAGATCAGAAAACAACTCAGTGAACACAAAGAATATATTACCAAGGAAATTGAAACTATAAAAACAAATCAAACAGAAATGAAAAACTCAACTCACAAGCTGAAAAACGAGGTAACAAGCTTAGCTAACAGAACAGCCCAGATAGAAGATAGGATTAGTGAAATAGAAGACAAACAACTTGAGGCACAACAGAGAGAAGAAGAAAGAGACTCAAAAATAATAAAAAATGAGAAAGCCCTACAGGAATTGTCTGACTCCATCAGAAAGAATAATATAAGAATAATAGGTATATCAGAGGGAGAAGAGAAAGAAAATGGAATGGAGAATATATTCAAACAAATAATAGACGAGAACTTCCCAAGCCTGTGGAAAGAACTAAAGCCTCAAATTCAAGAAGCAAACAGAACACTGAGTTTTCTTAACCCCAACAAACCCACTCCAAGGCACATCATAATAAAGATGACACAAACCAATGACAAAGAAAAAATTCTCAAGGCAGCCAGGGAAAAGAAGAGTACAACATATAAAGGAAGGCCTATTAGATTATCATCAGATTTCTCAGCAGAAACTCTACAAGCTAGAAGAGAGTGGACCCCAATATTTAAAGCCCTGAAAGAGAGGAACTTTCAGCCAAGAATACTATACCCATCAAAGCTATCCTTCAAGTACGAAGGAGATATAAAAACATTCACAAATACAGAAAAGATGAGAGAATTTATCAGCAGAAAGCCCCCACTCCAGGAAATACTAAAGGGGGTTTTCCAACCAGATTCAAAGAACAAAAGAAAACAAAACCACAAGTAACAGCTCCACCAAGAACACAATAAAACCAAACTTAAACTGTGACAACAAAGGAAAAAAAAAAGGGGGGGAGAGGATGGAGATTAACAGTAGCAAAGGATGATGAAGTGCAGAAATACTCATAAGATAGGGTACTACAATGAATATGGTAGGTACCCTTTTCATTACTTAATGGTAACCACCCTTGAAAAAACCACCACAAAAACACTTGACTTAAAAAAGGTAGCAACATTCGATTCCCGGCCAGGGCACACAGGAGAAGCGCCCATTTGCTTCTCCACCCCTCCGCCGCGCTTTCCTCTCTGTCTCTCTCTTCCCCTCCCGCAGCCAAGGCTCCATTGGAGCAAAGATGGCCCGGGCGCTGGGGATGGCTCTGTGGCCTCTACCTCAGGCGCTAGAGTGGCTCTGGTCGCAACATGGCGACGCCCAGGATGGGCAGAGCATCGCCCCCTGCTGGGCAGAGCGTCGCCCCTGGTGGGCGTGCCGGGTGGATCCCGGTCGGGCGCATGCGGGAGTCTGTCTGACTGTCTCTCCCCGTTTCCAGCTTCAGAAAAATGAAAAAAAAAAAAAAAAAAGGGTAGCAACAGAGGAAAGAAGTATGGAACACAAACAAACAAAAACAAATGATAGAAAACCAAAAGAGAAGAATCAAACTAGATACAAAACTAACAGAAAGCAATTTATAAAATGGTAGTAGGGAACCCACAAGTGTCAATAATTACACTAAATGTAAATGGATTAAACTTACCAATGAAAAGACACAGAGTAGCAGAATGGATTAAAAAAGAAAATCCAACTATATGCTGCCTACAAGAAACACATCTAAGCAACAAGGATAAAAACAAATTCAAAGTGAAAGGCTGGAAAACAATACTCCAAGCAAACAACACCCAAAAAAAAGCAGGTATAGCAATACTCATATCTAATAATGCTGACAACAAGACACAAAAAGTACTCAGAGACAAAAATGGCCATTTCATAATGATTAAGGGGAAGTTGAATCAAGAAGACATAACAATCCTTAATATATATGCACCAAACCAAGGAGCACCAAAATATATAAGACACTACTTATTGACCTTAAAACAAAAACTAACAAAAGTGCAATCATACTTGGAGACCTCAATACACTGCTGACGGCTCTAGATCGGTCATCCAAACAGAGAATCAATAAAGATATAGTGGCCTTAAACGAAATACTAGAACACCTGGATATGATAGACATCTATAGGACACTTCATCCCAAAGCGACAGAGTATACATTTTTCTCTAGTGTACATGGAACATTCTCAAGAATTGATCATATGTTGGGCCACAAAGACAATATCAGCAAATTTAGAAAACTTGAAATTGTACCAAGCATATTTTCTGATCATAAAGCCTTGAAACTAGAATTCAACTGCAAAAAAGAGGGGGAAAAACCCACAAAAATGTGGAAACTAAACAACATACTTCTAAAAAATGAATGGGTCAAAGAGGAAATAAGCACAGAGATCAAAAGATATATACAGACAAATGAAAATGAAAATACGACATACCAGAATCTCTGGGATGCAGCAAAAGCAGTAATAAGAGGAAAGTTCATATCACTTCAGGCCTATATGAACAAACAAGAGAGAGCCGAAGTAAACCACTTAACTTCACACCTTAAGGAACTAGAAAAAGAAGAACAAAGACAACCCAAAACCAGCCGAAGAAAGGAGATAATAAAAATCAGAGCAGAAATAAATGAAATAGAGAACAGAAAAACTATAGAAAAAATCAATAAAACAAGGAGCTCGTTCTTTGAAAAGATCAACAAAATTGACAAACCCTTGGCAAGACTCACCAAGGAAAAAAGGCACAGGACTCAAATAAATAAAATCCAAAATGAAAGAGGAGAGATCACCACAGACATCATAGATATACAAAGAATTATTGTAGAATACTATGAAAAATTATATGCCACCAAATACAACAATCTAGAAGAAATGGATAAATTCCTAGAACAATACAACCTTCCTAGACTGAGTCATGAAGAAGCAATAAGCCTAAACAGACAAATCAGCAGGGAGGAAATAGAAAAAACTATTAAAAACCTCCCCAAAAATAAAAGTCCAGGCCCAGACGGCTATACCAGCGAATTTTATCAAACATTCAAAGAAGACTTGGTTCCTATTCTACTGAAAGACTTCCAAAAAATTGAAGAAGAAACAATACTTCCAAACACATTTTATGAGGCCAACATAACCCTCATACCAAAACCTGGCAAGGATGGCACAAAGAAAGAAAACTACAGACCAATATCTCTAATGAATACAGATGCTAAAATACTAAACAAAATTCTGGCAAACCTAATACAACAACATATTAAAAAAATAATACATCATGATCAAGTGGGATTCATCCCAGAATCTCAAGGATGGTTCAACATACGTAAAACGGTTAACGTAATACACCATATCAACAAAACAAAGAACAAAAACAACATGATCTTATCAATAGATGCAGAAAAGGCTTTTGATAAAATACAACACAATTTTATGTTTAAGACTCTCAACAAAATGGGTATAGAAGGAAAATATCTCAACATGATAAAGGCCATATATGATAAACCATCAGCCAACATCCTATTAAACGGCATAAAACTGAGGACTTTCTACCTTAAATCAGGAACAAGACAGGGTTGTCCACTCTCTCCACTCTTATTTAACGTGGTGCTAGAAGTTCTGGCCAGAGCAATCAGACAAGACAAAGAAATAAAAGGCATCCATATCGGAAAAGAAGAAGTAAAGCTATCACTTTTTGCTGATGATATGATCCTATACATCGAAAACCCGAAGGACTCCACAAAAAGATTATTAGAAACAATAAACCAATACACTAAGGTCGCAGGATACAAAATTAACATACAAAAGTCCATAGCCTTTCTATATGCCAACAATGAAATATTAGAAAACGAACTCAAAAAAATAACCCCCTTCATGATTGCAACAAAAAAAATAAAATACCTAGGAATAAACATACAAAGAATGTAAAGGACCTATATAACGAAAACTACAAGGCATTATTAAGAGAAATAGAAAAAGACACAATGAGATGGAAAAATATTCCTTGTTCTTGGATAGGAAGAATAAATATAATTAAAATGGCCATATTACCCAAAGCAATATATAAATTTAATGCAATTCCCATCAAAATTCCTATGAGATTTTTTAAAGAAATGGAACAAAAAATCATCAGATTTATATGGAACTATAAAAAACCCCGAATAGCCAAAACAATCCTAAGGAAAAAGAATGAAGCTGGGGGCATTACAATACCTGACTTTAAACTATATTATAGGGCCACGATCATCAAAACAGGATGGTATTGGCAGAAAAATAGACACTCAGACCAATGGAACAGAATAGAAAGCCCAGAAATAAAACCAGATATATATGGTCAAATAATCTTTGATAAAGGGGCCAACAACACACAATGGAGAAAAGAAAGCCTCTTCAACAAATGGTGTTGGGAAAACTGGAAAGCCACATGCAAAAGAATGAAACTCGACTACAGCCTGTCCTCGTGTACTAAAATTAATTCAAAATGGATCAAAGACCTAAATATAAGACCTGAAACAATAAAGTACATAGAAGAAGACATAGGTACTAAAATCATGGACCTGGGTTTTAAAGAACATTTTATGAACTTGACTCCAATGGCAAGAGAAGTGAAGGCAAAGATAAATGAATGGGACTACATCAGAATAAAAAGTTTTTGCTCAGCAAGAGAAACTGATATCAAAATAAACAGACAGCCAACTAAGTGGGAAATGATATTTTCAAACAACAGCTCAGATAAGGGCCTAATATCCAAAATTTACAAAGAACTCATAAAACTCAACAACAAACAAACCAACAATCCAATAAAAAAATGGGAAGAGGACATGAACAGACACTTCTCCCAGGAAGAGATACAAATGGCCAACAGATATATGAAAAGATGCTCAGCTTCATTAGTTATTAGAGAAATGCAAATCAAAACTACAATGAGATACCACCTCACCCCTGTTAGATTAGCTATTATCAACAAGACGGGTAATAGCAAATGTTGGAGAGGCTGCGGAGAAAAGGGAACTCTCATCCACTGTTGGTGGGACTGTAAAGTAATACAACCATTATGGAGGAAAGTATGGTGGTTCCTCAAAAAACTGCAAATAGAACTACCTTATGACCCAGCAATCCCTCTACTGGGTATATACCCCAAAACCTCAGAAACATTGAAACGTAAAGACACATGTAGCCCCATGTTCATTGCAGCACTGTTCACAGTGGCCAAGACATGGAAACAACCAAAAAGCCCTTCAATAGAAGACTGGATAAAGAAGATGTGGCACATATACACTATGGAATACTACTCAGCCATAAGAAATGATGACATCAGATCATTTACAGCAAAATGGTGGGATCTTTATAACATTATACGGAGTGAAATAAGTAAATCAGAAAAAAACAAGAACTACATGATTCCATACATTGGTGGTACATAAAAACGAGACTAAGAGACATGGACAAGAGTGTGGTGGTTACCAGGGGTCAGGAGAGGGAGGACATGGGAGGGAGGGAGGGAGGGAGAGAGTTAGGGGGAGGGGGAGGGGCACAGAGAACTAGATAGAGGGTGGCGGAGGACAATCTGACTTTGGGCGAGGGGTATGCAACAATTTAATGACAAAATAACCTAGACATGTTTTCTTTGAATATACGTACCCTGATTTATTAATGTCATCCCATTACCATTAATAAAAATTTATTTAAAAAAAAAAAAGGACATTCAATTGTTCTGTTACCATCAGTTCCTTCCATTTTTATAATTTTAAATATATTTTCTTATTAATTTTTTAAAGACAGAGATAAAAAGGGAGAAAATGAGAGGGAAATAGAAAGAAAAGCATTCATTTATTGTTCACTTTGTTGTACATTCATTAGTTGTTTCCTATATGTGCCCTGAAAGGGAATCACACCTGCAACCTTTGTGTTTCAGGACAAGCTAACTGGCTGGGGCTTAACCCCATGATTATTTAGATTGTAAAATTGAAACTCTATACCAGTGATTTTCAACTGATATGCCATGGTTGGCACAATGGTGTGCCAAAAGAATTTTTAAAATATGCAATTCCTGATTATTTAATCAGGGGTACTAACATTTTTTTCCTTTGATTGCCAAATAAAAAAATAACAATAGCCAACACAATAGACATGCAGTGTGAATGAATCAAAATAATTTCTATATATTTTTTGGTCAGATTGGCAAAAAATCTGTTTTTTAGTATGCTGCAGAATTATAGTAATTACTTTATGGGTGTCATGAGGTAAAAAAGGTTGAAAATTGCTGCTCTATATTCATTAAATAATAATTACCCATTCTCCCCTCACCCAGCCACTAATGCACTTTTTGGATTTATTATTTTAACTGCTCTTAATACTCTATAAAAGTGGGAATTTATCCAGTTAATATGTTTTAGTGTGACTGCCACACTTTGCTTAACATATGGCATCAAGATTCATCCATATTGTCATTATGTTCATTTTCTACCTCCTTAAGTTATAAAATCAAATTGACTTGACATCTTTTTTGTTGTCATTTTGTTCCCATATTATTTTCTTGACTTTCTTTATATTTTTCTCTGATTCTTTCAGGATATTTAAAACAGTTTTTTTTTCCAAGTCCTTGTCTAATATATCTGCCCATAGATTTCTTTCATTGACAGTTTCTCATGACTAATTTTTTTTCCTTTGAATGGGCCATACTCTCCAATTTCTTTGTATGCCTCTGGATATTGTGTTAAATATGGAACATCTGAGGCTAAAAATATAGTAACTATGAATATTAGATTGTACCCTTTTATCAAGGTGTGCTCTTTTATTATTGGTGTATTTAATGATTTTTTTTTTTTGAATGAAGGGTATTGTTAGCTGTCTCTATGCTCAAGATTAGCTTGCAATGTAAACTTCAGGTATTTTTTGGTCTTTTCCTGGGCAAGGGTGGTCACTTTCTAATTTCCCCTATATATGTAATTGTTTTTGAATACCTAGCCTTTAATGTCAAGCCCTGAAAAGGGAAAAAAATAAAAAATAAAGGAGAGACAAGGTATTGACGAAAATCTCTTACAAGTCAGTTTAGGCAGAGGGACTGTCTGTTGTAAAAATGGGGAAAATGCAACATCAATGACTGGCTGCCTCTTTGTCTTCATTTCTGTGATCGTAAACAGCAATTAAAGATCAAAGCACAGATACCTGATATTTGGAAGGACAGAATCATTTTCACTCACCCTGGCTTCTGCATGCTACCTACAAGCTATGCACAAGTATCCAGGTTTTCCTGCCACATAGCTGGGTTTGGGGGATGGGTACCTCCTACTATGATAAAAGCTGAAATTGTCCAAAATTAACCACAATTTACCCTTCAGATGTTCCCCTGAAAGTTGAAAACCTTCCATGGACTCCAGAGTTCCACATAGTTACATAGACAGATTCTGACAGTGCAATTATAGTCTAGGCAGGGAGTTAGGTTCCTGGCTTCATTTTCTACTCTTCCTAAAATTCTCTTTCCTCGGATGAGATTTTATACCAGAACACTAGACAAGTAAAAATCCCAGCTTACTTCCAATCAAGCAAAAGATCTTGAGTACTTTCCCCAGCTCCAGTTTTACAATTCTACTATTCAGTTTAAGATTTTAGTTTTGGAGATAAGTGAGAGTTGTCAAGCTACACAGTTAAAGAGCACATTTTTTATAAAAATTAAAGTATATGTAAGTCTGTATTGCGAAGCCAAAGGCATTGCAGTATCTTTGCCATTGTACAGGCTTTTATAGCTGTTTTGGTTTATCCATAAAGATATAACAACAGCCAATGCCACCACCTACACAGAGTAAGAATCTTATAGTCTGAAAATACTTGCATTTGTGCCTGTATCAGAGTGTCTGAAAAGCTCCACTCATATATCTGAGCATCTGCCATTATCCCGTATGAGTTTTAAACTATCATTATTTCATATGAGAAGTTTGGAGTGGAGTGGCATAGACCTGAAATTAAGGAGAGTGTTATGACTATTCCTCCTGTATAAGTATGTGCTAACCTTCTTGGTGTGAAGAAAGAAATATTCCATGGCTGGCAGTTAGGATTTCTCAGACACTGAAGTAGAATTGCCAAAGTTCAAATCTTGGCTAAACTGCTCAATGGCGAGCAATATGTCTAAATTCTCTTGGCATCATTTTCAACACCTATAATTGAGAAAAATAATGCTAATTCATATGTAGCATTAATTATTAGTGATTTTTAAATTTTAAAATGTATATATACAACCTGACCAGGTGGTGGCGCAGTGGATAGAGCATCGAACTGGGATATGGAAGACCCAGGTTCGAGACCCCAAGGCTGCCAGCTTGAGCGTGGGCTCATCTGGTTTGAGCAAAAATTCACCAGCTTGGACCCAAGGTCGCTGGCTCAAGCAAGGGGTTGCTCGGTCTGCTGAAGGCCCATGGTCATGGCACATATGAGAAAGCAATCAATGAACAACCAAGGTGTTGCAATGCGCAACGAAAAACTAATGATTGACGCTTCTCATCTCTCCGTTCCTGTCTGTCTGTCCCTGTCTATCCGTCATTCTGACTCTCTCTCTGTCTCTATAAAAAAATAAAAATAAATTTAAAAAAATTTAAATGCATATATACATACAATATCATTTTAATTTAACAATCACTACAAAATAATGTATTTATTTATTAATTTATATATAAAGGATATAGTATATACATATGTATGTGTAATGATTGACATAGGAAACACTAAATAGTTTTGTGATATTTATCTGTCTCCAAATATGTGTCTATATGTATGAGTGTGTTTATTTATGTGTGTTGTAACACTAGTGTAGTTGTCACCGCTGGAAAAAAAATTAATAGATTTTAGACAAACTGTACAATTAAAATTGACAAAAATTCTTTAAAGATCAAACATATGACATAAGTTAAAAAAATAACCCCAAAATATCCCTTAGATTTCTGGCTTATACAATTTATGGTGCAATTACTTAAGATGGGAAAACATGGGGAAAGGTACAGTATTGGGATCAAGCCAGGAAAGGCATACTAAAGCCATGTTTGTTTTAAAGCCATGTTCATGTTTTAAGCAGTTACTACTACCCTTCTTTTCTATTTGCTATGGAAAAAGCCCAATTTCCTTGTGGTCTCATTTCATAGTAAACTGTAACTGCCAAGGAGAAAGGAGGTTGCTTTGTATAATGCACCCCTACCTCCAGAACATATCAAATAAACATAAAATATGAATAAAATGAGAGTGCTGTTCTGAAAACAGGGCTTTACAGTAAACTGCCTACCTTTCTCTTCGAAACACATCGTTGTCTCTTAGCATTTCTTAGATAGAAAATTTGCATTCATTATTGTTACAAGAATTAAAAGTTCACAGAGAAAACTCACTGGAATAAGAATAACAGACTATACAAAGAAGGAAATATCTTTAGGGTTCCTTCTGAATTCTGTCTGGTAAATTAAAATAAATTCCAGTATTTGATTCTTTTCTACCTATAAAAAAATGCAGTCTCATAGTTGTTGTTTTTTCATTAAGTTTATGGTGACATTTGTTAATAAAATCCTATAGGTTTCAGGTGTACAATCCTATAAACATTATTTGCATTTGTCTATGTGTTCATCATGCCATGTCAAATCTCTTTCTATCACCAATTATCCCCCCAATACCTTCTACTACTTCCTCCACCCTCCTTTCATTCTGATAATCTCATAAATTAATCAAATGGTAGGTCTGGCAGAAGCTCAGGTGATTTTCTGACAGTCTAATGGCTCTCATCTTATAAATAAATCCCTACTTCTATATCCTGCTGTCATTATTACTCAGAAAACCTTTTTTCTAAATTTTTTGCAGATATTTTGTCTGCTTTTCCTTTTATCAATTAATGAAATCTCAACATATATTTGTATGCAGTTTCCCAATTTAAAAAAAAATCTAACTGATGTAACCATTCACTATTTCACTTTATAAGGCAGAGATTTCTTACCAGACATAAAAATCATGTTAAATTTCAAAATGTATTAAAAAGCCCCATTTAGAGTTGATAATTGCTATTAGTTGTTTCAACTCAATACTCTATAGATATCAAAGACAGACAATTTTTCTATTTTATTCTCATAACAGACAATAAGCTTTATATTTATGCATATCAATTTCCTACAGATAATTTCATATTTTTAATTTTTTAAATATCAACATTGTATAACTGTCTTAATTAATTAATCACCTATTTATTAATGCAGTAGAAACTAGACACTGAATATAAAATAAAAATTTGCTAAAATATTTGATATTTTATCAATAAAATTAATGAAGCTTTTTATCCAAAAACATTACATACTTGTTTTGAAATTTAAGGAGGTCAAATATGCATTTGGGTCACTAAACTTTATGTTTTTATAATTAATATCTTGCTATATGATGTCTACTTTTTATTTTTCATATATTAATATTAATGTCAAAGGATACTGTTTTTTTGGTATATCTGAATTTTCCCTTTTTTCAAGACCATGTGAGTACAGATGAAGTCGGTTTTGAATGAGATTTATTAATTGGCTTTTATATTTTTCTCTAATGTAATTTTAAACTATTCTCAAAATGTAATAATAGAATTAAATCATAGATGAAGAAGTCCAACAGAGCATGATGTGAGGGAAGCAAAAGTGCTCAAAGAATCTTGGAATCTAGGTTGACATTGCTGAGAAATCTGGAAAGTCTGAGACTCTCCCCTGTACCATAGAACAAGTATATGGATTTTTACCACATCTAATTCATTAAGTGATAGCAGTGACAAAAATAAAATATTCATGGTGAAAGAACAACCATTAATTCATTGTTATGGAAATAACTTGATTTTTCAATTTTCATAGATGAGAAAAATAAAACTTAGAAAGACCAAATAACTAATTAATTATACATCATCTTTTTAAAAATTCCATGCAATTTTTTCTTTGAAGTCTATGGAAAATGATATAAACTTGAGGTCAATGATTAGAGTGATGTCTCCTGTATTTTCTAATTTTTAGCCTTAATCATATTTTGCTCAATTCTTTGATTCTGCTCTGGTACGAAGGAAGAACAGTTTTTCATGTAGCAGATCATTCACATCATGGCAAACAGTACATTAAACAGTACAATTTGCCAGCTGTGTTTTATCAAAGACATGCAAGCATCATTTTTTGGTTTTACATGTTATTCTGATTTTTTAGCTATTTAATCATCTTTTTCTTTTCTCTGTACTGTTTCCAATTTTTATTAAGTATGAGGCATTGAATTTGGAAGCATCATTCAAATAATAACTAGGCCAATTATAATTGTGATATCTCTATATTCTCTAGGTAATATTTATTTTGAATATTTGAGACTCATTTTTGGTAGTATCTTTAACTGGTAACTATTTATTGTTTCAAATAAATTATAGTCATCTGCTACAACCCATTTCCCCAAAGTGGGAAAATGTAAACCTCATTTTGATGTAGTTGCATAATATCATTTTTTATATTGATTCACTACATAATTGCCTCATCATTTTATCCTCAATTCGGGTTCCTTTTGGGGCTGAAGTGAATGATTCATAATATTATAAAAGTTCTCACATTTGTTGTTCACTTATGGTACATAAAATATATAGAATGCAAGCTCAAATAGAATCACGTTTGTTTTAATGATAATAAATCTTTTGATGATAATATTAATACCATGATTATTGGTTTCAGAAAAATTACTATATTTTTGCTCAATTCTAGAGAGGTAAGTGGTCAAGGGAATCTTCATCTTTTTTTTTTGCAAAACCATCACTACTGTCCTTGGATATTTCTTTCTTCTTTGGCTACAAAATCATTCAAATACTTGGCAGTTTATAGATCATGAGTTAAGTATACAATTGGTGAATTTAAATAATGACCTACTGTATAACATAGCCAAACTATTTTTCTAAATAATAAAAATCAATGGTAAATACATCATATTTAATATATTTGTAATGTTTTAAAATAATCAAATAAACAGTTTCAGTCAATTCATATAGGCTTGTTTTTCATTCTATAGCTTAAAATGACATTGTAAGTTTTTTGGAAAATAAATTAAATACCAAAGTATTTCAGTAATACTTCAATGAACTCTTTGACAACTTTTTGAATAAAGACAAGATAATCAAACGAATAAAAGACATGCCTCTGTTGGCAAGAACTGTTCATGATCGTACCATCATGATGGCAAATCAAATTGAGGCAAAACAGTGAAGGACATAAATGCATCACCATTCTTTTCTCTCACTTTGGATGAGTCAACAGATATAAGCCATTTATCCCAGTTCAGCATGATTGCAATGTATGCTGTCAGTGACACACTACATAAGGAAAGTCTTGCTGTTTTCCTATGAAAGAGACAACAAGAGTTCACTAAAGAAAAATATCTACTGACTGATAAACTTATTTTGGTGTGTATTGATGGTGCTCTGTGCATGGTGGGAAAAAACAGGATTTGTAACGCTTCTTTGTGAACATGAGAAGAGACCCATCCTAAATTTTCACTGCATCCTACATCAGGAGGCGCTTTGTGCTCAGATGTGTGGTGAGCAGCTTGGTGAGGTGATGTCGCTGGTCATTCAGGTGGTCAACTTTATTGTTGCTCAAGCTTTAAATGATCGCCAGTTTAAAACACTGCTGGATGAGGTTGGGAATAATTATCTTGGTCTGCTTCTGCACAGCAATGTGCATTGGTTGTCAAGAGGGAAGGTGCTCAGCCGTTTCGCGGCTTGTCTGAGCAAAATCCGGACTTTTCTTGAAATGAAAAATGTCAAGCATACTGAGTTAGCTAACACTGAATGGCTCCTGAAGTTCTACTATCTCGTGGACATGACTGAACATCTGAACCAGCTCAGTGTGAAAATGCAAGGTGTTGGAAATACAGTCTTATCCCTTCAACAAGCAGAGTTTGCATTTGAAAACAGGCTGGAACTCTTTATTGCCGACATTGAAACAGGTCGTTTACTACACTTTGAAAAACTGAGAGAGTTTAAAGATGCATGCACAGCAAGTGACCCTGCTCAACATCTTGATCTCCAGCAGCTAGTGGGCTTCACATCTAATCTCCTGCTGTCATTCAAAGCATAATTGGAAGAATTTTGTGAGCGCACTCATCTTTTTAAGTTCATCACCCATCCACATGAGTGTGCAGTGGACAGTGCTGACCTGAGTTATATCCTTGGTGTCTGCATCAGAGATGTTGAACTACAAGCTGCTGACCTGAAGGCCTCAGACATGTGGGTGAATATGTTCAAGTCACTGAATGAAGATTTGGAAATCTTGCACGACAACAAGCAGAGTTGGCAAGCAAACACAAGTGGGAGGAAATGAAAAACTTCAACCCATGGACCAGCTGATTGTCAAAACTTGAAACACACTTCCTGTCACATACCACACACTGCAGCATGCAAGTATTGCTGTAATGACAATGTTTGGCTCTACGTATGCATGTGAGCAGTCTTTCTCACATCTAAAGAACGTTAAGACCAACCTACGATCACGTTTAATGGATGGAAGTCTCAACGCCTGCAAGAAGCTTAACCTCACCACAGATCAACCAGACTACAAAGCCATCAGCAAAACCATGCAGCACCAGAAGTTGCATTAATGGTAAGAAGTACTTGATTCATCATTGGTTAGCAACAGCATAACAACATTATTAAAAGGAATTCAGAGACTCATTGTACTTTAAAAGTGTTGGTCTTACATAAAATGCACACATTTACTTGTATTTAGTGTTAAACATATTGTATAGTTCTCACAGAACTACATTTTAAAATATGTGGCATTCATGGCTCTCTCAGTCAAAAAGGTTCCCAATCCCTGGAATAAAACAATGCTCAGTTTGGAAAACAGAATAAACTTGAGTGGGCTGGAAGTAGAACATCTCTGGATAAAGTATGAAACTAATGTAAAGGTGTAAATTAAGAATTAGAAGATCAGTTTATGCATGATGAAGAAAGTAATCAGGATAGAATAGAAAAAAAAAGTCCTCTAAATTTGAGTATAGGTCACAGTTATAAGAACTAGGAATTAATGTACATATATACACAATATATACACATTTTGATAAAAACAATTCCTCTTCCCTTGAAGAAGAACTTGGCCTAACTCTGTATGAAACTCATGGACATAGCTGGTTCAACAATAATTAGTCTCATAAAAAGATAAGCAGTAACCAAATAAAAATATATTCTTTATTTATCTGTTTATTTACTGTACCAACATTTCATGAGAGCTCACTAGTGCTAGGAATTTGGTATAATACATTGGTAAACAAGTATTAAATTGCACCTGTCCTCAAAGAATTTTTTATTTTACTGCAAAATAATGATAATAAGCAACTAATATCTATTTAGATAATAATATAATTTATAAATGTTGTTTTATGTTATGTTAGCAATTAAGACCAGAAAACAGAAGTGACACAAAATGAAAGAAATCAGGAATGCTGAGTTGTAGAAATGGGAGATACTTAGAGTGAAATATTAAATAGGATGGTTAAGATGATCTTTGAATAGATGAGATTTATACAAAGACTTTCAGAGTGTTAAGCATCTAGCCAAGTGGATATCTAAGGGAAGAACATACCAGACAGGAGAAACAGTGGAGCAAAAACCCTAACATAAAAATGTGCCTTGTGTGCCTGACCAGGTAGGTGGTGATGCAGTGGATAGAGTGTCAGAAGGGGACAGGGAGGATCCAGGTTAGAAATCCCAAGGTCACCAGCTTGAGTGTGGGTTCATCTGGTTTGAGCAAGGCTCTCCAGCTTGGACCCAAGGTTGCTGGCTTGAGCAAGGGGTCCCTTGGTCTGCTGTAGGGCCCCCTGTCAAGGCACATATAAGAAAGCAAACAATGAATGACTAAGATGCTGCAACAAAGAATTGATGCATCTCATCTCTCTCCCTTCCCTTCTCTGTCCCTCTCTGTGTCTCTCAGTGTATGTCACCAAAAAAAAAAAAAAAAAAATGTGCCTTGTGTATTTAAAAAAAAATAAGGAGGTATGATCAAATTAAGTATTATGAGAATTAGAGGAAATTATTGGAAAAGAAATTGAAACAGAATGGGGGCAGGCCTGAGCTGTGCTGGCACAGCAAATAAAGCATTGACCTGAAATGCTGAGGCTGCTAGTTCAAAACCCCAGGCCTGCTGGCTCAAGGCACATATGAGAAACAACTGCAACTTGATGCTTGCCACTTCTTCCCACCCCTTCTTTCTCCTCTCTCTAAAATCAATAAATAAAACTAGAAAAAAAGAAAAAGAAATAGAATGAGGCCAGTTTTTATAAGATCTGGTAGATGCTGATGAAGATTTCATTTTATTTCATTTTTTTTACTCTGAAAAAAAAAATTAGAAGACATTACAGTGTAGAACAGAGAAGTAACATAATCTAATTTGTGTTTCAACGGATTTTTATTTCTTCACTTTTGAAAATAAATTAAAATAAACCACAGGGATGATAGAAAAAGATTAAGAGGCTATTAAAGAATGATGCTGGCTCAGTTCAGGGTAATAACAATCTATTAGTGAGAAGCTTTCAGATTCTGAATGCATTTTATGGGTGAAGACAGGAAAGTTTCTTAATACCCTGGATGATCAGTGTGAGAGAAAGAGAGACATACAAGGATAACAGCAAGATTATTTGTCTAAGAAACCAAAAGTTTGGACTAATTATTGATTAAGAGTAACTTTTGGAAGAACAGGAATTTAATTTAGACATGTTCAGATTTAGATGTTCAGAAGATATTCAAAAGGCCTTGTGTAATCATTTGCATAATTGAATCTAGGCTTTGGGAAGAAGACTTTAAATTTATTGAGATATAAATTTAAAGTGTCATGTACAATATATTGTGTTTAAGAAATGGAATTGAATGAAACAACCAAAGGATATAATAAAGACAGAAAGTAAAAATGTGAAAAACTTTCTGAAAATAAAACAAATAAGTAAGCTAAAATAAAGTTTAAGATAGTTAAAATAAAAATAGGTTAACACTATGTTTATGGACTATAAGACTCAATATTGTTATGATATCGACTCTGCAAATTAAAACAAAAATTAACTGCAATTCTAATTGAAATTACAGAAAACTTGTTAAGAAACTGAGAAGTTGGTTTTAATATTGATACAGCAATACGAAGAATATAATAACATAGTCAAATAATCTTGAAAAATAAAAACAAGTTATAGTACTTTCACTACCTGATATTATAATTCATATTAAAGAAATCATGACCATATGATATTGGCATAAAGATAGACATAACAGATCAATTTAACAGAAGAGCAAGTTTAGAAATAGTCTTACATGGTTAACTGGTTTTCAACAAAACATTACCAAAGCATTCCATTAAAAATGAAAATCTCAATAAATGTTGTGGGGACAAGCAAATAACTACATAAATAATCAAAGTAGCAAATTTCATGAGATAAATTTAGTCTTGAAATTAAAACCTTGAGAAAACATAGAAAAATATTTTCATTATCAATGAGTAAGCAAAGATAGTTTGCATAAAGCAATAACCATCAGAGAAGAAATATTAAGTAATCATCAAAAAGTAAAAACATATGCCCTGAGTTTCATCCCTGGTAAGGGCTCACATGAGAAGTGACCATCTACTCATGCTCCCCTCTCTCTCCCCCTCCTCTTTCTTAGCCAGTGGCTCAATTGTTTCAAGTTTTGGCTCTGGTTTCTGAGGATAGCTCAGTTGATTTGACCATTGTCCCAAGACAAGGGTTTCTGGGTAGATCTTGGTTGAGGCATATGTGGGAGTCTGTCTTTATATTTTGCTTCTTCTCATTTAAAAAAAAAAAGTAAAAACATACACTCATCATATGTGGAAACAAAAAGGAAGTGATTGCCTAGACATACACTGGTTCCATATATATATTAGGTATGCAAATTGATAGCATTCAAGATGGTAGTGGAATAGGTGGAAGGTACACTCACTTCTTCCCAGGACCAAATTGGAATTACAACTAAAATATAGAACAATGAACCTGGATAACCAACTGAAGACTAACTGAGCAGAAGTGTTACAAGGATTTCCAGAAGCCACATCTATGCTGAAAGAAAGGGTGAATATGTAAAAAGGACAGACCCAGCTACCTTGGGCAGTGGCTGAGATTCTGGAAGAATATCTAAGCTGCTAAAGTTCTTCCTGAGGAGCCATGCCAGGCTCACCTACCCAGAGCACCAGAGCCAGAAAGAGGTGCCCACATAACATTTGGTTGTGAAAAATCAATGGGGATTTTGTCTGCCAGGAGTCAGCTAAAGATACAGGCACCTTCTTACAGGGCCAATGCACAAAATCTCTATTGCAGTTATTCAACCTGGGCTCCAGCAGAGGTAGGGCAGGATGAACAAGAGCCATGTGAGTAAAGACTGGAGTTTGTGGCTCTGTGAAGAAGGCTGAAGGACAGCCACAAAGGTCCTTGTACTGAGTCTCTCTCCCACACTGCAGACCCCATCTTTTTTAGTGGAACATTCCCTTTCTTATGGCATCAGCTGTGTAGAATGCAATAGCCTCACCCTTTGGACTCCCTGTTGCACCTCCCTGTATAACTTGCATCCTACTGAGGAGTCACCTGCCTGGTGCAGGGTATAGAAGTCCACGCAGAATCAGGGGGTGCCAATGACTGAGTTTTTTAACTTAGGGGCAAAGGACATTCCACTCACTTTCACATGAACCTTATTAGCCCTTCCCCCTCACTGGAAATCTCCTAACCCCGCTATCTGTATTCCTGGCAGTCCCACTCTCCTGTGTCCTGGTAGATGCACACTCTGGATGCCTGGTGACCCTGACCTGTGGATGAAGTATAGGCAGAATCTTACAAAGACTGTGTTGTGTGAGCCTTGCACAAATAACCAGTAAAGAGTCTTTCCTTCCTATGCTCAAATCTTAGTTTCTGTGCACCTGATAAACTCTGCTGGTCTCACCATGATGACTCCCTAAGTCTCCGCCCCACCACAAAAGTCTGCAGGCAACTGGTGGAGGGCAGCTTGAAAAAGTATATCCTGGAACTTTCTCTGAGTGGCCTCAGGTCCAGCACTGGCACTGAGTCTGAATTTGTATCAGTTTGGCAAACACCACTCACCACTACCTGAGAACCTACCTCATGCAACTTGAACACCAGGAGAGGTTCTTCAGTGACTAAACTTAAAATAAAGCTGCAAGCTGAAGCAGGTGGAGGAAGATCTCAGGGTGCCTAGAGACTTTTGCTGACCTGACCTCAGGCTTCCTGCTGATGGCATCTAGCCTTAGTGCACAGTTTTGTCTCTTCCAAGCACAGCAAAACTCAGCAGAGTAGGCACAAACTGTGGGTCACATTGCAGCTAAAAATAGGTTGCGCAGGGCCAAAGGCAACATCTGTCATTGACCTGCATCAGGGTTCTCCCTAAAAGGTT
The DNA here is from genome assembly GCF_036850765.1 of Saccopteryx bilineata. NCBI lineage: Eukaryota > Metazoa > Chordata > Mammalia > Chiroptera > Emballonuridae > Saccopteryx > Saccopteryx bilineata. The sequence continues at coordinate 104,265,501 of NC_089491.1, read as the reverse complement.
GCAGATCAGACACATTCAGTGACAAGCTTCAGACAATATCAGAGCTGAATCCAACTATCTTCACAAAGCAACATATCCAAGGAAGATTTTGACAGGCTTCAGATCCTGCTGAGGTGAATTTTGCTTCATGTGGTCAGCATCTGCACAGCAGCTCATACACTGTGGTTGGTCAATCCTCAGTCAGCCAGCTTGAGTATTGAGCCCACATAAAAATGGACCAATAGAAGTCTAGACTCAATTACAAAAGATGGATTCACATAACGCACACAAACAACATTCCTGGATCATCCACTTCAGGTGATCAAAGAGACTGTACCACTGGGTTCCATGGAAAACTTACTATATAAGGCCACCTACCCTACCAACAAGGGAAACAAAGCAGATCTACACAAAGGCAGTCAAAATGGAGAGAAAAAGAAAAATGCCAAAAATAAAAGAACAGAAAAGAAACTAAAAACATGGAGGCAAGCAATTAATCAGAGATAGAGTTTTAAAAAATGTCTATAAGAATGCTCAACTAACTTAGTGAGAACCTCAACAGCATGAAAAAGGACACAGAAACTATAAAAATGACATGGGAACCATGAAAAAAGTCATAAACAAAGAATACAATATCTGAAATGCATAATACATTGGAAGGAATAAAGACTAGGACAAATGAAGCAAAGACTCAGTGTTTGGAAGATAAAGTAGCAAAAACAATCAAAGGAGAAAATAATTTTTTTTAAATGAGGATTTTTAAGGGACCTTTGTGACAACATGATGTGTAACAACTTTGTCATCATAAGAGTACCAAAAGTGGGAGAGAGAGAACAAGGGTGTGAAAATGTATTTGTAGTAATAAAAACTGCAAACTTCCCTAACCTGGTGAAGAAAAAAGACATACAAGTCCAGAAAGTGCAGAAAGCCCCAAACAAGATGAACCCAAAGAGGCCAACATCAAGATACATCATCATTAAAATGGTAAAGGTTATCGACAAAGAGAGAATCCGGAAAACAACAAGAGAAAGACACTTAGTTACTTATAAAGAGCTCCCATAAGACTGTCAGCTGATTAATCAACTGAAGCATTTCTGGCCAGAAGGAATTGGAATGCAAATTTAAAGTGTTGAAAAATAAAGACCTACAATCAAGACTACTTTATTAAGTAAAGCTATCTTTTAAAGTTGAAGGAGAAATAAAGAGCCTCGCAGATAAAAAGTTAGAAGAGTTCATTATGAGCAAACCAGTATTAAAAGAAGAGTAAAAGAGTCTTTTAAGAAGAAGAGGGAACAAAAAAGAAAGAGGAACATAGGAATAAAGAATAAAATGGCAATGAATATGTATCCATCAAAAATCACACCATACACAAGAATAAACTTAAAAAGATTTAATGTAAGACTAGAAACCAGCCCTGACCAGTTAGCTCAGTGATAGAGATTATAAGGCAGTATAGATTTTAAAAAGTAACATAAGGCAAGAAACATTTCATGTAAAACCCACTAGGACACACTAAGAAATTCAGATTTCATTTTATCCAGTTTCCAGAAGGATTTGGAGCAGGAGAATAGCATAATCTGATTGGCATTTAAAAACTATCTTGAGATTTGCTAACAAAGAAATTTTCACAGGAAATCAAGAAAGGAATAAAGAGACCAAATGGTCAGGGTAAGAGAAGAAAATGACTTTTATTTTTCCTGCTGCGACATGTTTATTATGTGTCAAAAAAAACTACACCACAGCTCACTCCACACATCTGTAGGATAGTGCAGTCTTGCCTAAATATACTACAATGTGGTAGAGACTTCACACACAGCCTCACAAAACCTACAGAGTAGCAGGGATATGCAACAATGCAATGTCATCTCTGCAGGAGAGGGGAGGTTAACACTGGTTCTTTGGCACACAGCTTCCCAAAGAAATGTTGTAAAAGTGAAACTGGGATAAAGGGGTTGTTAATAAGGTATTTCAAAGAGAAACAGAAGAGCAAGGTTCACATATAAGCATGTTGCTGATTGGCACTTCCATTTACTAAGATGAGATGACAAAGGAGGAAACTTGGGGGGGAAAAAATCAAGATTCTTTCTTAACACATCTTGCATTTGAGATTGGTAATTTTACAAATGAAAATACCATTAGGTGGAATTTAAGAGGAACTATTCCACAGAAGTCTGTGACTATATATATATGAAAGAATGAGAACTGAATCTTGGGTATTAGCTAATTTTTTTTATCAATGAAAAAAATATAAAGGAAGCATAGAAGTAGTGACCAAATAGCAGGGAATCTAGCAGAATAAGTTACCATGTAAGTAAGTGTAGTGAAGAATTCTGTATTAGAGTACAAGCCAAGGTGTAATAAAAAACAAAGATCTGAACACATGTTGGAATAAATAAAACTCTGTTTTTAATGAATTAGTTCAGGGGTTCACAGTTAGGCTTGTAGGGCAGTTTTATCAATCTCAATGTGGCTTACACCTCTGGGCCCATATGTCAGCTCTTGTTTCAATCATCTCCCAGCTGGAAGAAAAAAAGAAAGTGGCAGGGGAGTTCATTTCTATTCCTTAAATGGCCATGACCTAGAAGAGGTACAGGTTACTTCTGCAGACATCCTAATGGCAAGTACCTAGCATCATGGTACTACCTAGCTGCAGCAGAAGTTGGAAGTATTAGTTTTTAAGCAAATAACAATGAGTCCATATATAACTTTATAAGTAGAAAAACAGAAAGAACAGAGAAATACTGATTGGGAGTGTCTTCTACAAAGCTAAGAGTATAGTAATTGACTATGTAGAATGTCACTAAGATGTCCAGTAATTTTAGGACAAGGACGTAAATGCCAGATTTGTCAAAATGGAGCTCAGTAGTGACCTTGATTTAACTGATTTCAGTGGAATAGTGGGAACATGAGTCTGATTGCCACGGTCACAAAAGAACCAGAAGTTTGGGAGCAGAAACAGTAAATATGGAATAGCCATAGTCTAACTTTTCAAAAGAAGATGACTGTAGCACTGGTTTCTGGTCAAAATCATTCTCCTAAAAGTAAAATAAGCAAAGGAAACACAAACAGAAAACATAAGGTCACGCAGAACAAAATTTAAAAAGAATTGGATATATTTTAGGAAACATAAAACATTGTTTTAAGTTTTGAGTTTGTTTTAGTTTATTTCAGAATGGTTTTATGAAAGGAAAAATGCTTTTGAAGAATCTGCATGACTAATGAGAAGAAAAAAGAAGGCAAAATTAAAAAAAAAATTAAAAGGACAGACATTTCAAAATTCTACAAATTCTGAACTCTGAACTCTAGAGAAACAGAATTATTAAGAAGAATACCAAGACTAGTTTGAGGACTTTAACAACAAAAGTCAGAATAAAGGTTAAAGAAATTAACAGCATTCATTTATTTGCAAAAATACATCATACATGACCAGATAATGTGAATATATCCCAGCAGAGTAAGAAAAATTATAAGCCAAACTAAAACAAGGAACAAAAGGCTTAGGAAATCCTTAAATAACCTCAATGTATTTACATCTCCATGATTCAATGATACACACAAAAATACTCAAAGAATTGTCTGCTTTTATTATATTATTTTTTTGTTTGTTTTTGGGTTTTTTTGTTTCTTTCTTTCGTTTTTTTATTAAATTTAATGCAGTGACATTGATAAATCAGGGTACATATGTTGAGAGAAAACATCTCCAGATCATTTTGACATTTGATTGTTCTGTATACCCCTCCCCCAGTCAAATTGTCTTCTGTCACCTTCTATCTGGTTTTCTTTGTGCCCCTCCGCTCCCCCAACCCCTCTCTCCTTCCTCGCCCCATTCCCCCTCCCCCCACCACCACCCCTATTGCCATCACATTCTTGTTCATATCTCTGAGTCTCATTTTTATGTCCCATCTATGTATGGATTCATATAGTTCTTAGGTTTTTTTCTGATTTACTTATTTCATTCAGTATAATGTTATCAAGGTCCATCCATGTTATTGTAAATGATCCGATGTCATCATTTCTTATGGCTGAGTAGTATTCCATAGTATATATGTACCAAAGCTATTTAATCCACTCGTCCTCTGATGGACACTTGGGCTGTTTTCAGATCTTCGCTATTGTGAACAATGCTGCCACAAACATAGGGGTGCATTTCTCCTTTTGGAGCCGTTCTATGGTGTTCTTGGGGTATATTCCTAAAAGTGGGATAGCTGGGTCAAAAGGCAGTTCAATTTTTAGTTTTTTGAGGAATCTCCATACTGTCTTCCACAGTGGCTGCACCAGTTTGCATTCCCACCAGCAATGCAGGAGGGTTCCCTTTTCTCCACATCCTGGCCAGCACTTATTCTGTGTTGTTTTGTTGATGAGCGCCATTCTGGCTGGTGTGAGGTGATATCTCCTTGTGGTTTTAATTTGCATTTCTCTAATGATTAATGATGTTGAGCATTTTTTCATATGCCTATTGGCCATCTGTATGTCCTCTTTGGAGAAGTGTCTATTCATTTCTTTTGCCCATTTTTGGATTGGATTGTTTGTCTTCCTGGTGTTGAGATTTACAAGTTCTTTATAAATTTTGGTTATTAACCCCTTATCAGACGTATTGTCAAATATGTTCTCCCATTGTGTAGTTTGTCTTTTTATTCTGTTCTTATTGTCTTTAGCTGTGCAAAAGCTTTTTAGTTTGATATAGTCCCATTTGTTTATCCTGTCTTTTATTTCACTTCCCCGTGGAGATAAATCAGCAAATATATTGCTCCGAGAGATGTCAGAGAGCTTACTGCCTATGTTTTCTTCTAAGATGCTTATGGTTTCATGGCCTACATTTAAGTCTTTTATCAATTTTGAGTTTATTTTTGTGAGTGGTGTAAGCTGGTGATCTAGTTTCATTTTTTTGCAGGTAGCTGTCCAATTTTCCCAACACCATTTGTTAAAGAGGCTGTCTTTACTCCATTGTATTTCCTTGCCTCCTTTGTCAAGTATCAGTTGTCCATAGAACTGTGGGTTTATTTCTCGGTTCTCAGTTCTGTTCCATTGATCTATATGCCTGTTCTTATGCCAGTACCAGGCTGTTTTGAGTATAATGGCCTTGTAGTATAACTTGATATCAGGAAGTGTGATACCTTATTATTATTTTAGCTGATTATTTTGATAATAATTCAAAGAACAGGAAAACCCTAAAAGTTAAAATGACATAAGAAGCTTTCTTCAATTAAAAATGACTCTGATAATTATGAACACCCAGTTTAATTTGACTCCTCAGAATGCATAGTTATGTGAGAAATAAGATAAATAGTTCAAAGAATTAGGGAATTACGTAAAGGCAAATATGTAAAATGTATTTGGTTTTTCACCCCTGCTATTCTTTCTTTAAAATTTTGAACAGGCATTGTTTTAATTTATAGTATTATAGTATAAATACCTTTAAAAGGTGATTTTTTTTGACTCATGTTTTTTTTTTTTTTTTTCTTCTCATTTTTCTGAAGCTGGAAACAGGGAGAGACAGTCAGACAGACTCCCGCATGCGCCCGACCGGGATCCACCCGGCACGCCCACCAGGGGGCGACGCTCTGCCCACCAGGGGGCGATGCTCTGTCCATCCTGGGCGTCGCCATGTTGCGACCCTCCTGGGTGTCGCCATATTGCGACCAGAGCCACTCTAGTGCCTGGGGCAGAGGCCACAGAGCCATCCCCAGCGCCTGGGCCATCTTTTGCTCCAATGGAGCCTTGGCTGCGGGAGGGGAAGAGAGAGACAGAGAGGAAGGCGTGGCGGAGGGGTGGAGAAGCAAATGGGCGCTTCTCCTATGTGCCCTGGCCGGGAATCGAACCCGGGTCCTCCGCACGCTAGGCCGACGCTCTACCGCTGAGCCAACCGGCCAGGGCTTTGTCTCATGTGTTTTTATGTTTAGAACCATTTTATATGTAATCATGCATTGAGATGATATAATAATCAGGTATTGAAAAATTGAGAATTGATATCTTCATATAATAAAATTTTTAAATAGCAGATTTGTTCTACTTCAAAATCAGTTTTTGGTCCATTGCCTCCCACGTGGTAATTCTCATTTTGTAAAAATATAATTAACAGTTATTGTAAAACACAATGTAAAATGTCAACCTAATTAATTATTTATTGATAACAGACCAATCGATTTGAAATTAAGAATGAACAATTTTCTTTGTAATTTGTCCTTCATTAATAAATGTTTTTCAACTAACATAGTAGAATGAATCTATCTGAATTTCTCAAAAACTAATGCTTTGAAAATAGATTAATTGGTGTATAAATAGAAAATATTAAACTGGCTATTTAACCACTTAAGCAAATAAAAAGTGGTTTTATTAAAAGCTTTACCTTTTGGCTCATACCTTTTCAATTTAGAATTAAAAAAATATATTGGCCCTGGCCGGTTGGCTCAGCGGTAGAGCGTCGGCCTAGCGTGCGGAGGACCCGGGTTCGATTCCCGGCCAGGGCACACGGGAGAGGCGCCCATTTGCTTCTCCACCCCTCCGCCGCGCTTTCCTCTCTGTCTCTCTCTTCCCCTCCCGCAGCCAAGGCTCCATTGGAGCAAGGATGGCCCGGGCGCTGGGGATGGCTCTGTGGCCTCTGCCTCAGGCGCTGGAGTGGCTCTGGTCGCAGCATGGCGACGCCCAGGATGGGCAGAGCATCGCCCCCTGGTGGGCAGAGCGTCGCCCCTGGTGGGCGTGCCGGGTGGATCCCGGTCGGGCGCATGCGGGAGTCTGTCTGACTGTCTCTCCCTGTTTCCAGCTTCAGAAAAATGAAAAATATATATATATATATATATATTAAGTTGCAATGAGAATCTTATAAATAGCAGAATAGCAGAAACTAAACATAAAGGATACATTTTATTTGCTCCAGAAACACTGCTTGCCATGATTATTGCAAAATGTCCGTAGTCACAAAATTTATCTTTTTTCTAATAGCAACAGTAAATTCCTCCTAACAACAAAATAGCCTGCTCAATTCTGTCTTTCATCCAAAAAGATTATTTTATGTGTATATGTTGGACAATAATAAATAAGCAAACCTCTGCTCCCACCTGAACACTTGATGTTACTTAGAAAAACCACACATACATGTAGGTGTTCTTGACAACTCCCAGCTTTTTGTGTCTGGAAGAAAAGTGGGCATTTGGAGTCCTGAGGTTGAGGAAAGTTCAATCAAAACATGTTGGAGCATCCTGAGTGTAAATGTGAAAAAGAGCAGAGTATATGCTTTACAATGTGGAGAATTTTAACGAATGGATTCCCTTCTCCCACCCTTGTTTGAGTGAACACATGTAAACTGTAAGAAAAAACTAATCCAAACCATAAGAAAAAACTAATAAACCACACACACACACACACACACACACACACTGACTCAAACTTGTGGGAGAAAAGTAACAAAGGTATGACCTTTATATTCAAGCTTGTCAGAAGATGCTCCTGACCAAGCATATAAGCTTACAATGTTTATATTCTATATACATTTTGTTCAACTCTAATGCATTATTACTCAAAATTATATATATATTTTTTCTAAATTCCAAAACAATCCAACTAATACTTGTGAATCATTTATTGTTTACAAAATGATCCTTTTGTAGAATTTCTCATTCAATGCCAAACTAATAGGCAAATACTGTTAGTGTCTCTTCTTTATAGTAAAGACAAAGTGATCAGTTGAACTAAAGACACCTAATAGTTCAGATTTTACCAAACTCTGACATTAGTTATATCAAACTTTATTTCTAATTGCATAGTAATGTTGGGAAATAAGTTTTCCTAGAGGTTTTAAAAATATTTCTTAAAATCATAGTTTAGTATCTATTTTAATACCATAATTTTGTATAAAGAAAAAACATTTTTTGAAATAAAGACTATGAAAACTACCTCTATTATAAATAGCTACATTACTGTGAAAATTGATTTTTAATATCAGTGATAAAGGAAATTGAAATGGCAAAGGTATTCCTGTGGTGACAACTGGTACAGGTCAGAGAGCCTTGTAATTTTGGCATTAGCCTGAAGACAGATGCTGTACATTTATTAAAGGAGAATTTCTCAGATTAAAATAATTTTCTAGCTATTACAGAAATTATGAGTTGCAACCCAGATTTTGTGAATCAGATTGTTCTGTATAAAAAAATGGAAATTCATATTTTTAGTAAATAAGTTAAATGATTCTTATCATTATAAAGGTCTGGGAGAAATATTCTTTATTTATTTATTTATTTTTTTGTATTTTTCTGAAGTGAGAAGCAGTGAGGTAGAGAGACAGACTTCTGCATGTGCCTGACTGGGATCCACCTGGCATGCTATTCCTAGTGCCTGAGGCAGAAGCCATTGAGCCATCCTCAGTGCCTGGACCAACTTTGCTCCAATGAAGCCTTGGCTGCAGGAGGGGAAGAGAGAAATAGAGAGGAAGGAGAAGGGGGAGGGTGGAGAAGTAGATGGGCTTCTCCTGCGTGTCCTTGCCAACAATCGAACCCAGGACTTCCATACACCGGGCAGATGCCCTACTACTGAGTCAACCAGCCAGGGCTGAGAAACATTCTTAATACATGTCATAAAATTCTAAGCATAAAAAGTAATAAAATTTGTCATATGAACTCTTTTGTTCTAAATAAAAATACTATAATACTGACTATATTTTTGCTAAGTCATGATAAATGGAAATACCTGTGTAATTCATAGTACTACCAAGATGTAGAATATTACCGTCATTCCAGAAGTTCCTCTAATGCCCTTTAAAATCAATATCTATCCAACATACATGAAAACAATTGTTATTCTAAACTTTTCCACTATAAATAAGATTTACCTGTTTATATCATAAAAATGGAATCAAACAATATTCTTCTTTTGTTTAAGCCTTTTTTCATCACTCAATAAAGATTTGAAATTAACCCATGGTGTTGCATACACCAGTAGTTTCTTATTTCTACATAGTGTTCCATTTTATTGATATGCCAACACATATTTATTCATCTTCCTAATGATAGACATATGGAACGTTTCCAGTTTGGAGTTATTATGAATAAAGCTGCAATGAACATTCTTGTACAAATATTTTGTAGACACATGTTTTCATTTTTATGGGGTAAATACTTAGGATTTGAATGGCAGGGTCATAGAGTAGGTATAGTTTTAATTTTGTAAGCAATTTCCAGACATTCTTCCAAAGTGGCTGTAACATTTTACACTGCCACCAATAATAGGAGCTCCAATTATTCCACAACTTTTCATTATTTGGTGTGTTTTTAGACTTATGTTTTTGATTTGTATTTCTTTTGTAAATAATGATCATGAAAACATTTTATGTGCTTAGTGATCATCCAGATATCTTTTCTAGTGAATTGTCGATTTAAGTGTGTGCACATTTTTAATTGACTTGTTTCTTTTTAGTAAATTCTTGCCTACTGAACTTTGTATGGTCTGTTTACTTAGGAAGACTGTGTAATTATGAATTATATGTATTTACATAGGGAAAATACAGAATATTTATGTTGTCTTCTTTTTCAAGCATTCAATAAAGTTCCAAACATAAAGATATTCTTAGTATAATGGCAACCTCTCTAAAAGCAGAAAGGTAAGGTAATAACTCCAGTTGACTGGGGCTTGCAAACCAAGTTGACTACGAGAATATAACACTCTTCTTGTACAACTTAAGAAAGCTGAAGGTTTAAAACTAAAATGAGTGTAAAGAAAAGTAGAAAACCAAGACACTAAGCCACATGGTTAATCCAAGTGCTATAAAGAAAAATAGATGAAATTCTCACCAGTGATTATTTAAAAAAACTTTTTTCTGCAACCCACCTTCTGAGTCTACAAATAGCTTTCTTATGGTGTTTCATATAGTTCCACAGGTCACTAAAGAATGCATATTTTTTTCACTGTTTTATTTCTCTGAACTTCAGTATTTTTTAAAAAAATTTTTTGTTATTAATTTGAGAGAGAAAGACATCAACTTATAGTGCCACTTATTTACTCATTCATTGATTAAGTCTTTTTTTCTAATTAAGTGAGAGCAGGGGAGGCAGGGAGACAGACTCCTGCATGTGCCCCTACTGGGATCCACCTGGCAATATGGGTGGTGCTCTGCCCATCTGGGGTCATTGCTTGGTTACTACACAACTGAGCTATTATTTAGTGCCTGAGGCAGAGTCCAAGGAGCCATTCTCAGTGCCCAGGCCCAACTCACTTGAGCCAATGGAGCCATGGTTGCTGGATGGGGCAGGGAATCGGAGAGGGAGGGATGGAGAAGCAGATGATCACTTCTCTGTGTGCCCTGAATTGAACCAGAGACATCCACATACCTGGATGACACTCTACCACTAAGCCAACCAGTCAGGGCCTGATTGAGTCTTATATGTGCCCTGACAGGTGATCAAACCAGAAACCTTGGTGTATTGGGATGATGCTCTAACCAACTTAGCCACTCAGCCAAGGTCTAAACTTTATTTTTGATACTTTATATTGATATGTCTTGAAAGTCACTGATTTTTTATTCTATCATTTTATCCTGTTATGTAGACTGCATTTTCTACTTTTTTCATCTTTAGTAAAATTTTAGTTTATGTTGAATACTACATAATTTTTTTGTGGTTGGTACATAAGTAAAGTTAAAACAGCTTGTCTTTTTTGAGGCTTGTGTTTAAGATTTTTTATGAAAGTCTGTGGTGGACTTTATTTTATTGCTAGTTATTCTCTACTACTGAAGCCTGAATTTACTGTAATATTTATTGAAACAAAGGTGATCAACAAAGTTTCCTGAAAGGAGATGATTGACACTTAGCTTTAAAAAATAAATTTTGAAATTCTATGTTTTTCTATGGATTATGAGAATTTAAATATTATTGAATTTTTTTTTTATTTTTTTTTGTTTTTGGGGGGGTTGTTTTTTTATTAATTTTAATGGGGTGACATTGACAAATCAGGGTACATATGTTCAGAGAAAATATCTCCAGATTATTTTGACATTTGATTATGTTGCATACCCCTCACCCAAAGTCAAATTGTCTTCTGTCACCTTCTATCTGGTTTTCTTTGTGCTCCTCCTCCCCTCCCCCGTTATCATCACATTCTTGTCCATGTCTCTGAGTCTCATTTTTATGTCCTATCTATGTATGGAATCATATAGTTCTTAGTTTTTTCTGATTTACTTATTTCACTCAGTATAATGTTATCAAGGTCCATCCATGTTATTGTAAGTGATCCGATGTCATCATTTCTTATGGCTGAGTAGTATTCCATAGTATATATGTACCAAAGCTTTTTAATCCACTCATCCACTGACAAACAATTGGGCTGTTTACAGATCTTCACTATTGTGAACAATGCTGCCATAAACATGGGGGTGCATTTCTCCCTTTGGAACCAAAAAAGAACACAAATAGCCTCAGCAATCTTGAAAAGGAAGAATAAAGTGGGAGGTATCACACTTCTTGATATCAAGTTATAACTACAAGGCCATTGTACTCAAAACAGCCTGGTACTGGCATAAGAACAGGCATACAAATCAATGGAACAGAGCAGAGAACCCAGAAATTCAACTAATTTTTTTTTTTTTCATTTTTCTGAAGCTGGAAACAGGGAGAGACAGCCAGACAGACTCCCGTATGCGCCCGACTGGGATCCACCCGGCACGCCCACCAGGGGCGACGCTCTGCCCACCAGGGGGCGATGCTCTGCCCATCCTGGGCGTCGCCATGTTGCAACCAGAGCCACTCTAGCGCCTGGGGCAGAGGCCACAGAGCCATCCCCAGCGCCCGGGCCATCTTTGCTCCAACGGAGCCTTGGCTGCGGGAGGGGAAGAGAGAGACAGAGAGGGAAAGCGTGGCGGAGGGGTGGAGAAGCAAATGGGCACTTCTCCTGTGTGCCCTGGCCGGAATTGAACCCGGGTCCTCCGCACGCTAGGCCGACGCTCTACCACTGAGCCAACCGGCCAGGGCCTCAACTAATTTTTTAAAGTCAGGTAAAATTCTGCATAATCCAACTAGAAATCATTTTAATATAAATTAATTAATTTTCTTAATTTTTATGAATGTAATTGTTCAAACTTTTCATCTCTACTTGAATCAGATGATTTACATTTCTAAGCAATCATACATTTTTCTTATGATGTCACATGTAGTATTTTCTTTAAAAGAGCTTAACCTGTTTTTCTAATATTACTTATATATTTAATTCTTTTTTTACTTAAGTTGCTGAGAGCTCATCAATTTTATTAGTTATTGAAACACTTAGGAATTTTAACTTTTATATTTTTATTGTTTTTATTTAGTTAAACTCAAAGGATAATTCTTCATTCTTTGCAAATTGTTCTTTCTTCTTTATGAATCATAGATAGCTATGAACTTTTTATCGTAAAGCATTTACTCCATTTCATATGTATGAGCATAAAATGTATTCCTTTTTATTGCTTTCTCAATAGTCTGAAATTATATTAGTTAATTGTATTCTTTGATTCTAGGGTCAAGGTATCTTTTACCAAATTTGCAAGTAGTTAAGATGTTTCTTGACACACTTTTTTGTTGTCATGTATAATTTTATTAGATTATAACAATAATATGTAACCTATATAAATGATCAAATCTTAACTTCTAAGTTTTCCTTACAGCAACAAATTGAGATACTTTACTGATAGCTCATGTTGCAAGATACTTATATAATATATGTATATTGTCTTTTTGAAAAAGTTAATTTTCTTCTTTTCTTCTCTTTTTGCTATTCCTTCTTTCCTCTCTTTTAATTCCCCTTTCTCTTCTATCCCTCTATGATGATGTTAATTTATTTTATTGTGGAATCAATCAAGGACATATTTATGATGTCTATATCTGCTTAACAGTGCTCTCCTAGGTCTTTATTCTTAATTTTTAATATCTAATATAAATATTCCTATATTTGTGCTCATTTTGATTTATTTGTATTTCTTTGCAAATTATTTTCAACCTTACTTTACTTCTTCATCTAAATATGTTCTAATTTTGGAAACAGTATTTACTTGATTTATTTTTTTAACTCAATATGAGATTGCATAAGAGAAGGAGAATTAAATCTATCCACATTATATATGATAGGTATGAAATGTTATTAGGTATGACAATTTAACCTCTGCCTACCTTTATATTCATCACTTTTTAAAATCATTTTCTATTCTCTTTTCTTATTTCTTATGCTACCATTTTTTAACATTTATTTTTCTTCTTTACATTGTTAGTTGTTTTACTGTATCTTAAATTTCATTGATAGTTTAATTCTCCTTCTCAGTTGTTTTCCATTGCACTTTCCGCATTCCAGTAAGTTGACCATTTTAATCATTTTACTTCTCTCTCCGGTATACCCTTCCCTTTTCTTCACAATCTTTCATGAGATTTTGAAAACATTTTACTTACTCTTCCTACCCCAAACCCTCAAATTTTGATAAAACCTTTATTCATTTTAGGTTGTCTATTATTACAACGTTACTTAGTATAACTTCTATTTTAAGACATATTAATTAGCATGTTTCTATTATATCTAAACACTAGTTTTTCCTATTATTTTTTCATATTTTGGGGACATGTTTTGCTTCACTTGAAATGTGATTAAAATTATTTTTTCAAGTGTTTTCCTCAGAGGTAGTGCTTGTGTGAGGTCAAATTCTTGCATAGATTTTTCTTTTCTCTTGACCAGAGATACCTTTGTGAAATATTGAATAATTTGGTTTCAATCATTTACTTTCAGTCACCTGTGAATATTATTTAAAAATTGTCAAACTTATAATACCAGGCAAATATTGTAAAGAAGTTACTAACAATAGTCCATTATGCCTGAAAGCATGTAGCTATTTTTCTCTTTATGATTAGACTTTAGTAATTTTACTAAGATATGATAGGGTTAGTGTTTTATTTGGTTTTGATTTCTATTTTATTTCTCATTAATTCATCCTGAATTCTCTGAGCTCTTTCCATTTTAGATGTAGTCATTTCAATTCAGGGAAACTCACATTAATAATTGTTTACTACTGCTCTGCTTTAAGTTGTCTTTTATCTGCTCTTGAAATGTTAGATATATTAGCTGATCCAGATACATTTTCTTTTCTGTTAACGTTTTCGTCCCATTTGTCAAAAGTTCCTAAGCCCATATACCACAGACTAGCTGTGGATTGCCTTTAGAAATAAGCGGAATCAGCTCAAAAGCAAAGGTGGAAGCTCATAGGTGGAAGTTGTCAGCTAATCACATCCTTCAGATGTAGCCAGCCAGACCTTGTTTTAGGAAAGATCTAACAACACTCTGTTCTTGCCACACAATGGCTAGGGAAAACATTTTTATTTTTATACTGTTTGTTTAAAGAATCTCAAAAGAACATAACAACAATATAATAAGATAATATTGTTTAAATAAAGGAGGTAAAAAAATGAAAAACAAGAAAGCAAGATAAAAAGGAGACACTAATGCAGCTATGCACGATGTGCACATTGGAAATGAAAGGTCACATTCTTTGAATCTAAGCTTTCCAATACCAACTGAAACTAAGAAATTTTGAAAATTCAGTATATCCATAAAATTAAGAATTTGTAATTACATGAATCACAACTTTCCTTGGTGCTATAATGAGACAAAATCTCTTCAGCATATTTATTATGGTGATAGGCTGATTGCGGAAGAAGACTAGGCTTTGTAATCCCACCAGATCAGTGGTAAATTGCATTTTGTTTATTTTTCTCCTTTGGTATTATTTAGCCTAGAATCAATGACAACCCCAAACCCAGAACTGTGCAGAAAGAAAATGTTCTGAGGAAAGTGGGCCTTTTCAGTAAATAAAAAAAGAAATAACCTAATAGTCAGAGACAGTGGGGAGATTTTTACTTAGCTTGTTTGTTTTTTGGTTCTTTCTCACCTCAGCCAGCAATAAAGCAGTGACTGTTTAGTGGTTATGATGATAGTGAAACAAAAAATTCGGTGGTATTCAGGCAATTGCCTTAAATTCCGGGCAATAAGAACCTTTCTCTCTGGCCACAGGAGCCGTAGTCCCAAGAACATGAGATGCCCCATTGTTTATCTTTGCTCTCTTTACCCTGATAGCTGGCTCTAGATGTGGATGCAGTCATGGAAAATGCATGGACAACCAAGAGAGTTAAAGTAATGAAGCCCTAGGTATGCAGAAAGAGTTAGGGCAATTGCAGAGAAGGAATTCCAGAAAGAAACTTCTTAAAAGTCTTTGATTTCCTGGGTTCAGTTCAAAGCTCCACTTGCACAGATCTTTCCCTAAACAGAATGTTAATGATTTTAAAAACTGAACTCTAAAAAAGTAATCACCATCGAGGAACAGGTTCCCCCTTGGTAATGTTTATGTGGGACAATTCCAAAATAACACAAAAATTCCCTTTAAAAGCTACAAAGCTACAGTTATACAAGATGAATAAGTACTAGACATCCACTATATACTATAGTGCCTATAGTTAATAGTAATGTACTATATACCTAAAATTTTACAAAGAGGGTAGAACTTATATTAAGTATTCTTATAATATAACACATACCCACACGCACAAGTAAATAGAACAGAAAGACATTTATGAAGGTGATGGATATCTGCTTTGCATAGATTGTGGCGATAGTTTCATAAGTGTTTGCTTATCTCCAAACTCATAAAGATATATACATTAAACTTGTATAGCTTTTTGTGTCAACAATACCTCAATAAAGTAGTAATAAAAAATGAGGTCCATGTTTCAGCCCTCAGACAAGACTGAAACTAACAAGGTGGAATGTCTACATCAAACATACAAACAAATAAAAATCAGCATTTTATGGTAGGATTCAAACAAGAACAAGATAATTATAGCATAATAGTCCAAATGTTCAGGATGCAATCCAAAATTACTCAGCATAGGAAGAATCAGAAAAGTCTCAACTAATAAGATAAAACACTAAAATAAATAAAAAATAAAATAGATTTAAAATCCCAAATAATACTCATGTTGAGACTCTAAAGAAAAACAATAAAGCAGCTATAACAGCCATCTCCCAAGAAGTAAAGAAAAATAGAAAGTTTAAACAATAAAATAAAATGTACAATGATAAGTCAAATGCAAGTATTAGAACTTTGAAATAAAGTAACCACAATAAAAAAATTCACAGGATGAGTTCAATAGCATAATGGACACAACTGACAAAAAATATCAGTAAAGGTGAAGGTTGACAATCTGAATAAAAGAGAAGAAATAATTTCAAAAGTTAACAGAGCCTTATAAATCAATGGAAAATACTAAACGATTTAATATTTATGTCAAAAGTCTTCTAGGAGGAAAGAAGACCGAGTGCGGAAACGGGGAAAAAAATTTTTTTTAAATATTGAAAGTTTTCAAATATGATTAAAGACATAGAGTTACAGATTTCAGAAGCTGAGAAAAAACTCAGACCTGGCCGTTTGCTGAGTGGATAGAGTGTTAGCTCAGCTTGCGGATGACCTGGTTTCCATCCCCAGTCAGGGCACACAAAAGAACCCACCATCTGTTTCTCAGTCAGTGGCTTGGTTGGATCCAGCGTCAGCCTCAGAAGCTTAAAATAGCTCAGTTGATGAGATAGAGCAGTGGTCCCCAACCTTTTTTGGGCCACGGACCGGCTTAATGTCATAAAATATTTCCATGGTCTGGCCTTTAGGGTGGGATGGATAAATGCACAAAATAAAATTATGTGACCAGCGTAAAAACTGTGATACTTTTAAATATAATTGTCGAACTTACGATAATTTTTGGGCTAAGTTAAAGGAGGAACGAGCATGTCCTCATTATTCAGGCTGTATTTAAATTTGTTATTCTGACAATGTTTCATGTCTGACATCAATATGTAATATGATAGGTTCAGGCTTGCTACCAATCATGAACCTACAACAACAAAAATAAACATGAATCCACTGTGTACTTGTATGCAACGTTATTAGACGCGTCCTCTTAATATTGCACCAACAACATAAAATGAGTAACATCCTCTCTGCCTCCAAACACTTTCCAGTCACTATGGTAACGTTTAAACATGCCTTAAAAATAAAATACAACACAAAAACAAATATAAAGTGCATGAAAAATACAACTCACCATTGTTATGAATATTGTATTTATTTATTATAATGTTTATATAGAATGAGAGATAGTAGCCTATCTCTCAACAACCATAACGCTAAATCAGTGGGAGCCCTGAGCTTTTTTCTCTGCAATGAGAGGGTCCCATTTAGGGGTAATGGGAGACAATGACACCCGATGTGTGTTGCTTATGTCCAGTTTATTCTGTAATTTTGTTTTGGTTGCTGTCACTGCAGAAAATTCCGCTTCACACAAACAGTATGTCAGAAATGGCAATGGTTTTTAGTGCTTTTGTGGTGATCTCAGGGTATTCTGCCATGACTTTAATCCAGAACACCGGCAGAGTTGTACTCTCGAACATATTTTTAAGACCACCGTCATTTGCGATCTCCAGTAGTTGATCCTCTTCTTGCATAGACACGCTGGATTCACCTGGTTTGCTGACAAATGGATCGCGGGTCCATTTCTTGGCAATTCGTGGGTCTTTTGTGGTTGGGGAGTAGCATTCAAACTCTTTTAAAAGCAAATACAGGTGATTGTGCACCAGCTGGGACAATGAAGGCTTGGGCTCAATCTCTTCCAAAATTCCCACAAATGTTTGAAACATGTCAAATATACCCCTGTTCACAAGTCATCCCCACAAAGCCAGTTTGGCTTTAAATGCAGCTACTTTATCCGCCAACTTGAAGACAGTTGTCATTTTCCCCTGAAGTGACCGATTGAGTTCATTGAGGAGGTTAAATATGTCACACAAGTAAGCGAGTTTGGTGACCCATTCCTCATCACTGAAATGTTCTGCTAGTGGTGACTTTTTTTCTAAGAGAAATCTCTGCAGCGGCTCTCATAATTCAAACACTCTGGTCAGGGACCTCCCTCAGAATGACCATCTTATTTCTGTGTAGAAGAGAAGGTGTCTGTGCTCTAGAAATTCCAAGATGGTGACAGAGTAGGCAGACGTTCCAACTGCCACTTTCCAAAATCAAATTGGATTACAACTTAATTTAAGAACAATCATCTTAAAAAACCCACTCTGGACTAAATGAAGAGAAGTCTATAACCAAGGATCACAGAAGAAGCAACACCAAGATTGGTCGGAAGGGTGGAGATGTGGTAGGGCAATGTGGTAGCTCCCAGGAGTGAGCTGCAGCTAAGGGTCTGAAGAGAGTCTCACTGGGGAGGGTTGCCCTAAAAGGTGTGGGTCCTCAATGCCAGGCCTGGAGTGTTCATTTCCTCACAAAGCTGCTTGAACAGGCGCGAGTGAAGGGCGTGTGTTTTGATGTGGTTAAATAACTTTAATGACATCATTCAATATGCTGTTAAGTTCTGGTGGTATATTTCAGCTGGCCAGCATTTCTCTGTGAATGACACAATGCATAGACTCGCATTCAGGTGCAACCTCCTTAATCCGAGTAGTTAAACTAGACATCCTTCCAGTCATAGCAGCAGCTCCATCTGTGCATATGCCAACACAAAAAGACCATTTCAGTTTTCCTGATATATAGTCATCCAGCGATTTAAATAGTTCTGCTAGTTCTGCAGCTGTGGTTTTGGTTGGCAATGATAGTGCACATAACTTATCCTCATGCACATCCTCTTGATAAAGATAACACACGTAAACAAATAGCATTGCATTCTTGTCAATATCTGTAGATTCGTCAACCTGTAGAGTGTAGAGCGTACCACGGTGATTTATTAATCCTTTCCAACAATTGTGATTCAATGTCCTCTGCTATTTCCTCAATGCGCCATGTGATGGTGGTAGCCGAAAGAGGCATCTGTGCTATCTTTTTTTTTTTTTCTGTATTTTTCTGAAGCCGGAAATGGGGAGAGACAGTCAGACAGACTCCTGCATGCGCCCGACCGGGATCCACCCAGCATGCCCACCAGGGGCGATGCTCTGCCCACCAGGGGGTGATGCTCTGCCCCTCCGGGGCGTCGCTCTGTTGCAACCAGAGCCACTCTAGTGCCTGGGGCAGAGGCCAAGGAGCCATCCCCAGCGCCCGGGCCATCTTTGCTCCAGTGGAGCCTCGGCTGCTGGAGGGGAAGAGAGAGTCAGAGAGGAAGGAGAGGGGGAGGGGTGGAGAAGCAGATGGGCACTTCTCCCGTGTGCCCTGGCTGGGAATCGAACCCGGGACTTCTGCATGCCAGGCCAACGCTCTACCACTGAGCCAATCGGCCAAGGCTGTGCTATCTTTTTAACTGCAGCCTCTCCTAGAAGTTCATGACAAATGTCTTTAGTAGCTGAAAGGATCAATTCTTCACCAATTGTGAATGGTTTCTTAGCCTTAGTAATGCGATTAGCCACCAAGTATGATGCTCTCAGTGCACTTGCATTTATTGATGTAGTGGTCACCAGTAATTGTTTCTGTCCTTCTTGTTTATGCTTTTTTCTTTCAAAATACTCAGAAGGCTTGTCTTTTAAAGTAGGTTGCTTGGTCTCCAAGTGGTGAAGCAGTTTTGAAGGCTTCATTGCCTCATTACTTAGCCAGTCACCACATATTATGCAGAGCGGCCCTGGTGCACGAGAATCACCAGAGATAAATCCATACTTCAAGTAGGACTCCTGGTATTGTCTGTTAAATACCTTCATTTTCTTCAAGGTCGTAGGTTTGTCTTCTGTCTCCACACTGGCCCTTTTCTACTTTGCAAAAAATCTTTCGATGGAATTTTGTTTTTCACTCATTTTGCTAGTTTATGGGTTTAGTTTTAGTGGCAACGTATCACATGACTGAGACAAGCATCAGGAGTGAGTCTTAGACAGATGTAACAGAGGGAATCTGGCCATTTTTTAAAAATAATACATCCCAAGGTTCTCTTTACCACGCCACAGTTGCAGAGCTCCAGGAAAAAGCAACCTGGTCTCATCTCTCCAGGCAGAGGAGAACAGAAGCTCTATCTCCACACATGTGGCAGATGGCTTTTCCAGTCTACCTGAATCATTACCAGCTAGAAGCAGCAGTCATTGGGACTTGGACGTGAGCTGCAAAGTATAGAATTGTGAAAACAATTCCAGTGTCATGTGGACTTTCCTGGATGTGGACTTTTCCTGGACTCCTATTCCTTGTGACAGCTGCTAACAGACTGCTTTGAGGTTGGGTTGCATTTGCAGGGATTTGGAATGGTGTTGGTGTCAACTTGGACTTGGTGAACATGTTAAGGACACTACTCTTTTATGGATTCTTGCTGTATTGGTCAAGAGTTTGCTTAAAGGCTTTAATCACTGTAAAAAAAAATAGAAGACTGGATAAAGAAGATGTGGCACATATACACTATGGTATACCCTTCAGCCATAAGAAATGATGACATTGGATCATTTACAACAAAATGCTGGGATCTTAATTACATTATATGGAGTGAAATAAGTAAATCAGAAAAAAACAAGAACTGCATGATTCCATACTTTGGTGGGACATAAAAACAAGACTAAGAGACATGGACAAGAGTGTGGTAGTTACGGGAGGGAGGGGGAAGGAGGGAGAAGGGGAGGTAAAGGGAGGGAGAGGGGCACAAAGAAAACTAGAAAGAAGGTGATGGAGGACAATCTGACTTTGGGTGATGGGTGTGCAACATAATTGAATGACAAGATAAAAATTTTTTATAAATTTATAAAAAATTTTAAATTAAAAAAAACATCATTCAGACTTAAATATAAATAAAATGAAAATAATTTAAGTTATTTATTCTTTCTTTGTGGATCAGTACCAAATGGCCCATGGTCTGATACCGGTCCATGGCTCGGGGGTTGGGGACCACTGAGATAGAGCATCCACCCCAGACAGAGCTGCCAGGGTGAATCCTGGTCTGAGCACTTGTGGGAGTCTGTCTCTCTGTCTCCCCTCCTCTAACTTAAATATATATTATAATATATATTAATATAATAAATGTTATTAATATAAATATATAATTGATATTATATTTATTAATATATATTAAAAGAAAATCTCAAATAGGTAAAACTCAAGCTAAGCTATATCAGTCATGTGCTAATCAAACTTTTGAAAATTGAAGTCAATAAAAATGCTTGACAGCTGCAAGAGAAAATCCATATCACTTTTAAGGAAACAATGACTTAAATGAATGAAGATTTTTTATTAAAAACCATGAAGTCCTAAAGGCCAGAATAAAGTGAGGGAAAAAAATTTATAATTTAAAAAGTGTAAAAAGACTTGATTCAAAGTTTAATTCCAGTGTTCCAGTGAAAATATACTTTAAGATTAAAGGTGAAATAAAAACAATATCTCATTAAGAAAAACTAAGAGCATGCATAGTCATCAGATTTTATCCTAAAAGAAGTGCAAAGGGGTATTATTTAAACAGAAATGATTTGAAGCCATATGATACCAGATAACATAAAAAATGAAGAAATTATTAATATCTGGGTAAATATGACAGACTTTCATCTTAATTTTTTAAACATGTACTTGACAGTATAAATAAAAGTTATAATATTGTCTGGACCAGGGATCGGGAACAAAAAGGGCTGAGAGAGCCATGAACACCACATATTTTAAAATGTAATTCCATGAGAGCCATACAACAACCCATGTACATAATGCATTATCAAATAAAAATTTGATGTTGTCCCAGAGGACAGCTGTGATTGGCTCCAGCCACCCACAACCATAAACATAAGCAGTAGGATTGGATTGTAATACATGAGAATGTTTTATATTTTTAACGTTATTATTCTTTTTTATTAAAGATTTGTCTGTGAACCAGATGCAGCCATCCAAAGAGCCAAATCTGGCTAGTAAGCCATAGTTTCCCGACCCCTGGTCTAGACAAATGGAAAGGAGAAATACTATCTTTATTTGGACACTACTGGATAGCTACCTAGAAAACTCCATGTTACCAACAACAACAAAAAAAATTCAAAGACTAAGTCTCATAAAATAATAGTCATCTCACAAAAAATCAATTATAATGTTGCATACTATCCTATGCAAATCCTTTCAACAAATAGTGCCAAACAAAGCATATTCCATAGGCAAAAAAAAGGACCTTAAGCTAAACCTCACACCTTACTACATTAGCATAATTGTAGTTATACTACGATTTAATCTAAATCAATTAAGAGCTAGATTTAAATATAAAGTTTTAACTATAAAACTTTAAATGTAAAACAATATTTAAGAAAAATCAAGAAAAAAATTGTGACATAGGGGTATGCAAAGGATTCTTAGCTATGACACCAGAACAATTCTTAAATTAAAAAAAAACAAACATTTGCTCTGTGAAAACACTTTTATAAGAATAAAGCTCATAGTGAGAAATATCTTTAAATCATATATCTGACAAAGAACATATATCCAAGAATACGTTTAAAACTCTCAAATCTAGAAATTCCAAGATGGCGACAGAGTAAGCAGACGTTCCAACTGCCACTTTCCAAAACCAAATTTGATTACAACTTAATTTAAGAAAAATCATCTTAAAAAACCAACTCTGGACTAAATGAAGAGAAGTCTATAACCAAGGATCACAGAAGAAGCAACACCAAGATTGGTCAGAAGGGTGGAGATGTGGTAGGGCTGCCCTGCTCCCAGGAGTGAGCTGCAGCTTAGGGTCTGAAGAGAATCTCACTGGGGAGGGTTGCCCTAAAAGGTGTGGGTCCTCAGTGCCAGGCCTGGAGCCCCAGCCTCGAGCCCCAGAGCCTAGAGGAGGCACCCACACAGCATTTGTAGGTGAAAAGAGTAGGGTTTCTGTCTGTGAGAAGGAGATGGAGCTCTTGGTGATGCAGGCTCTGTCTTAAAGGGCCCACACAAAAAATCTTGTTCACAGCCACTTACCTGGGACTTCAATGGAGGGAGAGCTGAGAGGACTAGAGTTGCATGAGGAAAGTCTAAAGTTGGAGGCCCAGGAGAGACACTGTGGAGGATGGCCACTGGAACCCCTGTGCTGAGTCATCCTCCAGTACTGCAGTCACCATTTTTTGGGTGGAGCAGTCCCCTCTGAGCTGCATCAGCCAAAGGAAAAGCAATGGATTTCTGCCCTCAGGAATCTCTCCTGCCCCAGTCATGGTGATAGGTCTGTTCTGAGAGGCTAGGAAGCAAGGGGTGCATCAGTGACTCAATTTTCTGGTGTTGAGGCCAAAGCTTTCCCCCACACACTCTCGACTCTAAGACTGGTGCTTCCAACTCATGAGAGACTCAGTAGAAACTATCCAGAGGGCAGGCAGACCACACTTCTAGGCCTCAGAGGCCATACCCACCAGACTCCTGGGACCACAACTTACTGAGGTCTGTGAAAAAACTCTGGACAGACTGACATCAGGGGCTGAGCGGTGGGGCCACACCCACCACCCTTCCTAATCCCAGAATTGCTGCAGGCTTTTGACTCTAGCCAAGTCCAACAAGCAGCCTGCAGACAGAGGCTGCAGGAGGCAGGACTCAGGGAACCTTGGCCTTTTAAGTGGACCTTCCACCAGGCCCAGAGTAGGTAAAAGCCAGCCTAAGAGTGCAGCTGGTATTTTCATATGCACCTGGGCCCAGCAGAGGCAGCCACAGACTCTGAATTGCATCTAACTCCAAGAAGGTTGCTGAGAGCCAGTCATGGGCAGTGTCTCCCACTGGTCTGTGCCAGGTTCCTGCCAGGGAGGCCCAGGGCTTGTACATACATGGGCCAGCTATAGAAATCATTGGTTCAGGACCTAACAACCCATGCTAGAGGGGTATATGAAGGAAGGGGTCTTCACACCTGGCCCAACTGAGGTGAGTTCTGCTCTCTGTTCTCAGCACTGGCATGGTGGCTCATGTGCATTGGATAAGATGGAGCTTCACAGTCAGCCAGCCTGGGTGCTGGATATCCTGCCATGCTGGGCTAGATTTCACAAGGGGAAGGCAGAGAGGCTTGGAGCATGGACACTTAATGTGTGGGTCCCTTTGAGCCTATTGTTGGATCTGGTTGAGGAACTTAGCCACCTTTGAGGGGGGCACAGTCAGCCCCAGGAGAGGACTCTCTCAGTGTTCCTCCCTGAGACCAGGGTCTCACCAGCTGTAAGAACTTCTGCAGAAGAGACCATCAGACATGCTCGATCTGAACCTGCTGCTCACCTTGTTGGGGAGAAATAAAATTTGAGTATCCAGCAGAGGTTGAGGGATTGAGCTCTGGAGTAGGGACCACCTTCCCAGTACTGAGTTCCTGACTAAGAGACCCCTGAAGTAGGGGTGCCACTAACATTGTATTCACAACTTCAGCTGCCCTAAACCACCAAGTGTACAATCTGTAGAGGGGTTGGTTGGGTGAGGCCAATCTGAGCCAACACTACAGTCTTATAATCGAAGGCTTTGTGGGAAGACCAGGCAGCTGCAAGAGGAGGAGGAGCAGCGGAAAAGTGGAGACATATCTTAAGAATCTTGGGAATTTTACAGAGCTGCTGTCATCTCTAAGCAGGAGGAAGCTGATCCTTATATAAAGCTTGGCCCCTTCCACACTATCCAGGCACAGAAAACACATATACAAACAGCAAAAAGTGCAGTAGCTGCAGACAGGTAGCCCACAGCAAGTTACAAACAACAGCTGATGCCAACCCAAGAAGATCTAGAACCAACACAACTGGTAGATGGTGGCAGATAGCATCAACTTTAGACTCAGTTAGATACACAAGTAGCACACTATAAGGAGGAGTCTATCAGGCACCAGACACTGTGGACATAGATATGCCCAGCAGGACAGACATTGCACAGTGTGTAATACACATGATCAAGGTTGACCCTTAGAGCCGGCCAGCCTGAAGGGATAACCGTACCTATGAAAAAACCGACTGAATTCAATACTCACATACAGCAAGAGGTAAAATAGTACCCTTAAGAAACATTCCTAGAACAAGGAAAACAGGTGGCCTGGTGTTAATGTTCAGGGTTTCATGAAGAGGAGCCGCAAAGGAATGAGGCAGCAGCAACAATACTGCAAGAGGAGGAACCCAATCTCCCCAGGATTGAGGTGACTTGGAGAGATCGACTATCTAATCAATTAAGCAGAAATATGACATCTTGTGTAAGAAACTAACAAGAATACAGTGTATGATTTTATTATTTAGTTTTGCAAAACTGATTAGATTTCTCTTGCCCTCTCTGAGACAAAACACCACACCATCTGCTGTCTGATTCCTGACCTGCAGAAAGCTCCAATTGGGCCAAACACCCACGTCCTTGGGCCTTCCCTGGACATGACTGCTTTCAGTCATGAATGCTTGGCCTCAACCTTCACTTCCTCAGGATGGGAACAGAAAGTCACTCGGTGCTTTGGCTTCCCCAACATCTGCCCCCTTTTTGTTTAACTCATTCTGCAACATTATGGTGTTCAAGGAGGCTCATCCTTTGGAACAACGCAAGTCACTTCGGCTCTTTCTCCAGACTAAGCAAATACAAAAACAAAACAGCAATGACAATTAATGCACTTATTGTAGAAGCTTCTAATATCATAACTGTAAATGTTTAGTTTAGATAATCCATCAGCAATACTACTCAGTAAAGGTGCACTAGAAAGCAATTTCAATTTTTCTCTGAAAGTGTCATATACATCTTGTTGTAATCATTGTATTTCCATTGATATACTATCTTGATTAAACAAATGTCTTCTAACTTTATCCTCCCAAAATTAGTCTCCTTATATGGATGCAGGGCCACACAAAAGGTAGTAATGTTCCGATTATATTTAAGTTTTATTTAATGTTGTAAGCTTACCAATTGATCTCCCAATAGTACTACCATCTGTTGTAAATCTGCTATTTGACTCTCAATATGACTGTCAATCAATATTTGGCTATTCCAGAATTTTTCAGAGTGTTCATGCCAGTTTTGCACAAACTCTGTGTTTTGTGTAGACTGATGAAGAGCAACTGCTGCTGTTGCCACAGTGGCTGTGATAGCTATAATTCCAATAATAGCAGCGATTATCATACCTATAAAATGTTTTCTTCTATGTAATATCTTTTTTAGAGTCTCATCTATTAAATACTTTCAGGCGAGTTTTGCCATTGTCTGGGCATCTGAACAGGGATCCAGACTCTGTTCTAGCTTTAAGTATACACACAGAATCAACAGGTTGAATATAATTAATAAAAGAATTGTGACATGTATAAAAAGAACAATTCACACAGGTAATGAGATTAATCAATTCATTCAAGAACACAGGGCCAATCATGAACGTACAAGTTAGTCGTACACAAGCCTGTATATTATGGGATTCATTGCATGTAAATGTCAACGAACAGTTTCCTGATTGATAAATATATGAACCTTTCTGTGCACTCATATGATGTAAACCTATTTCATTTTTTCATAAATCTGTATTTGTAGATCCTCCTATAAAATGAGGAGCTGGGGGAGACATTCCTCCACCATGCCATACAATAGGCTCACCAGAGCTATTGGTAAATATGGTGTTATTCCCTCTTTTCCTAGTTAATGTAGGTAAAGGATATTTGGTCTGAGCAGAGCTAATGGGGTACAATCAATGATGCTCTCATAGGAAGTATTAAGAATACACTTCCAGCCTGACCTGTGGTGGCACAGTGGAAAAGCTGAGATCGCCGGTTCGAAACCCTGGGCTTGCCTGGTCAAGGCACATATGGGAGTTGATGCTTCCAGCTCCTCCCCCCTTCTCTCTCTCTGTCTCTCTCTCCACTCTGTCTCTCTCTCCTCTCTAAAAATGAATAAATAAAAAATAAAATAAATAAAATTTAAAATAAATAAAATAAAAAAAGAATACACTTCCAATTTTTCCTTTAAATATTTCCCACATTATCCAACTATCTATACCATTAGTACACCTTTGTTGACAATTAGGAAGATTGGGAGCTCTATCAGTAGTACCATTAGATGACTCATTCTGAAAGGTTCACCTCTGTAATGTATATAGAATAAGGTGATGTGACTCATTTTTTATAGTAGCAGTTAATTACATACAATGGAGCCCCCCTT
This sequence comes from Saccopteryx bilineata, assembly GCF_036850765.1. Lineage (NCBI taxonomy): Eukaryota > Metazoa > Chordata > Mammalia > Chiroptera > Emballonuridae > Saccopteryx > Saccopteryx bilineata. Next base: position 104,238,533 of record NC_089491.1, on the reverse strand, counting down.
AAAGAAGAAATCCGACTTCTCAACAGAAACACTTGAGGCCAGAAGGTACTATCAAAAAATATTCAAAGTGATGCAAAACAAGATAGCATTCTTTATCCAGCAATGTTATCATTTAAAATTGAAGGAGAAATAAAATGCTTCCCAGACAAGACAAAACAAAAACAAAAAAGTTCAAGAAATTTATTACAACCAAAACAGTATGGCAAGAAATGTTAAGTGGTCTGCTGTAAAAAGACCAAAGGGGGAAAAAAACTAGAAAGAGAGGATTGTAGATTTAAGGAATAAAATGGCAATGAATAACTACATATCAATTAAAACCTTAAATGTAAATGGATTAAATGCTCCAATCAAAAGACATAGGATACCTTCACAGATAAAAAAACAGGACCCATACATATGCTGTCTAAAAGAGACCAATCTCAGAACAAAAGATACACATAGACTGAAAGTGAAGGGATGGAAAATAGTATTTCATGCAAATAGAAAAGTGGAAAAAAAAGCTGGGGTAGCAATACTTATATCTGATGAAATAGACTTTAAAACAAAGGATAAAGTAAGGAACAAAGAAGGTCACTACATAATGATAAAGAGAGTGATCCAACAGGAGGATATAATCACTGTAAATATGTATGCACCTAATATAGGAGCACATAAATATATAAAGCAGATTTTAATGGATATAAAGGGTGGAATCAACAGCAATACTATAATAGTAGCAGATTTTAATACCCCACTAACATCACTGGATAGATCCTCAAAAAGAAAATTAACAGAGAAACAGTAGCCTTAAATGACACACTAGATCAACTGGATTTAATAGATATCTTAAAAACCTTTCACCCCAAAAGCAGCAGAATATACATTCTTTTCCAGTGTTCATGGTACATTCTCTAGGATAGGCTATGTGTTAGGACACAAAACAAGTGTCAATAAATATTTATATAAGAAGTTTAAATCATATCAAGCATTTTCTCTGATCACAATGGCATGAAACTAGAAATCAACTACACTAGAAAAACTAAAAAATATTCAAACACTTGGAAGCTAAATAGCATATTATTAAATAATGAATGGGTTAACAATGAGATCAAAGAAAAAATAAAATATTTCCTTAAAACAAATAAAAATGAACGTACAACAACTCAAAATTTGTGGGGCACAGTTAAAGCAATCCTGACAGGGAAGTTCATAGTATTACAGGCATACCTTAAGAAACAAGAAAAAGCTCAAATAAACAACTTAACTCTGCATCTAAAAGAACTAGAAAAAAAACAACAAATAAAGGCCAGAGGAAGTAGAAGGAAGGAAATAATAAAGATCAGAGCAGAAATAAATGACATAGAGGCTAAAAAAAAACAATACAGAAGAGCAATCAAACCAAGAGCTGGGTCTTTGAAAAGATAAACAAGGTTGATGAACCTTTAACCAGGCTCCTCAAAAAAAAAAAAAAAAAGAGGACTCAGATAAATAATATTAGAAATGAAAATGGAGAAGTAACAACTCACACTGCAGAAATTCAAAGGATTATAAGTAAATACTATGAAGATTTATATACCAAAAAAAATGGACAACCAAGGTGAAATGGTAAATTCCTAGAAACATACAATCTTCCAAGACTCAATCTGGAAGAATCAGAAAACCTAAACAGACTGATTATAACAAATGAAATTGAAACGGTTATCAAAAAACTCCCAACAAACAAAAGTCCTAGACTGGATGGCTTCACAGATGAATTTTACCAAATATTCAAAGAAGAACTAACACCTATCCTTCTCAAACTATTTCAAAAAATTCAAGAGGAGGGAAGACTTCCAAGCTCCTTTTATAAGGCAAGCATTACCCTCATTACAAAACCAGGTAAAGACATTACAAAGAAAGGAAAATATAGACCAATATTCCTAATGAACTTAGATACTAAAATTCTTCAACAAAATATTAGCAAACCAGATCCAGGAATACATTAAAAATGTCATACATAATGATCAAGTGGGATTTATGCCAGGGAGGCAGACTATTACAATATTTGGAAATCAATCAATGTGATTCATCACATAAACAAAAAGAAGGATAAAAATCACATGATAATATCAACAGATGCAGAAAAAGCATTTGATAAAATCCAGGACCCATTTGCTAAACTCTCAGCAAAGTGGGAATACAGGGAACATACATCAACATGATAAAGGCTATCTATGATAAACCCACAGCCAACATCATACTCAATGAGCAAAAATTAAAAGCAATCCCCTTAAGATCAGGAACAAGGCAACGTGTCCCCTTTCACTACTCTTATTCAGCATAGTTCTTAAAGTTCTAGCCACAGCAATCAGACAAGAAGAAGAGATAAAAGGCATCCAAATTGAAAAAGAAGTAAAAGTATCATTATTTGCTGATGACATGATACTGTACATAGAAAACCTTAAAGTCACAGTAAAAAAAACTACTAGATTTGATAAATGAATTCAGCAATGTGGCAGAATATAAAATTAATATTCAGAAATCAGTGGCATTTTTATACACCAACAATAAACTGTTTGAAAGAGAAATTAAGGAAACAATCACCTTCACTATTGCAACAAAAAAATATATAAAGTACCTAGGAGTAAATTTAACCAAGGAGGTAAAAAGAGTTGTATCAGAAAATTATAAGACATTGAAAAAAGAAATCAAGGAAGACACAAACAAGTGGAAGCATATACTGTGTTCATGGATAGGAAGAATAAACATCATTAAAATGTCTATTTTACCCAAAGCAATCTATACATTCAATGCAATTTCTATTAAAATACCAATGGCATATTTTAAATATATAGAAGAACAAATATTCCAAAAATTTTTATATGGAACCAAAAAGGAACATAAATAGCCTCAGCAATCTTGACATTGAAGAATAAAGTGGGAGGTATCCCACTTCCTGATAACAAGTGATCCTACAAGTTCATTGTACTCAAAACAGCCTGCTACTGGCATAAGAACAGGCATATAGATCAATGGAACAGAACAGAACTCAGAAATAAACCCATACCTTTATGGACAACTAATATTTGACAAAGGAGGTAAGAGCATACAATGGAGTAAAGACGATCTCTTTCATAAATGGTGTTGGGAAAATTGGACAGGGACATGCAAAAAAAATGAAACTACCAACTTACACCATTCACAAAAATAAGCTCAAAATGGATAAAAGAGTTAAATGTAAGTTGTGAAACCATAAACATCTTGGAAGAAAACATAGGCAGTAAACTCTTCGATATCTCTTGTAGCAATATTTTTGCTTATTTATCTCCACGGGCAAGTAAAATAAAGGACAAAATAAACAAATGGGACTATATGAAACTAAAAAGCTTTTGCACAGCAAAAGACACATTAACAAAATAAAAAGACAACTCACACATTGAGAGAACATATTCACCAATACGTTTGATACAGGGTTAATAACCAAAATTTATAAGGAAATGTAAAACTCAACACCAGGAATGTAAACTATCCAATTAGACACTTCTCCAAAGTGAATATACAGATGGCCAATAGGCATATAAAAAAAATGTTCAACATCATTAATCCTCAGAGAAATGCAAATTAAAACCACAATGAGATACCACCTCACACCTATCAGCACTCATTAACAAATCAGTGCACAATAAGTACTGGCGAGGATGTGGAGAATAGGGAATCCTCTGCACAGCTGATGGGAATGCAGACTTGTGCAGCCACTATAGAAAACAGTATAGAGTTTCCTCAAAAAATTAAAAATGGAACTGCCTTTTGACCCACCTATCCCACTTTTAAAATATATCCTAAGAATACCAAATCACTGATTCAAAAGAAGATATATAATACCATGTTTACTGCAGCATTGTTTACAATAGCCAAGATCAGGAAATAGCACAAGTGTCCATCAGTGGACAAGTGCAATGGAATACTACACAGCCATGAAAAAGAAGCAAATCTTACCTTTTGCAATGGCATGGATGGACCTGGAGATTATTATGCTAAGTGAAATAAGCCAGGCAGAGAAAGATAAATATCATATGATCTCACTTATATGTGGAATCTAATGAACAAAGTGAACTGAGGAACAGAATAGAGGCAGAGGTGGGGTCACAGGAAGCAGAGGGACAGCTGTCAGAGGGAAGGGGGATGAGGGGATAAAATCAGAGAAGGCAAAAGAATTAGTAAAATTATATATACATAACACAGAGATGCAGATAACAAGACAGCAAGTCCCAGAGGGAAGGGGGAAGGGAAGTAGGTGGAGGGGGGCAAAAGGGGTGCAATGAGGAATGAGAGGGTGAATGTTAGGGAGTTATATTGAGTCGGACACTTGAATCCATGTTAGCATAATAAATTAAAATTAATAAAACTTTATAAATATAAAAAAACTCTCATATCTTGATGATAAGAAAATGACCCTATGCATAAATGGACAAAAACTTGAGCTGATACTTCACCTAGGAGAAAATAAAGATGCTGAATTAGTCCTGAAAATTGCTTAACATCACTATACACTAGGGAATTGAACTCTAAAATCATAATATACTAAAACATGACTATTTAAATGGCTAAAATAAAAATAATAAAACTGTTGTTCTGGCAAGGACATAGAGAAACCAGATTTCTCATAGATTTTTAATAGAAATGGGAAATGGTGTAGTATCTCTAAAAAAGAGCATGGCAGTTTCTTAGAAGGTTAAATATCTACTTAGTCTATAACCCAGCAATATTATTCTTTAGTATTTACCCAAGGGATATAAAAAGCCATATTTATACACAAACCTATACATAAATGTTAATTGCTGATTTATCCATAATAGCCCTAAACTGGAAACAAATGTCCTTTCTTAAATTAATCAATAAACAAAACTGTAGTATATTCATAGTGTACTACTCAGCAATAAAAAAGAATTAAGCTATTAATTTATTCAGTCATGGAATGAATCATAAATGTATTTGATATTTAAAAGAAGCAAGTTTCAATCGCTATATATAGCTAAATAAAGATTCAACTTAGATAAACTGCTGGAACTCACACAATGCCAAGGGTTGAGAGTGATCAGTATTTGCCAAGGTTTAGAAGGGAACATGTGACTGCAAATGAACAGAGAGCAAAAGGGGGATTTTTAAAAATGGTTTGGTAAAAATATATCCTGATTATGATGGTACCTTCATTTAAAAAGCTACATAAATCTACACATGTAGTAAAACAGATAGAACTGCACACCAAAAAGAAAAATCAATTTTATTGTATGTTTATTTAAAAAATAAAAAAATTAAATGTTAATGGGTTTCATAGAGAGTCTAAGAGAAGACCTTCCTCAACTCAATGCTAATAGTGAAGTAACTCTGACTTTGTCCAGTTTCTTACAGTTAACCTACTCACAGTTTGTGGGCTGAGTTTTTTGTTTTGTTTTGTTTTTTTTAGGTAAGAGGAGGAGAGATAATGAGGCAGACTTTCACATGCACCCCAACCGGGATACACCCAGCAACCTCATCTGAGACCGATACTTGAGTACCAAACAATTTTTACCACCTGGCGCTAATGAGCTCCAATAGAGCTACCCTCAGCACCTGGGGCCATGCTTGAACCAATCCAGTCATTGGCTATGGGAGAGGAAAAGGGAGAGAAGGCAAAGAGAGGAAGAAGCACATGGTCACTTCTCCTGAATGCCCTAACTGGGAATAGAACTCGAGACATCCATACACCAGACTGACGCTCTATCCACTGAGCCACCGGCCAGAGCTTTGGACTGAACTTTCTAACCAAGATCAAAATCTAGTGTATAAGTCCACGATTACCATCCCACTCTCTTTTCCTCCCACCTTTCACTCATCTCTTTTTTCTCCTCAATCCTTCTGCAAAATTGCTGGGGTATCTTTTCCAATGGTTTTAACTCTCTTCCTCTTCTTTATAATTATATAACTGGTGGTTACTGTGCATTGTAAGAGAGAATTATTTACAGAAAGAGTAGTGTGTTCATCTAAATTTTCTTATTAAATATTTCCAATTTGATAGGTCTTTTATTAACCAGACGTAGAAATGGGTATTGGTAGATAATAGGCTCTGAAACTAAGAATTTAAGTCAGATATTCTCTAACTATAAAGGAAAAACAATTTGCACCATACTATGAAATTGGTTGATTTCCCCAATACATATTAGGCTTCATAGTTTCTAATTAAAATACAATAAACATTTTATTTATAATTAACAAGTACTTCTAATTCAAATCTAATTGACACTCTTTATTAATGTTTTAAATTGTACTGAATGAATTCTAGAATAAAAGAAAAATAGATAATGCCTCTAGATTTCTTGTTAACATTATTATAAAAATTAAATCTAATTTTATTTTAGCAATAGTTAACATTTTTTACTTCACCTCAGAGGAAGAATTTTTATAGAAATCTGAGTTCTTGCTTGATCTGTGGTGGTGCAGTGGATAAAGCGCTAACCTGGAACACTGAGGTCGCTGGTTTGAAACTCTGGGCTTGCCTGGTCAAGGCAAATATGGGTATTGATGCTTCCCATTCCTCCCTCCCTTCTCTATCTATCTATCTATCTATCTACTCTCCAAAATAAATAAAGTATTAAAATTTTTATTTGTAATTTAAAGAAAAAAACCTTAGTTCTTAGATACATTTTTGCTCTACAGAAATTTTGCTAATTGTTACTGTCACAATGTTCATAAAAACGTAATTATATTCAACTGTGAGCAGCAGTATGTTTAATGTACCAACCACTTGTGTTCTTTAATTGAAATTAACATCTTTTTTGCTCTTATTTTATTACTGAAAAAGCTAAGGTCGATTTACTTTTTAAAAAAGCAACTAATAGATGATGAATGAATTAGATGTTACCATTTATATATAATATTATAAATCCTCTTCATTCAAAGTATCTAATTATAGTTACTTTCAATTTATATTCATTAATATCATAACTCTTAACTTTATGAATATAATTTTGTTTAACATGTTAGCTATTGCAAAATTTTTATTGAAATGTTTATTTTCCTTTGTGCTAAAGTGTTTAATAAATGAAACAGTAAACCATGGAAGGTGATACACATTTTTTAATGTTCATTTGCTATTTCTAAAATATTTGTAATGCAGATATTTGGTTTAGCTCAACCTAATGTCTTAACAATTAGTCAGACTGGGGTTAGAACTGACATTTTATAAGAAGGCTTATTTATGAAGTCTAAGAGGTTCTCATTATAATGTCCTATCTCCTGTAACAATATTCTTATGCTTTTGTTTATTTACTTTCTTTAAAAAATTTTTTATTGAATTTATTGAGGTGACAGTTAATAAAGCTACACAGGTTTTAAGTGTATAATTCTATAATACATCATCTGTCTACTGCATTGTGTGTTCACCATCTCAAGTCAAGTCTCCCTCCATTACTATCTATCCCCTTCTAACCACCTCCATCTCCCTACAACCCCTTTTTCCTTCCTTTTTTAGAGAGAGAGTAAGTGAAAGAGAGAGGGAGGAGAGAGATGAAAAGTACCAACTCATAGTTGCTTTACTTTAGTTCATTGATTGCTTTCTCATATGTACCTTGACAGGGGGTTCAAGCCAAGCCAGCGATCCTTTGCTTAAGCCAGTGACCTTGGGCTCAAGCCAGCAACACTGAGCTTCAAGCCAGCAACCTCTGGGCTCAAGCCAGTGACCTTGGGATCATATCACCGATCCTGTTCTCAAACCTGCAACCCAACATTCAAGCTGGCAAGACTATGCTCAGGCCAGTGACGTCAGGGTTTCCAACTGGGGACCTCAGTGTTCCAGGTCAATGCTCTATCCACAGCATCATCACTGGTCAGGCTCCCTTATTCTTTTTTTAAATGTAATTTTTGAAAAGAGCAAAAACTGAGAAACTTTCACAGAGTTAAGTAGATTTTTTAACTAAATGTAATATAGTATCCTGGATTAGCTGAAGCAATGCCATTAATAGAAAAAAAAATAAAATCAAAACTAAGTCTATAATTTATTGACTATTGTAACAAAATGAATTTCTTCATTAAAGGTGATATCCAATTGATCAATTAACAGGAAATGGCAATTATACTTATTAGTAAATAAGAAAAAAAGTTTTAGTGGTTTTTTATTTTATTTTAATGGGGTTACATTGATCAATCAGGGTACATAGGTTCAGAGAAAACATCTCCAGGTTATTTTGAAATTTGATAAAGTTCCATACCCATCACTCAAAGTCAAATTGTCTTCTGTCACCTTCTATTTAGTTTTCTTTGTGCCCCTCCCCTCCCCTCACCTTCTCCCTCTTTTCCCTCCCCCACCCCAGTAACCCCCACACTCTTGTCCATGTCCCTGAGTCTCATTTTTATGTCCCACCTATGTATGGAATCATATAGTTCTTAGTTTTTTCTGCTTTACTTATTTCACTCAGTATAATGTTATCAAGGTCCATCCATGTTGTTGTAAATGATCCGATGTCATCATTTCTTATGGCTGAGTAGTATTCCATAGTATATATGTACCACATCTTCTTTACCCAATCATTTATTGAAGGGCTTTTTGGTTGTTTCCATGTCTTGGCCACTGTGAACAATGCTGCAATGAACATGGGGCTGCATGTGTCTTTACATAACAATGTTTTTGAGTTTGGGGACTATATACTCAGTAGAGGGATTATTGGGTCATATGGCAGTTTTAATTTTAATTTTTTTTTTTTTTTTACGTTGAAGTGTTTAACAGCCACATATATAACAGAAGGTGTAAGGACAATTTTTTTTTCTGTATTTTTCTGAAGCCAGAAACGGGGAGAGACAGTCAGACAGACTCCCGCATGCGCCCGACTGGGATCCACCCGGCACGCCCACCAGGGGGCGACACTCTGCCCACCAGGGGGTGATGCTCTGCCCCTCCGGGGCATTGCTCTGTTGCGACCAGAGCCACTCTAGCACCTGGGGCAGAGGCCGAGGAACCATCCCCAGCGCCTGGGCCATCCTTGCTCCAGTGGAGCCTCGGCTGCAGGAGGGGAAGAGAGAGACAGAGAGGAAGGAGAGGGGGAGGTGTGGAGAAGCAGATGGGCGCTTCTCCTGTGTGCCTTGGCCGGGAATTGAACCCGGGACTTCTGCACGCCAGGCCGACGTTCTACCACTGAGCTAACCGGCCAGGGCAATTTAATTTTAATTTTTGAGGAACCACCATACTTTTTTTCATCATGGTTGTACTACTTTACATTCCTACCAACAGTGGATGAGGGTTCTTTTTTCTCCACAGCCTCTCCAACATTTGCTATTACCTGTCTTGTTGATAATAGCTAATCTAACAGGTATGAGGTGGTATCTCATTGTAGTTTTGATTTGCATTTCTCTAATAGCTAATGAAGATGAGCACATTTTCATATATCTGTTGGCCATTTGTATTTCTTCCTGGGAGAAGTGTCTGTTCATGTCCTCTTCCCATTTTTTTATTGGATTGTTTGCTTGTTTGTTGTTGAGTTTTATGAGTTCTTTGTATATTTTGGATATTAGGCCCTTATCTGAGCTGTTGTTTGAAAATATCATCTCCCATTTAGTTGCCTGTCTGTTTTGTTGTTAGTTTCTCTTGCTGTGCAAAAGTTTCTTAGTCTAATGTAGTCCCATTCATTTATCTTTGCCTTCACTTCCCTTGCCTTTGGAGTCAAATTCATAAAGTGCTCTTCATAATCAAGGTCCATGAGTTTAGTATTTATGTTTTCTTCTATGTACTTTATTGTTTCAGGTCTTATATTTAGGTCTTTGATTCATTTTGAATTAATTTCAGTACAAGGGGACAAACTGTAGTCGAGTTTTGCATTGTGGCTTTCCAGTTTTCCCAGCACCATTTGTTGAAGAGGCTTTCTTTTCTCTATTGTGTGTTGTTGGCCCCTTTATCAAAAATTATTTGACCATATATATGTGGTTTTATTTCTGGGCTTTCTATTCTGTTCCATTGGTCTGAGTGTCTATTTTTCTGCCAATATCATGCTATTTTGATTATTGTGGCTCTATAATATAATTTGAAGTCAGGTATTGTAATGCCCCCAGCTTTGAAAATCCCAAAGACTCCACAAAAAAAACAACAACAAAAAAAAAACAAACAAAAAAAAACCTACTAGAAACAATAAACCAATACAGTAAGGTCACAGGATACAAAATTAATATACAAAAGTCCATTACCTTCCTATATGCCAACAATGAAACATCAGAAAATGAACTAAAAAAAATAATCCTCTTCATGGTTGCAACAAAAAATAAAATAAAATACTTAGGAATAAACACAACAAAGAATGTAAAGGACCTATATAATGCAAACTATAAAGCATTGTTAAGGGAAATCAAAAAAAATACAATAAAATGGAAAAAAAATTTTCTTAGATAGGAAGAATAAATATAGTCAAAATGACTATATTACCCAAAGCGATAGATAAATTTAATGCAATTCCCATCAAAATTCCAAAGTTATTTTTTAAAGAAATAGAACAAAAAACCCCGAATAGGCAAAGCAATCCTGAGGAAAAAGAAAATTTAATTTAAATTCTATAATGTACAAACAATAGACTGGCATGAAAGTAGTAAATATTGGCTACAGTAGGGAACAAGATGTTCTCTGAAGCATTCCTGATAGAAGTGTAAAAAGTACAACTTCTTCAGGAAACTATTTGACTTTATGTAGTATATCTCAGGATAGACTAACCATGACCTAACAATTCTACTCTGAGGTGGATACGCTAGGGAAACTCAGACACATGAAGTACATCAGAATAAATATCCAGAAGATCTATAGCATTATTTTAGTACTAGCCCAAATCTCAAAACAATTAAAATTGCTATCAGTAATACAATGGATAAGTTATTAGTCATACAGCAAATTAACATACAATGATTAAATTTACTGAACTCCATATGTAAATATATGTGTATTTTAAAAACAATATTGATGGAAAGATGCAAACAAAAGATAAAATATGTGATCTGATTACATTTATTAAATTATTAATAATACAGTACGATATCTTTTTAGGGACACGTGCATAAGTAGTGTCTTCGTCTATGGGTTGTCATAAAAAATACCATCAACTGAGTGACAAACAACAAACACTCATTTGTCACAGTCCTAGAGGCTGGCAAGTCCACGATTTAGGTGTTGGCAAATTCACTGTCTGGCAATGTCTAGCTTCCTGGTTGATAGGCTACATCTTCTTGTATGCCCACACTGTGGAGTTAGAGACAAGTGAGTTTTCCAGGATATTTTTGTTGTTGTTCTACTATTCATTCATTCGTTCATTCAGATTTAAGTCTATTTGGCATACAGTATTATATTAATTTTAGGTATACAATATAATGGTTAAACATTTATATACCTTACAATATGATTATCACACTAAGTCTCAGGGGTCTTTAATAAGAGCTCATTCAGGAAGACTGTTCTCATGTTCATCACCTACCAAAAGCCACACTTCCTAGTAACATCACATTGAGGTTGGGGTTTCAACATATGGGAAAAGAGAGGGTGGGGAGAGGCAAAAACAGGTGATGAAACTAGGAATACAAACAAAAATGTAATTACTATCAAACTCAGCAAAAGTGTTTTTAATAGAATCATTTTGGGATATATACTAGCTGGTAAAAATATTAAAAAGTATGATACAGAACTCATTGTCATAAACATTAATTAGTCTAGTAGTTATTGCTGAGGATGGAGAATCAAGCAAAATCCCATGAGGAACTTCAAGGCAAGTAGCAAGTTTCTTCCCAACTTAGATCATGGTCACATGGGCATTGGCTTTACAGATATCTGATGTACTACATGATGTAATTTTATGCACTGTTGCTATATCTGTTACTTTTCAGATTTTTTTTAAAAGAAAATGCATAAATATATTTGTTTTAAAAAACACAGAATCTAATCTAAAACTTCAAAATCTTTAATACTCCAAAAACATTTATAAATTCTAATTAATTAAAACTTTTGTTAGGCAAAAGTTAACCAAGTGCTTGCTCAAATTGTCATATGACTAAACTTGAAATTTTGGTATGGAATAGTCTCCATGAATGTGAAACACGCTTTCCCTTATATTTTGCAATGTAAAATCTTAAATTGATGTAAAACTAGAAATAGCAGCTTGGTTTACTATCCAATCTAAATATTCAAAATTACTGCCAACCTAACAGATTTGATATAATATATTATGAATAAGCTGAAACACTAAAAAAAGTGAACATCAATTATAGAAACACAATAAAATCATAGGGGAGACAGAAGTAACATAATATTATAAGTTTCACTTTCACATCACTTCCAATTCAGTTTTTATTTAGGTAAATAATAATCCCAGAAAGTCTATACCCTCTGTGGCTAATTCAGCAGTCCAAGTAAAATATTTTAGTCCTTCATGGTCTAGCTTATATAGCTAAAAAGAGGACTCATCATTAACTAGATCTCTTTAAATTCCCTAAGCATCCTTAACTCTTTCGGGTGTCCATTGTGAAGCTTTTATTATTATAATTGTCTGTTTTTTGTAATATTTGCTGACATTTTCACTCACTTAATTGTCCACTGACTATAGATTTAAATTAATCCAGACCACAAGAAGTTATCCCAAACCTTCTTTTAGTGTTGTAATAAGATTTTCCACAATTTTTGATAGCTTTTATTTCATAGATTTTTTCCACTGAACTTTTCTGTTACTGCCAGTCTTTATTCATAGTTTTTACTTATTTAATTACAGCAAAAAATAGGTGTGAGAATTTCACAATATACATTCTTGTATCCTGAAAGCCCTTTTTGCACCACTTACATTATCTAAAACAAAATAAAAATGTATAAATCATGGACATTCTTTTCTCCACTTTGATTTCACTTGGAGGGATTTGTGCCAAGTAACTTAACTCTCCACTGGATATTTGCTTCAATTTAAAACCTTATCTATTGAGACCTACAGTCATTCAATTTCACTTCAAAATACTGTCTTCCATATAGATCATGTATCATAGAGAAGTATACTTGAAATCTATGTCACCCCCCAAAATTTAATTAATTAATTAACTTAAAAAAGAAATATTGTCTTCTAATACCTTCCTGTTAGTATTAAGACATTCCATATTTTCCCTGTGTTTTAGAAAACAACTTTCAAGCACATGAGAAGTTTTTCTCTTCATAGATTTATTTCACAGTTTCAGAATACCAAAAATGTGTGCAGATTACCTAAGGCCATTTTATCAATATGCCTTGGGTGATAGCAGGTTTAGACCATGGGTCATATGAGTTTGATTTCACCCAAGGGCTTAAAAACCAATTTGAATTAAGTAGATATCCTAACTGTTTAACTGTATATTTTAGACATAAGAATGGTCAAGGGTCAGCCATATAGTTGAATGGAAATGACAGTCAACAGACATGTGACTGATATTGAGAAGAGTCAAAGACAGTCTCTTATCTGAAATATGTGTGTGGGAGAGGGGGAGGAGTTTTTCTTATAGTCATATAAGTAAACATTTGCTACTATAAAAAATTTAATGTTTTTAAAATATTTTTAAAGATCTCTCTTAAATAAATGCTAAATTGCCTTATTTGAAATATAAATTTTAAGTAATATTAGTTTCTAAATTATTAATTGATAAAACTTATTTTACCAGAAACTACAAAATAAAATTTTGTAATATAAATAAGAGTAATATTTAGATCACAGAACATAAGACTCTACATGAGAAGACACATTTTGCTGTTAGTTTTCAGTTACCATAAAATTCAATTTTAATTTGAAATCAAAAGTTTGCACTAAAGACTACTCAGTTTTCACAGCAATCATTTGTTCTTAGATTTTCCATTTTGCCATTTCCTCAAAGTACAATTTTGTGTGATATTTGAAAGAGAAATAAACAGTCCTACAATATGTTGTTGTCTGTGGTTTCTGAGGGAAATTAATAACATCTGTAATTGGAAATTTTGTTGAAAACAAATCTCCAGTGAGTGGCACCACAAATGCTACTATTGACTCAGAAAATTGCTGTCCTCCTAAAAATAAAAATCCATGTTTCAGGCCATTATTATTTTCTTGCCTCAAGTTAATTTCCTCTACACCACCTTTTCCACTGATGACAGCCACTAGAGTTCTGACTAACCACAGTATATTACTGTTCAAATGCCACAAATAGCACAAAACACACCCATATTGGAAAAACTCTGAAGACAGCTCCGTTTTCATTCCAGGCTGAAAAAATTTTTTCAGGATGTTAAGCAGTTAAGACAGTTAGTTAACCCCAGTAGCATTCTGGTACTCATAAATACAAATATAGTATTTTAGTGTAAATACCATTAACAATATTTGTCTTATTTTGCACTTTGGTCTTATTTGCATGTCCAATAAATATTATGAAGATAAGAATGTTTATATAATAGTAATTATGTAATAAAAAAACAGAAATAATATTATAGAAGAAGCCACATTAAAATCATGCTGAGTGTGCTGGCAAATCAAATTACTTAACCATTTGGTCAAGAGCCAGACTGGTTTATGGTACCTTTTATGAAAATTTTATAAAAGAACAAGGAAGCTTGTCAGATTTATTGGCCTTTTACTTGGATAGTGTTGGTACACCAAATACAAAAATACACATTTTTCAGGAAAGAACCTAAAGCTTTTAGATATGAAGCAACACTCTTTGCAGTAAACAACTCATGGAAGAACCAAGATTCTAGATCTGGTCTACTTGAATCTAAGGTCTATTGTTTTTCCAATTATTGTTCCTTACTCCTCCTTTCATTTTCACTAATATCCTACAGATACATAATCCTCAATCCTTATCATTATTTATGATCTCCTGGAGGATACAGAAAAGCAACAAGAGGTTGTGTTTCTTATGTGCCATTGAGTTGACTCCAATTCCTGGTGACTCTATGAATGGGTGGTGTCCACAATGGCCTTCCCTCAACAGCCCTGCTCAACTATAGATTACTGATTCAGCTTTCGTTTATGGAGTTAATCCATATCATATTTGGTCTTACTCTTTTCCTGCTGCCTTCTATTTTTCCAACATTATTATCTTTTCCTAAGAACCTTACACTTATGATGTACCTGAAGTTCCTCCAGCAATATTTCAGGCTTTATTTGTTCATGGCCCATTTCTTCATCTTTCTGGTGTTCAGTGGTAAGTGCACTGTAGGTGCAACTCAAGTGAGAAGATATAGTTATGGAAACCAAGTGGAAGACATTGCAATAGTTGGGGTAAGGGCAATGGCATCTAGAATATTTTTAAGATATTGTAAAATATAACAAAGAAAAAGAAATCTAAGTTATATATGTGCAAAATATATATGCCATAATAACTCTTTTAAAGTAAAATGTAAACAAGAGGGAGGTTCTTTCACTTCCTATGACTTTTTTTCCTTAAGTGAGAAACAGAGATAGACTCCTGCATGCACTCTGACCATGATCTACCAAATAAGCCCCCTATGGGGAAATGCTCTGCCCATCTGGGGCCATTGCTTTGTTCCTTGGCAACAGAGCTATTTTAGTGCCTGAGGAGAGATTATGGTGCTATTCTCAGCACCCAGCGCCAACTTGCTCCAACCAAGCCATATCTGCATGTGATGAAGAGAGAGAAAGGAGAGGGGGAAAGGTAAAGAAGCAGATGGTCACTTCTCCTGTGTGCCCTGACTGGGAATCAAACTTGAGACATCCACATGCCCAGCCAAAACTCTACCACTGAGCCAACCAGCCAGGGTCCCCTATGACTATTGAAGTCCTAATAATAATATGATTTCCGGAAGCTGAATTCATCTTTTAGAAGCTTGGAATTTGGATACTATGAGACTAAACCACTTGCTACTAAACATTTAAGAAGAAACATATAAAGAGTTAGACACTCCGAGAGAAGGAGAAGTTTAATAACTGAGAGAAGTTCTGTCCCATGATAAATAGAAAATTGAATACCTAATGATTTTTAAATTCCCAGTTGTACTCCATAAGTAGCCTGAATGTATTTTGGTCTGTGTGTTTCTGTGAGATTACAATATGTAGCCATATAAAAACTAGTTGCCTAAGCTGGTTCAAGTGAGTCTCTGTTCCTTCATAGAAAAGAGAAAGAAAGAAAGAAAGAAAGAAAGAAAGAAAGAAAGAAAGAAAGAAAGAAAGAAAGAAAGAAAGAAAGAAAGAAAGAAAGAAAAAGGAAGGAAGGAAGGAAGGAAGGAAGGAAGGAAGGAAGGAAGGAAGGAAGGAAGAAAAAGAAAGAAAGAAAGAAAGAAAGAAAGAAAGAAAGAAAGAAAGAAAGAAAGAAAGAAAGAAAGAAAGAAAGAAAGAAAGAAAAAGTATTTTTAACTGAGAACATATTAGGATTGTTAAGGAAGGTTGTATTAGTGCTTATGAGGTTAAAGATATAAGAAACAAGAAATCAAAAAGAAAAGCTATAGACAATCGGATCATTTACAATAACATGGATGGACCTTGATAACATTATACGGAGTGAAGTGAGTAAATCAGAAAAAAACTAGAAACTATATGAATCCATATATAGGTGGGACAAAAAATAAGACTCAGAGGCATGAATAAGAATGTGATGGCAATGGGGGTGAGGGCTGGGGGGAGGGGGGAGGGGGAGAGGAAGGAGAGAGGAGTTGGGGGAGGGGAGGGGCACAAAGAAACCCAGATAGAAGGTGACAGAAGACAATTTGACTTTGGGGGAGGGGTATACAGCACAATCAAATGTCAAAATAATCTGGAGATGTTTTCTCTCAACATATGTACCCTGATTTATCAATGTCACTGCATTAAATTTAATAAATAAATTTTTAAAAAAATTAAAATAAATAAAAAAAGAGGATGATATAGACATAGGCACATGATTGCTTTCCAGAAGTATTTTCATATGATCCCAACTGAATATTAAATTGATGAATAAATAAGTTCTAATTAAACCAAATTGAAGGAAAAGGTTGATCCTAAACTATAGAGTGATTAAAAAGCACCTCTGTGTTCATTGTATTATTTACAACAGCCAAGATATGGAAACTTAAGTGCCCATCAATAGAAAACTATATATAGAAGATGTATTACAAATATACAGTGTAGTATTAACTGGCCACACAGAACTGAAATCTTATTATTTGTGACAATGAGAATAGACCCCGAGGGTATTATGCTAAGTGAAATACAGTAAACCCCTGAGTTACAAACATTCAATTTATGTACAAATTGTACTAATGAACAGAGTGCCATAGGGCTATTGGTAATCAACTACAGTCGGACATCAGTGGAAATGGCATCATAGAGCTACTCAACTCCCATGACAAAGACTTAACCAATGAAGACCTTATCGAACTAGAGAAGCAGAAGATAGAATTTAGAGAATAAAAACGGGACCTAGAAACTCCAGAACTGAAAAAATTATCTACAAAGAAGTTAGCTGATACCTTTTGTCTCATTGAAGCAGGAATGGTCAAGTTAGAGGAGCAAGATCCTGATACAGAGAGATTCACCCAGGTTTATTGTACAGTTACTGAAGGCCTGAGATGCTAAAGGGTCATTTCTGATAAGAAAAAGAAAAGCTCTGTACAAACCTCCCTTGATGCCTACTTCAGGAAACTGACTCCAGCAGCAGAATCAAACCCTGACTCTCCAACACCAGTCCCGTCTGTCCTCTCCAACAAGTCCATCATCTTCTGCATCATCCAAGATTGCTTAATGTTGTATTTGAAAATGTTTAAGTATTTATGTGCACAGAAAGATAAAAATAAATACTATGTTAAGAAACATCTGTCTAAGTTGCATTTTTTAAAATAATACTAATAGTTACTAATTCATCTTTAGTATGCAGAAAACATTTTTCTTAGCTCTTTCATCACGGCCGTTAATTCTCCATGGATTTCCATAACATACATACATTTTTTTAAAATCTCATAACACTTTTTTTTTGCATTTAATAGTTAAATGTACCTGTTCCAACTTACATGCACATTCAACTTAAGAACAAACCTCCAGAACCTATCTTGTTTGTAACCCAGGAACTGCCTGTCAGTAATACAGAAAAAGACAAATATCATAATGTTTCACTTATATGCAGAATCTAAAGAAAAAATAAATGGCCCTGACCAGATGGCTCGTTTGGTTAGAACACCGTCCTGAGGTGCAGAGGTTGCCAGTTTGATTCTCAGTCAGAGCACATATAGGACCAGCTTAATATTCCTGTCTCTCTCTCTCTTTCTCTCTCTCTCTCTCTCCTCCTCCTCCTCCTCCCTGCCTCTCTTGCTGAAATTAATATATAAAAATATTTAATTTTTTTATTTTAAAAAGAAAAAATAAATGAATAAACAATAGAAACAGACTCATAGATACAGAGAACATACTGATGGTTGGCATATGGGAGAGGGGTTGGGAGGTTACAACTAGTGCTCGACTTATGACCATGCTTTGTTCTGACCAGTCCTAACACAATTTGGTCATAAGTTGAGTAGGCTATATGTATAGTACTGTGAAATAATGTTATAAAAATCTTTAAGTCATATTTTATCATAATTTTCTTTCATTATTGTTATATATCATAATTTTCTTTGTTCATTTTATGCCATTTGTATCATCTCTACACCATTTTGTTTCTTATTTTTACATTCGTCAGATTTAAGTAAAACACTGCATTACCAGTACAACTGGTTTAATATTTGCAAAGACAATTTCCTCTTGGTAGACATCTTGGGAGGAGTTTGATGAAAAATATCCAAGACACAAAACACAAATTGCTGTACTGAGTCTGGGATAACAGTTGAAGTGGTGCACGCGGAGATGATAGTGCTGCCGGAAGCTGGTCCGCACTGTCGTACGCCCAGCTGGGCAACACTTGTGCTGCCAGATGCGGAGCAATCATGGCTAGCAATTGTGGCCGTAAAGTCGAATGGTCGTAAATTGCACAGGTTATGAGTCAATCAATATTTGTAGTTGAAAAGTTAAAGGGACTAAAGTACATGTTGGTAGTTACAAAATATTCATGAGGATGTAAAGTGAAGCATACAGAATACAGTCATTAATATTGTAATAATTATACATCATGCCAGGTACCCACCTAAACTTACAGGGGATCACTACATGAATTACATAAATGCCTAACACCTAATCTGTACACCTGAAACTAATATAAAATAATATGGAATGTCAACTGTCGGTGGAAAACAAAAAATAAAAATAAACTTATTTTGACAAGGATAGTTTTATGTATAGTACCAGATTTATGTGTAACATTTTTTAGCTTTACATTTTATTTTTTATTTTATTAATAAATTAACAGTTTAAAATGAGGTTACTTGTTAAAAAAAGAAATAAAAGTTTTACAAATTAATAAGTATATAAGCTAGCTAAATACCAAAAAACATCTACAAGGAAAAATAACATTCAAATTAAAAATTAATTGCAAAGTTGGATTTATATTTATTAGAAAGAATAAATCACAGTCAGGAAAATATTTATGAACCATTGTTAGATAAAAATGGCTCCAGGACTGACTGATTTTTGTCAGGAAATGCTTTCAAAATTTCAAAGTGTAAATAATTTTATAGTTATGTCTCATCTAGAGAGAATATATATCTACTTATAAAATATAGTATATGTGCATATATGCTATACATATGTCTATATAATGCCATTACCTTAAAATAAAATAATTTTTTGAAATACAATAAATATATCAACATAATTAGAATCAATATTTTAGATGAAAGCCTTCATTGTGGTAAAAAGCAAATTCTATCTTAATTTAGCTTTAGACAAAGGCCTGCTATATACTGTGTTGTTGCTCATTTCAAAATAAGAGGTAAAAATGCTGCAGATAAAAAGTAACATCTTCTGGGCTTAAAGCATTAACATTTTAGTGCTGTCTTAATCTGATTTATATTCATCCAATAATATATGACCCCTATATCAGGTATTCCCTTACCAAATATATTTTAGTCCTTCATTTATTTGGAAATTCTGACTGAGCTAACATATATTCTTTCCTCAGAACACTTGAAAACATTCATAGAAAGATTAAGTGGAAGGTCTAAATAGTCATAAGGAAGGCAGGTGAGGAGAAGGGAAGGAACATAAATTACCTTGTTCTACTCTGTGCCAAATACTATGATGGTTACGGCATCTTTAATCCTCATAACCCAATGCATATAATTATTCTCATTTGACACATTAGAATATTGAATGAGATTATTTTCCTGACTCATCTCACAAGTGCTTCTCTCATATAATAGAGAATGATAATACTCTTAATATTAAAACACTGATTCAAATTCAAAGAAAAATCTAGATTACATTAATAAAGGGCATTAGAAAATAGTGGTTAAGAAAGCTATATGGCTTGGGTTCAATTTCAAGTCTGAATTTTATGAAAGTTGTTAACTTGGGCAAATTTTGTAACCTCTGTTATAGTTACTCCATCTTTAACAAATGGGATGATAAAAAATCTTGCCTTCCAGTGTATTATAATGACTTGATCAGATAATATTCATTTACAACACCTTGGAGAATGCTTGGTACATAGTAAGAACTTCATAGTTTTGCTAATAATATTTTTACATAGAATTAATCTTGAGAACAAGAAGGATGTTCTGTCCTATAAACTCAAACATATTTCCTGTTCACTGTTCTGTATCTTTTACTGACAAAACACTGAAAATTCTTAGAGTTTTTTTTATTTTTTACTTAATCATACACAGAATGTTTTAATTATCTCAAGTAATATAAAATTTTCTGAAGTTATTCTTTTTTTTTAATGTTAATATCCTCTAACTTGAAGCAATTGCCCTGTGTGATGGATAATTTTATGTGTCATTTTTCTGGGGCCATAGTGCCAAATATTTGTTTCTGTGAGGATGTTTTTTTGATGAGTTTTGCATTTAAGTTTGTGGATTTTGAATAAAGCAGATTGCTCTTCATAATGTGGGTAGGATTTATAGCCAATCAACGAAGGTCTGAAAAGAACAAAAGGCTCAACATCCCCTGAGCAAAAGGAAATTCTCAAGCAAAGTGTCTTCAGACTTCATTGCAATCTTGACTCTGACTTATACAGCAATGAGCCTTTGAACTTGAACTGCAACTTGGGCTCTTCCCTGTGTCTTTGCTTGCTAGCCAATCCTGCAGATTCTGAACTTCTCTTCTTTTATAATTGCATAAGGCAATTCCTTCAAATAAACCTCTTTTGCATATATAGATACACTTCCTATTGGTTCTATTTCTCTGGAGAACCTAATACACCCTTATTTCTCATTTTCTGATTCCATTGTTTCTAAAAATTTTCCCTGCGCTCTTCGGTAATTCTGGAGTCCCTCCTGTCCAGTAAAAGCAAGTAGTAAAGTGGCAGCTGCTCTTTCCTACCAAGTTGAATGGGCTCATTTTAAAATCCACAATAAAAAAGCCATGTTACCCACCAGTAGTACCATATGCCCTTAATTTGGGAGGTAAAAAGACACATATGTTGATTTCTATGTTTTTATTTATTTCAAAACTTACTAGATGCCCTGGCCGGTTGGCTCAGCAGTAGAGCATCGGCCTGGCGTGCGGGGGACCAGGGTTCGATTCCCCGCCAGGGCACATAGGAGAAGCGCCCATTTGCTTCTCCACCCCCACCCCTCCTTCCTCTCTGTCTCTCTCTTCCCCTCCTGCAGCCAAGGCTCCATTGGAGGGGAGATGGCCCGGGCGCTGGGGATGGCTCCTTGGCCTCTGCCCCAGGCGCTAGAGTGGCTCTGGTAGCAGCAGAGCGAAGCCCCCTGGTGGGCAGAGCGTCACCCCTGGTGGGAGTGCTGGGTGGATCCCGGTCGGGCGCATGCGGGTGTCTGTCTGACTGTCTCACCCTGTTTCCAGATACAAAAAAAAAAAAAACTTACTAGAAAATTTTTAAGTAATATTTTTTCTTTTTCCAAAATCTTCTGAGTAAATAGAGTTAATAGTCCAAGTACTCTTTTCAAGTATTTTCCTTGTTAGGAAGTAGCTTTGGCATGAAACAAGTCTGAAGAAAGGTAACTAACATAGACAATCTCAAACAAGGGCAAAGAGAACCGATCCTATCCTTGCCTACACGTATAACCTCCATTAACTCTTTGGGAAACTGAGAAACTACCCCTTGCCCATAAATACCAAAAATACACACCCATTAAATGATAAGGTTTTATAGCTGTGTTTTCTGGATTTAACTGCAAGAATATCCAGAAAAAAATTCTAGATTCTAAATATAATCAAGATGGCTATATTACCCAAAGCAATATACAAATTTAATGCAATTCCCATCAAACTTCCAATGACGTTTTTTAAAGAAATAGAGCAAAAAATCATCAGATTTATATGGAACTATAAAAAACCCCGAATAGCCAAAGCAATCCTAAAGAAAAAGAATGAAGCTGGGGGCATTACAATACCTGACTTCAAACTATATTATAGGGCCACGACAATCAAAATAGCATGGTATTGGCAGAAAAATAGACACTCAGACCAATGGAACAGAATAGAAAGTCCAGAAATAAAACCACATATATATAGTCAAATAATTTTTGATAAAGGGGCCAACAACACACAATGGAGAAAAGAAAGCCTCTTCAATAAATGGTGCTGGGAAAACTGAAAAGCCACATGCAAAAGAATGAAACTGGACTACAGTCTCTCCCCCTGTACAAAAATTAACTCAAAATGGATCAAAGATCTAAACATAAGACCTGAAACAATTAAGTACATAGAAGAAGACATAGGTACTCAACTCATGGATCTGGGTTTTAAAGAGCATTTTATGAATTTGACTCCACAGGCAAGAGAAGTGAAGGCAAAAATTAATGAATGGGACTACATCAGACTAAGAAGTTTTTGCTCAGCAAGAGAAACTGATAACAAAATAAACAGAAAGCCAACTAAATGGGAAATGATATTTTCAAACAACAGCTCAGATAAGGGCCTAATATCCAAAATATACAAAGAACTCATAAAACTCAACAACAAACAAACAAACAATCCCATAAAAAAATGGGAAGAGGATATGAACAGACACTTCTCCCAGGAAGAAATACAAATGGCCAACAGATATATGAAAAGATGCTCATCTTCTTTAGCTATTAGAGAAATGCAAATCAAAACGGCAATGAGATACCACCTCACACCTGTTCGATTAGCTGTTATTAGCAAGTCAGGTAATAGCAAATGTTGGAGAGGCTGTGGAGAAAAAGGAACCCTCATACAATGTTGGTGGGAATGTAAAGTAGTACAACCATTATGGAAGAAAGTATGGTGGTTCCTCAAAAAACTGAAAATAGAACTACCTTATGACCCAGCAATACCTCTACTGGGTATATACCCCAAAAACTCAGAAACATTGATATGTAAAGACACATGCAGCCCCATGTTTATTGCAGCATTGTTCACAGTGGCCAGGACATGGAAACAACCAAAAAGCCCTTCAATAGATGACTGGATAAAGAAGATGTGGCACATATACACTATGGAATACTACTCAGCCATAAGAAATGATGACATCGGAACATTTACAGCAAAATGGTGGGATCTTGATAACATGATATGAAGCGAAATAAGTAAATCAGAAAAAACCAGGAACTGTATTATTCCATACGTAGGTGGGACATAATAGTGAAACTAAGAGACATTGATAAGAGTGTGGTGGTTACGTGGGGGGGAGGGGGGAATGGGAGAGGGAAAGGGGGAGGGGGAGGGGCACAAAGAAAACAAGATAGAAGGTGACAGAGGACAATCTGACTTTGGGTGATGGGTATGCAACATAATTGAACAACAAGATACCCTGGACTTGTTATCTTTGAATATATGTATCCTGATTTATTGATGTCACCCCATTAAAAAAATAAAATTATTTTAAAAAAAATTCTAGATTCTGTCATCATGTAATCAGAAAATGAAAAAATAAGATAAAAAAAACCATTTTATTGGTAAAAACAAATTGAGGCCATAAAGACACAGTCAGGACAAAACATTGCAGTTCATTGTAGTATAGTGTTAAGAGTGTGGGACCCGAGAACAGATATTACAACTCTACCACTTATTTGACCTTTATTTCCTTTATCATTACTAAACGTGATATTGGAAATTAAATGTAGAATCACATGCAGTTTTAAGAACTAATATAGACAGATTTCACATATACCTATTTCCCAATGGTAATATCTTGCAAACCATAATACAATGTCACATCTTGGATATTGACATTGATATTGTCAAGATACAGAACACTTTATTACTGTGAGAAACACTCATGCTGCTCCTAAAAGCCATTTCCAGTCCCTTACACATTTCCAACTTTTCCCTCATCATCCCTTAATACCTGACACCACTAACCTATACTTTTTTCCATATATATATGGAATAGCCATATACATTGTAGAATTGGCTTTCTTCACACAACGTAATTACATGAAGAGTCATCCAGGATGCTGCATGTAAAACAGAAATTAAGTATAATAGAGTATTCCTCAGTAGCTATCCATGGTATAGGTGTAACACAATTCATTTAATCAGTCACCAATTTAGATATTTGGGTTATTTCCAATTTGTGGTTATTACAAATAAAACTGCTCTAAGTATTGTGCATAGATTTTTGTATAAACATAAGATATTATTTCTTTGGGATAATGTCCAGGAATACAATTTCTCAGTTGTATATGTAAATTTTTCTATTCTTTTTTTTAAGAAACTGCCAATTTGTTATCTAGAATTGTCATTTTACATTCCCACTGACAATACATAAATGATTCAGTGTCTGTACATCTTTCCAACATTTGGTGTTGTCACTATTTTCCCCCTTCTGATAGGTGTTATATCATTGTGGTTTAATTTGCATTTCACAGTGGAACATAACTGTGAACAACTTTTCATGTTTGCTTGCCATTTGTATATCTTTTTCAATAAAATAAGCCCATTTTCTAATCTGGCCATATGTTTTCTTATAGAGTTTAGAGTTTTCTATGGATCCAAAATACTACAATACTTTGTCAGATATTAACAGTCTGCAAATATTTTATCCTAGTGTGTATCTTGTCTTTTCATCCTTTTAAAAAGATGTTTAGCAAAGCAAAAGGTTTTAATTTGACAAACTCTAAGTTACTAATTTTTCCTTTAATGGATCATTCTTTTGATGTTAAATCTAAGAACTTTTTATCTATCCCTAGACCTCAAAGATTTCTCTTATGTTTATTTCAAAAAGTTTTATAGTTTTATGATTTACATTTAGGTCCATGATTCATTTTTGAATCATGAGTGTGTTATCACAGCCTTGAAAGGGTGAAATTCTAGGCTCATAGCCAGACCATTGTTGGCATGTGTGCGGGTGGGGCCACTTTTATTTTTCTTTGTGGTGTTTGAATGAAGTACAGCTGTTATTGCCTATAAGTTTTCTGGCCTTTTGGTTAGAGATAGCTGCCTTATAAGGAGGCTTTTTTTTCTGTCTTGTTGGATTTTCCAAATTGCTGTCTTCTTCAGCTCCATGTTGGAGATATATGAAACAGTAAGAAAACCTAAGGAGCTCAGCACCATGGCGTTCACTAGATTCCAAAGTCCCTAGTGAAGTAATCACTTAAATTGAATTTGCACTGTTTTTTAATCTATAAATAAATATACAAATACAACATTGTGCATGAGTTCACTGTAAATATTAAGCAAGTTAATATAGTATATTTGCAGCACTTATAATAGTGTGTAGCATATAATCAGCACTTAATATATGATATATAAATAACATATACTCGTTTCTATTTTATGTGTAACTAGTGAATCCTATGATGCTAAGTAGAATTCCATGTTCAAGCTGTGCATATTATTTAATTCACACATAACTATGCACATGAATACAAATTGAACTCTAATAGGATCAAAATTGACAATTGAATGTTGTCCTGAAAATTCATAAAAATTATTTTTTTAAATACACATGTTGTATAATTAACTATAATTTATGAAAGTTAAGGAAAATTTAAATCCCCCTAAGTCTATTACATGGGAAGTCATCAATACACATGTATCTTAGATGAATGACTGGATAGATGTTTCAGAATTTAGCTTAGACCAATAGTGCAAATTTCCTATTTTTAAAAATGATATTTAAAAAGAAAGTGAAGCTCTTTTTTTTTGCTTCCTTTTCCATTTCTTTTTTCATTTTTTTCTTCCCTTTTGCTTATGTTTCCTTCACCTTCTAAACAAAGTAGTCCTAAAGGGCTAAGCATTATATGCAGCTAGGTTTAGGAGAATAGCAGAAGTCCAGAGTGCTAATTCAGAGCCAGCATCAAATGAGGAAGAAATCCATCTGGGGGATAGTGGGGTCACAGCTCAAGCAAGATGAGAAAGCTATCCATGGAAAGATGGTATAACAAGTGGTTTCATAGTTTTACTGACCTGAGGTGGTATATAACAGTTGTCCAGTATGGGATGAGGATCAGAGCTAAAGTGGGTACCCACATGTGAGGAGGCAGCCCGGTGCCAGATGTCAAAACCCAACCAAAGAGAGAAAGACATCTTTGTAGTAAGACAATGACAATTTGGTTATGTACAGACCATTGAAATAAATAAATGCATTATATATAATGGCAACTACTTTTCTTACTATCTGAGAAGGGAGTCACAAATAAAGAGAGAAAGAGAGACAAAGAGAAAAGAAGAGAGAGACTAGTAAGCTTTTGGATTTTGAAGTGATATCAATGTGAACTACGGTTTTCAATAAAAATGTAAATTGGTAGAAAAAATATAGATGTATATATTTATTCATCAGCTTCATCCGCTAAGATCACTTAAGATTAATGAGCATATCTCAGAAGACGGTTTTACATATCAAACTCTACTTAAAAAAAGCGGCCAGGATTCTTTTGGAGAAATTGTTGATTCAAAGGCTAACTCAGAGAAATTACAAAGGAGCCTAGCACATTTAGTTTTGCTATAAAATGTAAAAGAGTTTAAAGAATCATTCAGCCATGTCTAAAAGATTGAGACGTATCTTGAAAATTCTCTCATTGGCCAAAATAATCTAAGCATCAAAAAAATATACATAACTATAGTAAGATTATAAACTGTGGAATAATATAAGGGTCCATGAATTTAAAATAAGGGCTATGAATAAGGCTCTACTGACATTATTTCATTCAGAATATATCGAGGAATAAGATGTTTTTGCAGCCTCAAAGTACCACCTGACACAATATTGTATACTATGAGTTTACACACTATGACAATGTTTCCCACTTCTGGTAATGTTAACTTTAATCATCGATTACAAGGGATCTTCCAGGCTTTTTCACTCTAAATATATTATTTTCCTCTTTATATTCAATAAGTATTTTTGTCAGGAGGTGCATGAAGGAAACTAATTTAGGATCAATGTGTATAGAATTTATACTATCAATATTTCTTTGTGTTTTATATTATTCTGCAGATTTATATAATGCATACTTAATAAAAGTAACCGTGTATTTTTGTACACATAAGGTTTAGTCTCAGATGTTTTTGATATAAAATAAGTAATATTGAGATATAAATATTAATAATGTAGCTATTTCTTAACTGTCATTCTTTGGAAGCAGAACTGAAACTATGAAGATAAGTTTTACTTATAAAAAAATTTTTCTTGGATTTATGTTTTTTTCTGTGGTGTGTACAAATCAATTTATTCAAGAAAGAGGAAGAATAGCTTCATAGACACAATACATAATCAGAATATGACACATTGTTCTGAGTACTTCACATGTTATTATAGGCATTTTTCATGTTAACCCTTTCTGAGTTTTATAAATAATAAATGGAGTCTACTGTCAAAAATGTTTGTATTAGAGCTGGGATTTAAAATACATTGCAAGATTACAAGTCCTTTCTGTCACACAATACTACCAGGTAGCAAGATGTGTTATTTGACAATTATTTGCAAGAAACTAAGAAATGATCATAAAATTTAAATTTCAAATAGGTTTTGAATATTGTCTCTCAATTTGCCCCTACATTCTTAAGGAAATAGTCTATTATACACCCTAAAATTGGGAAAAATCTCTATTTTCCAATGTAGACTTTTAAGTGATCTTGTGCCATAAGATACATCCAATTTACAAGCTCTGCCCTAATCTTTCTACACTGAACACTTTGTCTTTAAATATTTCATTTCTTTAAATATTACTTATTTTCAAGTCCTGGCTTTCTTCTTTAGATTAAAAGATCCTTTAAGAAACCAAATCAGCATTATGCACAGAGCAGCAGGCTTTCAGTAAATACTGCTTTAAATAGTTCAATAAAAATGCAACTTATTTCCTCTTTCAAAATTTATTCTAACATTGAGATATTTTAAATAAATATAGAAGTGTAGCAGAAATTGTGCTGAAACAATTTAATAAAGATTAATTAGTTAGCAGTAGGTGTCTTCTGTAGAAATAGCAAAATTCAAACAAGTAATGTTTATTTTCACTTCTGACTAGAGGACAGTAAGAGAATACAGTCTTGTGGTGGGAAGAAACATGTTTGAGGTTTTATTTTAGTAGGACCAAGAAATATTTTTTATTTTCCTTTTAAGGGGAGATAGTAGAAAAAAAATAACAAGAAATTCTTCTTTCCTATTACTTTTTCCATAAAATAGATATGTGAGAGATAATGAAAGAAAGTTCTTGTACTATCCAATAGCTGGAGGGGTTGTGGCTTCAAGGACAAAAGCCTTTGATATAAAATAATTGGAAAGATACCAAAGTACCTTTGAAGCTAATTATTCATAAAAAGAGAGAAGATCCAGAAAGAATAATTATTAATAATCAAATTGCTAGTAATCAAAATTATACAACTATAATAAAAACTATAATAAATCTTAATTCTGTTTTTTTATTTTACAATTGAAAATAGGAAGACTCTTAATAATGTTCTGCTATAAAGAAAATGTGATAAAATATTTAATAAATTTAAATAACTTAAATACACTTCTGTAAATAATGCAATACTGGTGCCAGACAAATTCTCTTGCTATAAACAATTTTAAGCTGAAAAAATATGTGCAATAAAATTATATTCAGGTCAACAGGTAAAGTAACACTACAACTCCAAGAAACAGGACATTTACAAAGTGTACATGGGCACAAATGTCCAAAGAGACATTTACAAAGTGTACATGGGCACAAATGACCAACAGGACATTTACAAAGTGTACATGGGCACAAATGTCCAACTTCTTGCTTAAAGTCAATTTTCTGACCACACTTCAGAAAGCTAGAGTCTAAATAGAGCAGTGTTGATGACCCAGTGATCATGAGTTGAAATATCAAGGAGTTGAAACATCAATAAGAGGAAGAATTACAAAAAGAGATGGCCTGAGAAGTATATCCAGGGGCTCACTGAGATATCATGACTAAACAGTGGGCTATCCATGCAGGGAGTAAGATGGGTTGAGGCTTGCCAGAAAGTGATTAAAACTGAGTTAAAAATAAGATAGAAATACTGCATAGCATTGGCAAAATTATACTGGTAAGAACAGAAACTAGGAAGACTGAGTCCTGTTCACCCAGAATTGTCAGAACTTATTAATGTTGGTCAAAAATCCAGAAATAACAAATTTGAAACCACATGATCAATAAAAAGTAGTTAGTAAGAGTTTATTGAGCATATAAAAACAGTTGTGAACTTAGAGCTTTCAAATTTAAAGCTGATATGGAGCTAGGGGTTGTGATGCAACAAGTTACTTAAGTGAAAATGAGAAAGTTGTTTAATTTTCACAGTGATTGATCATTACATTGGAGATTTCCAGAGAGCAGGAATTGGTTAAAAGTGATTATCTTATACTATTTTAGGAAGATGACCAAAGTTTCTTTTATGATCATCACCAGTATTTATTAGAAATAACATAAGTTTTAAATTTGTTTATAAAATAAGTTTTACTTTTATGGCTCAAATGATTTTGTCTGCTCTGGTAATTTTCATGCCTGGTCTCCATCTTTTATTTACATTTAACACACTTATGGCATCCTGCTAAGACAACAAAAAGACCATGTTCTTAATGGGAAGGGGAGAATGGAGTAAACTTGCCAACCAGTAGACATTTGCCAATGTCTAGAGACATTTTTAGTAATTACAAATAGTGAATTGCTACTGATATCTTGTTGGTAGTGGTCAAGAATGGTTAACCATCTTCCCTTGAACAGACCAGTTTCCACAATAAAAAGTATGTGATTCAGAATGGAGATAATGTTGATATTGAGAAACATAGCTCTACCTTCTGCCTATCAAATCTATTCTCTACTTATTTCAAGAAAAAAAAGCCTAAAACTAAGCATCAAGAGCCACAGGAGGAAAAATAATGTTATATACAGGGTACTGAAGAGAATAAATCTGTTCATTTTTCATCATAAATAGAGGAGGTCAAAGTCAATCGAGTGAATTTTTTAAGTCCTGTAAGGTGAAAACAAAAGACAGAGAAAGCAGAAAAGCAAGAAAGAAAGGAGAAAATGACAAAAATTTTATGTACACTGAAAATATTCTTGCAAAGCAAGATTTAAATGACAATTTTAGAAAAATTAAAGCTGAGAGAATTTGTCAGTATGAGAAGTGATAAAGTATCTTTTAGTCTGAAAGGAAATGATATGACATAGAAACTCGAATGTACTGAAGAAATACAGACCACTGGAAATGGAAATCTGTGGAGAGATGGTCTTTAGGGTTGATATAGTTGCTAAGCAGGATCTTGAAGATCCCAAGTTTTTTCCACGTTTTCCTATTTGACATCATCGGCAAAAAAAGATGATACTTATATGTTGCCACTATTTTGGGTATCACTTTCTGACACAATAATTACCAGAGTAGGTAAAGGAGATGATTTCTTTGAGGTTTTCAGAGACTTTACAGCATGCCATTTTGGCCAAAATTGAGTCATATGTTTATTATCAAGCCAATCACAATCATGGATTTTGAATGGCTATAACTGGTGTAGAACATTTATGTGACAGTAGCTAGTCCTGAGGAGTTATCCTTCAAGTCCTCTAGCACACAAAAGTGGAAACTCCAATAGTCACATCAAGTCAAAATAGTTTTGTGTCCATCCACCTTCCATAAAATCACATCACCTATTCAAACTGGCAACCCAAAATTTAGATGTTAGAAATGGAAATCATATTAGTCCCCTATCTAAATTTGTGATTAACTACAGGTCCTTAAGAATATGTAAAAATATGTTCTATAGCTTATCAAGGTTTACAACTTTTTTTGTGAAACCTATAAACTGAAATTCCTTTAGTTCTCAGGATGAAGAACAGATGGAAAAGGAGAATAGATAGAAACAAAAATCTCAATAGCATTGTTTATGAAATCAGTTCTGTGCACAAGAGCAGAAAATGACACCCAGAGGAATGTGGATGAACTCTTTTATAAATGGGGGGCAGGAGAGACCGAACCACTGGACTCTCCTATTTAAACCCTCCCATATTCCTAACTGATACCTTTGGCTGCCTGGGTTTCAGACTAGAGTTACACATTCTACCTCCAGAGTTAGCTATGTCCACAGCAATTATTTCAGGGAACCCCTGGGTTGCTCGTTCCTTGGAGCACTCTTGATTTCTTTTTTACTCATTTCAATCTATTACAGAAATTATCACTTGGATCTTAACATTTCTATGATCAGTTTTTAGCTCCCTCACTTTCCACCTACATGCAATTAGGGCTGTCTTTGATAAGTGCCATCAATTTGAACAACAGTACTTTCTCTCATTATGTATCTTCCACTCTCTACAATTTTGTGTTTTCCATGACACCCATTACTACCTGTGGCTCCTATTCCCAGATGTCTTTCTGGCATTAGCAGCTGCCCAAATCTATTATCTGTACACGTCTATTCAATATCATCTCTTCCAGTGAGACATTCTTGAGCTAACAGGTATTATCAATCATTCCTAGAAGACCTTGAATTTTTGTTTTGGCTTCTGCTGAAAATGTTAAATTTACTTTTTCTTTCTCAAGAGTAACATTAATTTTGAAGCAAGAATCAAGTTTTTTATCATTTCTCCTTCATGGAAAGAGTATGATCTTTGCAGTCAGACATGTACAAGCTTGAGTTCCAACTACACTATTTACTAGTCTGACTTAAAAAAATTAACAAGTCATTGTGAGACTTAGTTTTTTCCATATGTTAATTATAAAAAATATGAGAATGACAACACAACATATCAAAACTTCTGGGATGCAGCAAAAGCTGTAATAAGAGGAAAGTTTATATTACAGGCTAATAGCAAGAACCAAAAGAGATCCCAAGTCACCAACCTAACATCACATTGTAAAGAACAAAAGAAGAACAAAGGCAACTCAAAGTCAGCAGAAGAAAGGAAATAGCAAAAATTAGAACAAAACTAAATAAAATAGAGAACAAAAATCTATAAAAAAATTAATACAACAAAGATCTGGTTCTTTGAAAAGATTAATAAAATTGAAAAACCTCCGGCTAGACTCACTAAGGAATAAAAAGACTCATAAAATCCAAAATGAAAGAGGAAAAATTACCACAGACATCATATATATACAAAGGATCATACTAGAATACTATGAACATTTATGTGCCATCAGATTTAACAATCTAGAAGACATTAATAAGTTCCTAGAACCACACAATCTTTCGAGACTGAGTCATGAAGGAGTGAAAAACCTAAATATACCCATAAACAGGAAATAGAAACAACTATCAAAAACCTCCTCAAAAATAAAAGTCTAGGATCCAGATGGCTACACTAGTAAATTCTACCAAATGTTCAGGGAAGATTTGGAACCTATCCTTCTCAAAGTCTTCTAAAAAATGGAAGAAGAAGCATTACTTCTAACATATTTTATGATGGCAGCATAACCCTGATACCAAAACCTGGCAAGGACAACACAAAAAAGGAAAAGTACAGACCAGGTCTCTAATGAATACAGATGCAAAATTCCTAAACAAAATAATAGCAAATCAAACACAACAATACATTTTAAAAAATGATACATCACAATCAAGTTGGATTCACTCTTGAAGCACAAGGATGGTTCAACATACTTAAATCAATCAATATAATACACCACATCAACAAAACAAAGAACAAAATCATAGGATCCTATCAATAGATGCAGGGAAGGCATTCAATAAGCTATATGTTTATTTATGTTTAAAACACTCCATAAAATTGATATAAAGAGAAAGTATTTCAACTTAATAAAGGCCATATATGACAAGCATCAGCCAATATCATACTAAATGGTAAAAAACTGAAGGCTTTTTTTTCTAAAATAAACAAGAAAAGGCTGCCCACTTTCTCCACTCTTATTCAACACAGAACTTGAAGTCTTAACCAGAGCAATCAGGAAAAGGAAAGAAATAAAAGGCATTCATATTGGGAAAGAAGAAGTAAAGGTATCACTTTTTTGCAGATATTTTATGCTATATAGAGAAAACCCCAAAAACTCCACTGGAGAGAAGAGACAAGAAGGCACTGGAGTAGGCGGACGTACCAGCATCTACCTCCCAGAACCAAAGTGGATTACAAACTAATTTTATGAACTATCATCTGGAAAAACCAACTTTGGACTAAACTAAGAGGGCTCTTCAACCAAGGAACACTGAAGAAGCCACACCGAGACTAGTAGGAAAAGCGGAAACGCAGAGAGGGCTGCCCAGCTCCTCGGAGCGAACGGCAGCAGGGAGAGACTCGCGTGGCAGGAAGTGAGTTTAGCAGAGGGGAAAGGGTCCTGAGCCCCAGGAACAAAGCCCCAGCCTGCAACCCCAGAGCCCAGAAGAGGTATAAGGACAGTATTTAGCTGGAAACAAGTCAGGATACTGTTTGTGAGAGAGTCTGATTTCTCAGACCCAGGATCCTTCTTAAAGGGACCGCGCAGAACATCTCTCTCAAAAACAATCACCTGGGGCTCCGGGGGATGGGGGGAGAGAGGAGAGGACCAGAGTAACAGGAAGAGAGTGTAATCTAGGAGGCATAGGGAGAAACATTTTGGGAGATAGCCACCCTAACCCCTGGGACGAGTCACTCCCCAAAGCTGAAGTGAATATTTCCCCCGGAAACAGCAATACCAGCAAAGAGAAGCAGGAGAACAGCCAAACAAGCTCCCCCGCGGCATTCAGAGCAGAGTCGCATAAAAGGAGGGAGCTTTCGGGTCTACAGTAGTAAGTCTTACGGTCCAAGCTGCAACGCCCACACCCACGCGGCTAAGGGCGCACTGGAGAGCGGGCAGCAGCGGGAGACAAAAGCACGGTTCTGCTGGCAGGGGCGGAAGCCGGCTGGCCACCACTGGGCTCAGGTGTGAACTCAATCTTGCCCGGCTGGGGAGAAGGGGGCGTGCAAAAGTGGTCAAGCTCAGCTGCCACCAGCCTGTAATCCAGCCTCCGGGAGAAGGGCGGGAAACCCAGAAAGGGTGGAGACCAGCCCCGGAGCAAGGGCAGAGGAGCACAACCCTGCCCCACCCGTGCAACCCAGGCTTGCGGTCTGACTTGGTAGCCAGCTCCTCCAGTGGGGGTGGAGCCAAAAGCCCAGAAGAGGCAGAGTTCCTCTAAGGAGCTGAGCTTGGGCACGCAGCCTTGCCCGGCGGTAGAGCCAAGGCTAGCAGCTGTTCTTTGAGTGGGATCCTCCTGCAAGGGCAGGGCGAAAGCTCGGAAACAGGTGGAGACCCACAGCTGAGCAAAGGTGCTCGCCAGTGCCCTCAGGACCAAGCATAACGTCACACACGGGGGCGGGGCAAAGGCCAAGGCCACCAACCCTTGTGCACCCGAGCACGTGATCACAGCCACTCCCGTGAAGAGAAAATGTGGAGGCAGAGAAATACAACACAAATAAACCAAGAGAAATCCCCACAAAAGGACCTAAGTGAATCAGATATAACCAAATCACCAGATGCAGAGTTTAAAATAACGATTGTTAGGATGCTCAAAGATATTAGAACAAGCATAGATGGCCATTACAAAAACCTAAATAAAGAGATAACAAATATAAAAAAGGACATTGAAATAATAAAAAAGAATCAGTCAGAAATGACAAATACAATATCTGAAATAAAGAATACAATGGTAGGAATTAAAAGCAGGTTGGATGAAGCAGAGAATCAAATCAGTGAGTTAGAGGACACAATAAATAAAGGCATGGAAGCAGAGCAGAAAAAAGAAAAGAGACTCAAAAAGTCTGAGGAAACTCTAAGAGAGCTCTGTGACAACATGAAGAGAAATAACATCCGCATCATAGGGATTCCTGAAGAAGAAGAGAAAGAACAAGGGATAGAGACTTTGTTCAAACATATTATAGCGGAAAACTTACCCCAATTAAGGCAGGAAAACATTTCACATGTTCAGGAAGCACAGAGAACTCCATTAAGGAGAAACCCAAAGAAACCAACACCAAGACACATCATAATTAAAATACCAAAGCTAAGCGATAAAGAGAAAATATTAAAAGCTGCTAGAGAAAAAAAAGTTATCACCTACAAAGGAGGCCCCATAAGGATGACTTCTGACTTCTCAGCAGAAACACTTGAGGCCAGAAGGGAATGGCAAGAAATATTCAAAGTAATGCAGAACAAGAACCTACTACCAAGACTACTTTATCCAGCAAGGCTATCATTTAAAATTGAAGGAGAAATAAAAAAGTTTCCCAGACAAAAAAACTCAAGGAATTCATTACAACCAAACCAATGCTGCAGGAAATGTTAAGGGACATGGTGTAAACAGACCAAAGTGGGAAAAGAATATAGCAAAAGAGAAATACAGCTTTAAAGAATAAAATAGAAATAAACAATTACGTGTCAATAATAACCCTAAATGTAAATGGATTAAATGATTCAATCAAAAGACATAGGGTAACTGCATGGATAAGAAAACAGGACCCATACATATGCTGTCTACAAGAAACACAGCTTAAAACAAAAGATGCACATAGATTGAAGGTAAAAGGATGGAAAAAAAACATTTCATGCAAATGGAAATGAAAAAAAAGCTGGGGTAGCAATACTTGTATCAGACAAAATGGAATTTAAAACAAAGAACAGCCTGACCTGTGGTGGCGCAGTGGATAAAGCGTCGACCTGGAAATGCTGAGGTCGCCGGTTCAAAACCCTGGGCTTGCCTCGTCAAGGCACATATGGAAGTTGATGCTTCCAGCTCCTCCTCTCTCCTCTCTCTCCCTCTCTGTCTCTCTCTCTCTCCCCCTCTCCTCTCTAAAAATGAATAAATAAATAAATAAATAAATAAATAAAAAACAAAGAACATAGAAAGA
Organism: Saccopteryx bilineata; assembly: GCF_036850765.1. Taxonomy (NCBI): domain Eukaryota; kingdom Metazoa; phylum Chordata; class Mammalia; order Chiroptera; family Emballonuridae; genus Saccopteryx; species Saccopteryx bilineata. The sequence goes on along the minus strand of NC_089491.1, from coordinate 104,202,337 downwards.
GATAAAGAAGGCCACTACATAATGATAAAGGGAGCTATCCACCAGGAAAATATAACTATTATAAATATCTACACACCTAATATAGGAGCACTTAATATATAAAGCAGACTTTGATGGATATAAAGAGCGAGATCAACAGCAACACTATAATAGTAGGAGATTTTAATACCCCACTAAAATCACTAGATAGATCCTCAAGAAAGAAAATTAACAAAGAAACAGCAGACTTAAAGGACACACTAGATCAACTTGATTTAATAGATATCTTCAGAACCTTTCTCCCTAAAGCAGCAGAATATACATTCTTTTCAAGTGCTCATGGTACATTCTCTAGGATAGACCACATGTTAGAACACAAACGTGGTCTCAACAAATTTAAGAAGATTGAAATCATATCAAACACTTTCTCTGATCACAATGGCATGAAACTAGTAATCAACCACAACAGAAAAGCTCAAAAATTCTCAAACACATGGACACTAAATAGCAGGTTTTTAAATAACAAATGGATTAACAATGAGATCAAAGAAGAAATAAAAAAATTCCTAGAAACAAATGATAACGAGCATACAACAACTCAAAATTTATGGGACACAGCAAAAGCAGTACTGAGAGGGAAGTTCATAGCACTACAGGCACACTTTAAGAAGCTAGAAAAAGCTCAAATAAACAACTTAACCCTGCATCTAAAAGAACTAGAAAAAGAACAGCAAGTAAAACCTAAATGTAGTAAAAGGAAGGAAATAATAAAGATCAGAGCAGAAATGAATGACATAGAGACTAAAGAAACAATACAGAGGATCAATGAAACTAGGAGCTGGTTTTTTGAAAAGGTAAACAAGATTGATGAACCTTTAAGTAGACTCACCAAGAAAAAGAGAGAGAGGACTCAAAAAAATAAAATTAGAAATGAGAGGGGAGAAATAACAACTGACACAACAGAAATAAAAAGGATTGTAAGAAAATACTATAAAGAACTGTATGCCAAAAAACTAGACAACCTAGATGAAATGGACAAATTCCTTGAAACATACAATCTTCCAAAAATCAGTCTGGAAGAATCAGAAAACCTAAACAGACCGATTATACCAAATGAGATCTAAACAGTTATCAAAAGACTCCCAACAAAGAAAAGTCCTGGGCCAGATGGCTTCACAAGTGAATTCTACCAACTATGCAAAGAAGAACTAATTCCTATCCTTCTCAAGCTATTTCAAAAAATTCAAGAGGAAGGAAGACTTCCAGGCTCCTTTTATGAGGCGAGCATAATTCTGATTCCAAAACCAGGCAAAGACAACACAAAGAAAGAAAATTATAGGCCAATATCTCTGATGAATATAGATGCTAAAATCCTCAACAAAATATTAGCAAACTTGATCCAACAATATATGGAAAATATCATACACCATGATCAAGTGGGATTTATTCTGGGGAGGCAAGGCTGGTACAATATTTGCAAATCTATCAATGTTATTCATCACATAAATGAAAGGAAGGAGAAAAACCACATGATAATTTCAATAGATGCAGAAAAAGCATTTGATAAAATCCAGCACCCATTCATGATCAAAACTCTCAGCAAAGTGGGAATACAGGGAACATACCTCAACATGATAAAAGCCATCTATGAGAAACCCACAGCCAACATCATACTCAATGGGCAAAAATTAAAAGCAATCCCCTTAAGATCAGGAACAAGACAGGGGTGCCCCCTTTCACCGCTCTTATTCAACATAGTCCTGGAAGTCCTAGCCACAGCAATCAGACAAGAAGAAGAAATACAAGGCATTCAAGTTGGAAAAGAAGAAGTAAAGCTATCATTATTTGCAGATGATATGATATTGTATATAGAAAATCCTAAAGTCTCAGTCAAAAAACTACTGGACCTGATCAATGAATTCAGCAAGGTGGCAGGATATAAAATTAATACTCAGAAATCAGAGGCATTTTTATACACCAACAATGAACAATCAGAAAGAGAAATTAAGGAAACAATCCCCTTCACTATTGCAACCAAAAAAATAAAGTACCTAGGAGTACATTTAACCAAAGAGACTAAAGACTTGTACTTGGAAAATTATAAAACATTGATAAAAGAAATCAAGGAAGATACAAACAAGTGGAAGCATATACCATGCTCATGGTTAGGAAGAATAAACATCATTAAAATGTCTATATTACCCAAAGTAATTTATAAATTCAATGCAATACCAATTAAAATACCAGTGACATACTTTAAAGATATAGATCACATATTCCAAAAATTTATAGGGAACCAAAAGAGAACACGAATAGCCTCAGCAATCTTAAAAAAGAAGAATAAAGGGGGAGGTATCACACTTCCTGATATCAAGCTATACTACAAGGCCATTGTACTCAAAACAGCCGAACAGGCACATAGATCAATGGAACAGAACAGAAAACCCAGAAATAAACCCACAGCTCTATAGACAACTGATATTTGACAAAGGAGGTAAGGAAATACAATGGAGTAAAGACAGCCTCTTCAACAAATGGTGTTGGGAATATTGGACAACAACCTGCAAAAAATGAAACTAGACCACCAACTTACACCATTCACAAAAATAAACTCAAAATGGATAAAAGACTTAAATGTAAGGCGTGAAACCATAAGCATCTTAGAAGAAAACATAGGCAGTAAGCTCTCTGACATCTCTCGCAGCAATATATTTGCTGATTTATCTCCACGGGCAAGTGAAATAAAAGACAAGATAAACAAATGGGACTATATCAAATTAAAAAGCTTTTGCATGGCCAAAGACAATAAGAACAGAATAAAAAGACAAACTACACAATGGGAGAACATATTTGACAGTATGTCTGATAAGGGGTTAATAACCAAAATTTATAAAGAACTTGTAAATCTCAACACCAAAAAGACAAACAATACAATCAAAAAATGGGCAAAAGAAATGAATAGACACCTCTCCAAAGAGGATATACAGATGGCCAATAGGCATATGAAAAAATGCTCAACATCATTAATCATTAGAGAAATGCAAATTAAAACCACAATGAGATATCACCTCACACCGGTTAGAATGGCGCTCATCAACAAAACAACACAGAATAAGTGCTGGCCAGGATGTGTAGAAAAGGGAACCCTCTTGCATTGCTGGTGGGAATGCAGACTGGTGCAGTCTCTGTGGAAAAAAAGTATGGAGATTCCTCAAAAAATTGAAAATCAAACTGCCTTTTGACCCAGCCATCCCACTTTTAGGAATATACCCCAAGGACACCATAGAATGGTTCCAGAAGGAGAAATGCACCCCCATGTTTATAGCAGCATTGTTCACAATAGTGAAGATCTGGAAACAGCCCAAGTGTCTGTCAGAGGACGAGTGGATTAAAAAGCTTTGGTACATATATACTATGGAATACTACTCAGCCATAAGAAATGATGACATCGGATCATTTGGATGGACCTTGATAACATTATATGGAGTGAAATAAGTAAATTAGAAAAAAACTAAGAACTATATGAACCAATGCATAGATGGGACATAAAAATGAGACTTAGAGACATGGACAAGAATGTGATGATAACAGGGCATGGGGTGGAGGAGTGGGGAAGGGGCGAGGAAGAAGAGGGAAGGAGTGGGGGGAGGGTAGGGGCACAAAGAAAACCAGATAGAAGGTGACGGAGGACGATTTGACTTTGAGTGAGGGGTATGCAGCTTAATCAAAGGTCAAAATAATCTGGAGATGTTTTCTCGGAACATATGTACCCTGATTTATTAATGTCACTGCATTAAAATTAATAAAAATAAGATTAAAAAAAAATTAAGACAGCATGGTATTGGCCTAAAAGGACATACAGACCAATAAAACAGAATCAAGGGCCCAGACGTAAAACCACATATATATGGACAAATAATCTTTGACAAATGAGCCAAAAACACACAATCAAGAAAAAAAGTCTCTTCAATAAATGGTGCTGGGAAATTGGAAAGCCACATGCAAAAGAATGAAACTTGACTACAATTTGTCTCCCTGCACAACATTTTACTCAAAATGAATCAAAGACCTAAATATAAAATCTGTGACAATAAATCACAGAGAAGAAAACATAGGTACTAAACTCTTGGACCTTAGCTGCAGAAAACATTTTATGAATTTGACCGCAAAGGCAAAAGAAGTAAATGCAAAAATAAATGAATGGGACCATAGTAAACTAAAAAGTTTCTGTACATCAAAAGAAGCTGACAACAAAACAAAAAGGCAGCCAACCAAATGGGAATTGATATTCATAAACAACAGCTCCGATAAAGGGTTAATATCTAAAATATATAAAGAAAATATATAAAGCTCAGCAACAAACAAGCAAACTATCCAATTAAAATATGGAGAAAGTATCTGAACAGGCACATCTCCCATGAAGACACACAAACAACAAATAGATATATGAGAACATGCTCATCTTCACTAGCTATTAGAGAAATGCAAATCAAAACTATAAGATACCACTTCACACCTGTTAGATTGGCTGTTATCAAGAAAACGGGTAATAAGTGTTGGAGTGTTTGTAGAGAAAAAAAAACCCTCATTCACTGCTGGTAGGAATGCAAACTGACTCAGTAGTTATGGATGGCAGTTCCTCAAAAAATTAAGAATAAAGCCATATACCCCAGCAACCCCTCTGGTAGATATCTACCCCCAAAACTCAAAAACATTGGTATGCGAAGACGCATGCACCTTCATGTTTGTTGCAGCATTATTCACATTGGCCAAGACATAGAAACAACTAGTGTCCTTCAATAGAGGACCGGATAAAGAAGATGTGGTTAAAAAAAAAAAAAAAAAAAAAGATGTGCTACATATATGTAATGAAATATTACTCAGCCATAAGAAATGATGATATAGCACCATTTATGACAACATGGATGGCCCTTGAGAACATTATACTAAGTGAAATAAACAAACCAGAAAAAGATAAGAACTACATGATTTCACACATAGGTGTGATATAAACTGAGACTCGCCCTGGCCAATAGCTCAGTGGGTAGAGCGTCAGCCTGGTATATGGATGTCTCAGATTAAATTCCCAGTCAGGGCACACAGGAGTAGTGACCATCTGCTTTTCTTCCTCTCTCTTCCTCTCTCTCTCTCTCTCTCTCTCTCTCTCTCTCTCTCTCTCTCTCTCCTGTCCCTTTTCTCTTCCTATCGTCAATGGCCTGATTGTTCTGGAATGACCCCAGAAGCTGAGAATAGCTCAGTTGGTCCAAGTACCGCAACTTCAGATGCTAAAAATAGCCCAGAACTGGGGCATCAGCCCCAGACAGGGTTGCCAGGTGGATCCGGTGAGGGCACATGCAGGAGTCTGACTCACTATCTCTCCTCCTCTCACCTGAAGCAAACAAACAAACAAACAAACAAACAAAAACTGAGACTCATGGACATAAATAAAAGTAAAATGGTTACCAAGGTGAGGGGGGAGGGGGGAAGGGAGTAAAGGACAAATAACGATGATGGAAAATGAATTGAATTTGGCTGATGGGTACACAATGCAATCAACAGTTCAAGTGTTATAGAAATGTTTACCTAAAACCTATGTACCCTTATTATTCACTGTCACCCCATTAAATTTAATTTCTAAATTAAAAAAAAAGATATATATATAATACACTTGAGATTGATGAACATTAGTGTATGTTAAGTTTCAATAAATATAAGTGTGCAAAATCTGAATGAGTTAATGAATAAAACTAAGATAATGTTTATGTTCTACCTCTTATGTTTACCTTTATAATTTATCACACATTAATTTTTTTCTCACATACGGTATAAGGTGGAGAAGGAGGTTAACTTTATTTTTTGTTGTTGAAGCAATGTTTCTTAAGTCGATTTTTTTCTTTTACCATCAAATTACATTGACTCTCATATTGTTGTTATTTTTGCTGTTTTACTTACAGTTGAAACATGATTTCCTAAATAAGCATAAGGGACCAAGTGAAAAATATGTAATTTATCACTTCACTAACCTATTAGTAATCCCTTGGGATTTGCATTGTTCCTCTTCATTGCTCCGATACTCAAATTTATATTTTGCACTTATGAGAAGGAAAGACTCAAGTAGTGGTTGTTTCCAGTTAATAGGATTATTTCTTAATTAATGTATCATTTAATGTATATTTACTTAGCTCCTATTATGTTCAAGTACCTGTGTGGTAGTGGGCTATACAGGTGATAAAAAATTTCTTTCCACATAGTCATAGTTATATTAACGAAGTGCCTTGAGTTTTACCCTTAAAAACTTCCTACTGCTTAACTTTTTATGCCTTTTCTATTTCAGACTCAGTTCTAACACAGTTCATCTCAATAGGTAAACAAAGCAAATTAAAGGATAAAAGGGGATACCTTAAAAGGGAGTGCCCTAAAAAGAAAAATATCTATCAAAGAGAAGGATACAACATTTTTCAAAAAACTGTGATAACCAATAGAATAATTGAAAGAAGCCAGTCAGAGAAAGACATATGCCATATGGTCACATTTATATGTGTAATGGAATGAGAAAATAAAATGACAAACATGGAACAGACTGACAGCTGTCAGAGCAGAAAGGGATTGGGTGCTAGATGAAGGAAGGTAAAGGAATTAAGCAAAAGCACATAGACACAGACAACAGTGTGGCATTAACTAGAGGGGAAAGGGGGTGGGGTAGATGGAGGTGGGAAAAGGGGGACTTAATGGGGACTAAAGAGACTGCTTTGGGCAGTGGGCACACGATGCAGTGTGTAGATGATGTTTTGTTGAGTTATACACTTGAAACCTGTGTGGTTTTGTGAACCAATGCCACCCGAATAATTTCAATAAAAAATATATATGGTCAAATAATTTTTGATAAAGGGGCTAACAACACACAATGGAGAAAAGAAAGCCTCTTCAACAAATGGTGCGGGGAAAACTGGAAAGCCACATGCAAAAGAATGAAACTCGACTACAGCTTGTCCCCTTGTATGAAAATTAATTCAAAATGGATCAAAGACTTAAATATAAGACTTGAAACAATAAAGTACATAGAAGAAGACATAGGTACTAAACTCATGGACCTGGGTTTTAAAGAGCATTTTATGAATTTGACTCCACAGGCAAGAGAAGTGAAGGCAAAGATAAATGAATGGGACTACATCAGACTAAAAAGTTTTTGCTCAGCAAGAGAAACTGACAACAAAATAAACAGACAGCCAACTAAATGGGAAATGATATTTTCAAACAACAGCTCAGATAAGGGCCTAATATCCAAAATTTACAAAGAACTTATAAAACTCAACAACAAACAAACAAACAATCCAATAAAAAAATGGGAAGAGGACATGAACAGACACTTCTCCCAGGAAGAAATACAGATGGCCAACAGATATATGAAGAGATGCTCATCTTCATTAGTTATTAGAGAAATGCAAATCAAAACTACAATGCGATACCACCTCACACCTGTTAGATTAGCTATTATTAACAAGACAGGTAATAGCAAATGCTGGAGAGGCTGTGGAGAAAAAGGAACCCTCATTCACTGTTGGTGGGACTGTAAAGTAGTGCAACCATTATGGAAGAAAGTATGGTGGTTCCTCAAAAAACAGAAAATATGACCCAGCAATCCCTCTACTGGGTATATACCCCAAAACTCAGAAACATTGATATGTAAAGACACATGTAGCCCCATGTTCATTGCAGCATTGTTCACAGTGGCCAAAACATGGAAACAACCAAAAAGCCCTTCAATAGATGACTAGATAAAGAAGATGTGGCACATATACACTATGGAATACTACTCAGCCATAAGAAATGATGATATCAGATCATTTACAACAAAACGGTGGGATCTTGATAACATTATATGGAGTGAAATTAGTAAATCAGAAAAGACCAAGAAATACATGATTCCATACATTGGTGGGACATAAAAACGAGACTAAGAGACATGGACAAGAGTGTGGTGGTCACCGGGGGTGGGGGGGAGGGGGGGCGTGGGAGGGAAGGAGGAGAGGGAGAGGGGCACAAAGAAAACTAGATAAAAGGTGACGGAGGACAATCTGACTTTGGGTGATGGGTATGCAACCTAAGTGAATGACAAAATAATCTGGACATGTTTTCTTTGAATATATGTACCCTGATTTATTGATGTCACCCCATTAACATTAATAAAAATTTATAAAAAAAATAAAATAAAATAAAAAATAAAAAGGAAGCAAAGACCAATCTAATAGAAGGAAACAACAAAAGAAAATAGAAACACTGTGGATGCAATGAGATAGTGGTAAGAAAACTCAACTATAATACTATGAGGAGTATGAGCGATTTTATGTAGGACAGCATCTAGAAATATAAAAACTACTATTTTCAAATCTTTTTCGCAGTGGTGTTCCCAGTCTCCAAGTCAGCCATTCATTTGATATTTGTAAGATACTATTTTTTTTCTAAAAGCAGAACATAAATACAAGACTTTGAAAAGCTTTGCAACATTCCCTATAAAAAGCTAAACTTTGTCCATTAATAGTTGGTTAAATCTTTCACTCAGGGGTCTGGAGTATCTTTCTGATTCTCTAAAAGCTATCACTCAAAATGAGAGTTAGCAAAACTTTTCTTGATTTTTCCTCCAGGAATTTCAATAGTTTGTAGACAAATACTTAGTTCTATTGAATCACTCTTAACCTAAAATGTTGTTTTCTTGACCAAATTATGACTTTAATGAATAATTCAAATGCAGAAATTATTTTAACATGAATGGGTATGTCAGCTTAAAAAATCCAATAATCCTTAAAGAAAGGGAACATAATCCTAATAGCCTACAATTTAATATATATAATGCCAAACAAACAGTAAGAAAAAAACAATTACTAGATATGTTTTAAAAAAGCAAGAAAACATGATAATCAAGAAAAATTAGTAAACATAAACTGACTCCAAGATGACTCAGATGTATAAATAGTTACTAAGAAAGTTAAGTTATCTATGGAAACTATGTACAAAACTTAACAGAAAAGATGGATATAATAAGAAAAATTTTGAAAATTTTCAACAGAGCACAAAGAACTAAAACAAAAATTCTTTTTAAAGTTCTAAAACTAAACAATGCAATAGTTGATACAAATAAAGTGTTGATGGGTTTGTCAGAAGAATGGATACAAGAGAAAAAAGGAATTAGTGAATTTGAAGATAGATTATCTAAATTCATCATCTTTGAAGAACAGATAGAAATTTAAAAATTAAAAATAGCTAATTTGCTATGCCTCAGTGACTTTTTTGGGACAAAAGACAGGCGGAGATCTCACCAGAATTTGCCAAAACCTTGATCAGAAATTTAAAGCCTACAAAACTGTGAAAAAAATAAATATCTGTGGTCTATGGTGATTTGTGATTGTAGCCCAAGCTAATACTCCTTATGAAATACATACTTTAAAAATACATTATAAAACTTAAAAAACTGCATGCTAATAATTTCCTATGTGAATGTAACTATGTATATATGAGACTATATTTTTTAATATTTTGTTTTGATATAACATGTAATCTACTCTCTTTTAATTATTAAGTGCACAGTATGGTATCAACTATCAATATATGAACATTGCTGTACAGTAGATTTCTAAAACTTTTCCATATCACTTAATGGAAACTCTACATTCATTGAACAGCAACTTTTGTGTTTCTCTTTTACTCTAAACATCTGGCAACAACCATTCTACTTTTTGCTTCACTGAGTTTGAACAGGATTATTCAGTATTTGTTCTAGCTTACCTGAACATCCTTATTTCATTTAACATAATGTCCTAAAGATATATTGATATTAGATGACAGGATGTCCTTCTTTTTAGCAGCTGAATAATATTACACTGTATGTATGTACATACCAAATTTTCTTTATTTCTCTGGCAGTGGATACTTAGGTTGGCATACAAAAAGCTAAGTTATATAAAAAGACACTCAATATTCATCAGAGAACTGAAAATTTAAATTTTAATGATATCACCTATCCCTGTTAGAATAGCCATTAATAGGACACCCCCAAAAATAACAAACTGATGATGACAATATGAGTAAGTTAGAACCCTGGCGCACTGTTGATGGGAATGTAGAATGGTGCAGTCATTATGGAAAACAATATGGAAAGTCCTCAAAAAATTAAAAATAGAACTACCATTTTATCCAGCAGTCCCACTTCTGGGTATTTATCCAAAAGAATTGAAAATGGCTCTTGAAGAAATATGTGTACTCTCAGGTTCACTAAAGTATTATTTATAATAAACAAAAGATGAAAAACCTCTATATTCTTTTTTAATTTTTTATTGAAATTATTGGGGCGACATTGGTTAATAAAATATTATGTTTTAGGTATATAAATTTTTCAAATTATATTTAGAAAATTAAATTTGACAGGATGACATTGATTAATAAGAGTACATAAGTTTCAGGTAAACTTTTCTATAGCATTTGAACTGTTGTTATGCTGTATAGCCATCACCAAAGTTAAATCATTTTCTGTCACCTTATATTTTTCCCTCTTTACACCATTTCCCTCCCATCCTCCATATCTCCCATCCCCTGGTAACCACTTCATTTATTTATTTCACTCAGTATAATGTTCTCAAGGCCCATCCATGTTGTCATTAATGGTACTGTGTCATCATTTCTTACGACTGAGTAGTAGTCCATTGTATATATGTATCACATCTCCTTTATCCAATCCTCTATTGAGGTACACTTTAATTGTTTCCATGTCTTGGCCACTGTGAATAATGCTGCAATGAACATGGAGGGATATGTATCTTTATGTACCAATGTTTTCAAGTTTTTGCGGTAGATATCCAGTAGAGGGATTGCTGATCTTAGTTGTTTTGTTGTCATTTTCTTTTGCTGTGCAGGAGCTTTTTAGTTTGATATAGTCCCATTCGCTTATTTTGTCTTTACTTCCTTTGCCCTTGGGGTCAAATTCATAAATTGTTCTCTACCACCAAGATTCATAGTGGTATAAAATTTTATAATACATCATCTGCATATTGTATAGTGTGTTTGTTGCAGGAAATGACTCCCAACAGAGGATATCAGAAGATGCTCAGACAACTTAATTAATAAAGGAAGGAGAGTTTATTAATATCTGGCAGAGCATGTGAAGTTAGTAGCACCAAAGCATGAGCTCCCCGAATTAGGTTTTTTAACAGGTTATTTACCTTTACAGTACCAAGCAATGGGCACGTGATTTCTTTAAGTTTTTCCAGGACTCAAGGAGAGGGGTGGGGGAGTTTTGGCAGGATCAGGAATGGGAAAGGGGCTTCTGAATCACTGGTCATAGTTGTATACAGATCCTGCTTTTCTTGCTTTGTGTTGCAAGTGGCTCCAAGCAGCCATTTAGAGAACTATGGGATGTAATTAATTTATAACTGGCTGACTCAGTTATCCCTGCTGGCTCCTTTCTCTTGTATTCCTCTGGTTTCTCCCCTCTCAAGGCAGAAGGGAGGCTTGCTCTCACCTATGTTCACCACTCCAAGTCAAGTCTCCTTCTATTATCATTTATCCCCCTTTTACCCTCTTCTACTTCTCCTATTCTTCTTTCCCTCTGGTAATCACCATACCGTTGTCTGGTTTTTGTTTATTTGTTTGTTTGTTTAATCCCCTCACCTTTTTCACCCAGCTCTCAAAATCCTGCCTCTCTGATAGCTGTCAGTCTGTTCTCTGTCTCTAGAGTCTATTTCTATTTTTTTCTCCCAAAGTGAGAAGCGGGCGGGGGTGCAGACAGACAGACTCCCACATGCGCCCAACCAGGATCCACCTGGAATGCCTACCAGGGTGCAATGCTTGGCCCCTCTGGGGCATTGCTCCTCTACAATCGGAGCCATTGTAGTGCCTGAGGCAGAGGCCATGGAATCATCCTCAGCACCCAGTTAAACTTTGCTCGCATGGAGCTTTGGCTGAGGGAAGGGAAGAGAAAGATAGAGAGGAAGGAGAGGGGGAAGGGTGGAGAAGCAGATGGGCACTCTCCTGTGTGTCCTGGTCAGGAATCAAACCTGGGACTTCCACATACTGGGCTGACGCTCTACTGCTGAGCCAACCAGCCAGGGTCTGTTTCTATTTTCTTTGTTAGTTTATTTTGTTCATTAGATTCTACATATAAGTGAAATCATATGGTAATTGTCTTTCTCTGAGTGGCTTATTTCACTTAGCATAATACTCTCCAGGTCCACCCATACTGTCACAAAAGGTAAGATATTTTTTTATGTCCGAGTAGTATTCTGTTGTGTAAATGTACCACAACCTTTTATCTACACATCTACTGATGGACGCATGAGCTGCTTCCAAATCTCGGCTTTTGTAAATAACCTCTATATTCTTAATTCTAACTTCTTTGAAACCATAGCATGGAAAACATCTGGAATGCCATTTTATATGTAATTTTTGCCTCCTTCCTAAGTAAATAGGTGCATTAGAAATTACTTCAGATTTTTCTTAATATGGACACTTGAAGTTTAAAATATAAAATACACAATCAAAAGATGGCTTTTAAAACCATGAAAATGGAGGTTAAAATAGAAGCAAAATTTTTGGCTATCCCTATGTACCACATAACAAAAATTCTAAGTTTATTTATATTTTTTATCAAAATATACACAGCTTCATATGTCTTACCACCCTCCATAACTCAATAACTCAGCTATCATATATATGCAAATGATTGAGATTTAGATTTAAGAATTGATATATATATATAAAGTGATATTAAAAACAAATCAATGTAATGATACCAAACTTTGTCTAGAAGTAATTGATTGCATTTGTAGACCATACTAATAATTTTCATTACTTGATCTTAGTTTTGTTGTACAGAAGTTCTGTCCATCTTACTGTCATGGAAACAATGATTCCCCAACTGTAATCACTGCTGGTGTAAAACACAGCTGCCTAACAAATGTACACTGGAACAGGCTCCTTTTAGCATCTGTTAAATCTCAACAAAGTGTATAACCACCCTTTTTAGAGTGCATCAATCAAGGAAGAGTGAGACAGAATTAAAGAGTTTAGCCCTGCTTGGCTTACTTTGTATCTAATTTAAGCATGTATGACCCATTGCATTCATTGCTGGGCTTACAACAGCTGTTTCTTATTATTAAGAAAAGCAGCTTTGCGTGCAGAACATAAAACAATAAACGCTAGACATGTGGGTAGAGTACATTTGCTTCTAAAGGTTATAAATATACACTTAATAAAAAACTAAGGTGACGCTAACCATATTTCACAGAGAACAAATGGTACCACGTCAGGCAATAAAGTCTAACACCTCCTGATCAAAAGGAAACAAAACACTGAATCCCACATTCCTAACACTGAACACAATTTTGTAATTAATAAATTTACTTACAGTCAGCATAAAGAATGTTTTGGTTACTTAAAATTTAAGGTACAAAAAGAGCACCTTTAGGTGTTTTTTTGTTTGTTTTTTTGTTTTCTGTTTTTAGAATGTCACCTAATTTAACCTGAAGACTATTCAGAAGTACAGAAATTATAAAAATGTTAAGAGACTACAAGGATTTATGCTAGAGATTATGAACTTAATTTTATTTGTATGTGTATGTATTTATTTTAAAAATTGGAAACACTTTTTAAAACAGTTTTTGCCATATCTAATTTGTAATGTGAAATTGTATTAGTTTAATAAATGTAACAAATAAGTATTAAAAATGTAGAAAATTAATCCTATACTTCTATGTTTTTCTTGCAAGTTGGAAGTTCATAAAGCAAAAGTCGTTGAGGCAATTTAAGGACATTTTTGGTTAGAAAACTTGTCAATTAGTAAAGGTAAAACTAACAAAATATATAAAATATAACTTAAATTTTTTAAAGTGTTTTCTATATTATTTTTTAATATCTTTCAAAATAAAAGTCAGTACGTTTCTAAGGGGTCATTGTTGATTCTGACTAGTAAGGTAACTATATAAGAAATTGTTCCTTCTACTCTCTGTAAAAGTTCTGGCAGCTTCAGGGGGTCTGCTAAGCCATGACCTTGGGTCATACTTGCCTGGAAGTAAAAATGAAATCATAACATTATAAGGAGATTTTTTTCAGCCATTATTACTAATATCAGTTCCTCTCTAAGTCTTCTTTCTTACTTTTGAAGTCAAAGGGTTTGTCTAATGAGTGTCATAGAAAAGGTGAAGTTCTTATCTTCTTTTGAGGGTCAGGTTATCCAGACACAGGTATGGTTTTTTCTTTTTAATTATTTTTATTTATTTATTCATTTTAGAGGCGGGGGTGGGGAGAGAGAGTGTGAGAGAAGGGGGAGGAGCAGAAAGCATCAACTCCCATATGTGCCTTGACCGGGCAAGCTCAGGGTTTTGAACTGGCAACCTCAGCATTTCAGGTCGACACTTTATCCACTGTGCTACCACAGGTCAGGCCAGGTATGGTTTTTGACCATCTGCCTGACATGCTCCTCTGTAACCAAGCCTGTATTGGCTGAAGCAATACACTCTTTCCCTATATAAATATCATCCTCTGATATATTTTCCCCAAATAATGCTACTTTCTGATTCCAGCATTCCTGGAAGTTTGACCAAAAACAGTTGCATCATTTTTAATTTGTCACTATTTTTCTCTTCCCATAACTCAGATATGAGTTTATAGTATTGGGCTAACAAGAAGTTTAAATGAGAAACACCAAACTTTAAGTCTTCTGAACAAAGAAACTGATGGATCTTTATTATCTTATTTTCTCATGTCTACTGAAGTTTTGATTTTTACTTAACGTGTAGTTTATAGTTTTTTAGTTAATGTCAATTTTACCATCCTATACCTTCCCACAAGAATTGTCTACATTCTTTGCAAAAAGCATATCCTGATGACTCACCATGACCTTCGAGACATGCATTATAGATTAAAGTTGAAAGTATCTGCTGTGCATTAAATTAATCATTTTATTCCATAGCAACAACAAAATACCTATGTTTAATATATGGATAACAAAATAAAGTTTATTAAATAAAATTCCTTTTAAAAGTAAAAAAATTATTTCTATTGAATTAGTTATTAATAATAATAAATAACATTGATTCATTACTGTATTTAAAAAAATCTATATTGATGCCCTCAACATGTGCTATACACATGCTAGGGCCTAGGGAAATAATGATGAATGCAACATTCTATAAGAAGAATAGGATTCACAATGTTTCTTCCATTGAAGAAACAAGCACTAAACAAGTGAACAAATACAAGAAAAAATATCGATAATATTTTAAATGCTCTCTGAAGGAATAGTAATAGTCTAATGAGAGAGAATTAAGCAATTGAGATTATGATGTGGTCAGGAAAGTAAAATTTGTCAACTAAAATTGAAAAAAAAAGTCATAAAAAACTCAAAGAAGCCATTGAATATAGAGTCAAAAGCACACATAGGTTCTGATACAGGGAAGAGATTTGTATCTTTTACCATGTGACAGAGGGTGGTGTGACTAGAGCAAAGGAAGTAGGAGCATGGGAAGGGGTAGTCCAGGCAAAGCCTTGTGGGAACTGGTAAGACATTTAGATTTCATTAAATTCACCACAAGAAACACGATGTTTTAAGCAAAAGGTTCTATATGTTTTGTTTTGTTTTTGCGAGAGAGAGAGACAAGAAGGAAGAAAGATGAGAAGCATCAACTTGTAGTAGCAGCACTTTCGTTGTTCATTGATTGCTTCTCATATGTGCCTTGACCCGGGGCAGGGGCAAGGCTCCAACCAAGCCAGTGACCCCTTGCTCAAATCAGTAACGTTAGGCTCAAACCAGCAACCTCTGGGCACCAGCCAGTGACCATAGAATCATGTCCATGATCACACGCTCAAGCCTGTGACCTTGGGGTTTTAAACAGGTCAGGCATATATTATCTTTTTTTCCATTTGCTATATAACAAAATGTATTGATAGTCCATCTATTATATATGATGATATACATATTTAAAAGGCAGTAATCATCTTTGTGCCTGACTGGGTGGTGGACAGTGAACAGAGTGTCGAACTGGGATGCAAAGGACCCAGGTTTAAAACCCTGAGGTTGCCAGCTTGAGCGTGGGCTCATCTGGTTTGAGCAAGGCTTACCAGCTTGAGCCCAAGGTTGCTGGCTTGAGCAAGGGGTCACTGGTCTGATGAGTCCCCTCACTCAAAGCAGATGAGAAAGTAATCAATGAACAACTAAGATGCCACAACAATGAATTGATGCTTCTCATCTCTCTACCTTTCTGTCTGTCCCTATCTGTCCCTTTCTTTGTCTCTCTATGTCTCTGTCACAAAAAATAATCATCATCATCTCTGCTTATAAATATTAAAATGTAATACCCACCGCCTTACCCATAATTTGCAAAAGGGGTTGTGACTTACAGTTTTAACAATTTCCAAGTAAGCTTGAATCATTTTAACAACAGCTTATTACTAATGCTCATAAATAAATAGAAAATTTTAAATACAGAGTTTCTGAATGCAATGCACATTTTAAAATTCATTTCTGTAAAATGTTTTATGTCTATGGACTTAGTCTATAAAATGTGCACTGAATGTTTAGTGAAATAAAGTTCACAGTTTGAGTAGCATTATTTTTTAAAGAAAATTATTTTTTTATCCTTTCATAATTTTGTTTTAGGATAAGTATGGCCTGTATATATCTTTTGAAATCAGTATGTTAGGATCCATTTATGTTATTATTCATTTGAAGCTCATTATTTGACCAGTCAGAGCTCTTTAATCTGGCTCCTGTATGTTTTTGTCAAATATTCATTAGTCTGTAGCATATTTTATTATTTCATTGAACAATTAGATATTCCAGGTTTCTATGAAATTCCCGTCTTTACATCTGAAACCAGTAATTTCTATAAGAAGCACTACAGTTCTTATTTTGGTTTTTTTTTCAGTAAAAAATAGTGTCTAGAATGGGCATGAAATATGGTCACCACCAGTAGCTAGTTTCCACGTCTCTTAGTAATTACTTGACCCCAGTGACTTTAACCAGTTTAGCACCATAGTTCAACATCATTCTTACTCTCCTCTCCTTTTCCCATTCCATATTAGCATCTAGTAAAAACAAATTGTTCCTAAGAAAATGAATATATTTACTCATTTACTAAATTGCTTCAGTAAACAAATACAACATAATGTTTTGATGTATAAAATAATAATATGGTTCAAAATTCAAAACTATGTAAGAAAGATATTCACAAAAGATGATTCCACTATTTTATCACTTTAAACCCACCTTCTTTCTATAAGTAATACTTTCATTAGTTTTAAAAGTTTATTATTCCTGAAGAAAATTATTCCAAAAATTAAACTTATTTTCATTTCCTCCATGAACAAGTAATATATTATACGTACTGTTACACCTTTTTTAACTTAATATATAGCCTAGAAAGCATTCAAAATAAGTTCACAGAGATTTTTCTCATAATTTTAAAGCTGCATAAAACTCTAATAAAGATTAACTCCTTTTTCCAGTCAATAAACTATGCATGGTGTTTATTTCCAGTATATTACTATTAAAATGGATTTTGTGAATACATTTGTATATGTGTTCTTATGGTTAATATTATGTCATTGTTTGCTTGTTTTCAAAATTAATGAATATGTAATATAGGGGATGTTCCTAGAAGTGAGACTGCTGAACAAAGACCCCAAACAAATATGTTTATAAGATTTTTCCAAATCCCTCCATAGAAAGTGTAACATATTTTCACTAGCAAAATATAAAACTGTTTTTACCCCCACAGTCTTGCCAGCCTTTTTTAATTTAACCAAGCCTTTGGAGTTCTGCCAATCTAAAAGGTAAAAAACATCTATCTCAAAAATGTTTTAATTTACATTTATTTATTTTAGTATAAGTGAAGTTAAGAAACTTTACATATAATGTATATGCGTTTTAAGGCCAATCATAGCTGTTTGTTTTGTCTATTTTTCTAAGAAGTTTTTTGACTCAGTCTCAAATTATTTTCATGCTGTTTATTTTTATATTGAGATATATAGTTAGTATACAAAGAAATGTCCAAGTCTTACTTGGAGAGTTTGAGGAGACTTGAAGACTATATACCAAAGTAACTACTATCACAGTCAATATAGAGAACATTTCCATCATCCCAGAAACTATTCTCATATCCTTTTTCAACCAATGCCAACATCTGCCTCACAAGGCAAGCTCTGTTTTGATTTTAAATAGTATATGTTACATTCGTGTTTTCTTGAATTTTATATGAATAGGATCACATTGCATAAATCTTTGGGTTGGCTTTAATGTTATCCTTGAGATATTTGTCCATGAGGCTGCATGGATAAGTAGCTTATTCTTTTTTTTATTGCTGAGTGGTGTTCTACAATCAATTTATCCATTCTCCTGTTGGTTGTTTCCAAATTTGGGGTATTTTAAGTTGTTACTATGAACATTCTTTTACAAATTTTCTGAACATATGCTTTTATTTCTCTTTGATAAATACCTAGGATAGTGCATATTAAAAATTAATTTTAAAATGTTGAAATATTTTCCAAAATGGTTATGTTATTTCATACCCCAAAATGCAATGTATGAGAATTCCAATTGGTACACATCCTTGCCAAAAGATTGTGTCTTCACCACAAAAGAATGATGATCGTCTCATGTGGTTTCATATTACATTTCCATGACGATTAACGATGTTAAGAACATTTTCAAGAACTCACATGGCCTGACCGGTCGTGGTGCAGTGGATAAAGCATTGACCTGGAATGCTGAGGTTGTCTGGTCAAGGCACATATGGGAGTTGATGCTTCCTGCTCCTTTTTCCTTCTCTCTTCTCTAAAATGAATAAATAAAATTTTAAAAAAAACTTAAATGGCTTTTCAATATCTTTGTTGTTTTTTGTAAAATGTATGCTTAAATTTTTCACCCATTTTTATTACATGGCATTGTAATTATTGATATTTAGTGCTTCCTTTTATATTCTGGTTATTAATTATTTGTCTGCTCCTTGCACTGTCAATATTTTTTCTAAGTCTATGGATTGACTTTTATTTACTAAAAGATATATCTTTCATGCAGAGAAAATTTTAATAATGTTAAAGTTCAACATGACACTTTTATTTTTTTTAATTAGTGCTTTTCTCAAAAACATTTTTCTACCACAAGGACAGCAAAATAATCTTATTTGTAAAACTTCATAATCTTAATTTGTTTAAATTACTTTTTAAATTAATTTTTGATACAATAAAGTTTAGGAGTCAAGATTCTTTCCCCCCATGTTTCTATAGTTGTTGAAGAATAATTTTTTGTAAAGAATCTTCTTTCCTAATTAAATTTCTTTGGAGCTTTTGAAGAAAATAAAGTGACCACGTAAGTATGGGTCTGCTTCCATCCTCTGTTCTGTCTCATTACTCTTCTCTCTATTCTTATGCCATATGGTATATGGGAAATCTTTGTACTTCCTATAAATTTTTCTTTGAGCCTAAAACTGCTTTTAAAAAAGTCTTAAAAACTGCATACATTTAATTGATACAATTTTATGATTTGGCCATATGCATACACACATGAAATCATCTCTACAATCAAGGTCATAGAAAACTCCATAACCTTCAAAAGTTCTTTTATAGCCCTTTCTTTTATGTTTACTTTCATGGTAATAATGTTTAACATGTTATCTAAGCTCTTAAATTTTTTAAAATGTTTATTTTATTGATTTTAGTGAAAGAAAGGAAGAGAGCAGGAGAGAGACAGGAACATCTGTTCCTGTATGTACCCTGACTGGGGATCAAACCAGCAACCTATGTGCTTCAGAATGATGCTCTAACCAACCAAGCTATCTGGCCAGGGTTGCCCTCTTACATTTTTAAGCAAACAATAGGTCTTGTTGACTATAGACACTATGCTCTTCAGCAGATCTGTAAATGAATTCAAAGTTGTATAATTGAAAGTTTATACCAATCTAAAAACTTCTCATTTCCCTTCCCCTCCAGCTTCTTGAATCTGACCTTTTATTCTTACTTGTATAAGTCTTACTATTTTCTATACCTCATGTAAGTGGAAACATGCAGTATTTGCCATTTTTAAATTGGCTTATTTTACTTAGTATAATATCCTTCAGGTTCATTCATGTCGCAAATGACAAAAATTCTTTTTTTTTAAAGACTGAATTGTATGTATTTAACATCTATTCTATAACTGTTCCTCTATTGATAGACATTTGGGTTGTTTCCCATAACTTAGTTATTAGGAATAGTGCTGCAATTAACATGGAAGTGAATATATCACATCATAAATCTAATATCATTAATTTTGGGTATGTATTTCAAGCACAAGCAACTAAAGCAAAAATAGACAAGTAGGACCACCTCATACTAAAGACTTCTGCTCAGCAAGTAAACAATCAACAGAATGAAAATTTAATATATGTAAGGAAAGACAGTATTTAAAATCCATCTATCTGATAAGGGGTAAATATTTAAAATATGTAAGAAAGAAACAAACAAAAAAAACAAAATAACCCAATTTTAAAAATGAATGAAGAATTTAAATAGATATTTATAAACAAAAGAGTTATAAATGGCCAATAAGTATATGAAAAAGTACTCAGTAATCAATAATCATTAGAGAAATGCAAATCAAGATAATATTTTTAACAATTAGTACCCAGAGTTAGTGAGGATGTGGAAAAACCAACCTGTTACACTGTTATTGGAAATGTCAGATGGTGAAGATATTGAGAAAAAAAGTATGAAGTTTCTTCAAAAAATTAAAAATAGAACTACCATGTCATCCAGCAATCCCACTTCTAGCAATATACTTAAGAGCATGTATTTTTTCTTTAAGCAAGAGAGGGAGCAAAAAGGACAGATAGACAGGAAGGAAGAGAAATAAGAAGCATTAACTTGTAGTTGCGTCACTTTAGTTGTTCACTGATTGCTTCTCATAAGAGCCTTGATGGGCAAGGGGGTACACAATCTAAGCCTGCAAACCCTTGCTCAAGCCATAACCTTGAACTTCAAGCCAGCGACCTTTGGGCTCAAATCCGTGGCCATGGGATCATTTTGATGATCTTATGCTCTAGCCAGTGACCCTTTGTTCAAGCTGGATGAGCCTGAGCTCAAGCCTGTGACCTTGGTTTCAACCTGAGAACCTCAGAGTCCCAGGGACACTCTCTATCCACTTGTGCCACCACCGGTCAGGTATACCTAAGTATATGTATTGTTTTTAAAAGATACAGGACAAGAATTAAAATAGCATGCTCAGAGACTTATGATGATTTCATTAAATTCATCTTACAAAATTAATTCTGTTTTGATATGTGTTTAGTTTTTCTTTTTCAAAATATTGCTTAATCTATGTAAACACAATAAATTAAAATAAAAAAGAAAAATAGATTCATGTGCATTTATTTGGATTCATGCTTGTTTTTATAATGCTAAATCCTTATGTTAAATGAAGTCTATATTTATACAGTCTTTTTGTATAGAAGAATGATGCTGTCAGATTTCAATTGAATATTTAGTAGGAGGTGAAAGTTCAGCTGCTGCTGTTGGAAATCGGCCACTGTCACATCTTGGACAGGAATCTCATTGTTCTTCCTCAGCGGCATCATGCATCTGGGACATTGCTCTTTCTGTCCACTGCATTGCTCCCAACTTCTATTTTGTCTCTTTATGATCCTTCAGTTAAAGGGTCCATTTCTTATTTTATAATACTGCTCCCTAAATAGACAAATTGGTAGATTAGTTGAAAGATAAACGAAATTGAGACAGAGGAGAAATCAAAGGGACCAGAGAAAAAAAGAACAGAAGGAAAGGGGAGGATAGGATGGGATAAACCTGTAGGGAAGGGGGGAGAGCGCTATGAGGCAGGGGACAAGGGAGATGTTGAGGGGAATAGGGGGGAGGGGGATGCATTTGGGACAACACTAGAATCTATGTAAACACAATAAATTAAAATAAAAAAGAAAAATAAATAGATTCATGTGCAATTATTTGTGTGTATATATACATGTGTGTATGTTTATACCTATGAGTATATTTTATTTTTAAGTGAGAAGAGGGGAGATAGTGAGTCAGACACCTGCATGTACCTTGACTGGGATTCACCCGGCAACCCCCTTCTAGAGCGATGCTCAAATCAACAATGTTATATCCTCAGTGCCCAGGGATGATGCTCAAACCAATTGAGCCACTGGCTGCAAGAGGGGAGGAGAGAAAAAAGGGAGAGAAGGAGACAGAGAGAACCAGATGGTCACTTCTTTTGTGTGTCCTGACCAGGAATTGAACCCGGGGTGTCCATATGCCAGTCTGACCTTCTATCCACTGAGCCAGACTACCAGGGCCACATATGAGTACATTTCCTTATGATCATCAGCTATTAGAATACTTATACATTCAGTGATAAAATTTGAGGAATGTGTGTCTCGATATGCATAACACATTGAATTTTTTATCCTGTATTCTGAACAATTGAGTGATAGAAAAAAGGTATAAAGGTCAAAATATCAAATTACAGAAATTGTAAATTATGTACGTTAGGTGTACAACTACTATGATAGTATTATTGAATAAAACAGGCTTCTTCGCTCCCCTAAACACAAGTATTAGTACTAGAAAACTACTATATATTTTTCACAATAAAGGGAATATCTATGGAAGCAAAAGAACTAATGTACTTCCTATAGGCAGGCAGATCTAAAGATAAAGACCTAAAATACTTATTCCTGATAAGTTTCTGATAATCATTTACCATTCAGATAATTCACTCCTCCTATTATGGAAAAAGGCAGGTAAACAGAGAAAGGCTAAATGTTTATCTACCACAAAATAGAAAGAGTTGAGAAGAAATATGTTTTCCTCTTCTTTCAGTGGTTCATCGATCAACGCATCTGGGAGCTAAAAGAAAGCTGATAAAACGTAATCCATTGGTTCACAGTAGGTGGTGGAATTCAAAAATCAGATGGGAAGTTTTAGGAACATATTACTCCAACTCACTGGTCTTGATTCAGACCACTGATCTAATAAGATCTACTGATGATTTTAGTAAGAGTAGCTAAAATTTGTCAAGTCTTCATAATCACATATATAAAAATATATTTACATACACTTTCTCTTCTTTCTTATAACCAATTAGGAAACTAATGCTCATTATAGAAATGATTTACACAAAATGTAAAAAAAGTATGTGGTTAAGTGAAGATTAGAATACCAGAATCACAACCTTACCATCACTCCTTAATGTTCAAACAGTAGATACTTTTAAATAAGCCAGTTTGTTTCAGTAATAATCTGGGATTGATAACACACTTGTTTGGATTATTGAAATAATTACAGGGGAAAAGGGGGGAAGTATGAAGAGAATGTAGAACTAATGTGTTACTGTTTGGAAAAAATAAATAAATAACAAAGAGAGAGAGAGAGAGACAAAGGCAGATAAAGTCAAGGCCTCAGCCCAAGAATTGGAGAAAACATTAGCACTCCAAAAATAATTTAATAGCCACTATATAGCACTCAGTTTGATATCAAATAACATATGCATTTGTCAAATCTTCTCACAGTTGTTGAATTGTTGTAAAGAGAGAATGAAATGAGAAGAGTGAGAAACAAACAAAAAAATAACAGAACATAGAGCTTCAAGGAGTAGATCTTTAACAGTTAACAGCCAAAGAATAATCAAGGAAAATTAGGATTAAAATCCTATGGCATTTTTAAAGTTCATTGCTAGTATGTGTTAGAACAAGTGATATATCAAACGACTATAGCCTGACCTGTGGTGGCGCAGTGGATAAAGCGTCGACCCGGAAATGCTGAGGTTGCTGGTTCGAAACCCTAGGCTTACCTGGTCAAGGCACATATGGGAGTTGATGCTTCCAGCTCCTCCCCCCTTCTCTCTCTCTGTCTCTCCCTCGCCTCTCTAAAAAAATGAATAAATTTAAAAAAACAAAAGACTACAAAAAATTAAGAAGAGCCTATGTGTAAAAGAATTGGACAATATTTTTCTGCCTCTCTTACAAATACATGATGAACTTACTAATAAAAGAAGATGTGTTTTGTTATTTTTTTCTAGTAATGGCAATGCATTTTGTTGAGTCATTTATATTTTGATTGTAATCAGACTTTGTCTTTTTTGATAGCATGTGTTTTGTAAGGTAATTCAATATGATTAACATTAATCGATAATCTAGCTGGTCTTGAAATTGATTATAAAATCACTTGGCTTGGATATAGCCGAGAAGGTATCCTTTTTTCTTCCTTCCCTTTTTTCCTCTCTCTTTCTCTTTCTCTCTTCCTCTCTGTCTTTCTTTCCTTTCTTTTTTTTTAAGTGAGAGTTGGGGAGGCAAGGAGGCAGAGAAACAGACTCCTACATATGCTCCAACTGGAATCCACCCCGCAAACTCCATAGCCTCCAATGCTCTGCCCATGTGGGGCCACTGCTCCTTTGCTCGACAACAGAGCTATTTAAATTCAGCACCTGGGCAAGGCTACGGAGCCACCCTCAGTGCCCAGGACCAATTTGCTTATGTCATGTTAGCCATGGCTTTGAAAGGGGAAAAGAGAAAAAGAGAAGGAACAGGGGGAGGGATAGAGAAGCAGATGGTTGTTTCTTCTGTGTGCCTGACCAGGACTCAAACCTCGACGCTCTACCACTGAGCAACCCGCCAGGGCCCCTTCCTTTCTCTTCTTTTCTTTTTTTTTTTTAAGTAAGAGGAGAGGAGTTAAGTCAGACTTCCACATGGTCCCCAACTGGAATCTACCTGGCCACCCCCTTTCTGGGGCCAATGCTTGAATCAACCAAGCTCTACTCAGTACCTAAGACCAATTCTGGGACCAACCATGCTATCATCAGCACCTGTGGGGATGCTCAAACCAATTAAGCCGTTGACTTTAAGAAAGAAAGAGAGAGGGGGAAGAAAAGGGGGAAGAGAAGCAGATGGTAGCTTCTCATGTGTGCCCTTACTGGGGAATCAAATCTGGGCATCCATATGCTAGGCTGACACTCTACGCTAGTGGTAGTCAACCTGGTCCCTACTGCCCACTAGTGGGCATTCCAGCTTTTATGGTGGGCAGTAGCAGAGCAACCGAAGTATAAATAAAAAGATAGATTTAACTATAGTAAGTTGTTTTATAAAGATTTATTCTGGCCCTGGCCGGTTGGCTCAGCGGTAGAGCGTCGGCCTAGCGTGCGGAGGACCCGGGTTTGATTCCCGGCCAGGGCACACAGGAGAAGCGCCCATTTGCTTCTCCACCCCTCCGCCGCGCTTTCCTCTCTGTCTCTCTCTTCCCCTCCCGCAGCCAAGGCTCCATTGGAGCAGAGATGGCCCGGGCGCTGGGCATGGCTCTGTGGCCTCTGCCTCAGGTGCTAGAGTGGCTCTGGTCGCAATATGGCGACGCCCAGGATGGGCAGAGCATCGCCCCCTGGGGGGCAGAGCACCGCCCCTGGTGGGCGGGCCGGGTGGATCCCGGTCGGGCGCATGCGGGAGTCTGTCTGACTGTCTCTCCCTGTTTCCAGCTTCAGAAAAATGAAAAAAAAAAAAAAAAAAGATTTATTCTGCCAAACTTAGTGAAAATCTGACATAAAGTACTTGGTAAATAATTATTATTATATGCTTTAACTTGCTGTAACTCCGCTTTATAAATTTTATAAAGTAAAGTTACTTCCCTACTTTACAAATCACCATTACTGTGGAACCAGTGGGTGCTTAGAAAATTTTACTACTAACAGAGATACAAAAGTGGGTGGTAGGTATGAAAAGGTTGACTATCCCTGCTCTATGCACTGAGACAACTGACCAAGGCCTCCTTCTTTCCTTCTTTTCTCCTTCCTTCCCTCTTTCCTTCCTTTCTTTCCTTTTTCTTTCCTTCTTTCCTTCCTTCCTTCCTCTCTTCCTTCCTTCCTTCCTTTCTTCTTTTCATCCTTTCTTTCTTTTTACCTTTCTTCCTTCCTTCTTTTCTTTTCCATGTTCCTTCTACAGTAGATAATACAATTGACACTTGAAGAATATTAAAGCATCAATCTTCACACAGTCACCAATCCATTTATAACTTTTGACTTCCCAAAAACTTAACTTATCACTTGGTATAAATAAGGGATTGATTTCTAGTCCCGCTGCAGATAAAAAATAAAATGCAGATACTTAATTCCACTATAGAGAATGGAGTAGATCAATGCATATCTGTTCCTCCACATCTTTTGACTCTCAACCATCGATCAAAAACATTAGTTATTTATTTTTTTAAAAATCCCCATGTAAGTGGACCCATGTGTTTAAATATCATATTGTTCAAGGGACAACAGTCTTTATAGAAAAATAAATATTTTCATAAATAATCTGATAATCTTTGGTTGTTCCAGGAATGGTTTGTAATAATTGTTGTGACTGAGTTTTCACCAGGAAAATGTTTGGTGAATTAACCAAGATATGGTATAGTAAATTCTATAAGTACATAAAAACTTGGTAACAAGATTCATTGAATAGCTGCTTTAGTGCCCATGTCCTATCAAAAAAAAAAATCTGTATTGAAAGTTTGCTACTTCATTCAGATCCTTTGGGATATCTTTTAACATTTAGTGTGTGTCTCAGAAAAGGGACCCTTAGGCTACTAAGTCCATTTTTCTGACATCCTCTGAAAGCCAGACAGTGGCTGAGAATTTTTATCTCTCTGGAGCTACCCTTAACCAATGACAAATAGTATGTGACAGTTATAAGAAAGACCCAACTCCTTTGCCATAGGTCAGTTCAACTTGGAGGCAAACTACCAAGAGTTCCCCTTTGGGATTAAGACTGTGTGATCCTCTGCATACTTTAGCTTAAGGTCTCATCCTTGCTTGCCTTTCTCTTACTTTCTGTTGTTTTCTATATGGATTTCTCCTCAGAGCATTCCTTCAATACATCATTTGCAAAATTATTCTCAACTCAGGGTTCTGCTTCTGGGGAGACTGACCTAAGAAAATACTTCATGAAATTTCTGTGAACAGATCTATAGTACATACAGCACCTTATAATGAATTATCCCAAGGAATTATCTATCCATTTGAAATATCCTTAAAGAGCTAATCTGAACAATAATATTTATTTAAAAATAGTTATTGAGCACCTATATGTATAAGACACTCATTGTGGAATTATAAAAACAAGTATCAGATTTCCAAGTAAGAAGCATGAGTGTAGAAGAGTATTTTTAAAAAGCAATTAAAAAGGGTTTCAATTTTTTTAGTGGTTTTTCATATGCCATCACATTTTAAAGTCTAAAAGTATCTGCAGTTGGAGTCTAGAACAGAATTTACTGACAAAGCCAAATTCTCTAAGAGAACTCACTGAGCTTGGTTAATGCCCTGTGAAGAGTGCACTGACAATTGACCAGTATAGAGATAAAGGGAGAGCAATGCTATGACTAGCAGCTAGACACACAAGTGATAGAAAAGTAGTTTCTTTGGGTGGCCCACCTTTCCACAGCTTGTTGAGACAAAGCATCTATTTTTTCCAAAGACCAGACGTATGCCATGTCACAAAAGAGCTATCATTGTTTTGTCTTGGACACTATCCAGAACTGCCTGGAGGTGTAAAAAAATAAAGAAAGAAAACCTCAGCAGAGAAACATTAGAGATACCACTACAGATGTTCTAGTTGAACAGAGATAAAAAACTAAATAAATAAACACTAAAAGATGAAGAGATGTATATTTCCTCTGATCAAGGCATATAGAGATAACTAACTACCAGCTTCTGTGTGATGGGCAATATCCATACACTTTTCCAAAAGAAAAAGTAAATACTTTTGTGTCCATGAGGTTGATTCTATATTATCATAAGAAGAAATTTCGTTAGAACTTTCTTCTTATTCCTACGTTGTCTCTTTCTTTATACTATAACCCTGAAAAGATCAAAAACTTTGTTCATCAGAATGAGAGGACAGAGCACTCACTTTTTATGACTCCATAAGACATTATTTCTATTAAATAAAATGTGAATGTTGTCTCAGGATATAGGTAACACAGCAGTCCTAGATAGAAGGAATATAAATATTGTCTGGGAAAAAAGACAAACAAACCAATCATCTTTCCCAATAGACTTGAATGGGGTGTCTGGAAATAATTTATAATTTAAATTAAGACTAAAAATTTGACAAATACACTCAACTGAACTTTCAAATGACTTAAACCAACATGGTGTTTTATGATTTTTAAGTGATCACTTTTAGTTATCTAAGTGCCACTATAAAATTCATGGATATTAGTAGGCAACTTCCAAGGTAACTCACAATGACCTTACATACTGCAGTTAATGCTCTTGTTTAATCCTCTCCCTTTGAGTGTGAACTATGTCTAGTGTTTTGTTTTTATAAAGAGACTATGACAAAAGTGATGTACCATCACTACTGATATTAGGTTCCTAAAAACTATGAGTTCCGTTTTGCTGACCTTCTTTCCCTGACTTCATGCACCCTCATTCTGATGAAGCCAACTACCAGGTTAAGAGCTGTTGCATGAAGAGGCTCATCTAGCAAGAAGGTGAGGTAAGCTTATTATCAACAGTGTGTAAGGAATTGAGGACTTCCTCCTAACAGCCTGGAAGGAAATAAATCCTGCCAACAATGCATAGAATCAGTTTGAAAATGTAACTACCCTCACACAAGTTCACAGATAAAATTACAGCTCTGCCCAACACTATCACTGCAACTTTGTGAAAAACCCAAGCCTGAAGTCCCAGCTAAGACATGTCTGGATACCTAATTCACAGAAATTGTGAAATAATAAATGTCACTATTTTAAGCCAATAAATTTAGAGGTAATTTGTTACAAAGCAATAGATAACTAAGCCTGAACTCTGCCTTAGATTTCAACTCCAGGGATGGGAGCAAAGATAAAAATATTTTGTCCTCTGTTTATACTCTACATGACTTGCTCTAGTCAATGTAACCACTACAAAATCTGAGTAAGACAATTTATCTGATTTTCAGCAGCTTACAATCTCATAAGGGAGATTTGTACCAAACAGGATGTCCTAAGGCATAACTAAACATGTATGTATTGTGGAATTTCAAAGCCCTATTTTTAGAATTAATAAATTATAATAGGCTGAAAGTTTTCTTTATCTTCTCTAGACTGAACTTCTGCAAACAATGAATTGCTTTATTTACTGATAATTTCAATATCTGACGATTGTTATCTCTGTTTCCACTATGCTTTCACATCTATAAAATTCACACACACACACACACACACAGTACTCAAATCATCCCAGGATTAAAGTAAAATTACAACTAAACTATTTAAGAACCATTATTAAGAATTAATTGCCTAAAATCTAGCTAAATAGAAGACCTATAACTAAGGATATAGAGAAGAAGCCACATCCAGACCTGCAGGACAGTTGGAGGTAGAGATATGCATGGAATAGTTTGGTCCCCAATCCACATGTGGCACAAAGAAATCAGGAGGCATTATCTCAGCTATGGAGGTTCTTTCTGAGGAGCAAGAGGTTCTAGCCCCAAATCAAGCCCCCAACTCAGGATTTCAGTGCCAGGAAGACAAGTCTCCCTAACTTTTACCTATAAAACCAGTGTGGATTGTAGTTGTATAAGACAGAAGGCTGCTGGAGTCTCAGGCATCCTTCTAAAGGGCCCTGCTGTGAACTTACTCAGACTCATTCTCTCTGAGCTCCAGCACTGAGGCAGCAGTTAGAAAGGCACCCAGGCATATATGAGGAGGAACTGTATTATCTGGCAGCAAGTTGAGAGCTGGAGGTTCAGGTTTCAGAGAAAAGTGCTGGCAAAGGCCATTGTTCCCTTTCTGAGCTATTACCCAGTAAGTGGGCACCATATCTGAGTCTCCATCAACCTGGCTAATGCTGTTACATTGTTACTGTAACCTGATGGTTCCCTGAGACCCTTCCGCACCAACTTTCAGGCCCATCCAAGCTCTTTCCAGAGGCTTTTTCATATTGACAGCCTGTCTTTTCTTTGCTCATGCCTAAACCTTTACGAAAATCTCTCAAACAAGCAACATCTACCCTCAACATGCCCCATACCTTTTGCTAAGTGACCTCAAGATCAACAGTAATGGCATCCATCCTTGGTTCATAGCCTGGTCTCTCTTGGGCACCTCCAATCCCAGGACAAGTAGCAGCCATCTACTGATCATTTTGCAGTTCATGCTAGCTGGTACTGGGTAGGACACATTTGGCAGCTGACATTGACCTGAAGCTCCCAGAAGGAGCGAGAGCCACCTCCACAAACAAACACTTAAAAGGTGAACTCAGTGAGTGCCAGAACCACTAAAGTAAGGCCTGCTTTGGGACATGAGCTCCTACTTAGATGGTCCTCCATGGTAGTTATAATCAGTCGGTGCCGCTAATCAGCCTGGGGTTAAATATCTCCCCTTGACATGCCAACAGCAATCAAGGTTCAATTACAACAGAAGGGTATACACAGCCCAAATGGGGGGGTGCATCTGGAGTGCCCAGTTGTACCCCTGGGTCCCACAGGACACCTACTACATTAAGCCACTCTACCAATCCAGGAAGACATAGCAGCTCTACCTAATACATAGAAACTAACACAGGAGGCTGCCAAAATGAGGAGACAAAGCAACATTATTGAAATGAAAAACCGAACAAAACTCCAGAAAAAGAAATAAAATGGAGACAGGTGAGCTACCAGATATAGAGTTAAAAGCACTGGTTTTAAGGATAATACTGAACTTAGGGGGAAAGTAGATGATCTTAAACTTCAAGAAAGAGATAAAAAACATAAAAACAGAACTAGAAAACAAAGAAACAGTCAGAAATAAAAAAAAACACCATTTACTAAAATAAAGTATACATTACCAAGAATCAACAGTGGAGTAGATGAAGCAGAGGATCGAATCAGAGATTTAGAAAATAAGAAAGCAGAAAACACTCCATAAGAACTGCAAAAAGAAAAAAGAATTCAATAAAATGAAGATAATATAAGGAGCCTCTGTAACAACTTTAAATGAAGCAAAATACACATAATGAGGTACCAGAAAAAAAAGAGAGCAAGGAATTAAAAATCTATGTGAAAAAATAATGACCAAAGCCTTTCCTCACCTGGTGAAAGAAATAAACATGCAAGTCCAGGGAGCACAAATAGTCCCAAACAAGATGAACGAACTCAAAGAGGCCCACAAATTAATTAAATTTTAGTAATTAAAATACTAAAAGTTAAAGAGAAAAAGAACTCTTAAAAGCAGCAAGAGAAAGCAGTTATTTATCTACAAGGGAATTCCCGTAAGACTGTCAGTGGATTTCTTAACAGAAACTTTGCATGTCAGAGTGGGTTGGCACAACATATTTAAAATAATAAAAAGCAAGGACATACAACCAAAATTATTCTACCCAACAAAGCTATAATTTGGAATAGAAGGCTATATAAAGTGATTTCCAGACAAGAAAAAATTAAAGGAGTTATTTGCCAGCAAACCAGTATTATAAGAAATGTTAGGCCCTGGCCGGTTGGCTCAGCGGTAGATCGTCGGCCTAGCGTGCGGAGGACCCGGGTTCGATTCTCGGCCAGGGCACACAGGAGAAGCGCCCATTTGCTTCTCCACCCCTCCGCCGCGCTTTCCTCTCTGTCTCTCTTTTCCCCTCCCGCAGCCAAGGCTCCATTGGAGCAAAGATGGCCCGGGCGCTGGGGATGGCTCTGTGGCCTCTACCTCAGGCGCTAGAGTGGCTCTGGTCGCAACATGGCGATGCCCAGGATGGGCAGAGCATCGCCCCCTGGTGGGCAGAGCGTCGCCCCTGGTGGGCATGCCGGGTGGATCCCGGTCGGGCGCATGTGGGAGTCTGTCTGACTGTCTCTCCCGTTTCCAGCTTCAGAAAAATGAAAAAAAAAAAAAAAAAAAAGAAATGTTAGCCCTGGCTCGTTGGCTGAGCAGTAGAGTGTTGGCCAGGTATGTGGAAAAACCAGGTTTGATTCCCAGTCAGGGCACACAGGAGAAGCGACCATCTGCTTCTCTACTCCTCCCCCTTCTCTCTCCACTCTCTCTTTCTCTCCACTTTCTCTCTTTGCTCTCTCTCTCTCTCTCCCTCTCCTGCAGCCATGGCTCAAAGGGTTTGAGCAAGTTGGCCCCTGGTGCTGAGGATGGCTCCGTGGACTCACCTCAGGCGCTAAGATACTTACAAAGGATAATCAAGACTTTTTCAGCACTTTTTTGAATCAAGCACAAGAAAAAAACATGAGAATAGTTGTATTTATCACAATCATATTTACACTTTAGAATATTATATAAGCTGTAAAAATTTCTTGAAGACATATATTTGAAAGTCACAAGCAAATTGATGACTTTCAGCAATCCCTCTACTGGGTATATATCCCAAAAACTCAGAAACATTGATACGTAAAGACACATGCAGCCCCATGTTCATTGCAGCATTGTTCACAGTGGTCAGGACATGGAAACAACCAAAAAGCCCGTCAATAGATGACTGGATAAAGAAGATGTGGCACATATACACTATGGAATACTACTCAGCCATAAGAAATGATGACATCGGATCATTTACAGCAAAATGGTGGGATCTTGATAACATTATACGAAGTGAAATAAGTAAATCAGAAAAAACCAGGAACTGCATTATTCCATACGTAGGTGGGACATAAAAGTGAATCTAAGAGACATTGATAAGAGTGTGGTGGTTACGGGGGGAGGGGGGAAAGGGAGAGGGAAAGGGGGGGAGGGGCACAAAGAAAACTAGATAGAAGATGACAGAGGACAATCTGACTTTGGGAGATGGGTATGCAACATAATTGAAAGACAAGATAACCTGGACTTGTTGATCTTTGAATATATGTATCCTGATTTATTGATGTCGCCCCATTATAAAAATAAAATTATAAAAAAAATATTGATGTTTTGATATTTTTTAATTCTATCTTAGAAGAGAGTGTTTAAAGAAAAAAGAATAGAGGCAAGGGAACCTCCACAAAGCATCTCAGCTGAGTAGAAGAAACTGAATTAAATAGGTTGGAAAGATAATAAAGTGAGAATAAACATGAGCATGAAAAACCATTGAGACCTTCTTCTGGAAATGGAAAAATCATGTGATAGTATGGGTGGGGCAGACATGTAGGATAATATAATTTTTTTCAACGATTCTACTATGCATTTTAGTAGCTGGAAAAAATACTGTATGCTATTAATGATGCAGAGTAGAAATAATTGTAGAAGCAAAATTCTTAATTATGAAGATGAGAGTGTAAAACAAGACAGAAGTTTTTTTAAATGGCCATGGGTAGGAAGATGAAAACTCTTTCCTGTGTAAAAAGAGAGATACTTTCAATTTTAAAAGTAAGATCAGCACCTCAAAATTAACAGGTGCAGAATCACAAGGTTTTCCCAATCTTTTCTTTATGTTTTCTTACCTCAGTTAGTCACTAGGAACAACAGTCTAAGACCAGAAACAAACAAAAATAAAGACAACCTTGAAATTCCTTACTCTCATCAACAAAATCCAATACAACCATCTAAAATATCTCTAGCCTGACCAGGCAGTGGAGCAATGGATAAAGCGTCAGACTGGGACGCAGAGGACCCAGTTCATAATCCTAAAGTCTCTGCTTGAGTGTGGGCTCACCAGCTTGAGCATGGGCTCACCAGCTTGAGCATGGGATCATAGACATGACCCTATGGTCACTGGCGTGATCCCAAAGGTCGCTGGCCTGAGCTCAAGGTTGCTGGCTGTGGGAGGGAAGAGAAAAAGAAGGGGGGAGAGGGAAGGAGAGAGAAACAGATGGCCACTTTTCCTGTGTGCCCTGACAAAGAATCAAACTTGAGACATCCATATGCCAGGCTGATGTTTTATCTACTGAGCCATCAGCTAGGGCTGATGGTTACTTTTTATGTCTTCTATATCCAGTTATTATTTGTTGTTCTATTTTACTTCTTACTAGTTAGTCTTTAATTACTTTAATCTCCTACTTTAGTTTTCTATTCTTTAGAATAATTTTCCAACTGTAAATTATTGTTGGTTCTTTCGTAATTTGAATTTGACTAATATAACTTCATAATTCCACATAAGAGGTAAAAATAAAATTCAAAATCAGATTTTTAAACAATAGAAAATAATACTTATGAAACTGTATGATCAACATCTATATCTTTACTGAAAAATGAACCCAAATTTTTATTTGAATTTTGTAATCAGAACTTCTGAAATAGTAACAATAATTTCCTATGTGGATCTAAGTTCTGCCAGGCAGTTTAGTTAATGATTAAAACAATTATTTATTTAATAAATATTGAGTGAGTACTTGCTATATTCAATGTATTGTTCTAGGTCCTTGAAATAGAAAAAAAATAAAACTTATAAAATCTCTAATTTTACATACTATTTCTAAAATTTTTTTTAATAGTGTTATAAGTTCTACTAATAATGTTTTGGGTGCTTTAACATTATTTTATAAAGGAAATAGATGTGTATGTACTTTGTGATTTTAGAATTATAAACACATGTTATATGCAAAATAAATATATTTCTATAGGCTAACTTATTATTTTACTCATTATATTCTATATTATACCTACTAAGTTTACATACACATAATACTAGAAGAAATAAAAAGCAAATAAAAGGATATTGTATGTTATTAGTTAATTGACGTCATAAAAAAATCTTATGTTACAGAATACAAAAAGATATTTGGCAAATTTTCTTTCAAGAAATTGAGACTAGAATACATATAATAATGTTTTCTATTCACTCAAACAACATTCAAATTGGATATCACTTTACCTGGCCATTAGATAAGTTCTACCTCTAGCAGATGAAATTTTCTTATGTGTTTATATCTCCTATGGCCACTTTAATCTTTTCCCTTTTTTTTTTTTTTTTTTGTATTTTCCTGAAGTTGAAAACGGGGAGGCAGTCAGACAGACTCCTGCATGTGCCCGACTAGGATCCACCTGGCATGCCCACCAGAAGGCGATACTCTGCCCATCTGGGGCATTGCTCTGTTGCAACCAGAGTCATTCTAGCGCCTGAGGCAGAGGCCAGGGAGCCATCATCAGCACCCGGCCCAACTTTGCTCCAATGGATCCTTGGCCTGCGGGAGGGGAAGAAAAAGACAGAGAGGAAGGAGAGGGGGAGGGGTTGAGAAGCAGATGAGTGCTTCTCCTGTGTGCCCTGGCCGGGAATCAAACCCAGAACTCCTGCACGCCAGGCTGATGATCTACCACTGAGCCAACCGGTCAGGGCTCTATTTTCTTTTTGATGATTATTACAACAGAAAATTTCTTAATGCTCAGAAAGAATAGCAATTTAAAACATATTTTTCATAAAAATCTGTTATTTTTATGGATTATAAAAAACCTTTTATCCTTTTACTATTCTGACTACACATTCTTTTTTCTAGTGCAATAGCTTATTAATTAATGTCTTGATTTATTACATGAAAATCTGTATTTTATGTGTGCAATTGAAATGTTACTTATTTGAATGTCAAATATTTTAGTTAAAAGTTACTATTCTTTTTTTTTTTTTTTGTATTTTTCTGAAGCTGGAAACCGAGAGAGACAGTCAGACAGACTCCCGCATACGCCCCACCAGGATCCACCCCGCACGCCCACCAGGGGGTGACGCTCTGCCCACCAGGGGGTGATGCTCTGCCCCTCCAGGGCGTCGCTCTGTCGCGACCAGAGCCACTCTAGCACCTGGAGCAGAGGCCAAGGAGCCATCCCCAGCGCCCGGGCCATCTTTGCTCCACTGGAGCCTGGCTGCAGGAGGGGAAGAGAGAGACAGAGAGGAAGGAGAGGAGGAGGGGTGGAGAAGCAGATGGGCACTTCTCCTGTGTGCCCTGGCCGGGAATCGAACCCCGGACTTCTGCACGCCAGGCCAATGCTCTACCACTGAGCCAACCGGCCAGGGCCAAAGTTACTATTCTTTAATGAAGTAGATATTATAAAATAGAAAACTACAGAACACACACATTAAAAATCAATTGTTACTTAAAGATCATTGATTTGTTTACATAACAATCAACTCCATCATTTCTTATTGTAAAATGTAAATATATAATTAGAAATACTGTGTTTCAAATGATAGTTCTGATTCTTTTAAAGGTTTACAGAAGAATATGAAAAAATATGATGATAAGGAAGATTCTGTTGCAGAATAGACAACATATTGAAAACATATTGAAATCTAGGAATGCCTTGCTTTTTAAAGATCATCACCACTGTATACCATTGTTTTCTAATATAATTTTCACAATTTCAAAAAAAACTAAAAAATTACTTCCTCAAACTTAGGAAGGATTTTGCGTTTGCACTGCAAAATAAATTTTAAAAAATATATAATTTTTAAATAAAGCACAGTATTTCTCATCAATTATCTTTGTTTAACTAAGAGAAATGGTTACAAAAAAACTTAATTGCTATTTAAAATATATAAATTGCAAAAGTACAATTCAGATTTATAATAATTTAACTGTTAGATATATGTTCTGAAAAAATAGTATGCTTAATATGTAAATCATGATATTCAAATTCATTGGTAGTGAAATATTATACTTAAAATGTAATATTGTACAATATAGGTTAGTATAGCAATTTTTAGCAGAAATACCTATATTCTAAACAAACAAAAATTGTGTTCAATATGTTTAGAGGTGTTTTAAATATATTTAAGGACTTAATTTACATTAATTACAATTATATGGGTACTTTATTTTTCAACAGAGGACAATTAATTTTTATACTTTGTAAGAATTCCCTGTGGGCCATTTTGTATAAATGTGTGACAGGTATTCTCCAAGTCACTGGAAATATAACAGTAATCAACTCTATCCTATTGTCTTATTTTGTCCTCAAACTATACTGTGAGGTATTATATTCCCTATATAAGACATAGAACTGGGTATAATTAAAGTAATAATTTGCAAAGTCACCATTTCAACCCATGCCTTTTTGAAGCAATGGATAATTTGAGGACAGCAGTTTACTATATTTATTAATAGAAAAAAGATGAAATAAGCTTTGCAAATTTAGTTTTATACTACCATCTATTTAGGGTAAAGTTAGTCAATGAAAATGGTATTATACAAGTTTTGCATTTATTCATTCGTTGTTTTGTCTATGCTGAACATTTAACTTAGATCCCATATAAATAAGACTTCCTTTCTCATTAAGAGTAAATTCAGTTTTAAACGTTCATTCTTTCTGAGTAAGAAAGAAAATAGTTTGTTCAAAGTAAAATCAATAAAAACATGATTTAAAAGAGATGCCATTTTACAGAATTACATCAAGTAGAAACTATGATAAAGGTATATTTACTTGTGATTAATAAACTTGATTGAATTAAAGAAATGAGAGAGCTTTATAATTTAAAATATATATGATTAAAACATGTAGCCATGGCCTGACCTGTGGTGGCGCAGTGGATAAAGCGTTGACCTGGAAATGCTGAGGTCGCCGGTTCGAAACCCTAGGCTTGCCTGGTCAAGGCACATATGGGAGTTGATGCTTCTAGCTCCTCCCCCCTTCTCTCTCTCTGTCTCTCTCCCTCTCTCTCTCCTCTCTAAAAATGAATAAATAAATAAATTTTTAAAAAAAACATGTAGTCATACTCATAATCAAAAAACATGCAAAGTTTTATACTTTCTTCCCATATTTTATTACATTATTATTTTATATTATACATTTTTAGTGATTTTTTTGTAGAATTGACTGCAGTTTTGGAGTTGAATGTTTTGCATTCAATTTTGCTATTGCAAATGTGGTGATTAAGAAAATTTAATATGTGGCAATCAAGCTCAAAGAAAACTATCTTTTTTTTTTCTTTTTTTTTTTTAATTTTATTTATTTATTTATTCATTTTTAGAGAGGACAGAGAGAGGGAGAGAGAGAGACAGAGAGAGAGAGAGAAGGGGGGAGGAGCTGGAAGCATCAACTCCCATATGTGCCTTGACCAGGCAAGCCCAGGGTTTCGAACCGGCAACCTCAGCATTTCCAGGTCGACGTTTTATCCACTGCGCCACCACAGGTCAGGCCAAAACTATCTTTTTTATAACAAGTTCTTCCTTTTTGCATTTTTTAAATTGATGGCAATCTTTTCTCTTATGAAAGTTTACATCTTTCTCTGAAATATTACCATCTTAAATAATATGGAAGAGGCTAAACCATTATCTAAACATTTTTTTCTTGTTCTTGCAACATAATATTGTCCAAGTTTATTAAACAAAACTACCCAACAAACCATTGTTGGTTTAATAATGGTCTCTTTAAATCAAATAACAATAGAAGTGTGTCTAATATTTGCCATAGAAATAGTGTCTATTACTAAATATTTTTATTATAAAATGCATTTTCCCCTCAGACATCACAACTGAATATTTGGTAGCATTATTCTCTCAGTCATCCAGGATTAAATCAAATGATCTACAATTCCATTCTTTTTCTTATTTTCTACATTTGTTAAAATATTTTCTACATTCATTGTTTACTTTCCATTCCCACAATAGTTGCTTATCCATACATAATTCATGCATTAACATTCACTTAATGTGTCTGTGCAGAAACTCCCCCGGCCTCTGTAGACTTAGAACCTTGTTAAGTCTTCTTGAGTCTTTCAGAAGTTTTGCTATCTATATTCTATTATATTTGATCATACATATTTTGACTTCCATTTACCTATAAATTTTTTTATTCAGATAAAATTTAGTCAGATTACATGCCTGTCAAATGACAGAGTTCATAAAACTTGTTTTTGTTGTGTTTTTTTGTTGTTGTTGTTAGTTTGTTTTTGGTTTTATTTACTGTGCACTTAGGTGAGGTTGAAGTCTGTATGGCCAGCAGTCGCGGCCGTCGCTGCCATGCACTTTCAGGTTCTCATTAGATTCAGGCAGATGGTAAAGAAACAGTGGAGCCAAAAAAATGGTGGGTCATTCCTTTATTCAAGACTCATACTGACCGACGAGCAACACACAAGGAAAAAACACTTCCCTCTTCATTCAGAACTCACACAGCTACTGATAGATTATCAAGTTCTACAACCATGAGAATCTTCTCTGGGTTTTCCTAGAATCAAAGGCCTCACCAGTCCCAAAGCCCCTCAACTCTGGTTCCCCATCTGTCAACATAGCTTCTTACTCTGCAAAACTGGCTTCTTTCACTTTCCCTGCTATGTTGGCTTCTTCTCTCCTTAGCTTCTCTTCCTTCCTTCCTTCTCCTCTCTCTTTTCAAAACTTTTCAGCATGAAAAACCCCTCCTCCAACAACATTAGCAGAACAATGGCCATTCCCAAGCAGGAAGGTAATTAGCAATTTCACAGATCACATACCTGGCACTGCCCGATGTCATTTTTAACAATAAAAGTGAGCAAACTCAAAAATCATATTTTACAAACAAATTTGCCCAACAAAGTCTTTCTCAGAAGTACTTATGGAAAGCAGTGCAATACAGAGTGCAATTTTGAAGGTATTTGTTGCGCCAAATGTGATTATCTATTTTCTCTATTAGATTGTTGTAAGGTACCAAAAAAGCTGCAAATTAATATTGATATTTTGGGAGGAAAGGTCAGGCTTTCCTGTCAGGTTTTTCTGTCCCATCCCTCCTTTAGGGAGGGGAGGGAGAATAATGTAGAAGTTTCTGGCTTATAAGAACAATAGGTCATTTAGTTTTAAATCTAAAATAAAAGTTAACCGAGAAACTTAGTCTCTTTCAATAGGAGGCAGAATTTACATACCACCTTGCTTTGATTGTAGTTCCTCCCCCTTCCTGGTATCTTGAGAATAAAATACCTCTAGGCTAGTGAGGGAAGAGGAACCCTGAAAGATTTGTAAATATCTTTGATTGTATTACCTTGAAAGTCTTAATGTTTCTGTGTATCCCCTAGACAAATGTTATAATCTTGTTAATGATTATGTCATAATGTCATGCTTTTCCCCACCCATGTGTGATCAAGGGTATATAAACAGCCCCTGAAATGTATTGGGAACTGCATGATTTGGTCCTGCAGATGCCCTGTGTCAGCCATATGCAGCCGGCTTATTTAAAATTTCCTCCTTTAATAAAACTCTTCAAAACTCATCTGGACTGGGTGTCTTTACGTGAACTCGATGAAATGAGGTACAGTGCCTTTCAGAATCTGGGGTGCAGTACTTTATAACAAGATAGAATTTCAGACAATGAACAGTAGACCAAGTGAAATTGTACATTTCTAAGCATACCTTGCAATCCAGATGTTTCCAGCCTCTTAGTTTTCTATAGAACTTTATCTTCAAAATGTGCATTTACCAGGATGCAAGGTGGTATTGTGATAAGGTGCAGAAGAATTGCAAAAATTAACATTAGTATTTTGGAAGGAAGAGTCAGGCCCCCTGTAAAGCCAGAAGCCAAGGCCAGGGCCACTATCACAGCAGCCTTCAGGCCTATGCAGGTTCGCATTGGATTCGGACAGTTGGTAAAGAAACAACGGAGTCACAAACTGGTGGGCCATAGTCTTTAATTCTAGCTTGCACCCGGCGGTCAAGTAAAAACACACACTGGGCTCCAAAACCCAGTCACATTCAGTGCTCACAAAGCTACTGACTTATCCGAGTTTCCTAGAATCAAAGGTTTCTAGCTCACCAGACTTATTCTCCTCTGTTTCCCATCTCCTTCCTTATCCCAGATACAAACTCTACACAAACTGGCATCTCACTCAGCACTCCACCATCTTGGCTGCTTCTCCTGGCCTCCTCCATGTGGCCTTTCTCTGCTCTCCTCTTCTCTCTCTTCTAATCTCAGGAACCAAGAGCCCAAACTCCCGTTCTACCCTTATTTTATAGTGTAGATTCAAAACCCTTAATCCAATATACAAAATAGGGAAGTCTCTAATACAAAGTCACTTCTCTGAGGCATGATTGGATTGTACCACCCCACATCAAAAAGGGTGGGAAAGGCTTAATCCCAAAACCAAGCCCCAGGCTACAAGGATTCTCAACACACATTAATATCACCTGGGCAACGGCCTCACATGGGCAGCGACATTTTCAACAAAGTGAGCATAATACATTTTATCTGCCCAACACCCCCCTTACCCCTCCTTTCTGAAAAGAAAAAAATGTTAGTAACTAATCATAGTTTAACTATAGTACTCTGGAAGACTGAGGCCACTACTTGCTAGACAACAAAAAACTTCTTCCCCTTCAATAAGATCCTTTAGGACTGTTGGGCGGATAAAGTGTATTATGCTCACTTTGTTAAAGATAACACGAGGAGGCCACCGCCCAGGTGATATTAATGTGTGTTGGGGTGGGCTAAAGGCAGGCGGAATCCTTGTAGCCTGGGGCTTGGTTTTAGGATTAAGCCTTTCCTACCCTTTTTGATGTAGGGCAGTACAATCCAATCATGCCTCAGAGAAGTGACTTTGTATTAGAGACTTCCCTATTTTGTATATTGGATTAAGGGTTTGGATTTCTACACTATAAAAGGGGGGCGGAACGAGAGCTTGGCTCTTGGTTCCTGGGATGATTAGCATGAGAGAGTAGAGCCAGCAGCGGAAGGAGGCCATGTGGAGGAGGCCAGGAGAAGCAGCTAAGATGGCGGAGTGCTGAGTGAGATGCCAGTTTGTGTAGAGTTTGTATCTGGGATAAGGAAGGAGATGGGGAACAGAGGAGAATAAGTCTGGTGAGCAAGAAACCTTTGATTCTAGGAAACTCGGATAAGTCAGTAGCTTTGTGAGCACTGGATGTGACTGGGTTTTGGAGCCCAGTGTGTATTTTTACTTGCCCGCCGGGTGCAAGCTAGAATTAAAGACTATGGCCCACCAGTTTGTGGCTCCGTTGTTTCTTTACCGACTGTCCGAATCCAATGCGAACCTGCATGGGCCGGGCTGCTGTGATAGTGACCGTGGCCGTGCCTTCTGGCTTTACAAGGACAGTGGTCTTTAACCCCAGGCCGCGGACTGGTACCGGCCCATGGGCCATTTGGTACCGGTCCACAGAGAAAGAATAAATAACATTATTTCTGTTTTATTTATATTTGTTTGAATGATGTTTTATTTTTTAAAAATGACCAGATTCCCTCTGTTATATCCGTCTAAGACTCACTCTTGACACTTGTCTCTGTCACATGATACATTTATCCATCCCACCCTAAAAGCCAGTCCGTGAAAATATTTCCTAACATTAAACCGGTCCGTGGCCCAAAAAAGGTTGGGGACCACTGCTTTAGGAGATGATGTTTACATATCCTACACTGATTCTAATTCTTCCT
Organism: Saccopteryx bilineata; assembly: GCF_036850765.1. Taxonomy (NCBI): domain Eukaryota; kingdom Metazoa; phylum Chordata; class Mammalia; order Chiroptera; family Emballonuridae; genus Saccopteryx; species Saccopteryx bilineata. Next base: position 104,160,163 of record NC_089491.1, on the reverse strand, counting down.
CCCCTCCTGGAGTCCCGAGAGTGATGTATACCTTTAGACAAAGGGATCATGGGTCAACTCCCCCTTGCTTGTAAAACCTGCATTCTGTAACATTTTATATGCTTTCTAATAATCATCCCTCTTGAAATCCTTTATATGTATAAAAACTTGTAAACTAAACAAGCAGGGACTAGCTTGTTAGGTTTCCAAGGGTATTTTCATTTGGCCTCTCTCCTTATCCTAAGCTAACCATTTCGCTGTGGGACAGGGTTGGGGGGTAGACACTAGAAGATTTGGGAATGTCTTTTGATATGTAAAACAACATTTATAGCTACTATGTTGACATGTAAAATGACATTTTTCACTATTGTGTTACCTTGTAAGTTTTAATATGTAGGAATGTTTTTTCCTTTCAATAGATCCTATAGATGAATGTTGCAAACTTGTTAGTAATTAACTATTGTGTCATGCTCCCCCAACCTGTATGTGATTATGTCTATATAACTAGCCTCAGGGCTATATTTGAGGCTGCACGATTTGGGTTAGCTATACCTCGTATAAGTCATATGTAGCCGGCTTATTAATAAATCTCCTCTTAAAATTTCTTCTGTATCCTGCCTTGGCGTCTCTACGTAACCTGCGAAATTAAAGTAATATACTTTATAACAGTATCACCAAACACTTCATATTCCCTGCCATTCTAGTTTATAAGAATTGCATTCCCTGAAAATGTGTAGAAGTGGTATTGGGACATTAAAGGAAAAAACACTTTGGATAGCGATTTACTTTTGAAAGATAAAAGCAGGAAAAAAAAAGGAAAGATTCAATTTTTCTGTGTGGCATAATCTTTATTTCACTAAATAAGAGGCAAATGGTAGAAAAAAACCTGTGGCCCCAAATTCTTTCAGTCACACAGAGCTGCATTTGTTTCTTGGGGTGATAAAAAGTTTGGCCGTCTGCCACTGATGGGTTTTATAAATGTAATTTATATTTAGTACACACACATCTATCTCAGTTTCTGGCGTTTATTTTCTGTCGGTCTTAGATTTAGTACTTTTAATGAGTTTTCATGTATTTCCTGCTTTGGGGATAGTTTAAAAGATAGTAGGAAGAAGCTCACTCCATTTTAAAACAGATGGCACCCCCAATTTTTTTGTCATGTAAATACTGAGTGGGTTTGTTTTCCTTTTCTTTTGAAGATTCCATTAAGTAGTTGACTTATTCATAGTACCATCTGTTGTTTCTCCTGTTATTTTTAGGACACCAAAGAAAGAACATGTTTTCAAACTTCAGTTTAATAATAAGAGAGAAACAAAAAGAAAAGGAGGAGATGAACTTACTCAGGAACATGTACAGCACCCAGCCGTGCTCACCATTTTTTTTAAACATCAGTTTAATATTACTTTTCTTTCTTTATACATAAAAGTTGCCATAGATTGCCAATAAGACATTTTTGGACCACTTTTAAAGCATAGTAGAAAAATATGCTCATATTGGCAAACATTTTCTTTTCTTTTCATCCTAGCTATTCTTTTTGTGATCGTATGCACTATAATAAAAATGTATATTTCAAAAATGATTTGTGCTTTTATGTAAGTATAATCACAATTGGTTTCTCTCCATAACATGAAAAAAAATCTAATTGTTTTAGAATAGCTTAGAAAAATTTAGAATTATTGTAATAATGTATATTATTTTAACTAATTATTATTAGTATAATGCATCATATCTATATTTTTAAAATAATCTATTCTAAAAATAAAAACAAATATGCATATCTTTTGAAGGTTTAATACATAAGTAAAAATAAAACAAAGACAAGGACACATCTTATGATGGCTTACCAGAATAATTTTGGTGAGATGAGATGTGTAATAAGCAGTATGTCCTTTAGGTAAAGAGTATACGAATCACATCTTTAATAGACCTTGTGTTTTGAGAATTATCAATACACAAGAGAACCAATTAGGCTAAAAAAGCTTTATATTTTTTAACTGCAGAATACTGCAACCTTATAGCTTCTAAAACTTTTTATTTTACTTCTAAATTTTAATACATAACCAATTAGATTATTCCTGGTCCAAATGTATTATGGCAAAAACAATGTGAAAGAAATTTAAGAAACCATTTAACACAAATTTTAGTGTAGTTAATAGAAATTCATTTAAAAATTACCATAATCCTTTAATATTTTGTTACATATATAATTCTTTGCAAAAAATTTAGAACTTGCTAATAAGGAAAAAAATCCTTATTTTTTTGCAAAATTCAAAGTAAGTACTAGTACAAGATAATTATTTTTCTAATGTAATTCTTTGTTAATAAATGTATTACATATTAAGCTCTTAATAATGTTCCTTGAATGATTAAATACATAATATACAAAATTAAGACAAAAATAAAAGAAATATTGCCTTGTAGCTTTAGGTAAAATATTTTCTAAGATAAAGGTATATAATTTTCATTGGACAGAAAATTATGTATATTCAGTCCAGCACAATATTTGTTGCAAGTCCTTTAAATATAATGTTTTAGTAAATGTGAGGAATCTTCTACAGATAAACAGTGAAAAATTATCCTAACCATAAATAAATTACATTTTATTTTTTAAATTAGCTAAAAAGAAAAGTATTTAATATTGAATAGTTGCATGCTTAAGTATTTTTAGTTTAAAAGTTTATAAGAGATTAATCTTACTTCCTTCTTTTGGATATGTCAAAAAATAATCTTATTGAAATTAAAACTTAATGAGAAAAAAAATTATTAAATTTAGTAATCTTTTAATATCAATAACATGAAATAACTTACATATATAACAGATTATTTGAGAAAAAATATTTAGTTTTTAAACTGAAAAAGAGAAAGCTGTATATAACTTATACAACCACTTTTTAGTGTTTGTCTTATTTTTGATGTAACAATATTTTATAATTCATAAACACAGCCTGACCAGGTGGTGGCGCAGTGGATAGAGCGTCGAACTGGGATGCGGAAGGACCCAGGTTCGATACCCCGAGGTCGCCAGCTTGAGCGCGGGCTCATCTGGCTTGAGCAAAGAGCTCACCAGCTTAGACCCAAGGTCGCTGGCTCCAGCAGGGGGTTACTCGGTCTGCTGAAGGCCCACGGTCAAGGCACATGTGAGAAAGCAATCAATGAACAACTAAGAAGTCGCAATGCGCAACGAGAAACTGATGATTGATGCTTCTCATCTCTCTCCGTTCCTGTCTGTCTGTCCCTGTCTATCTCTGCCTCTGTAAAAAAATAAAAAATAAATAAATAAATAAACACCTTAGAAACAGAAGGGATCTTATCTTAACCATTATAGTAACTTTCCCTGACAAATGAGTCTATTCATATTAATTAGGATAAAATAAAAACTCTGGAGTTAAGCAGATAGATAGGAAGATGAAAATATAATGATTAGTAAAGGAGAAAGAAAAGTATTGAACCAAAAGTTCAAATAAATGATAAAGGTAAAACTTAAGTATTCAGAGATTATTTGCATTCTTTCCTGAAATTTTGGAGTTTGGTTCTGTAAAGCCAGTAGCCACGGCCACCATCACAGCTGCCTGGCCCGTGTAAGTTCCCATTTAATTTGTACAGACTGTAATGAAACAACAGAGACAAGAACTGGTGGGCCATCCTTTCTTCCTGCTCACAACCAGTGGGTGAGAAAATACACACAGCCCTTTCCATTCAGGGCTCCCAAAGCCACTGACTTTCTCTGTATTTTTCCTAGAATCAAAGGCCCAATAGTTTCACTCAGTCCCTTCTGCACACCTCCATTTTGGCTGCCTCCTCCCCTACAACCATGTGGCCTCTCTGCCCTGCAACCACATGGTCTCCTCCTCAAAATGGCCTCTTAGCTTCACCTTTTAAAACCTTTTGGTGCAAAAGCCCCTCCTCCAGCACACATAAGCATAACCAAGTTCCTTCCCAAGCAAAGGTAATCACTATCACGTGGCAGCAGCATCACATGAGCAGTGGCCATTTTTAACAAAGTGAGCAAAAAAATCACAATTTACAAACTTATTTGCCCAACAATTTCTTTATAACTAAAAAAGGTTAGTCAATGAAATAAAGGAGCAATACACACTCTTAAAATTATTCACCAAAAGAAGTTAATTAAAATATCAATATTTCAGAGGAATCAGACAGCTTCTACTCTGGGTTGGGACTCCCTTGTAATACGTATGTTTTGGGAAGCAGCCACTCAGATCTGCTTTGGGACCAAGAGTTGAGTAACAGTCTCCGCTGCTGCTGTTCCCCAAGATCCACCACCATGTATGTGCCAAAACCATCCTTCTGCAGAGCTGCTCCTACTAATTGCTGAATGAGCAGAATACTACTGCTGAACAATTCCTATGAGAAATAGGACTCCTTTAACAGGTGACTTTGACTCATAGACTCACCATTTCCCTGGCCAAAATCTTCTGAAAACCACCCTGTCATCTGCAACTCTCCCTACTGAAAGAAACCTCCTTCCTCCCCACTCTCCTTCATCTGCCAGATGTGCATTATGGTCAGAATTATTTTCTGCTGCTTTTTCTATATTATCCAGAATCATTTTTTCCAATAAATCTTTTGCATATCTGATCTGATTTGGGGGTCTGCTTCTTGGAGAAGCAGAACTAAGGTATTTTGTATAAGAAGTTACATCCAAGAGTGAATACTGGCAGCCAAGATAGAAAGAGTTTTATAGTAGTATATAAATCTCTGGATAATTTTTATTGTTAATGTTTGTAAATCTCATCATCTGAAAAGAGCTGATATTTTCCAAGGTTTTTAGAAATGAACTTAAAAGATAGAAATAACACGATATAGCATGATTTTGAATTTTCACTTAATGTTATTGTAATTGTCTTTAATCAGAAATGTTGCTTAATATTGTACAGAACTATTTAAATAGGGATATACAATAGATCTTCAGATAATGTAAAGCTTCTTTTCTATTTAAAGTTTTTCTGGAAACTGCAAATCTAAGTTCTCAAAAGAAGTAAGCAAAAATACAATAAATCATATTGTTGAACAAATTATAAGTATGATATTTGTGAGATTCTTTACATATAATGGGCATTTATGCTCTATAAGTAAATGATTTGTTTATTCTAATTTATATTATACAATAAATTAAGTTAATCTCTATGGAAATCCTAGCTTATTTTATGTCATTGCAGCTTTATTATTTTGCACTTAAAATGATAGTTTTATTAGACTAACATACAAGCGTGAAGATATTTGTAGGCCCCCTACCACGGACTATAAAAAAAGTTAAATTGGACAAAAATACCTATATGCAAACTGGGTTGATATCAAGTATTTTAAGAAGTTTGAAATTCATTATCAGAAAAATAAATCTCATAGTCTAAAATAATCTTTTACATGATGTTCAATTATTATAACCCACTTAATATGAAATTATATATCACTGACAAGCGCAAGTACTGTAGCTTTCCATGTTAGAAAAAAGACAAATTGAAAGCCAGTTAAAAGTTACTCCTTCAACACCGTATACAAATTATTGTTCATCCTGTGTAGTCATTGATTTGAATTATTATAAGGCATACACATTAGAACAGTGTTTTTCAACCAGTGCAAAAGCCCCAAACTACGGCCCGCTTACGTACAAACAATGAGAACCGGGCAGTTTTTTTGTTTTGTTTTGTTTTGTTTTTTTGTATTTTTCTGAAGCTGGAAACGGAGAGAGACAGTCAGACAGACTCCCGCATGCGCCCGACCGGGATCCACCCGGCATGCCCACCAGGGGCTACACTCTGCCCACCAGGGGGCGATGCTCTGCCCCTTTGGGGGTTCGCTCTGCGTGACCAGAGCCACTCTAGCGCCTGGGGCAGAGGCCAAGGAGCCATCCCCAGCGCCCGGGCCATCTTTGCTCCAATGGAGCCTTGGCTGCGGGAGGGGAAGAGAGAGACAGAGAGGAAGGAGCGGGGGTGGAGAAGCAAATGGGCGCTTCTCCTATGTGCCCTGGCGGGGAATCGAACCCGGGTGCTCCGCATGCCAGGCTGACGCTCTACTGCTGAGCCAACCGGCCAGGGCCGGGCAACTTTTTTGAGAAAAACCACCAAGGTAAATGCAAGCCCTCAAAGCTAGCTACCTTGTTGCTGAACTCGTAGCTAAATCAAAAAAGTCCTGCACTGTGGCAGAAACATTAATACTGCCAGCTTGTAAAGCCATTATAAATGAGATACTTGGCCCTATCGCGGCCAAAGAGATAGCTAAAGTGCCTCTCTCAGATAACACAATTGCCAGGTGTATTGATGACATGTCTGCGGATATTGAAACTGTTGTTTTGGAAAAGGTGTGGATCAGTTAAGAAATTTGCCTTGCAACTTGATGAGTCGACGGATATTAGTGGACATTGTCAGCTCTTGGCCATCATGCATTTTGTGGATGAAGAAGCCATTAGAGAAAACTTCCTATATTGCAAGGCACTGCCAGAAAAATCAACAGGAGAGGAAATATTTCGGGTCAAGTCGGAATATCTTGATAAAAGTGGGCTTCCATGGGAAAACTGCACAGGTGTCTGCACTGATGGAGCCGCAGCCATGGTCAGGCGCATCAAAGGCTTTGTAAGTAGGGTCAAAGAAAGAAACCCAGATGTTATTGTTACGCACTGTTTTTTGCACCGTGAGGCCCTCGTTGCAAAGACCTTACCAGCAGATCTAGCTCCTGTGTTGGATGATGTTGTGAGCATAGTGAACTTTGTGAAGACGTGACCTTTGAGATGTCGCTTATTTGCATCTTTGTGTAAAGAAATGAGAGCGGAACATAAAATCTTATTGCTCCACACAGAGGTCCGGTGGCTATCGCGTGGCAAAGTGCTGGCCCGTGTGTATGAGTTGCAAGAGGAACTTAAAGTATTTCTGACAAACGAGAGGTCTGATTACGCAAAGCTGCTTGCAACTGATGAGTGGTGTGTACAGCTGGCATACCTGGTTGATATATTTCATTATCTGAATGAACTGAACACACGGATGCAAGGCCGAAATGAAAACTTGCTTACAAGCACTGATAAAATGAATGGATTCCATTTAAAGGTGCAGCTCTGGCAACAACATGTGCAGCGTGGCAACCTTGAGATGTTCCCACTCACCAAGAAACAGCATGATGGCAACACTGCTGCAATGTGCAAGGTGATTGGCAGACATTTGAAAACACTTGAGAAGACGTTGTCATTTTATTTCTCTTCAGCCTTCACAGAATGCCTTGACTGGGTTAGGGACCCATACAGCTCAGTATCTGTTGCTGGAAAGGACATGACTTTAAAGGATCAAGAGGAACTCATTGAACTGAAACAAGTTCGTGATTTAAAGCTAAAGTTTGCTGATCTTCCTTTGGACAGTTTTTGGTTATCTGTTGCCAAGGAGTTCCCCATTCTGGCCAACAAAGCTATTTTGACATAGCTCCCATTTTCAACCACATATCTATGTGAGCTGAGCTTCTCAAGCTTGACTGCAATAAAAACTAAAAACAGAGAGACTGAGAACTGTTGAGGAAGAGCTTCGTGTGTGTCTTTCTACCATTCCTGCCAGGAAATTGCTTTTGTGTTCATCAAAACAGGCCCCGGTTTCACACTAAGTGAGTACAAATACATTTAGAAACTATATTATTAACTATATGTATAATATGTACTGTGTTAAAGTGTCATTTTGTGTCATTTTGGTAGGTGGTGTGCCCCAGGATTTTGTAAATATAAAAAATGTGCCGCAGCTCAAAAAAGGTTGAAAATCACTGCATTAGAAAATATAATACTATCATTGAAAAGGTATATTGCCTATACCAGTAAGAAGCCAGTGCTAAATAAGTTTCATCACCAACAGGTACCACACTGGGTTGAATAATGCACCTCTATCCCCCCAAAAAATTATGTACCCCTGAAACCTCAGATGTAAAATTATTTGAAAATACAGTCTTTGCAAATGTAATTAGTTAAGATGGGTCATAGGGAATTAAGGTGAGGTCTCAATCCAGTGTCTTGTGTCTTTACAAGAAAAGGAAAAGAGAGATTCAAAAACTAGCACACAGAAAAAAAGCCATTTGTCAACAGAGACAGAGATTGAACTGACGCAGCTATAAGCCAAGGGCATGGGTGGGCAACAAGAAAAGCTGGGAAGATGCGAAAAAGAAGTTTTTCCTAGAACTTTCAGAGGAATAATAGTCATGCAAATATCTTGGTTTCAGTCTTCTAGATTCTAAAACTGTGAGATGATATATATCTGTTGTTTTAGGCAAACTGTGGTAATTCGTTGCAGCAGCATTGAAAAGCTAATATAGGTAACTTCCTACTATAAAAAATTATGTAAGTCATAAATAAAGGTTTTACCTATTGATTACTCATATTATTTTACTTAGTTTTCAAGGGGATGGAGTGATTGAAAAATACAGGATAGTCTGTAGAATCTGCCACCAATACACAGAAAAGACATTTTTCTGATTACGGTACAAGAATTGAATACACACATACGAAACATTCTCTGTAACCTGTCATTAACACTCAAAATAAAAATTTTAGTCATGGTGAAACATCAGAATTGTCTATGTATTAAGTACATACATACACCCCCACTTAATATCTCATTAAATGTAACTGAAATAAAAAAGAGATTAAAGAAATAAACACACAGAACATACTATAAGCAGCCTCTATATTCAAGTAACAGAAAGTATATAATTATCTTTTTAAAAATAAAATTAATAGACATTTTTATAGAGATTTTAGGTTTTTAGAAAAATCGAGCATAACCTAAAGAGAGTTGTCATAAAGCCCCTCTTCTCCTACACATCACGTGCCTTATAACCAATATTCTGCATGAGTGTGGTATATTTGTTAAAACTGTTGATACGATACTGGTACTTTATTATTAACTCAAGTTCATGGTTTGATTACATTAGAATTCTCTCTTCCTGTTACATAGTTCTGTGGGTTTTGACAAGTACATAATGTCATATATCCACCATTACTATGTCATATATGGAATGATTTTCAATTACCTAAAACCCCATGCTTTATTCATGCATCCTTTCCTTTCTTACCCAAACCTCTTACAACCACTGATATTCTCACTCTCTATCATTTTCACATTTTCTGAATGTCATATAGTTATGATCACATAATATATTACCTTTCAAACTGATTTCTTTCACTAAGTCATATGCATTTAAAGTTCTTTCATGTCTTTTTGGTGGTTTGATAGCTCGTTTTTTATTATCACTGAATAGCATTCCATGGCAAAGATATATAAAAGTCTGTTTATCACCTATTGAATAATATTTGGTTGCTTTCAAATTGAGAAAATTATTAATAAAGCTGCTATAAACATTTGTGTACTGGTTTTTATGTAGACATAAGTTTTCAGCTCATTTGTATAAATACAAAAGAGCACAATACAGGTTGTGTACTAAGCATGTCAAGTTTAGCATTGTAAGAAACTGCCAAAATGTCTTCCAAAGTGGTTGTATTCTTTGCTTTTACAACAGCAGTAAATAAAAGTTCTTGTTCCTCCACTTCCTGGTTAGCAATTGCTGTTGTCAGTATTTGGGGTTTTACCCATTCTAATAGGTATGTAGTGTTAGCTCACAGTTATTTGCATTATATATATTTCCCTAATAAAACATGATGTTGAACATTTTTCATATGGTTATATGCAATCTGTAAACTTCTCAGGGAATCTTCTGTTCATTTTTTTTTGTCAATTTTTTAATCGAGCAGAGTGTTTTCTTATTGCTGAGTTTGAAAAGGAGTACAGTGGGCCTCGTTCTTGGGGTGCCATAAAAACAAACTAAGGCATAAAAAAACCCTGGGAAACCGCCATTGTCAGCTAAAGGGTTGTCATGAGTCTTTGCCAGCAGGAACAACAAGCAACTGGGGAAGAAAAAAGGTTTGTTTGTTTATTTGTTTTTCCACATCATCTAATTGCCCTTTAGGGCCCTCTATTGGCAGATTTTAACAAAAAGTTGATGATAGTGGGAGAGTGGTTCTTGCTGTTACACACTAGTGAAGTAAACTCAGCAAATGTGCAAAAGGTATTAATGATGTGATAATCAACTTTGATCATATTAGAAAATTCCGTATAATTATATGCAGTGTAAAAAAGGGATTATACAACAAAGAAAGGCACAATTTGTTTCTGAAACCTTGAAATAAAATTTCTTATCCATGGAACATAATGTTTCAGTAAGTCTTTTTGAACTATTACAAAGTTAGGTATTTAAAAAAAAAAAAGATTATTCAAGTAAACTAACTTCACTGTATGACCTAATATTATATGTAATGAGTAAATTTTAATTTGGCTGAACACCACATAGAATCATATATATTATAAGAAGTTTCTGTTTGGAAAGTACATTTTCTTTCAGGGCTTATGAAAGGCAAATTCTTCTATTTAGATATACCTAGTAATGTTTAGTTATTTACAAAAGCTCTGTGCTCTACGACATTCAAAACCCATTTGTTTCAAGCATAAATATTAAAAATATATATATGATATTTATATTCCCATAGGCTCCACATGATTACTATTAAAGTTTACAGTTAGATTTTTGTCAAAGAAGCTATACAACTGTTAGACACAATATTTATAAACTTTACACAAACATTCTGTATTTTCCTGTATATGTTCACATAGAGAGTACCTTAAAATTGTTCAAGTATATTTTGTTTTACCTTAAAAACCTGAGAGTATTTCAAAAATATCTATCTGGTTTGCTATTAATTTTTTTTTTATAATTGCACCATTTCGGGAAAATGCTGCAGAATGGCACCATAGTTATTCTTGCTGCAAGAAAGATCCAATATAAATCAACATATGAGGGGGATGTGTGGTGGTGGGGAGGTGAGTATTTGCATATAGTCCTAGTCTAAGTGTTTCACTCAGGCATAGATATGCTATTTTATGAACTATTTTTAAATGTATTATATATTGAAATAATCATTAATTTATGCTATTGTAAAAAATATTATGTAGTAGTACGTTGGTGAAACTATCACATGGAAAATTTAATAATAGATAAGATATCAAATGAAATGTGTCAAGATGTCTCTAGGCTAAATATTGAAAGTTTGAGCTTATTGATGTATATAAGCTACCAAAAGAAACTGATAAGTTTAAAAGAGAATTGGGTGAATTGCAAACTTTGTACTGTAGAAATTCCCAAACTTTAGATAGGAAAGTAATACTTTCTCTTCTATCCGTCTCCCCAATCAGTAAAAGACTCTCAAGTTAAGATACAGCCTGAGGAAACAGACACAATCAAGAGCAAGGGAGGCACTTTGATAAGATCTCTGAAAGAATTAAGATGACACTTAATAGATCTTTTCATTTCAGCAAAAGGATTTACAGAAACATAAGAACATGGTTTTGCTGAAGAAAGCTATGCCTAAATTACTTGTAATTAAATCTAGCAGGAAAGTGGGTGTCTCTAAAAGAATTATGTATATAGATTGTCACAGAGAGAATTAACTGGAATCAAATACATAGAAAATCAATGAAGGCTTTACGAGAAATGCATTTTTAAAAGTGCAGCAAGCCTAAACTAAGGTGCTTTAAATTGAAAAAAGTCCTTGTTCCTCAATTTTCTACAGGCATGAAGAAAGATGGAAAATCTGCTTATTCCCCAAAAAACTATGTTTTACAATTCTCTCTAGAATTGGCCAAAGAAAATGAATATAAAAAAAGGATGACCTTAGGGCAGATCCAAGAGCCTTCATGAATATAGATCAACTAGAAAGCCCGGCGGTCATAATTAAAATGATTGTGCAAAGTTGTCTGCTAATTCAAACTGAATTACCCAGAGCAGGCAGTGAGGACGCCCCTTTGCTTACTGCCCCACAGGGTTTCCCCTTCTACTTGCTTAATTGCTTAAAGTAGAGTGCAATGAAGGAAACCACTGGCGGTACATTTCTTAAGAGCCACCACTAGCTCAATAAATAAAGGTGATTTAAATAATAAAATGTTAATTCACATGTCAAAGATCTCTTTGTACACAACATTTTTTGTGTAGATCTTTCCATCATTTTTAAGCTCGCCTTGCAGAGGACCATCAATTATTTTTAATTTTACGTCCGTTCTTTCACAAACTCTTGAACAGCAACATAAAGTTGACCGTGTCCAAATGCAGGCTCACGTAAAAAATTGCCAACACGCTTAAGCGTTTGGCCCTGAGACTTATTGATGGTCTGTAAGGCCAGGAGCCGCCATCATGGCCATTCACATGCAGGTTCCCATTGGATTCGGGCAGACGATAAAGAAATGGCAGAGTCAGAGGATGGGGGGCCATCCTATTTATTGGTGTCTCACCAAGACAGGCAAACCACAAAAGAAGACAAGGGAAAAGCAGAAAACCAGCTCTTCCCATGAAGGGCAAGGGATCAGGGAAGCCCCTGCAATTGTGATAGCAGGAACTGTGTGTCCAAGCTCCTGGTCTGTCCCACTTTATAGTGTAGAAAACCAAAATCCCTTAATCCAATATACAAACAAGGAAGTCTCTGATACAAAGTCACTTATCCAAGGCATAATTGGATTCCTCATGAGAGTGCACCACCCAGATCATACAATCAGTCAAGGGTGTGAGGAAAAGCTTAGTCCGCAAACCAAACCTTAGGCTACAAAGACCTGGCCTGCTTATAGCCTGTCCCCCACACCCAATATAAGTCACAAGCGAGCAAACATATATATCATATTTACAAACTTATTTGACCAACATGGTCATAGCAAAGGCAAGTTTTACAGGAAATTGTCTACGTCTCAATTGAAACGGCAACCCTCTTTGAGATGGAGCCAAATCAATTCTTGGAATGACATGTATTTCACCTTTAGAGGAGCCAAAGACTTAGCTATTATGACATTATTTTTCAATTGGAGAACCTCTAGTCTTGTACCATTGCAAAGACCCCTTCTGGTGTTAAGATTTCTTAACAGCATAATAATTGCTCCAATCTTTAAGCTCAATTTGTGAGGTGGCATGCCAGAAGGCGGGACTATTTGAATGCCGTGGCAACTTCACCCCATTGGCTAGTACAGTTACGCAAGCAACCAATAAGCTATCAGTGACAAACAGACACTTAAGCCGCATATAGTAAAGATAATGACAAAGCAGTCCTCAGAAGGAGAATCAGAGCCTAATCCAGTGGTAGTCAACCTGGTCCCTACTGCCCACTAGTGGGCATTCCAGCTTTCATGGTGGGCAGTAGGAGAGCAACCAAAGTATAAATAAAAAGATAGATTTAACTATAGTAAGTTGTTTTATAAAGATTTATTCTGCCAAACTTAGCGAAAATCCAACATAAAGTACTTGGTAAGTAATTATTATTATATGCTTTAACTTGCTGTAACTCTGCCTTATACATTTTATAAAGTAAAGTTACTTCTTTACTTTATAAATCACCATTACTGTGGAACCAGTGGGTGGTTAGAAAATTTTACTAGTAACAGAGATACAAAAGTGGGTGGTAGGTATAAAAAGGTTGACTACCCCTGGCCTAATCAAATGTATTTCTTATCCCACAGAAAGGAAAATCTGACACTATTCAGCCAGCAGGATTTCCGAATGCTTCTCCAATCATTCTGAAGTCAAAGTAAACAAGTGACTGCTACGTGTTTCCAGTTATCAGAATAGAAGTTTTTATTGAGGATGTCTGTTCCCTCTCTACCAGTGGTGGGAAGAATGTGTTATTTTAGTTAACACAACGTTGAATTATGAGAAAGTTGATACTTACATAGATCACACAATCTAGGTCTTCAGGCTGGATGATGTGATTAGATTTGGATTCATGGGTTAGGGTGGACATGATTTACATGTAAGATTGGGGACAACTGTAAACAAGAAGCATTTCATTCAATGGAATTATTAGCTAACATGGTTCTCTCCTCCCTGTTTCCATAATATATATATATATAATATATATTTATATATATAAAATTTTGTAGTTTCTTTAATAAAAGGCTAAGTGCATTTCTCCTTTTGGTTGTAAGATTGGCTTGAGTCAATAGCATATGGATGGAATGACAATGTGCCAGCTCTGAACCTAAGCCTTCAATGTCCTCAAAGGTTCACTACTTGTTCACTTGTGCTCAAACACTATTAAACCATGTGTCAGCTGACTCATAGATTCATAAAAGTAATTAACTGTTGCTTTGAATCATTGAGTTTATGAGTGTTTACTACACGTATCATAACAATAGCTAACTGATACAGGTATGAACTTAAAAATGAATAACACAATGAGTTGTTTCCATTAAAATTTTATAAGATCCTCTTAAATTATTTTCAAGATGACTAAAACAATTTATACTCCTCTTAACAGTATTAAAATTGTATGTCTCAAAAAATAATAATAAAATAAAATTGTATGTCTCTCACATCTTTACCAATTATGTGTGTATAAACATTTATGTGCAGTATATATCTTGTGATTTTATTTTTTATTAATCTACTAGAGTAATTAGGTCTTATTAAAAATAAATTTCTAGATTTCTAGTGCTTTTTAGTACCTACTTTGAATTCACTACTTACTATACATTTCTTCTTTACTAGTTTGTCTTTCTTATTGTTAGGTAAGAACACTTTTTTACATAATCAAATCTCTATTACTTTCTTGTCAATGTAAGTTCTAAGTATTTTCTTAAGTTTGAATATTTTAGTTTATTATTTCCACATGCAGAAGTATATAATTGTAGTGTAGTAAAACTTATTTATAATTTTTTGTTTTTTAAAAATATTAATATAGCATAGTGTAAAAAAAAAATTTTTTTTTTTTGTATTTTTCTGAAGCTGGAAACAGGGAGAGATAGTCAGACAGACTCCCGCATGTGCCCAACCGGGATCCACCTGGCACACCCACCAGGGGGTGATGCTCTGCCCCTCCGGGGTGTCGCTCTGTTGCGACCAGAGCCACTCTAGCGCCTGGGGCAGAGGCCAAGGAGCCATCCCCAGTGCCCGGGCCATCTTTGCTCCAATGGAGCCTCCCTGAGGGAGGGGAAGAGAGACAGAGAGGAGGGAGAGGGGGAGGGGTGAAGCAGATGGGCGCTTCTCCTGTGTGCCCTGGCCGGGAATCGAACCCGGGACTTCTGCACGCCAGGCCGATGCTCTACCACTGAACCAACCGGCCAGGGCCAAAAAATATTTATTTTCTTGCAAGTTATTTTTGTAATCTTGCTTTATAAATACACATTTGTTATGGGTCTCTGTAAAGCCAGGAGCCACGGCTAGGGCCACTATCACAGCAGCCTGACCCATGCAGGTTCGCATTAGATTCGGACAGTCGGTAAAGAAACAACGGAGCCACAAACTGGTGGGCCATAGTCTTTAATCCTAGCTTGCACCCGGCGGGCAAGTAAAAAATACACACTGGGCTCCAAAACCCACTCACATTCAGTGCTCACAAAGCCACTGACTTATCCGAGTTTCCTAGAATCAAAGGTTTCTAACTCACCAGCCTTATTCTCCTCAGTTCCCCATCTCTTTCCTTATCCCTGCATAAACTGCACAAACTGGCTTCTCAATCAGCACTCCGCTATCTTGGCTGCTTCTCCTGGCCTCTTCCATGAGGCCTTTCTCTGCTTTCTGCTCTCTCTTCTAATGATAATCTCAGGAACCAAGAGCCAAGTCCCGTTCTGCCCCCATTTTATAGTGTAGCTTCACAACCTTTAATCCAATATACAAAATAGGGAAGTCTCTAATACAGTCACTTTCTGAGGCATGATTGGATTGTACCACCCCACATCAAAAAGGGTGGGAAAGGCTTAATCCCAAAACCAAGCCCCAGGCTACAAGGATTCTCAACACACATTAATATCACCTGGGCAACGGCATCTTTAACAAAGTGAGCACAATACATTTTATCCGCCCAACAGTCTCAATGTGTCTCTGCAAAAGATAAGTTAGTGTCTTAATTCCTACCAGATCTAATTTGGAAATAGGATTGTCACTAATAAAGTTATTTAAATGAAAATGTGGCTATACTGTGCCTGACCACGCAGCGGCGCAGTGGATAGAGCGTCAGCCTTGGATGCTGAGGACCCAGGTTCGAAAACCCTGAAGTCGTCGGTTTGAGTGCAGGCTCATCTGACTTAAGTGGGCTCACCAGCTTGAGCGCAGGGACACTGGCTTGTGTGTGGGATCATGGACATGACCCTTGGTCGCTGGCTTGAGCCCAAAGATCACTGGCTTGAGCAACTGTAGCCCCCTGGTCAAGGCACATATAAGAAAACAATCAATGAACAACTAAGATGCTGCAAGGAAGACTTGATGCTTCTTCTCTCTCTCTCTCTCTCTCTCTCTCTCTCTCTCTCTCTCCCTGTCTCTCTCTATCACCAAAAAAAAAAAAAAAAAATGTTGTCATACTGTAATATGGTAGATCTTTAAACCGGCACTTGATGATTTAGAAAATTTTCAGGTTATCTGGGAAACTCAACTAAGGATATGGCCAGAATCATTTGCTAAAGAGGTTAGACTTATGACTCATAAATCCAATCAATGATCTCAACAGAAGCCAGGGAAGAGATAAGATTATCCAAACAAGGTTTGTAGAGACTCTTGTTTGATGGTTAGGCCCTCTGAAGTTTCATAGAAGATCAAAAAGGTTTTAAGAATTTTATACCTAACAGCAATATTGCCAGAGACACAAGAGGAAATGAAGAATGACTCTGAGGACAGAGCCAGGAATTCAGACACTGCAGGGCCATTTGTTGCTACCTTGGGTCAGAGGGCACAGGCCAAGAGGAGGGTAAGGGCACTGCCTTAGTTCCCCTGCTTAAGGGTCAAGGGATAGGGTTTCCCCAGGGGGCCCAGAGGACAGAGTATAGAGCCCTAGAGAATTATTCTCAGGCTTTCAAATCAAATGAAATTTATCCACTGGATTTTAAACTTATTTATGACTTGTGACCTCTTTAGTTCTTCCAATTTCTCCCTTTTGGAATACAGATGTCTGTCACATGCTTTCCCTCCATTGTATTTTGGAAATTAATAACTTGTCTAGCCAGAGGTACACAGAAGAGGAATTTTGCCCCAGGGTGAATAATATCTGGAGTCTCACAGGTAATTGATTTAAATTATTTAGATGATGAGATTTGGGATTTTAAGTTGACGACATTTAGGTATGATTTTTTGTATTCAAGTTGATGGCTAAATGCTCTCGATTTTAGGAGATGTTGGGATGGGGTGGATGTATTGTACACATGGGAAGGAAAGAAATTTGGAGCAAGGGTCAGAAGGTAGATAGACTGTTATAAGTTGAATTGTTTCCCTAAAATATATGTTGAAATCTTAACAAACCCCCACTACCTCAGAATGTGTTCTTATTTAAAAACAGGCTTGTTGTAAATGCATTTAGTTAAGTCAAAATGAGACTATACTGGAGTAGGGTAGGTTTTTAATCCAACATCACCAGTGTTGCCTGACCAGGCGGTGGCACAGTGGATAGAGCATCGGACTGGGATGCGGAGGACACAGGTTCAAGACATCAAGGTCGCCAGTTTGAGCGCTGGCTCATCTGTCTTGAGCAAAAAGCTCTCCAGCTTGGACCCAAGGTCGGTGGCTCGAGCGAGGGGTCACTCGGTCTGCTGAAGGCCCACGGTCAAGGCACATATGAGAAAGTAATCAATGAACAACTAAGGTGTCGCAACGAGAAACTGATGATTGATGCTTCTCATCTCTCTCCATTCCTGTTTGTCCCTATCTGTCCCTCTCTCTGACTCTCTCTCTCTCTGTCCTTGTAAAAAAAAAAAATCACCAGTATTGTTATCAGATGAAAGAAATTTGGATACAGAGTTGTTAGTCAAATAAGTTTGTAAATATGATATATATGTTTGCTTGCTTATACTTTACATTGGGTGTGGGAGACAGGCTGTAGGATGACAAAATCCTTATAACCTAAGGTTCAGTTTTAAGACTAAGCCTTTCCCACCCTTTTTACTAAGATCTTCTTAAAACTGAGCTTTTCCCCACAGCCTTGACTGTTGCATGATGTGAAGTGGTGCACTCTTATAAGGAATCCCATTTATGCCTCAGATGAGTGGCTTTGTATTAGAGACTTCCTTATTTGTATATTGCCTTAAATGCTATAACTTCTACACTATAAAATGAGGCAGACTGGGGGCACTCTCGCTCAGTTCCTGCCATCAACATTGCAGAGGAAAGGCAGCCAAGATGGCAGAGTGCTGAAGGAGAAGCCAGTTTGTGCTATTAGTGAAAACAGAAGATGGGGGACAGAGGTGAATAAGGCTGGTGGGACCTTTGATTCTAGGAATATTTGGATGAGTCAGTGGCTGTGGGAGTCCTGAATGGAAAGGGAACTGTTTTCCCACTATGTGTATTTACTTGCCCACCGGGTGCAAGCAAGGAAAGGTAATGGCCCACCAGTTCTTGGCTCCGTTGTTTCATTACCGTCTGTCCAAATGAAATGTGAACCTGCACAGGCCAGGCAGCTGTGATGGTGGCCATGGCTACTGGCTTTATAAGAGTAATGGACAGAAAGAATGTGGTGAAAAAGGCAGATATTGGAGTGGTGCAGTCATCAGTCAAAGAATGCCAAGGATTGATAGTAATCAGAAGCTAGAATCTCAAAGGGAGCATGGTCCTGGTAACGTTTTGATTTTGAATTACTAGAAGACAGAACTTTAAGAGATTAAATTTCTGTTTTAAGCCACCTATTTATGGTACTTTGTTATAGCAGCCCAAGGAAACTAATGCAATATTTAATACCCAAGGGTACAATTTAAATGTATGAGGTACAAATCTAAGTGAACAGCTTTTTTTTTCCAGCAGTATTACTTAAATAGTAATAAATCTTACACACTTTCACATACACACCCCTCTCTCTCTTCTCAGTCCAGTGGAGTTTTCTAAACATACTCATTGTTTTATCTTGTTTACTTTTAATAGTGATTTTACAGTCAGTATAATTTTATAATGAATCTTAATATACTGTCTTTCTTCTTCCTACTTCAAATTTTCTATTTGAACCCTGTAATTTTTTATATAAAATTTTAGCTTAATTTATAATGCTGCATTTTGTGGTATAAAATTGGAATTAATTTAAGCTGCAATTTTTATTGGGAAAATTAATGTCTTTGTTATAGTCAGTCTTTTTTCTTTTTTGAGAGAGAGTCAGACAGACAGACAGACAGACAAACAGGGAGGGAAAGAGATGAGAAGCATCAGGTTTTCGTTGTGGCACCTTAGTTCATTAATTGCTTTCTCATATGACCAGGGGGTTACAGCCTAGCCAGTGACCCCTTCCTCAAGCCAGCAACCTTGGGCTTCAAGCCAGTGACCTTTGGGCTCAAGCCACCAACCACAGTGTCATGTCCATGATCCGACACTCAAGCTGGCAACGCTGCACTCAAGCTGGTGAGCCCGTGCTCAAGCCAGCAATCTCAGGCCTTTGAACCTGGGTCCTCAGCATCCCAGGTCAGTGCTCTCTTTACTGTGCCACCGCTGGTCAGGCTGAATTTGTATATGGGTGAAAGCTCTTTTATATATATTTCTTCTTGCATCTCTTACATCCAATAAAGATTAATAAGTTTCTTCATTAAATTTTATGTATCTTTTAAAAGACTTATTTTCAGGCACATCATAGTTTGTCTTTCTATTATAATTTTTTTATTTTGCAAGAGAAAGAGAGACAGAGAGAGAGATAGGAATATCAAGCTGCACCTGTATGTGTCCTGACCAGGGATTTGTACTGGCAACCTCTTGTGCTCTGGGACAAAGCTGCAAACAACTGAACTATCTGGTCAGGTAGGTTTTTGGGTTTTTTTTAGACAAAAAGAAGACTGCAGAGAGGGGAGGGGGAAGGGAAGCATTCATTTGTTGTTCCACTCAGTCATGCATTTATTGGTTGCTTCCTGTGTGTGCTCTGACTGAAGATTGAACCCGGAACCTTGTTGTTTCAGGATAATGCCCTTACCTTAACTGACTGAGGCCTCTATTACAATTTCTGGTTTTGTTTTACTGCTCTAGCAAATTACCACTGACTGAGTGGCTTAGACAACATGTATTTATTTCTTCAAAGTACTGGAGGCTGGAAATCCAAGACCAGGGTGTTCGCACGGTCCTGTTCTTGCTAAGGACCCCATCCGTGGTGTTTGAAAGGCCTGTTTTCTAGTTGTATCATTACATGGCAGAAACTGGACTAGCTACCTCTCTTTATAAGGCCATTAATCACATTCATAAGGATTCCACTCTCATGACCTAATTATTTCCCAATAGCCCCACCTCCCAAACATCATCACTTGGGATTATGACTTCAACATATGACTTGTGGAGAGTAAACACTGTAGTTCAGTAAACACTGTAGTTCAGGATATCTCTTTTCTCATTTTTGAAGGAATCTTTATTAGCCTTAGTCCTATTGTTGCCTGTTCAATTAAAGTACATTAATATTATCATTTTGTCTGGTATCTTTTGGTTACTAAGTACCTGGTAAAAACTATTTTCTTTTTCTTTTTTTCTTTTTTGTGATGTAGACAGAGTCAGAGAGAGGGACAGATAGGGATAGACAGACAGGAAAGGAGAGAGATGAGAAGCATCAATTCTTCATTGGAGCAACTTAATTGTTCATTGATTGCTTTCTCATATGTGCCTTGACCATGGAGCTACAGCAGAGTGAGTGACCCCTTGCTCTAGTCAGCAACCTTTGGGCTCAAGTCAACAATCATGGGGTCATGTCTATGATCCCATGCTCAAGCAAGCAATCCTGCACTCAAGTTGGATGAGTTCGTGCTCAAGCCAGTGACCTTGGGGTTTCAAACCTGGGTCCTCTGCATCCCAGTCCAATGCTCTATGCACTGTGCCACTGCCTGGTCAGGTTTTAACCTGTTAATATAATTATGTTTCACTTGTTCCTTTTAGACTTAGTGTAGCTGATATTTTTAACGTCTAATTTTAGATTCCACAATTCTTGCAAATTTATGTTTACATTACTATGGTTATTGAGAGATTTATATTCTATTATCTTCCAGAGTTTATAATTGAATTCAAAGTTTTCCTTTCCATAATTTTATTATTGATTTGTAAGTTTTGAGCTATATTTTCTTTCTTTAGTGATTTAAAAACCTTTAAAGTTAGTAGTATTTGACCTACCAAAGTATAAATTTATTTATTATTTCTATGATCTGGAACCATAAAAATAACTCAAATTCTTTAAATAAAACATTCTCCATTTCTTCTTCTATTTTATATTTTTGGTAATTCATTTTTTGATCCTCCAAACAAGTCATTATTATTATTTATTTTTGTATTTTTCTGAAGTGAGAAGCAAGGAAGCAGAGAGACAGACTCCCACATGCACTCAACCGGGATACACCCAGCACACCCACTAGGGGTCAATGCTCTGCCCATCTGGGCCATTGCTCCATTGCAACCAGAGCTATTCTAGCACCTGAGGTGGAGGCCATGGAACTATCCTCAGCACCAGGCCAACTTGCTCCAAAAGAGCCTTGGCTGTGGGAAGGGAAGAGAGAAATAGAGAGAAGAAGAAATGGGGAGGCTGGAGAAGCAGATGGTTGTGTGCCCTGACCTGGAATCAAATCCGAGACACCCACATTCCAGGCTGATGTTCTATCACTGAATGAACCAGCCAGGGCCCTAAATAGTCATTATTTTTATTGTTTCACATTCAACATCTGTTTGTATACTGATTCACTTACACTCCTTCCTTTATTGTGGCCCTACATCTTTCTTCTAGATTCAGTTTTCTAATTCCTTATCTACATTCTTCCCAATTGTTTCAGCAGAGGTGTGAATGTGCCAGCCCTTCTGACCTTTACCTCAAACTACCTCCAATTTACCATTGAAACTATAGAGTATAGAATAAAATTGGTAATTTGTTTTTTATGTTTAAGACTCAAAAATTTATTCTTAACCTCAAGAATCTATGGTTGCTTTTGTGCAGTCCTTTATTTTTCCTTTAAAGATAATATATTTTCTGTTCACTTGCTTATATTTGCCTCTTCTGTAGTACATTTTTGCCATTAGCATTCTGTAAATAGATTTAGTTGCATTTCCCTTTAATAGAATCTATTTTCTTTTTAAAAAAATTTTTTTTCAGAGACTGAGAGAGAGTAAAAGAGAGAGATAGATAGGGACAGACAGACAGCAATGGAAAGAAATGAGAAGCATCAATCATCAGTTTTTTGTTGCGACAACTTAGTTATTCATTGATGGCTTTCTCATATATGCCTTGACCACAGGCCTTCAGCAGACCAAGTAACCCCTTGCTCGAGCCAGCGACTTTGGTTCCAAGCTAGTGAGCTTTGCTCAACAGATAAGCCCGGGCTCAGGCTGGTGACCTTGGGGTCTCAAACCTGGGTCCTCTGCATCCCAGTCCGACACTCTATCCATTGCGCCACCGCTTGGTCAGCTCTATTTTGTTTCTTAATCTGTCATTGATGTTTTTCAAAAATTTTAGGAAATTATTTAAATATCTTCTATTAACCATACCATTTTTTATCTTATATTTTATAAATTCTATTATGTTTATATTGTTATAATATTCTATTCTCCTTTTCTACTAAGTTTCACTTTTTTTTTTTTTTTTTTTTTTTTTTTTATTTTTCTGAAGTTGGAAACGGGGAGGCAGTCAGACAGACTCCCTCATGCGCCCGACCAGGATCCACCCGGCATGCTCACCAGGGGGCAATGCTCTGCCCATCTGGGGCGTTGCTCTGTTGCAACCAGAGCCATTCTAGCACCTGAGGCAGAGGTCACAGAGCCATCCTCAGTGCCCGGGCCAACTTTGCTCCAATGGAACCCTGGCTGTGGGAGGAGAAGAGAGAGACAGAGGAAGGAGAGGGGGAGGGGTGGAGAAGCAGATGGGCAGTTCTCCTGTGCCCCTGGCTGGGAATTGAACCTCTGACCCCCGCACGCCAGGCCAATGCTCTACCACTGAGCCAACCGGCCAGGGCTCTAAGTTTTACATTTTTAAAAATTTATTTTTCTCTGCTTAGTTTTGAGTAATATTTTAGGTTTATTGTTCATTTACATGTGTTGTATATAATATATATGTTTTATATAAATGCTAATAATTTTAAAAATATATAAATTTATATATGTGAGGAAGCTAAAAATTGACATTTCTGTTTTGACTATTATCTACAATGGTAGTCAACCTGGTCCCTACCGCCCACTAGTGGGCATTCCAGCTTCCATGGAGGATGGTAGCAGAGCACCCAAAGTATAAATAAAAATATAGATTTCACTATAATAAGTTGTTTTATAAAGATTTATTCTGCCAAACTTAGCAAAAATCTGACATAAAGTACTAGGTAAGTAATTATTATTATATGCTTTAACTTGCTGTAACTCTGCATTATAAATTTTATAAAGTAACTTCCCTACTTTATAAACCATTACTGTGGAACCAGTGAGCGGTTAAAAAATTTTACTACTAACAGAGATACAAAAGCGGGCAGTAGGTATAAAAAGGTTGACTACCCCTGGTTTAGCAGGTAAAACCAAAACAGCCATGAAGATATCCCTTAAAGGGATATTTACTTAAAAGGTAAAGATGTGCAAATAAGTAAGAAGAAATCAGTTTAATTAAAAACTGTCATTATCCCTTACATTCCAGTCTATTCTGTTGACCCTGTGGATTTACACATAGCAATTTTTCACATGCTAATCTTATATCCACTTAATACAGTCTTCCAATCTGAAATAAGTTTGAGATTGAAGAATAGATCTGATCATAAACTAAGTTTGAAAATTGTATTACTATTTTGGACTGGGATTCTATTTGGAATTCTGAATTTATTTGAGACCATGTTTCATTTAGAGTAATAGTTATATTTTCTATTAACTAAGTGTGAGCAAAAATAGTTTAGTTGCCAGCCACAGTCAAAGATAAGAATTGTTAGAAAGAGAAACAAAATTTCAATTTTAACAAACAGATGAGGTTTATTTGAAAGACTTGTTACTCACATACATATACTGCCATTAGAAATGGTTTCTAAAATTTTGAGTACATTTTATGCAATATATTTTAAAGTATTCTAGTTAGTAGATCTATACTCATTTCACTGTTATTTTTTTTGTAATATAAGAATTATAATATAATGTATGTGATTACTGAAATGAAATTATTCAGTTATGGGTGCTTAATAACTTCAAGGCAAATACTGATAATTGTTAGATAATCAGAAATCCACAACCATATAAAAATATGTGGAATTTTGGTAAAGAGTTCTATCATAATTATCTGTAGAAGTAAATATTTGAACAGTGACAAATGCTGGAAGCAATGCCTGTATTAGTAAAGCAAAAAATAGTCTTTATTATCAATGTTACTGTATATTACAA
Source organism: Saccopteryx bilineata (assembly GCF_036850765.1). NCBI lineage: Eukaryota > Metazoa > Chordata > Mammalia > Chiroptera > Emballonuridae > Saccopteryx > Saccopteryx bilineata. The sequence continues at coordinate 104,135,869 of NC_089491.1, read as the reverse complement.
CTGAATAAATATATTTTGAAAACTATTAAGTTAATATTCCATTTAGCTTTTATAATGATGTATTATCTTATTTTAAGTAATTAATAAAATTACTGAATATGAAAATAAACAAAGTTTAGCTCCCAATTTATATAACTGCAAACTTAAATGCTTGTTCTTGTATCTCAGCAACATTATTACAAGAACTTCATCTAGAACCCAGTTTTTTTAGTTTTTTTAATAATCATGAACACATATGTATGTATGAATATACATAAGACTTCACAAAATTAAAACACATCTGTGTTGTAAATTCTGTGGGTTTTGATAAATTTTGTAAAATCTATCAAGTCAGTTGTTCACCATTACAGTATCATATAGATTAATTTCACCACTGGGGGAAAAAAATACCTGTGCTTTACCTATTCAACAGTCCTCCCCACCCTTTGAGCCTCTAACAACCATTATTGAACTTTTTTTTAGAATTGCTATACTTTTATTGTTTCCACATGTCATATAAAGGGAATTATATAGTATGTGGGCTTTTCAGGTTGGCTTGTTTTAATATCAATATGTATTTAAAATTCATCCATGTCTTTTTGTAGGTGGATAGCTCTTTTTTAAATTTTATTTATTTATTTTTATTGCTGAATGAAATTCAGCTGTATGGGTATACCCTTATTTGTTTTCATTTACCTGTTGGCTGGTTCCAGATTTGGTGACCATAAATACAACTGCTATAAATATTTATGAGCAAGTTTTTATGTGACTATAAGTTTTCAAATGAGTTGGATGTATAACTAGAACACAATAACTAGATTGCATGGTAAGACTATTGTTAGCTTTGTGAAAATCTGCCAAAGTGGTTTTATCATTTTATAACTCCACAAATGAGATTTCCAGTTGTTCTGCTTCCTTGCCAACAATGAGTATGTCAGTCTTATTGGATGTTGATCATTCATATAGTTTTGTAGTGGTATTTTATAATTACTTTATTTTACTAATGACAATTTTGAGCATCATTTAATATGTTTATCTGTCATATATATTTTTTTGTGAAGTGTCTTTTCATATCTCTTGTTCACTTTTTTTTATTGAACTATTTGCTATTTTTTGTTGAATCTAATACTTCTTTGTATATTCTGGATATAAGTTCTTTGTATTTTGTAAATTACTTTCTACCAGTGTATTGCTATCTTCTGTTTCTCTTAATTGTGTCCTTAGCAGAATAGGGTTTTCTAATTTTAATAAAGTCTAAAGTATCTTTTTAAAAAGTTTTGGATATTGATGCTTACTTTCATCAGCATAATTTGTTTAAAAGACTCTATTTTCTCCCTTACATTGCCTTTGCTCCTTTTTTAAACATTGACTATTAATTGGAGAGCTATTTCTGTGCTATTTTTCCCAATAAGATATATATTTATATATCACACTATATTAATTACTGTGGTTTGATACTACATCTTATAAATTAGGTAGATTAGAGTCTTTTTCCCCCCACTACCAAGTATACTAATTTTTGTTTATGTCATATTCCATAAATGTAGAATATACATGTTTATACATAAATATAAATATTTTAAATGTATGTAAATTTACATATGTGGGAAAGCTAAAAATTGGCATCTTTATTGCCTGTCATATAACTATATTTCATGTAGGGTCCAGCAGGTAAACCCTAAAACATCTATGAAAATATCCCAGTCTGTCAATATCAACAAGAAATCTCACTGGGATTTTGATTGAGATTGCATTGATATATAGATAAGTTTGAGCAAAATTGACATCTTAATAATATTGAGTCTTTTAACCCATGAGCACAGATGTTTTCAAAGAACCAGGCTTTTGTTTTGTTGATTTTCTTTATTTTTCTTTTTCTAATCTCACTGATTAGTGCTCTAATTTTTATTATTCTTTTCTTCTGCTACTTCAGGTTTACATTGGTTTTTTAGATAGCTATATGATAGATGATAGATAGATAGATAGATAGATAGATAGATAATAAATAAATGATAGCTAGATATAGATAGATGATAGATAGGTGATAGATGATAGATAGATAGATGATAGATAGATAGATAGATAGATAGATAGATAGATAGATAGATGATGGATAGATGATAGGTAGGTAGATAGATAGATAGATAGATAGATAGATAGATAGATAGATAGATAGATGATAGAGTAAATGTAACATCAAATGGTACTATATCACTTCACAAATAGTATAGGTTCTTCATATAACAAATAATCCTAATTTCTCCCTACCCTGATTAAACTGTTATCATTTGTTTCCTTTTACCATATAATATCATGTAGCAATACATTGATCTGTGTTTACTTTCATATTCCATTGTCTTGATGTACCACTTTTTTTATGTTTAATTGAAATATTTTTCTTTTTATTGTTGAGATATAAAAGTTCTTTCTATTGAATACTGGACCAATATTAATTAGATAATTTGAAAATACTTTATTGCATTTTGCACTTTTCCCTTCTTTGATAGAGTCTTTATAAATGCACACAAGTTTTTAAAGTTGATAAAATTAATATTTTTTAATTTTTACTTTGGTTGATTATGATTTTGGTGTCATATTTAAGAAACTAAAGCCTAATCAAATGTCACAAATTTATGTTTACATCTAAGACTTTTATACTTTTACCTCCTATAAAATACATATAGGTATTTTATCTATTTTGAGTTAATCTTTGCAGATGGCATGACTTAGTGATTAAATATTGATATAAAGTTGTTCCATATCATCTGTTGAAAAGGCTATTCTTACCCCAATGAAATATCTTGTGTCTTTGTTGAAAATCAATTAATCATACATACATGCATGGGTTTATTTCTGGTTCTCAATTCTATTCCATTGATTTATTGATCATCAACAAAAAAGCAAATTGATCTTAAAACTGCAAATTCAATCACTGTCCTCACATATTTAGAATAATTCAGTAATTTCTAATTTTCTTAGGACAAAGTGCGACTACATATTGTGGCCTCTGTCTTGTTTTTTATCCCTGCCTTGCACATTTTCTTTTTTTCTTTTTTATTTTTTTAATAATTTTATTTTTACTGGGACGACATCAATAAATCAGGATACATATATTCAAAGATAACAAGTCCAAGTTATCTTGTCGTTCACTTATGTTGCATACCCATCACCCAAAGTCAGATTGTCCTCTGTCACCTTCTATCTTGTTTTCTTTGTGCCCCTCCCCCTCCCCCTTTCCCTCTCCCTCTCCCCCCTCCCCCTTAACCACCACACTCTTATCAATGTCTCTTAGTTTCACTTTTATGTCCCACCTACGTATGGAATAATGCAGTTCCTAGTTTTTTCTGATTTACTTATTTCACTTCGTATAATGTTATCAAGATCCCACCATTTTGCTGTAAATGATCCAATGTCATCATTTCTTATGGCTGAGTAGTATTCCATAGTGTATATGTGCCACATCTTCTTTATCCAGTCATCTACTGATGAGCTTTTTGGTTGTTTCCATGTCTTGGCCATTGTGAACAATGCTGCAATGAACATGGGGCTGCATGTGTCTTTACATATCAATGTTTCTGAGTTTTGGGGGTATATACCCAGGGATTGCTGGGTCATAAGGTAGTTCTATTTTCAGTTTTTTGAGGAACCACCATACTTTCTTCCATAATGGTTGTTTTACTTTACATTCCCACCAACAGTGGATGAGGGTTCCTTTTTCTCCACAACCTCTCCAACATTTGCTATTACCTGTCTTGTTAATAATAGCTAATCTAACAGGTGTGAGGTGGTATCTCATTGTAGTTTTGATTTGCATTTCTCTAATAACTAAAGAAGATGAGCATCTTTTCATATATCTGTTGGCCATTTGTATTTCTTCCTGGGAGAAGTGTCTGTTCATGTCCTCTTCCCATTTTTTTATGGGATTGTTTGTTTGTTTGTTTGTTGTTGAGTTTTATGAGTTCTTTGTACATTTTGGATATTAGGTCCTTATCTGAGCTGCTGTTTGAAAATATCATTTCCCATTTAGTTGGCTGTCTGTTTATTTTGTTATCAGTTTCTCTTGCTGAGCAAAAACTTCTTAGTCTGATGTAGTCCCATTCATTAATTTTTGCCTTCACTTCTCTTGCCTTTGGAGTCAAATTCATAAAATGCTCTTTAAAACCCAGGTCCATGAGTTTAGTACCTATGTCTACTTCTATGTACTTAATTGTTTCAGGTCTTATGTTTAGATCTTTGATCCATTTTGAGTTAATTTCAGTACAGGGGACAGATTGTAGTCCAGTTTCATTCTTTTGCATGTGGCTTTCCAGTTTTCCTAGCACCATTTATTGAAGAGGTTTTCTTTTCTCCACTGTGTGTTGTTGGCACGTTTATCAAAAATTATTTGACTATATATATGTGGTTTTATTTCTGGGTTTTCAATTCTGTTCCATTGGTCTGAGTGTCTATTTTTCTGCCAATACCATGCTGTTTTGATTGTCGTGGCCCTATAATATAGTTTGAAGTCAGATATTGTAATGCCCCCAGCTTCATTCTTTTTCTTTAGGATTGCTTTGGCTACTCGGGGTTTTTTATAGTTCCATATAAATCTGATGATTTTTAGGTCCATTTCTTTAAAAAATGTCATTGGAAGTTTGATGGGAATTGCATTAAATTTGTATGTTGCTTTGGGTAATATGGCCATCTTGATTATATTTATTCTTCCTAACCAAGAACAAGGTATATTCTTCCATCTCATTATATCCTTTTCGATTTCCCTTAACAATGGTTTATAGTTTTCATTATATAAGTCCTTTACATTCTTTGTTATGTTTATTCCTAAGTATTTTATTTTTTTGTTGCAATCGTGAAGGGGATTATTCTTTTGAGTTCGTTCTCAAATGTTTCATTGTTGGCATATAGAAAGGCTACTGACTTCTGTATGTTAATTTTGTATCCTGCGACATTACTGTATTGACTTATTGTTTCTAGTAGTCTTTTTGTAGATTCTTTGGGATTTTCGATGTATAGGATCATATCATCTGCAAAAAGTGATACCTTTACTTCTACTTTTCCGATATGGATGCCTTTTATTTCTTTGTCTTGTCTGATTGCTCTGGCTAGAACCTCTAGTACCACATTAAATAAGAGTGGAGAGAGTGGACAACCCTGTCTTGTTCCTGATTTAAGGGGGAAAGCCTTCAGTTTAGTGCCATTAAATATGATGTTAGCTGATGGTTTATCATATATGGCCTTTATCATGTTGAGATATTTTCCTTCTATACCCATTTTGTTGAGAGTCTTAAACATAAAATTGTGTTGTATTTTATCGAAAGCCTTTTCTGCGTCTATTGATAAGATCATGTGGTTTTTGTTCTTTGTTTTGTTGATATGGTGTATTACGTTAACCGTTTTACGTATGTTGAACCATCCTTGAGATTCTGGGATGAATCCCACTTGATCATGATGTATTATTTTTTAAATATGTTGTTGTATTCGGTTTGCCAGTATTTTGTTTAGTATTTTAGCATCTGTATTCATTAGAGCTACTGGCCTGTAGTTTTCTTTTTTTGTGCCATCCTTGCCTGGTTTTGGTATGAGGGTTATGTTGGCCTCATAAAATGTGTTTGGAAGTATTGCTTCTTCTTCAATTTTTTGGAAGTCTTTCAGTAGAATAGGAACCAAGTCTTCTTTGAATGTTTGATAAAATTCGCTGGTATAGCCGTCAGGGCCTGAACTTTTATTTTGGGGGAGGTTTTTAATGGTTTTTTCTATTTCTTCTCTACTAATAGGTCTGTTTAGGCTTTCTGCTTCTTCTTGACTCAGTCTAGGAAGGTTGTATTCTAGGAATTTATCCATTTCTTCTAGGTTGTTGAATTTAGTGGCATAAAGTTTTTCATAGTATTCTACAATAATTCTTTGTATATCTACGGTGTCCGTGGTGATTTCTCCTTTTTCATTTTGAATTTTGTTTATATGAGTTCTTTCTCTTTTTTCCTTGGTAAGTCTTGCCAAGGGTTTGTCAATTTTGTTGATCTTTTCAAAGAACCAGCTCCTTGTTCTATTAATTTTTTCTATAATTTTTCTGTTCTCTATTTCATTTATTTCTGCTCTGGTTTTTATTTTCTCCTTTCTTTGGCTGATTTTGGGTTGTCTTTGTTCTTCTTTTTCTAGTTCCTTAAGGTGTGAGGTTAAGTGGTTCACTTGGGCTCTCTCCTGTTTGTTCATATATGCCTGAAGTGATATCAACTTCCCTTTTTATCACTGCTTTTGCTGCGTCCTATAGAGTCTGATATGTTGTATTGTCATTTTCATTTGTCTGTATATATCTTTTGATCTCTGCACTTATTTCTTTTTTGACCCATTCATTTTTTAAAAGTATGTTGTTGAGTTTCCACATTTTTGTGGAATTTTTTTTTCTTTTTTGCAGTTGAATTCTAGTTTCAAGGCTTTATGATCAGAAAATATGCTTGGTACAACTTCAATTTTTCTGAATTTGCTGATGTTGTTTTTGTGGCCCAACATATGGTCAATTCTTGAGAATGATACATGTACACTGGAGAAAAACATATACTCAGTCACTTTGGGATGTAATGTCCTGTAGATGTCTATCATATCCAGGTGCTCTAGTGTTTTGTTTAAGGCCACTATATCTTTGTTGATTCTCTGTTTGGATGACTGATCTAGAGCCATCAGCGGTGTATTGAGGTCTCCAAGTATAATTGTATTTTTTTCAGTTTTTGTTTTAAGGTCAATAAGTAGCTATCTTATATATTTTGGTGCCCCTTGGTTTGGTGCATATATATTAAGAATTGTTATGTCTTCTTGATTCAGTTTCCCCTTAGCCATTATGAAATGGCCATTTTTGTCTCTGAGTACTTTTGCTGTCTTGTAGTCAGCATTATCAGATATGAGTATTGCTACGCCTGCTTTTTTTGGTGATGTTATTTGCTTGGAGTATTTTTTACCAGCCTTTCACTTTGAATTTGTTTTTATCCTTGTTACTTAGATGAGTTTCCTGTAGGCAGCATACAGTTGGATTTTCTTTTTTAATCCATTCTGCTACTCTGTGCCTTTTTATTGGTGAGTTTAATCCATTTACATTTAGTGTAATTATTGACACTTGTAAGTTCCCTATTGCCATTTTATATATTGCTTTCTGTTAGTTTTGTGTCTTGTTTGATCCTTCTCTTTCTTTTTTCTATCTTTTGTTTTTATTTGGTTGTATTCCATACTTCTTTCCTCTGTTGCTATCTTTTTTATCTCATGTGCTTCTGTGGTGGTTTTTTCAATGGTGGTTACCTTTAAGTAATGAAAAGGGTTCCTACCCTGTTCATTGTAGTGCACTATTTTGTGAGTACTTTTGCACTCCATCGTCCTTTGATACTGTTAATCTCCATCCTCTCCCCCCCCCCTTTGTTTTTGTTGTTGTCACAGTTTAAATTTGGTTTTATTGTGTTCTTCTTGGAGCTTTTACTTGTGGCTTTGTTTTTTTTTTTTTGTTTTTTTTTTTGTTTTGTTTTTTTGTATCTGATTGGAGAACCCCCTGTAGTAATTCCTGGAGTGGGGGCTTTCTGATGAAAAATTCCCTCATCTTTTCTTAATCTGTAAATGTTTTTATTTTTCCTTCATATTTGAAGGATAGCTTTGATGGGTATAGTATTCATGGCTGAAAGTTACTCTCTTTCAGGACTTTAAATATTGGAGTCCACTCTCTTCTAGCTTGTAGAGTTTCTGCTGAGAAATCTGATGATAATCTAATGGGCCTTCCTTTATATTTTGTCATTCTTCTTTTCCCTGGCTGCCTTGAGAGTTTTTTCTTTGCCGTTGGTTTGTGCCAATTTCTTTATGATGTGCCTTGGAGTAGGTTTCTTGGGGTTAAGAAACCTCAGAGTTCTGTTTGCTTCTTGAATTTGAGGCTTTAGTTCTTTCCACAGGCTTGGGAAGTTCTCATCTATTATTTGTTTGAGTACGTTCTCCATTCCATTTTCTCTCTCTTCTCCCTCTGATATACCTGTTATTCTTATGTTATTCTTTTTGATAGAGTCAGATAGTTCTTGTAGGGCTATCTCATTTTTTTAAATTTTTGAGTCTCTTTCTTCTTCTCTCTGTTGTGACTCAAGTTGCTTGTCTTCTATTTCACTGATTTCTCTTCTATCTGGCCTGTTCTATTAGCTAAGCTTGTTACCTCGTTTTTCAGCTCATGAATTGAGTTTTTCATCTCTGTTTGATTTGTTTTTATAATTTCAATTTCCTTGGAAATATATTCTTTGTGTTCGTTGAGTTGTTTTCTGAGCTCCCTAAATTGCCTTTCTGTGTTTTCTTGTATATCTCGGAGGATTTTTAGGGTTTCTATATTAAATTCTCTGTCATTTAGCTCCAAGGTTTCCAATATATTAAATTTTTTCTCCATAGTTTTTTCCTCATCTAGCTGTGTTACCTCTCTTTCTTTTGTATCCATGATGTTCAATTTTCTCTTCCTTAATGGCATCTGAGGGTGGTTTTGATGATAGTATTAATGAGATTTAATAAAGAATAAAAAGTTAAAAAAAATAAAAAATGGAAAAGAGTTGTTTTTTAAAAAAAATTAATAATGAAATAAAGAAAAATAAAATAAAATAAAAAATTTTTTAAAAAGGAAATTATTCCCCCCCTCCTTTTTTTCTCTCCTCTCCTCTCCCTTCTTTCTTGAGAAAACCTTGTGGTGAACTGTGAATTATATTGTACTAAATAGAACAAACAGTGCCTGCAATGGAGGGCCTGAATTGGGGAGAAGTAATAAAGGGGCAAAAAAAAGAGGGGGTATGGACCCATAAAAAGAAAATAAGAAAAAAATTTGGGTCAAGAATAAAATGATTTGCTTTTAGATGCTGGTTGACTAAGAGTTATGATGAGAGGAATAAGAGGGAAACAGGAAAATGGGGGGACAAATTAAAAAATTACTATTGTATTTAGTGGAACAAGAACTAGATAAAATGGAGAGCCAGGGATGGGAGCACTGCTAGTGTGTTAAAAAGGTGAAGTAAAAACCCCCCAAAATGCCACAAACGTAAGTTTGAGTCCCAGATAAGATATTGTTCATTATTGAGGTTTGAATGAGAGGAGACATAAAGGAGAAAGGAAGAAACTAATATAGAGGGAGAAAAGAGAGAGATAGAGAGAGAGAGAGATAAAAGAGGGAACCACTAAAAGAAGAAAAAAGAAAAAATAGAGAGAGAGAGAGTTAAGGGTTTTAGTGTGCAACCCTCATAGAAAGAAAGGAAGAGGAAAGAAAAGATAATGGGAGATGTAACACT